>NC_054600.1:21528511-22787353 GCF_004785595.1 Juglans microcarpa x Juglans regia | reverse complement strand
GAGAAAAAGCCCTAAAGAGAGAGAGAGAGAGTTGAGATTTGTGAGTAGAAGAAATCTCTTGTAACTTATTGTGTGTGATTGTAATCTCCTTTAGAATAAAACTCACTGTAGCTCTGTGGACCTAGGCAAGTTGCCAAACCACATTAAATTATGTGTCGTGTGTGTGCGCTTGATTCTTGTGTTTCTACATTTATTTCATTGTTTGTCTTGTTATCATAGTTTGTGGGTGTGATGTTTTTTCCCCTACAACTGGATCAGAGCTCTAAGGTTCTAGAGTTCAGGGTTGAATGATGGAAAGAGAAAACATCAAGGTTGGAATGGAGAAGTTAGATGACACATATTTTGACTATTAGAGAATGCCGATCGAGAATTATCTCTATGGGGAGAGATTTTACCTTCCTCTGTTGGGAAAGAATTCAAAAATTATGGATGATGCTAATTGGAATCTGTTGGATCGACAGGTTCTCGAGGTTATTCGGCTCACCCTATTTAGATCAGTGGTGCACAATAGTATTAAGGAGAGAACCATGAAGAATCTCATAACGGCTTTGTCAGGTATGTATGAAAAGTCGTCGAGAAATAACAAGGTGCATTTGATAAATAAACTGTTCAATCTAAAAATGACAAAAGGTATGTCTGTGACCCAACATTTGAATGAGTTCAATACAATCACAAGTGAATTGTCATTTTTAGAAATTGAATTTGATGATGAGATTAGACTGTTGATTTTGTTAGCATCATTGCCAAATAGTTGGGAGACCATGAAAATAGTGGTAAGTAATTCAACTAGCAATATGAAATTGAATTGCGATAATGTAAGTGATGTGATTCTTGTTGAGGAGGTATGTAGGAAAGGCTCTTGGGAGTTTTCTGGTATCAATTTGTTCCTGAACATTGGCAATCAGGACAAGGGACATGATAGGTCAAGTTTCAGGAACATAGGCAAGAGCAAGTCAAGATCTAAGCGGCAAATCACTTGCTGGAATTGTGGCAAGTTAGGCCACATCTAAAGAGATTTTCAGAATCAAAAAAGTATCAAGGATGATGGTGTGAACGCAACTGCTGAAAAAATATAGGACGCTCTATTTCTTGCAGTGCATAGTTTGATTGACGATTGGGTGTTAGATACATGGGCTTCGTTTTATGGCTCCTCACATCAAGAGATCATTTACAACTATGTTGTTGGTGATTTTGAAAAGATGTAAATGGCTGATGGAGAGGCATTAGATGCAATGGGAATGGATGATGTGCGCATTGCACTCCCGAAGATGAGTGTGTGGACTTTCCATTAAGTCATACATGTTCCAAATCTGAAGAAAATCTTGATCTCTATAGGACAACTTGACGATATCGATCATACAACGACGTTTTCTAGAAAAGCGTGGAAAGTCACGAAGAGTGCATTGGTTTTAGTGCGTGATAATAGAACTGATACTTTGTATTTGACAACAGGGTCCAGTAATGTGTATAAAAATACAGGGTTGCAGTAGAGTAAGCTTGGTCGCGCGTCTCAGATGGGGAAGTGAAAGGGAGTCAGGCTTGGTCCAGAGACCAAGGTGCGAAGTAGAGGTATGAGAGACTAGGACAGAGCGTCTAGTGTTACGGGAATGTCTACACCTACAGTGATGCTTGCAGAGCTACTAGGAAGACTAGACCTCCACAGTGGTCACCCACCTTGAATTATATCTTGCTGACTGAAGGTAGTGAACCACCGTACAAAGGTAAAATCTTGCGAGATGATCGAGCAAGTGAGAGTTAGCTGAGAGGAATCTAATTGGACTTCTAGGGAGGAAGTAGAGACTACACAAGAGATGGGCACATCAACTGAAGACAGAACATGTTAGCAATAAGAGATGGGATTAGTTGCCCAGATTAGAGAAGTGGACGTCAACAATAAATTCTATAATGTTTCCCAGGGTCGATTCAAGACTGGATATTCCAGTGCAGTGGGATATGTGAGTCGTCCAGTAAATGTGCTGATTGAGGGTGATGTACGTGAGAGACTAAAGTCGGGATCAACTTTAATGCATCTTCTGGCATGAATACCTTAGGAATTCCCTTCAATGACTTGTAGAGGTGATAGGACTTATGCTGGAGACAGTAGCTGGCATATTGGGACATGATATATTGACTAAAGTCGGGCTCAACTTCAGTGCGTCTTCTAGCATGAATACCTTAGGAATTCCCTTCAGTGAGTTGCAGAGGTGATAAGTCTTGTGCTGGAGACAGTAGTTGGCATGTTAGGACGTGATATATAGATCAATACCTTAAGAATTCCCTTCAATCGAATTCAACCAATTTCTTCTTACACATGTCATATTTCCTCAAATCAGACTAAGGTCTGGTTTGGTTTTACAATCATTTTAAACTATCTCATCTCAATATTCAAATACTATTTAAATACAAATATTTTTCAATTTTAAAATTTTCAATTTTCAACTTTATCATCTAATTATTAACTAATTATTATAACTTTTCCAAACTTCTAAACAAAATACAGAATATAATTCAACTTTTTCAAATTTCAAAACAAAAATTATATTATAATTTTCTTTTAACTTTATGATTTTTTTATTCAACTTTTTTTCTCTCATTTTCTAAAACTCCATAAAAATTTTAACTCAAACTATTTCAATACTATTTACACATTATTTCATTACTATTCATATACCTAATTTTTTTTTATCTCATTTCAGTGAACTGTGTAACAAATAGAGACTTGATTATTAACTCTCATCTCTAGGCACTCACATGACCTACTATTTTATGCATTTGCACCGATTGAGGTGGTCCATTGGAAACCTATCTTTTTATTAATTAAAAGAAAAAAGAAAAAAAAAAAGACCAAAAGAGCCTCTACTTTGGAATCATTTTATGACAGATAGGGTACAAGCTGGTGAATATATTTCAGTACTATTATGTTCGCGTTGTTCCTTTTCCCAAGTGTCATTCCAAACAACTTTCAACAGCAGTTTGGTTGCATTTGATTGGAAACTCTCAAATAATATCTCCTCGGCAAAAATCCAGTGACAGATCTAACAATATTTTATAGATGTATATGCAGATATATATATATATATATATATAAATTTTATGTAAAAATCTTATATCATATACCTTCACTTGATTTGTCATTTTTACTCTTATATTTTAATACTTAAATATGTGTATATTTAAATAAAAAAATAAAAATCACAAATCACATATTAATTAAATAGAAATATACGGTATAAAACTTATATATAGTATTTATATATATACACATGCAGACATGTACACATATTGCTAACAAATTATGTTGGTCAATTGTTGGGTACGTACTTTATGGGCGGTGGCTGATTGTATTCAAGTGGTGCAGAAGTAGTAGATAGATAGCCCGCCTGTGGCCATCTATGATAAGAACCAATTAAGGGGTCCCCCACCACCACCATTGATCGATCGTTGAAGCATGCATGTCCTAGCTACCTTAGCCTGAAAGCTTGCCAAAAAATGAAGAGAAACCGAAAGATCAGTTGGGTGACAGATGATTGGGTGCCAATATTAATATTGATCATCTGCCAAACATATATAGCTAGCAAGATTTTATATTTTTTGCTTCCTCGCTCTATATATATATGTTAAATTAATGTTGCTCTATCATTATCTTTATCTTATGCTTTCACGTACCCATGCAACAACAATCATTATTATAGTGTATATATATATATATAAAAGTTATCATGATATATATTGTTCTTTTTTAAAGCATTGGTGAAAATTATTTTGATCACTGATCATGCATGTTAATTGATGTCAGGGGGAAAAGATTTTATACTTCACATAATTCAAGGCAATGAAAGGAAACAAGCTTACGGAAGCCCAGCTTACTGATCAGAATCATGTATATAAATTAAATCCTCTGATCATGTAATCTGATCATTGATCTTTGTGGAAGAAGTTTCAAGAAATTCCATTATTTAGGATGACCGTACGTACCATGCAATAATTATTCAAATAGATATCATGACAAAACCCTTTACAATTGTTAGATCATGAGGGGTCATGCACAGACTTAACATATTATGAGATGCATTTTGCTTTTGGAGTAAGATTCTCTTTTTTATCAATCTTTTCATTATAATGGATAGTACAACATATGGCGTCCCGATTCATTTCACTTCATGACGAACATCGACAACATGAATCTCAAAATATCTACAATTTTTTTTGTGAGTCATGCATGATCGATCTTTTGTGTTTGTCTCTATATATCAGCAAAATTAATTAGGAGACTGGCCTGCATGCATCTGATGATCCATGATCCAGAGCTAGACTTAATTTTCTGTAATTTCTGAATATTTCTAGCACAACCAAAAAGTTGCATTCCGTGGGTGTAAAACCAGTGCTGAACTAGGGATCAGGCCGGGTTCTGAAAGCATGCATGTAGATTAGAGAATGAAGGGCATTGCCAGCTTGGGTATTTTTGCTTAAAATACTTCTATTTATAACTCGGTATTAAAGAGATATTCTTTATGATATAATCAAATTCATATTTTTATTGTAAAATAAATTTAACGTATTTATATCAATTTATAATTTTACTTTTATAAAATTTCTTTATAATTGTACAACTTCTCGAACAAGAATACCCTTTATACAAATTTACAAATATAATTTTTCTTTGGAATAAGACTACGGGAACTAGTTTAAAAGTAAAGCCTGGATACTTCCGTATGGGAAAAAAAGACAGGTGTTTTCTAGATTCTATAAATGCAAACCCAACAAAGAGCGACCCAAGAAATCACATCATTCAACCTTTGCATCTAAAGGGTACATACGTGGCATCTAAAGGGTACATAAGTGAGGACATCTTTTAATTATTATGTTGGAGTTTATTATTAAGTAAGATAAGTGAATCGATTCATGCTGATCTTTCATATGCTACTCAATGATTGCAGCAACCATATATGCTGATGAATGATTGCAGTAACCATGCTGCATGTGTAACAATCAATCTTTGACCAGTCCTTGCATCAAAACCAATCGAGCTTTCCAGATTTTGAAAAAAAGATGATGCTCTTGGCTCTGCAAGTTGGTGAGGTATGGTCCTAGCTAGCTAGGGAGTTAGGAATAGGGTTTCCATTTTGGATGGAGAATTTGGAACAGAATAAAGCATACAAAACGCTCTTTTCCATATGGTAAGAAAAGAGGTATAATCCATCGTGAATATTCTAATCTGGAGAAAAGGTGAGGTCGAGGGTCGAACCGACTGGAACCTAGCTAGCTATGTCCGTTTGTTCTATAAAGATGATTGATATTTCAGGATTCTACTGATCTCTCTCTCTCTCTCTCTCTCTCTCTCTCTCTCTCTCTCAAATTTGGAGCTAGCAACACTAGTGGCGCCACGACTCAAGTAGTAAGTACTTAACAAACTTGGTCATTCATGCATATAATATAGCTTTTAGTATTGTTTGACCAAAGAAACGTACGCTTGGGGCATGCTAGCTCTAAATCATTTGTGGTACCAAACGATATTACTTTCATACTCGGATATTTGTGGTACCAAACGATATTAAGTTTTGGTAACAAGACATTGCCAAATTAAACAACAAATAAATTAATAAGGCAGCCACTGAAAAGGGCATTTCTCGCCTGTACGTATTGGCCCGATGCCCGGCCAGTAGTTCAGAAAAAGGCTAAACACAACCACCACAAACTTCTTTTCAATGCAGAGTAAAGGCAGGCATGATACCATTTCTCTTATTGAAAGCAAAAGACTAGACATCAACAAAGACGTTTAATGCAACATAGTAATGTTAGAGAGAAACTATTATAACAGTATATATTTTGTATTCATTACATGACTCTTTTTAGTTCTCTATTTTTTTATTTTAGATTTAGAAGATGTGTGATCTAGATGATGCTACATCATGTGTGTAAAATAATTATTTCTAATAGTGACTTCTATCTATATTTATTCAATGCAATAAGATCTAGAGAAATGTGCAGAATATATATCTTGTTGATTATGGAATTACTCGTAATTAGTCTTCCTCAGGCCATTCGATCGTCATTTCATTTCATTGAGAGAAAAGAAAGAGATCTCCATAAACAATTCTGCTTTACACATAAGATCATCTTGAGAGGGAAAGTAGATATTTTTTTTAAGTCCTACATAAAACCAAAAGTTCGAAACTATTGGCTTAAGCTTAAGAAAACCCCCCCGGCCCAAAAGCAGTTAACAAAGCTAAATAAAGACAACCCACTAAACACACCCTCTTATAAGTGCCCCTAAACAACCCTGGCCCCCTCTCTTATTTTTTCGCTACTTTACTACTCCCTAATCTCTCATATGATCTTAATCCATCTTTACAAATTTTTATCCTTTCCGACCATCGCTCAGTAAAGTTTATGTCATTAAAATCTCATGATCAGAGATATATAGGCCCACATTTTGGCCCTGATCACGAGTTGATCATCACATGAGTGAGCATTGGCTCTGGTCGTCGTCGTCAGCATACGAGTCGATCGGATGGGAAAGTGGTAGTAGCGGCGGGTAGATCTCTGGGTGGAAGTACGTATTACTGTTGGCATGCATGGGAGCTGGGGCATAATATGCAGTAGCAGTGCTAGCGCTAGGGTACGCCGTATTGTAACTCATTCCGTAGAGTGGTGGTGGAGGATGATGATACATAGATGGTGGATATGGATACACATGATGTTGACGAGGGGGACTGAGATTCATCGCCGCTAGGGATGGTGCCGGCTTGTCATGGAGAGCTGCCGGAGAATTATTACTGCCTGCCTGTGCATTATTGCCGGAATTCTGACTGGCGTCGTTGGTGGCCGGATTGCCGGTTTGCCCTTTCTTCTTCTTCTTCTTCTTCTTCTTCTTGGCTCCTCCTTCTCCTCCACCACCGTTCCCTCCAGCTTCCTCCTCAATTTCACCATCGTCTTCATCTACCTGATCACCACCTTCTAATTCAGAGTCTTTATTATCATTGTCATCTTCTTCAGGATTATTTTTCTCACCCTTCTGCTTTTCGTTATTCTTTGATTTTCCAGACTTCTCTTTCTTCTCAGGAATAAGCTCGGCGTGTTTTCCTGATCTCAGAAGCTTCTTGATTAGAGTATCTGCGTCCACGTTACCGGTCACTGTAACCTTATGCTGCTGAGAATCCACAGTGGTCGTATAAACACCTGAAAACATTGACGAATATAAAAAGCGAAGAAACTCACACCAAAAGTTGATAGATTTCTAACCCTACAAACGCACGCACGCTTGGATACAAACACATCAGAACTATGCTAGAGTTGGGCAAAAACCTTCAATGCTTTGAAGAACTTTCTTGACTTTCTTCTTGCAACCTTCGCAGTGGATTGAGACTTTCAAGATCCATTTCTGCAAGATTTCGGGGATGGGGAGTCAGAAACTAGCCAACAGATGAAAGAGAGAGAGAGAGATCAGAGAGAAACTTTGGAGTTGACATGGATCAAAGATTGAGAATACCTGGTATTTCAAGGTTTCTGGGGCTTCTTCAGGTGGTTTGGTTGCCATCACAATGAGATCTAGACGAGAGAGAGAGAGAGAGAGAGAGAGATCTAGTGGGTAGCTTCTCGAGTGTGTCTGATCAGGAAGCCAAGGTTTATAGGAAAAGTAGCGGTGTCAGTTGGGGAGTGAAAATACCGAAAAATAGGTGGAGGAAAGACCAGAGAGAGAGAGAGAGAGAGAGAGAGAGAGAGAGAATTTGGTGTGGACGCCACATCACGTCAACATCGCATGAAACCATTATGTCTATAGAGAAATGCTAGGTAGAGCGACGGTATTTGCACCGATGGGTGCATTTTATTTTTATTTTTGTTTTATTAAATATTTAGAAATGCATTAAATTATTATTATTTTTTGTTTGTTTTTCTTAGTCATGCAAAAGAGATGGAAATTAATTTGGGCTCCATTTCATTTTCCTAAGATCAGATGGGTTTAAGCTAGCACTAGGTAATTCCGGACCCACCATCATTTCTCTATACTTTGAAGTTTGATGTATAAACCTAGAAGGTTCTTCTGATTCCTAGCTAGCTAGGTGCAAACCTAATCAAGTAAATCCGAGGTTAATCCAAATTACTAAAATCAAAATTATTATTATATGGTACAACCTGCAAATTATGTCATCTGCTTCTAAGACTTGTTAGATCTATATATACGTAGACTGATCATTTTGATTGAGTTTTTTCTCAGTTCGGTCTGGAATCGAATCTGAAAACTCGAATTCTAATTTTAGGTTCCGAATAAATTTGGGCCAAAACTCGGGTACACCTGATTCAAATATCAAGTTTTAAATCCGAAACCCGGGTCTACAACCCGGTATCATTTTTTTTCTTTTTTCTTTTCTTTCTTTTTCAATTTGAATGTTTTGATTTTTTTTTCTGTTCCTTTCTTTGTATATCGCCACTGGGTTGTGGTTCAGTCTAGATTGTATATGAGCACCGCCATGAATTGAGTTCCTGGAGTAATAACATTTGAGTCAGAAGTTTCAGGCAATTCTTTAGGGATCAAAATTCTCCCCTCAGCTTCATATTCTTTCCTCAACCTTCCCTCCTCAGCTTCCTAGCATTTCAGATTTAGAAGAACAATAAATTCATGACTCATTGACTAGGAGCCATTCATATAACATGAGAACAGTCCTATATATGCGACTATATATATATATATATATGGATGCTTTATGAAAATAAAACATAGAGATTTGATGGATGAACTTGCTGATCTTGAATTGTGAGCATTATATATGTGGAATAGTCTGTAATATTCGAAAATAAATTTTATGATATTCATTGTATTTTTAATTATTATTAATTGAAAAGTACTATTTTAGGACTTTTACACATGACATAATGTCTCAAAAGTTCTCTCGCTGCCTATCAAAATATAATGTATTGTACGATACGAGAGAACGAAGGATGTTGGTTAATATATTTTGTTCTTGGTTTTGGAAAAGAAAAATACTGAATTTGGAAAATGAGGAATGTTATATATCTGTCATTATTCACTCTCATATCCTATATTTATAACTTTTTTTCTTTTTTTTTTTTATCCATAAAATGTAAAAATATTTTTCAAAAGATATGAGATAGTGAATAGTAACTAAAGTGATGAATTTTTCTTAGAGAGACTAGCTACTTTGATTTATCATGCTAACAACTTTTATTCTAATATATGATGCAACCAACAGTCAACAGATATTAGTGATCCGTGGATGGAAATTTTGGAAAGCTGCTATAAACCTGTAAAGAAAGCCAGATTGGTATACATGACAGAGTTTCCGATGAGGATACTCGTACCCGATTTTGAAAGATCTTGGATATGGAGCCATCGTCGAGTAAAGTATAGCTTTGAAGGGTGGTGTCGGCGTATAGGGATCCACACTTCCCGTCCGATTTCTCTTCACGTCCAAATGCTGCACCCGGAAAATTTCATGGTATTAATTAATGGAAATGAACCCATCGCTTTTATAGCAAACATGAATAAGCTAGTGCTACAAAAGTACTGTTGATGGAGAAACAGCTTTAAACTGAGCTTTTTGTTTATAAAAAGCAAACTTTGGTTTAATCTAATAAATTAAATCTATTTTACAATAAAAAATATTTTATAATCTCACATACAATTTCAAGACTCGTCAGTTTGTATATAACTTTTCTTTTTGTAAGATTATTGTATAAACCAAGCATCTCTACAAGTAATATACCTTTGGCACACTCGAATAGTATATATACTTAGTGCAGTACTATATTCCTTTCTTTTTCTTTTGTTCTTATTGTGCAGATGCTGGTTGGCAAGTTAGTTGTTCTTGAGTTGTATGGTGGGGTTGGGAATTGATGGACACGATTTAATGACCAACCTCAATAGAATTGAAGATGCAAGCAACTAATTCGACCCCTGTTACATACTGAAGCTTCTACGCTCTGTATACCAGCACAAGTTTGCAGGATATATTGAAGAATCAAACCAGTAATCCTGGCATCATAACATATATATACATATTGCCAACTTCAGCATTTATAACATATCCTTTATGCTCTGGTGTTCAGATTTTTCAATTGTGTTCATGGGTCGACCCATGAACATATTCAATTTCTAGTTGACAAACATCTAAAACTAAACAATTCATAATACATGCAGTATTTTGCTCAAGACTTGATAAATCCAACTCCCATCAACTAGGTAAAAGTCATCCATATATTTCAAATCTAACTTGTAAGTACAATTGCAGCTATGTATTGGCAAGCAAACATTCCATCGAAACTTTTTTTTTTTTTTTAATATCAGGCCATGACATCTTCTTGAAGCAAATTCGGTTAGGTATACTTTCCAACTGTAGTCTAATGCAGGACAATCAGCATTTCAATGAAACAGCAAGAAGCCAAGTGGTTAGGCATGCCAATTGTGCTTTATGAAATCAGAAAGGCAAAATCTTTATATATGAGTACTTTAGTGCATGGGCAAAGTTAGCCAAGGAGAAGAGGACAAGAAGATAATCAGAAACAAAGTTGGCACTTTTAGTGGAAGGATTTAATATTTATTGCAGATAGTGTTCTGTTCCTGTATCTACCTCCTGGCCAAGATCAAGCTAAGAGATAGCATTTGATATGTGTATAAAAAATCCATGGATACTGTAGGCTAAACTACGACATAGCCAATCACTTATCTCCCACTGTCATAGGCCAATGTTTTGGCCTGGCTTTTTAAATTAAAGAGTGACTTGTGAGTTGTGACAGCACCAGGCACTCGTAATAGTACTTGCTTTAGGTTATCAGATACGTACCTCCAATCTGAAAAACAAGTCAATAAACTTTGACAGCAACAATGATCTTAATGCGGTACACAACCTCTTGAAATGGACTTTGCTTTTCCAGGACTGAACCACGTCTCAGACTTTTCAATGGTTAAAAAAAAAGGTACAGATCAGATGGTTAAATACAATTGCTTTTAGCCAGTTACAGCAGCAACAATATGTAAGGGATTAAATTTTGAAGCAAATGAAGATTAGAAAGTTCCTATAATGATCACTGATAAAAAAGGTGAACACCATGTCATAAAATCAGTTGATACCAGAATTGACTACCCAGTGAAGCAAACCGATGAACGATTAAGGACATTATTGACACAGCATAGTGCTCAAAACCAATAGTATGATTGGTGCCAGAGATGTTTTGCAACTAGAAAATATGGTTCTCTACTTGCTACATTTAAACATGTAAATCTGCATGGTTCCTGAAGGTGATAGCCCCCATTTATTGAGTTCATTAACTCGAGGATAAACAAAGCACAAATAAGATTACACAGTTATGGATTCCTTAGGATCCTTCACTTTGAGCTTCTGCATTCTCCTCCACCCTTAAGAACTTAGATTTTGTTAGCTCCATTGAACAGAACACTGCTGTGTCCAACTTCAAATTGGCGTTTCTTAACATCACACACACAAAAAAAAAGAAAAAACATGCCTGTTTTAGCTACCTTGGAAGTTTTTACAATGAGAATATATCAAAAGGCTTTGAAAATTTGGTAGAGAATTATTGAAACAAATATTCACAAAATCAGTCACTCTTCATTGCTAAGTGTAAGACACAAATGGAAGAATTGATCTCTTGATAATCTTCCTTCCCAAGAATACTCACTATAAGTACTAAAGTTTGGGTAGTTATGACGAGTCCGAACCATTACCAATGGAGATCTTTCGGCATAGAAGAAGAGCAATAATAACAGAAACAGGGCCTAACAAGGCTCCCTGTCTGGAAAGCCCAAACTCAGTCCACGACAAGGGATTTGATACCTCAAATAATACCTTCCTACACTGTCCATCAAGTCCTCTAGTGATCCTGTGTTATCAATCACTATGTCCGTCTTCGTCAGACTCTGAGCATTTATCCTGTTTTGAGCATCCTCCTCACTTGTTCTGCCTCTTGCCATGAGTCATCTTAGCTGTGTCTCAGAATCAATCTATACAACTATAATGGGCTTTGTCCATTTGTCCATCTTAGCTTCGAACAATAAAGGCACATAAAGGAAAATAACCTTAAACCCTTTCATCCATAGCTTCACAATCTCGTAGAAGATACCAGAGGATATATAAGGAGACAATAACCTATAGAAAGTTTAATAACCACAATTCAGAAATTATTCAAAATGTAGTTTAAAGCAAGTCTACACTAATTGAAATTGACCCAAGATGATAGACTCAATGAAGAAATTAAATTCTGGCTGCTTTTAGATTAAGCAAGATAAAAAGTTTTACAAGACAAAATTTCTTTAATCTTCATTTGGAGGACCAAATGTCATCCCACAGGAAAGCAATCTAATCATGTTAGATGATTCAACTTGGAACAAGGCTGAAAGCAAGAATGACTGCATTAAATGAACATTTCTTTATAAGAACCAATTATTTATGGAAATTCAATTAATTTGTTCTATTTATTTCTTACACTTGATAACACAAATCCATGATCTATTATAAAACCATAATGCTGTCCTGTCTTGACTAGATTGGCCCCGATCTACCATCGAGATATGGCTTTGGTGCAAAGTGGTGTGGGTGGATTGCAAATTGCACTTCCTCATTGCAGTTTTGTACTCTTATCAATGGTTGATTTCTTTTGCAGCTCTCAAGGCCTTAGGCATGGAGATCCACTATTGTGGAGGCTTTTGAGTAGAATGTTGACTATGGCCGTGGATAGAGAACTCTAGTCAGTTTGTTTGCAAGCTACAGAAGTACCGAGCGGTTGCTCATGTCTTGTTTCCTTTTCACTCATTTTTCTTTTTCCTCTCTCTAATATTGACTTAGGTTGCATCCCTTTGCGCTCTTAATAAGACCATAATGGCTCCTTCGCATAGTTCATCTGAACTCCAAATAGTCGTCAAGATCCTTTACTTTCTATTATAAAATAAATCAGTTGATGAAAGTAGTTTATCTCTCCATTTATTTCAAACGTCCGCACAATAAGTTTCCAACCAAATATGAATCCTGCAACTCATTTGGCCTCTGTGGCCAATTGCTACAATTATTTATCAGAAATTTCTTTTTCTTAATATAATGACCCTATCCTCCCATTTGATATCAAATAGAGATTGGTGAAATTCTCATCATTGTTTTCTACCAAAAAACAACGGGTTCTTGAAACATTGTCACTCCATAAACACATCATAAGTTCCATTCAAGATTCTGCATTGAAAAGAAATGAAGAACTTTGTTTCATTAAACTTTGAAACGCATACAAATATCCGTACCGATTAAGAAGTTGACGCTTTGCTGGCACAGTGAACACAATTTGTCCCAATCTAGGCCTATCAACTTCTCCATCAGCTTGTAAAATGCCGTCTCCAAATGCTGCAACAACCTTTTTCCAGCCACCAGCACCTTTTTTTAACACATCCTAGAAACAAAATCCACCAAATATGAGACTTGCTGGCAGCTTAAGGTGTTAAAACAGGAAAGTGCAAAATTCTACAAAGCTCATAAAAAAAAAAAAAAAAAAAAAAAAAAAAAAAAAAAAAAAAACCTAGAATCACAAGCACAACTGGTAGGAATAAGATAAATACATAACCCAGGATCTTGGTGAAAGATAAGTTCTCATTGACATGATGAAATGAGTCACTTATGGGACAAAATAAAAAGAAAGGAGAAAATGAGACATGCAAAATTGTATTTAGCATAGGCATAGTAAAAATATAATGGGCTGCTAAAGTGACCATTTTGCATGTCTAAGAGCATGAAGGGAAGACAATTTTGCATGTCTAATGGGCTGCTCCAACTATGGAAGAAAGTAACATTTTCCATGAAGAGATAGAGGGAAGACAGGAAAAGTTTGAACAAACTAACATTGACCAGAAAGACCGAGCGAAAAAAGGAAAATTTGAACCAACTAATGGGAACTGTTGCGAGGTTTGTTTTTGGTAAGAAGGTTGCAAAGTCCTGGGAAAGAAGAGCAATCAGTTAGAGATTCCACAGAAACATGAGCCTGCAGAAGAAATTCCACAGCACATTGTTTTCTTCTCTGTTTAATATTTCTCTCAAGTTTTTTCAATTGTAACATTGCATGCGTTTTGTTTCTTTTTGGTTCTGCAGTAGTGAGCACCAATATGGACAGGAATACAAGTATAATATGATATGGATGTGATGATACGTGAACTCCTAAACATTCAACAATACATGTCAAGACTTTAACTAATTAATATATTTCAAATACATATCATGATGATTTGCAGTTCCATACCAAATGCTAAAAGGTGTTAAGAAATGTCTTAATCTATCCAGAGCTTCTCCATCAGATTCGCATCCAATTAGATACGGATACTAGTTTGTTGTGCATATACTTCCAAACTTCTGCAAATGAACATTGCATTCTGATCCATTAAACATAAATCAAAATATGCTTCAGAGCTTTAAATTCGAAATAAATCCTCCCAGTCTATAGGAACTTTAAATATTGTTGTAAAATCCAATAATTTATATCCTAAAAATTATTCTCAAATAAAGCTTTTTTTTTTTTTTTTTTTTTTTAACAAATCTCATGTGATATGAGCATTGAGCTGCTCTCAAGATTTTACGAAACTCTTAACTTTACATCAAGTGTCATAAATCCTCATTCGGCCGGTATAGTTTAAACCATTTACTTAAGATCTAAACCCTGAAAATCCCAATCCTTCAAAGTTCAAGTCCTTGTCGTGGTGAAAATCATAGTTATTACTGTTGTTCGTTGTTTTGTAGCGGTCAAAAGATAGTCGCGTTCTTTTGGATTCAGTGGCTTATAACGTATCATGTAGGTTTCAGATCTAATGGCAATTTAGTAAGAGGGAGAACAAGAAACATACTCGAGTGACAAGGTCGGCGTCAACAACGGGGATGCCATGGTACTTGAAGAGATCGGAGACGGTTCTCTTCCGTTAGTGGTAGTTTAATAATTTCTATAAGCACATAAAGCCAGACTTGTATAAAATGCGCATTTAGTGTAGCGGTATCATAGTACCCTCCCACGGTACTGACCGGGGTTCGATTCCCCGGATGCGCATCTTTTCCTCTACCCTTTTTTCACTGTTTGGTTGCGGAGAAAGGGATCACCACTAATCTCTCTGTGTTTTATATCTATCCGATCAAGTGTGTGAGAGAGTAACTTACTGCACGCTTTTGAAGTCGCCTCCTTTATGTTTTCCAACCCAGTAAAGTCTTTTACTCCCATAACAGACAGAATTCTCCATCTCCTAAGCAATTGCTCATATCCCACGCACATCCACCAAATTCATGCCCAACTCATCGTCCAAAACCTGCATTCAAACACCACCATTGCCCACCACTTCATCACTGCCTCCCAATCCTTAGGCCTATTGGACTCCGCCCTCACCCTCTTCACCCAACTATCCAGACCCCATGTTTTCATTTGCAACACACTTATTAGAGCCTTTTCTCACTCCCACATACCACATACCCCTCTCTCCATATACAGCCACATGCACGGAAACTCTACCCTTCCTAATAACTATACCTTCCCTTTCCTCCTTAAGTCCTTGTCTGACTTCCGTGAACTTAAGCTGGGCGAATGCATACATACCCATATTATAAAACTGGGTCATGCTAATGATATTTATGTTGAAAATGCATTGTTGGATTTATATGCATCATGTGGGCGTTTGAGATTATGTCAACGCGTGTTCGATGAAATGCCTCACAGAGATGTTGTGTCGTGGACTGTTTTGATTACGGGATATAAGAATGCTGGGAAGTATGATGATGCTTTGATTGCTTTTGAAGAAATGCAATATGCAGGTGTGGTACCGAATCAGGTTACTATGGTTAATGCCTTGGCAGCGTGTTCAAATTTTGGGGCCCTTGAAATGGGTGTTTGGATTCATGATTTTATAAAGAAGAGGGCATGGGAGTTGGATGTGATTTTGGGGACCGCTTTGATTGATATGTATGGAAAATGTGGGAGAATTGAAGAGAGTTTGGGTGTTTTCAGAAGCATGAAGGAAAAGAATGTACTTACGTGGAATGCACTTATTAAAGGACTAGCCCTAGCTAAGGGTGGGGAGGAGGCTATTTGGTGGTTCAATAGAATGGAGCAGGAAGGATTCAAGGCCGATGAAGTGACTCTGGTCGGGGTGCTATGTGCTTGTAGTCACACGGGGTTTGTAGATACTGGTCAACGGATCTTTAATTCCCTGATTGATGGGAGGTTTGGGTTTTTACCCAATATCAGACATTATGCTTGTATAATTGACCTGTATGCACGTGCTGGACGTCTCGAAGACGCTTTCAATTTCACAAAAGTTATGCCTTTTAAGCCCACCAAAGCTATGTGGGGATCCCTGCTAGCTGGTTCTAGAGCTCAGGGGAATTTGGAATTCGGTGAGTTTGCAGCTTGGAAGCTCCTGGAACTGGAGCCAGAGAATAGTGCTTTCTACGTTGTGCTATCTAATCTGTATGCAGAGATGGGAAGATGGAGCGACGTCGAGAAAGTGAGGATTATGATGAAAGACAGAGGACTTAAGAAGGACTTGGGCTGTAGTTCTGTTGGACCTGAACCCCTGGAGGATGTTTTTGAATTCTTAGCACAATAAGTAACCTGCCTGGAATATAAGAATCAATCATCCCGTTTGTTTCAATGGAGGATCCTCTGCTCTATAGTTTGATTGGACCTACTTGTGACTGAGCAAATCATAGGACACGTTTGTTTCTAAACGCTCTGTTTTAGCTCCAATATTTGGTCGCAGCATTAATCATTGAATCAGTTTCGATTGCCTCAACTGGCCTGGCTGAATCTCTGCAATAGCTGTCTGAAGAAAGGTGATGGATGTATCTCCTTCAAGGATGCTACTTTCTGATTGTTGAGCTCTCATCAGTTTTTGTTGGTGAAAGCATATGCGTTTTAAAGTTGATGTAAAACTGCAATTTTTAGATTGAATTTTCAAGCTCATAGAGAATAGGGATGGATTATACAGTTGGGATTGCACAGTCTTCTTGTTTGAATTTTACTCATCCAAGTAGCATACGAATTGGTAACATGCGTGCAAGAGTACTTATTTAAAATATACTTCATAAACATAGTAATGATGATTGAAGACAGAACTCCCTTAACTACTTATGAAAGCAACCTAAAAACACAAGTCCTCATACTGAACGTAGGAGACATTAACACTATAAAAACAGAATGCATCAGGTCGATACACGTGCTTATTGAGGACAAACAGCTTCTTTATCCTTGCTGCTTCTGCAGGGCAAGGACCTTCGACCAAGCTGGCCTTGCTGTGATAGCATCTACCCATGCACTGACGTGGGGACGGGAATCAAAGAGCTTTTTAGCTTGAGTGCCCAGCAAGTAGTGTATATTGGGCAGGTGGTGCAGATCCGCCAAGGTGATGCAGCCACATCCCAAGTACTTCGACTGAGCCAGTCGACTCTCGTAGACATCAAGAACCTTAGCCAGCTTTGCTTCGTTCTCCTCAACGATTGCTGTGTCTGTAGCCAAGCCATACCGAGGCTTGAATGCCAGCTCCCAGGTAAGCTTCGAAGCAACCGGATCGAATTGGTGGGCCTCCACCTCCGTCCACACCCCTATGATTGCTGCTGTCTTAGAGTCTCCGCATTTGAACTGGGTCCCCTTGTCAGCATACTCCTGGGCAATGTATTTAGTGATTGCTCTTGATTCTGCAGTAAAAAAAAGGTCCAAGAATCATAATCACGCTAATTTTATTCATTCACCCTACTAAGTAATTTCTGCTATTTGCATATAAAGTTTACCAAAGAGCTTTAGATCTCCATCTTCAAACCCTGGAATCTGACCAAATGGCTGCATCAACAAGGAAACGTAAGATTCAAAACAGAGCTGTAAGAGCAATAGTTATTGATTCATCCTGTTGATATAAACAAACATGGATGCATGGTTTCCTTTTCTTACGTTGATAGAGAGGAAGGGCTCCTTTTTATGTTCACCAGCTTTCATGTCTATTGCAACAAACTCAAATTCAAGCTCTTTCTCATACAGGGTAGTGAGAACTCGCGCCACAGCAGTGGAGTAAGGCGTTCCATGGACTCTGATGGCTGCCATGATTGTGGCCGGGCTGTGAAACGTGATCAAGAACAAAGAAGAGATAACGCAAGGAACAATGGCTATGGAAGTAGGCTTTATATATACTTCTGAAGTAGTCCAAGACTCGAGACTTTTCTTGAAGACTTGAATGCTTGCTTTATTTGCAAGCTACGTGGCAGCTGATATTACCAATGACCATGATTTTTTTTTTTTTGGGGTGGGGTTTTTTCGTGGGGTATTTTGTGTAGATGAGAAGCAGAAAGCAGTCACTACTTGATCTGAAAATAATTGAAGGAGATTCCATAACTAATCCACCAGGAATATTACATATATATGCTCTTAAGGTCATGGTCCCAAGCGCCCGCCTAAACTGTGTGACAGTTTTGCTTTTTTAACTTTCTATCAACAGGCTCAATTTATTTCATACATTAAAATACATCTCAACGAGATTTTTAAAATATAACTATTCACAGATCAATTCAGATAATTTGAAATCACCTCAACACCCAAACGCAGCCTTATTCTTGTTTGTAACTTGTTCATGGATTTTTAGATTGTGATAGTAGATATGTTGATTTTTATTTTTAATTTTGCCTTGATATATGAATTTTGGTTTTAACACTGCACACAACCTTATATCATCTACCTAAATGTTACTAAATGTGCCATAAACAATGGCTACTTCTTATACTTTTTAGCTTCTATACACTTGACAGAAAATTCATTTATATTAATTCATAAATAATTACTATCGTTTCTTTCATAAGATTCTAAGATTAGTTACTTTCTGAAGCACTTGGATTATTACATGTAGAAGTTCTACAAACAGATGGATGTATTGTTTCTTACTTTTGATATATTTAGATCAATTGTTTTCATTTTCAATTTAATATTATTAATTTGTAAGTTTGAATTGATTTTTTTAATTTGAAATTATTAATTTATGCAATAACGGGGAATCGACGAAAAATTATATTCTCAAACTGCCAGTGTGTAGAGTATGTTTAAAAAAAATACTTACATGACATAATTTGATTTAAAAATAAATTTTAAAATTTGAATCTTACAAATCAATTCTTATAGTTTAAATGATGTGCTCTATACATCGACTTAAGAATAAAAGAACTCGAATCAAACATGTGCACGTTTAACCAGTGTGTGTATGTGAATTAAAAATGAAGATCAGGAAATCGAGTTGCTAGAAAATCCTGCAACTTAAAAAGCATAGAAGGATATGTAACGGCCATTTGGATTAGATATTTATCCAACGGTCAGGAATTTCCCCACAAAGAAAAATTAATCTTAAATTATATATATTCTTCGTAATTTGAAAAGGAAAACGATAAACATACATTACTCTATAATTATTTTACTACTCTACTTAAAATTATAGATAGTTAAGTAAAATGGAGTTTATTTTTTAATGAAGTACTGTTACAATTATATTGGTTGAATTAAAATAAATTATAAAAAAGTTATTAAAAATTTATAGTGTATAAAAAGTAGTGACAAATCTCCTTAACATAAAATTAGTAACAGTAGAGAAGGATAAAATTAGTAACCGCTAGGTTTTTTTTTTTTTCTTTTTTTAATTTGAGGCACTAATGGCTAGGAATTTCCAAACTACCAAGACCGTTGGAGAAATATATTAACGGCTAGAATATTAAAAAAGGAGGATACTTTGTTTCGTATTGTTTATCTTGTAATGTTTCTTCATAATTGTAAAACCTTGTGCCTACAGAGAGAAACAAGAGAGAGAGAGAGATATTGTGGTATTTGGGTTCGACGAGCTAGCGACGACTCATCGCAAATGCTGAAGGAGGAGAGACGTGCAATAGTTGTCTCCAAGTGTTTCTATCCTTGTTGTTGTCAAGCATGGGAGTCTCTGTTTGCTACCAACAAGCATGGATTCTAACTAACTTGTCTCCTAATAAACATCTCATTGGTTGTAAAAAGGTGTACAAAATTAAATGCAAATCAAATGGGACTATTGAACAATATAAAGCTAGGCTTGTAACTAAGAGGTACACTCAACAAGAGGAGTTGGATTTTATTAACACTTTTTCTCCTGTGGCCAAGCTTACAAGTATAAGATATTTACTTCTTGTTGCTTCTTTATATAATTGGTATTTACATCAATTGGATGTAAACAATGCATTTTTGTATGGAGATTTGGATGAGGAAGTATATATAACACTACCTCAAGGGTATGGTAACAAGGGGGAGACTCGGGTGTGCAGGTTAACAAAGTCATTATATGGCCTAAAACAGACTTCAAAGCAGTGGTATTGTAAACTCACTAATGCCTTTTACAACATGGTTTTACACAGTCCAAATGTGACTACTATTCATTGTTCACTAGAGATTTTGGTTCTACATTTATTGCCCTCTTGATATATGTTGATGAAGTGATTATGGCTAGCAATGATCTTAAGGTTGTCCAAGACATAAAATCCATTCTCCATAGTACTTTTCAAATTAAAGATCTTGGAGATCTTAAGTATTTTCTTGGATTAGAAGTGGCCAGAACTTCTAAAGAAATTTCACTTAGTCGATGGCATTATACCTTGGAAATCCTGGTTGATACTGGTTTTCTTGGCTGTAAACCAGCTAAAGTTCCCATGAGCTCTAACTTGCGTTTGGCAAAAACAAATTCTACATTGTTGAAATTGAAATATCCCACAATTTATAAGAAGATTGGTAGGGAGGTTGCTTTACTTCACAATAATAAGACCTGATTTGGCTTATTCTATACAAATCCTAAGTCAATTCTTGGATAAACCTGCCCAAACACATTTAGATGTTGCACATCATATATTAAAGTATCTCAAAGGTAAACCTGGTCAGGGAATTTTTCTTTCATCTTCCTCTTCGTTACTCTTGAAGGCCTTGACAGATTCTGACTGGGCAACTTGTCCAGACACCAAAAAATCAGTAACTGGGTTTTGCGTATTTTTGGATGACTCTCTAATTTTTTGGAAATCAAAGAAACAGAATATAGTTTCAAGATCTTAAGCTGAAGTTGAATATAAAGCCTTGGCTTCCACTGCTTGTGAATTAACTTGGTTAATTGCTTTACTTCAAGATTTTGGCATTACTATCACTATCTAGCATTTTTATTCTGTGACAGTAAAGTTGCACTTCACATAGCAGCAAATCATGTTTTCACAATAGAACTAAGCACGTAGAAATTGACTGTCATCTGCTGCGTGAGAAGATACAATCTGGTGTACTTCGAACCCTACATGTTAGTTCTCAACTTTAGCTAGCAAACATATTCACCAAAGCCTTGCCTCTTACACAGTTTCTTTATCTTCTTTCCAATGGGTGTTCTTGACATTCACACTCCATCTTGAGGGAGAGATTGAAGTATGTAAATAGTCACTTGTAAATAGTTAGTTAGTAGTTAGTTTGTAAATAATTACTTCAATTGTAAATTTAGTTTATTGCACATGCACTCTTCTCTTGTATATATATATGAACTACTCTATCCTTTACTTTCACTTTTGATAATACAAAAGATTCAGTTTCCTCTCCATACGTGTTCTTGGACTTTCTTGAGTCTTCTTGCACATTTCGGGTGATTGGATCATCCTAGATTACTTTTCCTACAGCTATCCTTTTCGAAAGATGGGCCTTGGGAGCTAACTTAAGGTACCTAGACTTGGAGATGTTTAAGCCTAATGTGACCTCGTGTCGATTTGTCGACACATTTGGCCGGGACACCATGCTCGATGCTTTTGATGATTCTCACCCACCTCCACCTTCTAGCAGCCTTAGCTCTTAGCTTTCTTGTTTCTTGAGCTTTGTGGACACTTATTGTGTGATAGTTGGTTTTCATTGTGTAAACATTGTGAACATTTCTATATTGTACTTATTGTGAACATTTAGCCGGTTTTGGCTTTTCATCGTGTCGCTCTTCGCTTTGATGTTACAAGGCCTTTTCCCTTAATTTTGTGATTGACAAGTTGTTTGGTTTGTTCCTCGTTTACAATGAGGGTCACGTGGTCTCTTGACCCTTGTGCCCTATTTTGTGGGTACCGCAACTCTCTGGACTAGTAACAATTTTATTCTAAATTCTTAGGCTAGATTTTAGTCATAATTATCTTATTATGTATTCTATTCTTTTGCCTTAATTACAGTTTTGTAATTTTTCGTTAGCTATTTAAGCCTGACTTGTGGGTTTTAGAAAAGATGATTGATTTATTTTATATTAAAACCTTAATCTCAGAGTTTCTCTCTATTTGTAATTTTTTCACAATCTCAATCTCTAACTTCCATTGTTTAACTCGCCGTCAGAATAACCTTCTATTTTGGTCCGACGTCAGAATACCTCAAGCACTGAAATAGCTTGAGATTTCTCAAATAATAGATAGATATATCTATACCGTGAAAAATTATCTATAAATGTGATAAAATACTTTTCTCCACAAAGCATTCAGTGTAGAATGGTCCACATTTATTTGTATGTATTATTTCTAGAAACTCCTTACTTCTTGCGGCACCTTTTTTAATATGTTTGGTTTGTTTTTCTTTAACAAAATCCACATACATCCCAAGATTGGTAAAATCTAAATGCACAAGTATCCATTCTTTTATTAATCCTTGGCCTCACTCTCCTCACACTAGAAATTACTGGTACAATAGGGAATTGAGAAATGAGAAAGATGATAATAATAAAAGACCAAGAAGTAGAAGAGTAAACTGAAATTCATACATGCATAGGCGAGTTCGAGGCCACCCAATTCCTCCAGATGAAAACTACAAGGGTTCAACAGATTTCCAGAATAATTCTCTCTTTCTTCCCCACTCAGCCTTATACCTCTCAAATCCTTACAACATAACCGTCTAACAAAAAAGGAAACTAGATAACATGACTGAAGACAATAGAAACCAAGTGACAGACAAACTCCCAAAACGCATCACTCAAAACAAAACGCACAATTTTACTAAAAATAACAAAACACAACATTATATTGAAACACAAAACCAATAGATAAGGCTGGCTACAAGAAAAATAAGTATTTGTGATTGATTATTTGTGACGATAACGATTATTTACGATAAAAATAGACTCATTTTGATAGAAAATAATCAATTTCGTTGGAAATAACTAATTACAAATAAGTAATTTTCTTGTAAAGGTGCGTATTTTTCAACAAATTAAAAAAAGTCATTACGAAAGAAAAACGAATAATCATCAATATCAAGTCTAAATAAGGAATGCAAATTACATCTCACAGAAACAGGGACTGTATCATGAAGGCGTAAACAATGACCAATATTTAAATCTAAACTAAAGGTTCCTTTAATTAAAACTTCAGTCGTATTCACGTTTTTCATGAAAATTAATCGCTCATTTAGTTTTGGTGTACGGCTTGCAAGGAATATTTGCATAGTAATAGAAACATTAGCACCTGAATTTAACCATCAAGGGTTAGTATGAAGACTTACGAGATTGGTTTGATTTGGTAATCGATCTTCTTTATCTTACCTCCCAAGCGTACACAGATTGCGAGTCCTCCAGAAGTGGAGATTTTGTAACAAATATTGGAATTCCATGGGCTGAGATTGAAAACTCTGTCTATCTGTCATTCAGTTGGTGAAGCTGAAAATGAATTAGTTTCTATCAAAGGCGTCGATGGGACGGAGAGAATGAAAAGGATGGTTGTTCTCACTATATGTTTGTTTAAAGGTGTGTGAGAAATAAATTTCCCCACTAAGGGTGAGGCTGGAAGCTGTGTTGGGCTGGGAGGGGGTCAGGTTCAAGCTGGATTAATGGATTGTCAAACCATGCAATTCAGTGTGTAGTGTTAACTGGTCGATGTCAGGGGATGAATCTCCCTCCGCAGGCCGAATGGATTAAGTTCCATTGGGTGGAGGGCAAAGATGGGATGCTGTAATAAAGGTGGAGAAAGATGGGTATGCACACGAGGCTAGAGTAATACATGAGAGACGAGAATCTCACTTGAAGAGAGGAAATATTTGAGTAGTTTTTCTTTTTAATCTTAACAGTTTGCCGTGCAAGAATAACCATTGAAAAACAACGGAATACTGCATAAACTTGAAGCCCTTCAACTTAAAGATTGAAGGCGAAACACCAGTAACAACTCAGAGAAAACAACACAATAGTACAGGTCCAGACACCGAACAGGGGGGAGATTGAAACACTAGGAACAAAAACTGAAGAAGAAAAACACATAATTATTGAGTTCAATTGACCCCTAGAGCACCACGACAACAGTTTACTCCTTACTGTTGCTTTTGCATGGCAATGACCTTCGACCAAGCTGGCCTCGCTGTGATATCGGCTATCCACGCACTGACATGGGGGCGGGAATCAAAGAGCTTCTTAATCTCAGTGCCCATCAAGTAATGTATATTGGGCAGGTGGTGCAGATCCACCAAGGTGAAGCTTTCACATCCCAGGTACTTGGACTCGGCCAGTCGACTCTCATAGACATCAAGGACCTTAGCCAGCTTAGTTTCGTTCTCCTCCACGACAGCCTTATCTGTAGTCATGCCAAACGCTGGCTTGGCTGCCAGCTCCCAGGTAAGCTTCGTAGCTACCGGGTCAAATTGGTGAGCCTCCACCTCCATCCACACCCCTATGATTGCTTTCTTCTTAGAGTCTCCGAATACCAGGTCGGTCCCCTTCTCAGCAAACTCGTTGGCAACGTACTTTGTAATTGACCTTGATTCTGCAGTACAAAAGGGTCCAATCGTGACAATCACACTAATTTCATTCATGCACTTAAAGTATTAGGTAATCTGATCTGCCGGTTGCATATGAACTTTACCAAAGAGCGTTAGATCTCCATGTTCAAAGCCTGGAACTTGACCAAACGGCTGCATCCACAACAATAAATTAGATTCAGCAGAATTATAAAAGTACTAATTAAACCGTTGCGGTACATTAATGGCTTCTTTTTCCTTACATTGATGGACAAGAAGGACTCCTTTTTATGTTCACCAGCTCTCATGTCTACCGGAACGAGCTCAAATTCAACCTCTTTCTCATAAAGGGTAGCCAGAACTCGAGCCGAAGCTGTTGAGAAAGGGGTTCCATGTACTTTGATGGCCGCCATAACTGTGGATGCTGATTTATGATCGAGAAATAAGAAGGAGATGAGATATACCAAGGAACAGAGCTATGAAGAGAGTTGATCCCTGTATGTATATTATATATAGAGTCTCCTCTAGAATGCTCTAATTTCAAGGTACGTGGCA
Organism: Juglans microcarpa x Juglans regia; assembly: GCF_004785595.1. Classification (NCBI taxonomy): domain Eukaryota; kingdom Viridiplantae; phylum Streptophyta; class Magnoliopsida; order Fagales; family Juglandaceae; genus Juglans; species Juglans microcarpa x Juglans regia. The sequence continues at coordinate 22,762,069 of NC_054600.1, read as the reverse complement.
GCAGATTATTTCAACCCCATTTTCAAACACTTTGTTTTGGTATTTCTGGCATTTTCCATCTATTTTTACGTGCATGAAGTGATTATTTTATGTACAAGTTGATAAAAGGCAGCAGACAATCCCAAGTGCCTCAACTAAAAGAAATTAAGAATGGACATCTAGTGGTCTGGTTCAGTTTTTCTTTTAGAAAACTGAGGAAATTAGAGGAAACTGCCGGCCGATTACGCATGGAAGACCCTAAAGATGTCTTTTTTGTATTTAAATCTATGGTGTGTTTTCGCTATGTCTTTTTTATGCGCCCGATGATAAAGTAACCATCACAGTGCATGAATTGAGATAGAGAGGGCTCTGGGCCGCTACAGCTGTAAAGGATGTTTAATAAAAATAAATTTATAATTTGATGTGTTTTTTAAGATACATTAAATTTATTTTATAATAAAAATAATTTTATAATTTAAAATATTACATATTAGTCTTTAAATTTAGTTGTATGAAATTTTTTTATATTTAAAAAAATGATAAATAAAAAATAAAAAAATGATAAAATACCAAATAATTTATTTCCTTCGAGTTCATAAAACTTGTCAAACCATTTATTCCTAAAAAGCAGCCACTTTTTTCATTGAATTTGATATTGTCAAGCCATCCATGTTTGACCAGGCCTTTTATAATTTGGATATTTTATATAATTTAAAGAATGATATACACAATATCTAAATTTTACTATATTAAATGTTAAGACATATTGGATTTATGGGTAATATAGACCCCAACACTTGATAAAGTAAAATCTTTATAATCTCTGTCTCTCTCTCTCTCTTGAATTATATATAGACAATATTTAAATTAAAAAAAAAAAAAAAACTTAGAAAATCTCATTCATTTTCACTTTACTCTCACTCCCTATGAAACTAGGGCTTGGGCGCAAATTATAAACTTTATTGGAGGTCTTGTCCATAAGATAAAAGGAAAAAAAAAAAAAAGTAATGTTCTTATTCATCATAATCTTTATCCTCTTCAATCATACTTAGTAACGTGATATATTTCAACTGAGTGATGTTTAAGTATTTGATAAGAAAAGCCACTTAAAATACAACGTAATTGGGAAGAGTTCTGCTATATATACAGTCATTTTTTTGTACTTTTTACATATTTCACTAATATGATTGATCAAAATAATTATTTTATATTAAAAAAAAGTGATACAATCAATCATATTAATTAATGGAATATGCAAAAGTAACTACATATAGAATTTTTGAATTGGAAATTATAAGATCTAAGATGAAATATAGCATTATTCAGATAGGCGAAAGCTTAATTTAATCGATATATTTACTGGAAATAAAAATAATAATAAGAGGATGTTACTGTTTGTTTCAATAGTAAGAATGAGATGGATGTTGGTGATACAGAACTTTAGGAACGACAAAGGAATTCATATATTGACATGGGCATCAACGAAGAAAATAGTGGGCAAAAGTTGTATAGGAATATGCTCTCTCTTTTTTTCTTTTTTCTTTTTCTAGGCAAATTTAGCATTTTATAGATAAACTAAAAGACTACAGGATACAAGTTTCAGTGGAGTAAAAGTCCCCTACAATCATTTCAAAACCAACAGATACATCATATAAAAAAGAAAAAAGAGGAATTTGGAGCCAATTAATTGGCTCCCACGGTCCCACCCATGTCCCACTAGGGGATGTGAAGTGGTTTTTGTATAGTCTGATAAAACAGACTATATTACTGCGACTAAAAGCCGCAATAAAATGAGGTAGGTGTGCTGCATCTTGTTGGTTTGGACTGGTTGGAAGAGATTGTCGCATCCATTTCCACTTGATTCTCGGTTCGAAAAAGTGAGAACATAGGGTAGCAGCCCGAAACAAAGTCGAGTCGCCAGCAGAGGACCAACACAGGCCGTGAAGACGCGTGCAGGTCACGCGCCATTGTAGGAGTGAAACAGAGGGTTAGATCCAGAGGATCCAAACCCTCTAATGACGGGGAGGCCGAGCGTGTAATCAGGAGCAGCTCCAGGATGCGGTGGCGTGTGGTTGTTGCACACGACATAAGTCGCATGTGCGACGAACATGCCTAGCAAAAGAGCAAAATCCTTACGCGAACTTGAAGATAGGTGATTGGAGATGCAGAAAAGGTGGCGCGTGTTGGTCGGGAAACACCAAAAGGCAAGAGATCGGCTTGTTTGAGAAAAACCTAAAATTGAAAACAGAAAATTTTGACAAAACAGGAAATGGGAGAAAGCTATTACAGGTGGCTAGTGGAAGCTCCACCCACCTCCTCCGAGTGAACGGGCTAGAATGCGGAGAACGACTGAGAGGATTTTGTTGCCTGGGAAAGAGAGGTTTGGGGTATCTATAGGAATATGCTCTTTCATGATCTAGATGCTCCTCTCTACTATTCCTGTTTTTTATTTTATTTTTTTGGTGGATGCTTTCTTATATTACTTAATTCAAGTGCATGTGCCCCTTGGAAAAATGTGATCATTGTAACGTAAGGGCATTCCACTTGGACAGTAAAGTAATTTATGATGTGGTACGTACACCGGACTGGATAATTGAATGAGAACTAGTAAACTATTTTTGCCATAATTATTTTATTACATGATTGTGTAAAAGTTGTAGAAAAGTTGGTGTTGTATCATTTTTTTTTTGGAGTTGCATGGCCGACAAACTAACAATGTATGTATATTTATATTTAGGATCCGGGACGAGTGTGATAAGGTTCCTTATAATTTATAATATTTTAATAAAAATTATTTTATTATCAAATTGGTTAATAGAATAGAATATCTACGTCACTTAAAATATAGAATGGAATATGTATGTCGTTTAAATAATACGTTTTGATTTATAAAATTTAAATTTTAAAATGAATATTTTAAATTAAATTATGCTATACAAATATTTTATTATATGTGTTTTATATATCAACTTGTAAATATAATTTCTCTTTAATAATATATTTAAAAATAAAAATAAAAAGAAACTCAGTTATAAGACAAAAATATCCCTTTTCACTTTTGACTTTTTAGCCACTACAAACAAGAAAAAAAGGTTAAAAGACAACATTTGGTAAAGTTCGAATTTCTCAATCTATCTGAAATTTGAAGAATATGAAATCAAGCTTTTTATTATCTTTGTTATTTCCAAATAGGATTAGACAACTGGGAAAGGTAAAACTGTAATTTATTTTATTTAAACTACAAAACAAAATTATCTCTATCGTTTATAACAAATTCGATACATATGGATAAAATCCAAAATAACCACCGAGTGACCAAATCCCAAAAAGAAACTTGTGCGAAACAATATAAATGGCTATATTGATTATCGGCCATTGGATAAATAATTTTAAAAATTAGAAAATTAAACAAGTTAATTTTTTTTCAAGTCAACACTTCTGTCAATTCATTAATTTTTTGCTATGCATGTTGCATGCGGTATAGATGAAATTTGAAATGTTATAAAAGTAAAATAAAAAAAGGAAATATAAGGACATTGAAGGGTACTTGTGATTAGGAGTATAATCGGTTCGATCTGATCCAGTCCTAGGAGTCAAGGATCGAAAATTTTCGTCCATCTTTTTTGTCGGACCAGACCATTAGATATCAGTAGATTTGGTCCGAATCACTTTAACATTTTATATATGATTAATGAATATTAAACAATTTCATTATATATATGATCAATGATGATTCTTTGAATGAAAATTACATAATTAACTTATTCATCTACTATATAAAATAATATATTTAATATTTAATATTTAAATATATATATACATTCAGTCAGTCTCGATCCAGTCCGATCTAAAAAAATCATATCTCGAGACCGACCACTAAGACTATCGATCCAATTCGATCATTTTTTTCGGTTTGGACCAATAATCATAAAGCCCTATTGGCGGTTCATGTTATGAATAAAGAAAATGTATTGAGAGAAATGAAAGGGGATATTTGGAGAAAAAAATAAACATGTACATGTTATATTATTTCTTGAAAACATCTATTATAAATTTTCTACACTACACATTATTTACATGATATAATTTAATTTTGATCAATTTTTCCGATTTTCAAGAGATGACCCGACCCTATTAAATGCTTCATTAATCCTTCTGTCTCAAATAATTAAATAAAACGCCTTTTGTTTTTTTTTTTTTTTTTTAATTTCATCTAACCATTTTTAATAACATCACCAAAAGCTTATATAGATTTTCTCTATATTTTATTATAAATAAATAAATAAAAAGGCAGATAGAGATATAAAGGTATATATAAAGGAGTGAATTATGCTACTCAGCATCACACACTACACATTATACATATTTTTAATTTTTGTTATGAAAAAAAGAAAAAAATAAATAAAAGATGTTTGGTGAAAGGAAGAAAATAGGAAAATACAAGGGGTATTTTTTTTTCAATAAGTATTTTACTAAGATGACAGTGAAGTGTTGTTGACAAAGTCATGGCTATAATAAAAGTCGGAAAGGACTCAAAAGCAGGATATTCCAATAAAATATGACTAATGTTAGACAGAATTTTAAATTGTGCAAGTTTTACCTTTTTTTAAAAAAAAAAAGTATGATATATTATTAAAAAATAATTTTTTTATGTGAATCTCAAATTTATTTATTTTTTTTAAATAGAGCGTGCAGAATTGCAATTCTTAAGACTGCAAATATCATTCCTGTTAAAATATATATTTCTTTCGAATTTAGACTTTTCCGGAATTTTATAAATACGTTGTGCTTACTGCTTAGATTGAAAAAAAGATTTATATATAAAGTGATTCCACAATATTTATTAAACATTGAATGCTTCTTCAAATAATTTACTTAATTAATTATAAATATTCAATGATTTATTTTATATGTTTGTCTCTATACTATTACATGTCTTACAATTAAAGAAACTTTAACACATCTAAATTAACGTCTTTCTATATGTTAATATTAGGAGTCAAAAGTCCGCTTCTCGACAAGGCAATAAAATGGCCCGCGATAGCACATCATGTTGGGTGGTCTTGTGTCTGTTAGTGCAGTGGGTTAGTTAAAATAAACACATCCTACTTTTAACTATAATAACTTGAAATGGTTCAACAAGTTTGATCTCAGCAAAGTCATCTTATTATCTTATTCTTATTTGACCCCAATCTATCAGTGCAACAAAACAATTTCCCTCAGTTTATTTTCCTTTCTTATTCTTATTTGACCTAGCAACATCATTTTAATATTTTAGGATTAATTACATTTTATCCGTTCGAACTTTCACTCAATTTACAATGTGCCTTTGAAATTATTAATTGTATCAAAGTGAACTCTTGAACTTTCAAAACTTCTCAATCCCCCCTTCCGTCTACCAGCAGCGTTAAATCTAATGAAAATTCACTGTAAAGATGTAATTTTTATCTAATTTATTATCATTAACCATATAAAATAGAAAATAATATATACTATCAATTAATAATTGAGATGGTCATTAAAAAAAAAAAAAAAAAACTACAAACATTTTCGAAGATGCATGAATGTACTTCACAACAATCTCATCTCTAGTTTCTATGCTCCCATTGATTTTGCCAACCTTGAAGAATTTGACATTTCAATTTCTTCAATACTAAGATCATGACTAGAAACAATGCAATCTATATCATTTAAATCTCATTAAGTACTCAATAATTGTATAGGGCTCAACTTTCTTTCATTTAGATTATAAAATCTTACTTTAGCCTGGCTATCCATACATATATATGTCTTAAATCAATTTACAACTCAAAGAATAAGTAATTAAGACTACCTTACTAAAAACACAATATAAGTTCTACACCATTATTTTTTAGTTTTACTACATGTCTCAAGGAGTTGATAAAACAGATCAAGATTATGACTTGAATAATAATACTTTTCATGTCACTTACAATTTCAATTCAATTCGATGATTTTCACATTTTTATTAGCTGCATTTCCTCCCCATGAGAAGTCTCTCAAGAATTACCAATGACTTGAGACTTTTCATGTAGCAAATAGATAAATCCATACCTTAAAAATCATCTATGAAAGTAACGAAATACTTCTATCTATCAAACATTATATAGAAAAAGTCTACATGTATCTATATATCTTATCTCAAGAAACTCCATATTCCTTGTCTCATTTTTTGTTAATATTTTTTCTTTGCTTTCCTTTTTTACAAATCAACACACATATTGAGATTAGAAAATTTAAATGCAAAAATTCTCTTATTTACTAATTTTTACAACTTTTATTTAGAGTTATTCTCCAAAATTTTATGCCACAAATAAAGTTTTTCTTTAATCATGCTTCAAACTTCTATGTCATAAATTATAAAAGTTTTTCATAAATCATATTTCATATGATTTCAATACATGCCTATAAGTATAGAAAACTTTTAACAAAAGCATTATGAATGCATATTGAATAAATTTTATTGGAAGGAAAAAATGGAACCAACATAAATGCCATTTTGAAATGAGTTAAAACATGAACATTTGTGCTCGAGTTCATAAGTATAAACATTTATATAATTTGATTTGAAACTTATATAGACAAAATAAATAAAGATGAACATTTGCACTCAAGTCTAATCCCAAAAAATGTATCAACATAGATAAGATCTTATTCGAAACCTACTTTTCAAATAATAATACCTCTTAAATAAACTATTCTATACAAAAAGAATAAGATCTCACCATTTTCATTTCTAAAGTTCAAGGTCTGTAGTAGTTAATTCCATCTTCTTAAATATCATACATTTATCACCCTTACCACTATTCAATACTTGATGTTAGAATTAAAATTAAAATGGGTAAACCAAGATTTAGAACTAGAGTCATTCCCAAACGAGGCCTTAATGTAAAACTAACATGCTCATATTTCTCTGAAACTAGAGTCATGATCTGTATAGGAAACCTTGTAATGATATTCATATACTTAATGCAAAAAAAACATTTTGATCACATTAATACCTTGAGTTCGACACTCATAAACAATAACAAATCATTATGTATGAGCTAATAGTGTCATTGAGTTTCCTCCTTTTGGAGTGAACCCCGACATAGAAAATGTTCCTCTAATTTTAAATTCGATAGATAAACTATTTGTATCACCAGAATTCTCATTTGAGAGTAAATGCTGACATACAACCAAAGTGTTTCTTCTAATTTTAAATTATGTGAATGTACTAGTTGTGTCATCTGAATTCTCACTTGGAAATAAACTATGACATACAAAGTAATCCATCCAATTTTAAATTCTGTGAATGAACTAGTTGTATCATCATAATTCTTCCTTTGAAGTAAACTTTGACGTACAAAGTGTTCGTCTAATTTTAAATTATGTAGATAGACTAATTGTATAATCAGAATTATCTTTTGAGAGTAAACTCTGACATATAAAATGTTCTCTCTAGTTTTAAATTTTATGAATGAACTAGTTGTATCGCTAGAATTCTCCTTCGAGAGTAAACTATGGCATACAAATTATTCCTTCCAAGTTTAAATTTTGTGGATGAACTAACTGCATCGTCAAAATTCCTCCTTTAGAAATAAGTCTTGACACACAAGTTATTCACTTCATCCCTACTTTAATAGATGAATTAATAGTGCTGTCAAAATCTCTCAATTAGAAGAAAAAAAAATTCTCTCATTTAGAAGTGAACTTTTATACACAAAATTGTTGCCTACATCGTACCCATCCATATCAGCCATCCAAATGTTAAAATTACTGTGAAAAATATGATAGTAAATGAGTCAGGGGCAAGGGTACAGAATAATTGTGACAAATAGTTGGGCTTGTCAGGGTGATCTCGATAATACCTTTAGGGGTATTAAAGATAAAGCTTGGCAAAAGATAAATAATTAGAATAATCAATTTTTATCTAAACAGTTATTCAGGACATTCAACATTCAAGCTGCCCAAAAAAAAAAAAAAAAAGAAACAATTGTGTAAGGAGATATATATAGCATCCATTATTTCCAAGTTCGCGGGAGCATAAACACAATGATACGAAGATCCATTATGGCCAAGCCTTTCTTTGGCTTGATCACCATCTCAAAGATCAGTTCCGATGCCGGAGGATCAAACCAGTGATCCTCGACGTCAATCCAATCACCTATTACGGCCTGCTTCTTGGGATCCCAGAAAATTAGCTCCTCCTTTTATGGAATATTCATGGCCCACGCCTCTTATTATTGCTCTTGATTCTGCACTCAATATTCAGTTTCATTTCATTAATTAACCAGATCGAGATGTATGGTAAAAGTGCACAGATTTCATTAGGATAGCATTATAATTCATATATTTCTTGCTTACCGAATTGTTTGATGCCATCGTCCTCGTATACTGGAACTTGACCAAATGGCTGCACATACAAACAAAAAAACAATGAATAACTTTCTAAATGATGCCATGACAGATTCTTTTACTCTTTACAGATTCCAATTTATGTAACACCAAGGCTCAATCAAGCTCAAATTTTTTTTTTTCCACACGTTAACTTCCCGGCACGTTTTATTGTTTCCGTCTATTTTTCACCCTAAGTTTTCCTCTCGTCCACAGCATGTATGATCATACACACGTCTCTAGTGTATTTTTATCCACTCCATGCACACGCACGACTCTATTTCCGTCCGCACGCACGTCTCCCTCATCTCTCTAGGGTTTTCATATCAGATATATATACACACATATTAGTCCATACATAGGAAAATTGCCTCTGTTACATTCGCTGCCACCAACCATTTTTTTTTCCTCAACCTCCTGTCGCGTGCATCAGCCTCTCCTAGTCTGATGCCAATCCCTCAATCGTAAACGACCATCACCCAGGGCCCAAAGCCTCCATCGTGCACCGCCCAGAAACTCTCACTACCTCCATACAAAAATCAACGCAACCGTGCATGCACTGCATCTCCACGGATCGCAATTCTACCTCACCGTGCATCACCTCCACTTGATCATCACTGGAGCTCTAGCTCCTCCACCGTACATCACTGCACCACCACCAAAGTGCTGAGAACAACCACCTGCATAGTGAACAGAAACTCCTCTGTTTTGGGTCTGAAAAACAGAGCATTTGGTTGCTCCTCCAAGCACGGCAGTTTCGCACTACCAACCCTTTTGGGCATCTCCTCCGCAATGCAAAGGGAACCCATAGTCCAACATCTCAGCCACGCCTAGTCGCCGCGCGTAACTATCTCGGTAATGAGCCCTCTGTCTCCTTCTTGGTGCTCTCATACCTCTCTCTCTCACTCGTCATTTTTCTTTCTCTCAGTGCTCTGCCGCTGGGATAGCCCTTTCATCTCTACATCGCATGCAACTCCTCCATTCACGGTGAGCTACCTCTACCTACCTCACACCGAACTCCCTTCCTCCCACTCATTTCTCTTTCTACCCCACGTGCTCAGCCGCCTTTTTCTGTCGTAACTACCACCCTCACCACCGTAGACAACCGCCCAACTCGCCGCCCGTCGAGCTCTCAATCTTTCGGTGAGCCTCTACCTCACAAACCACTGTTTTGCTTTGACGTAGCATGAGTTTTTGTTAAGGTAGTTTTGTTAATATGAGTTTATGTAACTTGGGTAATGTGTTGTTTAATTAAATAAAATTACATTATTATCCTTTGAGCTACAAGTTGCATTATGGTGTTTTAAACTTTTAATATGAGTTAATAATCTCTAATATATATATGTTCACAGAGACATCTTAAGTATTTTAACATGTTATTAAGTAAATATTTATTTTAAGAGTCAACAATATTTGTGTAATGTTATTTTTACACTTTAGATATGATTTAGTCTATTTAAAAAATAGTTATGGTTTATTTTAAAATATTTTGGTGTAATTATATTATCTAGTATTAAATTTTGTAGTTTGTTTTCAATAATAAATAGGTCAAATTTTTAAATATTTTAGTCAAAGTTATTAAACCAATATTGATGATTTTATAAAGTGATGATTTATAATTTTAGGTTATGAAATTTTAGGTTTTGAGAAATTAAATAGGTTATTTTAGAATATTAGGATTAAATATCGAAATACGTGACTAATTCGAAATTTACGAGAATTACGTGGTTATTTTTATAGGTGACGCTTAATTATTGTTCGACATTTTTTTAGAAAAATTCTGAAAAAGCTAAGAAGTCCAGGTAAGCGAGATTCCTATGCTAGACTTTGCATTAAAATAAAATAAGCTAAGGTTAACTTTTAGAAAATATACATATTTGGTTATGAAAAGCAATTTGAACTATCTCAGTTATTTATTCTGCATTATTCATGAGATTCTGTTTAAGAAGAAAGTATTTTCCATCATGATTGGTGTAGACATGAGATTATTTTTGACATTCCATTTCTGATCTATGCAAAAATAGTGAATATGAAAATTTTTGCATAATTATGTAAATATGCTTTGAATCTGTTTTGATTACGAAAATGATATGATTTTGTTCAGTACTCTGTTTGGATAAGATGTGATTTCTGAAAACCTTTGGCATGACTCTTTGATTTTGAATTTGATTTTGTTTCCGTTCTGTTCAGTTACGGCCCTGCCACGGGTTATAATAGTGGATACGGCCCAACCATGAGTAATAATAGTGGATACGGCCAACCACAAGTTATAGTAGTGGATATGGCCCTGCCACGAGTTATAGTAGTGGTCTCTATTTTGAGTGCACACCTTGGTGATAGAGTGATTTATGTTCTACTTGGCTATCCGCAGATGCATAACCCTACCACGGGGGTTATACATGGTTTCTATTATGATATGATGTTCTGATGACGATGATGATCATTTATGTTATGCCAAAAGATATTTTTGAATGAAATTATTTCTAAATCTTCGCTCTGATATTTTGATAACATGTTCTGTTTCCACATTCTGAAAATAAAAATGTTTTGTTCTGCATTTTGATCTCTGTAAATGCTCATGTTTACACACTGGTATATGTTCTCTGCTTACTGAGTTGTTGATAACTCATCCCTTATCTCTAAACATTTTTTAGATAATCTTAATGGTTATACTGGAGAGCAAAAGTAGGCAATATTATAGAGGTTTAATGTTCGCTAAGGAATAAGTACCCAAGGGTACAAGTTTTTATTTAAGAGTCTTAGTTAGTAATTTAGTTATTTTCAGTTATTTTGATTTAATGAGTTAAGGATATTTTCGAGTCTTTTGGAGAATTTCAATTTATTTGATTAAAAATTTATGTATTGTCCTTACGAAGGAACATAAATATTTGGTTTGGATAAATAAATATTTTTATGAAGTTTCTGGATTATTTATAGTTGTGATTTTGAGTTGATATTTAAATTACAAAAGCTAACTCTCCGGACTTCAAGAAACGGGGCATTACAATTTACGTGTTAATCAATTAATGGGGACAGAAGATTGAAAAAAGAAAAAACCTAAGGAGGAGGTGGCAATAACTTACACTCACAGAAAGAAAAGGTTTCTTCTCATGCTCTCTCCAGCATCAAGATCGACAGGAACAAACTCATGAAAATCAAGTCGATGCTCAAAGAGGCATGCCAGAACCTTCAATGTGTCCGGTGAGTTGAGGCTGCCGTACACTTTCCGGTCTGCCATTTTTATATAAATGTTGACTCACCTTCGAGAACTACCAACCGATATTCTACTGATCGATGAAGGAACGAATTAGATGAGGTTGGTTAAGGGACAAACATTTAAATAAGAAGTTGGTAACAAGCCGTTCCCTATCCTAAGCCAGAAGAATGGGCCTAACCTGATCCATGAGGAATAATGGGCCCGACTTGATCGGCCTAGATAAGCATATGTAGGCCGAGCCTCTATTTTTGCAATTGTCTAATAACATTGGCTGATTTCATTGAGAGCAGTGTTACTGTTTAATTTGTTCTTTTCGATGTGACATTGATATCACAATGATCTCAAAGATAGAAAAACTCTATAGTTATGCACTCCAATCAGTGTTTTGTTCTGGGAAGAAACATAGAAAATAGTTATTTTATTTTTAAATCAGTATATAAAATAAACTATTTAGATTATTTAAATAATAAGATTTGATTTGTAAGATTCAAATTTTAAAATTTATCTTTTAAATTAAATTATATCATGTAAGTATTTTATTAGGTGTGTTCTACACACCGCCTTGAGAATATAATTTCCTTTTAAAAAAAATACTAAATTATGACTTACGAGAACTTCCGTATTTTGTGGAAAAATAAAGATAGAGATGGGATTTTTGCCATAAAAGCATATGTGGAAGAACGAGATTTCAATAAAGATAATTGCTACATTTACATAAAAAATAAAAATAAAAAAATAAAGATAATTGCTACATTTACATAAAAAAAAAAAAAAAAAAAAAACTACAAAGGTAAATTACATATTAACTTCGTAATAACAACGTCAGTCTAGGATAAACAAAAAATTAACTTAAAAATTCAACATAAAAGAAAACTGGTTGACACAATGACACATCAATAAGCAGGGGCAGACCAACGATTGCTCCCAAAAATTTTTAAAAACATGCTTTAATATATGGTTTTTTTTAAAGATATTCTAAATTAATATAAAGATAATTTGCCCTCCTAAAACATTTTCAAAAATTTCATTTAGTACTTAATTGTCTAGATTTCTTTTAATTTTTTAATAATTTTTCATACTTAAACCTATTTTTTGTCATTAATAAAATCTCATATTCTCATTTTTTTTTTTTTTTACATCTCATAAGAGGCAAGAAAATATCTTGGTCTCTTTTTATATATAAGCTATTTGGTAAATTTATAACCTCAATATTTTTCCTATTTATTTATACTTTTCCTTTCCAAGTCTTTCACTAGTTAGCTTGTTTGGATTAGTTTTGTTAATAAGTGCATATATAGTACTACCATCGAGTCAACAATTAGGAGTGAATGCAACAAATCTCACATACATATTTCTATTTATATTATAGAGACTTTACAATATTCGTTGGGTTTGGATGGACAGTTCAGATGAGATGAAATGAGATGAGATGTTTGGAATTGTAATTGAATAAAATATTATTAGATATAATTTTTTATTATTATTTTTATTTTGAGATTTGAAAAAGTTAAATTGTTTATTATATTTTTGTCTAAAAATTTAAGAAAGTTGTAATGATGAAATGAGATGAGATAAGAAAATGAGGTTTGTGTATCCAAATCCAACCTCAATCTTAGATTCAACAAAAAAATTTATCTTTGTTTACTTAATTTTTATCATTTGCTTCAAAAAATCTTACATGACTATTTCTATCTTTAATTTTATCGTTCTCAAGTGAGAGGTTTAGATAGGTGACTTTAATAATTTAGTTTATCGTCTGTTACTGTTTACCCTTACATACGACATACTTCGCTAATCACCAACTCCCCCCCCCCCCAGGGGGCACTAAATCCTAATTCCGCCCCTGTCGATAAGGATTCCTACATAGACAAAGTATTTCTGTATTGGTTGATAGATTCGTTTACCAATATCTAATTAATGTTTCTTTCTCAATCTTATTAAACAATTCTCCTTTGACGAGAAGTAGTGTTATAGTCATAAAAGTAAACTAATCATAAATTCATATAGTTTCATGTAATTTATTAAATTTATTTTATAATAAATATAACTTTACAATACAATAACTTATTATATTAAGCCATCTCATTTTATAAGTGTACTTAGAGAGTTGTAGCTAAAGCACTTATTCTCCTTTTTGACGTTTTCAAAAGCCAATCCGAGGACTAGCAATATGCCTATAGAGAACTATTGTCCCCTTTCTTATCTATCATTGGTTGTGAGGTCTGTACTGTAAACGACTACTGATCTTGGAGGAAGAACATAAAAGGAAGATATGGTACTGCAAAAAAAAAAACATGATATAATGTACCCAGCTTCCAACTGTTCTAAGTCAGATGTAATGGGCTTCATCTGTTCCATGAGGAGTAATTTTCAAGAGTGTTGGTTGTTCCCATACGTTTCAGTAGGCATGCATAGGATCAATTCGTCTATATATATTTGTAGCCTAATACTTAAACAATTCATCATGATCTTAGTTCCTTTGAATCTTTAATTTTCATGCAACTTTAAACTTAATTCAAATGAGATTTATATAATTTAAAGAAAAGCATGATATTGTCGAGAGAGAACAAAAATCATTTATTTCTAGTTCATGGAGTTCAATTTATAACAACCACGACAATTTTTTTTTCCAAGTTCTTGCAGCATTAATATCTTGGAAACAGATCAAACCTAAATATTTCTCACTACTTCTTTTCCACGAAAGTCATACCCTCGGCCACTTTCATGAAAGCAGGTCGAGAAGAAATGCCCTCCCACCATGCCTTGACATTAGGACGATCATTGACGAACGAAGCCCATGGAGTCTTCATGAAATAATGAGTACAAGCGTGGTGATGCAGATCAGCTAGGCTAAAGAAATCACCAGCCAGGTATTTGGTGCAACTTAGCTTAGACTCGTAAACATCGAAAACTTTTCCCAGCTTCTCCAAACTGGCGTCAATGGCTGCCTGGTCAGGAGTCTTCCCAAGTATTGGCGCCACGAAATGTTCGAACATAATGGGAGTGATTGCAGGGTCGAAGTGATGAGATTCTACCTCTAACCACACCTTCACTAATGCAGCTTCTTTGGGGTTTTGGAGCCTAAGGAGATCTGTGCCCGTTTCCTTGAATTTCTCAGCTACATATGCTGTAATTGCCCTAGATTCTGAAATACATATTGCAGTCAATCTTAGGTGAAAGAGAAATTATGATATTGATGATCAAAGTTTTTTCTATTTTTTTAAAATTTTAATCATCTGATCCTAAAGTGGCATCTTTTGTTATTTTGAGGCAAAATACACAAAGTGATTGCTAATCAAGTCTGGTATATTCAGGTTAGTCCAATCATGATCATTACAATCAACAAAACATACAGTACTCAATCACAAACTAGAGAAAAGAACATTTGAGAAGCGAAAACTTACCGAAAAGAGTGAGATCACCATCTTCTAGCACTGGAATCCGGCCAAGGGGCTGCCATTTTAATTAGAAAAAACAAAACAAAAACCAACTCCATCAAAACAAATTAAAGAACATAAAACATGCACGCATGCAACTGCTATATATACATACATTCTTTGCCAAAAAAGAAGGCTGCCTGTTTTCACCGCCGAAAAGGTCAACAGGAACAAGCTCAAAATCTACACCCTTCTCGTGAAGGCAGGCCATCACGCGAGTGGTGTTTGTGGACATGGGAAGTCCATAAAGCTTGAGACCCATTTTTATGTTTTCTCTTTGAGTACGGCACAAAGAGATACAGATATTGCTAATCCTAGCTTTAAGATGAATGTGCCCTGAAACGTATATATAGAGGAGGGTCTATATATATATATAGCAGCATGCAGTAAGTGGACTGAAAATTATCTACTTTTACTATAAATACAGTCAAAGTACTACTAGTTTCACAGTCAAATCTTCACACTATGTTCTAGCAGCTTGTAGTAGAATTTTGTAGATTAGGGTTTTGAGAGTTGTAAATAGAGCAGAAGGGGCATGTGACCATGTCATTACAATCACCCACATTCATGTCAGGTTGATTGCATGTGATCAACATGCGGACCTGATTGAGTTGAGAATTAATGGATTATATTAATACATTAATGTTGTGGCATAGCCAGCTTACAGTAGTAGCGAATAGACGTGAGAATACTTTATTAATATTGGTTTTCATGACAAAGATCCTTCCTGCCTTCGCTTGGCCAGGATTTCACAATTTTAAAACATGCAATATATAATGCTAATTAAATATTTTATCTGGCCACAAATTATCATAATTTTATGTAATCTATCAAATTTATTTTATAATAAAAATAATTTTATAATTTAATAAATCAGAACAAGTCAGGTTAATTTACAAGATTATTTTACGTAATTTAGAGTATTTCTCTTAATTCAAACTCTGAAATATTCGACTATGGAATTTAGGAGAGAGATCAGTATGGATGATGGTCAAGTACGCTCTGTTGAGGACAATTTGTCAAATGACAACGTAATGCATGGACGGCGCAAGTTGAGATGGCATTAGGTTGTACCCTATTTATTCGATTCATTACATGGGAAAACTAAACCTGCAGGTCTATTTACAATCTTTTATTAGCCTATTGAATTAGTCTCTGACCATCTCTCTATCTGTGCCTGTGTTTTGGTCCTACCAATGAATGAGTATTTTTCTCACTGGCAATTACCTGAAAAACTAGAGTTTTTTTCTGCAAAATTAGGACAGGGACTGCTGTCCTGCATTTTATTCAATTTCGACCCTTCACATGGAGGCCGGTTGAATGCAAGGCCCAATGCTTTGATGCAACTTCGTGGCTCGAAATCTACATATTAGATGATATTTGAAAAAAAAACAAATGTCAGTGAGCAGTAGAGTAACACCGCTGTTAAAGAGAAGCCAAGCAATAGCGTGATGTCACAGGTACGTGATTTAAGCATGGTCTGTGGTGCCAATACACGTTCATAGAAAACTGTAACCCTAGACAAAATATTAATGATCCAGTCAAACTTTACCACAAGCCACGCACGGTCTTTGGTGCACCAAATTTAAAATGCTCTTTCACTAAGATCAACTGCACTACTTTTTTATAATACTTAAAGAGCATTCGCATTCGGTTAGTGAAACCGGATGTGAGTGCTCTTATCCCAAAAGTGATCAAATCTAGTTTCTTTAACAATTTATTTATCCAGAGAAACACCCACCGCCCTTCTTGAAAATTTAATATATTTTAGTACAGATTTAACAACTATATATATATTATAAGATGCAAAAGGAATATATATATATATATATATATATATTACTTTCTGAAAGGAGACGGTGGATAAAGAATATTAATCTCACAA
The DNA here is from genome assembly GCF_004785595.1 of Juglans microcarpa x Juglans regia. NCBI lineage: Eukaryota > Viridiplantae > Streptophyta > Magnoliopsida > Fagales > Juglandaceae > Juglans > Juglans microcarpa x Juglans regia. The sequence goes on along the minus strand of NC_054600.1, from coordinate 22,745,154 downwards.
CTCTAGCTAACATGTAAATGTCACTTTTTTTTTGTCCTCGAGAGATAGAAAATCATTAAGGCATATATATATATATAATATATATATAATAACTTCGGAGATTAGGTGTATGATTAAAAATAGTTAATTAGTTTATCTTATAGTACTATATAATATTCGTCAAGAATTCTATAGTTTTTTTTTTTTTTCCGTAGAAGGAGGACGGAACCTCCAAAACTTTATTGACAACTCTCATTTGTGAACGTGGAATACCATAGAAACAAAACCTCAATCCAACTTAATAAAACCCGAACATAGACCACATCAAAAAAATAAGCTCAACAAAAACTCAAAAGAAAAGTACAACCAAACAACTTCTATCTTTATTGAGTTTAACTCTACCCGCATCAAGAGGAAACCAACGGACCAGCTTTGAAAACTTGCGACCAACCTGTTTAATCGGCAAATGAAGAGACGTTAGGATCACTTCATCTTGACTATTCAAACCAGTCCCTCCCTTAATCTTCAAACCAGCCCAACCAACCCAGTATTTTATTTTTTTTCCCAAACAGACATCACCAACTCTGCCTACTCTTCCATTCTCGCTTTGCATCCTCTATTCCATAAACACCAAATCAGAATACATGGCATGATACCAAACAATGATTCTAGTACCTCTATACTACTCTATACACTATACTATGTGCATATCATCTATTTAATATAATACTAGTCCCCTCTCACGTATATAGTATAATATATATAATCTATTTACTATTGTGGCACATCTTATCTATAAAGTATAATTGTATCTACTAGTCTATACACTACACTATACGCATATAATCTATTTATTATACCATATATCTAGTATATATAGAATAATATGTACTATGTAACTATTATCATCTATATAGTATATATATAGTATATACTACAGGCTTTATAATTTTAGTTACTAAAATATATTATATACTAGAACATACTATAAATTATGTATATAGAGACTATATTTGTAATATCAGAGTCCTACTACGTAAGTCCTTACGTTATTTTACTAATTTTTTAAGTTAAATATTTTGAGATAAAGATTTTTATTACTTTTAATTATTTTATTTTAAGATGAGTATGCTTTATTTTTAAAATATGATTTATTAAAATAAATTAGAGGTATTATTTTTAAGACTTTGAAATATTTACTCTTAAGTCCTCTAATTTTTATTTATTTAAGAAATTGTTCAATTATTCCCTACCATTAGATCATATGTAGGTGAAAAACATCCTTGAGGTGGATAGATCTCCATCATCCATCTCCCAAGCTTATGTGATAAGTTTTGACCAAAGCAACTAAATCCTTTGAACCCGTAGGCTTCCAAGAGAAGCAGCTAAATCCTTTTTTTTTTTCTTCTTCTTTCTTTCCTTGAACATGAGCCTGTGGGCTTCCTAAGCAAGCCATGAATTTTTTTTTTTTTCCCTTTCCTTGCACCCATCGATTAAGACAACAAAAGAGAGAAGAAAAAAAAAACAAAATCTATCCTAAGCATTTTTTCTCCTACCCGTCGGCCTCACACCCAAGAAAAGAAAAAGAAAAGTTTTCATCTTCTTCTCCAAGCTAAAGCCAATTCTCTCTCCTTCTTCTCTCTTTTCATCTTCAAGAAATCAAGTTTCCATCATCTTCTTCAAGCTTTGTGACTCCATAGCAAGGGAAAAAGAAAAATATTTTTCTCTCATCCTCTTCAAACCATACGAGAACACTCCCCCCATGTCCATTTTCGGCTTTGCCTCAAAGTTTGGAACTAAAACTTGATTTCATCTTCCAAATGGTGAAATATTGAAGGTAATAGACTTTTAATTTATTCCCTCATATGATTTATATGTGAATTTCGAGTTGCACCATTTTCTTACCTATAATGTTTCGGTTTTGGAGTTAAAACAGTTTTATCATTTTGGCTCTTCATCCACACGACTATACCACTATTTGGTCCTTTATCTTGCCTCTTGAAATGAGCTAAGAGGTTAAGGTAAAAATCTTAATTTGACTTATTTGTTTTTAATGTGATTTTGGAAGCCAATTAAATTGTTTTAGCTTGTGTTTTGATGTAGTTAAATTCTTCTATTGCAAATAAATATGTATGTCCTATTTTTAGCCCAACCGAATGGTGTTATAGTTGTTTTGCTATGTATTTTCCCATATTTCAAAAATGCTATATTGTTATTAAACTTGGTTTAATCATAGGTGATGATTAAAGTGATTTTAAATTATATATGTTGGTATCATGTGCCTTGTGTTGAAGTTTGGTTGGTAATCCATTCTTAGGATGCTAGAGGTTTGGTTTAAAGGTTTTGCTTGGTCCTATAATTTTATATATTGCTTTTGAAGGGTATTAAGTGAGTAAATCATAAGTTTAAATGTTTAAATGTTTTAAAATTTCTTAATGGGTAACCTTTTTATACTTTATGCTACGTTAATTTTAATGGGATATGTTAACTAAACTATTTAAAATATTTCTTGTGTAATTAGATTATATAGCATAGGTGGTTTAGGTACAAGAGATTAATTATGCATGATATATTATGATATATAAACTTGTCCAAGTATTCATATGTCTATGTCATGTCATGTCTTGAAGTAAGAATAGCTCATTTATGTTGTCCCCTGTTTGGTTAAATTTTACCTAATCCAAGAGTCCAAAATATTGATAAGCTAACCTTTTTATAATGAGGAACTACAAGTTGATTTAAAGGGCATGTTTCCTAAGCTTCTTTAGCCTGCTTGAGATGCTTAAATCTATTTTAAAGTCTATTGTTGAGAATTTCCAGATTTTATCTCCTAATGTCCACAACCCAAAGTGAACTTGAACCAAATAAACATTGTTTGAAACTTATGAATTCTTAACTACTTTTCATTTAAACTTTTAAAATAGACTTTCTATGGACAGCTAACATGTCTTAATATTTAAGTTATTGCTCTTGTAAGTTGATGTGAGGAGTAGTCATCGGGTTAATACTAAGTATAGAAGGGACGCTAGATTGTAATATCGTGGCTTTCTCTTTTAAATGGATGGCTAAAGAATATTGTATAAGTATTAACAGGCTTATGTTATTTATTGAAATAGGATCTATATTGAAGTTGGAAGTATCGAGGAGCATAGAGGGAAGTAGTTATGATCATCCTTCTTACACCAAGTTCTCTTTATGAAAGAATGTCTCTCTCTCTTTTTTCAAATGTTCTTCTAAAGAAAGAGTAAATGTATATAGTATGTATAAGTCATTTCTTAATAGCCCATATTAAACACCTTATCGATTATAATTGTGTAGATGTGTATAAGGTAATGCATGCACGTAGATTCTAAGTCACGAGATTTCCATACATACTCTCTTAACTTATTGATTATTCATATATGTAGTATAGCATGAAAATGTATCTTTTCATAAAAAAATGCATGTGCATCTGACGGGAAGAAAGTATTTCAAAATGTCTCTATGAACTAATACTTTAAATGATGCGAAGAAAACATTTTAAGATGTCCCTATGAACTGATGTTAAATTGTCCTTATGATCTGACGCTTTATAGATGCCATGAAAAATGATGTTTAAGCCCATGATTTTAAAATGATGTTCATGTTCATAAATACACTGTTAAATGAAAAGATTATGTCTAAGTTCATACTTTTAAACGACGTTTTTCATAAATAAACTGTTAAATGACAAGAACTGAAAGACAGAAATGAATGAAAGAAATAATTGAATGAATGAATGTTTTATTGTATAAAAATACATAACAGCCATATGAATGAAAAGGGTACCAAAGAAATGAGCAAATTGCAATGCCGGGTAAGTAGTACTAATAGTGCACCCAGTGCTACCCCTGACTAAAAGGGATTCTCAACCTGTGGCCATGGGTGGAATCCAGGTCCAAAGGAAAACCGCTAACCCCAACACACAGGGCGTAATAGTGTGTACCGGCCAAAGAAAGTGAAACATGAAAGTATGGTTATTTCTTAAAATGTTTATACATGGAAGTATAATTATTTCTTAAATGTTTATGCATAAAAGTACGGCTTATCCCTTAAACTGTTATGCATGAAAGCATTGTCAAGAATTAGCTAAATATTTATGTATGCATGTTTTCAAAAGAAAAGAATAGATGCCTAGTATGTTCACTACATGGTATACTACTTACTAAGTATTCAACTCACTTTTGTTTTAAATGTTTTAAAATTCCAAATAATGATGAAAAGGTTGTGGTGCAAGGCATTACTGCAGAGGGAGAGGGCGTCCAATATGGATGAATGTTCGAATAAAATGTCTATCAAGTGTTCTCTTTATTAGATCAGAAATTTAGAATACACGTGTGTCATATTCATGCACGCATGTTATTAGAGAAAGAAAAGGGAAAGAAAGAAAGAAAATAAAAAAACATGAAAATTAAAATTAAAAGAAAATGACAAGTATGTACGTCGCGATCCTGCCCTTCCCGGGTAGGGGTTGTGACAATATTATATGTAGTAAATATATACTATATATCTATATTAATCCATATACTATATAATCCATCTAAGATATTTACTATATATAAACCATTATAATCTATATATTCTATGTACTAGTCTATACATTATATAATATCATCCATTGACTATATGTCTAATACTATATCTAATATTAATCTAGTATGTCGTATATAGGTATATAATGTATCATTTACTATATACTATATAGGTGTATATATATAATATACTATTATAACATATCACATATAACATACTATTTGATATTTGATATCGGTTATGTCTATATATTACAAATCTAATAATTTACATATCATCATGCAGTAGTCCGTTCAAATGGTATTCGAATGGTACTATTGTCCATTCAAACTAACAAGACATCCTCAATCTGGGTCACGTTGCATGGGCGGGAAAATTATCCGCCTTAATGGAATGTTCAAAGGAATATACCTTTTATATTGTTCGAACGGATAGACCATAATGTTTGAACGTCTAAATTGATTTGAAGCTATTTGTTCGAATGTCAAATCATAAATAGAAATTATATTCGAACATTAATCATCTCCTTTCGAACAATTGTGTCTTGAGCTAAAGCGCTCACAGAACAAGTAGGATAAAAGATATTTTTGGCGTTCGAACAATACAGCTTGGTACAGACTATGCATAGTTTAAGTTAGAACAGATATAGGAGTCTGACCTACTTATTTGAATGTAACAACACGTGGAATAATTAGTTCGGACCAAAAAAATTTAGTTTGAAAGGTATGGCCCTGAAATAAAGTGAGCTTAAAATGGCAGCTAAAGTAAACTTTTCATGTTCGAATGGAAAAGTTAGCGTTCGAACATGTAAGTCATATATATAGAGCTTTCATCATTGTCTCAAAGTCCATTGTCGTTCTCTTTCTTTGGAGAGAGAGAAAGAGAGAGAGTCATCAAGAACGGGGAGATAGAGAGGGATCGAGAGAGAGAAGCTTCTCTTAGAAAGAGAGAGACATTGCGAGATAGACAGAGGAAGATATAGTATTTTCAGTTTTGTTGTCCTCCAAAAGTATTGTCATGCAACAGAGAGTGGGAGGTAATGCTTTCCATCTTAACTTCCTGCATATGTTTATTGTTGATTTATTGTTTTCATATATGTGATTTATATGCTTGTGAACTATTTTGTTGTTGTTGTTGGGTTTACTTTATTTGATTTTATAAGAGTGTGAGTGACATTTGTTAGGGACAAAGATGGATACAGTGAGTGAGAGAGAGAGTTTAGTTACATGATAGATAGAGATTTGCATGAGAGTGAGATTATTTCATGCATTGTGTATTATTTGAATGTCTAGTGAGTGTTCAAACGCCCGTTCGAATTATCAGGTTAGTATTCGAACAAGTGTTCAAACCTTTTCAAGTGTTATTTAGAATACTTTATATAGTTTTATTAAGTTTAATTCCATTGTTTTGATATATTTGGTTTTGTAGGTTTATTGAGTTAGTTGACATCTTTCACAACTTGAATTTTGAGATAAGTGTTATGGACATCTAAATATTTTAATTATTTGTAATACATAGTTAATTATGTATAGTGTTTAATGGATGTTGAGATGTAATGCATGTTGTGGATTTAATAAATGTTGTGGATTGATTACTTAGGATTTAATAGATGTTGGGAATTAATGGAGGTTGTTGATATACACTATAAGTTATGGATTTATTACTTTGTATTTAATATTGCATGTTCGGATTTAATGCACGTTGGGATTAATAATAGATGTTGGAATTAGCAACCATTTTGGGCTTTATAGTATATAATGATTTTGTATATGTCACTTGAGATTTATTATATTTTGTTAGAAAAATTAAGTGTGTAAAGAACAAAATTTGTAGTATTTATGTTTCCACATAATATTAAAGTTAAAAAGAGAACATTAACTAACTAGTCAAGTAATTAAAATACTAGTTATATCTCGCACAATTAGAATAAAATTAAAAAATGGATGACATGATAAAGAAAAATTAAAAACTAATATTTTGATGATTATAATTAGAATACTAGTTATAATTAGTCAAGGAAATATAAATGTTATAAAAATTATAATTAGACCATTTTCAAAATAATATAAGTGTTACTCCATGATTAAAAAAATTATCCCCTAATTTTATAATAATTTAGAATACTAGATAGTTATAATTAGATAATCAAATAAATACTAGTTATACTTGGTAAAGGAAGTAACAACTAGTTATAAAAACTATAATTAGAATAAAATCAAAAGGATACTATTATTAGTCCATGATAAATAAATAAAAAATACTAAAAAATATTATATTAATCATGGTTCTATTTGGATTGAGAGATGAGATGAGATGAGATGATTTTAGATAAGTTGAATAAAATATTGTTAGAATATTAATTTTTAATATTATTATTGTTTTGGGATTTAAAAAAATTGAATTGTTTATTATATTTTGTATAGAAATTTAAAAAAGTTGTAATGGTGAGATGAGATGAGTTAAGATCACTTCTCAATCTAAACGGGGTTTATAATTAGATTACTCGCTATAATTAGTTGATGACATCAACACACTAGTTTTAATTACTCAAGCAAACAGAAAACGAGTGATTAAAATTATACTTAGAATAAGATAAAAATAATACAAATATTAGTAGATGATAAAATAAAATAAAATAAAAATTTAGAAAAAAAAAAAAACCCATAAAATACAAGTGTTATATGGGTAAAAGACAAAAGAAGCGTGGATGGGAGGCCAAAAGATAAGGGCACGCGTGGTTATACACCTCGCAGTTAGAAGATTTGAACTTGCACCTAATCTTGTTCTGAGTAATGGAGTTTTTGTCATTTTCAGCACTCATAAATCGTCTCAAATCAACAACGGTGATGTCTAGGGAACGATCTGAGAAGACAGTTAGATTCATCACTCTACACGCATAATGATGTTAGATAAAAATAATTAGTTCTGTATGATTTCATTTATAACTCTTAAATGACATTTCTCTTCCCTCCCGATTCACAAAGAATGAAACTAAACAATTATATGTCAAAATTTTACTTCACGTCTAGAGGTCAGAGCGACTGTGCAGTATAATAATAATAAAACCTCATTTTTTTTCAAAATGATTATTCGTTCATTCTCTACAAGATGGAAAGTTTGTACAAACTTATTATCATATGTTTTACAAGTTTATACAGACTTCCAGTTTGGTAGAGAATGAACGGAGAATCATTTTGAAAAAATGTAAGACTTTCATTGTTACTGCACTGTACATTCTCTCCGACCTCGACAAGTAAAGTAACAACAAAAGTCCCCACATTTTTCAAGATCATTCTCTGTTTGATTTTTGCAAGACTGGAAGCTTATATAAACTTATTATTATCCATCTTACAAGTTTACTGACAGCTAATAATAAGTCTATACTGACTTTTTATCTTGTAGACTTTCGAACAGAGAATTATCTTGAAGAAATGAGGTGTTTTCATTGTTACTTCACTACAGAGTCTCTCGAACCTCAACAAATGCAGTAACAATAAAAGACCCATCATCTTCAAGAAAATTCTCTGTTCAATCTCTGCAAGATGGGAAACTTGTATAGACTTATTATCATCAGTCTTACAAGCTTACAAGACGGCTAATAATAAGTCTATATTGGCTTCCTATCTTGCAGAGAATGAATGGCAAATTTTCTTGAAGAAATGTGGGTGTTTCATTGTTACTTCACTAGACAGTATCAAAAGTTCGAGAAGTGATGGCCTGAAAATTTTTACATAAAAATGCTTAGATTGTTTTTTTAAATTACTAGGATAGAAATAAAAATTTTAAGAATTAACAATCCTATTGTACTTCATCACAATACTAAGAAGTTGATATACCAGGTAATGCATTGTTTCATTATATCAATTTCATTCACTTTTTTTTTTATCTCATATTGTCTACTAATTTTGCTTCTTCTTGTAGGAATCTTGTTAATAAAATAAATAGATCAAATTTAAAGATCCATCGTGGAGATACCATTACAACATCAGCAATAAGATTCAACATCACATTTTTTTTCTTTTTTTTGGGACGAAATTCTTGGTTCCAAAAGCCTTGTTAGCGAGAAAGATGGTATGTATATGTGAAAGACGAGTACAACATGCGTGAAAGATACTCCACGTTTGTATTTTTCGAAAAAATTTAGTTGAATATATGGAATAATCAAATGCTGTCGTCGGTCCACAATCCATGCCAAGAATTAAAGTTTAGTTTTTTTTTTTTTTTTACATATTAAATGTTATAAAGGGAGATACTCAAATACCAATATTTCTGTCACGAAGCCGCTTTCTGTCTCTGACATTAAACATCACAATTAACAAGGCATGCCATATCTAATAATACGGCAAAAGATGGTTGCTTTCCAAAACACTCAATTGCAGTAAGTCGAATGACCACAAAGATATCCGTCCAAGACACTGCCACCGAAATCAAACGTAGGGAATGCTATTGCTTGCACATGTCCCGGAAAGAAATACATTGAATGCATCTCACACTCGAAGCTAATTGGTTTGGTATATCCAAGCACATGTATCTTATGAGTGAGTATTTTTACAAACTACGCATCACAGACACAACTGAGATTGAAGAATCTAATCTAATGTATGTGATGAACAGATCAGAAAGTTATAACATTCATTTTTCCCTTGTTTTTTTGGAAGGCCAGTAGCATATTTTACACATATATTTACAACGTCATTACTCATACCCTATGTCAAAGGAAAGAAAAGAACCAAAAGTTAAAAAAAGAATATTATATGTAGCAACGAAATAATATGCACGCATGGCATCAGAAAGTTTCTTCTGGCTTTAGAAAGTTGTGATATTCCACTTGCGTCATCTCTCCTCCAGTTGCTGGGTCAAATTGACAGCGATAGAAGCTGCATATAAATATTTAATAGCAAGTTAAAAACTGGATTTTGAGATTATTGAACAGCTCAATTTAGTTATCTTTAAAAGAATCATCAGGACGATTTCAAAGAAATATGAATTCACACCTAATTCCAGCCATCTAATGAGGAGCAGCTCATAAGATAAGAGTATTCTGTTAATTATAAATACATATATATATATATATATATATATATACACACACATATACACGTAAAAGATGGGAGTATTTTCTTACAAATATAGTGTATTGTCATGTAGTATTATGTAAAGACCTCCACAGTACCTAACAGCGAACTTGTTTGATATAATACATTACAAGGGATGAATTGATGGCTGTGAAAATTGCTCGGTTAAAGGATGTAGTGATCAAGCTAACCTTAAGGAATATATTTCAGAAAAACAAAAAAATTGTTTCTTCTTTTAAGACCCCCTATATGATAGTCAGTTTCCTGTGTGCGTGTGGGCAAATAAGCAGTTACATCATACGTGGCGAATTTGGGAAGGAGGGGGGAATAATGTAGTTCTGTACATGACTATTAGTGCACACAAGGATTATAAACGGCTTTCCTAAATTGAATAGGGAGTCTTGCTTTATATACATCAGTCTTACCTTCCATCCATGCCAAGAATTACCACTGTATTTTTTTGGTGACCAAAAGCAACAAGGCAATGAGAACCCTCAGGCAAGCGGAACTGTGCAACTGACCACTCTGAGCTAAAATACTTTGGCAACACTCCTGCAAGCGCTAAAGGTAATTTAGACCCAGAGCCTAAAAAGGAGACAAACATGCTTCATTAGTAACAAGAAGATTATACTTTTCAGCATTGCCTAAGCTCCTTTCAAATGTAGCAGGTCGGCTAAGCTGCCAACCTGCCAGTCTTAACAATTTCTCCGCAGCAAGCAATAATTACAGGAAATGAAGTATAATGAGCTGAAAAAAGGCCCCAACAACACAAATGTAGTGAACTTTCAAGTGTGATAGTACAATATTATAGGGCAAATACATCGGCTCTTTAGCAGAAGTAACAAGGGGTAAGCAAAAGTAGAAGTCTCATCTAAAGAGTGTGTAACACGCTTTATAACATCAAGTTGGGTTTCAGCCTCTATGAATAAATTTCACAAATTCCCAGAGACTAACTTCAGTTATTTCAGATATGCCTAGCATGAAACCCATTGACCTCTATTCAGTTTAATAGTCATCATCATAAAGCATCTGAAAGAAAAATATCACAGAAGATTTAAAAAAAGGGTGAAATACTTCGACAATTCTTGTACACCACAAATCCCTTGTAAAACAAAGCACCTTCATTCTAGCCCCTAGTATACAAAAGAGCATATTTGGATGCATCATAAAAAGAAGAGAATTCCCATATCTTTTACATTGCATTCTATTTTATTGCCCATGTCATTCACGAAATACAATATCCACTTTTTAGTTCCCCTTTGTTGAATTCACTAGTTCCTCCAAACACCCAACACAATTTTTTTTAAATATCAGCATGAACATTCCCAAACAATACATCACTTGTAGACAACAAAATATATATATATATATATATATATTATAGGTAAGAAAAAGTACAATAAAATTAACGAAATAAAAAAAAAGGTGGTATACCCTTAATGAACGAGAGAGATGAGCTTGATTGTGTAACTGCAAGATTAGAATCAGATGCATATCGTGACTTCTCAATCCCTGGCGATCCAGGATTAACCTTAAGGTTAAAAACGTGGACGGTTCCCTTGTCACTTGAGACTGCTAACCACTGGGCAGTTGAAGAGAACGCTAAGCTGTAGATCTCTGCTCTATCTGCACCCCTCCTAACCTACATGCAATGTCAAGATAATTTCACACTGTATCTAAAACGTTTTGAACAGCCTAATGACATATCATAACGAATATGAAACGGATTGAGATGGAAATTATTGTATTTAGACTTTACCGGAGATAAGCAACCTCCTCAGACGTCAAGGTAGAACAAAAATAAACATGGCAAAGGTGACAACCCAACATAACACATTATTCCTTTTTTTTTTTGGATTGGTAACATAGCACATTATACCATAATGGGTGTAGCTTAGGCAGTTGATTGAGAACGGACCAAATTAAGTAAAGAGGAGTCCAAAACTACCAAGCCACAAGTAGTCCAGAAATTTAGAAAACCACATGATTTGATACTAAGAAATGTCACTTAGGGTTAAGTAACTATTAAGCAAAGTTAGAAAATTGACAACCACTATTATTTTGCAGCGGAATAGAAGAAGGCACCATTCATCAGTATTTTGATTGATTTCACCAAAAACATCTGTAAGTAATTATTATGATTACAATTTTAAAAATTAATTAATTCCCTCTTCATACACCTTCAACACAAGCATCTTCTAACTTCTCAAAAATAGCATTTACCTAATTGTATCTTCTCTTGCATTGCCACTCAGTCATATTGGAGCCGCTCATCTGATGTTTATGATTACCATAATCAAGGAAAATTGTTCTAATACAACATATAGGATCATGTTACTTCTACCGCTCATTTATTTTGATGCCTTATGAATCTTAAACCTAAAGGCATCGACAACAAATTTGACTTTACTTGCAAGATCTGACAAGAACAGAATATCAGTAATCAGTCCATCACATTCTTTAATGCAAGTATAAAATGAAAGAAGATATGAAGTCAGCGATACCCATTATTTCAAATGGACAATTTAAGACAAAATGACATTCAAAATGTGAAGTAATCGGTCATTGATCCATTACTACCTATGGGGAACTTCAATCGAAGTCTATGGTTTCTCGCTAGTCACTCGCCCTCAACCGTGCCCCTTGCAAGTAACCCTAAACTCGACGACGTTTTACATTGCATAACATACTTCCATTCTAAGCATTGCAGTGAGCCAATCACTCCATTTACAGAGCATTGCAGTGAGCCAATCACTCCATTTACAGGAAGTGCCTATAGGAATTTCCAATCACCGAATATGTATGAAGTTATGAATTGCACATAAGCTCCAAATTTCACATCGGCGTGGCTCAATTAAAGGTTCATCAAATATAGAATCGAATCAGTCTTTCGGATTTGTAATAAACAACCAAATACCTCTTGAAGAAGTGTTCCATCGATGCTATTGAAAACCCGGACCAGAGTCCCTTTGGAACTCGCCGTAGCGAGCAACTGCCCGTCCGGCGTGAGTGCGAAGCAGGCAATCCTCGAGTCGTGCGCCATGATAAACTTGGTTCTCTTCGAATCATAGTGCTCGACCCGAACCTGCCCTTTCTGCAAACCGGGGCAGACCAGGACCAGCGACGCCGCCAGTTGGGATACCGCGCATAGGCCCTTAGGGTTCGAGATGGTCTCAATTTGGTGAAGCAGCTTCAAGTCGGCAAAGTTGTACACGTAGACCTTCTGCTCCAGTACGACGACGATCCTGTCGCGGCGTAGTCGTACGGAGCGGACGTCAGAGCGAAAAGATAGCTCGCCGATGCAACGACCCTGGTGGTCATCCCAAATCATGACCTTGCTTGGTGGGTACTGAGGGTGGGGTCCCCCGCCAACGAGGGCCAGGATGTTGCACCGAAAGAGCATCTCTACACCGGAGATCCCCCGTCGTCGAAGTCGCGGCGGAAGATCTCGCGGAACGGGTCGCAGTTAAAAATCCGAAACCCGTAGTCAGTACCCACAGCGAAGCACCCCTGGTCCTGGTTGAACGACAGGTGGAGTACAGTCGGCGGATCAAGCGGCTTGGGGATGTTAGGATTAGGGTTCTCGTTACGGCCGTGGCCGTGGGGTTCAAGCGTTGGCGGGTCATATGGCGCCGGAAACGGCTTGTAGATGTTAGGGTTAGGGTTCTGATCGCTGTCGTGGTCGTCGTCGCGTTCGTGGCCAAGGCCGTGGGATCCAATAGATTGGTATTCAATTGATCGGAAAGAGATGGCCGAGTCGTTCTGGGAGTCGAGAGGAATCGACTGTTCCTCTTGAGAATTAGAGTTCGGGTTGGAATTGGGCCAGGGCGGGGACGAGAAGGTAGAGATGGTTGCCATGAGAGAGAGGGAGAGAGAGAGAGAGGGATCTCGATTGAAATTTGGACAATTCAGGGGGCGTGTCGGCAGTCCGCACGTAGAAGCTAAGACCCAAAGCTACGGCATGAGTTTGGATGATTTCGTAGAAAATTAAATAAAATATTATTAAATATTATTTTTATTTTAAAATTTAAAAAAATTAAATTATTTATTATATTTTTTTATAAAAATTTAAAAAATTTATAATAATGAAATGAGATGAAATATTTTATATATTTAAATTCATCTTAGATAAATCTTATAAAAATAAATTTATAAATTAACGTGATTAAATATAATGCGTTAAATTCTAAAATTATTTTTATTATAAATTAAATTTAATATATCATATCAATTCATATTAATTCATAAATTTATTTTATAAAAAATTTTTGCGATTGTAATTCTACTCTAATGGATTTGTGACAGAACCACCATCTTCTCGCGTACCTCAAAACACCCAAGGGCCAAGAGCCCACTAGATTTCTTTTTATGTCTCCAGAGAAGCTCCATTGTCCTTTAAAAGTGAAACTTTTATGATATTGTTGAGTAATTATTAAGTAGATTTGAACTTATAATATGTTATTTTGTGATATGAGCAAAGTATCACTATATATATATATATATATATATATATATATATATACACACTAGCAGTTGGGCAATGTGCAAGGCACATTTGTCCGGTTGAATGAAAAATAAGATGTTTTGTAAAATATAAATATGCTTTGTGTTAAAAAAAAAAACGTAATCATAAGTAAAATAAGTAGTATATAAAGAATCTTTTATGAACTCAGTTTATGTACTTAAAATGTGAAAAGAGATGCAGAGAATCTATGTAATGATAACAATACTTTACTGCATAAATCGAAGCAATCCAATCGAAAAAAATAAAAAATGAGAAGTGGTAAAATGAATTTTAAAATTAGCGAAACCAAAGCATGGTCTTGGTCACAGAATAAAAAATTTTGAATTAATTTTATTGGAGTGTAAAAGAATATGTATCAATAGAGAAAAACACATTATAGTTAGGAAACGAAAAAGAACCCAATCGTAAAATTCTGAATCAATTCCTCCAAAGTAGCAGTCTATATGTAAAGTCACAAAAACTCCTACGGAAATTGTAAAAATAAATGTTACAGTAATATGAGTAATATGAAAATTAAAAAATTTTAGATATTCTAATAATAGTTTTCTTAGCAAAATATATGAATTGTAGAATTCAACCATACTACTCAATGACCTAGAGAGTACTAAAAAAATACAGAGTCTTTTATTTCTATATTATTCTCACATTTTTTTCATCATTAAAGTAAGCCTCTTCTATTTTAGAAACTCTAAAAATATTATAATGGTAGAAAATCATTTTATTTAAATGATTTTGATTAATTAAGAATATTATGAGATTTAAATTATATTAAAAATTCTAATTATTTATATGATTTTACTCTTTTAAAAATATTTAACAAAACTCTATCATTTATTTAATGATGAAATATTAGTATTTTATAAATTAAAGTTGAATTTATATTTTAATTATCTATTTTAAATTAGTTTATTTTTAATATTTTAATCTCCCTCTACTGTTGGATCAATTATGGAGATTCAAGATGAAGGGTTGAGATTTAAAATCTCAAACCCTAACTTTTTCTTTCATTTTTTCCTCTTCCCTCTCTCGTCTCCCTCCCTCCAGCCGCACGCCCCTCTCCCTCTCAATCTCTTCTCCTCAGCTCCACCCAGCGCAACCGGCCGTTGCTACTGTGCCACCACCAAACCCAGTCACTGGCGACCTTCTCCAAGCCGATCTTGTGCCCACAGACCTCTCTCTCTCCCCCCGCAATAGGCCGAAACCCGTAGCCCTCTCTTCCTCTACAAGCATGGGTTTCTCCCCGTAGCGCTGCCTTTAGCCACCCCTATGGCACCGCACCACCACCACCAGCCCGCCGAGCTCATGCCCACAGACCTCTCTCTCTCCCGCCGCAATAGGTCGAAACCCGTAGCCCTCTCTCTTCCTCTACACGCACGGGTTTCTTCCCGTAGCGCCGCAGTTAGCCACCCCTACGGCACCGCACCACCATCAGCAGCCCGCCGAGCTCGTCCCCACAAACCTCTCTCTCTCCCGCCGCAACAGGCCGAAGCCCGTAGCCCTCTCTCTTCCTCTACATGCACAGGTTTCTCCCCGTGTATTGATTTGTGATTTGTGTGGAAACTTGTGTGTTGATTTAGTGATTTTTGTGGTAATGTTTTGATTTTGTGGTGATTTGGTTTCTCCTCGTGTATTGATTTGTGATTTGTATGGAAACTTGTGTGTTGATTTGGTGATTTGTGTGGTAATTTTTTAATTTTGTGGTATTTGTGTGGTGATTTACTGTGAGATTTTGTGGTATTTGTGAGGTGATTTACTATGAGATTTTGTGGTGATTTTACCGTGGGTTTCCTGTGAGGATAGATAGGGACGCGGATGCAACGAGGAACATAAGGTGGAAGATAGTGTTAATCACTATTCATGTCACTATTTATTATTGTTCACATTATAGTGACTTTTAAGTATAAAGAGATATATACATTTTTTTGCGATTCTCTAATAATTAGACAAGGTATGGATTTGACGGGAAAATAAAGAGAAGTTTTGATTCCAGGAGCATTAATTGAAGTTCTTTGTCAGCAACTTAATGGATCCAATTAAGACATTAATTAGGTTGTTTGGGATCAACAATCTATCTCAACTCAATTTGTAGACAAGTCTACCTTTTAGAGTGAGAACGTCTACCTTCTCTCTAGAATCGTCCCATTTTTGTGAGAGCCATTGCTGGAGCAGTCTCCTCTCCTTCTCCTTGTTCTCCACGTGCCACCGCACAACAACGCTTTCGATGGCTATACGCGTCGTACCAACAGTTTCATCTCGTCGAGATCTTCTAGATCTGGGCTACCCACTCTCCATCCCATAGGAGTGTGGCAGCCACGCGCCATCACAGACGCCCAAGAATACAGATGACCAACATATCAGTCCATTGGATACTGGATTTTCTCCTATATTATCATTTTCCCTAAACCGTGATCATGAAGAAGTGATTGAAAATCTCTCTAAAAATCATCTCAAGACAACAAGCAACAATGCGCCCGCCACTCTCATAACTTTAACCGGAGGTTCCACCGCTACCGCCGGTAGTTCCATTGTTTGCAACTTTTTGCGAACAGTTTATTTCTGTCTGTTAAGACGGCGTCCTCTTGGTAGGACGTGGGTGACGACTAAGAAATTAATTGTAAAAACTCGTTTTTTTCTTTTTTATTCACCACTTTGTACTGTTGTTATTGTTTTGAGGTGTTTGTTGGGAACCTCACCCCTCCTCTTGTATCATCTTTTTTAATGAAATATATTTTGTAACACCCCGTATTTTAGTGTATTTTCACTGAATGATTATTTTTAATAATTCAAAAATTTATTCTCTTGATTTATAATTATCAGATATTTTAAATGTGTTATTTTATGATCTTTAAATTGTAAAAATTAAATTGTTATGTTTTCTTAATATTTATTTATTGTTGTACATTTAAATTGTTCTTCTTTTTAATTAATTGATTGTGGGATTTAATTATTTTATTTTCATTGTATCATTACGTTTAATTTATTTTAATTGATTTGCTGTTTTAAAATCATCTTCGTTGGATCATTTTTTGTGACTCAAGAGGTGAAGATTGGACCTTATTTCTTTTCCCCACTTTTCTTTTTTTCTCTTTTTTCTTTCATTTTTCTTCTTTGTTCCGCAACTCCTTCCCCGCGCGCTGCGTCCTCCCTCTCTCTCTCCCCGTGCGCTTCTCCTTCCACCCAACCCACCGTCGTCGCGCCGCCGTGCCGGACACCGCCCGTCCCGTTCACTCCCCCACCGGCCGGCGACCACCCCCTCCATTTCCAGCTCCTCCATCGCCGCCGATAGCCCCCACGCACCCTCCAAGCCGCGGTGCATTTTGAGCTCCAGCACCGCCGTCGCGCCACCTCCGGCCACCATCTCTTCACCACTTTATCCTCGACCTCCGAGCAACCCAATGGACCCAACCCCAGCTCCGATCTGCCACCGGTGAAGCACATTCAACTCCATCTCCGTTTCAGACTTTTTGGCCTTAATACCACCATTTGCGCTGCCACCCACGGCAAACCACCACCACTATTGGCTTCACTAACTTCTCTAGGCTCTACCCTATCAATTTCGGGTCTTAGTTTGTCCCCATTCAAAAGTGGATATTTGAGACCCATGGCCACAGTGTATTTTACACTGTTACGTTGCTGTGTCGCCACCTTTTGCAGCTCCATGATCCTTCGAAAATTATTATATAGCACTGTAAGTATTTTTTCAAATAACTATCGTGATTTAAATATATTTTTGCACTAACCCATATTATTGTGATATGGTTGGACATGCCGGACTGAGTCCGAGGAGTTCGGGGGTCGGATGGATTGTGGACGGAGTTGTGTGTTTGGTTGGTATTGTAAAATGTTGGTTGCTAGTATGGTGTTGTTCATGTACATGGCATATTGCACGCATGATCATGTTTGTAAAGGAAACTGGGTTTTCGTGTACATGCATTCATGTTCATGTGTTTCATGAAAACTGAGTTTTCATGTGTTAAAAGATTTTGGGTGCGTGTGTATCACGACCCCAAGCCGAGATGGGCATTATCTCGGTGGAGCTCCTCTGGTCACTCGGGAGCGGAATATACTAAGTGACTTCCCCTGGATTGTCGCTGGGCGACAATGGGATCTGACGAGATGGTCTCGTGCCGACTCTGTGGCTCCTCTGCTGGTGGGGGCTAGAGGATGCTTGGCCACGAACACGCTAGGCGCGGAACTGGGCATCGCTCGTTGCGTAGTGGGTGCTTGGCCACGAATGCGCTGGGCGCGGAACTGAGCATCGCTACGAAGCCAGGACGTGCGGATGATCCCTATGGGAGATCATAGTGCATTGGTTAATGAAATAATGAGCTGTTTTCTGGGAAAATAGCGTATGTTGATTAAAATGTTTTTATGTGATTCATTTTCTGGGAAAATGAGATTTTATTGATTTGGGTCATTTTTTGGAAAAATGACGGAGTATTTTTTTTGCGCCAAAATGGGATTTTTGCGTGTGTTGAAAATATCTATTTTCGAAGAAAATAGTATTTTTGGATTTAAGGCATATTTCATCATATGCATGCATGTTGATCGTATTAATGTATTTTTAACTCGTGGTTATTTGGGTTATACTTACCTGCGGTACCGTTCTATGGTAACGCAGATTTTGATGCAGAGGAGGGTGAGGGTGAGCCTGAGGAGTCGGCTCCACCCGAGGAGTGATTGGATCACTCGCATTCTTGGGACTTGTAAAATATTTATTTCGGATGACTATATAATATTTAAACATTTTTACTGATTGTTTAAATTGTATTAACAATTTTGGTACTTAGTTATATTAATTATCCACTGCGTTGTTTTTGTACACTATTGCATGTACACACATTTGACACTAACGTTGGGATGTGTGACCCTGTTGTCATCATCCCGGCGTCTCAATTTCCGTGTCTCCTTACATGAGAGTCGTGGGCGCCACATATTTGCTTGCTTAGAAAAGAAAAAAAAAAATCTATCTCAACTCAAAATTTTTCAAAATTTCATTTCCCAACATCAGTAAAATATAAATAATTTTAAATTTTAAATTTTTAACTTATTTACTTAATCATTACAAATTTTTTATAAAATTCTAACAATAAAATTTTAACAATATTTTAACTCAATTCATTTGACTATTATTCACAAACTATTTTAATTTTTCATCTTATCTCATTCCCCAAACACCATTTTGGTGGAAGAGATTTGTTTTCCCGCTACCTAGGGCTGTAATCAAGCCGAACTGAACCGATTTTTGGCTTACCGAGCTCGGCTCAACTCAAAATACTCGAGCTCGTTTCACAAACGAGTTTGAGTCGAGCTGAATTCAAGCTCGAACTCGAATTGTTTATTTTTTTATTTTTTGAATAAGATTTAATAATTAAAAAATTAAAAAATAAAAAATAAATCTAATATTGAATTTATACAACTAACAAGTAGAATATTTATTGAATTATAAAATTTTAAAAAATTTATAAATGATTAATATCTGACTAGCTGATATTCATCCAAAATAACAATATATTATATGCCTACATATATTATTAATACATACACTTAATATGATAGCATATATCTATTTCATATATGGTTCTCACATACTAGTTTATGAAATTATTAAATTTTATCAATTAATTATTATACAAATTATAAAATATACTTATGAAGTGTATTCACTATAAAGACATAAATAATTAGATTATATATTATATATTTAATTATAAAAATGATATGTTTATATTATTAGTTACTACAATATATGTGTGTATATAAATATAGATATATGTATATATTTATCAATATATGAATGAGTTTTAATCGAGTCGAGCTAACGAGTTGACTCGAGCATAAACAAGTGAGCCTTAGCAGAGTCGAGTCAAGTTTTGTCGATTATGTGTCATTTACAATTCGAGCGGGTATCTAACTTCACGAACGATTTTTTTTTTCCACGAGTCAAGTTCAATTCGAGTTAACTGAGCGAGTATTAAGTAGGCTTTCAATCAGACTAGTTCATTTACAACCCTACCGCTACCCATCAACAATTAGAACGACCACTTTTCTTGTCAATGGAGAAGAAACGATTGTTTCGTGATGCATTTGAAGTATGCGTTGAGGCTTTGTTTTGATTTATTTGCTGTGCATTAGTCTGAATCAGGTTGTTATTTTCATGGTAGAGACGGAAAACATTTCAGTTATTGTAATTTTCTTTTTTTTATAATTATTTTGGGTTTTTTTATTTTTTTGGGTCAAGTGGAAAGCAAATAGATTGCATCAAGATGCATTTGAGAGGGATCCAGTGAAGTTTTGTATTCCCTCCTTTACTTATTGGACATGAAAATAAATATTTTGAATTAAAAATGAGTACACATATTTGTGAAGTGTTTGGTTAGACATCCAAATACTTTATCCAAAAGCTCCTTTTGGGTTTAATTCAAAAAAATATTGGTTTTTCAAAATATAAAATAGAATTTTAGGGGTGATAATACGTGACACGACCCGTTAATCCAAAACGAACACTATACAATAATAGCGAGTTTGGATTTAGTCTTAACGGATTCGAATAAAAATAAATTGACCCGTTAAAACACGATTACTTAATGAGTTGATAGCGGGTTAACCCATTTTGACATGTTAAGAAAATTAACGTTACAATTATACCTTTATATCTAAAAGTAAAATTGTTAGGATTTTGATTTTGATATTTTTTTTTTGTTTGAACTTTAGATTATAATTTTGGACTTGTAGTTAGTTTTATATTTTTTTTATAGATATTGTGATTTTAACATTTATATAAAATAATGTTAAACTTAATCAGGTCAAACGGGTTAATTTTGGATCTGTATAACCCATTTACATAAACAGGTTGGATTAGGTCGTGTTAACCTATTTCGTAGTATTCATTAACAGGTCGTATCGTGTCAACCCGTTATATTAATGAGTCATGTTAGGGTTTGAAATTTTGACATAATAAGTTTAAATGATCGTATTCAGATTGACCTATATAATATAATATATATACATTAATATAACACGAATACAATCAATTAATACGATTTGACACCCCTAATTATAGATATTTTTTTTTCTTTCACTTCCAATATCTTTTATACATAAAAAAGGATTTTCTTTATCTCTCATAAAATTTTTATCTGAACGTTGCCAAGTTTTCATAAAGAAAAAAATGCAAAAATTTAAACAACTTGTACAAAAAACTAAATCTCAAGACTTTTATCAAGGACCTATTTGAATAGTAAAAGTATTTCATTTTATCTCATCATTAATTTTCTCAAATTTTAACATAAAATATAATAGATAATTTAATTTTTTCAAATCTAAAAAATAATAATAATATTAAAAAAATATTTTAATAATATTTTATTTAACTTTTAAATTTTATCTAAACTCTTCTCATTTTAACTCACTATCCAAATTGTATCTAAAACAACTATTAATTATATTTACCAACTTTTGAAACTCCCAATACAAATACATTTAATTTTTTTTCAAGAATTACAAAAAATAAAAAAATAAAGAGAGAATACTCCTTAAAATATTATATAAAAATATTAAGAGGATATATTCAAAAAAATAGATTAAAGAAAAAGAAAGTCAAATTGCTGTTGCATTCCCGCCGAGACAAATTTGCTTCGGGAACGTATGCAGTTAAGAGTCCGATCCGGAGTAGATTTCACAGAGTTTTTGTTCGTTTCCAAAACGCTTTCGATGAACATCATCTCCGTTCTTCTTTACCCTCCATATATACTTACTTCCCTCCAGAGTTATCATCATTCTTCTCCTCTACCATGCCTACCAGCTCTGCCTCCTCTCCCTCTCCCTGGCCCCTTTACATCGTTAATTCTTCTCCCCGCTTCTCCGACTCCAATTCCTCCATGCATCGCGAGCCATTGGAGCCCCGCAGCCCCGACCCTAACCCTAACTCTGACATCCAGAAGCCGTTTTCTGTTTCGCGGTCGTCCGATCCGCAGACGCTGGTTCACCTTTCGTTCTTCATGGACCATAGGTTCTTCGCGGCTGGTACGAGCCGAGGGTTCAGAGTCTTCAGCTGCGACCATTTCAACGAGCTCTTCAGCCGTGAATTCAACGACGGCGGCTTTGCCGCCGTCCAGATGGATTTCCGAAGAAGCATCCTGGCCCTTGTAGGCGGTGGACCCCACTCCAAGTTCCCTCTCGACAAGGTCATTTTCTGGGACGAGCGACAGTCCTACTGGGCCTCTGAGATCTCTTTCCGCACCGAAGTCCGCTCCATCCGCCTCCGCTACGACCGTATCGTCGTCGTTTTGGAGCATAAGATCTACGTGTATAATCTCACGCACTTAAGGTTGGTCCACCAATTGGAGACCATCGCAAACCCTGAGGGCCTCTGCGCTGTCTCACAGTTGGGCGGGTCGTTAGTCCTTGCCTGCATCGGCTTGAGCAAGGGCCAGGTTAGAGTCGAGCACTACGCGGCCAAGAGGACCAAGTTCATCATGGCGCACGACTCCAAAATCGCGTGCTTGGAGCTCAGCCAGGAGGGGCTGTTTCTCGCGACGGCGAGCTGTAAGGGGACTCTGGTCCGGATTTTCAGTACCCTCGATGCAACACTACTTCAAGAGGTATGTGCTTATGAGTTAGAGTTTCGAGGTCTTCATGCATTAAGAATTTCGATGCTTATGAGTTGAGTTTGGTGGTGATAATTGTGAGATTCGTGACTTTATACATGCTCTGTGAAAGGAGAATCCTTCGATAGACACTTTCTGTGATCAGAGTAATTATCCGGTTATTACAATTCTTAAAACTGGAAGTATTTGATATGAAATACGATATGCGTTCGTATGAGTTTAGGTTTAGCTGTTAGGGGCACTATTGAAAGTTACATAGGAGAGCGCTTAAATACTTTGAAGTTTGCATTTGAAGTTAATAATGTTCCATGTTGCTTTCCATTTCGAAAATCGTCTTTGCGTTTATTGAGTAATACTAGCTACAAATCATGCATTACTCATCTTTGTTAGGTTCATTTGAACTAATTTGAAAGATTAAATTTGTGTATTCTTTGCTTTGGGATGATGAATACTTGGCACTTACAGTAAACACTGTAACATATGGATTCTGACATTTTGCTTGTGGTGGTTTGCTTACCTCCCTTGACAGTTTAAATTTATCTATTGCAATTTTTCGTATTGGTGCTGTATTGATGTGTTCAAAGTGCTTAGCTTAGGAAATTAATTGGATATTGAATGTAGGTAAGGAGGGGCACAGATCCAGCAGATATCTACAGTTTGGCATTTTCTTCAACTGCCCAGTGGTTAGCAGTTACAAGTGACAAGGGAACTGTGCATGTTTTCAATCTTAGGGTCAATCCGGGATTGCAAGGAAATGAAGAACCACAAAATGCATCTGATGCGGATGTTGCTGTTACAAAATTAAGCTCGCCTCTCTCTTTCATTAAAGGCAAAAAATTTCTTCCCTCCTTGATATACTTGTGCAGCTGTGCTGTTGGTATATTTAACATTAATATTTCATTATTACAAGCTAGGTTGTGTCCGGGAATGAATGTCCGCTTTGATATGTATAAATAAATACTTTAGTGTTGTTTTTCAACGACGTGAAGCCCTTAAAAAGGTCTATATAGATTGTACTTCGTGGATGACAACATGGGCATGAAGAAAATAGAAAGTTTTAAATGCCATGTAAAAGTACTGAGAAAACTTATGTTTTGATGGTTGATGATAATGACCACCGAAGTACTATAACTTAATTGAGGTGATCAATGAGATTTTACTAGGAGTATCTGAAATGACTCAAGTCAGTTGGAAAGGACCCATGGCGTTTATTATCTTGTTATATCTTCCATTCCAATTGTTCTTAAGGCCAGACGTCTGTTAAAACAAGTTTTTGCTTTATTTATTTTCCTCTAATTATTGCTTCTTGTGGAGAAATGGATGGATAGCTGACCTGAAACCTTTGAAAGAGGGTTTAGATGAGGGCTGTATGTGTGAATATTTTTCTTTTGCTACTGATCAACGAAGTATGTTTGTCTTTTGTATTTTTTGGGGCTCTGCTTCTAAATTAAGCTTTGCACGTGCAGGACTGTTGTCTAAGTGTTTTGCCTCACAGCGGTCGTTTGCCCAGTTTCATTTGCCTGAGCGTACTCAATGCATCGCTGGTTTTGGTCACCAAAAGAATACAATTGTAGTTGTTGGCATGGATGGAAGGTAAGGGTAATATAAATAAAACACTGAGTTGATATTCAATTTGGAAAAGCTATTTATATTATAGGACCCAGACTACCATTTAAGGTGGCCTTCAAAACGAATAACTCAATTTCTCTTAACTGGATTGTGTGGTGGTCGCTTAGTAATTGGTATATCACCTAGGGGATGTTTGGATATTAAGTTGAGATGAGATAAAAGTTGAATAAAATATTATTTGAATATTATTTTTTAATATTATATTTATTTTGAGAATTGAAAAAGTTGAATTGTTTATTATATTTTATTTGAGAATTTGGAAAATGTGTAATAAGTAGATGAGATTAGATGAGTTGAGATGCTTTCTGAATCCAACAAGACCTTAATTCTATGATTTGCAACGTTATAGCTTAAAGCAATACATGTCGCCTTTGCATTAAACCCTTTGATTCCTTGTAAGCTGCAAAATATAATATAGCTGGAATTAGCTAGGTTGATTGATATTACTCTAAAACATCTCTTTGATTAGTCTTTTGGAAGATAGCTAGCTAGAATGTTAGCTTTGGAATCATGTTTCTTTTCATTCCCAGAGACATCATCATGTACTGGTTTACACTTGGTGGAAATTTCTTGAAACTTGAATTTGTGATGTGTAATTATATGTATATGCATGCAGCTTCTATCGATGTCAATTTGACTCACAGAATGGAGGAGAGATGACAGAGCTGGAATATCACAACTTTCTGAATCCAGAAGAAGCTGCCTCATGATACTTAATTAGTACATAAAAGAGATTTTGGGTACATAAATAATCTGTTACTTCTTTTTTGTCCCTTGGTTTAGGATACGGCAATATTATTACGACATTCCCAAAAGTTATGAAAGCAACATATTTCTATCTTGCTGGTAGAGTTTTTCATTGCAAGTGGGAATGTCTGAATAATAATACAATTTTTTGTTTTTTTGTTTTTTTTTTTTTGAATCACAGTTGAGGTCCTGTCTTGTAATTTGGGATGATTCACTCGTTAGATGTAATTATCAAGAATTCGGACCAATAATTATAATATTTGTATTTTGTTTATTATATATGTTTCCATACTGATCTTAGTAAATTAAAATTTACTTAAGTTGTACAATATACAGATATTAAATAGTTGCATTATTGTGGTTAGTATTCTCAAATTTCACTA
Organism: Juglans microcarpa x Juglans regia; assembly: GCF_004785595.1. NCBI lineage: Eukaryota > Viridiplantae > Streptophyta > Magnoliopsida > Fagales > Juglandaceae > Juglans > Juglans microcarpa x Juglans regia. The sequence goes on along the minus strand of NC_054600.1, from coordinate 22,719,656 downwards.
TTATTCACAAGTTTTTCATCTCATTTTATCTGTGTAACCAAATAAAGCCTAAATGCAACCTAAGTTGTTATAGTATAGTTGGATAGAGGAGTTTTCAGAACACTCCACTACTATTTATTATTTTATCATTAATTTTTAACTAATTTTTACTAATTTTTATTACTATTCATTATTATTTAATATTTTATCATTATTTTTTTACTAATATTTACAGAATATTTGAAATCACCTCAGTATTCAAACATAACATAAATCGTTATAGTATAGTTGTTAGTAGGGGTGTAAGAAAAAATTGGACCGGCCTGGTGCGGTATCGGTTCTTAAAAACAAAAATCGGTCCTAAGCTGATGTGGTACTGATTTTCATATTAGTAGTTGTTAATAATAAATACTAAATTATCACAATTAAGTTTAGTATTAAAAAATTTAAAATATTAAACATATATAGTGTCACACTTGTAAATGTTAAACTAGAAAACTAGATCGGATCGAACCTATATTAAAAAAATTGAAAGTTTCGGTTTTGGTGATGAATCAGTTCTTAAATTTTCAAAACTGGTGTATATCGATTCGGTTCCAAAATTTCTCTAAAATTGAACTAGTTACACTCCTAGTTGTTAGTATTTCTGCCTGTCACATTGGTGACTTGGATTCGATCTGGACTGAGCATTTTTTCTTTATAACTACTTTTCAGGCCAGACCCAAAGTACCATGCCATATGGACCTTTAAACATGGGCTGAGTCTTTAGTATAGCATCGTTGAGGAAGCCTAAGTGTGACCCTTTCTTTAGATCAGAAGAGTTATACTACTCATCATCTCACATTATATATCATATATATTTTAATTCTTTTTTAATTTTATTCCTGCTAAACTAATTTAGTTGATCTACTTATAATCCATATATCACATAGTTGTTATAGGAAAAATAAAAAATTAAAAATTAAAAAAAGTGTAGTGTGTGAGATGCTAAATAGAATTATTCAAATCATAAAGTTGAACCGAACTCTAGTAAATTTATAGTAGTTACAAGGATGAGACTGTAATTTAGACCTTATTTGGATAGTGAGTTGAAAATTGAGATGAGATGAATTGAAATGTTTTGTAAATAGTAGTAAGATATTTAAGTTGAGATGAGATAAGTTATAAATTATTTGAGTTAAAATGTTTTATAGGATTTTAGAAAATGAGAAAGAAAAAGTTGAATAGAAATATTATAAAGTTAAAATATTGTTATAATATAATTTTTATTTTAAAATTTGAAAAAATTGAATTATTTTGTGTTTTGGTTGAAAAATTACTAGTTTAAAAAAATTGTAATAATTAGATAGTGATTAGATGATAAAATTAAAAATTAAAAATTTATAAATATATGTATTTATAATATTTAAATATTAAGATAAGATGGAATTAGAACGTCCAAACTCCATAAAGGATAGCCTATGGAACTCAAAGCCGTGGCCCGTGTCATATTTTTCTGCTTTCTACGTTATTTTCCTGCACATTTTAGCTTGCTTGACTGTGAAACTTCAGCTCATCCAAATAATCCCAATCACCAATTCTAATTGAGTAATGCTACTCATCATCACAACTTTCATTATCCTTCCATCATCCTATGATGTGGTATTAGGTGATTGAAAATTATTTATTACATTTCACTTGTAAACCTATCATTTAATATCAAATTATGAGATGATGGGAGTTGGGATGATGAATATATTTTTTCATTCTAATTTGACCGCTAAATTACTGCCCCCCATTCTATAGCACAAGAAAATGTTGGCTGCTAGGCATCAACCATCTCTCTTAGTACAAAATTGAATTCCAAGACAGACGGTCCAACTTGAGCGTATTACTTTAGTTAACTAACACACGGGCCATAAAGAGAGTGACTTCTAGTGAAATAATTTAGCGGCAACAGAATTAAAGAAACAGACTTAAGTATATAGCTAATTGTGTGGGAATGCATCCATCAAAGTTCACAGCTTTTAGATACTTCCTCGTGAAAGTAGCTACTACTTCAAATATTTCATATCAAATCTACTCATCTGTACTGTTCCAGCCCCGAATAAAATTGAAATTGAAAGCTAAAAATCTTACGTGCTTTCCGTCCATCATCTTGTCAAATGATCAAGATCCAAACCATCTGAGTGTGTATGTATGTACATAAATTTCTTCCTTCTGCACAAAGAATGGTCGTTAGTGTTAACAACATGCACTGGTTCCAAGGCATCAGATGAGGGGGAAAAAGAGAAAAAAAGAGCAGAAAATAAAAAGGATCATAGATGGGATACTTTGTGCAACCATGTCTCTTGCCTATGCCAATGGAAACAGAGTTTGGTGGCTGAACACACAGACTCCAGATGCAACTGAATATGGCACTTTATCCTTATCATACATCTACTTCTGGCATACTTTACACGGTCAAATTAGAACTTGGGAGAAATATGTGGAGAGAATAATACTCTCATCATTTCCCACTTGAACCTCCCTCCTGACAAAGTAAGTTTACAGTTGAACTTCATTCATATAACTTTAAATAAAACAGAAGAAGAAAACGTTAATAATCCCCTTGAACTAAACTGTACAACAGCAGCTTTTTCAACAGACTATAATAGTGCAGCTGGAAAGAGACTTCCTTTTAAATCAATTATATGAGCATCCATTGTCTTCTAATTAAAACTTGGATGGATAGAGCAGTGGAAATGTTGAATTTTACAATTCATACCATGGGGGGTGAATGCGAATCAAGTTCCCAACTTCAAGGTCAACATCACCACTAACCCTAGGATGAAAAATAATTGTTGTTTTCCTTCCTCCATTTACCATTGTTCGAGGGCTCCCAGACTGCATGGGGCCCTGCAAAATAGGCATGCACCATCAGCTATCATTTAACAGGCATTTGAAAGAAGAATCTTATTTCTAATTCACATCTATGGCCAGCACTGAGTAACCTTCTTCATATCATTGTTTTAAAGAATGTAAACCTAGCAAGGATGGTCGAGAATGTTGATTTTGCAAAAATGAAGTATCACTTCCATGTCATCAAGAATAGTTCTATTCACCAAAACGTAAAAAACCAGATTTAAAGTGATCTGTAAATAACTAAGGTTGTAGCATTGCGTCAAAATAAAAATTTATAATTTGGGAATATTATTGTCATTAAAAAATAAGGAAAGACTCTTTCAATTACTACCCTCTTGGACTGAAGTGGTAGCCACAAGTAGGGGTTGCATGAGCAAGGTTTTGCAAAAAGACAAAGTACCTCCATGTTATTGACAAAAGAGCATTGGCAAACCGTCATCTTTGCATCCAAGCATCTTGCAAGGATCTTAACAACAATGCAGTTTGCTTCATCTGAGTAGGTATTGACGAATAACAAATGTTAAGCAACAGGAAATACAGAAGAATAAAGTTCTTGTTTGTTAATGACTGGGCTCATGGTTTTCATAAGTAAGCATGCTTTTCAGGGAAAAAAAATTACAGTCACAAGCGCTACCATTTGTGCTAGATCCAGTCTGCAACTTCTTCAAGAAAATCATATCTCTTTCTTTTTCACTCTGCATGAGCTGCTGCAACTTCCCAAACAAGCCAATTCTGAAGAATTTGGCACACACTCAGTTCACTCCTACAACCATCTACACCATGTAATATATATGGTGAGATATGTTATACCAAATTTTAGCCTATTATTTACCCTGATGGTTTAGGCACTGCAACAAGGGCCCCTTCCTCATTTAAAAAAGCAGCACCTAAAGCTGCTTGAAACCGGTCTGTCATAGTTTGCCCTTTCATATCTGGGATATTAACCTCAAGTTTTTGATCTCTAGCCTGCTTTAGCATATAACCAATAATACATATTGTATATAGTATTAACAAGAAAGGAAGGAAGGGGGTGAAGGGGAGGACTGCGGGTAGAGACGACAAGTACCTTGTCCTCACTAGATGATCCACTATCCATGGATTCAGGGGAGTCCTCACTATCAACAGTTATATCTCCCAGTGAAGAGAGATTTCTCCTTGTAACAATCTGTACCTCTTTACCTCTCGCATTACTATACTGCTAACTTATTAAAAAAAAAAAAAAAAAAAAAAAAAAAAACCTTTCTTGATTGCTGCAGATACCAGTTGAACTGGGAATAAATAGCCAGATGAGAAAAAGAACAAAAAGTTCTGGCTCAAAGAACTGACCTTTGCCGAAACTCCTTTCAGCACAACAGCCCTACCCTGAAGGCCATCTAAAAGATCAGCCATTGATTGCTCAATGCCTCCATGCCCAAGAGCTCCTACTTCAGCGCACACAACCTCTGACTGAATTTCGTTCTCTCTTTGATAATCTTCAAGAACCCCAGCAATTGAATGTTCTTCAGATCTAGGCTCAATTGTTTCCAATCTTTCGGATGCTTCATGATCCTTGAGTGACACATATTTTTCATCATTAGAGATACAGGGACAAGAGAGTCCTCCCTCACGTGACTGGAACCGGAATGAGAATTTTCGCTTAGCCTTGCATCTCATGCCTGCAACAGTTGATTCTCAACTTGACCATATAGAACCAGGTTCTCATCATAAACATAATTTAAAATCATCCACAAATTCCATGCAGAGCTGCATCACACATCAGGTCTGATAGAAAGTTGATCACACCACTAACAAATCCACAGTTGCCTCATGTACACAATCTACAACAAGTCTAAGACATGTACATGGATTAGCATCAGGATATTACTGATTTTCAAACATTGATGTACTCATCCATTCAACAAGGTCTATACTATGGAGCATATATGACCCTAATTCCCATTATTCCCTGTGAAAAGTAATTAAACAAAGAGCATATTTCACATTTCCTTTCTGTTGTAGTTCTGATCACTATTTTATTTTAATGAGTAACACTTTTAACACAGGTTCCTACTCTTAATAAAGTGGCATGCGATGAATCCACAGAATGATCATTTATCCAAAATTAAGTAACATGTATGGAGTATGAATTTAAAAGATAATGAAGGTTGAAAAGCACCTTATAAAAGACAAACATAGATTTGATTGACAACGGGCATATGTAAGGTTAACAGAAAGATGTTCCATGGAAATGACCTTTTTACCTCTCCCATAGTTTGATATGTACCAGAAAACTCTATCTGAAGATAAGTACTAAATACATAGACAGGTATATGATAGACATCAGTGACAAGCAATCATAAAAGAGAGAAAAGTCACCTTTTTGGGGTTTGTTTGCAATGGGGTAGGCATAATGGGATGATGAACCTGGAGCATTCTTATTCAACCATATTAGTGCGTCAGCTTCTTTGCTTATATTGGACCATGTATGTGCCTCATCTTGCTTCCCACTTCCAAAGCTGTGGTTATCATCTTCATGCCACTTTTTAGTGCCAGAGGTAGCAGAAATTTTTAAAGGCACGATGTTTTCCTATCCAAACAGATTACAAAAGAACATTACTGTCTTGCAACAATAAAAAAAGAGATGAGAGACCACATATCCGTGGTATAAACATAAAATAAGTAGGTGCAACAGGTGAATAGAAACACAACAACAAGCAAAAAGATAGACCTAAATCCTCTTATATTGTACCTCATCATCAGAGATCTTTTCCTCATTATGGAACTGAGGCATTTCAACATCATCTTCTTGAGAGACATTTGTTTCCTTCTGATTAAACCAATAACACCATACAACTATTTTTATATAGCAATTGGGTATAAAGATTAACGATAACACAAATTTCTAATGACTCGTGCCTTGTCAGATAAATGGCTAGTTTTCCTTCCACCATCCAATTCAAGGGCACGATGGGCACCTGCATTAGAGACTGGTTTTTCAAAGGTCTACTTGACAATTAATAACAAAACGCCAGAAAAAGAATTGAAAATGTGCCAATACTCATGAATGAGCTTTTTCAAACAAATAAAAGAAAAAAATTTATACCTTTCAGTATCTCCAGCCGTAATGGAAGTTGCAATTCTTCCTACCAAAGTATAAAATTATAGTTACATTTTGATCATAGGGCATTAAAAGGAATTCACATCGAACGTGTAAGGACAACATTTATCCAGTGCAAAATTGATCGGTGAGCCGAAACGCTGTTACATTGAACAATCATAAAATGCCCAGAAGTCAGTTAATTTTCAAACCGAAACTCTCCATTCAAATTTGAAACGACGTCCAAACAAGCATATGCATGTGCTTATATGCATATGTGTGTGTATATATATATATATATATATATATATATATATATAGGTATTTATGTATATATAGGTATTTATGTATATATTAATAGGTGGATAAAAGCTTTAGTAAGTAGCACACCGTAGACTACAAAAAAAAAAAGAAAAAGAAAAAGAGTAGCATACCGACCTTTATATCCGACTGCCGATATACACAATTTTCAGGAAAATCAGCGTCGAGATCTTCATCTTCTGCAAAATTATAATAAAAATGCCGACCTATAAAACATCACGCAGCATAAATTGGAGAGAGAAATATAAATACAGTAAAACGTAAGCATGAAATAGTGAGGAGCACCGGAAATGCTCTGGTCAGAGTCTGGATTGTCCTGGGGAAAAAAATGGAATCAGAAAGTAAACAAAGGAAGGTTTTATTCGGTGAAATCGAGCAACGTGAGAGAGCGGACGGATAGTTTCATAGAGAGTTTTTACCCGGAAAACGTTTTGCCGCCGCATCTGGTGTCCGAATGACTTCAAGTGTGTATGGCTTCAACTTCATTCACGCTACCTTGAAAGATTAGAATAATTTTTTTTTTTTTATAGTAATGTCATTGTTTAATTTTTATCAATAATATTAAACGATTAGTAAAATACTGCGTGTGCATATTTTAAAATTAAAATTTACTTGTATCGGTTACTATTTATTCTCATTTTATATGTATAGCTTTTTTATAAAATATGAGAGTATTTTTTATAAAATATAAAAGTATTTTTTATAAATATAAAATATAAAATAATAAATAATAACAGATAAGAATAATTTTTTTTAAAAATTTATATTTATTATATCCATATATTTGTCCTGCACAATCACTCGTTTTCTCGCTCATGCCATAATGAGGTCTATGGCCCATGACAATAGTAGCCATGGATCTCACATGGAGAGTCGGGACTATTTTATCTTTGAAAAATTTTATTTATACTTTTTATTTAGAGATTATATGTACAAGTCTTTTATTTAATAGAAAAAAAATACTATTTTAATAAAAATATTATTGTAATTTTTTCAAATAAAATTAACTAAACTTGCAATGCAATTTCTATTTAGAGGTTATATGTAACATTGTTCTTTATCTTTTATTGACGATCATATTAGTTAATAGATCATATTTTATGTGAATTTTTATTTAAATGATTTATTTATTAAATTGTTTAAAATGTATCATATTAGTTGAATTAAAAATAATGAATAAAAATATTGTTAGTCTGATTATTTTAAGTTAACACACAGATATTATGTAAAGAAATTTACACGCTGAAGATTAGCACACGATTAATTAGGGATTGGATGTAATCGGGCGTTATGACAATTAACTAAAGCACCGTATTAGCAATAGACACATCTGGGAGGAGTTTATTTGCAAACATTACTAATTAGTAGGATATTAAAATAATTAAATAAATTGTGGGGGTGATTATAATAATATTATTATAGCTTGACTCCCCATGAGTAGGTCCATCCTCATCGCACAGAAACATCGGAGACGCCGGAGGTAGTGGCTACTTTTAGCCGTGTGGAGGCCGATTGGTTTGATTTTGATTCGAGTCCCATCGAAAATATGGTACTCCATCTTCTTTATCTTACCTTTGAAACGGACAAATATTGTCCGAGTCCTCCAGACGTGGCTAAAAACGATGAGTGTTCTCACCATATGTTTGTTTAAAGGTGTGTGAGAACTAAATTTCCCCACTAAGAGTGAGTCTGGAAGTTGTGGTGGGCTAGGAGGGGGTACAGTTCAACGTATTTTCTGTGTGGTTTACCAGTCGACGTCGGGAGATGAATCTCCCTCCAGGCTCCATAGGCCGAATGGATTAAGTTCCAATGGGTGGAGGGCAAAGATGGGGGATGCTGTAATAAAGGTTGGGGGGGAAAGATGGGTGTGCAAACGAGGCTAGGGTTCCCTTACGAATTCGGATGATGGATCCCTTGGCAAAGGCTGACTTAATTATAAAAATAAGTTATCATAGGTAATTTAGGCCTCCTTCAAATACTTGAGTTTGGGAATAAATTTTACTTGTACCTTTATTCATAGGGTCTTGCCACTTAAATAATGCATATAACTTAGTAAAAATGGCTGTACATAGAGTTTTTTAACATAATAAGAGATAAATATGATACTTATTAACAACATTGTTCAAGAAATAAAGGTGAAATTAAACTATTGACAATCCCCGTATTAACAAATTTCTTTTTTTTTTTAGAAATTCATAATGTAAGAAAACACAGCAAAAAAATACCTCAAATTCAGCTTATAAAATTGTTTCACAAGTTTCTCTAGACTGACAAATTTCAAGTGTTTTCTCTTAGTTGCAAAGTGTACAACATAGTATAAAACTAGAATAACACTTAACAAATCTACGGTCTAAATATTTTATCAAGAGAGAACAAAAAGAGATGAGAGTTTTTGTGTATATTAGATGGTCCCAAAACCAATATGAGAGGGATTATTTATAGTCTACCTACACATGACTGGCCGGCCAGCCATTACACTGCAATCAATTCGCACACGTTGCAAGCTGCAATTAAAATAGAATGTAACGTATGGCATTACTATATAAGCATGAAGGGAGGGGGTCAGCCAACGTGGGCGCCCCTCCTGCTAACACAGACTTTTGGCCAAGTTGATGATTACTGCTAACAACTTCATCTAGCGACGTGATGATAGATGACTACTAGTAATTATCATATACATGATGAGACACGAATTTCACTTAAAAAGAGGAAATATTTGAGTTAATTGTTCTTTTTAATCTTTGCAGTTAGCCGTGCAAGAATACCCATTGAAAAACAACGGAATGCCGCATAAACTTGAAGCCCTTCAATTTGAAAACTGATTGGAAAAGACCAGTAACACTCATAGAGAGAACGACCCGATAACAGAAGTCCAAACACTGAACAAGGGAGACTGAAACACATACTTATTGAGTTCAAATGACACCCTAGAGCACCATAACAACAGTTTACTCCTTACTGTTGCTTTTGCATGGCAAGGACCTTCGACCAAGCTGGCCTCGCTGTGATATCGGCTATCCACGCACTGACATGGGGGCGGGAATCAAAGAGCTTCTTAATCTCAGTGCCCATCAAGTAATGTACATTGGGCAGGTGGTGCAGATCTACCAAGGTGAAGCTTTCACATCCCAGGTACTTCGACTTAGCCAGTCGACTCTCATAGACATCAAGGACCTTAGCCAGCTTAGCTTCGTTCTCCTCCACAACTGCTTTATCTGTAGCCATGCCATACATTGGCTTGACTGCCAGCTCCCAGGTAAGCTTCGAAGTTACCGGGTCAAATTGGTGGGCCTCCACCTCCATCCACAACCCTATGATTGCTTTCTTCTTAGAGTCTCCGCATACCAAGTCGGTCCCCTTCTCAGCATACTCGTTGGCAACGTACTTTGTAATTGCCCTTGATTCTGCAGTTAAAAAAGGTCCAATCGTGACAATCACACTAATTGCATTCATGCACTAAAAGTATTAGGTAATCTCTGCCGGTTGCATATCATGAACTTTACCAAAGAGTTTTAGATCTCCATGTTCAAAGCCTGGAACTTGACCAAACGGCTGCATCCACAACAGTAAATTAGATTCAGCAGAATTATAGAAGTGATAACAATTCATTCAAACCGTTGATCGAGTAACATTAATAGCTCCCTTTTCCTTACATTGATGGACAGGAAGGACTCCTTCTTATGTTCCCCAGCTTTCATGTCTACCGGAACAAACTCAAATTCAACCTCTTTCTCATAAAGGGTAGCCAGAACTCGAGCCGAAGCTGTTGAGAAAGGGGTTCCATGTACTTTGATGGCCGCCATGATTGTGGATGGTGTTTTGTGATCGAGAAATAAGAAGAGAGAAGAGATACATATATACCAAGGAAGAGGGGGCTATGATCAGGAGACTTTTGATCCCGGTCTGTATATTATGGAGTTAGACTGAGCCTCACTTCGACTCTATAATGCTATACTCCATGGTACGTGGCAGCAGATTACTTGGGCCACATTTTCAACCACATTGCTTCGACATTTCTGGTATTTTCCCCCTATTTTTACGTGCATGATTGATTAAAAAAATAAGAATAGTGATTATCTTAGTACAAGTTGTTGACATATGGCAGCAGACAATCCCAAGCACCCCAGATCCCAAGTGACCTGGTTCGTCTTTTAATTTGGTTCTGAGACTCAACTCGCAATGTTCGCAGGATCACACGGATTTTTTTGTGGAGGAAAAGAAAACTTCCCTACATTGTACGAGTCTCGAAGCGATCTGTTTTAAGGTTATTATTCATTGCATTCTTATTTGAGAAATTATACATAAAAGTTTACACCATAATATATGATTTATCTGTGATTTATCATCTTTTTCTTCCTATCTCAACGCTTAATGTGTATGTGTTTAAATAGAATTACAAAAATGTCATGAGAGATAGACGTGTCTGGAATCTCAAGCGTTGATTTCCTACCTGAGAACATTCATAATGAGGATTGCTATAGCCACAAAGAGATTACACAAAAATAATCACACAAACTGACGTAATTTTATATGATCCGTTAGATTTACTTTACAATAAAAATAACTTTACAATCTGACGAATCACATGAAGCCACATCAATTTGTGTGATTACTTTTATGTAATTCATTTATGTCTAAAATATTTCTCTTTACAATATATCATACATCATCTTATCTATTTTTTCTTCGTATTATTTAAATAATTTTTTTATTCTTTTTAAGCATTTCCTTTCAATCAATAAATTTGTAATATCCATATTTTTTTTATTTGCAATATATTATTATATACAATGTAATATAATTCAATCATGTACACACAAAATAAAAATATATAAGCCAAATAAAAACTAAAAATAAAATTAAAATATGAAAGAATTAGATAAATAATATTTCCAAGATATTTAATAAATAAATAAATAAAATAGAGGTTTTAAATGATGAACAAGAAAAAAAATTTGTATTGAAATGTAAAAGTAAAAGTAAACGAGGGAGTAAATAAAATATAAATAATTAAAAAACTGTTTGAAGGATGAACAGTACTGGGTTACTGTAACAATTTATATTTTCCATGGAAATCATTTTCTGAACAATTCTTTAAATAATTTACATTTTTTTGTATTATACATAAGCCATTGAGAATGCTCTTAACACATAGATGGTACGACAGAGTTGATTGAACTCTGAAGTCCACTCCGATAGGTCTTGCCCACTTTCTCAACTTAGGAGCCAGGTGTTATGAAGAAGAACCTGCACATGACAAAGAAAGAAATACGTTGAATACATCTCATGCTCAAGCATCACAGACAACTGAGATTGAAGAATCTGATGCATACGCGTACAGCACTTGCATCTTACATTTTGTGATGAACAGATACAGAAGGTTAATTACATTCATTTTTCACTTGTTTTTTTTTTTTTGGAAGGCCAGTAGCATAATTGATACTACTCATATATTTACAACGTGATTACCCATAATCCTATATCAAGGAAAGAAAAGAACCAAAGTTAACAAAAGAATATTATATGTAGCAACGAGATAATATGTACACGTGGCATCAGAAAGCTTCTTCTGGCTTCAGAAAGTTGTGATATTCCAGCTGCGTCATCTCTCCTCCAATGGCCGGGTCAAATTGACAGCGATAGAAGCTGCATATAAAAAGTTAATAGCATATTAAACTGGACGATGAGATTATTGAACAGCTCATTCTAGTCATCTTTGCCAAAAATCGTCAAGACAATTTCAAAGAAATATGAATTTACACCTAATTCCAGCTCTCTAATGAGCAGCAGCTTATAAGATGGAGTATTCTGTTAATTATAAATATAAATATGTAGAAGATGGAGTATTCTGTTAATTATATATATATATATATATAAGTAAAAGATGGAGTATTTTCTTAAAATACATTGTCTATTGTGATGTAGCATTATGTGAAGACCTCCACAGTGCCTAACAGTGAACTTGTTTACTAAGTACATTATAAGGGATGAATGGCTATGAAAATTGTACGATTAAATGGTGTAATAATCAAGACCCCCCCCCCTATATGGTGTCCGCTTCCCTGTGTGCGCGGCCGTGCGCAAATAAGCAGTAACATCATACATGGCGAATTAAGGAGGGAGGGGGGAATAATAATAGTTCTGTACAAGGGCTATTAGTGCACACAAGCATTATAAATGGCTTTCCTAAATTGAACAAGGAATCGTGCTTTATATACATTAGTCTTACCTTCCATCCATGCCAAGAATTACCACTGTATTTTTTTGGTGACCAAAAGCAACAATGTAATGAGAACCCTCAGGCAAGCGGAACTGTGCAACCGACCACTCTGAGCTGAAATACTTTGGCAACACTCCTGCAAGTGCAAAGGTTATTTAGACCCAGAACCTAAAAAAGGAGCCAAACATACTTCATTGGTAGCAAACAAGAAGATTATACATTTGCCATTGCCTAAGCTCTTTCATATGTGGCAGGTCAGCTAACCAGTTCACCTGCCAGTGTATTGATTTCTCCGAACAAGCAATAATTACAGGCAACATCGTAAAATGAGCTTTTAAAAAAAGGCCCCAACAGTACCAATGTAGTTAACTTTCTTGTGTGATAGTACAATATTTTTTTTTGATAAGTAATGTGTGATATTACAATATTATAGGACAAATACATTGTCTCTTTAAAAAGAAGTAACAAGATATCTAGCCTTTAGAGCAATTGGATGCGGAAAGAAAAAGTAGAAGTCTCATCTAAAGAGTGTGTAGAACTCTTTATAACATCAAGTTAATTTCGGCCTCAATTAATAAAAGTCTCAGGTTCTACGAGACTAACTTCGGTTATTTCAGATATGCCTAGCATAAGACCCATTGACCTCAATTGAATTTGGTAGTCATCATTATAAAGCATCTGGAAGAAAAATATCACAACAGATTGAAAAGAGGTGACATACTCAACAATTCTAGTATACCACAAATTCCCATGTAAAACAAAGCACCTTCATTCTATCCCCTCAGTATACAAAAGAGCATCTCTGGACGCATCATGAAAATAGGAGCATTCTCAGTTCTTTTACATTGCATTCTATTTGATTGACCATGTCATTCATGAACTACATTATCCATTATTTAGCTCCCCTTTGTTGAATATGTTAGTTCCCTCAAACACCCAGCACAATTTATTTATTTTTTTAATATCAGCATGGACATTCCGAAACAAAACTTCACTTGTAGACAACAAAATATATATTTTTGTTTTATAGGTAAAAAAGTTATATAAAATTAAAGAAATAAAAAAAGAGGTAGTATACCCTTAATGAAAGAGAGAGATGAGCTTGATTGTGTAACAGCAAGATTAGAATCAGATGCATATCGTGACTTCTCAATCCCAGGTGATCCAGGATTAACCTTAAGGTTAAAAATGTGGACGGTTCCCTTGTCACTTGAGACTGCCAACCACTGGGCTGTTGAAGAGAATGCTAAGCTGTAGATCTCTGCTCTATCTGCACCCCTCCTAACCTACATGCAATGTCCAGTTAATTTCACAATGTATCTAAAACGTTTTGAACTGCATAATGACATATCAGAACCAATATGAAAGAGATTGCAATGGAAATTATGTATTTAGACTTTTACCAGACAACTTCCTCAGCCTTCAAGGTGGAACAAAAATAAACATGGCAAAGGTGACAACCCAACATACCACAATATTACTTTGTTTTTTTTGGATCGGTAACATTCCACATTATTCCTTAATGGATGTAGTTAAGGCAGTTGATTAAGATAACCTAAGGACCGAATTAAGCAAAGAGGCGTCCAAAACTACCAAGCTACAAGTAATCCAAGAATCTAGAAAATCACATGATTTGATACAGAAATGTCACTTAGGCTTAAATACCCAGTAAGCTTAAGTTAGAAAATTCACAACCACAATTATTCTGAAGTGGAAAAACGAAGGCACCACTAATCAGTATTTTGCTTTATTTGATAAAAAATATCTGTAAGTAATTATTGTGATTGGATTTTTAAAAATGAATTAATTCCCTTGATACAACTTCAACACAAGCATCCTCTTCTCAAAAATATCATTTACCTAACTACATCCTCTCTTGCCTTGCCACTCAATCATATCAGTGCCGCTCATCAGATGTTTGTAACTATCATAATCAAGGAAAATTGTCCTAATACACCGTAGAGGATAATGTTGCTTCTACAGCTGCATTTATTTTGAAGCTTTATGAATCTTAAGTAAAAATTTATCCGCAACAAACTTGCAAGATCCGACACGAACAGAATCTCAGTAATCAGTATATCACATTCTTTAGTGCAAGTCTCAAATGAAAGAAGGTATGAAATCGATGATACCCATTATTTCAAATCGACAATTAACACAACAAGAGATTCAACATGTGAAGTAATCGGTCATTGTTCCATTACTGCCTATGGGGAACTTCAATCGAAGTCTATGGTTCCTCCCTAGTCACTAGCCTTCAACCGTGCCCCTTGCAAGTAACCCTAAACTCGACGGCGTTTTACACAGCATAACATACGTTCATTCTAAACATTGAAGTAAGCCAATCACTCCATTCACAGGAAGTGCCTATAGGAATTTCCAGTCACCGAATACGTATTAAGTCATGAATTGCACATAAACTCCAAATTGCACATCAATTAGAGGTTCATTAAATATAGATTCAATCTTTCGGATTTGTAATAAACAATCAAATACCTCTTGAAGAAGTGTTCCGTCGATGCTATTGAAAACCCGGACCAGAGTCCCCTTGGAGCTCGCCGTAGCGAGCAACTGCCCGTCCGGTGTGAGCGCGAAGCAGGCAATCCTCGAGTCATGCGCCATGATAAACTTGGTTCTCTTCGAAGCATAGTGCTCGACCCGAACCTGTCCTTTCTGCAACCCGGGGCAGACCAGGACCAGAGACGCCGCCAGTTGGGATACCGAGCAGAGGCCCTTAGGGTTCGAGATGGTCTCAATTTGGTGGAGCAACTTCAAGTCGGTAAAATTGTACACGTAGACCTTCTGCTCCAGTACGACGACGATCCTGTCGCGGCGAAGCCGTACGGAGCGGACGTCGGAGCGAAAAGAGAGCTCGCCGATGCAGCGGCCCTGGTGGTCATCCCAAATCATGACCTTGCTGGGTGGGTAGTGAGGGTGGGGTCCCCCGCCGACGAGAGCCAGGATGTTGCACCGAAAGAGCATCTCTACTCCGGAGATCCCCCCGTCGTCGAAGTCCCGGCGGAAGATCTCGCGAAACGGATCGCAGTTGAAAATCCGGAAGCCGCAGTCAGTACCCACAGCGAAACACCCCTGGTCCTGGTTGAACGACAGGTGGAGCAGGGTCGGTGGATCATGCGGCTTGGGGATGTTAGGATTAGGGTGCTCGTTACGGCCATGGCCATGGGGTTCATGCGGTGGCGGATCATATGGCGCCGGAAACGCCTTGTAGATGTTAGGGTTAGCGTTCTGATCGTGGTCATGGTCGTCGGGTTCGTCGCCATGGGATCCAATAGATTGGTAATCAATTGATCGGAAAGAGATGGCCGAATCGTTCTGAGAGTCAAGGAGAATAGACTGTTCCTCTTGAGTGACAAAATTAGGGTTTGGATTAGGGTTAGGGTTGGGCCAGGGCGGGGATGGAAAGGTAGAGAGGGTGGCCATGAGAGAGAGAGAGAGAGAGAGAGAGAGAATCGGGGATCTCGGGAGTTCAAACTTCACACATGCAGCCAAAGCTACGACAACGAGAAATTGCGGTGTTGTTCAACTTTCTGATCAAAAGAAAGCAGAATGATGCTATGTTAAAGACCCAGCCCATGTTTAAAAGCTCATACGGCATACACTTCGGTTCGGCCCAGCCAAAAAATAGTGAAACAGACAAAACACCATGCCGCGGATCGAATCCGAGTCAACCGCGTGACAGGCATGAATGTTAACCACTATAGTACAACTATTTAGGGCTCGTTTAGAATAGTTTGTGAATAAATATTTTATTGAATTTTGATAAATGAGAGAAAAAAATTAAATAAATATATTATAAAGTAAAAAAAATTTTGAATTTAATTTTTTAATATAATTTTTATTTTGAAATTAGAAAAAGTTGTATTATTTTTTGTGTTTTGTTTAGAAATTAGAAAGTTGTATTGGATTTTGTATTTGGATAATGATTAAGTAATGATTAGATGAAAAAATTAAAAATTTGAAATTGAGAAGTGTTTTGTATTTAAGTGATGATTGAGAATGCAATTATAAAAAGTTTTGAAAATATATAAAAATATCCAAATGTCCAAATATGCCTTTAATATCATGATTCGAAGGATACGATTGTCCCTTGGTTAGCTCGGCCCAGCCTGATTACCAAAAGAAAGGCCTGGTATCAAGAGGGTCCCCAGAGGGCGAGAAGAAGGCCCAAACCAGGAGGGAAAAGGACAAGGCAGTCCCTGTTCAAACGCATCCCCAATCACCCCACGTCTAATGATTAGATACGGATCGAGGCCTCGTCTCTGACAAGGAATGCCATATTAAATGTGACATGACGCTGCCCCAGACACAAGGGTTTGGGTGGGTCAAGAGCCCTTTCGACAGGAAACACTGCATTAAATGTAATTTGACGTCACTCCCAGGCAAAGCCCCGACGATGGGGCGAGACGCCCTGATAGGAGCCCCCGCATTAAATGTGACGACACCCAATCCATCACTAGGGGGGACACGCTAGACATCAAGAATGCAGGATTCCACTGAGATAGGTATGAAAGCCATTTGCAAGTACCAATCAACGAATCCTTTTTTTCTTCTCCCTGAGAGCTTGACTCCCATTTTTTTATCTTGAAACTCAAACTAACTTAGGCATCAGAGTTGCTTCTTGGTAATCCGGGTTCATCAAGCTTCCCTGCCTCAGGTGACCAATGGAGCACGACGAGGTATGAAACACGTCCTTAACAATGATCCTAAAACTTAAGCAAACTTTTTTCAATTTTAATTATATAAGAACAGTATTACAACTATTGGTTGCAATTCTTGATAATCGGATTTGATGAGTGAATCATCCCAAATTACAAGACAAGCCACAACTCTTTACTAGCAAGGTAGAGATATGTTGTTTTCTTAACTTTCGGACCAATACCATCATTAACACTTATAAATTTGTTGTATCCTAAATCAAGGGACAAAAAAGATAAGGTACCAGGTTATTTATGTACCCAACATAAGTTTTGTGTACCAAGTATCACGAGACTTTTGCTATCTTCAAAAAGTTGTGATATTTCAATTTTGCCATCTTTCCTCCTTTCTATGCATCAGATTGATATCAATAAAAATTGCATATGCATTTAATTGCACATCATAAATTAAAGTGTTAAAGATGTGTTTCACATCACCACCGGCATTCTCAACTAGCCTGTATCAGAAGAAGGATAAGGGCTCGGTGTGTTAAGAACACCTCCGATACCAAGTCAGCATTTAGAATGGAAAGATATAAAATCTCTAGGGTCATGAAAGTTACCTCAAATCATCTATCATTACCATTTATATAGGTGCTTACTTAACCAATAGAGATCATACAATTGCATGATCATCTCTGATGATTTCAGTAAGTTGAATATTAGGCCTTGGATAGGCAATAATCTTGGAAGGAAATATCACTTTGGATGAGAACCCCTTTACGGTTACATCATTTACCCACATTTAATAGGGTTTGGATTTATTGGTGATATCTCCACGTGGTTGTATGATATATCTCCTTATTTCTCATTTGTTGGGCTTGTGGTATTGCGTTCGTGGAACTCTGTAAGGTAAATTAGGCACAATCCGAGTTGGAAGATATTTGCCCCTCCATAAAGTCTCAAAAAATTGTCACCAATTGTAAAACCAACAAGGCCCTATTTAGATAGTGACATGAGATGAGATGATTTTAGATAAAAATTAAAAATTGAAAAAATATTGTTAGAATATTATTTTTTAATATTATTATTATTTTGAGATTCGAAAAAGTTGAATTATTTATTATATTTTGTGTGAAAATATGAAAAAGTTATAATGATGAGATGAGGTTATATGAAACTGTTTCTGTATCCAAACGAGATCTAAATGTTTCTTGGAATCTGATAATTCTATTAGGGCTACGCTCCGACTCCAACAGAGTCAAAAAGCCCAACTCTAACCTCCAACTCCTACCAAAGTCGGATCTTAAGTCGAGTTTCGATTCCGACTGCAATTAAAGCCTCAGAGTTGGAGTTGGGCTTCCTTAGAGTCATCATCGACCACTTTCTAAACCTTCCACTTTCATCCCAAAAATCTTAGCAATTCCCTCTCAAATATTTTACACAATATTCACTCTCAACCCTTGGCATACACCAAAACTAGAGTCGCACCTAACCAAACTAAGACTCATCTCGTCGGAACCACCACTGTGACACCAAGAGGGTGTCGATGGTAAGACCCAAATCCCTTAACCATCACTTTCTCTCTCCTCTGTGATTAATCAATACTCTCATTCTGCCACCATTGACCACTACAAGGGGTTGGAGGTTCTTGCATCAAAATAAAAACTTCACCACTAAGATTTTCTGACAAAAAACACAAGAATAAAAAAGGTTGAGTCTCGAACCAGAGCAACAAGAGTTGTGACCAACATTCCAAGAGAAAGAGCAATTGTAGCCACACTACTCTCGCTACGCCACGCCGCACCTTGCTTCTCGGACAGCCACATAAACCATTAGTAAGGATTTGTCACACTATTCTTTTTCTCCTAAATGGAGGTGTTTCTCGCCTTCTCGATTCATGTAATTTTGACTTCTCAGTTCTTTTTCTCTATAGCCAGCGTCAAGCCCCATGGAAACATTAGGAAGATAATTTCGACAATAGTTGAAAAGTGGCATTGGGAAGATAATTTGAACTATTTTGAAAAATGGCCTAGCAGACATTGGGAAGAAAGAAAGGAAAAGCCTAGTTTTGACCTATCAAAGCAAACAACTTTCTTTAAAAAAATTGGTCGGAGTTCAAAGCCGGTATCGAATTTGAATCTGACTCTGACTAATTTTTTTAATAAATCTTCGAATTTTGACTTTTTGACTCTATTGGAGTAAAAATCCGAAAGGGTGGCTGGCCAGAATCGAAGTTATGAAAAAAATGCACAACCCTAATTCTAAGGGTGCTGCAAGGGTGGCCCCTTCCAGCACCCCGGCCCCACATAGGCAGAGGGTAGGGTTGCTCCCCCGAAATTTGCCCTTGCACATCGAGGGCATGGCCCCAAGTCCTGATGCCGGGGGGAGGTGGTGGACCCTTGGTCCTTCTGCCCCTCCATCCATCACCCACCACGACTGTCACAAATAAAATATAAAAAAAAATCCACAATAAAAAAACAAAATCTTAAACTAGTAAAAAAGTCATTTGTAAAGTTATTAACAACAAATGAGAGAGAGAGAGAGAGAGAAGAAGAAGAAGAAGAAGAAAAGGATGATGAGGGAGAGAGGCTTTGGGAAGACCGGGAGATAGAGAGAGGAGTTTGAAGAAAGAGAGAGCAAGAGAGGGGGGAAGATGAAGAAAGTCTAGGGGGTTAAACTTGGGGGGGCGAGAAAAAAAAGACGTCACTTGGGTAATGAATTTATGTGTATATATATAAAACTGGGTTGGGCTTAAGCTCAACTCAAGGTGGGCCTAGGCCCAGACCGCCTCCCATCCCAACTGAGTATTTTCCTTTTAGGCAGGGTTGGGGTGGTGGATGCGGAGTGGGTAGCAGTGGTGGGGGCGATGCCCCACTGCCCACCCCTACCTAATTCTAGCTATCTTCAAAGACTAATACAAGAAATCATTACTTTGTTATGGATGAGTTTGAAGAAGCATGAAATTCCCACCAAAACCTACTCAGGGAAACATGAGAAATAATATTTGTAATCATAGAGTGCACAAATACTATGCACTCCTTTTGAAATAAGTGAATAAATAGGAAACTCACATGAAATAATAATTTTTTAATGATGGACTCCATTTTTTTTCAATATGAGTGTGCAGCGCTTGTACAACCCATGATTATATCTAACACTACTCGAGAAATATTTATGTCATACTTTTGCTATGATTTGTAAGAACAGAGATTGAAGTTAAACATATTTTCTGTTGAAAATTCTCACAACAAATCATGTCCAATGTATAATTCAAATATTCGAGCATAGGCCCAAAAGTTGTATGTACATATGTACAAAATTTCAAAAACACACTACGAGCCTCAGGTGTCGTATGAGAACTCATCTTAATCCATCTCATCTTATTTCTAAACATCACTCAAATTCAAACACTTTTAAATTTTAAATTTTAAATTTTTTCATCTAATCATTACCTAATCATTTTAACTTTCTCAAGCTCCCAAACAAAATACAAAAAATAATACTACTTTTTTAAATTTTAGAACAAAGATAATATTCAAAAATAAAATTCAAAATCTTTTTAACTTTATAGTATTTTTATTCAAATTTTATTTCTAATTTTCCAAAACTCAATAAAACATTTTAATTCAAACCATTTCATTATTATTAAGATATATAATGGAATATTTTAAATATTCAAACAGGGGCTCTTAGAGCACTTGTATTATACATCTACATATTTGCATAATATGATCTTAAATTGGGTTGCATTAGATTATGAATATCAAAAAATTTGCATAGCTGTGAATAATGTTTCTATAAATTTAAAGATACATTGTTCACTCTCCAAATCTTATTTTATTACTTTTTTCTCTATCTTCCTCCCTTCTCTTTCTCTCAACACCAAAGGATAGAATTTTAGGAAAGAATTTCTAGTGGGTGCTAAATGATAGAATTTGCAGTGGTGCTAATTGCAAAATATAAAAAAAAAAAAAAATTTTTATTATTATTTGACTCAAATATGCATAATATAATGTGAGTTTTTCTTGATATACAAAATTAATCTCTAAAAAATATGATTTTGCATATGCATATAGAGAAACTAATGCTAGTGTTCTTAGATTCTTCCAATCAATGTACAAAAGCATAAAATCAATAAAATTGTTTCAAATGGGCACGTATAAAGTTTGCTTTAAAATAATTCAAGTTGTAAATGTTTAGTTAAGAAATATGATTATGAGTTATTATAGAAAATGATAAATTATATTTGCAGTTCCGAGTAGAAAATTGCGTGTGCAGTCCCATTGATGAAGATGGGTAAAATAAGAAAAAATATCATTTTAAAAATAATATTATTATAATTTTAATTTTTTTAAATATAACTGTATGAGCCCATTGATGAAGATGGGTAAAATAAGAAAAAATATTATTTTAAAAATAATATTATTATAATTTTAATTTTTTTTAAATATAACTGTATGAGCTTGCATGATCAGTTCCTATTTAAGGACTGTATGTAAACTAATTCTAAAGAAAATACCTTAAATTTAGAAAATTTAATTTTCACACATTTGATTTGAGAAGATTTGAGAAGAGATTAACCGCAGGGTACATATTTCCATGAAAACACAACGAAATTGGGGCATGTTGCAGGTGGAATGGCCTTGTGGAGTCTTGGTGCGGGTTGTTTAATGAGAAATCGTATACTTATTAAGTACAACTCATTTTATAATCAATTAAAACAAATATTACTTCATTAATAATTAATTTTAATTTAATAAAACTACTATCCATTAAATATAAAATTATAAAAAATTTGTAGGCCAATCATTTTCTTCGTCTAATGTTCGATTCCCTTGATCTTGAATTTATCAATTCTAATTATATCGGTGCAGTTTAAACTTCAAATAACTTTTATACAAACCATTTAAATATAAAATTATTTGTTAATATTTGGAATACAACACATTAAATTTTAATGTTCTAATTAAGGGCTAATTTGGGAACATAGGTATTCTTAGACATTTTCAAATATTTCTTTCTCAAGTATCACTCAAACGTAAAATATATTTTTATTTCAAATATTCAACTTTTTTATCTAATCATTATTTAATAATTACAACTTTTACTAATTTCTAAATAAAATATAAGAATAATGCTAGATACAATCTTAAAGAGCGTGCGCTACACACACTCCCTTTGAAAAAAATGTACAGTTCACTATTAAAAAAAAAATAATTTTTTATGTGTAATCTCAAATTTATCAACTTTTCTTAAATGGAGTGTGTGGGTCTTACACATTTTTTAATTGTAAATATTATTTTCTTTAACTTTATAAAATTTTTATTTATTTTTTCTCGCATTTTTCAAAATTTAATAAATATATTAACTCAAAGGATAATGTTTGAGCCACCACTGGGCTCTTTATGTGTTTTTTTTTTGTATTGATTTTTTTAACACTTTTAAATATTTTAAAAAATAAAAAAATACTACATCATTAAAAAATATTTCCTTAATCATAAAGTGTTTTTTAATGATTAATATTTTTTTATTAGCTCCAATGGGAAGACTATTTCTTTTTTTATTTCGTGATTAAAGAAGTATTTTTTAATGATGTAATAATTTTTTTTATTTTTTAAAAATATTTAAAAATGTTAAAAAAATTTATGTAAAAAGAAAAACATATAAAAGAGCCCGGCGGGAGCCCCCCCCAATGGCTCTAGCATTATCATAACTCAAATATTTCAATGCTATTAATAAACCATTTAATTACTATTACAGAAAATTTAAAACATTCGTATCCAAACAAGGCGTAAACATGGTTTCGACCACACAAGCTGCTCACCATTACTAATGATCCAATAGTAAAGAAGAAAAAAATAAAAAGACAAATAAACTCATCGATCGCTCATATAATTAATTTATTTATTTATTAAAGCGCACTAACTTTTTAATTTTTATTCCCACCGAATCGAGAAAAGCTTCCACAGCACGGAGTCGCACGTCCAGCCATTATTTCTTGTCAAAAAGTGCAGGACCAAAAGTAACCGTTGGATTAATTCGAAGTATTTCATTCAACGGTGCAGTAAAACAAATCCAAGGGTAAAGTCTCTTTCCACGTAGTCCCGGTTGCACAGAATCCAGACTCCTTCCCGCGCAATTTGAATTATATGCTTCCCCCTCCATATTTTCCCAAAAAAGCATTTTCCAAAAATCGAAGCGATGTGCTTCAATTCTTAAGTATTTAGAGCAGACCACAGACACAGAGAGAGAGAGAGAGAGAGAGAGAGAGAGAGAGGTTGATGAAGGCGAAAGCCCTAAAGAGGAGAGAAATGAAGGGCACTCTGGCGAGGCAGTTGCATCAGGTTCAGCTAGGCCAGGCCTCTTTGGTTCCCTTTCAGCTCCACCACCAATCCTCTTCTTCCGCCTCTTCCTCCTTATCCAACCCCTCTTTCTTCCACAATCTTCTAGGACAAGATGCCGCCGACGTGAATCTTCCGTCCTTGTCAGGTGCCGGTGGCGATGCCGATGCAGACGACCGAGATTTCATTCTCAGCCAAGATTTCTTCTGGTATGTCAATTTTTCTTACTAGCGAATCAAAACTTTTATATTTTTTAGGGCTTTAATTTGCAATTTGGAGGTCGTTTCGTGTTATCGTCGGAGAGCGAGAGGAAAAAAAACTGTTGCGTGTTTTTCTATTAATCTTGTGTTGGAGTGAAGCGAATCGGATTGAACTATGTGATTTTAGGTATTTTTGTTCTTTGTTGGTTTGATGATTTTTTTATTGCATATTTAAATGTTACAAACAGTTTTCTTATGTTTTTTTATGGTTTGGGTTATCCCGGAATGCAGCACTCCGGACTATATCACCCCGGATAATCAAAATGTACTGAACGGTTTCGATTGCAACAAGGTGACGTAAATAAGGGATTTGTTGCTTAGTTTCTGCTAAAGAAACTGTGTCTAAACTCTAAATTGAATACTTTTCACTTTTTTATCCACAGGAAAACGTTCCTTGCCCAATGTCCCCTGACAAGCTGAATACAGTGAAAAGTAAGAGGCGTCGGCCAGGTAAGATCAGTTGTTGCAGCATTTGGTGATTCCTTTTTGCTGGTTTATTGTTCTTAGATGATATATTAAGCTAAAATTGACTTGCATATACTGATAGAATCACGGGAATTTTTTGATTTACATCCACTGAATTGTGTTGTTAGACTAAACATGGGTGTTTTCTACAAGCATGTGATTTGTCTGGCATGTCTGCTATAGTTATGGAGCTTGAGATGGCTGCATCCACGACTTAAGATGTTCATATAGGAATTTTTGAGGCATTTAGAGCTGAAATTGTCCACAAATTGGAATGTTTACGCGAGTTATTTAGTATGAGTAGTGTGAGGCAAGTTGTATAATGGTAACTATCGTACATAACTAGTTAAGATGTTCAGTGAGCAGAATAGCAGGGTAGGGTGACGGTTTATTGTGGCAAATGGTAGTGTGCATTGGAAATGTGAACTTGACTTCGATTTAAATTATAAAACTTTCAAGAATATGGATTTTTTTTATAGAGACCATGAGATTGGAGAGAAACTTATCTGAAATGGATGTCAGCATACCCCCTGATGTATTGAACGGATATCATTATCGGAATGCATTTTGATGAACATGTTTAACGAGTTCAATTAAGCCATCCAGACTAGGGTCTTAATGTCAGTTAAATCCTGGTTCGAGGAAAATGAACATCAAGGCATTTTGGTACTTCCTAACGTGTAATGAATATGTTTACAAGAAATGATTACCACTCCATGAATTTCCATTATTTTGCTGATAGGAACTTTTTAGTGGCTACAAAGTAGTGCCTCCCTTTTCTTCTTAAATTTCCTCTCTTCTGGACAAGTATGGTGCATCTTTGTAACTGGACATCTATGCTTTTGGCAGATTGTATCTTGTTAAATCCTCTGAGTCCTAGCTTGTCTGGTCATCAACAAGTGGTAGAACTTGCAAATGATACTTTCGATATAGAAACAGATGAAGTAAAGTTAGATAAAACATCCGTGTCTGGAGCAGAGAGGATTCATAGTTATGTTTCTCAATCCGCGGTTGCATTACGCTGTCGGGTTATGCCCCCTCCTTGCATTAAAAATCCATATTTGATGGGTGCTTCGGAAATGGATTTGGATCCTTTTGGCAATCAAAGATCAAAATGTGCAGGTACAGTGCTTGTTTTAGAAGCTTATTCTAAGATGTATTTGAAAGCTTTTCCATCAATTTCCCCCTTTTTTGGAGGCGGGTATTGAGCTGGCAAAAGGCTAGCAAAGATTCTTTATCTTGAAGTTTTAATCGCATAACATTGAAATCTGCAGGTTTCTTCCCTGCACTTACTGGTGGAGATGGACTTTCACGGTATCACACTGATTTTCATGAGATTAAGGTACCTTTACAAGTTGCAAGAATTACAACTCTGCAAAATCATTATAATTATTAATTGTCAAGTTTATGGTCATTATGTAACTTGTTATTTATTTGCTTCCCATTTCCAGCAAATTGGTGCAGGGAACTTTAGTCAGGTTTTCAAAGTCCTGAGGAGAATTGACGGCTGCTTGTATGCTGTGAAGCATAGCACACGCCAGTTGCATCAAGACACCGAAAGGTGGCTACTATATGCATTTACATGCTTCTATCTTTTTGTCGAGTGATGTGCTTACGCAATAATGTTGCATGTTGCAGGAGGAAGGCTTTAATGGAAGTTCAAGCTTTGGCTGCTGTAGGTATGTATATATTTTGCATCACTTTTTTGGATTTCTTAATATGTTACTAATTAGTTTCACCATCTTGCCTTTGTAGGGTCTCATGAAAATATAGTTGGATACTATTCTTCTTGGTTTGAAAATGAGCAACTCTACATTCAGATGGAGCTCTGTGATCACAGCTTATCTATGACTAAATCTTCTCAATTATTAGCTGAGCAAGAAGTGTTGCTAGCCTTGTATCAGGTTATCTTCTTTCAGTACCATTTTGTACGCCAACCTCACAGTTGAAAATATATTATAGCCATATAACATGTTGCACATGCAGTACCTGAAGTCATAACTAGACTGACCACATAGAACAGTGTTGATTAAATTTATTTTCTTTTGCAAAAGGAACATGAATAAGACCACTAATCTAGAATGCTTTTTGAAGAATAGGACTCAGAAGATACGTCTTCTGCTATATCTTTTCCTCTAAAAAAGATATAGCAGTAGATACGATTGAATGGTCCTAAGTCAACTCTTTTATCCTTTTCTTTAAAATATCCATCTGTTTTGGATGGTGATATTTTACCTAAAAGCTACTTATTTCTTGCGTGCGGTGCATTTCAATCACTGATAGACAGATTTGAAATATTGTAATGTTAAGTGAAATATTGGAAGGCACCCATGATTAGCATGGAAATAAGCTTTATCATTGAACTTTGTGAAGAATTCTAGATTTTGAGGGTTATCCTGTTTGTAATTTGGTGTTCAGATTTGTTCTTCATATGAATACATTATACAATGCTAAAAGCAAAGATGAAATGCAATCTTTTATTTTAATTTTTCTGAACTTGGTACTCTAAACTCTTCAATCGATCTGAACATCTTAAATATGAATTTTCCTGTACCATTATTATGTCATTTTTTATGCCTGATTTGCACAGGTGGCAAAGGCATTGCAATTTATACATGAAAAAGGAATTGCTCACCTAGATGTCAAACCTGATAATATTTACGTAAAGAATGGTGTTTATAAACTTGGTGATTTTGGATGTGCAACTCTCACCGATAAGAGCCTGCCAATTGAAGAGGGTGATGCGCGCTATATGCCTCAAGAAATATTGAACGAAAAATATGATTATCTTGACAAGGTTGACATATTCTCCTTGGGAGCTGCTATTTATGAGCTTATTAGAGGGTCACCTTTGCCAGAATCACGATCTCAGTTTCTGAATCTTAAAGAGGGAAAATTGCCACTCCTTCCTGGTCATTCATTGCAATTTCAGAACTTACTCAAGGTGCAAAATGTTCTTTTGTCCCTAGTTCTGCTTGAGTTCTTTATAACCAAGGAAATAATGTTCTTACTCATCTTGGGAGGGTGTGGAAAGCAACTTAGGATAACAAGTGCAAGTGAAATTGTAATTAGAAGATTAATAGGTTGAATATTGTTGATCTGCATCTCTATTCTGCTATAGATGATATAAGCAACTACAGGTCATAGTTTGACTGTAATATTAGTATGCTTAAGTTGGTGTCGCATACTTTCTTTATCATCTAACAGACAAATGCCTGTTCTAGAAGAAACTTGCCATTCATTTTTTAAGATAAATTTCGAAGCTGGTTTTTAGTTTCAAGGAGTTTGCAACAACAGGGTTGATTTTCTGTTGTTTTTGCCAATTCTGTCAGGCAATGGTAGACCCAGATCCAGTGCGGCGGCCGTCTGCTAAAGAATTGGTACAAAATACAATATTTAACAGGGTGCTCAGAAATGCAGCATAACAATTGCAACCATGATATGAGTATTTTGGTGTGGACTGGAATGTTTTGTATATGTAGCCACTAATAATCTGCTGGTGCAGGGAAAATATTATGAGGTAACTTACGAATGGCCAATTCTGAGAATATTTTTCCTTCGTATTTGCAGTGTTTATGCACCAATTTTGCCCCTCAAGGTGCAGATTTTGTATAGTAGGTTAGTGGCAATCTTGAGCAATGATGTGTTATGGATTTAAGGCATGTAGTGCGAACCTAAAACTTCCTACGCTTTCAGTGTTTGCAGTATATCTATTGGTTCTTTTCCTCGCGTTTCATTAGATATTTGACAGCATTTAAGATGTTCTAGAATTAGTATTACAGACAGAATAGATTAAATCATAGAACATTTATACATATTTTACAACATTAATTGTAATTCTTTTCACTATTTCATGGCCAGAGTTAGTCTACACAACATGCCAATCGAATCCGATGTGGCATACGCTGTGGATGTTGTAAAAATATAATTTTTCTCAAAGATTAAACATGTATTTTGAGATTTCTTTAAAGAAATCTGGAATAATAACAAACAAATCTGGTATTAATATCAGTAGAACTGGACCTACTCTATAACACTCTTTGCTGATGATCTGATCCTCTTTGGAAAAGCTACTACACAAAATGCCCAATCCTTTAAAAAATGCATAGAAAAATACTCAAATTGGTCTGGACAGAAAGTTCATTCTGAAAAATCTTCAATTCAATTCAGTCAGAACACTCTTCCTCAAGAGAAAAGATACATAAAAGATTTGTTGGGTTTCAAATCTTCCAATTCCAGTTTTAAATATCTAGGAATTCCTTTTGCTCTCACCATCTCAAGAAAGACCTACTTTGATGAGATTCGGGAAAAAATAACTCAAAAACTTGCTAGGTGGAAAGCAGAACTCCTTTCTCAAGTGGGTAGAACTACCTTGATAAGATCTGTTGTGAGTGCTATTCCATCCTACATCATGTCAACCATATGGATCCCCTAATCTGTTTCAAAAAACATTGATAGATCTTTTATGAAAGTTTGGTGAGGATTCAATCCAAACAAATCTCACAATTTCACACCAAAAGCTTGGAAATCAATCTGTCAACTAAAATCTATGGGAGGTCTTGGATTAAGGTTGACTTCAAACTTTAACAAAGCTCTCCTTTGCAAGCTAAGTTGGCAGATGATAAATGGGAGCAAATCCATTTGGAAGACAACCCTTGAGCACAAGTATCTAAAAAACCTCTCATTCCTTGAAATCTCACAAAAGCGTCTGACTCTTGGTTTTGGAAAGGCATCTTAAAACAAAGGGACCTTCTTAAGAGCAGTACTTGTCACCAAATAAACAATGGCACCAACACTAGAGTATGGAGAGACTCTTGGATTCCAACTCAAAATACTTTACTCCCCATCCCTCTGTTTGAATCCATCCACAAAGACCATGGTCTTTTGGTATCTAAATTGAATCTAGAAGAACCCAGAAGATGGAATGTCTTACTACTCCAAGCTATTTTCCATCAGAACATAGTTAATGAAATCTTAAAAATTCCTTTGACCCAAAATAACTTCCATTCGAGAAGGGATAAGGTGATTAGGACTCAACATACCTCAGGGATCTTTTCAGTGAAGTCTGCTCATGCAGCTCTAAATTTGCTTTTGCTCTCTGACCAACAGCAATCCACAATCAATCCAGCTACTTGGAGAAAGGCCTGGAAACTCAAAGTTTAGGATAGATTATAAGGTTTTCGGAGATGAGATGAGATGAGTTGAGATTAAAGTTAAAAAATTGAATAAAATATTATTAGAATATATTTTTTAATATTATTTTTGTTTTGAGATTTGAAAAAGTTAAATTGTTTATTTTATTTTGTACTGGAAGTTGGAAAAATTGTAATGATGAGATGAGATGAAATGAGATGTTTTCTGAAAACAAACGAGGCCTAAAGCTGCTTACCTGGAAAATCATGAACAATATCCTTCCCACCAAGTCCTTACTGAAAAATTGTCTTCCATTGAGTGAAGACCAGTTAAATTGCCCGATATGTGAGTCTGAAGAAGAAACCCTCACTCATCTGTTCCTAAGCTGCACATTCTCAAGAGTTTTGTGGAGACAATCTCCCTGACCCCTAGATATCTCATGCTTTGCTTCTAGTGGGATCACAAACTGGATAAAATGCTTACTCAACCCTTCAAATTCCCTCAGCATACCCCCTTTAGAAGAGCATCAGTTCCAAATCGTTGCCATCATTTCAATGGACAATATTTGGTTTTTAAGAAACAAAATTGTGCATGAGTTCTTTAATCCCACACTGGACAAGTTTGTGACTGGGACATTTAAAGAATTTTAAAGAACATTGTAATGCTTGAGGCAATAAACAGCTGAAAAACCCTGTGAACAGGAAGGCAATACCAAAATGCCATTATTTTCTAACATTTGATGTAGCATTGAGGAACACAGGAAGCACTACAGCAGTAGTTTGCAAGATAGCAGATGACTCTGGTTTTTGTTTTTATCAAATCTCAGAGTGCTAATCAAGGAGAAGCCACTACACTATATTCAGGCATTGAAGAAGCTAAAGCTCAACTGATTAAGGAAATAACAATTGGTGGAGATTCTCAAGAGAAATCTACTAATTGGATAATTGAGCCTATAATTAGGGACACAAAAATACTTCTACAATCTTTTGATAGTTGGAATATTCAAAAAATATATCGAAATCACAATCGATGCATGCATTATATTGCGCAATGGACCGATTCAAATTGTATTTATGGAAGCATACCCCTTAGTTCTATTGTTTCACGTCTTTTAGATTTTCAAGTGGAAAAGATCCACCTGAAGTAGTCTGTAACTATGGTAGCTAAACTGCTACCTGGTACAATTTCAACTTGAATACAATCTCTTGACTTTAAAAAAAAAAAAAAAAAAAAACTTTATTCATAGGACATAATCTAACGAGGAAAATATGCAAGCAAGTCTGCCCCCAAATTGAATGCGATACACGTGCTAGTCTATATTGAACATAATCTAATGAGGAAAATATGCAAGCAAGTCCAAAACATGCTACTAGCCTACTAGTGAAAAGACTCCTCGTCTAATAAAACAAAGAAACCTATGCCAACAAAACCTATAAGTCAAGTTTGGTTGGAAGACTCATTTGAGATTAACTCAGTTTATTCTAATTTTAAATTGAGTCTAACATTCAAATTAACTATTTTCAACTCAACACATCTTTATACGTGAGATCCACAACTTTTTTCAATTTTTTATAAATAGTACTAAATTCATTTCAGATATGCCCTACTTAACGCACTCTACCTACTCAATTCACTATTATTTATAAAAAGCTCAACTCAATTCAATATCACAGCGTAAGCCTTTCTATATTGGAATGCTGGCAACTCCATAATGTGCGAATCCTTCTTCAACTTCCGGTATTTGACAGATTTGGACGTGTTTGACTTCTATTCCCCTACTTCTTGCATCACTCGACTCAGAATACGTTTAAATGTTGAAGTGAATTGAGTTGAGTTGATAAAATATTATTAGAATATTATTTATTATTATTATTATTATTGTTTTGGGATTTGAAAAAGTTGAATTGTTTATTATATTTTGTATTGAGATTTGAAAAAGTTGTAATAATAAGTTGAAATGAGTTGAGATGAGTTGTGTTTCTAAAGGAAGCCTCAATCTCTTTCCAACGTCACCGTTTCTCAATTACTTTTATTAGACTTGAATTACTCCACGTTTTCCATTAAAATTGTTCCACAATTTTGAATCATCATATTTTCCTTGTAATTTCAACCAAATGATAATGTTTTATAATTGAATCATTATATTTTACAAATCGGTGTATAAAATATATCATTTGTATCATTGATGTGACTCCATTTGATTTGTAAAATTTAAATCTATAATTTTTTTTACAAATCAAATTTTATCACATCAGCAGTATATAATATGTTCTACTATGAATAAAAATTGTCTATGAAAAGTTTTTATTCAAATATTTCTTATAACCTTAATTAAGAAAAGTTTTAAGTTTACATAAAATACAAATAACTTATCTGTTCGTGAGAATATTATCCTCTTTCATTTCATTGAAATAAATTTTATTTATAGAATAATATTTTCACTTATTTAAATCTTTATAAAAATGAACTATATAAATATAATTATGAAAATCCAGTTTTTTTGGATTTGATTTTGTGAATAAATTTAAACTTATCAGAATAATAAATGAGATATTTGTAGATACAAAATGTAATTAGATGAGAAACTTGAGCTCTACTTAGGCTAGAAAAGGGTTGATTTTAGCCTATGCATAATTCATATTAAATCGGTTTGATTCAAGCCAATTTACCTGATTATAATTGAATTGGTTAGAAATCAAACCGATTTTAATAAACTACTTGAATTATTTACCGAACCGCTTCAACCCATGGATTTAGAATTGGGTTTGTTTGGAAATAGATCTCATCCCAAAATTCTCATCTCATCTCATCTCTTTCTCAAACATAATTTAAATACAAAATTTTCTAACTAATTATTACAATTTTTCCAAACTTTTAAACAAAAAATAAAAAATAATTCAATTTTTTCAAACTCCTAAATAAAAGTAATATTATAAAACTATATTATAACAATATTTAAAGTTTATAATATTTTTTATTTAACTTTTTCTCTCTCATTTTTTAAAACTAAAAAAATACTCAACTCAAATTATCTCATTACTATTCACAAATTATCTTATTACTATTCACAAAATTCTTATCTCATCTCGTTTTTTAAACGAGCCATTATTCAAATGAATTCTAATCTATTTCAGATCAATTTGAATCAATTTCAACTAATTCAAAACTGTATTTATTTTTTAAATTGTCTCTTACAACTAAATTTCTTTTTTGTATAAAAATATAATAGAATTAAACTTATATTAACTCTTTGACCAATGTATTCTACCGAACAATCAAAGAAGTGTCCACTTTCATAGGTTAGGCGTCACTTATCCACGTGTGCAATGACGACTAGCTAGTGCTCAGAATTTCCTCAAACTCTCGTTTTCTTGCTTGGCTTTTGACATAATAAATTAGAAAATTTTGACACGATCAATCTTGCATTTTCATTGTGTTACTAAAAATTCTTTTACTTTCATACATTTCATCCTTGGATTTTATGACACAGATTTTAATTTAGTACTCATTTGGGAATACAATTATTGTAAAATATTTTCAAAAAATTTAAAATATTTTATTTTTAAACATCACTCAAATATAAAATATTTTTTATCTTTAAATTTTAAATTTTTTTATTTAATTATTACATAATCATTATAACTTTCTTAAAAACAGTCTGCCTATATATGGTTACTATGATAACCCAAACAATGATATTTTAAATTTGAATAATGCTAAGTACAAACTTTAAATAAATAAATTCCACACAAATCATTTATAAAAAAAATGAGTCATATTAATAAAAAATAATTTTTTAACATTTTTTTAAATTAGAATCTATTTTTTTTTTATAAAAATTTATACGAAACTTATCTATTTAAAATTTCTACAAACTATTTCAGATTTCACTTTAGATTTACCTGATAGCATGGAGGGCTCTACTTCCCATATGGAGAAGGATATTTTCCCTTTTGAATCCCATTTTCCGGGAAAAAAAAAGAGAGTAGAAAATCAGCCCTCTCCACGGAGCACGGCCCCCCGGTCCGCATGCAAAAGAAACGACAATTTACATATCAGACATTTAAGAAATCGCGGCCGCATCTAATTATCTCAACACATTCATAGCATGTTGATTTGAATTTGTTTGCTGGCGATCGTTTATTTACAGGAAAAAGCTCTTTTGCCGCCTCAGTGTTACTGTTCAACTTGGCCGCTTAAGAGAGAGATATATATATTTTTTTAATTTTTGTTTTATTTTCATTAAGAAAATGATTTTAAGTGTATTGATATATTTTTTAAAAATATTTAAATATATTAAAAAAATATTAATAGAAAAATAAAAAAATTACAAAACCCACTATCAGTAACAATGAGCGACCACTCTTATTTATAGCCCTGAAAAATGTAAATAATATTAATGCAGCTATATATATATATATTTGTGATGAAGATCATGTTCTTGGAAGCTTCGTTAATTTTAATTAGAAAAATTCTATTCATTATTTCTATACTATATACTTGTTCTCATTATTTATTTATTTATTTATTTTTCTCAATAGATATGTGATTTAGGAATGCTAAGTAGAAGTATTCGGTATGAATATCAATCAACAAGCGGTATATAGCATCATAGGATCATGTATTTCTCTCTTCAAATTAACTTGCACCATCTAGCTAACTTGAACCGATAATAAGAGAGAATCTCAAGATCATCTTTTAAATAATATCCATTCAATACCGATATTATATGGTCCGGATTCAATAATCAATATCGATATTTATGTTTCCGAATTAGTAATTTGGATAATTAAAAGTAACTAAAAATAGTCATGTTTATATATATTCACATGCATATGTATGATATTCAAAATGATTGATCTTTATGAGGTCTAGCCTGGATGCCAGATATCATCATATATTGCATTATTAAGATCAAGAAATGCTATAAAGAAGTTTTATGTCACACATCTTCACCTAATCAATACGTGATTTATCATTTTTACACTTTTATTTAAATACACACATATTTAACCATCAATATAGAAGGGTAAAAAAGACATATCATATATTGATTATGTGAAGATGTGTGGTGTAAGATTTCTATATAAAATTTCTTTATATATTCTCAAAGCTGATAAAAAGTATAACTAGTAGCAAATTAAGCTAGGGTTGTGATAGTATGATCTCTCCATAACTGGATTGTTATTAATGCTAATTCGATCTTATAGACGGAAGATTTATATGAATATATTTATAAATATCATATTTATAAGAATGAAAAATTCTATACACTATACTCTCATTTTATTTTCATTTTATTATGTAAGATGTAATATATTTATCACCATAGAATGATCTTATATTAGATTATTCTTTATGCAATATAGGATTATCTAATGATAATAAATATGTCACATCTTACGTATTGAGATAAAAGTAGAATTAGAATTTGGTGTATAACATTTTAAAAACACCCATTCTCTGTAATAATTAACAAGAAATATATTTAAGAATGCGATTGATGATGCTCAGAACAATACGTTTTCTCATAACTCATTGTTAAGAAAATTTTATTTATTTATATATATATATATATTTTATCTTCAATCATATTTGATAATATGATAGATCAATATTTTAAGTAATTTTATATATTTATTATTTAAATTTTATTTAAAATACATCTATTGATGTGATAGGAGCTAGCTAGAAATACCAAAATCAAAGGCGAAAACAAGAATTTTGAGAAACCCAATCTTACCTCGACACATTTGAATTGGATTTGAAGAATTTGATGATTGATGTCCTTTTCTGGCCAGAAAATGAGTGTCAATAATGCTGGCTGGTCTAAAAGTGGCAGCTCATGTATATGTACATGATATGTAACTTAAAACCAAGAAATCGGCCGGGAATAACAAGTATGATTTGCTATTCATATTACATTTTAAAAATTTTTTTTTTAAAAATTATTTATTTATTTTTATTCTTCTTAAATTTATTAAATTCTTCTACTCATCATTCATATTCCATATGTTTGATAAGAGAAAAAAAAATATAATGTATAATATGTAAAGATGATGAATAAAATTTTTCTAAATATTTTTATATATTTTTGACGCTAGCTTGTACGTGAAGATCACGGTGAAGAAGCTGCGCGCAAGCTAGTTTCTTAATTTTCAAGTTGCACATGAAGAAATATCCAATTTGAATATCCTCTTCTGTACATTCAGCTTATATATTCCGGGTTAATTAATTTCCTCATGAATATAATATATGCTTGCATGCCTCCTTGCAATTCTTATTTTTAAAGCTTCCTAGTTTCTATCGAAATTAATTTCAATTCATTTTTCCCCAATATCATTTGGTTTCAAATGGGAATTGGGAATTGTTCATATGTATATATTATATGAGATTTTTTTTTAATCGCATCATCACACAGATTATAACATTAATTTTATTATAAAGTAGATCTAATGAAACAAATAAAGTCTCCTCAATTTTTAAATTTATTTTTATAAAATTTCTTTATAACTATATTATTTCTAAAAAGAAAAAGTAATGAAAGTTGGCGAATTTTCTTCTTCTTAAATAATTTATCTATTGAAGTTGTTGTATTAGTTTTTAAAATAATATTTGTAGTCTTAGTGTGTGTAAGCTTTATATACTCCATTTAAAATGGATATATATGAAATTTACTTAAAAAAATTAATTTTTTAATAATAAATTATATTTATTTTTAAAAAGAGTGTTCAAGAATTATGCAGCATGGACTCGACTTTTTTTTTTTTTTGCTAACAAATGGTTGGGAGCAGCCACCAGCCAGCTTCCTGTGCACTGAAAAGCATGAGGAGACTTCCTGGGATGCTGCACCTAACTCGCTCTTGACGTAGAGCAGTACGTACCCAGCTAGCTACTTCTGTATAGACGTTAAAAGATGATTAATTTGTAGTGGGGGTCCTGAATCCCATGACTATCCCCATCAAAGTAAACCAGTAAAACTACAACTTTCAACTCCAGGGACATCCCGTGGGGTGATAACGATTCACACGCATTTGAAAAAAATGTGCGTTTGCAGATTGTAGCCCCTCTGATCATTCAAACCTGCCGGCTGTGTCTTTTACTATATAAACCTGACCACCATCCTCAGTTCCTCTGTCCAGAAGTAGCACTTACGTACCAATTAAGTACTTGGTTCTTCTGTGTTTCTTTAACAGAGTTTCTGGGTTTACAGAAATGTCTGCTGAAGTAGCACTACCAGGGAATCCCGAACCAAGTATAGAGGAATTTCCCAAAGAACTCACTAGGAAGAAAACTTTACGAAGATATGATTCCTTGGACCTTGAATCCTCCAAAGTCCCAGGTCGTCACGGCCATGGCTCCAAGGTTAATTTGCAGAAATTTCCTGTGCATATATAGTTCCAGCTGCTTGTTCAATGAATATAATATTTTCTTCTAATAATTACTATCGTCTTCATCGTCATCTAAAGCGACTATTTTAGACTTTTTCACTCGTGTTAGTTCTAATTGTATCATTCAGACAGTGATCACTTATTTCTTTCTTTTTGAAAATATTAGGCTGTGGGGTGGTCAGTGATCTTACATCTAGCATTCCAGAGCATCGGAATTGTGTACGGAGACATAGGAACCTCGCCGCTGTATGTATATGCGAGCACTTTCACAAATGGGATCAAGCACAACGACGACATATTGGGTGTTCTTTCTTTGATCTTCTATACTCTCACCTTAATCCCCGTCGTTAAGTACGTCTTCATCGTCCTGCAGGCCAATGACAATGGCGAAGGTACATAAGATTTTGCGACTCCTTTAATTAGCCTTTTATTCTCCTTTTCTTTTCATATAGTTTGCTGCATGGCCATAGCACGGTATGCAAAGTTAGTCGAGCTACCGATTTTCAGTTGAAAAAAGGAAACGTTATCTGCATGCTTGATAAGGTTCAGAAACAGAGATATTGGGCAGAATTGAGTCGTCAGTTCTGATCATAATTAATGTGTGATTAAATTTGTTTAATTAGGAGGAACTTTTGCCCTGTACTCTCTCATATGCCGTTATGCCAAGGTGGGTTTGATTCCAAGTCAGCAAGCTGAGGATCAGGAGGTTTCCAATTTCCGGCTTGATTTACCATGTGGTCGCCAGAGGATAGCATCAAGGGTCAAGGCTAGCCTGGAGGGCAGCCATTTTGCCAAGTTCTTCCTGCTCTTTGCAACAATGCTTGGTACTGCCATGGTGATTGGTGATGGTGTTCTCACTCCTTGCATCTCAGGTTTGTTGATTTCTTCTACTAAACAAAAAAGTTATGTGAAAAAGCGAGCATAAGACAACGTTGAAGTGTTCCGTCTCTTATTCGCTCATAATTTTGTCTGAATTTTGACTTACAAATTCCAATTGACAGTTCTATCGGCTGTGGGAGGAGTCAAGGAAGCTACATCTGAAATGACAGAAGGTATCCCATATTTAATTAGCAAATCGCAATTTCTTCCACCTTTAAATTACCGGCAGATCATCTTTTGTAATCTGTTCACTTACAAATGGATAACTAGCTAGCTAGGTGCACAAGTTGAATAAATACCTTCTTGCTTTCAAGTGACAAGTTATAAGTCGTACCACTTTACGAGTAACAAGTATTTTTTTCCTCCCAAAACAGATATGATTGTTTGGATATCAGTAGCTATCTTGATCTTCCTGTTCGTGATTCAAAGACTCGGAACAGACAAAGTGGGCTATAGTTTTGCGCCAATAATCTGTATTTGGTTCGCATTCATTGGGGGTATTGGCCTTTTCAACTTCATTAAATTTGACCCAACTGTTATCAAAGCCATAAACCCATATTACATTGTACAATATTTCCGAAGGAACAAAAAAGAAGCTTGGGTTTCTCTTGGTGGAGCTGTTCTTGCCATAACAGGTCAGGATTTGCTACCCATTTCGTTCTCGATAATTGTCTGAATTACCATGAAAAATTGATAATGAAAGCCTATATAACCTAAAAAATGCAGGAACTGAAGCACTATTTGCCGATGTTGGCCACTTCACAGTTCGGTCCATACAAATAAGTATGTGCTCAGTGACCTACCCAGCTCTCATTTTGGCTTACTCTGGACAGGCTGCCTTCCTTCGCAAGCACAACGATCTTGTTAAAAATACCTTCTACAAGTCCATACCAGGTTAGGAGGAAGGAGTTGTTGTTCTGCATGCCTTGATGTTTCTTCATCTACATATATAAACATATTTTTTCTTTAACATGCTCTAGCTATATATGATATATTAGCTGATTGTGGTCCTCGGCTACTTGGGATGCAGACCCTTTGTATTGGCCAATGTTTGTGGTGGCCATATTGGCATCAATAGTAGCTAGTCAAGCTATGATTTCAGGGACTTTCTCCATTGTTCAACAATCCCTCTCACTTGGGTGTTTCCCTCGGGTGAAAATCGTGCATACATCGGCTAAATATGAAGGACAAGTTTACATACCAGAAGTCAATTACCTTCTCATGTTGGCTTGTGTTGGTGTCACTTTGGGTTTCCGGAGCACCGAAAAGATTGGCCACGCCTACGGTACGAAAACACTACCCTCACTTGCATAGATATATAGCCTTTCATGGAGTCTTCAATTATTAGTCTATTTTTTTTTGCAATGTATATTTATTTCTTTAAATTCTTGCATACATGCAGGTATTGCAGTGGTATTTGTGATGACCCTCACATCAGCATTCGTAGTACTAATCATGCTCATGATATGGAAATCCAACTTACTCCTTATATTATCCTATGTTGTTGTTATCTGCTCTGTGGAGCTTCTGTATCTAAGCTCAGTCCTCTACAAGTTTGACCAAGGAGGATATCTTCCCCTAGCCTTTGCCTTAGTCCTGATGAGCATTATGTATATTTGGAACGACGTGTACAGAAGAAAGTACTTTTACGAGCTTGATCACAAAGTTTCTTCACAGAAGTTCGAGGAGATTGTTGCAGATGCAAAGTTTTGCCGAATGCCAGGGTTGGCCTTGTTCTACTCGGAGCTCGTTCAGGGCATTCCACCTATTTTCAAACACTATGTTGCGAACGTGCCTGCACTGCACTCTGTCCTCGTTTTCGTCTCCCTCAAGTCGCTGCCCATCGGCAAGGTTCCAATCGAAGAGCGTTTCCTCTTTCGTCGAGTGAAGCCGAATGACCAGAACGTGTTTCGATGTGTTGTGAGATACGGATACACAGACATGCGTAATGATCAGCAAGAGCCCTTCGAGAAGATGTTGGTGGAAAGATTGAAGGAGTTCATCATAGATGATTTTTGGTTCTCCCAAAATGCATCAAGCAATATTAATATTAATGCAGTCGAAAATGATGGTGATCAGGGTGAGTTGGATGGTGTTTTGGCGGAGGACGGAGAGAGAGAAAACCATGAACATGATGAAGAAGAGAGGCTGCAAGAGGAGGTACTGGAGAAAGAGATCGAGGGAGTGGAGAAAGCATGGCGTGCAGGGATTGTTCACTTGATTGGTGAGAATGAAGTGGTTGCGGGGAAAGAAGCGGGTTTAGGAAAGAGATTTCTGATCAATTATGGATACAATTTCTTGAAGAAAAATCTGAGACAGACTGAAAATGTTTATGATATTCCTCGCAAGCGTATGCTTAAAGTGGGCATGACTTATGAGCTTTAGTTTAGAACTTGTTCTATATCTATTGGAAATTAGTACATATTGGCCGATTCAGGTCGTGGGGGCTGGATTAATGTTTGTCGGATGCCCCACTTGCCTTAGCTAGAGAGAATAAGAGCCTGGGTTATGGTGCAGGCCAGTCTTGTAAATTGCCTTATATATATATATATGTATATATTAATGCATAAAATCTTGAAGAAAAGAGATAATATTCTATATTAATAATATAAATAGAAGATGGTAAAAGTATACCTTATCGCTATATAAAACGATTTAAAAAATAGTAAAAATATATGGGTACTTTTCCTTAATGAAATCATTTACAAAATTTGGCCTTATAAAAATAGGTGAATTTAATTATTTATATTTATCTTAATACGTTTTTTTTTTCTTTTAACATGTAAAATATTTAATTAATGAGATGAAATATAATTTCGAACCTAATTAATATTTTCATAATTAATTAATATTTATTTTAGCATAGCCTTTGTCCTCGCATCGTAATTGGGCTGGAAATGATTTGAATACGCTGAAATAAATTACTAGAACAATTATAACTTGATTCGAAAAGTAAACAACTGAATTAATACTTAAAAAAAGGAAAATGATAGGGATTCTGCTGGACCTCTCGCTCCATTTTTTTTTTTTTTTATAGTTTTTATTATTTAATGATTAAAAAAATCTTATTTAATAATATTGTAAATTTTTTTTAAAAATATTTAAAAGTGTTAAAAAAATAATGTAAAAAAAAAAATTTCTTAATTACTAAAAAAAAAAAAATTAAAAAAAAACAGAGAGCAGGAGCTTCCAGCGGGCTCCCAGACACTGTCCCTTAAAAAAATATTATGACCCGGGAATTAAGCAAACAATTGAACTGTCGAACTCACTGAACTGAGAGAATAATCAATGAAATGGTCATGCGAACGAGTGAACCGGGCAAGAATTGGAAAGGAAGCAGCTAAAGAAAAACCTTCCCATAGTTGCCAACTGAAACATTGAAAACGCACAAGCATGTAGGACTGGCCACCAATTTGAAAATTCGATTCTCTTTTGACTCCGATTCTATTTTGTCAGAGTCGGTTTTTTTTATTTGTTATTTTTTTAAATTTCTCAGTCAAATTCGAATGTGTCGTTGGACCGACTCCGACTTTGCCCTCCAAATCTAATTCTGACTTTGAATCCGACTCTGATATTGTACATATATTATCATATATACTAGTATATTTATATAGCTATGTAACTAGAATTTATATAGTTAAATTCAATAATATACAAGTATGAGCTAATTATTATAAAATAATATATGTATACTATAATATAAGTAAACAAATAATAGTTTAGTATATATATGTAAACATCATAGTATTACTACTATACATAATCAAATATAGAAATAAGTTAGACACTAATATTGAAATAAGCCTAGTATTATAAGTTAATAATATATAATACTAATTTATTAAAATATAATAACATGTAATTAGACACTAGAAAGTCTAGTATATAATTAAGTTAGAAATAAGTTAGATATTAGTATAATAACATGTAACACTAATGTATAATAACATGCAATTAGATACTACAATGTAAGTCTTGTATAAAAATAAATTAAATACTAGTATAGATATAATTAATAAGTATAGTATTATAAGTTAATAACACA
The DNA here is from genome assembly GCF_004785595.1 of Juglans microcarpa x Juglans regia. Classification (NCBI taxonomy): domain Eukaryota; kingdom Viridiplantae; phylum Streptophyta; class Magnoliopsida; order Fagales; family Juglandaceae; genus Juglans; species Juglans microcarpa x Juglans regia. The sequence goes on along the minus strand of NC_054600.1, from coordinate 22,678,005 downwards.
TAATACTAATTTATTAAAATTTAATAACATGTAATTAGACACTAGAAATAAATCTAGTATAGAAATAAATTATAAATAAGTTAGACACTAATATAATATAATAACATGTACTAGTATAATATAATAACATGTAATTAGACACTATAATATAAATTTGGGTTAATTACACTTTGCTCATTCGAACTTTTACTCAATTTATAATGTGCCTCCGAAACTACTAATTGCATCAAAGCAGACTCTCAAACTTTCAAAACTTTCCAATCCATTCCTTCTGTCTACCAAAAGCTTTAAATCTAATGGAAATTCATTGCAAAGATGTAATTAAGAAATTGATAGCATATATTATTTTATATTTTATATGGTCATTAATGATAATAAATTAGATAAAAATTACATATTTGGAGTGAATATTATGCACATGAGCAGCACGAGCAGTGAATTTCCATTAGATTTACCGCTGTTGGTAGATGGAAGGGGGGATTTGGAAGTTTTGAAAGTTCGAGAGTCCACTTTGACGCAATTAGTAGTTTCGGAGGCATATTGTGAATTGAGTGAAAGTTCGAGGGGACAAAGAGTAATTAACCCTATAAGTCTATACACTAGTATAAAAATAAGTCAATTATAATAAGGTGTCGTTTGGATTCGAAAATGAGTTGAGATAAGTTGAGATGAGTTGTGAATAGTAGTGAGATGGGTTGTGAATAGTAGTGAGATTTATGAGTTAAAGTTGAAGAATAGTAATAAATAGTAGTGAGATGAGTTGAGATGACTTGAAATGACTTGCGAATACAAACCACCCTGTTAATAACACACAATACTATAGTATAATAACATGTAATTAGACACTAGAAATAATATGTAATATTATAGTATGATAACATATAATTAGACGCTATATTATAAGTTTAGTATAAAAATAAATTAGATATTAGTATAGAAATAAATCAACAGTGAATGATTTAGTTTTAGTTTTTAGTTTTTATTCATCAAATGCAAAACAATCAGCCATTACAACGTTTGTCATTTTGAACTAAATTCAAAATCTCTACTGGGCCATTCTCTATCCAAACTTTCTCTTCCAAGCATAAAAGAGCTAGTTTTGCCAACTTGTGTGCTACATTGTTTGACTCCCTGTGTAAAGCATACACTCCAGCTTGGTCTTTCTCTGAGCATACTTCTAGCATGAACAATCACGTTACCATACTCTATCTCTATATCTTCCAAGCTATTAGAATCATTAATTACAGTTTGAGAGCCTCCCTCTAGTATAACTCTTGACAATCCCAATTCAATACAAAAGTCCATAGCTCTTCTCAAAGCCATCGCCTCTACAACTACAATCTACAGGTTGTGGAAAAAGATGACAATAATGAAAGTAAACTAGAAAATAAGCAATCAATCACATGACACAAATTTTATGTAGTTCATCAACTTGTCTACGTCCACGGAACTGTAGATGATTTTATTTTACTTGAGGAATTACAAAGTATAGTGTTTGGGTTGATTACTCTGCTCGAATGTACGACCACAATATCAAAAATACATATATATATATATATATAAGTTTAAACAGCAGAAAACCCTAATCTCTCAAAATCTACAATATTCGCTTGAGCAGCGTGTCGAGTGAACATTCTGATGGCCGTCTGCTCGAGCCATTTGTCGAGTGGCTCACGAGCGAACTCTCTGTCTGAACTCCGCTCGAGCGACCTGTCGAGCGAGTAACAAGTGAACTCTCTGTATCACATCCACTCGAGCCATCTGTCGAGTGACTCACAAGCGAACTCTCTGTAACATCTCTGCTCGAGCAGCTTGAATACTGAGCCAGGCTCCACAATACTCAACAATTCTCCCTCTTGGAGACTGGTACAGCCACAACATCACCCTTTGCCTCAAAGAACATGATATCCTCCACCTCTACAACTCATTGCTCTTATCTTCATGCTAGAAGACCAACTGAAGTTGTGCACAACTTCAGTTTCTCAAGTGTAACACCATTTGTCAATATATTAGTAGGGTTCTGCTTCCACAAATTCTCTCAACTGGTCATCATCAAGTAACGATCGAATGAAATGATATTTGATCTGAATGTACTTAGTCCTGAAATGAAATGCCAGATTCTTGTCAAGGAATATGACGCTTTGTCTATCGCTATAGAGAATGCCCTTCTGATTCTTCTTACGCAACTCCTCCAAGAAGCCTTGTAACCAAATCATCTCCTTTGAAACTTCTGGCACAGCAACATACTCAGCTTCTGTAGTAGACAAAGAAACTGTTTTCTACTAATTAGAACCCCAAGACACGATAGTACCATCCAGAGTGTATACAAAACCTGTGGTACTCTTTGTACTATTAGTGTCTCCAACCAAATCAGTATCAATATAGCCCTGCACCTCTAAGCTCTCTCTTAAAAAGCACAAGCACACTTCTAAGGAGCCTTTTAGGTACCTCAGAATCCACTTCACAACCTCTCAATGTTGTTTTCCTGGGTTACTCATGTATCTACTCACAACTCCTACTCATGGGCAATATCTGGTCTTGCGCAAACCATAACATACATAAGTGAACCAATAGCTGAGGCATAAGGAACCTTACTCTTGTAGTCGTGTTCCTCTTCTGACTTGGGTGACTGATCCTTGTTAAGTCTAAAGTGACTGCCTAAGGGTGTGCCAACTAATTTGGCCTTGTTCATGTGGAACCTGTTAAGTACCTTTTTCACATACTCAGCTTGTGAGAGTCTCAACGTGCCCTTGACTCTATCTCTGACAATTCTCATGCCAATGATTTGTTTTGCAGCTCCCAAATCCTTCATTGTAAAGTGTTTTGACATAGATTATTGATCTCATCAATGTTGGACCCTGCAATGAGCATATCATCCGCATACAGTAATAAAATAATATAAGAATTGTCAAAGTGCTTGACATAACAACAATGGTCTGCCTCACATATGATGTACCCTGAACTGCACATAAAACTGCCAAAGTTCTTGTACTACTGTCTAGGAGCTTGATTCAGGCCATACAAGCTCTTCTTCAGTTTACAAACTGAACTCTCTTTTCCTTGTACTACAAACCCCTCAGGTTGATGAATATAGATGTCTTCTTCGAGGTCTCCATGAAGGAAAGCTGTTTTCACATCTAGCTGCTCAAGATACAAATTTTCAGTAGCAACCATTGCCAGTACTAACCTGATAGTTGTGATCTTCACCACAGGAGAAAAGATTTCAGAGTAGTCAATACCCTTTTTTTCTACTGAAAGCCTTTTACAACAAGTTTGGCCTTGTACCTTTTACTGCCATCATGCTCGGTTTTCACCCTGTACACCCACTTGTTATGCAATGCCTTTTTCTCTGATGAAAGTTCTGTCAACTCCCATGTCAGATTCTCTAACAAGGAATCCATCTCATCTTTCATGGCTAACTCTCACTTGCTTGAATTTTCATCCTGTAAGGTTTCCTCATAACTCTGTGGTTCCCCACCATCTGTTAACAGAATATAATTCAAAGTGGGTGAGAAACGCTGTGAGGGTCTAACAGTCTTGATAGATCTGCGAACTACAACTGCAGGTGTGAATGACTCTGGATCTGACTGCGGAATAATAGGAATGGGTGCACTAGACCCACTCTCTTCATAACTCATGTCCCTGCACTGCACTGTGACCTCTGGTAGGTCCTTCAGACTCACAAACTTGGGCTCTTGAGGAACTGTATCAGCAACTGTACTAGACTTGTCCTTGTACATAACTTTCTCATTGAATATCACATTCTTGTTTCTTATGATTTTTCGACCCTGCTCATCCCAGAAACGATAGCCAAAAGCCTCGTCTCCATAGCCAATAAAATAACATTTCTTTGACTTTGCCTCAAACTTGCTACGAGCATCAGAATCAACATGAATATAAGAAAGACAACCAAAAGTTTTGACATCTTTTCCGCTCCAAACCTCCTCAGGTAGTCCACTCTAGTGGAACTGATGGTCTTTTATTTATCAGGTAGAGAGCAGTGCTAACTGCGTCTGCCCAGAATGTAGGTGGTAATCCAACATGCAACCTCATACTTCTAGCATGCTCATTAATGGTTCTGTTCATACGCTCAACAATATCGTTTTGTTGTGGTGTTCCAGGAATGATCTTCTCCATTCTGATACCGTGAGCTGCACAATACACATTGAACCCTCTATCAATGTATTCACAACCATTGTCAGACCTCAAGCATTTCAGTTTTAAGCTTTAATTTTGTCTCTGTCTCAACTAAAACTTTTCACTTTTTGAACACATCAAATACATCAGATTTAAGCTTCAAAAAATAAACCCATACATTCCTGCTGTGGTTGTCAATGAACGTAACATAATATAGAGAACCTCCAAGAGATGATACTGGAGAAGGTCCCCACAAATCTATGTGCACAAGTTCTAACTTTCTTGATTTCAGCGCTTTGCCACTTTTTAAGAAATTGACATTTTTTTGCTTCCCCAGTATAAACTCTCACACATGCTGAGATTAACTGACTTCAGTTCTGGTAGCTTGCCTTTAGATAGTAGTTCTTTCATGCCCTTTTGACTCATATGGCCAAGCCTACAGTGTCATAACTCTACGGTGCTCTCTGCAACAGTAGTAGCAATAGTGTCACTCAAACCAATCGTCATGTACAGAGTACCAATTTTCCTACCCCGAACCAGTGCCGTTGCCCCTCTTGTAACCTTCCTTGTGCTATCTGAGAACACCACTGAATGGTCACAACCATCAAGCTGTCTTATAGAAATGAGGTTTTTCTTCAATTCAGGAATGTGTCTGACCTTTTGCAAGGTCTATTTGTTCTTGTTAGGGAGTGCAATGTCAACGTCTCTCATTCCTATTACGTTCAGTGCCTCTCCATCAGCCAGGTATACATTTCCAAAGTCACCAGCAACATAATTATGAATTATCTCTCGATAGGAAGATGTGTGAAAGGAAGCCCTTGAATCCAATATCCAGTCATTAACTAGACTATGAACTGCAAGTAGTAGTGCATCATGTACTTCTTCAGTTACCATGTTAGCACTATCATTCTTTGGATTTTTATAGTTTTTCTTTATGTGACCAGTCTTGCCACAATTCTAGCAAGTTGCCTGCTGTCCAGACTTTGACTTGCTCTTGCCCCTGTTCTTTGATTTTGATTTTCCTCTATTTGAGTTCCTGCCTTGTGATCTCCCCCAAGCATCAACATTTAGTGCTGACCTCACACCATCTCGGCTGAATCCCTCCTCAACCAAAATCAAATCACGAATATCATCATATTTCAATTTTATTTTTTCAGCAGAATTACTGACAACCATTCTCATAGCTTCCCAACTATTTGGCAGTGATATTTGGTAGTGAAGCCAACAATATCAATGCATGTATTTCATCATCGAACTCAATTTCAACAGAAGAGAATTGATTTGTGATAGTATTGAACTCATTCAAATGCTGTGCAATAGACGTACCTTCTGTCATCTTCAAATTAAATAACTTCTTCATCAAGTGTGCCTTATTATTCACAGACAGCTTTTCATACATACCTGACAAAGCCGTCATAAGATTTGCAGTAATCTTCTCTTTAATGACGTTGTGTGCAACGGATTATGATAGGGTTAGCCGAATAACCCTCAGAACTTGTTGATCTAACAGGCTCCAATCAGCATCTTCATGCTGTTCGGCTTCTTCCCCAATAGTGGAAGATGAAGTTTCTTCCCATAGAGGTATTCTTCTATCTGCATCCTCCAGTATCCAAAATCTGTGCTATCAAACTTCTCAATTCCAGATACCTTCACTTCCTCACCAACCATCATTTTTCCTCAAACTCAAACCTGACTCTGATACCAATTATTGTGGAGAAATGATGAAAATAAACTAGAAAATAAGCAATCAATCACATGACATAAATTTTATGTAGTTCGGCAACTTGCCTACGTCTAAAGAGCTGTAGAAGATTTTATTTTACTTGAGGAATCACAAAGTACAGTGTTTAGGGAGATTACTGTGCTCAAATGTACGACCACAATATCAAAAATACATATATATATATATATATATATATAGGTTTACAAGGTGGAAAATCCTAATTTCTTAAAATCTGCAATATTTGCTTGAGCGGCATGTTGAGCGTGCGTCGAGCAAACATTCTGCTGGCCGTTTGCTAGAGCCATTTGTCGAGTGGCTCACGAACGAACTCTCTGTTTGAACTCCGCTCGAGCAAGTAACGAACGAACTCTCTGTATTGCATCTGCTCAAGCCATCTATCGAGCGACTTACAAGCAAACTCTTTGTAACGTCTTCAGTCGACTGGCTTGAATGCTCCGCTCAAGCGAACTGAGCTGGACTCCACAATACTCAACACAGGTTTCAGTACATACTTTATGTTTGAACACAAAGTAGCAAGTAGCTCACCCTCATTATCTAGCTAATTACCATAAACAGTTGAGAGGACACCTTGAGTGAGTGTGGCATTTAGCCAACTTAGAAGATATTGATCTTTACAATGCCAAGCGAAAAAGGCGGTATTCAAAACACCTTTGCCTACATAATCACTAAGAACCTGAGGAGGACAGACCTCAAATCCATCAATAATATCAAGAAGATCATGATTCCTCAAAATAGGAAGAAACTGACAACCATATATAATTAGTTATTTCCATCAAGCTTAATGGAATGAGATGGGAGATATTGGGCATATGGAGAGTAGAAACAGAGGTGAAAAACATGGCAATAAACTATAAGAAAATAAAGAAAATAAGCAGGGAGCTTAATGGCTTTGATACCATAAAAGATTTAGAAAATCAGAGCATTAAAGCAGTCAAAAAGCATATATATCACATGCCTGTGAGTGAGTTTCATATATATATATATATATATATATATATATATATATATATATATATATATATATATATATAGAGTAACTACACTTGAGTATAGTTGATGATAAGTACAAGAATTCAAAAATGACCGAGAGATAGTAAATCAAATACAAGATTACAATTCAAATATGAATAAGGTAAGATAAGATGAGATAAGTCCAATAAAATATGATATGCAGTTTGAACTTGATTTGGTTGTGAGCTGTAATTCGACAATCTCTCTCACACCAGGCCATGCCAGGTACTGCTTAGATCCCTTGCGTGAAAATTAATTAATTGTGCGTATATAGATGAGCCAAGTACAAAGGACGAGTTCAAGTATGCCTGAAAGCTCGATCATATCGATCGAGCTAGTTCACTTCTCATGGTTCATTTTAATTAATATTGGAACTGATCAGGATCTTCTGATTTATTAATTTAGCTTAATTATCTACAGATCATGGACAATTTAAGGAGGATAGCCTTGGTTTTTTACGTTGCAGGACGAATGACATGAATAATATTTGGGTCAATTTCTAGTACTGGATATATAATAGGGGCCGCCGGGACTATTGCTATTTTGGCTTGATCACGTACGTACAAGATTCTCTAGATTACAAATATTTGTCAAATTAATATCATTAGTACGTAACTACTGAAGTGGCTATATTTTGGCCAAACTTTAACTAGAGAATTCACTTCTCATTATAGCTAGCTAGCCACTTTTCATAAATACCAAATAACAAACTCTCTAATTAACTTATCTCACTTTCATTAAAAATTATTTTTGTTCTTAATTTATTTTTATTTTTTTTATTCTCACAGTAATTGGGATATTTATTCGATCATTTTTAAAAAAATCGCACAAATTAACTTACACACAACAACTTACAAGTGCAAAAAAAAAAAAAAAAAAAAAAAAAAAAGGCTTTATGAAATGGGCATTTTAGATTTTGTCAATCAAGTGAAAAAAAAAAAAAAGTTTAGATAGATTTTCGTTTGGGATGGGATCGTGGAGTACAAGGTCCAAATAATTCACATACATGAACTATATATGAAGTAGATTTTGCTGTCCAATTAAATGGTTTCTGTCACTAAAGGAAAAAAAGAGGAAACATGTAGAATAATAGACAAAAAAAAAAAAAAAAAAAAAAAGAAAAAAGAAAAAAAGAAAAAAAAGAGAGAGAACAAAGAGAAAAGAAATACCATGCTAAAAACATTTGTAATAAATAATGATAAAAAATAAATAGCAAGTCGGATTCAGTAGCCATATTTGGCCCGTTCAAATAACCAACAATAAGATCATTGTTGATGTAGCTAGTTTGATGCAGCTTGATGTATTTTGAACTAACTAGCCGAAGTTTAGCTAGATTTTAATTTGGAAAATGCTACTAATTTGGCCACTCATGTTGCCCACTCATTTTAACATCTCATGGATTTTAATTTTTTTTACTTAATAGTTAAAGAAGTAACTATTTGTATATTGATATATTTTTTATATTTTTTATAAATATTTTAAAATGATAAAAAAATGTGAATTAAAAAATTAAAAAAAAATAAAATGTTTGAATTTGGTGTAGTGGGCAGATATTTGAGCAGGCTACTCTATTGCCCAGAGTAGCCCGAATCTTTTAATTAATTTTGTCTAGTTAACTACAAATGCTCTAATTGGGTTAGATTCCACATTCGAATGTCCAAGGAACGTTCTAATGTGAAAATGTATATGCTCGAACGTAATGCAATTTCTTAGCTGCCTTCAGTTACGGTGTGTAGAAACCGTCATTAAAAATACTTTTTTGTAACGGTTTGGGCACTGTCACAATTTCGAAATCATTACAAAAACTAATTTTTGTTGTAGCGGCTAAATATGTTCCATTCAGAGCCCCTAGTTCAGGAAATTGCAATATAATTACCTGAAGCCATTACCGGCCGATCGATGCAGATATTGGTGCCGAAACTTCATTGCAGTAGTGTATCATCATAACAGTACCAGATATAAGTTTTCATGTGAACATGCACCAACGTGATCCGAAGCCAGCCGGTATATATATGCAACATGAAACTACTGTGTGGAATGCAACGTACTCTTTAATTAGCATATAATATATATATATATATATATTATATATATATATATATACGGTGCCAGCCAAAGTGTAATTCGAATTGGCTGTGTGCAAAATGCACCAACTCGACTGATCTCATGGAATCTGGATCCAGCATGTACGCACGTGTCCTCTTGAAGTGCAGTTGTACGTGTAGTACTTTTGTGTCACTAGCTCCGATGGACCTGCAAGATGTCACATGGAGAACTTATGAGCCACATGTGCTCATCTCTCATCACTTTAAACCGGTAATTGGCTAATGGCCGGCATCAAGTGCGTGCGTTTACGTTAATTATTCATTAACTTTTATTAAATATCACTAGTAGTACTTATATATATATATATGTCTATTACTCAGCAATTTAATTAAGCATGAACAATATATGTAGCCTAGTGCTATTAATGTAACAGATCATATGAGGAATTCAAATATTATATATTGTAGAATAATTCTTCTGATCAGTTATTATTCGTTGTATACAGTACCCCACATCTTATAAAAAAAAAAGAAAAGGTTGTTAGATGTGAGGGTGAATAGTAGCTGATGCATAGCAAAATCCTCATCTATAAAGTTCAACCCCAGTCATCGTGTATATGTACTATCTACGGAAATAAAGTTGATCAATTCGTTCAGTTTCCTCATGTTCTGGGTTTTAACCCACTATAATTTCCTGTATAAAACTTCCTATGATTCTGCCTATTTTATGATTTTGAAGCAAACAACAAGACATGATCATGAGTGTTGTATATATAATGTAGAGGCTAATATGTCAGAAACCCTAGATCAATCCTCATTTGTTTTTTCCCAATTAAGCTTCTTCTCTCTCTCTAGCTAATTTTAGCCCTCACATATATAGCAAGAATCTCTGCACAAAACTTCGAAATTATGACCTTGCATATTTTCGACATCATCCTAACTTTTGGGAATATCATCCAAACACATTTGGCTATACACAAATGTCAGCATGCACGGCCGAGACAGGATGGGGTTTTTATTAACGACAAACCATATATATATATAGAAGGTGGTAAAGCGACTAAAACTGTGGACTGTGGTCCCTTGGATTTGCGTTGTTCGAAGAATTAAACCCTAGATTTGGGCAAGTATATCCTTCGGACGGGCTAAACCTCGAATTAGGTTTACATGATGACTACACAGTACGTAGTATATATATGATCTTGGTTGAAGTAATGACAGAGAAGTATTTATATATATTAGGGCACTTCCTTAGTAATTCTAGTTTAAATCTGAGAACTTGCAGCTCATTAATTCATTGATCAACAGGTTTAGTACTGAATCAGACCAAGCAGTAGTACTATACTAGCTTAGGCCATTCATATATATATATATATATATATATATTTATATATATTAAACAGTATCGTAAATATATATACGGCCACATGATGAATGATGATCATCACCCAAAAAATAGGAGGAAAAAAAAAAAAGAAAAAAACGAATCAGTATGGCTCATATATAATATCGAAATCATGCATGTTTAGATCTATATATATATATATATATATATATATATATATATATTTCGGAAGGATGCAACAAAGAACATGGCGCGCATACATATATAAACCTCAAATTTGAAATTAACGAGCGTCACTGATGACGATATATATCACAAACAAAAAGGCCAATACTATAATCTTGCCTTCACCAATCACATATTCCAAAGTATCTTAATTAATCAAATTCATCAAATTTGTCTACTTATATTAATCTGATTGATCGATCTAAACTGCAGCAAATTAAATGCCCATGAGGTACGTGATCATGAACAAATTAAGTTCATAGCGCGTTTTTAATAATCCATTCATGGGAAAGCTTCTAATTGAAGTTAGACTGGCCAGGGGAAAATTCATATATATTGGGAAATTCTCACAAATTCTAGCTAGCTAGCTACCTACTACTCTATAAGAATTAAAACCCTAAACTATATATTGACCATATATTACCAGTACTAACAATAATATTACCAAGTAAAATTAGTACTAATTTTGATAATATTTTGTTGTAATTTCCGGCAATAAACCTCATATATAATTCAAGAAAAAGATACAAAGATTAGCTTTATTTTACAATATCCTTTAGCTAAAACGATGATCAAACACGAAATAATTCATGATTTAGTGCCCAAACAAGGTAGCAAAACCAACCATCTCCCAACCCCCACTTTCAACCCACCTAGTACTATAGGATCATCAGTCTGTCTGCACATGAACATCATCAAGCGCTTCAAAATGTTAATAAATATAAGACTAGATATCATTACCGTGCTTCAGAATTTTTCAAAATCGCCTGGGCAGAGGGCTATTATTTCTATCAATCACATTGAACTTCAAGGGAGTGGTCGGAACAGTAGTTTTCCTTGTTGTTTCGGCTGCTCCATAGTTTGTTGTTTTGTTCTTTTGATCTTCATTGCTGCTTGGCTTACTTTGTTGAGCTGATCTCTCCCCTTCCAACTCCCTATACCTTTGCAAATACCTTTTCAAAGGCTCGGCATAGTCATCAAATCCTAGAGTTGTCATAGCCCAACAAATATCGTCCCCATTCACAGTCTTGCGTTTCTCCTTGTGACACTTGTCCGAAGCTTCTCCAGTAACAAAGCTTATGAACTCGGAAACACACTCTTGCATGGTTTCTTTGGCTTCTTTGGAGATTTTAGCGTTAGGAGGAAGAATCTTCTTCATGATCCGCCCAACATTAGCTATGGGAAGCAACCGATCTTGCTGTTTCATGGCCGCATCTTGATCATCAGTACCCAAGGCAACACTAGCAGTACCAGAAAAATGGTACTTAAACCCTTCCCTGTCTGAATTATTGCCGCCCGTGCTATCAACCATCTCTATAAAAGAAGAGACCACCTTGATCCTCTCAAACACAGACACGTTGCTAATTAATTTCCTCAATTCTGGCTGCTATATAGAACAATAGAAGCATATATGTGCATCATGTCTATCTGTATGTGCAGCATCATCATCATCATCATCATCTAGATGGTAAAGGTTCCGCCACATGATAAAAAGGCACTTTCTCCATATAACAATAACATTGCAGTTTAGGTTTTTTTTCATAAACTAATTAGTAAATGTTTTTCTTCTTATTATGAGAGCTCCAATTAGTACCCTATTAAATATTAATTTGGGCTTACCCGCAATATCCTTTACTGTCTGATCTTTTTTCAAACCTTACCTACTTGTTCCAAATCCACAATGAAGTTTATTAATTTATGAAGGGCTAGTGCTTTAGGACTGCAGCATCTTAATTAATTAACATGACGGAGCTCATAATTTGGTTAGATAATTAACGATATTAATTATTATTTGCTGTGATTCTCAAAATTAATCTGCTTAAAAACTACAGAAGATGATTTATATTAAGTACTACTCTAGTTTCTGATCATATTACAATTGATTAATTAAAGCAGTACTTTTCAAAAACCCCAACAAAACAGAGCCATACAATTTCGTACGATACATGCATTCGCCAAAATAAAAGTGAAAAACATATAATATCATGATCAAATTATGGAGAATAACTAATATATATTGGTTACTTACTTACATATACATACATATATATATATATATATATATATAGGTATACGCATTCATTAATTAGACTTAGACTAATTTGGATATGATCAAAAGGTAGCAAGAAAATGAGTAAATTATATCCTTAATTATAATACCAAGTACTTAAAACCCTTCGAAAATGTATTATATACGATCACGAATGACTGTAAATCAATGTTTATCGCTATTTTAAAAAGGGGAAATTCGATTGGTTTTGTTCGAAATTAAAATAACTAGAAAGGATCGATTGAGGAATCTAGTTCATATAATTTCAGTACCTCTTTTTTTAAAGTTAGGTATGCCGGCTATGGGGTTTGTGGGAGTAATAGATCTACTTCCAAAGTTGGATCATTAATTAAGAAAAAAGACTCAAGCTTATCGATTACTAGAGACCAAGTACTACTGGTCCCCCCCACCCTCCTCCATGTTGGCCCTTAATCTCCTCAATGTTCCCAATAAGTTTGAAATAAGTTTGCTTAAACAATTCCCTTAATTTGAATTTGTGGATGACATATATGCACGTGTTAGGGTTACAGTCTAGATACAACCAAAGTAAGACCTAAAAAGAACTGATTAATTATAAATTAAAAACCCTAGCTAGTGTTTTAGATTTCTATTACAGGCTAACTTGATAGATCATGTACTCACTCCATACAACAGCAAATCATCCTAACTTGTTAATCTTTGTAATGTCATGGTCGGGACATAGAAATCTGGACTTGTATATAAAATGCCACATGACCAATCAGACTAGATCAAGCATGAGTGATTTCGAGCATTACAAAGAGGTCGCAAGGCCGGGACAAGTGGCAATCAGCAGTTAGCTAGATTAATGTTCTATTGTGACTTGGGATAAACTTTGTTATCTGGTTTAAAATTGTTTATGGGTCTTAATCATGACGATTTGCTTGATAATTGAATCATCCCCACTTTGATCTATATACTATGAATATGACTACTTTGTGATCTCATCTTACTTGGTCTGGTTATCAAGTGCCGGCTCAAAGGATTGATACTTTAATTAACTTTCCTTATTTAAATCATTTTCCTAATTATAATGTACCCTCTGGACTGTAATTATTGGATGCTCATTTTTTCACTACCTAATATCATGACCTCAGAAATCGAAGATTCGAGGCGAAAGGACGAGAATAAAAAGAGAGGGTAAGGAATAATTCACTTCCATAATAGTAGAGAAATTCGATTCGATACTTAATTAGAATATCTTAGAGTATTTTCAGAATGATTATAAACGTTAATTTTTGGTTTATTTTACTAATGCTATATATGTTTTGATCTTTTATCACTCGATCAAAGCAAGAAACATGAACTAGATTAGTAATTTAGTACATCATGATCATGTATGTTATGACTATAAACATATATACATCATGCCTATGCTTATATGGTTTGATAGTGTCCCATATATATGAGGCATCACTTGCTCAGTAACTGAAACTACGTACTATATATAGTACTTGTTGAATATTACAAAAGTCATTTGTCATGGTTTAAATTTGAAACCCCAGTTTATCCCTCTCTATATATGTGAACTCGCTCCAAAGCATATCATGTAGGAGCTAGCTAGCATATATATAGCTCATTAGCTTATAATTAACAATTAAATAGCCGCAGACAAACAGTACGCACTCTCCAAATTAAATAGTATCAAATGCCTGAAAAGGAAAATAATTTGATGAGGTGAACATAAAACTGACAATTAAGATGCTAAATTGGGCAATTTATGTAATTAATTACCACGTGCATGTAGAGATCGATCAAGATCAGCAAGTACTGGAATATTTAAAAATAAAATGGTAATAATAAATTAATTATAAAAAGAATTGATCACATGATCGATCGGAAGATCATATATATTGCCTCACCCCAGCCATGATCTGCAAACCCTAATCCCAATTGCTAGCTAGCATATTATATATATATATATATATATATATATATATAAAATAAAAGATAGAATATATCTACTCCAAATTAACTCCAGCTTGCTTCTAATTAATTCGATCCAGCTCATATATTAGAACAAAACATATCTATATATAAGAGAACAAACTAGCTATCCAACAATTATATATAGGTAATAAATAAGAAGCATTAATACTGAATTTTGAACGGTGAGAAAAAATCAGAAAAGATAGTGACTAAAAATATTCCAGGAAATTCCAAATTATATCGACACCTTTATATATATTATTCCCAACTTCCCTCAAAAAGATATAAATATATATATCACATGATTATGGAATATATCCCATTTCCAATTGTAATATATTAAACCACATCTTGATATATGTTCCAAGATTATTGCTTGCCACCGAAAGTTGCATTAGCCAATCTTCTGCATCTTACCGTACTTGTTGGCCTGAAAACCACTGTTTAGAGAACATGATATGTGGTCCTGCATGTTCAGTAAACAAGTAGAGGGGTTCGTTCCTCAGGCAGCTGGATGAAGAAAAGTAGGTCAGCAGGCCGAAAAACAATTATAAACACGTACAGACCCATGGATCTGATCATAACCTCGCTTTTAAAGCTTTTCGATCTCTATGACTTAAAAGTAGTACGTAGCTAGCTGGTTTATAGAGTGGTTTGGATTCAGAGATGAATTGAGATGGGTTGATATGGTTTGTGAATAGTAAAATAAAAGTTAAATTATGTATTATATTTTATGTGAAAATTTGAAAAAGTTGTAATAAAGAGATGAGATGAGTTGAGGTAAATTTTGAATGCAAACAAAACCGTTCATCTGAAAATAAAATTTTAGAGTTATTTTGCCTCTTATATATATATATATATATTAAGGAGCTAGCCCCAGTACATATGAAACAAATCTATAAATATATGGCTGAGATAGACGATCGAGAAATATATATGTCTATCTCAGCCATATATCTATAGATTTGTTTCATGTGTGTACTGGGGCTAGCTCCTTAATTAATTGATTCTTCCATACTCAAAACATTAATTTCTTTCCTCGTCCTTGGGTACTACAAATTCCAATGATGCATCCATCAGCTAGCTAGCTATGATCGATCGAAGTTCCACCTGGGGCAGGGGTACGTACTATCATCATCATAGGGCGGCATGCAGTTCAACCCTTTCAAAAGAGATATCGGTTGCGAGCTGTTATAAATGGTGATTAATAAGTCATACACTACCAAACTTACCATGATCTGCATGGTGGGTTGACTTCAATTTTGGATTCTCTATTAACACAAGTAGGGTACGTAATAAAGAATTTTCAATTAACCAATGGGTCTGGGCACTTAAATATAAGTCCCTGAAAGAAACTGCTCCTCCTAGCTATCTACTTTTACTAGGATTCCTCTCCATCCTCTTTCTTGCTCTAGTGGGCATCTTAGCCGGTCTATTCTAGATTTTTGAATCTAGCCGGCTTTGGAAGAGTGGGCTTTGGTCCCGTTCTAAAAGGGTACTTAATCATTATAAGGAACTGAAAATCTAGCTTTAATATGCGTCATGTTTCACTCTGTTCGATCGATCAGTGTTTCTTCAACCCTGATAAGTAAATTTGCATGCTAATTTTTGAAGTAAACCCTTTTTGTTATTGCTTAATGCCCAGTATTGACTAGAGGGGTGTTAAATCGTATTAACGGATCGTGTTCGTATCATGTCGTGTCAAGATATATACATTATATTTAATGGGTCAATTCGAACACCACTCGTTACTGAATACGAAATAGATTAACACGATACGACACGACCCAACTCGTTTCAACCCGTTTACATTAATGGATTGAACAAACCCGTTTCAATCTGTTTGACTTGATTGATTTTATATAAATATTAAAATATAAACAATATCTATAAAAAATAAAAAAACTAACTATAAGTACAAAATTACAATCCAAATAATAAAAATACTGACATTAAAATCTCAACAGTATCAAATATGATAAACACACAATTACACAAATATGATAAATATACGTTGTAATAATATTACAGTTACAATCCCGAATATAATAAACACACATTGTAAAATATTAATGTTACAATCCCAAATATGATATAAATGTAAATTCAAATTTTTTAACGGATCATAAGGGGTTATAATGGGTCATAACGGGTTTACCCGTTGTGTGGGTTGCATTAGTTAAGTTGGGTGCATTGTTTAAAAAATTTATGTGCTAGAACGTTGAATGTAGAAGTTTTGGAACGTATGGAAAGAGAAATTGCACTAATATTGTGTAAGTTGAAGAGTATTTGTCCACCATCATTCTTCGACATCATGGTTCACTTAGCCGTTTATTTGCCACGTGAGGCTCAACTTGTAGGATCAGACTAATATAGATGGGATGTATCCCATTGAACGGTTTCTTGGAAAGTTGAAATGCACAGTGGGTAATAAGGTCCGCCCATAATGATCAATTGCAGAAATATATATTGATGATGAGTGGCATACATTCTGTTCCAAATACTTCCACTGCGCTAACACAAGGTTTGATCGATCGGAAAGAATTTTTGATGTTGACCATGCAAGACAACGGAACGGATTTTCTGTATTTTCCCAACAAATACGTCCACTTGGTGCTCAATATAGTTATGATTTGTGTGAAAATGAGTTCGAGAAAGTTCAGTGGTACATGCTAAATAATTGCCTAGAGATAGAGAGCCACTTGAAGTAAGTTCAAATTAATTGTTAATTAATCATTGAATTTACTTATTAAACAATTATACAAATATACTTATTGTTTAAAATTTTTAATTTCAGTGATCATATTAACGTGCTGAAAGAACTGAGAGTAAATGATATAGACTAGAGACATGAATAGGAGTTCCCGAAATGGTTCAAACAACAGGTAATGACATTAATACAGATGCAATTTTGCACTAATATATTTAAAATAGAGATGATTGTTAACGGTTGAATGTTTATACTTTATTTAATATGTAGGTTGTACAAATGCATGCGAGTAATCTGAATGATATATAAGATGAACTATATCCACTGGCGTGTCGCCTCTCGAGACGCGCCACTCAATATTCTGCATGTATTTCTCGAGGAAGTAAGTATCACTCAATTGATCGAGAACTTTATAGAAAAACACAAAATAGTGGTATCCTTGTCAAATGGAGTCATGATGGAGACAATGTTGATTTCTGTAAAGTTATCGTAGATATAATTAGAATGAGATATGTGGGGGAGCTTGTGGTTTATATATTAAATGTGATTGGTAGGATTTAAGCAATCCTCGAAAGGGAAAATCCAGGATGAATATTTTCTGAGTATTAATACATAAAAAAATGATATGAACATGATCCTTTTATTTTGACTTCCCAAGCATATTAAGTATTCTATTTAGACGATCTTCAGTTCGGAAATCAATGGCAAGTAGTACAAAAATTTTCTCCTAGAAATATTTATGACGTTATCTCTGAGGCAGAAGGACAAGATGAAGAAGAAGATGATCCCTTTACTCGAGAAGTATACCAAGAGAGTCAACTTGCCTTTAACTTATTTGTAGATTTGAGCTAGTATGAGATGATTCCATTATATAGGGAAGATATTGAGGCTGAAATAGTTGAGGCAACAGTTGATCAAAGTGTTGAGTCATCTGAAATATCTACAAATGATGAGAGCGAATCTATAGATGAAACTGATACAAATGATTGACCAGTTTTGTATTCACATTATACAGTATCTCGCAATTATGCCACCAAAAAGGAAGGAAGTTCGCATCCCATCTCCACATGTTCCTGACTCTATGGAATAAGGTAAATAGCGAATACTCATTTTTTCAATTAAGATATATAATAATTGATACGAAATAAATAACTAATATTATTTTATAGTGATAACAGTACAATCTCGTCACGGACGAGACACTACTAGAGGCATGACGTTGGAGAAATATCGTAAAGTAGGTAAGATTAAGTTTAACATTCCTGACGAACATACTGGAGGCGAGAGACAACAAGTAGCTTGGCTTGTATTGCATATGAGTGCTTTTACACAGACTTATGCACCTTTCGCTACAAGTTCATGGCATAAAGTCTCATAATATGTGAAAGAGCTTATAAAGAAGGGTTGTTTGGTACGTAATATTTAAATAATAAATTTATATTGATATTATTTAATATTCTAAATAATAATATCTTTGTGTATATACTTTTTCAATGATAACTTCAAACTAAATTTTGGTCGGACAGAAGAATGTAGGACTGTCAAAGGGCTAATGTGTAATGTATTCTGCAAGTATAAGACGATGTGTCACGAGCATTACAAGAAATACGAGAAAAAGGAAGATGCATGCCAGCATCCTTTTCAAGATGTCCGATCTGAAGAATGAGAAAAACTTTACGACATGTTTGAGAATCCATTATATAAGGTAAATTCAATGAATTATTTATGTGTCATATTTGTAATTTTCACTTAGTAACTTTTACAACTTCTATGCAGGCGCGAAGTTCTATAAACAAAACGAATAGATCGAAGTTGAAGATTCTTCATCATACAGGCTCAAAGTCTTTCCATCGTCTCTCTCAGAAATTGGTAATGTACTCTTTTTTTTTTTTTATTCTATATAGTTTGTTTTTAATATTGAATTTATATCTTAACAATATCTATTGTAGAAAGAGTCAGACACCAATTATGATATGATAAAATTATATGCTGCATCATATATTAATAATAATGGAGAGTGGACTCATCCCGATACTCTTGAGAATTATGTAAGTATTATAATTTCTTTTAATTAAACATATTTAAATTATTGTGTCAATATTAATTTTATATGTTGTGTGTAGGATAAAATGGTTGTCCTCCGTACTGAAACTACATTAGATCATAATTCATCAACAAGTGATGTTGAAATTTTCACACAAGTTCTGGGTCAACGTTCAGGATATTTGAGGGGTTTGAGTCGTTGTGTAAAACTTTCAGGTTCTTCATCAACGTCAAGCACTATTGCCATTGCGTTAGAGAATGCAAATTCTAGGATCGAAAAATTGATTGCAAAACAGTATGAGTTAGAGGCTCAATTGATAAAACAAGTAGACATGGAGATGCGCATAAAACAACAAGAAGATCAACAAAGAGAGATGCAACTCCAAATGCAAGAACAACAAAGACAAATGCAAGTTCAAATGCAGATGCTTATGCAACAATTCAGGCCTCCAAACAATTAATTTTCATTGGAAGTGTTTTTACATATTGAACAATTATATATCATGTACTGATAATTTTATTAGTATTTTATTTATTTAAATTAGTTTAGTTTTATTTGTATTGAACAATTTGTAATGTATTTTTGAAATATAAATATGTATTTGGTTTTAAATTAGTATTGTTCATAAAAATAATAACCGTTCGAACTCTCATCAAACGTTCAAACATATATAAATTGAACACAACCATTCGAACATCACATGTTTTAATGTTCGAACGGTAAAAATGTTGCGCGCCGTTCAAACGCTTTCGAACAAGAAATTAACTGTTTGCGTTCGATCATCAATTTTTTTGTCCGAATATTTTTTCAAGTGTATTTGGTCGAACAGACTGGTATCGATCGACTGGCCATGAAGTACCCGTTTGAACAATCCCTCTTTGTTTGAACGTTATTTACGCCGTTTGAACGACTTTTCGAGATGAATTTAAATCGTCCCAAAAAAACAAATTCGTTCGAACGTAATCGATCTGTCTAGCTCAATTTTGTCCCAAAAGATATTTTTTGGGATGAATTTGTGATTTTCGTACCAAAATACCTTTTGGGACAGTTTTATTGGGACGACCTTGGGACATATTTTTTTCGTCCTAAAAAATATTTTGGGATAAAATGCTAGTCTTTTGAGACGAAATTTTTCATTCTAAAAGACCTTATTTATTGTAGTGAGACACATGTACTATCTATACATGGATAAAAAAAAATATGTTGTGTCTATCTTACATTAACATTAACAACTATAAAGTAAACCAAAATACATCGTATACAACAAATGTATTAAAGATAAAGGCTTTAAAAGTCAAGCTCCGGTCCCCAAAGTGCGCTATTTATTAAGTAATTAATATTAGGTGTGTGCATATATATATATATATATATATATATATATATTGACTGACTAATTAATATTAAGTACTCAGGGTCAAGAGCATTATTTTTGAATAATTAATAAGAATTAGACCTTCCTTCTTTTCAGACTATATAATTTTATGGATACCAAAAAAATTTGAGATGATAAAAAAAAAAAAAAAAAAAAACTGGCTTTATTAATTGTCAACTTTTCCTATTAAATGTACATGTGCTATATAGCACACATGGTTTTACCAAACCGTGTGATCTTCCCCACTCAAACAATGTAGGTTTTATGCGAAGAAGATTCGGCTAAGCATATTAATTATATTCGGCACAGATAGGAGAAGATGGGTCTAAAATCATCATGTTAAATGAGTTTTGTCATTTCATTTCTTATAAACTTTAGAATTGTACGTAAATGGACTTATATAGAAGCTTTATTTGTTAGGATATTAATTAAACTAACATGCTTAGCAGTAATCCTTCTTTTCCGTATATGCAAACTCAAAGCATTAGTGTTTATGAACAACTAACTTTTAAACAAATAGAATTTTGAACTTACAATTACATAGATGGAACAGCTTACCATTAAAATTCCAATTTAACAAATTAATGACATCCAAATGATGGACTCACACACACACACACACATATATATATATAGTGAGAAATGCATAAACTTACATATGAAAGGCATTCAACATGCATGCTGTTCAAAATAGTTATTCTATTATCAAACTGATCATATGTAGAGCATACCATCCATATCACTTAAATAGTAAGATCTTATAATTTGTAAGATCCAAGTCTTAAAATTTATCTTTTAAATTAAATTATGTCATTTAAGTACTTTACTCTTTGTGCTGATCTACACACCGGCTTGAGAATATAATTTTTCTGTTCGAAAACATGATCAGCAAGCACTACAACAATTTTGAGCTTTTGGGATGAAATTATTTAGGAACAAACAAAATTTCGTCCCTAAAAGTCATTTTTGAGACAAAATTTAAATTTCGTCTCAAAAAATTGATGACTTTACAAAATCGTTCGAATGGTAAAATAACCGTTCGAACAGTATTTTCTGTGACGAATTATATCGTCTCAAAAAGTTTTTTCCTTTCGAACGGAAAAAAATACTTTCGAACAGTAAAATTTTGGCGGGGAAGTAATTTATTATGGCGGAAAAAGTTCACAACTATTTGAGCACTGCAATGTTTGAAAGATGTTTAATAAGACCTCTTTCTAACACAGTTCAAAAGGCTTAAAAAAATAATTGCGAAGTTTGAAGAACATTCAAAAAAACATTCTGGCATGCACGTTCTCAAGCATTTAAATTTGTAATGTTTCAATTAGGTTCAAGTGGCATTTAAAGTCACATGATTTGAACAAGCATGTAGATCCGGTGATATAAACATTTAATATCAAGCATTAGCTAGGTTAAATAAGACAAAAGGCTGCCACAGCCTTAATGTTGATGTTTGTCCCTTCTACACTCCCAATCAATATACTATTGCTGGATCGAAGTCAATAATATTAATTCTCTCATATTTCCTCATGTCCGTTAAAAAAAATGAGTCCCAAACATTCAATTCCGGCCGGGACTAGAGGCAGCATGTGATCATGCAATGTTGGACATCCATGTACATAGGAAAAACAGATCATGCTAATAGGCAATTTCTAGATTTTAAAGGTAGCTAACTCTACGTATGTTCTTCATAACACTCAAATATATATATATATATATATATATATATATATATAAATATAGGGGCGGAACCAGGAGTTTTTTGTTGGAGGCCAACCGAAATTATATATATAAAAGCATGTAAGTTCTTATAGCTCCCCTCTATATGACTACACGTGCATTTCTAAATATCTATTTAAAGACTTGAAGTAAAGAATCAATATTGTAATCACTTAAAGTCGATTAGATAATAAAAAAAATTCAACATTGTTCTACAAATAAATAGCTTTTAAGAAAAGACTAAGAGATTTTCTTGCCTATTATGAGATGTAAAAAAAAAAAAAAAAAATTAAAACAATTAGTGTGAGCATGTTAGATTTTATTAGTGACCAAAAAATAAGTGCAAGTATGAAAAAAATATTGAGAAAATAAAAGGAACTTGGAAAACTAAGTGTTAAGTAAGATTTTGGAAAATTTTTGGAGGGGTCAAATAGTCTTTATATTGAGGACATCTTAAAAAATTATTTATTAAAAAAAGGTTTTGATATAGATCTGCCCCCACCCCTAAATGTAGTACTACTTCAGTTCCTATATATATATATATATGTCATGTGTGTATAAAAGAAATTCTACGTGGAAGTCTAAATTCTACGTGGAAGTCTTGCACCACACACATCTACCTAATTATCAACGTGTTGTTTATTATTTTTGTCATTCTATCTTAATGTTTAAATATGTGTGTTTTAATATAAAGATAAAAATGACAAATCACATATTGGTTAGGTGAAAATGTATGGTATAAGACTTGATCAATATATATATGTGTGTGTGTGTGTGTGTGTGTGTAAACTTCAATTTTGTGTAATCGTCGTTCTCGATGCCTTGTGCCTCCTCGCAAATCCTTATTCCACATGCATCAAATTGCTGAACTTGACAAGAAGGCAACTGGTCATGGAGGCTCCAGTTGCCATGTTGAGATATAGGGATAATAAAAGAAGCCCATGTATATATAAAAGGCTAGCTCCCTTCTAAGGGGTGCAGTATTCTTTCCAGGGCCTCCTCCTTTTGTGGCCCTCCGAAAGCAGACTTACTTGGGTTGGGGTCTGCATAATTTCATGAGTCTTGTAATGTTTTCCATTCATATTAATGTCCATTTCAAGAAGGTCGAGCTTTACTTAGCTCAAGTATTTCTATCCAATATTCCCCATATAAAATCTAAAAAGTATCTATAATAATTAGAGCTATAAGTCAGTCCGTTCCGTGAGGGGTGATGGATTGAAATTTTCAGTCCATCATTTTCCCGGACCAAACCCAACCGAATACCCATAGGGACGATCGTAATGGTAGCTATCAGTTTGATTGGTCCGGCCTAATTATTTTGTTATTTTGTTTCATTTTTTCATATAAATTAATAAAACAAATTGTTTAAATTACTATATTAAAATTAAGTGAATTATTAATTATGTAACTAACTTATTAAAAATATTTAACTATAATTCTATTTATGATGTTGATAGTTACTAGTTACTAACTTAGACTTTACTCTTTAGTATGCATAATTATTAATAATATCAATAATTTTATATATGGTTAATGAATATTAAATAATTTCATTGTACATAGATAATTCATGCTTGCTTGCAACTTAGGTATTTAAAAAAAAATTACCTAAGTACTTCAATTAAGTGTAAATAGTAGAGTATGTGTGAATATATGATGTATTAACTATTTACATATAATGACATAAATTATCACATGATTTATGATTTATTATAAATTGATAGCATATATTATTTTATATTTTATATGATCAATAATAATAAGTTAAATGAAAATTACATCATTAACTTAAATGATTACTATATTAAATAATATATTAAATTATTAAAAATATTTTAAAAAAATAATTACTATAGGGGTTTGGTCGGGTCCGGTCCAAAATTTATAGTCCCCGGGACCGGATGGAATTTCTTCAGTCCACAATTTTTGGGATCAAGACCGACCCATGCAATATTCGATCCGGTCAGTTTTTTCGGTTCGGATCGAATTTTGTACACCCCCAATAATAATGATTAGTTTCCAAGATTTAACAGCTTTATAATGATTGATTCGGCCTAGCTGGAATCTAGACAACAGGTTCATCTAGGCAGTTACTCGGGTGAGGATTAATTCGGATCAAATAGCGATCATATACCTAAAGATCAAACGCCCATGAAAAATTACGTACATTTAAGAGATCCAAAAGAAAATCCATAAAATAAGGTCAAGAGATTGGTACTGGATTTAAATTACTTTGTGTTGGTAGTGGGTACCCTATGACCCATGTTGTGTCCACATAGGTGGGAAAATTATTATTTAACTCCCCACCACTAGAAGTTAATTAACTTCCCACAACTACCAGTACTTAATTTCAGGAAAGTTAATTAACCGTCTATGAGAAAACTCTTTAAATAAGAGTTTTTAAAGAGTTTTCCTTACATTAAAATTATAAGAGTGAAAAAATGAACGTACAAAAAAAAAGCTCTCCTCTATCTCTACAATTTTCTAGAGCAACCCTTGATCAACTTTTGATCTTGAAGCGTAGAATTATTTAAGAGACTCTAGTAGCCTCATAAGTGATATAGAGGTGCAAACAACAAAGTGACTTGGGTTGTAAGAAGAACAAAGGTCTAGGCTTGTGGGAATTTTGCTCTTTGAGGTAATTCGAATTTACCTTATTTAACTTGGTATCAAAGCCTATGCTGCTTATTTTCGTTCGTATGAATATGATTACAAGTTGTTTGATGCTTCATAATGAGTTTAAAAGCATCTAATTGATGATATGCCATGATTGTTTGTGTTTCAGATTTTTTATTAGAGGCTACGGTATGACATATTTAAAGTTGAATTCTCTACATGAAAACATTCTTTATAATGTCATAAACATATCCCTTAAATTTGGTGAAGTTTTGTTGCATGTAGAAGAAGAAATCTGAAACCCTAATTTTAAAATTCATATTCGAACCTTGAATTTGACCCAACTTTTAACCAAACAAATCTTATTTTATATGATTAGAAATTTGGACTCATAAGCTTTAAATTGACATATTATATGCTTGATTTGGAGATAATATGAGTAAGTTATTGTCAATTGAAAATGGATATCGAAATTGGAAAAAATCAAAAAAATTGATTGAGGAAGAACATGATGAACAATAATTTTTTACCAATCCCACTCTCGGCCTTAAAGTGTAATCCACCCTCGCGCTTGGGGTGTACTTTTGCTCACTTTATCGATACACATATACATTAAGATGACTGAACTTTGTATTTGGATATCGGTAAACACTAAGAACGACAGAGGTGATATATACTCTATGTTGCAACAATTGAAGCAGAGGCAAGACAACCTCTAGAGCTAAAACGAAGCCTACATGCTAAGGAGGCGCGTGCAGCAGCTTCCAGTGTCCATTTTTTGTCACGTGTGGCACGTGTACTCTTGTGTTGGTGTCTAAAGTTAATTTTTATATTTATATTTTTTGTTATGGTAGAGAGCCAAAAAATATTTTTTAAATCATTTTTATTAAAATGCTTTAAAAAAAATAAAATTTGATAATAATAATAAAAATTATTTTTGGGACACTTGTCATACTTCATCAAGTCCAATTTTTCTGTTTTATGAACATTTATATAGATTATTTGTAGATGCATGTATTGAATTGATTTTGTAAATATACGTCCATATTGAATGTGTCCTAGATTTGATGACCTATTAAACCCTTCTCATTAGGTGAAAATGTGGGTTCTCTATCCATTGAACTATCATGTATACATTTATGATTAGATGTTTGAGTTCATTATTTTTTAATTAAAATTGATAGAGTTGACAATGGTAATTTTTTGTGCTCATGTATAATGTATATATTTATTTTTATGTGAATGGATAATGTGTAGTTTATAAGTATATTGATGACATGGCATTCCTGTTTATTTATTTATTATTTTCCTAGAAGAATTGTAGTAGAATTTTCTTTGAAAATGTAATATTGGAAATATAATTTTATTATTGAGGCCATGTAAAGGGTGTGCTTCACATCTATTGATATACTTCAAGCTTACCTTAACATGATGCACCAAATTCTGAAAAGTTAAGAAGTTCAGGTAAGTGGGGTTCCTATATATACTAGACTTTGCATAAAAATAAAATGGGCTAGGGTTGATTTTTGAAAAGTATGCATGTTTTGTTATGAAAAGAAATTTGAACTACCTCAGTTATTTGTTCTGCATTACTCATGAGATTCTGTTTAAGAATAAAGTATTTTTTTGGTTTGACTGGTGTAGACACGAGCTAGTTTAATATTTTATTTTTGAATTGTGCAAAAGAGAGCGAATATGAAATTTTGGGCATAAATTATGCTTTTGTGATCTGATTCTGTTATGTTCTGAAGATTTTTTTGTACTCTGATATGATATGATGTGATTTCTAAAAACCTCTGACATAACATTCTGTTTCTATTTTTGTTCCGTTCTTACCTTACCACGGGTGTAAAACTGTGGCCTCTGTTCGGGTTGGTTCCAACTTTTCTATTTCTGGTGTACCCACTTTGGAAGCAAAGTGGTTTTCTACATGATCTTTCTTGTGTGCACACTCGGGGTTTCGAGAATAATAAAGAGAAGATTTACATTTTATTTCTGTTCGGTTGGTCGCTGGGGTTTTCACAACCCTACCACGGGGGTTAAACATGGTCTCTGTTCTAATATGATAATATAAGATGCGATGTTTCGGTTTATGCTATGCCAAAGGGATTTTGATTATGAATATTTTTGAACTTTCGCTCTGATATTTTTTATAATATTCTGATTATGCATTTTGAAAGAAAATGTTTTATTCTGCATTCTGAAGAAAGTATTTTGTTCTGCGTTCTGAACTTTGTAAATGCTCATGTTTACACACTAGTATATGTTCTCTGCTTACTGAGTTGTTGATAGTTTACCCCTTATCTCCAAATATTTTTCAGATAATTTTGATGGTTAAGCTGAGAGCAAGAGTATGAAGTTTTAACAAGGTGTGATGATCGTAGAGGAATAAGTGTTCGAGGGTACAAGTATTTATTTGAGAGTCATAGTTAGTAAATTGATTATTTTGAATATTTTGATGTGTTGGGTTAAGGATATTTTTGAGTTTTTGGAAAGTTTCTAATTTAATTTATTGAGAATTTCTTTGTTGTTTCGGTGAATGAACATGGATATTTGGGCTGAACAAATGAATTAATATTTTATTGAGTTTTCTGGATTTTATAGTTATAGTATTGGAATTGATATTAAGTATTAAAAGCTAACTCTTCGGACTTCCGAGATCGGGGCGTTACATGCTGGACTGCAATTAGGGTGATGACTAACACACTTATACAACTGTAGTTGGTTATTTGTTGTCTAATGTGAGTGTAACCCCGATCACATGTGCATTGCTAACACTTAGCTTACGAGGTTGTGGGAGAGATGTTGGACTATGGTTGGGGCAAGGGAAAACACACTTATATAAGTGCAATTAGCCTTTTGTAGCCTAGTGCGGGTGTTAGCCCCAATCACATGCGCGTTACTAACACTAGGTTTACGAGGTGGTAGGAGAAATGTTCAACTGCAATTTGGGTGATGACTAGCACAAGTGCAGTTTGCCATTTTTTGACTAATGCGAGTGTTGGCCTCGATCACATGCACGTTGCTAACATTCGGCTTACAAGGTGGCAGGAGAGATGTTCAACCGTAGTCAGACCAAAGGCTAACCTTAATCATGCGTGTGGTTTGGCTTTGGCTGCCTAGTGAATTAGGATGTTGCATGAAAGATAACATTTGAAAGAAAGCCACTTTATTGCATTCTTATGTTAAATGAAACAATTTAAGCAAAGTACTTTTTTAGATACTTGGCATTCCAAGGGTGGGGTAATTCTAATTTGTTCATATCCCTGAGGTGATATGAACTAGCCGGTCCCTCCCATCAAGGGTCCCTTATCCTTGCGTCGTTGTTCCTATTTCCCTTAGCACTAAGTCCCCAATCTAGAGTGACCTGGGCTTGACTTTCTTATTGAAATAATGCTCGATCCTCATTTTGTAAGTTGTGACTCTAATCTTTGCCTCCTCTTTTCTTTCATCTAGCAAATTGAGATTCTCCTCTAGTCCCCTGTTATTCACTTCCTCACAGTAGGGTCGAACTCTGTGACTTTGTATGCCAGTTTTCACCGGTATTACTGCTTCGCTCCCATATGTCAATGCAAATGGAGTTTCCCTAGTTGGAATTTTTATAGTTTTCTTGTACGCCCATAGGACTCGTGGTAGTTCTTCGGCCCATGCTCCATTTTTGTTTTCCAGTCTTTTCTTTATTATGATGAATACGGTCTTATTGGCTGCCTCAACTTGCCCGTTGCCCTAAGGGTGCCCCGACGAGGAGCCTTGACTTTTATTCCCAACTTTGCACACCAGTTGTGATATTGGTCATAATTGAATTGTCACCGATTGTATGAAATTATGGCCTAAGGTTTGCCAAACTTGCATTCGACGGTCTTTCAAATAAATTTGGTGATGGTGCTGGCTATAATTGTTGTTGATGCCTCTTGTAGCGCCCTCAACCCCCACTTGTGTTTTGGCAGGAGTCATAACGCCGAGATGTTGGCCGCTCGGGTTGCACACCCCTAAAGCAATGTGGAAGCAAGTGTGTGCGAGCATGCAATCTAATAGTGTGCAGTTAAATTGCAACATAAATTAAAAAAGGAAATCAGAAATACTAACAGTGCCAGAATTTAAAATTACATCACCCAACAAAAATCATAAGTCACCAATCTTCCAAACATCGACATAAAAATAATACCGTCATCCGCTTAAATTAAAAGCATCTAATCAACACTACACCAAGGGGAAAAAGGGCCCCCAAGTCTTCACTCCTCAGGTGAAGCCGAACCTCCAAGTTTATAATTATCCTCTGCATCAAACGTAGGTGGAGACACCATAATAAGATTTTGCAAAGTCTCAGTAAGTGAAACAAAGTCTAACACTCAAAATACAAGCAGATGGAAAAATAAAATCATGCAAAATAGAAAATATCAGAAAATCATAACATTTGCGATTTTTGAAAACACGAGTATACCCATTTCTCATGCAAGACACCACACAACTGAAGATCACATTCTTGAAATTGCTCTTTGTGCTTGTAGCGAGAATCTATTACTTGCATATATAAATGAGGCGTAGAGATTAGTGATTCCAACACTGAAATCTACATCCACAAGCAGATCTTTTAACCCTTTCTGTCAACTCTCATAGCAGATCTTTTAACCCTTCCACCTTACATGATGGGCTGCAATTTGCTATGGACTCTTGATTGGACTTGTCATTCCTGAATCGTTTTACGTTATTCAAGCAAATGCCCAAACTTGACCCATTGCACTGCAGGCCTCGACCCTATGGGGGGCAGGAAATTTACGGCAAACAATCTAAAAAGAAAAATACTATTTTTGGTTTTTGAATTAAAAGGGTTCGGGATTTGAAAAGATTTGTTTTAGGGGATTGGGGTCTTTTTTTTTTTGTGAATCAGATTGGGGTCCATTTATATATGTTAGAATTCTACATGAACTGGATTTTACAAAATTACACTATTTTTTTCTTTTTTTCTTTTGATAGGGTCCAATAAGGGCATGAAAAGCAGCCTTTCTGCTTTTAAAAGAAGACAAGAAAGCAAAAGAGTCAAGAACTACTGTTTTTAGTTATGTACTAAAAAAGTTGTCTTTCTGATTTACAAAAGATTACTACTTACAAAAGCCCAAACGAAAAACATATTTGATGGAGTTATTATTGCAAATATCGCTTATTATCAAGACTAAAATTCATGATTAAATAAACCCTTAATCTTTGTTGAGTAATGCTATTATGCAGCTCCAGTTATACCATTTATTTTGTCCTATTGACGTGATACCACATAAAAATAAAAATAAAAATAAAAAAATATATTGAAAACAAAATAACGGATGACTAAAACCTTAGATTACTTCTACTCATTTTATATTTATACTTTTTCTTAATAAACTACATGGCACAGTGCCATGTCAATAAGACAAAATGAGCGGTATAATTGGGGCGGCATAATATCATTTATAAGCACATTAATTAAAGAGGTCCTAATGGTACGCATGCACTTTGCTTATTAATTTGCTCAAAACAGAGAAGATTTTACAAAATAATAATAATAATAATAATAATAATAATAATATGCTGATCAAATCAATATTAATTTTTAAACCATCATTTTACATCAAATTGAAGAGGTGCATGTTTGATGGACGACTGTAAAATGCTAAAATATATTCTCCTTATCAATTTCTTTTCATTATCAAAACATGTCTATATCAAGGAAAAAAAAAAAAAAAAACAGACTATCCTTTTGTTTTTTTCCTACCGTACGTTCACATATCTTTTCAAAGAAATATAATATAATTATAAAAATATTATCAGAATGGTATATAATCCATGGCTGTCTTTTCCATTGGTTGTATCCACTGGGTTACTTTGCTTATGTCAATTAGCAACTGGATCGGTCTGAATTAATTATGTTTTACCGGCATCCAAATGCCATTTCAAACGTTTAATATCCAGTTTTATCATAATAAACAAAAGAAATTTGGTCTAATGCACATGATGTTGCAATATCTGTCTTTAAGTTGTTGTGTTGATGTTAGCTAGCTTCCTCAAATACATCGAACTTCATAGATACTTACTAGGCAACCTTTTTTTGGCGTGATTATAAGGATCGTTAATTATATTAATGTGATGGAGTTGATGATGATCATCATCAAGGGGGCATCTACATGAAAATGCCCCAAGAATTTTTTTGACTTGAGACTTAAATTAACGTAATTAGCCCATGCATGGATGATCATGATATATATTCTAATTCCTGTCACGTTGTTGTTCCCATGATTTATCGCCGGGCTGGTTGTTGTTAATTTCATTATACATATATATATATATATATTTATATATATACGTTTGAGGAAGCTGCAATAATTAAAGTACTACTCATGATGAAATATTCCTTGAAAGTTAAAAAAGGGAAATGGATAATATTATCAAAATGCAATGAATTAATTTGCTTACATATGGATGTGATCCGTGACAACAAAAATATGAAAAATGCATCATAAATTTAGAGATCTAGTTAATTATTTGTTGATCTCACGTATAATGACCCGTGAATCGTGATCAAAGTACTCAGTTTCTCTAGCTAATACACGTTGAATTAAAGAGTGCAACATTAAAACAATAAGTAGTAAAAAGATTAATGTTATTAGGTTTTTGAAAAATTAATAGTACTCATAAATCTATTTTGCTTTAGATTTAATTAGTTTTCACAATTGTCGAGGTAAGTTACCCTCGATCACGACATCAACAAGTTTGATAAGAATGATAAAAATTAAGATGAAAAATAATATTACTATATTATAAAATATTAGTTGATGTGCCAAGAATCATGCACGATAATATGATCACTATATCTATATATATATATATATAGACACTTAATTTCCTTAAAAATGATCATGTTTAAATTGAGCAATAGGCGGTAACGGATGTGATGAGGAGCATCATGAATCTCTCAACAAGGTATTCCCTTTTGTTTTTATTACATGAACTAATCATTAGTTTAGAATTCAAAGTGGAGGTCAAGTTGTTCAATCCTAAGCTGTGGTATATATTGTGTGATACAGATTGTAATTAATACTTCGTCAATTGTTGGCCGTTGGCTTTTAGGCTATAAGCTTGGCTTGTAATTAGCAACTTAAATATTGCATAAATGTGATCACTTTCCAAATGATTTAAAGGATTCTAAGACGTCAAATGCCATGCACTTATAATAATAATTATTAGTATGATCTTTGATATATATATATATACACACACACACACACACACGCATCATTAAGTATATATTATATAATTGGTTGGAATATTATTCACATGCAAACCTAGAAAACAAAGGTAACATCATCCTTCTATGTCTTCGCTTTATTAGTTTTAAGATTTATGTAGCGATATTCACTAGCTTGTTTGGTTCCTACAATGGATCATATGTATATATATATATATAAGACAATAAGATTCGGCACTGTTTATATTAACATATATATATATATATATTAACAACCGTGTGATGATCTACTCATGCATGCATGTATTAGGATATATATATATATATATATATATATATATATATGCATATAATATGCAGCTAATTGTCTGATTTGTGCAAAAAATGATTTTCCTACTGATTAATTTATATTAATTGCTTAATAAATACCTGTATATATTGATCCAACTAGCTAGTATTACAACGACTAATTTAAAAAATAAAAAATAAAACTGAGAAATAAAATGAATAAATTAAGGCTTGAATTATGATTGGATGCATGCCAAAATGACTAATATTATTGCAGAAATTAATTACCTTCCTTTGAATTACACGTTCTTCTCACATACATACATACATACATACATATATATATATATATATAAAATACATGATGATAGATAGAATCCTAGACTAAAAATTCCTTTAAAAAGCCTCAAAGTTTACATAAATACATGCCGATGCTAATATAATTAATAACAGTCATTTGAGAGGGAATTAATATTCATGAGTACTTATAATATTATATACTCCGAAAGTAGACCTAAAAATGGAAAATTATAATCATTATGGATCAGACATTATATATATATATATATATATATATATATATTTATCAATCAGACATTATATATTGAATTGCAATGATTAGAGAAAAGAAATTACTCAAAAAGAAAAAAGCGAAGGCAATAATTATATATTTATTTATTTTCTATAGAGCGCCAACTCTTTATAAACTAATTATATCTTAAAAAGTGGTTGCGTCCTATGCTAGCTTTTACCGTGAAAGCATGATCAGTGGCATCATTTCATTAAAAAGGCTGGCGCGCGGCAGCTAGCTGTTAAGGCATTGGTTACTCTTAGGCTAGCCTAGCTTTTGACCTAGGTAATTAATTAGTACTTGAGTAAGCTAGGTCGTTTAATCTTGCTATATTTCTCCTGATAGTCGCTACAATAAAATCGTTTATTTATAATTAATTATTTTTTATAAAAATAATTATTTTTTATTAAAATAAGTCTAATGTTATCGTAAATAATTATTTTTATTTAAATAATCTGTCACAAATACTCATTTTTCTTATAATATGTATTATATATATGTTTAGCCATTATTAATGAATTAAAGATATTATATACTTCCTTCATTGCCAAGACATCAAGTGTACAGGCTAACTTTGGCTTCATATTTAATTCCTCTATCCTTTCGATTTCCTAATCTGTTCTTTATATATGAATTTTACCTAAAGGGCATGTACTGATGTACTTGCTAGTTTACTGATAATCCAGTTGAAGTTCTGCTAATATTTATCAACAGATTTATAATGACACCCAGCTTCCTGCATAATAGATGCAGATAAAAAAGAAATTTAAAAAAATGGAAAAAAATAATTAATATATTGAAAAGGAATAAAGAAAAGGTGAAATGGAATGGCCAAGATCATTATATATGATCTATAATAACCAAGAAGTTGGGGGGTATTTGCTAAGCGATTGTCTCATATGAATACTATATATAATGCTTATATAAGGCCAAAGATGACCAGGTTCCAATGTTACTCTTGTGGCAGCAATAGTTCATGACTTCAACTTCTTCACCAGAAATGAAGGAGAATTCTCTGGTTTTTGTCTTCCTCTTATGAAAGAAAACTCCTGATTTTCTGTTAACCAAAAAACAAGCCCTTCCTTTTAGTAAGAGCGCCGGCAACAAGAAAGGAAGAAAGAAACAAAGGAGTGTTTGGAAAGGAAGAAAAAAATAAAAAGAAAGAACAGGAAGACAAGTATCAATCTTCTGATCCCTTTCGAATCATGTCAAATATTACAGGTGATGAAGGGAGTTTCTCTTCAGGAAATACTGGGGACCAGGAAAATCAGCTTCAACAAAACTTCCATGGCACAAGCTCAGGACGACCCTCCGGTGTCTCTAACAGCAATAGTTCTACCTCCCAACAGCAGCAGCAACAACAACAACAACAGCCAGTTAAGAAGAAAAGGAATCTTCCAGGAACTCCAGGCAAATTCAACCACCCACGAATCTTAGTCATGTTTTTTGATCTGTTAAAACATCTAGCGATCGAGCTAGCTGGTCCCTTAGATTAAATATTGAACTTTGTGATCCCGAAAGAAGTTTTCCTGAAGTTAATTTTGAAATTAAAACACGTAAATTCTCTTGGCATGCATTAATTACGTGTTCTTGAACATATATAAGAGGCGATTTTACCACTGAATTTTACATGTTTCAGTCATGTTTGAGCATACACGTTAAGAAGTTTATGATTTAGGTCAAGAGAATTACAAAGAAATTTTTTTATGAATCATGAGGTTATCATCTCGAAAAATATTAAAGCTGATAGCCATATTTGTGGAAAGAATAATTATTATGATAAAAGTTCAATTATTGCCTAGAGATCAGATTACAATAATTGTTGACAACTGTTAGCTAGCTTGATTGCATTTTGTATCTCTCTCTTTTTGCTTCTAACTGTTGTGGGTGCTATGGGGTCATGATGGAATCAGTAGTACTGTAGATGGAATGATATTTATGAAACTCCGACTTACATAATATATATGGATGACATTTTTCTTCTGATCTATAAGTGAATATTTCTAATATTTCATGCTCTCACTTAGAGAATTAGCAATCTAGCTTATAATATCGATCGTTCCTGGCCTTGTGGATGATCAATTCGACAAGGCTATATATATATGCTAATTATGGAATTTTTATGGATTAATAGATCCAAAGGCTGAAGTTATTGCTTTATCGCCAACAACACTAATGGCAACAAACAGGTTTGTATGTGAGATTTGCAATAAAGGGTTCCAGAGGGACCAAAACCTTCAGTTGCACCGAAGAGGTCATAATCTTCCATGGAAGCTCAAGCAAAGAACGAGCACCGAGATCAGGAAACGGGTCTACATATGCCCTGAGCCCACATGTGTCCACAACAAACCTGCTCGTGCACTAGGAGACCTTACAGGCATTAAAAAACACTACAGCCGGAAACATGGAGAAAAGAAATGGAAATGTGACAAGTGCTCAAAGAAATATGCTGTGCAATCGGATTGGAAGGCTCATCAAAAGAGCTGTGGTACTAGGGAATACAAATGTGATTGTGGAACCATCTTTTCCAGGTTCTCATTTAATATTTAATTTCCTCAAGTGCATATATAGAGTACTAAACATATATAAGTACTTCATCTGCATGGAATTTTGATTAATTAAGTCGTTTTTGTGGGTTAATTTCTAAGTTCGCAGAGCCTGTTGAAAATCTGCCCCAATTGGTAATATATAAATGGGCTGTTTTCACTTAGGTTAAATTATCACAGTATTTCAAACTTTCCAATTAAAGGAAATGATTTAGAAATGGCCGACAAATTGATGGAGTACTCTTTTAGATACCCTTTTTGGTGCTTCTTTTTATGCTGCAAGTTTTGAATTTTTTCTTCTCATACAAATATTATAGTCTACTGTCCTTAATTATTTGAATTAAGGTTTTTAAACTAGCAACCAAAACCTAATGCATCTCACTTCTTCGTGTGCGTGCAGGAGAGATAGTTTTATCACCCACAGGGCCTTTTGTGATGCATTAGCGGAAGAAAACAACAAAGTAAATCAGGGACTGATGAATAATGTCGGATCAAACTTTCAGACACAAATGCAGGAGCTTATGTCATCCATGCCCATGAATACAACCACCAATGCATCCATTGGAACATCCGAATTCAACAATTTAGACCCCAAGAACCCCCTTAACACCCTCCCTCAAGAACCAGTCCCAATGCCTTTCAAACCTATGAACATGACAGGAGGCATGTTCTCAACCAGCTCGGGTACTCTCTTTGGTGGTCCAAGAACCTCCTCTTCATCAAGCCTTCAGCTCAGTTCCAACAGCTCCTCTGGCTTGAATTACCTACATGACAGCAAAAATGGTTGCCAAATATCCGGGTCTGCTCACATGTCAGCAACAGCTTTATTACAGAAAGCAGCCCAAATGGGTGCCACTGCAAGCAACACTATAAACTCTCCCATGATGCAAAAGAGCTTTGTTAGTAGCATGGCTGGTCCTGACCAGCTTTCTTCGATTAGACCACCATACACAGGTAACGTTCAGCAGCTTAACTCCTCATATGATCACTTCCGACCACAGCCTGATCATCAATCAAACATGGCTGGGATAAATGGCGGTGAATTCACCAATCAGCTTTTGCAGAAAGGCCCCCATGAAGATATCTCACAGATTTTTGATACTATTGGTGGCTCTACAATACAAAATATGGTGTTTAGCCAAATGCTCATGGGAGGTGATCAAAACCAAGGCTTCATCAAGAACAAGGAACAAGAGGAAAGTGGTAGTTCTAGTTTGATACATGGGAGAACTACGGTGGCTCCGGATAGGAACAAGACAGTGCCGTCAAGCTTTGGAGGAAGTGCGGCACGAAATAGTATGACACTTGATCTAATCTTGGGGATTGGAGGGTCAAGGCCTGTGCTCAGTTGGCAAGAACAGCAGCAGCAGCAGCAACAACAACAACAACAACAAAGGTTGGAATTGGAGGAAATGATCGAGCCAGCCAAGGTTGCCAATTATGATACCTTTCCAGCAATAAATCCCACGTGGGGATTTGGGGATTGAAAGCTTTCATTTGGTATATATGTTTAGAGGTTTGATCTGTAGGAGTGGAGCCCTGATTAGAGGAAAAACATGCGGGTTTCATTCACATTTTGATTGGCCATGAGCCGTACGTAGTAATCCAAAGGGCACGTAATGGGTTATCATGATTTGGCCATACTCAACTTAGCCATCGTCACACCTGAGCCTCAGTACTCTTGAACTCTATGTGGCTCTCCAGCACGTACGATCCAACTAGATGGCTCTTTTTTCTTGTATCTTGATTAATATGCTTGTTTGTGATCAGGCTTCAAAAAGAAAAAAGAAAACATGAATTCCATCGCTACAACTTAATTGAATGGTCCTAGCTTGAGTGTGCTTAGGGGAATAACTAACTAAGAAAAGGCCGGTGAGTTCTAGCTAGCGGGCATCATGTAAAACGATATTCAGTACCATGTTGAATGCATGATTTACAAAGACTAGTCACTAGATCAGCACGGGCAAACGTGAATATGCTTTGAATCTCTCTCTCTTTTTCTTTTCTTTTTTTTGGCAAGTGCTCTATGCATGATAATCATAAACCGTAGCATGCAGCCTTTAATTTTGATTCTTTTTGAAGACTTTCCGCTCCTAATTTTACTTTTCATGAAGCACTTAAATCTAATTAATTAGTTAGTAGGCTAGCTAGGCGTTTCGTAAATGATAAATAATCTTAAATGGACTTGGCTCGATCTTAAATTTTTGGACATTTTCCGCCGCTAGGATATTGCAATATTGGACTGATCTGAGGATGTCACTTTCTTATATGCTTTAATTTGCTCGAAGTTAAAAAAGAAGATCAAAGAACAACACAAAGAAGAAGATGTACAAGAAGATACCAGTTACGCCCAACTCCTTATATTTTAGAAAATTATTTGCACAAGCTTGTTTTTTTAAATAAAACTAACTAATTAAAAAATAGAAAACGCCCCAGATTAATGTTCAGGTGGGGAATACCTTTGTAACCGCTTTGTTGGTTTGCATTCTCTCAGTATATTTTTCATTTATATCCGTTGCATTTTTGCTTGAGAGTTTTTTCATCAAACAATTAATTCGCTTTGTTTGATTTTCCATCTCATAATGGATGAGGACCACCTTTCTGAACGATGGGGGAAGTTGCCTTTGTCTGAAGTTGAAAATGCCGAAGTGCCATTACCAACCAAGGTTTCGGACTCTATGTTGGATTATTCCGACCATTGTCTTATTTTCAGGCTTTCCAGAAGAAAATTCTTCAATAAGGAAGCATTTAAGACAATGATGCGTAATGTGTGGAATCCGAGTACGGGAGTTAAGTTTTTGGACTTGGGTGATATTTTTTTCTTGGCACAATTCTCTGAGCAAAGTGATAAAAGACAAGATTGTTCGATATAGCCCGTGGTCATTTGATAAGAACTTGGTGCTTTTGAAGGAATATGATGGTAATATTCAACCGTCAAATATTACCATGTCTTATGCTTCATTCTGGGTCGTTTATATAATTTACCTTTGAAATGGATGAATGGGATAACAATCAAACGTATTGGTGAATCTATTGGAGTGGTGGAAGATATAGATTTATTTGATTATTCTCCTGGGTGGAGTTCTTGTAAGTTGTAACATCCGGATCTAGCAACAAACCGTTCTATAAAAATTTTGTTTCTAGACTTATATGTACAAAGAGCTTAATTACTCTTTTTTATGTATTTTTTTTTATTAGACTACGGGTCTAAAATCTTTGTTTTAGCTGATTATGATTTTATTCAGCTTGATAATTAAGTTATTTTTTCTAAAGGGCTAAGGTGAGATTTGAGCCGAGAAATTTCTAGAATAAGTTAGATTATTTTTTAGACATTTGAGTCGAGGCTCATGACTCAAGAAAAAGCCCAAACCTCAAGCCCACACCCGTTTGTGTTTTAAATCATGAAAACCAACTATCTGTTTTATGATCATTCTCGCCGCCACGCACGTTTCCACTCCCACACACGTCTCCCTCGTTTCTCTAGGTTTTTCCATCACGAATATATATATATATACATGTGATAGTTTACCAAGCATATAGCTGCCGCAAACCTCCCACGGTAGTCTCCACCCACGTATGCACAGAAGCAACTCCATCCACAAACCATTGTCCACCACAAGCCGCCACCCTCCACAACTTCCATGCAGTCACCGTCGCTGTCTCTACACCTCCACACCCGTGGCGTTAAACCTCGCCTGCAGCCGTTGCAGACCTCGCCATCACAAAAACCCACGCCCATGTGCACTCAGCCGAAAGGAAACCACCCCGTGCAAGTTTCCCCTACACGACGGAAGCCTCTAGCCATTGCCCAACCCCTTGTGAAATCGTACTCCACCGTATCCTAGCCGTGTATCATCCCCAACCCCCTTGGAATACTCTGTTTTCTATACCAAAAACAGAGCATCCCGAACGCCTCCTCCCTCTGCCACCATGCACCACCAAGCGACGCCATCAGGTACAAGCTCCTTTCACCACCCAAAACCTCCCCCGTGACCACTACTGGAAGCCACCATGGCCCTGTTTATAGGAAGCGAAGTGGAGCGATTTTTCTTGCTCCTCCACGCTGCACTGCACCGGACACAACCCAGGCCATGAGGTTTCACGTAAAAGCCGCTGCACGTGGGGCCGACCACCATGCCCAGTCCTCCACCCCTCTCGGTTACCCTCTCACGCTCTGCCACCCGGGACAGCCACCGTCACTCAACCATGCCGGAGATTCATGGCCGAACCCACAATGCATGTTGCATACATACACTGCCCGTGCGTAAGTCACTCTCCTCCACTTCACTTGTTGAGACGTTAAGCCCCTTATAAATAAATTACATGTATGCCCCTCTTAGTAAGTGATCCAGTATTTGTTATTTATAATGATTTTTGTAATTAGACAAGAAGTTAGATGTTAGAAGTTGCAGGTATTTTAGGCCTTTTTAAAGTATTTTGGAGAGTAATGATATTTTATGATTTGGAGGATTTGTAGACAACAGGAAAATTTAGATTTTGTAGAACTCGGGTGTTAATTTATAAATACGTGTTCAATTGAAAATTTACAAAAATTATGTGTGACTATCTTATAAGTGATGATCAATTTTCTTTTCCGTTGGCACTATTGTGAAAAAATTTAAAGAATTTAAAAAGTCCAGATAAACAGAGTTCCTATGCTAGACTTTGTATAAAAATAAAATGGGTTGAGATTGACTTTTGAAAAGTATTCATATTTTATTATGAAAAGAAATTTGAACTAGCTCAGTTATTTGTTCTGTATTACTCATGAGATTGCATTTAAGAATAAAGTATTTTTCTGGCATGATTGATGTAGACATGAGCTTATTTTTAACATTCTGTTTCTGAACTGTGCAAAAGAAAACAAATATGAAATTTTATGCATAAATTATGTTTTTGTGATCTAATTTTGTTCTGTTCTAAAGATGTTCTGTACTTTAATATGATATGATGTGATTTCTGAAAACTTCTGACATAACATTCTATTTCTGTTTCTGTTCCGTTCTGTTACCATGGGTGTAAAATTGTGGCCTCTGTTCAGGTTGGTACCAACTTTTCTGTTTTCGGTACACCCACTTTGGAAGCAAAGTGGTTTTATGCGTGGTCTTTCTTGTATACACACTCGGGGATCCAAGAATAATAAGGGGAAGATTCATATTCTGTTTCTGCTCGGTTGGTCGCCGTGGTTTGCACAACCCTACCACGGGAGTTAAATATGATATTTGTTCTAATATAATAAGATAAGATGTAATGTTTCAGTTTATGTTATGCCAAATAGATTTTGATTCATTTTATGTTAGCCTTTTTTATATGGATTTGAGGAAAGGTTTACGGAGCCAAGAGGCCCAAACTCAAGCCCAGTGGAATTTTCGTAGTCCACTACACAAATAGCGTCTATCGTCTCAAACCTTACCCTAATTCGGAAACTTGCTTCTATTTATACGCAGCAACTGAAACCTTCTCTGTTCTCACACAAAGCTTGCAGCTACGGTCTCAAACCAAACCCTAATTCTGAAATTCTCCCTCTCTCTCTCTCTCTCTGTCTCATTCTCACAAATATTTGTGGGGGTATGTTGGAAGATGTTCGGGGGCAATGATGCTGAAAACTACCTATTTTCTGAGGGAATAAATTTCCCTAATGATTGTGAAAAGCCAATGGATCCTTTGAGCCCTCACTCTTCTTTTCATGTTCTTTTCTTTTTTGGGTCTCATTCAAACGTTTTTGCTTTCTTGATTTTTGGTTTCTTCGATTTGTGTTAAATCTGATTCGGAGCCATTGGCGTGATGATACAAAATTCTGAAAATACATTATGTGGACTAAACCATAATCAGACTACAATTATCTGATCAATGGCTCTTTGTTTTTCCTCTCTTGTTGTTTTATTTTATTGTATTCGGTTCATTATTTATAATTGGATTTTTTGATGTTTTACTCCAGTAAATCACTCAAGTACACTCTTTAAAATAGCTCAATCGTTTGAGCTTTTGTTGGCAGAAAAAAATATGCATGAATTTTCACAAGTTAGCAATAGAGTCTAGCATTTATCATTGTTGCATGATTTCCAGATTTATATGTGATGTTTTGTTAATAAAGGATTATACAAGACAAGCATGCCTTCAAGAGCATATCTTCCTTCCAAGCCCCTTATAAAATAAAATAAAAAAGTAGACCAAAAAATGTAAAAAATTCACTTTTTCTTAATAGGATTCACTGTTTTAGATTTGTACAAAACTATATATTTGAGACTTGTAACTCATTACTCCTACTTAAATGGTAATTTTTTTTTTAAAATTATGTCATAAATATTTTGGTAAGTATCCTCCTAAATGGAAGTCAATTAGCATACCCGTCTTAATCGGATTTTAGATTTTGCTTCTTTTTTTATTCCATTCGCCAATCATATTGAAATGAAAAATTATTCTCATATTCACTATCTCACACCTTATGAAAAATATATATATATATATATATATATATAAATGTGAAGTGGAAATAGTGATTGATGCATAGAGTTCATCATTAAACTATTTAATGGTTATAAATTATAATGCTATTTATTTATTTTAGGAACCTGAATATGCAGTTTTGTTTATAATGACAAAGTAATGAATAAGGTTCTGTTTGATGTTAAGAGTATCTATCTGTGAATAATAATGAAATAATTTGTGAATAGCACTGAATTAATTGTAAATAGTAATGAAATAGTTGAGAAGGTCCCAAACACAGCCTCAGAT
Source organism: Juglans microcarpa x Juglans regia (assembly GCF_004785595.1). Lineage (NCBI taxonomy): Eukaryota > Viridiplantae > Streptophyta > Magnoliopsida > Fagales > Juglandaceae > Juglans > Juglans microcarpa x Juglans regia. Next base: position 22,635,687 of record NC_054600.1, on the reverse strand, counting down.
CTGAATTCACAAGAATTATGTGATCAGACATAAAATGCATCACAATATGATCAACAAACTTCAGCATCATATGTAACAAAATATTCGAAAAGGCTTAGGAGGGGGACAACTCTGGATCTCACCCGAGTCCCCTCAGCACAGGACATGGATCTCAACTGATTATACACGAAAAACTGGTTCCCTAAGCAATGTAATCATGATAAACGAGGTGGCTCCAATGTAACTTTGGAGTGTTAAAGACGCAATTTCCCTGGCCCCTTGTGGACAATAGATGTCCATGGTATTATGTCAGTGCTTCAGCAATCCTATTTATTACTCTTCCCTAACTAGAAACAACACATGTATAACCTATACGTTCTGTATTCTTTTCTCTCTTGGTCAGTATGTTATTCATGGTTCAACTGTGGCATTGGATGCCCCAAGCGCAGCTGAATGCTGACATGAATGATATTTGAGGCTGCCTTCTGAATCTCCTTTTCTGCTTCTACTGCCAACTCCATTGCCTCTCTGGGATCAGGAAAAAGAAAAGACCAAAGCTTTTGGACAGTAACTTCTGGCAAACATTAATAAAATCACCAAGGTTGGATTATTAGCTTTTACCTTATCAACATTTCTGGGGGCATAGACACCTCAATTTGGAGTAAAACCTTGCCTTGCAACAAATGGCGGGTAATGCGCTCAACAACCATGATCTGTAACTCATTCACATATCATTTTCACATAATTAAAAGGCTGAAGAAATGCTCCATTTAAGAAAACGTTTGGTGTAGCTTCACATCCGGTAGTCTAATTAGCAATAATTTTCCATGCTTAAAGCACCCTTGATAGGGTGAACAAAAAAAAAAAACCAAATTTTATAATTTATCTTCCAAATCAAATTATGTTATGTGGATAGTGTGTGATGTAAAGACCTTCAAATAGAATTATTCATAATTTAGCTCTCAGAACATAATCATGATGACCCCAATTGTCACAACACCCAACTGCCTTGGAGCCTCTAGCTCAAACAATGGCCAAAGCAGCATGACTAAATGTATAACCTATAAGTGGATAAGGCTCTCAAATAATTCCATGGCATTGTGGCATTGTAAGTTAAGTGTGTAATTCAATTCCACCTTAATTTTTTTTTTTTTTTTTATAAATAAAATGAAAATTTTATTGATACGAATGAAGTAGGCAAAGCCCTTGTACACAGAAAGAACACAAAGTAACACCTAGATACATTCTAGGAACCAGAAATTAAAAACAAAATCATGAACACTAGTTCCGTTAAGAACAATAGCTGAAAAAAAGAGTAATCAGTTGTGCACAAAAAAGTTCCAAAGTTCCTCCATTGTGTGCTCCCTAACTTCAAAGCGCCGATCATTCATTTCCATCCAAATACACCACATTCATTTCCATTCAAATACACCACATAATGTACAAAGGAATCATCCTCCAAACTGCAGCCACTTGGGGACAGCCTTGAATATCCTTCCAGCAAGCTAGTAAATCCACCACCCTCAAAGGCATAACCCAAGCCACACCAATTCTTCTAAAGATCTCATCCCACAACACTCTTGCCACCTTACAATGCAGTAATAAATTATCCAATTATTTCCCATTTTTCTTGTACAAATAACACCAATCCATAACAATGAGACCCCACTTCCTCAAATTGTTTGTGGTCAAAATATTTCCAAGAGAGGCAGCCATATGAAGAAAGCAACTTTGGAAGGCACATGAGACCTCCAAATATTCTTCCATGGAAAAGGAACATTACCATGTGATGCCAACAGCTTGTAATAAGATCTCACTGTAAACTGTTTGCTCCCGTTGGCCCTCCACAGCATCCTATCCCCATGTACTGATAGACCTCTCATAGAATATATAAGACTGAAAAATTCAGAAACAGTATCCATTTCCCATTCACAAATATCTCTATTAAATTGAACATCCCACTGGTGAGAACCATGGGAAAATGCCAACAGATCCAACACAGAAGCATCCTGATTAACAGAAATGCGATAGAGAGCTGGGAAAGCCCTATAGAGGGCCTGATCTCCACACCAAACATCATGCCAAAATCTGATTCTAGAGCCCTCACCAACTACAAGACAAATATGAGTGGCAAAACTCTTCCAAGCCCTACTAATAAATTTCCATAAGCCCACACCATACACACCCCCTCACTCTGTTAGAACGCCAAACACTTCCATATCTATATCAATAAACTCATTCCAAAGCGAATCCCCCTCCAATTGGTATCTCCATAACCATTTCCCCAATAGAGCTGTATTGAATGTCCTCAAGTTACGAACCCCAAGCCTCCATTGGAAATTTGAGAACAAACTTTATTCCACTTAACAAAATTTTTATAGAATAGCATGTGCCATACTTCAGTGCTCAAAAGCTATGGAGAGTGGAGCAGGTCTCCATTGACTTTTTGTATCACATAATTGAACTTCCTGATTCTGCCCCTGGTAGCTGGCTCTTTTTAACAGAAAACAACAAACAGATAAAAACTTAAAAGACCACCCCTTGGTTTCAGTTCCGGTTTAAATTTTTAAATTTTTATAGAATAGCACGTGCCATACTTCAGTGCTCAAAAGATATGGAGAGTGGAGCAGGTCTCCATTGACTTTTTGTATCACATAATTTCAAAGTAAAGCATAGCTGACAATAAACTCATAAATGGACTTTAAAAGGAACGCACCTCAGGAAACTTTGCCAAAATGACATCAGAAACAACTGCTTCAAAATCTTTATCCACGGCAGGAATATTTCTATTTTGGTACATGGTCCCCTTCATACTTTCTTGCTGGTCGGCTACACTGGGTGAGATTTGTGAAATCGCAGGATCTACAAGACATTAAGACAAACAAGAAAGACACGGCATGGTGAAAATATATGACAAGAAGGCAGAATCAGAATAAAACGAAACAAAATAAGAAAATGAAAAACTCCTGTTAGCCAGATAACCAAGCAATAGTTGGCAGACAACAAGAACGAAATAGGAATAACAATTTTTTTTTTATATAGGTAGGAAATAGGACTAACAATAAAAAAGTGTAACCATTTTTTCAACTTTAAAAAAAAAGTCTATCCTTATTGGTCACTGCACATGGTAGTAACCGAACACTAGATGTTGCTCTTAATTGTCCAATTTTCATCTTGACACATTTTTCAGGTTACCATAAGATTTGTTTTTTTGATCGGTTGGTTGCTATAAAATATTTACAGCAGAGCCAACATGGTAAGATGATCAAGACAGTCATCTAGGCATATATATGAGAAGAGACACAAGTACTTCTATTCCAAGAAGAATGGAGCCTATAACGAGAAAGGCAGAAATTTTTGCAGCAGTTTGATCGTCATAGACCACTTTAATCATTTGGCATAAATACAAGATTATCTCTAAGGTGCTAGCGAACCGCCTAAGTGGGGTTGTGGGGAAGATAATTTCCAAACCCCAAAATGCATTTGTAAAGGATAGATAGATTCTAGATGCGGTTCTTATCGCAAATGAATGCATAGATAGTAGGCAGAAAGCTGGCGCTGCAGGGATTATTTGCAAGCTAGACATGGAAAAGGCGTATGACCATGTTAATTGGGACTTTCTTCTTGATCTTCTAGGGATATGTGGTTTTGGGGAGAAATGGTGTTTATGGATTCGGTGGAGCATAACAACGGTGAAATTTCCAGTACTGATAAATGGAAGCCCAACTGGTTTCTTTAAGAGCACACGAGGTTTAAAACAAGGAGATCCGCTATCCCAATTACTCTTTGTTATCGTGATGGAGGCGTTGAGCAGAATGACCTCGGCTTTGGTTGCAAATGGTTTTGTGGTGGGTTTCTCGATTGGATCCCCAAAGAGGGGACTTATTAACATTTCGCATTTGTTATTTGCAGATGACACACTTTTCTTCTGTGAGGCAAATCATAACTAGGCCCGAGCTCTGAAGGCCCTTCTCCTTTGTTTTGAAGCAGTATTCCGGGTTGAAAGTTAACTTGGACAAATCAGAGATGGTGCCTATTGGAGGGGTACAGCGTATCAAACAGTTGGCTAGTACTCTGGGTGTCAGATTGCCTCGCTACCAATGACTTACCTTGGTCTTCCATTGGGAGCCGCCTCAAGAGCAATTTCATTATGAGACACGGTGATTGAGAAAGTAGAGCGCCAACTAGCAGGATGGAAGAGATTGTACCAGTCAAAAGGTGGTAGGATTACCCTGATCAAGAGTACTTTATCTAATCTACCAACCTATTTTTTGTCCTTGTTTCATATTCCAACAAGTGTGGCGCTTTGTCTTGAGAAACTTCAAAGGGACTTCTTGTGGGGTGGAGTGGGGGAGAAATTCAAATTTCACCTAGTCAAGTGGGAGAAGGTTTGTAGCCCTATTTCGAATGGTGGTTTGGGCATTAGAAATATGAGATCTTTCAATTGGGCGTTACTTGGAAAATGGTTGTGGAGATATACCATACGGAATCCGAAGCTCTTTGGAAGATGGCGATTGAGAGCAAATATGGGGGTTTGTGAGGGAGGGGGTTGGTGCACAAAAGAAGTGAGAGGAGTGTATGGTGTGGGGTTGTGGAAACATATAAGAAGAGGATTGGAGGTCTTTTCTCGTCACACTAGATTTCACCTAGGAGAAGAAACTAGAATTAAATTCCGGTATGATAATTGATGTGGCAACGGTGCTCTAAAAGATACATTTGCATCATTATTCCGGGTCGCAAGTGATAAAGATGCTTTAGTTGCAGAAGTAATGGGGAGATCAGGGGAGCAAATTCAGTGGAACATTAATTTCAATAGGGCTGCACAAAATTGGGAAATGAGCAGTTTTGAAGCCTTTTACAGCCTTTTGTATTCCATAAACCCGAGCAACGCACTTGATAGGCTATGGTGGATACATGCAACTAAAGGTTCCTTCTCGGTTCACTCTTTTTATAAGTCCATCACACAAGAGCCTCATACTCAGTTCCCATGGAGAAAGCTTTGGAGACATAAGGCGCCACCCAAAGCGGCGTTTTTCGTGTAGACTTCTTCCTTGGGTAAGATCCTTACAACCGATAATTTGAGGAAACATGGGAAGATCATCGCAGATTGGTGTTGTATGTGTCGGAAGGGGGGTGAATCTGTGGATCATCTCCTACTACATTGTAAGTCAGCTAGAGGGTTAGGGAATAAGGTTCTTGGTAGAGTAGATTTGGCTTGGGTTATGCCTGAGACAGTTGGGCGATTTTGGCAAGCTGGACAAACTTGAGAGGTATTCGACAGATTAAAATTGTGGAAGATGATCCCTATATGCATCATGTGGTGTTTGTGGCAGGAATGCAATGAACGGACGTTCAAGGACAAAGAGAGATCGCGGAGGATTTGAAAGTTTTCTGTATTAGAACTCTTTGTACTTGGGCTATTGCTATTGACTTTAATGGCCTAGATTTTCATGATTTCCTTCTCTATTGCTCCTACTTAGCTAGGGCAAACTATACATGTACCAGGCTTTGCCTATTCTTTGATTAATATAATTTATTTACTTATAAAAAAAAAAAAATCATTTGGCATAAGTAGGGAATAAAATCTTGGGTGACCACCAGGCTAGAATACTTTTTCTAATAAGAATGACTGGCTGGAACGTATTAATATCCATCTCTGTTCATTCCAAAATCTCTTTGCCACTGAAGAACATACACTTAACTCTGACACCAGCCTCTATGTTATTTGTCTTGAAGAGTTTAGGAGAATGTACAAACTGAGTAGTGTACCTATGTGTATGAAAACTTCAGCTACTTCAGGATGGGATTTGTGAATTCGATGACGAACCTTTTCACCAATGTAATGAGCTGCACTAACACTACATAGAGGATCAACCTGCAAGTGAAAATAGGGCCTAAGAGGCTCATCAATATCACACAGCTGCAGTTTCATGGTGAAACCTAAAGTTTATAAACCATGAAAGATTGAATAATCAGGACAACCAACCTCAATATGTACATCAAGATACAGAGATGAACCAGCTCTCCTTCCCCTCATCCGATGGCATCCCTGTAGACAACTTTAGAGGCCATTCAGAAAAGCATGATACTAACTAAAAAAATCAGCAAGCACTTCCTACTGATAGCAAAAGTATGTTCAATAGTCAAAACAATTACTCCTCGCTGGCAGCTGCATCTGATATGATATGAGTTCTAGAATTTTGACAGCACCATGGCTATTCCAATTTTAACTTCAATAAATATGAAGCAAAAATACATCGTGCACCTTGTTTTACACTTTGCACCTAAAACTACAAAAACTGACACATTGCAAACTCAAAACACCAAAAAACTTGCAATGAGCACCCTCTGTTAAGATCTAGCAGTCAAGGTTGTGTCACATCGCCTACTTTTTATCCATCTCAATGGTTAGAATTGGATGTGGGGGCTATTTTCAGGTAGTGGTAGCTGGAGGGTGCAATATGTCAATTTTGGCAGTTTGAGGGGCAAAGTGTAATTTTTTCAAATATTAATTTCTTTAGGCTTGACAACAAATCTCTAGCACTGTTGTATGAAACTAGTAGCCAGCTACTCAGCCAAAGGAGTTTGATTAATTTCCAGGACCTTCATACATATTTTTATACATACAACTTGTAAAATTACAATCTATGAGTGTATGCATGCTTAAAAGGTTCTGAAGTGACATCTGAAGACTACAAAGTTTTCCTTTGCTATAAATTATTCCCAATTTCATTCCAAGGCGGCCTACGAATTTATGCAATTCCTATTATTAAGAGTGTTACCACTAGTCAAGTAACAAAAACTAATTGGGTGAAGAGTGGATGATTTTTCTTCATAGATAAATCCACAAATGTACACTGATAGCCCCCACATGAAGCAGAAGTATCAACAACTTTTCCAGCAACTGTATAAATAACTCCATGCAAGAAAAAAAAAAAAAAAAAAAAAAAAAAAAAAAAAAAAAAAAAAAAAAGAATACTTGAAACTTACCTTGACACCCTCAGTTTGTTGTATTGTTTGTTTAATAGGATCCAATTGTTCTGCTGGGATCGCAGCGTCCACTAGTTCCAAAACACTAAAATTGGACCAAAAGAACACATCACATTCATGTTGAACCTTTTTTTTTTTTTTTTTTTTTTGAACCGGTACGTTCATGCTGAACTTAAAACAATAATATCTCTTACACTAAGTTCAAACACAATCTACCATCTTTCAACACTTTAAAAGGCTATTGGAGGTTTGATAAGACAGTATACCGAACTCTGATACAAGCAATAAGTCAACAGTGTGTTAAATGGTTTGCCAGCCATTACACCTCTCAAATGAAATCCATAAGTTGCAAGATAACTGAAGTGCGGGGATTTTTAGCCAGAATAAACAAGCTTCTTTATCCAATCAATAAGGCCTCATATTAGTACAAGGGGGGACTGACCATACAGGAAACTAATGCAACCATACAAAAGTTTGGATGAAAAGATGCTAATGAAGATATTCAAGACTTAAAGCATGTTTTGGCTGATAAATAAAATCTTATATTAGCTGAGGCAGTATAACTTCTTCAAGGTTCAACTACAGTTCCTTGAAACTCGTCTTGAGAGCCCAGTGAGGCACCACTAATCAAACAAGAAATGATGTGAGTTATACAGGTATAAAGTAGAACAGACAATGTACCTCTGATACCCACTTTCAAGTCCAGCTTTTAGGATCATGCCCGAGACTATAAGTCCAGCAAGTGGATCTAAAAACTTAACTCCAAGAATAGAGCCTCCTAAGGTTGAGATGAATGATAAAGGTTAGAAACCTTTCACGCTATTGAACAGCACTAGGTTTCCTAGAAGATGTATAAGAAAAGGCTGAATAAACAGACAACGTCAATGCGAACACTTAACTGGGAACCACAATCAGTGTTGGAGACAAGGTAAGATGAAATAGTCAATATGCATCGCTCATCATGTCTCCAAAGTATAATCAAACACAGATGGATTTTGGAAAGCAAGATACAATATCCGTTTTGAAATATATCTTTGATGACAAATGGAAAAGAATGATGAAACAATTAGTACCCAATCCTTGAAGCAAACCCAAAAAAGAGGAGTTGAACAAAATGTTTTGGGATAGCATCACCAAGTACATGACATATTGAATCGCAGGAAGTGCAATGAAAAGGTTACCTTCATTGACTGCTTAAGCAATGGAAAAAGAACTTTAGACATAATCTCTCTGAATTAATTTGGGAGATATATAACCTACACCGATGAAGGTTTAATCAGAAATGCCACTATCTATCATGAGGTATGGTATTCCTTGTCTCCACAACTTTCAGTCCCTCCCAAGTTTTAACCATTGAAAAACAAATTTTTCCCATGTAGAAACAGCAGATTCTGGCCAGTCCATACACAGGGCCAGCAAGATTTCAAGAACACGGAGGGTTAAGTTGATACGACCAAACACTTCAGCGAGTTCTGACAATAGACCATGTTAGAGGACATGGTTGTAATTAGTGTAACTTGTGAGGGTATAATTGTCAATTGTATGTAGTATATATATTGTTGTACATCAATGAATGAAGTAAGAATTCCCTCCATGTGTGTTTACAAAAACATTACATTGTGCATCTTAATCGATGAGTGAAAACTTTCTTTTACGTTTTAGTGTAGCATTACCGCAACTCAAACACCAGACCTGGTTCAGAGTTACCGGTATCTGCTGTCAGATAATATTCTATACTCCATGCAAAGTGTACTCTATGAAATGGTTAGACCATTAAGCCACATACTAACAAGCAGTGTCTTAAACTGAATATTGTAATTGGTTCGCAGCAAGTATACTCCCAACTCCACTCAATTAGACATTGCCCAAACTATTTATGTAGTTATTGAAGACTTATAAAATATAAACAAAATTAACGGACTAGCTACATAATAAGCACCAAAATATCAGATTTTATATTTTGCTCAAACCAAACTGAATATTCGTCAGAAGAAGCAGCACTCCTTACCAACACCAATGAGAGCTACAACAGATGAAATAGCATCTGCCCGATGATGCCATGCATTTGCTTTCATCAGCCCACTGCCTTGTCTTTCCCCAGCTTGTTTTGTTATCCAATAAAGCCTGTGGGAATAAAAATGAATGTTTTATGCTGAGATAGAATGCAAGAAAATAAATTTAAACATAAATAGTTTATCGGAATTAATTTAATATTTAACATTATAAGACAAGAAATGAAGTTAGAAATGATCTGTCAAAGCACAAATGTGCATCAACAGGTGGAAGGACAAAAGAACATTAGTTGATATAATTCACTAGGGCGAGGACCAGTAATTGCATCAACATCAGGTAATACAGTTGATGTTGAAGCTCAGCAAGGACAAGGCCAACAAGCGTCAAAGATGCAGAAATATAGGGTAATAAAAATTAATGGCATGTAGCTTAATAGAAAATACGGCCTTAAAAAGTGCCAAACACAAGATAATATTCATCATAGCAGCCCAAATAGTTTTGTAAGACTTCCACCAAAAACTAAAGTCATTCAGATAATTATAAGTGATGAAATACCAGCATGAATACAAAATAGATCAAATAAAAAAAAAGAATAATAAAAAATTGTTGACCCAATGTATAGATATAAATAACTTTTGTACCCTTCTTTAACACATATTGATACAATGGTCATATTCAAAGCCAGGATGGGGTGATCCATGTCAATTCCATGGTGATGCCCCTATGATGATGGCCATCCACATGCTCATGTCTTAATGGCTGATCAACTATTTCAGGATGTGACGATAACACCCCTGCATGTGTGAATTGGCAATTTCCAAGTAAGTAAAGATACTAAGCGGATTATAATATTATAATTTTATTCCAACGTTGAAATTCCACAATTAGATACTTTTAGAAGTTTCTTTAACTCCTGCTGAGATTTATGTTTAAATCTCAAAAGAACTAAATCAGCGGGGGAAGAGAGTAAAGCAGTCATACTAGCAAAAGATCTAAAGCGTGCCATGCAATACCACCCGCAGTAACCAAAAGCATAGAAGAGATTCCAAGGGCTCCTAGAGTCTCAAATTTACCATGTCCTGAAAGAAAAACAAGAAAGAAAAAAACAATTGTATAATAGCATAAGCATGGCCAAAGAAGGAGAAATGATATTTGCAGTATTAGGGTATGCAAGCTCCGCGCACTCCATTTGAAAAAAGTGGGATGAAAAAAATCAAAGGGAGTGCGCGGGGCTTGCACACCCTAGGACTATATCTAGCATTACTACAAAAGAAAAGGTCTAGATCACATTTTGCTACAAGGATAGAAACCAATAGCACACGGCAATAAAAAATAATTTGTCTATATTATGTGTAAATTGAGATCAATGGAGTAGCATGTAGGTACAAATCAAGAGTGACCATATGGGTGTTCTTTGTCTTTAGGAGCCTTTGCAGCTTTAAATGACCATAGCGCGATGCCACTAAGAACCTACAAGATAGAAAGATATGTAAATGGTTACCAAAAAATGAACAAAGTAGTTTTTTTATAAGTAATCGAAGATTTTATTACAAAGCACAAAATGCATAACCCTGGTACAAAGGAAGCATAGAAGAGAATCAACAATTTAGAAATGGGAAATGATTTATATAGTCCTAGGGTGTGCAATCCTCACGCACTCCCTTTGAAAAAAGTGGATAAATCTGGGACCTACATGAAAAAATCTACTTTTTAATGATGGGTCCCAATTTTTTTCTAAAAGGAGAGTACGTAAGGCTTGCTCGGCCAAGACTGTATCTAGAATTACTAAAGTAGATGTAATTATCTCAGAATAGAACCCAAGTTACAAAGAGATGTTCATGCATCAATTTTTCTTGAAACCAAAAATCCATGAAATACAAGAGGCACATTAGTTATGAAAAATAAACTTGCTCATTAACAAGATGGAATATTGCTCTAAATATAATGGCAACATCAGAACTGGTCATTAACATGATGGAATATAACATTGATGACAACATAAGAACGCCATAATGGACATGCACAAAGATAGGAGCAAACAAATAGTGATCACTTTTAACGGAAGATATAATATCATTCGGGATAAGTTCAATTCCCGGGGTATAAGACTATCAATCATAACCACCACTTATGAAAGGTATTAAGTTTCTACTTTGCATTACACGGTCTGGGTTTCAACAACACATCCCACCTGATTGACTAATCAGTCAATACATTGTTGTCCTGTTTCTGCAAATTCCAAGATTACCTTAGTTTTGAGAGTTTATGAGCAATGTTTAACTTTTCTTTTTCAACTGATCAAGTGTATGATAGAATAGTAAGGTTTTCAAGTTTTGCTATGATTAGTTTTGAGAGTTTATTTTATTTTGGAGTCCATTATTTGTAAGCCTCTATATAAGGCAATTTGTAAGAACTAAGATGGGTAGTTGATCATTATTTGTTTTCTTTTATAAGTAGGTAGTTGATCATTATTATTTGAAATTAAACTATGGAATACTTTATAAGAGAGTTTTTCTCCATTCTCTGTGATCTCAGAGTGGATTTCTTTTGAGATCTTGGAACAGTTGTGTAATTTTAGGATAACAGGTTACATTTCTACAATACCACTGTGTTTGTAGCATCAAATTTGATCTGTATACTGCATCAATCTCAAGTAATCGAAACTAGAAAGATGCAATAGAGCTAAAGCTTATTGAGAACTATTAGCGCCTATTAATGTTCACCCTTTTTTCTTTTTCTTTCTTTTTGGTCAGGATGTGTACTTCTAAAGTTGGAACCACCACAACCGCAATTTTATTTTTTCTTATGCAAGTCCATGGCTCTTATCGTGAACCAAAATAACGATAATGGCAATAATTTTTTTTTTTTTTTTTTTGATAAGTAAAGGCAATAATTCACCAAAAAACACAACATGGGCAAGCAAGAAATATAACAATGCGCACAATTCAACAGAACACACAGCATGGGCACGTAATTGTTTAAGAAAGAAAAAAGAAAAAACGGAAAATTTTGTTACCACGTCGGAAACTGAGTGCGCCGCATCGGCGATAATTGCAGTGCTACCGGAAAGATAACCCGTCAGGGCCTTCCCGCTAGCCAAAAAAATGTCAGCAGTGAGACCCATCCTGAAAATGTTCTCGCCCTCCTTGCCAGAAAGGTGATGCCGGTGGTGCTGATCAAGGCCACGATCACGGTCAGAATGGCCCATATGCCACCTTCTGGAGACTTTGTAAATGGGTCTGTCAGAGAGAGTTAGTGAAGGGTCTTGGAGATGGGAATTGAGGGTTTGGATCATGGGGTTAGGGTGAAAATCCTTATTGACGTGCGAAAGTTTTGCCATGCAGCTTCTGTATAGGAGATGGAGATTGTAGAATCTAAATCCCATTAGTGTGCGAGTTCTTGGGTGGAGGAAACTGTCGGTTTTAGTTGTGCAGAAGGGAAGTAGCCAGAGGAGACGCAGTTGAGCAAGTCGACGAAGCTTTTCTTTTGTTTTTCTTTTATCCCACATTGAAAAGAATAAAAAGAAAGAATCTTCGAGTGATTTTTTAAGTTTTTAATTTCGTTTATTAAGAATTCGCAGTTAATTTCATAGTATTTCATTATCATTTGTTTATTTTAATATACATGATAAAATTAGTCAAAATAATGTCACAAATTTCAGATAATGACGATAAAAAAAAAGCATAATATCTCGTCAAATTATCTTCATTACAATAACTTTCATTATCATCAGCTTATCAGGCCTTTCCTTCTCAATAGGCCTCTAGTATATAATATAAAAAATTAAAAATATAAACCGATTCGCTCTGATTCAATCCCATGTTTCGAAAAAAATAAATCGGTATCGGACCACCGGTTTTTCTTTCATCCTATTGAGTGGGAAAAATGACCCACCCTGGCAAAATCTATCCGTCTTTTCACCTTTTATTTAATATAAATAAATATAAATACATGTTACTATTTACAATATTTTAAAAAAATAATATATTTTTATTCGTATTTTATTATATATATTGTGAAATATGTTGTTTTTTTTTAAATATTAATTGTAAATTACCATGTAGCTTGAGAAAATGGTATGGAGAAAAGTTACGGTTGAGGTGACAATACCACCTGACTAAAAAATATAAACAAATTCCTTTCGAAATGCTTCCATAAAAGTCAAAACATATTACAAAATTTTCAGCTCAATTAAGCGTAAGCTTTCTTCGGTTATAGTATTTTACCATATGCTTAATATATATTCAGCTCGCGATGACGAAGTGAAAGGGCGAAGTCTCTGACCAGCTTGGTGGGAGGAGTTTCAGAGGCCAATGTTCATGAGGATTTTTAGAAAATTGCTGATGAATTTGCACTACTCGGGAAAAAATTTTGAATCCGTGAGCGATGGACGGAGGGAGATGGAGGATTGAGGGTACTTGGTTTAGGGTTATGAGGTAGGGTTACGAGGGAGGGGGACGATTGGATTCTGATTTCTTTCTTTCTTTTTCTTTCCTTTTTTTTTTTTAAATTAATAGCACATGGCATGCCACTTCAGTTGGTACCGTTTCTCGATATCCTTTGTCGGTGGCAATCGACCACGTCATCTATCATTATCGTCACGAGAGTGGCTATAAATGTACTAATTCTAGACTAGTACCGAATAAATGCAAACCCACAAACCGTAGTGGGTGGCTTCGTATCGTAGTATCGTATCAAATTATGTGCATTTAATTATATATGTTAATCTGGATTTGACGTGGTAAATTTTTAAATTTTAACTCAATTTATTTAAATAAAGAATCGTATTGTGTAATCTATTTTAATTCATTTAATAATTAATTAAAAATAACTCAATACGATACAACTCATTTTAATTCGTTTCATGTAAATGAGTTGAATTGAAATGCATAATTCATATGACCTGATTAACATAATTTTATATAAAAAGTTAAAATCTATATTTATTAGTAGACATAATATATATATATGTAGACAATGAGATTACATACTAAAAAAATATATAAATATTTTTCAAATGTTAACCTATAATAAAATTAATATTACAAACCATACAATAACAAATATGAGCATTGGTCCAAAATTAAAATCTTAACAATAAAAATATAATCATATTAAGAAATATTAATATTACAATTCAACAATAATAAAATTATAATTTTGAAATAAAATTTAAACAAGTTATTATGGATTGATTTCGGATTAAGTAGATTAATCCGTTATTGGCCAATTTTTTACTCGTGTCTCAACAGGTCAACCAGTTTTGATCCGAATCCCATTTATATCAAACTCAAACTTGTTAATTTTTTGTCATGTCATGTTGTGTTCGTATTGGATTCACGAGTCATATCACATATTATCATTCTTACTGATAAATGTAATTAGTAATTTTATCCAAATATATATATATATATATTAAAAAAATTAAAAAAAACGCTGAAGCACTTTATATTAATTTAAAATGAACGAAGTAAGTCGATAATCTCATATTACAATACCGCTGTTTCCAATTATGGTACGGGGTAAAAAAGCATTACACTTTCTTTTTCTCTTTGCGTAATGAGAATATCTTCATTAACTAAATCACCTTAGCAACCTTAGCAGAATAAATATTACAAAAAATAAATCAGAAGGAAAATAAGTGTTTCAAATCAAGTAGAGCCTAGCTAGGGAGTCCTAATGGAATTCGCTCTCACGTTTCTTTCTTCTTTTTTTCTTTTTTTTTTTTTTAATACCAGTTGGAATAAGAAAATCAAAATATTAGAAGCCATTATTTATAGCAGCCATTTTTACACACATTATATGATAAAATCTACACCACATATTTTTTAAATTTAAAATTAGAGATGGATAAGAGAAAGCGGAAATGAGAGAGAGAGAGAAAGAGAGAGATGAGAGAGAGGACGACGAGGGAGAGACGATGAGAGAGAGGCCGAGATGAGAGAGAGAGTCAAGGAGAGAGAGAGAGAGAGTCGGTGAGAGAGAGAACTGAGATGAGAGAGAGACAATGAGGGATGAGAGAGAGAGTCGATGAGAGAGAGAACTGAGATGAGAGAGAGACGATGAAGGATGATAGAGACGCTGATGAGAGAGAGAGTTGATGAGAGAGAGACGCTGATGAGAGAGAGAGATGAGAGAGAGAGAGAAGCCGTCTACATTTGAAGGAAAAAAAAAAGGTGGATGAGAGGCATCCACGTAGTGTGTGCATTGTGTGCACCACTACAGTAGATACTCTCTAGCACTATTCTTGGAATAATTCTAGATAAGCCAACTCGTCGATGAAGCTCTTCAAATCACAAAAACTGGGTAATATAATTCGGCCAACGGAGCCCATTAAACTTGGAAGTTAAATAAATAGGAAATTCTTTTAATTATAAATAAATTACACAAAAATAAACCTACAAAATGACGTCATTTGATGTAATATGATACATTATAAAGTTATTTTTCTTGTAAAATAAATCTATCAAATTATATAAAACCACTTATAAAATTATTTTTATATAATTCTTTTGTATATGTAATAGTTCTCTAAATAAATACACAAATAATGCGATCCTATTTTCCTTGAGGTAAGTAGCCATTGGGGAAACTGTATGGTTGTTTATATGAGACAACTCGTCGATGAAGCCCATATTTCCATTTTATGGGTCAGCCAGGCTTTTAAGTTGCTTTTTGTGAGGAAGGACGGTCCAGAAGAAAAACAAAATTGGCAAGCTTTTAGACCATTTTAATCCGATTAATAATGAAAAGTTATGAACATCTCTGAGATTGCTGCAATGGCGTCAATAAAGTCAACTGAATTCTAATATTGTCCTCGTACCGAAACCCATTGTAAGCCTGAAACCTCCCAACTCCCATGCGAAAAACTCCGTTATTCACAAATCCCTCTATATCAGGAAAATTGCCAGTCGGGCAGTGCAAGATCAAGCCAAATTTAAGTACAAATTCAGTGCCTCCGGTCACGCCACTTTCTGTCTCCATACCTATTATGGTCCCGGTAACCAGAAAAATTCCGTTGTCTAGACCGGTCAGGCCTATAATTCCACCCCGGGTTCGTTCTCAGTTCAGGAAAATTCCGTCCCAACATGTAGTCTGTGGTTCGAGTAGGGCTATTCTCTGGGCTCCATGATTCAAATTCTTCTCCAACAACATATTCATTTCTCTCCCAAGAAGGACCCGGCTGCAACGGAGGCTGCCTAGATCCTCCAACCATTGCATTATAGTTATTTTGATTAGCTTGGGAATGATAATTTGGAGGCAGACCCTGACTTGCTCTCCAAACGGAGTCAGAAACGGGGTCTAGTTTTCCGATTGGCGGTCTAGAGTATTCAGCTGCAGGTATCCGAGGCTCAGACAAAAGGGGTGATGGATGCAGTGATTGAGATACTGTTTGGGGCCGCGCCGGAATTCGCATTAAAGGAAGTGATGGGAAGGAAGCGGGTGCATTTGGTGTGACAGCAGCAGTTGACAAGTTATGCAAGGAAGCGCCCATGGCAGACAAATTCTTTGTGGTTACGACTACTTCTGAGGCCGGTGTTTGCAAGATTGGAGAATTGGTAAGTAGATTGTGGTGAACAATAGAAGGCAGCTGGTTTTCGGGTATGCTTTTAGTCGTTTGAGGCAATGAATAAGTAGCCATTATTGCTGGCTGCTGCTGTGGTTGAACAAGGTTAGATGTTGTAGCTTGAGAGAACACCAAGCCGGTGGTAGCTAATCCTTGCGAAGTGTAGGCAGCTCTGTTAGCCATTGACGTTTGTTGCGAGAACGGATTCTTCGTAACTTCTGCCCCCCATCCACTCTGTAAAATTTATCAGGGAAAGGCAGATTAGAAAAGAGGTCAAAGAAAGAAAGAAAAAACACAAAAACAAGAGTAGTTCTTTAATAATAACAGTTTTATTTTTTATACCAAAAAAGAATATTATTTACTAAATAGTATTTTACCAAAGACGGCAACAAGAGTTCTACAAATTGTTAGTCAGGCACTGGTTTCAAAGCTATGCATGGGACGCAAGAATCTTCCATGGAAGGAGAAATCTGACGTCAGATTCACATTCTAAAGTTGCCACACGTCCGAGCGGCAATAACATTTTTGGTTGTTAAAAAATTATATATATATATATGGACGTGTATGAACTCCCACCAGCGAGAGAGACCGTGAAATAACCTTCTGCTGTGGGGATGATCACCAAATGCATGGGTTTTCATTTTTTTTTTTAATTTTGAAATTAATGGCTTTCAAGAAAGAGGTAGCACTATTTACTATCCTTGGTAATGAATGGCAAAGTGGAGGAGGGCAGATGGAGCCACCCTCGCAACTTTGGAGTAAATACGTGAGATATATCAGGCAAAAGTAGCAGGCATGGGCCCAAAGTAACACACCGTTCCAGGATTGCTGGAGGGAGTCGGGGATGGAAGTGAAACTTGGACCTGCTCCTCCGCTTTTCCACCTAACATATTAAAACCAGCCCCGCCAGCCTTGATCATATCGAGCAGTTTCACAGTTTGTTCATCTGATAAATTTCCAGCTTGTCCAGAAGTCAACGCATATACCAATTCAGGGTTTTTCAGCAGAACTGCAAGCAACTCAAGATCTGGTTCGGCTGTACTTGCATTACCAACTTGAGACGAGGTGGGTTCCAAAGAAACAGCATTGTTTACATCTTGATTAGAAGCAACCTGTGGTTCTGAACCGTCAGCATCGGGCAGCTGTTCGGTTGGGATTTCTGGGGTCAGTGTGTCATCATAGTCAATTTCAATGTCCCATGGTTCCTTGGGATTGGATGGGATCTCCAGGACTGTCTGGTAAATAGTTTCCTTCTCACGGCGGTTTCTGTTTTTCTGGACTTCTACCTCTTTGCTATTCTCACCGGCACCGACTCTCCAAACATCATCGTGTATCATTTCTGCAGAAAGGAAGAGGGCATAAATGGCTGCAGTCGGCAGAAAGTTTATTGAAACACACAAAAGAGTCCTCCACTAACAAAAACTTGAGAACTTTCAAAGGAATCCAGGAAAGGACGAGAAAAACCAAGCTAATTTCAAGTATTGCAAGTGTTGCGGTTCGTTATTACTGCACAGCATACATGTGGAGCATCTTGGACTTCACTATATGCTTTCTTTTTAGAAGAAAATAAGTATTATTAATCAACAAATAGGCATAGCCCAGTACAAATACAGAAAGTATGCCCTATCTAAGTAGGCGCAATAGAGACAAGAAAATCATGTAGATCCATGCCATCAAAATTAACAGCAGTGGCCCAAATACATAAGAGTTCTAATAAAAAAAGCTTTTAGTTCCTCTAGCGATCTCTCCTTGTCTTCAAAAGTCCATTCATTACGCTCTTGCCACAAACACCACATGACGCATATGGGGACCATCTTCCACACAGTTTTAATTTGTTGAATGTCTCTTAGATTTGTCCAGCTAGCCAGAACTGCCACCACTGTCTCGGGCATAACCCAAGCCAAGTCTACTCTACTAAACACTTCATTCCATAACACCCTAGCTGTCTCATAATGTAAAAGAAGATGGTCTACCGACTCGCCCCCTTTCTTACACAACATACAACACCAATCTGCGATGATCACCCTCTGTTTCCTCAAATTGTCGGTTGTACGGATCTTACCCAATGAAGTTGTCCACACGAAGAAGGCTGCTTTGGGCGGTCCCTTATGTCTCCATAGCCTTCTCCATGGAAACTGAATATTGGGCTCGTGTGAGGGACTTGTAGAAAGAGTGAACCAAGAAAGAGCCTTTACCTGCTTGTGTCCACTACAACATATCTTCATGTTGGTTGCTTGATTTTATAGAGTATAAGAGGCTGAAAAATTCTTTAAAACTACTCATTTCTCAATCTTGTGCCGCTCGACTAAAATTGATATTCCATTGGACTCCCCCCACCCGCTCGCTATCACCATGACTTCAGCCACTGAAGCATCTTTGGCACTTGCAAACGGGAAAAGTGAATGAAATACATCATGTAGAGCACTGCTACCACACCAGATATCACTCTAGAATTGAACCATGGAACCCATACCCACAAGAAATCTAGTTTGACTAGTGAATACCTCCCATCCTCTTCTTATATGCTTCCACAACCCCATTTTATAAGCCCCTCACTTCTTTAGTGCACCATCCTCCCCATAGTCCTACACATTTGCTCTCCACCACCAGCTTCCTTAGGGCTTCCAATTCCTTATTGTATCTCCATAACCATTTGCCAAGTAGCACCCGATTAAAAATTTTCATATTTTTAATACTCAATCCACCATTGGAGATAGGGCGACACACCTTCTCCCACTTGACGAAGTGGAATTTGAACTCCTCCCCCACACCACTCCGCAAGAAGTCACGTTGAAGTTTCTCAATTCGAACCGCCACGCTTGCCAGAATACGGAAAAGAGATAAGAAATAAGTAGGTAAATTAGATAATGTACTCTTAATCAAGGTAATCCTACCACCTTTTGACAGGTACATTATCTTCCATCCTGCCAGTCTCCGCTCTACCTTCTCAATCATTGTGTCCCATAACGAAGACACTCTCGAGGTAGCCCCTAATGGGAGTCCAAGGTAAGTCATAAGGAGAGAGGCAATCTTACACCCCAGAGTGTTAGCCGACTATGTATTGAACCTCTCTAATTGGCACCATCTTTGATTTAACAAAATTCACCTTCAACCCGGACGCCGCTTCAAAGCAAAGAAGAAGAGCCTTTAGTGCTCGAACTTGGTTTAGATCTGCCTCACAAAATATAAGTGTGTCATCTGCAAAAAAAAATGGGAAATATTAATAATTCCCCTCTCCGGGGTAGCAACTGAGAAGCCAGCCATGAAACCATTGTTAACCATTGCTGATGTCATTCTACTTAGCGCCTCCATCACAATAACAAAAAGTAATGGAGACAACAGATCTCCTTGTCGTAAACCTCGTGTTATGAAAAAAGCCAATTGGGCTTCCGTTTATCAAAACCGAGAATTTCACCGTTGATATGCACCAGTGGATCCACGCCACCTCTTCCCTAAACCACACCACCCAAGAAGATAAGAAGGAAATCCTAGTTAACGTGATCATACGCCTTCTCCATGTCTAGCTTGCAAATGATACTTGCAGTGCCAACTTTCAGTCTACTGTCAAGGCATTCATTGGCAATAGGAACCGTGCCTAGAATCTGTCTACCCTTTACAAATGCATTTTGGGATTTTGTAATTATCTTCCCCAATACCTCACCTAGACGGTTCGCAAGCACCTTGGAGATTATCTTATAAACCCCACTTACTAAGCTAATAGGCCGAAACTCCTTAATCTCCGCAACCCCAACCTTCTTCGGTATCAAAGCGATAAAAGTGGCATTAAGGCTTTTTTCAAAATTTTCAGCTGAGAAGAACTCTTGAAACACTTTCATTAGATCATTATTTAACATGTCCAAGCATATTTGAAAGAAACCCATAGAGAAACCATCGGGACCCAGTGTCTTGTCTTTAACCATTTTCCTCACCACTCCGTAAACCTCCGCCTCCTCAAAAGGACTCTCCAACCGACAAACATCATGTGGCCCAATGGAATCAAAACCAAGCCCATCAAGCGTAGGCCTCCATCCCATCTGTTCGGAAAGTAGCTGCTCATAGAAATCAACTGCATGATTGTGAATCACCTGCTCTTCCCACAATCCACTCCATCAATTCTCCGCATCTCAATGTTGTTTCTTCTATGAGAGTTGGCTATTCGGTGGAAAAACTTTGTGCAACAATCTCCTTCCTTTAACCACAATGCTCTTGATTTTTTACGCCAAGAGGTCTCTTCTAATAAGATAATCCTCTCAAGCTCTGCTACCAACCCTATCTTCTGAGCTACTTCTTCCAGTGTAAGAGGCCAGTCCTCTTGTAACCTTTCTAATTCCTGAATCTCCAACCCCTTGCTTTTCTTGTGTTCCCCTACGTCACCAAAAGACTGCATGTTCCAAAGCTTTAAATCTTTTTTTAGATCTTTCAGTTTTCTTGCAAAGGTGAAGTTAGGGGTCCCTTGGATCTTATATGATGCCCACCACTGTCTAACCCTATCCACAAAACCTTCAGATTTCAGCCACATATTTTCAAATTCGAAATACCTGCACCTTCGTTGGATGCCACCACAATCTAGCATGATAGGCCAATGATCCGAGCAAAGATGAGGCATTCTCTTTTGCCAAGCATCTGAAAAATGACTCCCATTCTGTCGATATCAGGAATCTATCCAATCGAGACCCCGTCAGATTATTCAATCACGTGAAAGAACCCCCCGCTAGAGGCAGATCCACTAGGTTTAAATCAAAGATGCACTCCAAGAACTCTTATCATTGTTGGCCACTCTCTCATATTTCCAAGACATTCACTTGAAAATCTTATGACATTAAAATCTAGGGGTGTTACCCGCACCATACAGTGCGGGGTAGCCCCCTCCTTGCCCCCCCCCCTTGGCGCGCATCCCGAGGGCGGACTCACAATCCGCCTCACCCCTCGCCCACTTCAATAATGGACTACAGTCTACTAGGCCCAAAAATTATTTTTGGGTCCAAAAGTGATCAAAAACACATTTTTGGACTCATTGTAAATTTAAATTTGTAAATATGACTATAATGTAGTTTTTAAATTTGCTAGTGCATATTTTGTGTAAGTTGTAGTGTAACACAAGAGTATCACTTTGCTTAAGTGTGAGACTTGTATTGTCAAGGCAATTTATAAAAGGGTCACCCTACTACACAACAAAACAACTTACACAAAGTTTTAAGTAAAAATTCTACTTAATACATATTAATATATTTATATATAGTAAAAATAATAAATATTTATATATAAATATATATTTATATAAAAAAAATTTGGGTGCGGGGCGGGGGATGGGGCCATACCGTCCCCCACCCCCACCAGTGTCTTGCCTTGCAAGGCGGGGGCTGGGTGAAAGGGGGTGGGACAGTGAGGTGAGGGGCGCCGCCACCCACCCCTATTAAAATCTCCACCAATGCACCATGGGAGGTCCCACAAACTATGTATTCCAACTAGTTCTTCCCACAATAGTCTTTTGTTGCCCACCCCTATTAAAATCTCCACCAATGCACCATGGGAGGTCTCACAAACTATGTATTCCAGCTAGTTCTTCCCACAATAGTCTTCTGTCATTGTCTAAGTTTAGTCCATATACACCTGAAAAGGCCCACAAAAAGTTATCTGTTATGCTCATAAAGGAGCATTCTACCGAGTAAGCCCCTATAAACTCCTCTCTTTTCTCCACCACCCTTCTATCTCACATCACCAACACACCTCCTGACGCCCCATTTAAGGCCAAATAGTATACAACTCCACAAACTTCGTACAACTCTTCTAGCAATTAATTTCATTTGTCTCCTGTAAACAAACAATGTCCGCCTTCCATTCCCGCAGCAAGTTCCTTATTTGAAGACGCTTATTAACCTCGTTGAGCCCGCGGACATTCCATGACACAATTTTGGGTTTCATTGAGGGAAGGTCGACCCCTTCGCTATATACTAAACTGGTAATCAGGTAATCAGACCCTTATTTCCTACAATGTTTGGAAGAAAAACAATAAAATCAAATGAAGATTAAAGGTGGTTGACTTATTTCTGCAATCAGTTAATTAACCACTTGCACCCCATAGAAGTTGCACGACTAGAATCAAATGACTGCTTCCCACAATATACCTGGCATACAATGGTGATACAATGGCCTAACAAATATATTTGACAAACTGAAGATTGCCAGACAGATAAGAGTTTAGTGTCAAAACCATCTTTAGAATCTAGCAAATCAATTCTGAGCTGCAAGCAAGCCATATAAATTCAATAGTAATTTCACCACACAGGAGAAAGTGGCAAGTCAATTTCTATTTTGAGTGCAATCAATCTTACAATCTACTAGAAATCCAAAGACATCCATACCAAACTCTCCAATCATTACTTTATGCCTACTAGTCATGCAGGCTTCTAGTTTTTCACCACTTTATATACAGCAGCCATGTCATTTAGCCTCTCACATACAATAATGTGTTCAAAATTCACGAAAATAGGAGGCACGCTCATTATTGGGCAGCAAAGTGATTGGGGAGGCATTCAAACACCACATAGAAAAGGAAAATTGAAAATTTTCAAATTCCATAGCTTTGAATTATTTGATTCCGAGTTAAACCAAAAACCCCTGTGGATATAACCAGATCAATAATAAGAAGGGAAAACGAATAAGGTAGTGGGAATGAGGTCCTGAAGATGTGAAAATAAGCTCGTAATGTCTGTTAATTAAATGAAGTTATATACCAGGACAAACAGAACAGAATGATTTTATTTTCAACAGCATACGAAGACCCTTTTACAAATTTCTGCCTCCAGTCAACGCATCTTCTCCTATCGAACTCCTGGTAATGACTCATTGAAGTAAAGGCATGCTCCCAATAGAGTTTGCTCCATAAAAAGGGTTGCAGCAGTGAATAATGTACTGAAGGGGCAGAATTCCCACTCCAATTGCAATGTACAAATGATACTCATGCTGAAGATCTATGGCAAAGTTTAAAGGCCATATTCAATTTCTATACAAATGAAAATTTTTTGTCTAATAATCCAAAAAAATTACAATGATTTATAAAATCTTGGATGATACATCAGCTTGAAAGGATTAATGATATCTCATCCATTCTAACAAAATCATCAGATGCACAGTTATTATGATTCCTGGGAAGCAATTTGCAAAGTCCTATATAATGGTACACAAGCACAAGCACTGAAAAGGCTACCCAAAGTGAAAGCCACAGTGAATAAACAACAGTATCACCATTGCCAAAAGATTAAGAGGGGTACAGGGTGTCATCAAATTTGTGAACAACCTCGTGCCCAGCCCCCAAATGGTCCTAATACTCTAATTTCATTGATATCAAGAGACAGTTAAATAATATCATTTGCTTTCTACAATACCTTTTCTTGTGAGCAATTTCAATAATTACCTAAGACGAACACGGGAACAAAAGAAAGGTATACAACTGAAACAATGTCCAACTCTCAAGTTCTATACACAAATTCCAATCCAAATCATAAAAGTAGAAATGAAAATAGTTGAAGGAGAAAGCAGAAAGGGGAGGGGACATGGACTAAATATCTGCAGTTGACAATGACCATATGAATCTCCCCCAATGAAAAATGAGGGACTACTCAAGTTTTTCCTCTCTGTCACATAAGATTCAGGGAACTTTTCAACTGCTCAGTTAAATTTGCAGTCAAGACAGCTATTCTTTCAACAAATAATATTATTGGCAAACAGTTAAAGAAACCAATAAAGAAGCACTAAAAGCAAATGTACCTGGTGGCATCTGCCAGGGGATCTGAACCCTCCCGCACTTCTCCCATAAAGGCTCCTTTGAATTCATTTTCAGCATTGTATTAAGAGGAGTTTCCGACCTCTTAGAATTTTTCAATAGGTGTACGACAGGTTTCTTTTCTTCCTCAGTTTTAGGCCGAAGAGCAACTTTATATACTGGATTTGAAGTGTTGGGCTGAGTGTTTGAAGGTTTGTTAAGACCTTCAGTTTTTACTTCTTTACTATCATGAGAAGAACCAGTTTTCCCATACTTGCTTTGCATGAATAGAGCACGCATTTTCGCCTTTTGAATGTCATCAGCAGACATTGGACGGCCTCGACTCACAGGTGCCGCTCTTGTGGCCTGTTGGCTTCTGCCTCCCATTTTTTGAACCGGCTGTTCCACCATCTGAACTTTTCTGCGTTCTCTGGTTTCTGTTATCAGCTAAGGATCTAACAGGCTTAGTTAGTCTACATGATTTTCCTGTATCCTTTTTATTTCTAGAAAGATGACTTTCTTGTACACATCTCATTGTATGTAGAATATGCATTTTTTTATGTAATGACCACTACTTCATGAAAAAGATCCAATGATACTATCACTGCTACGTTTGTTTCAACGTAAAATGAGGAAAATAGGAAAGTATGTTCAGATGAAAATATTTTCGGGAAAAACTACTAATTTTCCGATGTTTAGTTGACACCCTGAAAAAGATACATAAAATAATTTTTGGTGTTTGGTTGCATTGAAGACATGACTGTTTATATAACTGTCATATATTAATAATTTTTAATCATAATATTAATTTACTCTGGAAAAATAGAAAATCAATCTAATGATTTTTATGATGATTTAGCAATTATAATCTTTTAGATTCGCTATAAATGCAAAGTGACGGAATAAATAGAGAGAGAGAGAGAGAGAGAGAAAGAGAGAGAGAGAGAGAGAGAGAGAGAGCATGTAAGGGGAGAAAACATCATATCTAATAATCTTTAAGATTATTTGCAATAACAAAATTCTTTCAGCAGAAGATTCTTTGTTTTTTATTTGAGCCAAAAAATCTATTTATTACCTAGGTGAAGAAAAACGCATAAAGCAAGCGGTGGAAAATGACTGACTGCCCTGAAGAGGGGTAAGAAGTCATTTTCCAGGACATGCACATGATTTTCCCATTCACTCACTAGCCATTTTCCATCAACCTCTTTTTTCTGCCCTTTCCAAAAGGGCCAAGAGATGAAAATGTTTTCCCAGAAAATACTTTCAGCCGAAAAAAGCAGAGACTAAATAGTTGCGGATGCAAAGATATAAAAGGTAAGACAGCCCGAGTAACCAGACTTCAATAAAGTTAGAAGTCAATACTAATAAGAGATGTCATTCCTATACTAATGATTTTGTTTTTGAGTATTCTCTTGTAAGCCCTCCAAATATGTTAAAGTCATTGCTTTTCTTACAAATGAAAATTTAGAGAGAGAGAGAGCAAATTAGCAACACCAAGGATACGGGATGAAGAGACACCGAGAATTTGCTTCCTATTTAAGTCATCTGAAGATGCTGGTAAAAGTTTCAGTGCTTGTGGAGATTCCAATTTTCTGAAAAGAAACATGTGCTTAATAGTTCCACAACTACCAAAAAAAGGCCAACTGACCTAAAAAAAAAAAAATATACCCACCTTGAATTCTCTAAATTTCCATAAGGAGCAAGAATGTCTTCCTGTACAGCCAAAAAAATGAAAGAAAATAAGAGTTGAAACATTATTTTTTTTTTAAATAAGAGTTGAAACATTGCACAACAAAAACCGCTATTTAGAAAATAGGTAGTAAATCCTTAGTAGTGCTTACAGGAATATCGATACCAGAGTGCCATGATTCTTCACCCACTATATCCTCAATACTGCAAAAAGTAGAGTGCAATTATTAAAAACTAATTTTACAAATCTTCCAAGGATAAGAGGTAAAGATATGACTTGCCTCTGCTTCAGCATTATATCATTATGAATGTCACTGGAAGATTTCATGCCATTAGGTTTCTTCAATGCTTGGCTTCTTGCTAATAATTTGCTCCATCTCGATAACAAAACTCTTGCCCTGTTTGATATGTCTGATCTTCAAATCAGATAAATGAGATTCAAAAGTATCACAGGGTGCAAAAAGAAATACAACAGCAGCATCCTAAGAAACAGTCTTCAATGCTTCAAAAGGTTAAAATCATCTACGAAGAAAATGGAAAAACCAATGCTTTGATGATATTTCCACCTGTACATTTTTCAATAAACTACCTCCTAATCATCTAGCATCCAAAAGCATACAAGACTTCAGATGTATATATATATATATATAGTAAAAAATGATTTAGAAAGAATTATGAAGTCAGCGCCTTGTTCTGGCATTAACAAACCCTGAGTTATCATATAAAAGGGAAAAGAAGACTCCACAATTCATATACTCGAGGCATTCTCCATTCCACCAGAGTACAGCTAAGCAGTAGAAAAATATGAGGTAAGCAGTAGAAAAATAATTGGCAACAGAGAAGGAGAGTACAGGTGCAGAATAGTCACTGCAAAAGAACACACCTGATGCCCTATAAAATCGCAGTCTGTTAACACTTTGCAGAATGGCTGACATATGTACAGGAAGAGCTTTATGGAGAGGCATATGACAAAGAACCTAGAAAACAAGTAACCATTGAAATCCTGAGAAATGTATATAAAGCAAGTACACAGTTAATTAACAGCACAAATATGTATATACCTTAAGAATTACAAGAAGAACGCTTGTTTGCTCTTCGACAGCAGCTTGACTCAACCAAGTAGCCAAAATCATAACACCGCCTTTACTTAAAAACCTGTAAATATAGTAGAGGACGGTTGGATCAAGCAAGCAAGACAAAATATAACAAATATACCAACAGCCTCAAAAAGTGATTCGACGAGTACCAACATAATACTGAAGAATTTTGTATCTGCAAGATCCACTCCATCAGTTTCACCTGCCCAGAAAAAGTTTCTTCTTTCCGCATTAAAATGAAAATATTTTCAACAAAATGTTTTTCTTCGTCATCTAAGCCAGGTAGAGCATCATCCTGTGTTGAACAAGATGGGGCTTCTTCGACACTAGCAGGACCAACAGAGTCTAAGGGAACCAAATCAATAGGTATCGTAGGATCAGAACTTATTAGGACATCATCATGCGGTTCTTTACATGCGCCGGATCTCATGGCCTTCTCCCTTGACAACCGGACTAGTTTCCTTACCCTTGACCGTTGACTATTAAAAAAATCACGAACCTATAAATCCACACAACACCCAGGTGTAAAGAAATTGACTTTCAAAAGTGGAGGAATTCAAACAAAAACATTTTCATTCATAAATAAGTTGCTAGATCAGCTCCTTTGAAAGATGGTTATATTAGGAAAGAAAAAATCACATCAGGATAATATGAAAATAAGAAATAATTAGTCAATAAAAGAAGCCATCAATAACCTTTATGGCATCTATTAATATCAGGCAGAGTTCAGGATGGATACGGGAAGTTCAATATCCACACATTCCGTTCAAAAAGCATTTAAATGAAAGACAAAAGCAAGAAAATTCGGACTAAAAATACCTGTGTGACTGTGACTCCAAAAAGAGCACTGATCTCACGAGATTCCTTCTTACTAATAGCATCTTTAATAGAGAAAACCGATTGCATATACTTTACAGCCTTAGGGTTTAGCAAATCCCTAGGCCTCTTTCCTGCAAAATCAACAATTTTTTAGTCAAACAGTGACCATATGTGTGCCAGGAAAACAATACTTCATAAGCACAAAAAGAAAATTCAATTAATAGGAAAAATCAATGAGCACAAACCTAACTTTTATAGCGCATTTACCTCCTATGATAAACAAAAATAATGATAACCCATTGTAACAACAATACATTTTGAAACACTCCAATAATTGTTTAACCCATTGATCAAATAAGGCAAGCTCAACACCCAGCAGAGATCAATATTCAATAAAATTCATTTCAGATATCTTAATGCATCTAGGGACAAAATTAACCCACAATCAGCAACAAACGATGCCTTTTGGTCTTAAGTCTTTTATCTAATAGGAGAACAAAAAAATAAAATTAAAAAGGTATAAATAAAGTTCCTGTTTCAATATTTTGATGCTGGTCGTGTTTTAAATATTTTAAAGGGCATGCCTAGTCCAATGGATAGGCGCCTCCCTTGCAGAAGGGAGGGCACCAGTTCGAGTCCTGCAATGTCACTTTTCTTGTGAATTAATTTTCTTATAAAAAAATAATTTCTTTCACAGAAAATTGGGTGTACAAACTGGATAATTCTCTCATTTATTGAAGCAAAGGATAAATAGACTGCAACCAGCATGCATGCATAAGGCATATGTAAAAGATCGTGCAAATATAAACAAGCATTCATTGAAGCCCTTGTAAAATGAAAGGTATCATGTCAATCATAAGTACAAGAATTAGGATACATTCTCGGCATATCTGCCTCAAAATTTCTAGAGAAAATTACCAGTAGCTCAAACATTAAAGGCTCAAATTTTTAGTGCACTATTATCAATCCCACAATGATTACTTACCAATTTTTATTGACAAAGCACCAGCTGCCTGTGAAAAGGAAAAAAAAAACGTTTATGAGCAAATGGAAAAAAATACAACTACAAGTTTGTTCCTGAAGAAAACCAGTAAGAACGATATGAAACAAATAATCAGTCACGGTATATTAGAATATGTACCACCAAGCATATTTACTTACAACACGAATTGTACAAAACAAGAAATCCCAACGTACAATGTGACAATGAAACTTAGAATAGCATCTAGTAGACATTTGGTAACCTAACCTCAACTCTTTCACAGCAAAAAGGGAAAAAAAAAAGTTGAAAGTTCTTTAGCAAATGTCCAAAATTAAGGGCTAATGTACCTACCAACATAAAATGTAAAACGGTAACCTAATTGTTAACTGAATAATAGCTTTTGCGAATTATATATAGACGCATATATACTTCTATTTTGTCCCAACATTTGGTTGCTGAGAAACAGGAGAAATTCCAATTAAGGTTAATTATCCCTTATTTCTTCGTGCAACCAAAGTACAAGACACGAGTTGAATCATCGAAAGCTCACCATCTCTTGAGAGAGAGGATTAACGCCGGTGAGTTTGCATTGCGTGACAACGATTTTCTGGAGCTGGTCGATCTGGCTGTGGAAGAGCTCCCTCTGCAAGTCCATAAACCTCTGGAACGAGTCGACGGAGCTCCCAATCTCTAGCTCCGAGAATTCGTCCTTCAAGACCTCCATTATCGACCTCGAAGCTCCGTGTATCAAAACGGGTAGAAATAAGCATTAAGACCTGAATCCAAGGATTAAACTGTGGCTATAGAAAAATATTCAAAATTTAGGGTTAGGGTTTGATAATCACAGAACGAAAATGAGAAGCGTTGGGAAAAAGGTGCGAGCAAAGCAGGAAAGTAAATCCCAGACTCAGACTCGCACGTGGATAAAATCGCAACGAGCAACTAATGTTGGCGGGTTTTCATTCTAGCACATCGATTTCTCGCCTGCCATTTTTTTCCCTAAGCACGTCATTAATATCAAAAGGTTAGAAATTTGTAGGTGCGGTTTTGACAGTAGATTAGATAAGATTATTTTAAATGAAAATTAAAAATTAAATAAAATATTATTAGAATATTTTAATATTATTATATTTTTAGAATTTAAAAAAGTTAAATTATTTATTATATTTTATATGAGAATTTAAAAAATTTATAACTATGAGATGAGATGAGATAAAATATTTAACTATCCAAATATAGTCTTAACAATTTATTAACAAAATTGGGATAAAGACTAATTTAAGTGTTGTTTGGATAGTGAGTTGAGATGAAAGTTAAGAGTGAATAAAATATTGTTAGAATATTATTTTTTAATATTATTACTGTTTTAAAATTTGAAAAAATTGAATTATTTATTATATTTTGTTTGAAAAATTGATAAAGTTATAATAATAAGATGAGATGAAATGAAATGAGACATTTCTTATATTCAAACCTGGCCTCGTTTTTAAAATTATAAGAATTTCAAGTTTATTTAAAAATACATGAAATAATTTTATTTTAAGACAGATTACATTGGTCAATTTTATATATTTTTTTATTAATATTATTTGTCATGGGTTATTTGATCAATTCTGCTATAGACAAGCGCTACTACGCAAACGGGGTGTAACTGGTAGGGTTCTGTCTAGTTTTATAAATCTTTTAGAACTGAATCGATATATGCCGATTTTAAAAATTTAAGAACCGATACCGGATCAATTCACTATCGAAACTAGAACTTCCAGTTTTTCTGGTTTCTATCTTGTCCAGTTTTTCTAGTTTTACAGATTATCTATGTTAGTAATAATATGATATTTACATATACTAAACTGCTAATCTATTTATATTATAGTATAAATATATTATATATATCAAAAGTAAGTTTATATTAATAACTTAATATTAATATTTATGTTTAATATTAAAATTTTTTGTTATATTAATTTTATATTATAAGATTAAATTTATATGTTATATAAAATGTTATATTAAAAATTATAAGATTGATTTAATGTTATGTGACATATTATATTACTTTTATGTTATAAGAATAATAAACTTAAATAATAAGATTAAGATTTCATATTATATTAATTAGCAATTTAGCATATAATATACATAATATAATACAAAAAATTATATATAATAGCAAAAAATTAGAAATATATATACCAGTTCAGTTCGATTTAAACCGATTTTCAAAATATGAAAACTGGTATCACACCGGCTTATGACCAATTTCGATTCTTAAGAACCGATACCACATCAGACTGCTTACAAACCGGGTTGGACCAATGGGTTCAGTCCCGTCTGATTTGGTTCAACCGATTTTTCAAATTTTTTTTACACCCCTAATAATCGAGAGATGTGGCACAGTAGATAAAAAAACAAAAATCAAAAATCAAAATGCGAAAGGCGAGAAGCAGACCAAACCAGAGCACAATCGACAAAAAGAAAATTGGCAGACCAGAGCACA
Source organism: Juglans microcarpa x Juglans regia (assembly GCF_004785595.1). Taxonomy (NCBI): domain Eukaryota; kingdom Viridiplantae; phylum Streptophyta; class Magnoliopsida; order Fagales; family Juglandaceae; genus Juglans; species Juglans microcarpa x Juglans regia. The sequence continues at coordinate 22,604,292 of NC_054600.1, read as the reverse complement.
ACCAATGAAATAGGACATTAAAACATTTCTCCACCAAGAAAAACAAACCCATCTCTTAGATTTCATGATTAACAAATTTCTCTCAAACTCATTTCCATGATTTTCCCCAAAGCCATTTTTGTTATTGCTTATTAATCTTTCCAAATAACAAATTTCTGTTTTTGTTGATGTTGGCCAGCTGTGAGCTCCCCCAAACCCAAAATGGGATGAAACACAATCGTTTTACAAAGTCTTGAGCTTTACAAACTTCCATCATCTTCAACATGTATTTCAAGATTCCATCTTTTGCCCTCGACATTGTCTTCCTCCTTGCCTATTATTGGGACTACCACTGCTTTGCCATATCAATTCCTTCCTTACATTTATTCTGTTCTTTGAGCTATTTGAGGCGCATTTTGTCCCTCGACATCCTCCTCTCAAGCTAATCTACATCTACCTCTTCATCAGTATGATAATCATCCTCCATCATTGCTTCAGGTTCAGGTGGCAGGGTAGCCACCTCTCCTCCCCCAACCGAGGCAAATAATCCATATGAGAACAAAGACCCATATCCTCGAACATTATCATCCTCAACAAAGCCCCATATCCTTGAACATCATCATATCCAAAAGATACAGAAAGAAAAAAACTACAAAATAGACTGATGAAATAAATAAATTAAGAATTGACCAAATCATCTTCCAAATTTCGCAAATCTGTGTGAAATAAAGGGAAAAAATAACAAAGCACACCATGACAATAACTCAATAATATTACCTGGAAAATTAGAGACAGAGATTTGGGTCTTTTTCCTTTATGTCTAGCAGCTCCAAAAGTCAATCTTCGAAGGTTTGCAGCTTTCACACACATACACACAAAGAGAGAGGGAGAGAGGGATAGCATTGAAACACATTGTTTTCTTCTTAAAAAACAAAAGGGGATGAAACACAGTCATTTTATTTAATGACATTGCCCACCATGTCAGCGATTGCAAGCCAATTGTCCCATTGCCGACCAGAATTTTTCTTATTTGATAGGAGTACTGAGATTAATTGAGAGAGTACATAAAAAGACTTTTGGTAAATAAACCAAAGTTGGTTTCTTTGGAAGACAATTGGTTGAAGAAATATCTAGACTTTCAAAAAAAAAATACTATCGGGCGTGACAAGCTTGAGGAATGAGATGAGATAAGATGAAAATTTTGTGAATAGTAATAAGATAGTTTGTGAATAGTAGTGAGATAGTTTGAGTTAATGTTTTATGGGGTTTTGGGAAAAAAAAAAAAAAGAGAAAATGTTGAATAAAAAATATTATAAAGTTAAAATATTGTTATAATATAGTTTTTTAATATTATTTTTGTTTAGAAATTTGAAAAAATTGAATTATTTTTTGTTTTTTGTTTGAAATTTTGAAAAAGTTGTAATGATTAGTTTGAAAATATTTGTGTTTGAGTAATATTTGGGAAAGAAATGAGATGAGATAAGATGAGAATTTTGAGATAAAATATTTTTCCAAACAAGCCCTAAACGTTACCACTCTATTTGCCTCATTAACTTGGCATTGTGATGTGGCAGTGCCACATCATTAATTTTTTAAAAAGAAAAAAAATGAAAGCCCATCCCTTATTCTCAAGCATTTGAAATAGAGCGGTAGAGCATTTGAAACCCTAGCACCTGAGCAACCAGTCCTCGAAACCCACTGGCTAAAGCAACCATTCCTCATTTCCATTCCGTCCAACCAACTGTTAACCAATATGCTACAATTACGCCAGACAAGTAGAAGAACAATCTGCCACTCAACACCAAGTTGGAACTGCTAAAATCATGGGATCACACCAAGCTGAAATCATGGAATCTACCAATTTTGACATAATCAAGAATTGAGGGAAAAGATTATGGAATTTTCCTTTACTGTCTTAATATTGTAATCTTGTATTTATGTCATTGTAATCTTGTCTTTAATTACCCATTACACTACAAGATGTATATATAAGGATATGTAAATATGAAATGAAATATACAGTCATTTTTCAAACTCTTATTTGTTTTGTTCTTATTCTTTCATGGTATCAAGAGTCATAGAGGCTAACACCACTTTTCAAAATGTCAGATACATCTTTTGTTGCTTCCTTTCTCATTCATAATCTCACTTATCTCATTTCCATTAAACTAGACAATAACAACTATTTAATGTGGGTTTCACAGTTCCTACCAGTGTTAAGAACCCATGATCTTATAGGAATCATAGATGGAACTGAGCCATGTCCCACACAATTTCTTGCTTCTCAAGAAGGGTCTACACCCACTTTGAATCCAACATATATTCTTTGGAATAAGAAGGATCAGTACCTTCTGAGTTCGATTAATGCAACTCTAATTGTGAGTGTCATTTCCATTGTGTTTGGACTCAACACCTCATGCCAAGTTTGGATTTCCTTGGCCTCTCGGTTTGCTTCTCACTCTAACTCACTAAAACAAGATTCTAAGTCTTGCACTCAATATCTGCAATTAGCCAAATCTTGGGCAGATCAGCTTGCAGCTATTGGCAAGTCTGTGGATGATGAGGATTTAATTTCCTTAATCATCAGAGGGCTACATCCATCATACACCCCTTTTGTCACCTCATTTTCATTTGCCACTCGTACCAATACAAAGACTTTTGATGACTTTTAACCAAAATTACTAAACCATGAAATTATGCTTGAATCTCAACAAAAAAAGTATACCACCTGAAACTGGTTCATTTGCTCTCTTTAGTAACAAAGGCAATAAAAACTTCAATCCTCACAAATATAAACAGCCTACCAGTTCAAAATCTTTCACTCCAAAGCAATCAAACCAACAGCTTTCTCACAACACTTCTAGTCAAGCTTCTACAACCAAATATGTCCCTTGTCAGATTTGTGGCAAAACTAATAATCAAGCTCTTGACTGTTTTCAAAGGATGGATTACTCTTTTCAAGGAAGACACCCTCCTCACTAGCTAGCTGCCATGGTTGCCCAAATAAATGCTCAAGTTGAAGAAAATGACTCCTGGTTTGCAGATAGTGGAGCCAACCAACATATCATTGCTTCACTTGAAAATCTGAACTTCTAGCATCATTTCCAAGGTAATAACTCTGCAGTTGCGAGCAGTGGTTCTAATCTCAACATTGCACCTACTGGTTCTGTTACTCTTCAAGCAAATGGTTCATCCTTTAACTTACAACACATACTACACTATCCAAAAACATCTGCAAATCTACTTTCCATACAACAGTTTTGCACAGATAATTCTTACTATTTTGTACCCATTTCTGATCATTTCTTTGTTAAGGACATTACAACAGGGAAGATCTTACTGCAAGGAAGGAGTGAGAATGGACTCTATCCGATCCACCTGGGAAGAATTTTCAAAAATAAGACAAGCCAAATCACTCTCTGCTTGGCATCATGACCTCTACTTCAGTTTGACACCTTAGATTAGGCCATCCTCATCTTGCTGTAACTCAAAAAGTATTGCAATGTTTCAATCTTCCAGTCAAAGACTCCATTAGTAAAATTCCATTTTGTTCTTCATGTCAGCTTGTAAAGCACAAACAGTTACCTTTTCATAATTCCACTTGACCAAGTACTGCACCACTTGAGTTAATACATTCAGATGTTTGGACATCACCCCTTCGATCAAATAGTGGCTGCAAGTACTTTGTTCTCTTCGTAGATGATTATTCTAGGTTCACATGGCTATTTCCAATTAAACAAAAATCAAATATCTTTGCATGTTTTATCAAATTCAAGTGCTTAGTAGAAAATCTCCTATCACATAAAATTAAAATCTTACAAACAGATGGGGGTGGAGAATACACCTCTATTCAGTTTAAGGTTTTCCTTCAAACTCATGGGATTCTACATAGAATTTCGTGCCCACACACTCCACAACAAAATGGTGTGGCAAAGCGTAAGCATAGACATATTGTGGAGACAGGTTTAGCACTTTTAGCTACTTCTGGCCTTCCAAAATCTTACTGGGTTGATTCCTTTCTCACATCAGTTTATTTGATCAATAGGCTCCCCACTCCACTACTGAACTTCAACTCTCCATACACCAAATTTCTAAACAAGGCTCATGACTATCTCTCTCTTCGAGTCTTTGGATGTGCTTGTTTCCCTTTGTTAACACCTTACATCAAGCACAAGATTTTAGAACAAAAAGACATATCTTCATTGATTACAGTTCAAACAAAAAAGGATATAGGTGTCTTGATTCATCAAACAATATAGATTTTATTTCCAGGCACGTGGTCTTTGATGAAGATGCTTTCCCAGCTCGAGATTCAACCATTCTCTCCTCCAAAATAGAAAAATGATCTTTCTCGGGTAATGCTCTTCTCATTTTTCCTCTCACCTTCAATTTTCCTTCTTTTACAACATCTACTATCTCAGAAATCTCTTCTACAGAGCCAACATTACCCACTCAGCCTAATCTACCTTCCTAATCTCTATTACCTCATGCACCTTGTCCTTAACCTTCTCATCCAATGATTACCCGAGCACAAGATGGAACTTCCAGACCTAAATCATTTCTTGGATATCAATTGTATTACTTTAGCAATCCAATCATGGATCTCCATACTCCATTGCTGCCTTCTGAACCAAAAATATTCAGACAAGCTTCCAAAGTACCTAAGTGGGTTGTTGCCATGCAATCTGAATTCACTGTATTACAAGTAAATTGTACCTGGACCTTATGTCCAAGAACCTCCAAGCAACATGTGATAAATTGCAAATGGGTGTTTAAAGTCAAGCAAAAGTTAGATAGTTCCCTGGACAGATACAAGGCTAGACTTGTTGCCAAAGAATATGAACAAAAATATGATATTGACTACACTAAAACCTTCAATCTAGTCATTAAACTAGCCACCATCCATGTGGTTTTGGCAATTGCAATCCACCATTAGTGGTCAATTAGACAATTAGGTGTCTCAAATGCCTTCCTCCATTATCAATTGAATGAGAAAGTCTTCATGGAACAATTACTAGGCTTTGTAGAGAAACAATTTCTTGATCATGTATGTAAGCTTGAAAAGTCCATCTATGGTCTTAAACAAGCCCCTCGAGTTTGGTTTAATAAGCTTTTAGAAGCACTTACTGATCTTGGCTTCAATGAATCCCAAGTGGACATTCACTCTTCACATTTCACTTTAACTCCATTCATATATTTGTGCTTGTGTATGTAGATGATATTATCATCACAAGAACATATTTAAATCACATGAAGCAGCTTATTCAGCATCTCAACCAACATTTTGCAATGAAGGATCTCGACTCTTTATCCTTCTTTCTTGGCATTCAAGTGCTTCGTGACAATGATGGACTTCATTTAAATCAAGCCAAGTACATAATGGATCTTCTCAACAAAGCAAAAATGGTTGGGGGCAAAACCTTATTACTTTCCAATTGTCTCTAGTTCAAGATTGTCTCAAGTTGATGGAGTCCCTCTTGATGATGGAACTGAGTATAGGCAGATTGTAGGTGCCCTTCAATATTGTGCATTAACAAGACCAGAAATAACATTCTTACTCAACCAATTGTGCCAATTCATGCATTCCCCTACCACTACTCATTGGACAGCTGCTAAGAGAGTTCTTAGATACCTTAAAGGGTCTCTCAATCATGGACTACACTTCACTCGTGGCTCACTTAGCTTGCATGCATTTTGTGATTCAGATTGGGTAGGCTCCACAGATGATAGAAGATCTACCACATGTTATGGCATTTACTTAGGTCCATGTCTTATATCTTGGATTGCTAAAAAACAAGTTGTTATATCAAAGTCCAGCACAGAAGCTGAATACAGATTCTTGGCACTAGGCATTGCAAAAATGTATTGGTTACGAATGTTACTTCGTGACTTACATGTTCCTCTTCATCAAATTCCTACAGTTTGGTGTGACAACGTAGGTGCACAAGCTCTGGCATCCAATCCAATTTTCCATGCCAGAACCTAGCATATAGAGGTCGACTACCATTTCATTCGTGAGAATATCCTTAATAAAGACATCACATTACAATACATATCTCCTATGGGTCAAACTACTGATGTGTTTACCAAAGGTTTAACTACAGCTCGTTTTCTATTGTTAAGAGATAAGCTCATGGTTCGTCAACTTCTCATGCACTTGAGAGGGATGTTAACCAATATGCTGAAATTATGCTAGACAAGAAGAAGAACAAATCTACCACTTAACACCAAGTTGGAACTGTTGAAATCATGGGATCTACCAATTCTGACATAGTTAAGATTTGAGGGAAAAGATTGTGAAAGTTTCCTTTACTTTCTTTATAATGTAATCTTGCATTTATGTCATTGTAATCTTGCCTTTAATTACCTGTTACACTACAAGATGTATATATAAGGATATGTAAATATGAAATGAAATATACTGTCATTTTTCAAACTCTTCTCTGTTTTGTTCTTGTTCTTTCACCAACCTGTCTTCGTTTCCATTTCGTCGAGCATTTGAAAATCCAAGCCCAAGCATGACGCCATCCGTCCAAGCAACCTTTCGTCTTTCCCATCCCAAGCATTTGAAACCCTATCAGAGCACATAATCAAATGGTGGGGCTTTGAAACCCTAGTAGAGAACAACCCAAGCAACCATAAATTCTTGAAACCATCGAAGAGAACAATCCTAATTTCATTCCTTGTTCCCATTCTGTCCAAAGCAACCATCCATCTATATAATCAACAAAGTTTAAGAAACCCATACCAATGGATAGACTTATTTTTCCGGCAATATACCTAACGTTCAAATGCCCCATTTTTCCGACAATATACCCAATGTTCAGAGCCCCCATTTTCTGGCAATATACGCAAACGCTCAAAGGCCCCATTTTGAAACACTACTCCTCTGTGCATCTCGGTGCCTCTTCCTTGGTTCTCCTTTCATCCACGTCGTTGGCCACTGTCTGTTGTCAAGATAAACAGTCGGCTATTTTCTAGTTTTTGTTTTCGCACGTTTCCTGGTACTGTTTGCTTCTTCTTCTTTTTCTTTTTTTTTTCTTTTTTGTTATGGTTGCTTGTTTTGATCTTGTGCGAAAGTTCTGTTCTATCTATATATATTGAGTTTTAAGCCCATGGTTGTTCCACATATTTTCTTGCTTGTTATTGCTATTTTCTGTTTTTGGGCCATGGTTGCTTGTTTTGTTCTTGTTAACCTTTTGGAGAATTGAATGTAATGATGGTCATAATCTTTACAGTATTGGTTAGGCGCCACTGTGATCTCTTTAATGGTGAAAAGATATTAACTATTCCTTAACTAATATCTCTCAATTACAACCTATGCTATTACTCATCTGTCATACTATTTGCCCAATTACTCAAACAGACTCATCCAATAAATAGATAAGTCCGTCTCAACAAACTCACTAAACAAATCGTCTCCTTGTGATATGTTGGAACTATCAAGATTCTTAATTATTTACACCAAATTCTAAACAACTTTGAAATATATAAGTGTTGAAATGAACATATGGTAAAAAATTCTGAAACCTATCGTGTCATGTTTCATATTGAACTTCTCTTTTTGCATGGGACAATTCCATAGAGTACAACCTACCCATCTATTACACTTAAGAATGCTCATACAAGGCTAGCTTAAATCTTACTAGCTAGTGTCAATTTCTAGCTTGTTGCATCCTGGCACCCCATATCACACACTATGTAGGGACACCTTCCATTTTCAGTGGCATAAAAACAACCGAATCATTGAAGTGTCCCTTCATTTTTAATAGAATAAATATAGATAGAAGCCATTGTTGGGAGCAACCATTTTGCACACATGATGTGGCATCATCTAGACCACACATCTCCCAAGTCTAAAATAAAAAAGTAGAGAACTAAAAGTAGCCATGTAGTGAGTGCAAAATGTGCACTGCTACAGTGGCTTCTCTCTAGCATTACTCTTTTTAATATTTATTATTATTATTTTCTTTCTATTGTTTCAAATACATTAATTGTTCTATTTATTTATGAATAAAAGTGTCTCAGTCATGTAGTGGCAACAGCTCAAGCTCAAGAAATCTAAGAGTTAAATACCCAATATGTTATTGTGGTATTAAAGTATGTCGAAGAACTATCCATACAAAGGAAAATGAGAGGCAACAATTTTTCAGATGCCAAAACTATATGGTAAAATTTTGTATTCTTACCCTTATTTCATATGTGTTGGTAATCCTATTTGCTAATATCTACTAGTCGATTTTGCAGGCTGAGCATTCTTGCAAATTTTTTAATTGATGTGACTCTAAAATGCCAATATATGGCCAAAAGATAATCAAACCATTATAACCGTCAATTATAAAAAACATAATTGAAAAGATGCAAGCAATAATAGATATCCAAACTACTCGACATCGACTAGAAATAGAGGTTGAGAGGTGCAAGAGAAAACTAGTTACATTATAACCATTTTATTGTTGTGTTTTTTTTTTTTTTTTTTAATATTCATATCCATTTGTATTGTTACAAAGGAAAATGTTGGTAATTAGATATAAGAATAAAATTAGGGAACGTGGAAGCTCTAAAAGTGGAAGTAGGGGTGTAGTACCAAATCCGGATCCAAATATTCGGCCATAACTGGATCCGAATCCTAGTTTTAAAAATCAAGCGGTTATCCTCCTGAATAAGTCCGAAAAAAATCACGGCGATAACAAAATGTGAACTCAGATACTGGATATCTGGGTTTATTACCTTTTTTTTTTTGCTTTTTTTTTTTAAAAAAAAAAAAGAAATACTTTTTAAAAATGTTTTTATAGTACTTTTTTTTAAAAGAAAATAGTTTAAACACTTTTTGAAAGTTTTTTTTTTAAATCTTTTTAACAATTTTAATGGCTTTTTTTTATAGGCCTTTATGTTTTTTATTTTTTTATACAAAATAAATAATAATATATCAACACAGATAATACATGCATACTACATATTACATTGTTGTTTACATCACAATGCAAAATATCAATTTACAAAGAACAAAATAAATTATAATACATCACAATAATATCAAGATGCTATTAATGTTAATCTTCTCCATCCATTAATATTATTATAGTGTGTATGTACCATGCATGCATGATTTTTATATTAATGTTGATCTTGTCCCTTACATTCCATGCACAGTGAGTTTTTCGTATCAGAAGAAAGTACGTACGTTGTATCTATATATTTGAAAAGAGAATAATTTGATCAAGATAAGTTTATCTGAAACATATAAAGTTCGTGCTGTTTAGTGTTCCTCATGAACCCGGATGATTATCTTACCCCATTTTTTCGACCTTTAACTAACTGAAACATATCATCTAATATAGTTAGCTAGTACATCAACTACGAACTTTAGCAATCTTAATTGAACAATCTTCATAAATTAAACATGTTCTCTCCTCTTTGAAATCATCCATCTCTAATTAACGCCAAAAGTCCTTGCTGGAAGATAAAAAGAAAGGAAGAAAAAAGACATATTTTCTTTTTCTTTTTTGCTTTTGAATCCAAAAGGGTAGAAAAAAGCTTAAAATAACTCCTAGTTTTTTAATTAGAATAATATAATTATGAAATGATGTATCAAAGCTTAAGTTTGATCAATCCTTATGTGCTCCATACAAACCAAAATAATCTCTTTAGAATATAAATTTTGTATATTATTTTTGTTTTAAAATTTGAAAAAATTAAATTCTTTTTTGTGAATTTTTTTTTTAAAAAAAATAGATAACTGGATCTGTAATGAGTCCATACTTGATCTTGTTTCATCGTACTCGCCCGAGTCCACTCTAGGCGGATAATCGTCAGAGTCCAATTTGGATTTCTGGGTTCCATACCGGACCAGAAAAATATCCAGCTCAGTTGCACACCCCTAAGTGGAAGTTCTCATATGTACATATATGTCGATTTATGTACCAGTGAACATCTAGTTATTTTCCCAAAGTAAGGGCTTTAATCATCAATGAATTCTTTTTCATTTTCTTCTCTTTTCTCATAATGAATTTGCCATGGTTCCATATAGAAATTCTTGTGTGTCGTTATGTTCTTCATTGGATAGTAGAGTTATTACCTTAGATTGGTAATCTTCCAGTAAGTTGGTTACCTCCCAAGATGAAGACCTCCAAGTTGCTTAGATTAGCCATTTCTACATCACGTAGTGAATCAACACATTTGTTAGTTTGAAATTATTGTACGAGATCAAGATCATGACATGAGCACATATAACTTGCCATATTTTGATTCAAATGCATACTGAAAACCAAGGCTAGACTGACTAATGTTAGTATTACCATAATTCACGATAGTATATTTTTTGTGTTTTTGAAAGTATATTTTTCGATAACTAAAATTTCAACTTGGCGTAAGCGTTCTTCATGATATTCTTGACAGGGAAAAAATGCTATTTCTTAAATGAAACATCTGAAAAAAGCTCAAGTTTATATGCACATCTGAGAAAATGCTATTAAGATTTCATTTTTTCATCTTTTCTCAGAACGCTAAATAACATACTCCTTTGAGCTCAGCCATCGATGAACATATGAAAATTTGGCCACCAATTGCATATTCAGAAAGTCTCACATCCATATAGTTCAAAACATTTATAAGCATATATCACTTCTTAGCAACAATAGTTCAAATCTACTCTCACAACATTACAACTTCTACCCACCCACTAGAAATTAATCATTGCTCGTAATCGAAAGTCTTAGAATGTTGAAGTCTAGATCCTGGCTACATGGGGACAATCCACCACCCTGATCCTCAAGATGCAATCAAGAAAGTTGTGTCTAAAGAAAAAAACATAATAAAAACCAATAAGTAATTAAAATCATAAATCTACCATAATCATGTTAACATTACCTGTAATGGAGAAGCAGTCGAAGGAATACAAAAATAATTCAACGAATGAGTCCAAACTTGACTTTGTTGATCTTATAACCATTTAATTTGCATAAAACCATCAATAATTTTGGATGTATTTTATACATATAAAAATATAGCAATTAACTAGTTGAAGTCGATTTTTGAAGTGTTCCTAAGTATGAAAAGTCTCATTGTATTCATCTTCTCTATATTCTTTTTATAACTGATTACTTTGTTGTAAACGGAAAGAAAAATGTATGATGTGTAAATTAGACATGTTCTTCAAAAGAACTTATTTTTTAATTCAATAACAATTCAAGAAACAACCTTATTTTCACAACAACGCAATCTTCTCCTCGTAATTGATTTCCTATAAGCATTCTCAAAATAGTGTATTTTTCTCTTAGAAGGTAGTCTTCCTTCATTTCAGACTACCAATAGACTAAGAACTTTACTTGTACCTGTTGTCGTGTCATCCATTGATGTAGCTGGCTTATCTGTATTGCTACCACACCTTAAATCGTCTTCAAGATATTGTATTGTCCCTTCAACTACTCTAGCTGGTTAATCAATTTCATACGACTTTTCTTGATTTCTAATGCTTTCGATGCCAGTTCATAAAAAGCAATTTAAGTTCCTATCATACATTTGTCTCCCAGGATTGCAGTCGCCGCATAACTACTTTATACAAAGGTGTGTGTCCTCTTTATAGCATTTTTCCACCAATTTAAGATTTATTTTGATGGTAGTTTATTCTTACTTAACAGAGACAGGACACGAAGAGCATGTCTGCGAATCCTCATCTAGTGAGACAATAAAGTTTGCATGTTTTATAAATTCATCACACACTTTAAACTCATCGATAACTACATACATATATTTTGCACCCTCGCATCCTAGCAGTGATGTAGACAAATATAAAAATCCTCTAAATTTATCTTGTACTTCTTTGAATTTTGCAATTGTGTATACTTCTTGAAATTGCTTCTCAAAAAGATAGTGACTGATTCTGGGTGTTAAATGATTTAAAGTCAACAAGAACCTCATTTTATACCTTCCTCCTAAGGGTTGAATTGTATTGATTTACAAATTATTTCAATGTGGTCTTGGAGTTAATATAGTCATCGAACAATGCAATTATGCTTTCATTTCATTGTACAGTTGACATTCTAGCCTAAAATGTGTTTTTAACGTACATCGGCACCTAAAAATTGCCTATCCCTATATAAAGATCCCAACCATGCATTCTCAAGAAGATGAAAAGTATCAAACAAATCAATCCAACGTTCATCAAACTCCTTCTCACTTAAAGATGATAGATCACTCCACTATTATTCAATATTTTATCATTACATTTTTACCACATTTTCACTATTATTCACAGATCATCCAGACTCTAATAAGATTGATTGATCATGATGGTTCATATCCACAAACAATGCAAAAGGCGTCTTATAAGGTTTGTCAAGTATGTTGTGTCAATGTAATCACATCTCCAAATGGTTGATACGCAGCTATAACGCGCTCATCTACCCAAAACATATTGCTCAACCTCATGTCATCATCCAATAGTAAAATTCTAGATTCTCTTTTATGAATTTCTCTAAAGTAATTACGAATAGCTTCAACACTCCAATCTCAAGATGAAGTTGTCGTACTTTTTCGTATAGTTTTGACACTTACTTTCTCCAAATGGAACATTCTTGTAACCCCCCCCCCCCCCCAACACCCCACTTCAACAAATGGAGATTTGAAGTTTTTGTGTTTTGACGCATCATTTATTTTAAGCATCTTAGCCACACAAGCATCTATCTTCTTAAAGTATCTAAAGTGTAACACCCCGTAACCAGATGGAGTCGGAGAGTTATTTCCTATCACTTAAAATCATATCTCACAGTACAGTAAAAACTTCAAATTCTCTATAAAACATAAACTCGTTGTTTCACATCAACTACTCTAGTATAATTAATCCAAGACACCATAAGATTTCAAAACATCCTAATAACCCAATTCAGCAAAACAAAACAATCTACTGAATACAATCCTCGTACCCACTTTTTACTTAATCCATTATACTCACATATTCTTACCCATGCTTTTTTTTTTTTTTTAAAGAAAAGTTAGGGTCACTTGTACACTAGTGACCCCTCCCCAATTTTATTAATAACCTTCACTTGTGGCAGAGGAAAACTGTAGTTACAAAGACAAGCATCTGGGGTACAAACGATAAACCCAGCATGCGGGAAACACTTAGCCAGAAAAAAACTAACAAAAACAATAAAATAAACGACAAACAACAAATACTCGAAACTAACTAAAACGCAAAGACGGTAAACCAGAGTAATCCATACGAATAAGACCACGCAATGCACGGGGAGTCTCCGTTAATTGCGAAACTGCTAAGTCTTCACCAGAAGCTCCATGTTTGGCTAACCAATCAGCAACTTTATTTCCCTCTCTAAAAACATGGTGTATCGAGTAGGTCATGGAGTCCATAATGTCGATAATTTCCTCCCAGAAATCCTCCAGATACCACACCCCACATCTCTTGCTCTTCCACCAGGATATAACATTCATAGAGTCAAGTTTGATATGCACAAAATTAAGAGATAAAGATTTACAAACCTGGAGCCCATGAAGAAGAGCTAGAAGTTCTGCCCGATTATTAGAACCTATGCCAATGAATGAGGAAAAAGCATGAATAAGTTTTCCATGATTATTTCTAATGATCCCACCTATCCCTGAGGCACCAGGGTTACCCAAACTGCTGCCATCTGTGTTAAGCTTGACCCATCCTGCCGAAGGACGATTCCAAGTGATAGTTTTGCAACGCCGAATTGGGATTAGAACAGCCTGGATATTCAAACTTTTCAATACCTGCAAATCAAAACTGGAAATGTGAGAACTAGCATGCATATCACGACATATAAGACTAATCCACCGACGAACAGAATGAATAATTTCTGAGACAGATTCAAAGCGACCTTCCATACGTGCCAAACAGCGCCTCCGCCATAGTCTCCAAGTTATAATCACTGGAAGAATTTCCAGAATAATGCCAACTTGAGACGTAATATTTGCTCGACGAAACCACCTTTTCACTATATCTTTCCAATTTTGTCCTATCGGGATCCCAAGATAAGTCCTAAAATAACGCCAAGTATAAATAGCAATATCACTTGCAAAAGGAACATGATTTTGGTCCTCAAAGTGACCATTAGCACAACAATCACAACGAGAGGTAATAGGGATGCCAATACGACGAAGATGATGATCAACACTAAGGGCCATATACCAAGCTTTCCACATGAGAGAAGACATTTGAAGAGGGAGACTCTTATGCCAAATCCAGGAATGACCCTCAATAGTATCACTTCTAATGCGAACACAATCCCAAGCCGACTTAGTAGAAAACAGACCATTATCATTTTTAGTCCAAATCAGAACATCCATACCTGGCTTAGCCTTGCAAAGATCCTCTAAAATTTCATCAATTTGATCCGGCCCCACTAACTAAAGAATAAAATCGACATCCCAAACATTATTTAATTGACAATCCTTCACGAGAAGATTGGGATGCCCCACAATATTCATATCATTACTTAAAGGACCTCTGTCTCTCCATTTATCATACCAGAAAAAAACCTTACCATCCTTAAGATGCCATTTAGAATTATCCAAGACCAAAGGAAGAGATTTAGCAATCATTTTCCAAAACCTAGTACCCTTAGTAGGATCAACCAGGGCCCAAGGTTTCAAACCCACATATTTACTCTTAAAAAAATTAGCCCATAAAGAATTACCTTGAATAAGATTCCAAGCAAATCTGGCATGAAGGGCTTTCTGCATATCATCGAGGTTTCTAAGCGCCAAACCTCATTCCTCCACGGGACGACAGATAGAATTCCAGGCCACCCATTTTTTCTTACCTTTGCCATTATGCTCCCCCCAAAAGAAAGTACTCATCATCCGGTGAATGTTTTTAATAGTAGCTTGAGGGACTTGAAGGACAGCAAAAAGATGAAGAGCCATACTAGAAATAACGTGACGAAGTAAGGTAAGACGGCCACCCATCGAAAGAAATCTCATCTTCCACCCCGAAATTTTCTTTTGGATATTAGCCAGCATATCTTCCATATGAACCTGTTTGAGACGACCCAAAATAATAGGCACTCCAAGATATTTGAAAGGAAAAGATCCTTCTGAAAATCCAGTCTTCCGTAATAATAAGCTTTTGCGAGCAGCAGAGATTTTTTGGGAGCAGAAAATGGCAGATTTAGAGTGATTGATACACTGACCCGACCAGCTCTCATATTTATGGAGCACAGATAAAATCTCTCTAATAGCTTGAGAGCTACCATTAGAAAAAATAACTACATCATCAGCATACATAAGATGAGAGATTCTGGGCGTACCTCGGGCCTGGGAGAATTGACCAAATTTTTTAGCCTTCACACTTTGCTTGATCAATCTAGAGAAAATCTCTTGAAGTATAATAAAGAGATAAGGAGAAAGAGGGTCACCCTGACGTAAACCTCGGCCAGCTTTAAAAAATCATTTAATAGTGCCATTCATCATAATAGAATACCAAGGAGTCGAGATACATGTTCTGATAAGATCACAAAAATTAGAAGAAAACCCAAAACAACGAAGAACCTGCAGAAGAAACAACAAATCCACGCGATCATAAGCTTTAGCCATATCCAATTTAATCATGATATTACCACCATAGGCCTTTTTATTAATGGAGTGAATCATTTCCTGAGTAATGGTAATATTTTCAAAGATACTTCTCCCTGGAATGAAAGCTCCTTGTTCCCACGAAATCATTCTTGAGAGGAGGCCTGTCAGCCGATTAACAATGATTTTGGAGCATATTTTATAGAACACCGAACAAAGGCTGATTGGCCTAAATTTATCAAAACCAGAGGGAGTATCAACCTTTAGAATTAAGACCAGAAAAGATGCAGTGAAAAATCTTGGAAGATATTTTGAATTAAAAAATTCCGAAATGGCTTCCAAGACATCCTCTTTCACAATATCCCAACAACTTTTGAAAAAGCCCGAGCTAAAACCATCAGGTCCCGGAGAACTGTTAGAAGGAATAGAAGAAAGAGCAGAAGACACTTCCTTCATAGAAGGCATCCCACACAACATCGAATTGTCAGAATCAGAAATAATAGGAGAAATAAGAGTGGATAAATCAGGTAACAATCTAATCTGGGAGCCCTGCAAAAAAGAAGAAAAGTAATCCACAGCACCCTGATGAATACTCTCCGGCGAATTAAAGACTATATCATTCGATGATCTCATGTGCATCACTTTTTTACGCCGTTTATTAGCAAGGCATGCATGAAAAAATTTAGTATTCCGGTCTCCTTCCATATGCCATTTTAACTTGGCCATTTGAGCCAGTCTAGTATCTTCATGACGGAGCCAATTATCCATTACGCTGAGGCAGCAATAAGATCCTGCTCTGTAGAATCATCCCAATTTTGCTGAAGTTTCTATTCCATCTCCTCAATTTGCTTCTCGAGGGATATAATATGCATTTTAGTATGACCGAAATTCTGTTTATTCCATTCACGCAAGGCGACCTTAGTAATCTTCAATTTAAAAGCCAATTTTATGAGCCCATGACCATCAAAAGTAGCAGACCAAGCCTGCTTGACGCACGACAAGAATTGGGGATGATCCACCCACATTTGTTGAAAGCGAAAAGGCGAAGGGCCATAAGAAGAAGGATCCATCTTGAACTCAATAACCATGGGGGCGTGATTAGAAGTTGTTCTTGGCAAGTAAGAGCAAACCGCATTCGGGAAATACGAAAGTAAGGAAAAATCCATAAGAACACGATCAAGCTTAACCCAAGACCTAGAAAGACCCGACTGCCCATTACACCAAGAAAAAATTCTGCCTTTAGACTTCATCTCAACCAATCCACCTTGGTGAATCCAATCATTGAAATCCGTCATCGCCGCATTAGATCTAGGAGATCCACCCCTTCTCTCCGAATTATTCTGAATAATATTAAAGTCCCCAGCAAACAGGCAAGGAGCCGGCCATAATTTGGGAGCTAAGGTCCTCCCACATAAGTTTTCTCTCGTACATACTACACTCAGCATAGATGATAGTTAATAAAAACTGAAAAAACCCAGTGTTGACCCGAAGCGAGACAAACCGCAAGTTGGATCTCACCACTTGAATATCAAGAGAATCAGCCCAAAAAATCCAGATTTTACCACCAACATCCACATTAGAAGAAAAGGAATCAAACTGAAGATAATGCTGCAACCGGATGGCTTTGTCCACATTTTGAAACGGTTCAAGAACCGCAACCAGTTGAGGTTTGAACTTGGAAACTAAATTCTTTAATCTACAATGAGAGGTACCAATACCACGGACGTTCCAAACAATTATAGAATTATTCATAAAGATAAAGTAGAGGGGCGGGTGATGACCCGAGTGGAGCTTCTAACTTTCTCAAATTTTTTTTTCTTATATTTTTTCTTTACCTGTTTATCTTCAGACTCCAAATGGTACTCCTTATAATGAGGTAACACATCTGGAGGGATATCAGGGTCCGGCTCAGAGACAATATCTTCAGGGTAATTGTCAATATTTTCCTTGCTACTTTCAGTAGGTAAATTTAGTTCATTATCCTCAATCGGAATGAAGGCAGATTCCTCTAGTATCAGTGTAGGAAGCGATTCAACATTAAAAGAGAAAATATCATTTTGGTTCAGAAGGTTACCTGCAACCTCCGAAGGCGCTATCACTTCTCTAATACGATGAGCATTGAACTCCATATTCTTCTCCAGATCAGAGTGAATTTCCAAGCTGTTACCAGGCTGTTCCAGACTGACATCTGAATTCGGTAGCGCACCCGTTATATTAACGGACTCAGTCTCAGGAGAACTAGAAACTGAAATCTCACCGCCCTTTTTATTATCAAAACTAGGTCCACCAGATTCATATTTCCCTGTCATATGTTCATGATCGTGAACCCCATGTTGAGTTTTTACTGCATCCTCACACGGCCCCACCGGTTCAACAGCCTCTATTTCGGGAAGGAAAAATAGAGGATTATTTATCTCACCATCCTCTTTCTAAGATGAAGTGTTTCCACCCGATTCATTCTTTTATTTGTTCTGTCCCCAGTTTCGTTCCTCCTGCTTGGGTTTACCTGCTCGACAGGTCTTAGAGTTATGTCCCTGCACTCTGCACTTACCACAATACGCCGGCAACGTCTCAAAAATAATCTCTTGTTTTCTGCTCGTAGTCAGACCAGGAGCGCCAATCCAGAAGTACGAAATCGGCTCCTTAGCAGCATCCATCTCCAAGCAAAGACGAGCTCCATCAGTTCGGGTCGCACAGCGCGTGGAATTATCCCTGCGTATGAATCAACCAAGCGGAGCGGTGAAGATCCGAAGGAACGATTCTTGATAAAAATTGGGGGGTAATCCGGGAAGGAGGATCCACACCGAAACATTAGAAGGTTCATGTTCCTCATTAAAATCAGGAGACCAGTGGAACGCACTATAAGCCACTCCATTCACTTCACATGATTCACGGGACAGGGCTTTCACAAAGTCTGCTTCTGTAGCCAATCTGATGAAGACGTTACGGGGCAATTTCATAGAGGAGACCACCGGGGTAGATGACAGACCCCACCGACTGGCAATGAATGCACGAATCGCATCCAGAGAGGGACGTTGGCGGAGGAACTTGATCACAATCGAGAAGCGGAAAGGTTCTGCAGATCTGTTGATTTCTTCCTTTGAGAATTGAAAAAATATTTCTCCGTCCATTACTTTTGGAACACGATGGGCAACTGTGATTTCAGGGAGGGGTTGCGGCACCGCAACAGCCATTTCGGCGAAGGATGGACGGCCAGAAGAATGGCCATCCACGGCTGCCATGCAGCCACAACAAACAAGGAGACGGAACCTTAGCAGAGCACGTAAAGGGCAATATCGTCCGTCAAAAGCTAGCAGATTGATGTTCAACAACTGAAAATATTGTGGAGATAAGAGGTAAGTTATCAACAATTCAGTAAGCAGAGAACATATAGTAGTATGTAAATATGAGCATTTACAGGATTCAAAATGTAAAACAAAATATTTTTAGTTTCAGAAAATAGAACCAAAATATGTTATCAAAATATCAGACCAACAGTTCAAAATATTCATGTTCAAAAGTCTTTTGGCATAGTATAACTGAGTATCACCATCATATCATATCATATCAGAGCATCATATCATAACAAATGTTATGTTTAACCCCCATGATAGGATTGTACATGTCTGTGGTTAACAAGCAGAACCTATCATTGTTCGTCAACGAGGTGATGCACTCCAAATAGATACCACTATTATATCTCGTGGTGGGGGCCAAAGGCCACTATTGTGTCATGTGACAGGGTCGAAGACCACTATTATGTCCCGTGACAGGGTCTAAGGCCACTATTATGTCCCATGGCAGGGCCATAAATCAGAGCAAACAAAAATGTTGGTACCAACACAATAGCAGAATCATAATCATTGGAATTAAACTAGAAACAAAATCAGATACAGAATCAGAATGTCATACCAAGGGTTTTCAAATACCAAATCACATCATAACAGAGTACTGAACAGATTCAGATCATTTTCACATATTCAAAACAGATTAAGAGCATTTTCACGTAACATGTAATTTTCAGATTTCATATTTGCTCTTTTTGCATAGTTCATAAGCAGAATGCCAAAAATAACTCATGTCTACACAATCATGATAGAATATTTTTCTCTTCTTATATGAATTTAATGAGTAATGCAGATAAAATGACCGAGAGTTTTTTCAAGTTTTCTTTTCATAACAAAATATGTATATTTTCATAAAATCAACCACAGTCTATTCGTTTTATGTAAAATCTAGCATAGGAAGATTACCTAGACTTTCTAATTTCTCTGAATTTCCTCACAACAATGTCAAAGGAATATCGATCGTCACTTATAAAATAGTCACGTAACTTGCATAAATTCTCAATTGAACACATACTTCATAATTAAAATCTTAGATATAGAAATCTATATTTCCTTAATGACTAAAGTCTTCAAAACCAATATCGTCACTTCCCAAAATACTTTGATTTTCATATAATTTCTCCAAATGATTTCATGATTAGTTCCTAAAATCATATTAACTCCATAATATTGATATTAAAGTCATAAATCTAGTGTTGATACATCCAACTTTAAATTTCTCGACATTCTGTCAATTTTTTCTAAAATAGTCTAATATTTCATAAATTGATACTCCTCGCGAAACCCATAAACATACGTGCAAGCCCATTAACAATACTAGCTGAACTTAGAAATAAACCCAGCCATGTGCAAAGAAATCAAGCCCACCTAGGAGAAATAAGCCCAACTTAGTTGAATATTCTATACGGCTTACACCGAGACACTGAAGAAAAAGAAAAAGAAAATGCGTGATGTGGTATAGGTATAGTATCCGATAGGTAGAGGGAGAGAGAGAGAGAGAGAGAGAGAGAGAAAACTAATGTGAGAGAGGGACCGAGAGGGGTGGAGGGCTAGGCAGTGTTTAACAATGGAGACCTATTCTCCAACATCTACTTTTTCTATTGGCGGTGGCATCGTGGCCTCGAATATTGCAAAGTGTGGCTCTCAGTTAGGCCCCGATGGTGCCATCGTGGTGCGCCACTAGAGGTTCTGGGGTGGAGAAGGACCGTTCAGTTTCTGGTGGCTCCACTACGAGATCATGAATGCGCTACAGTGCACGGACGGCAAGTGATTGGGCGGCTTGCAGAGGAGTTGTGTTTAATGGAAGTCGCGCTCTGTTATTTTTTTGTGGGTTAAAATAGAGGAGTTCCATTGGTTGTTTACGGTGGGGGAAGGGTTATTTCTTGGTGGTTTATGGTGGCCATGGTTTGGTTTAGCATGGAGGAACATGTGGCCATGTTCTTCCAATGAAGAGGCACTCTGACTGGTGGCCCGTGGAGTTGGGTATTGTGGCTAGCGGGGCAACGGATCTCAGTTGAGTTCTTGGTCTCTCTCCCAGGTTGCACATCAGTAGCAACTGGTTCGTCGTGCATGAGTGGCTAGGCTTCGGGTGGAGGCTGACTAGTTCTTGATAACCGTGCGAGGAGGTGATTCTTCTATTTTGAGGTGGCTAAAGTGGGGCTGTTGGAAGTGGTTGATGATTGTGTTTCACGGAGGATAGCTTGGTGGGGATGGCAGCGACGTGGGGGACTTGGGGAGAGAACATGCAGGTTGAGGCTCATGGTGAGGCGTACGTGGAACATGGGGGCTTGGCAAACGTGATGGTGGTGGTTATGTGTACAAGGGCTTGTCGTGGCTGAGCTTGTTCCTTTTTGGTTCCACATCTGTACTAAGGTTGTTTTTGTTGTGGAAGAGGGTGGACTTATATGGTTGGCAACGTGAAGGGGTTGGACAACGGCATACGATACATGGAGAGGGGTTTGGTAAACTTGGCTGGCTGTATTTCATGGTGAGGAAGAGGAGGCTTACGATTGAGAGAAAATCTTTTGGGAAGGGTGTGTGTGTACAGTGCGACAACCCTATTCTGGAGAGTTTCTCCATGCATGAGAGGGATATATGTGTATGTGTATATATACACATAAAATTATACATATATATATGTAGGTGACTAGAAATCCTAGAGAATGAAGAAATGTGCATGAGGTGTTGAGTAGCTAGGCTTGGGCTTTTAGAATAAATTATTGGGCCATTATTAAATTAAAAAGGGCCTACCTGGTCTATAAATTATAAAAATTGGCTTCAACTCATTTATTGAACCCAAAATCATCCTCTAAACCCTAACAGGCCTTAAAATAAACTTGACTCTCGGGCCTAATTAAAAAATCCTAGCTAACAAAAAATTTTAGCTCGTGGGCTTATACTAAATTATCCAATAAATCTCAAATGAAGTTTATGAAATATTGGTTCGTTAAAAGAAATTTCGGCTAAAAAAAAATCCATATTCTACAAAAATAAAATTTTGGGCTCTTGCATTATTCAAAATTACTGGTTAAATCCAAAGTGGGATTCCCATACAATTTAAAATAAATTAATAGTACATGGGCTTGGTGTTGGGCTTGGGTGTTACATCCTCCCCTCTTAAAAAGATTTTCGTCCTCAAAATTTGATGCACCTAAAGTTAAGTCTAAAATACTTATCCCTCACAATACATGCCTATTGTAATCTTCGATCATTTTGTCAAACCTAATATTCTAAGATTTTAATTTCCAATATTTTGGCTATGTGCATTAAATATTTCATAATCCTCTTGGTGTACACATTCACGCCCATAGTGTCAATCGTTGTACACTCTGGGGTCTAGTTCAAGTCTAAAAAATATAAGTCTCAACAATGGAATTAAAAGCCTAATAATAATTCCACCATTTTTTTGTAAATTTCATAAAAAAGAGTAAAACGAACTCTCAGCATAAAATATTAACCTCCTACGAATAGTAAAATAAAACTCTCTAATGTTAAGTCCTAAGTGATCTCAAGTCACTAATTTATGAACCCTCACAAAGTTTACTTTGAAACCATTATATTACCAGAATTCACGCTTCCGTTGCACACTCTAACAAACCAAAATGTCCAAGTCTAGGATCTCATGGATATATCTTTATTGCATCTAATCCCTTTCAATGCCTACTGAGGCAATTCTTACCAAGCTTTCAATTATAGACTACACACTCATGTACATTTCTATGTGGTCTATTTCATCATTTGTTGTAATCGATGTACATTCTCTTCAACCCAAACTTCTTGTCTCCCAAATTCATGTACACTCTCTTATACTCTTAAATACGCTCTTTCATTCTCAGCTGCAACCAATAACTGTAAATCTGAAAAGATTTCTTAAAACCTATTGAACCTATAACCTCAAATCCGATAATAATCAATTCACCGAACATCTACAACGTCTAAAACCTTAAATCTGAAAATAATTATAACTTAAGGTATGCAAAATCTAGAGCCTTAAATTTCACCCAACTCATTATTAAAGCTTGGGGAATCTAAAATCTTATAAAAATCATTCTCCTAAAGTCCGTAAAATGTAAAATTTCAATCTCAAAATGAATTATTTCTTACAATCTACATTATTATCCAATCTTAAACCTTATCGAGGTTGCTTCTTAAAGTCCACTAAATCTAAACCCGTAAATCCCAAAAAGTCATTTTTTAAAACTCATTCCATAAAGCTTGCAAAATCAGAAATCTTAAATCTCATCAAAATCATTTTGTAGAGTCTATAGAATGAGCCTACAAAATCTAAAACATCAAATGTCATGAAACTAATTCTTAAAATCTACAAAATCTAACACCTCAAGTTTCATAGGACATATTCCCTAAAGCCTGCATTTTTTAAAACCTTAAACACCAACATAATTATTTCTTGAAGTCCACAGAATTCTAAACATCAAATTTGAAAATTATTTTCTGAAGTCCTCAGAAATCCATGACCTCTAGGAGTGTAACCGGTCCGGTTCGGTCCGGTTTTGGACAAAATCTAAGACCAAATCGGTATGTACCGGTTTTATATTTTTCAAAACCGATTATGCACCGGTTACCCACCTAAACCGGTACTTCCGGTTTTACCGGTTTCCGGTCCGGTCCGGTCCGGTTTTCCGGTTTTTTTAAAATGTAAGTTTTACAATTTTTCATTAAAAATTTGTTTATAAAAAAAAATTGATTTAAAAAAATCTGTTTTATACTTTTATTAATATATTAGACTATATAATAGTGTATTAATATTATACTATTGGTATAGTTATAAGTTATATATTAGTATTAGTTATAAACTATATATTTAATATTAGTATTAGTTATAAACTTTTAGTAAAAATATCTAGTATTAATTATAAGTATAACTATAGTCATTAGTCTATATTAGACTATTGGTATTAGTTATAAATTTTTAATGATTTAGTATTAACATTTTATGTAATAATTTATAAATTATAATAAGAAATTATTTCATATATGAATATATATAATTATATATATTATATATAAAAATTTCACATAAAAATTTATAATTATACATAATATATAAAACTTATATATATTAATATATATATAATATTTTGTATAAAACTTATATATACAATAATACAAATATTATTTTTTATATATATATTTTTTATCAATCAGTCCAGTCCGGTTCGAAAAATCCTAAAACCGGAACCGGACCGGAACCGGCTGGTTTTCACATTCTAGGAACCGGTTCCAGACCGGACCGGTTCAAAACTGGTAAAACCGGTATGGTCCGGTTCGGTTCGGACCAGTTTTCCGGTTTGAATTTACACCCCTAATGACCTCATATATTAGAATCTACAAAATCCCAAACCTGGCTTTCGATCAAGCTTATGTACACCTTCAAAATCTAAACCTTGAATCCTATCCAAGTCATTTCTTGTAGTCTATAGAATAAGCCTACTGGATCTAAAACCTCAAATGTCATGAAAAATCATTTCTTAAAATCTGCAAAGTCTAAAATCTTAGATTTCATAGGAAACCTTTCATAGCTCTGCAGATGCTAAAACCTTAATATCATCAAAACCATATCTGAGCTTGCAGAATTCTAAAACCTTAGATCTCATCAAAATGATTTTAAAGTATGCAGAATCTCTAAACCTTATATTTCCAAAAACTCAAACCATAAAGTCTATAGAATCTCAAACCTGGCTATGATACCAACTATAGCGCCCCGTACTTGAATGGGGTGAGAGAGTTACTTACTGTCACTTAAAATCATATCTCATAGTACAAATAAAAACTTCAAATTCTCTATAAAATATAAACTTACTGTTTCACATCAACTACTCCAGTATAATTAATCCAATACACCACAAAGTTTCAATACATCCCAATAACCCAAGTCAACAGAACAAAATAATCTACTGAATACAATCCTCGTACCCTCTTTGTACTTAATCCACTGTACTCAGATAGCCTTACCCATACTTTCTATTTTTGATCCTTAGTTGAAACATTTAAAACATTTAAAAATATTGTGCTGATAAAGAATGAGTTATCAACAATTCAGTAAGTAGAGAATATATATGATTGAGTTGAATTATTGCATATTTTATATATCTAGAACCAATATATTTGAATTATTTCATTACATTATTATTGGTTTTAGATAAAAAAATAGTTAAGAGGCATAAATATGAGTTGTGATTTAAATTGGTTAACAACATGGTTTATGCTTAATTTTCTAACTTGTGATTTAATTGGGCATTACAATTGTTATAGATTGATTTTGAGAATTTATAATTTAAATACAAGAATGAACCCTAGAATTTTTATTTTGGGGCTTTTCAATTTTCAGCTTATATTGCATTAATTATTTTCTAATCTAGCTTAGTTTTTAGTTTAGTTTTGTTAATCTTTTACTTCCATTGCATATTAGGTTAATTAGGACTTGATTAATTTTTTGATTAATTGAAATTGTTTAGATTATTGGGTTCATTGATTGTTAATTTCATTTTGTTAGTCTCTTACACTTCATTTCGACACTAAAAAAAAAAAAATCTAAAAATATGAATTTAATCCATGACTAGTGTCATTTTCATTCCTGTTGCACTCTTCCATTCATTGCACATATCACAACTTTTATATTTCTCTTTGTGCATATTTTCGCCATTTTAAACGAGTTTGATTTTAAGCAACTTTCCCTGAGGAGACAATTTAGGAATTTATAACTAATTATTACGCGACATCCTTATACACTTGGGACAGCCTTCGTGCTACTCATTTTTAAGTGAGTCAATATACTATTATATAAACATGAGCATTTATAGGGTTCAGAATGCAAATCAATATTTTTAGTTTCATAATGCAAAATCAAAACATGTTATCAAAATATCAGAGCGACAATTCAAAATATTTATATTCAAAAGTCATTTGACATAGCATAACTGAGTATCATCATATCATATCATATCATATCATATCATATCAGAACAAATGTCATGTTTAACCCCCGTGGTAGGGTTGTGCATGTCTGCAGTTAACCAAGCAGAACTTAACCCCCGTGGTAGGGTTGTGCATGTCTGCAGTTAACCAAGCAGAACCTATCACTGTTCATCACCGAGGTGATGCATTAGAGGCCACTATTGTATCCTATGGCAGGGTCGGAGGCCACTATTATGTCCCGTGCTAGGGTCAGAGGCCACTATTATGTCTTGTGGTAGGTCCAAAGGTCACTATTGTATCTCGTGGCAAGGCCATAAATCAGAGCAAACAAAAATATTGGTACCAACACAATAACAGAATCATAATCATCATATCAAAACCATAAATAGAATCAAATACAGAATCAAAATGTTCTGTCAAAGGTTTTCAAATGCAAAATCATATCATAATAGAGTATTGAATAGATTCGGATCATTTTCACATATTTAAAACAGATTCAGAGCATCTTCACATAACATGCACAAATTTTTAGATTTCATATTCGCTTTTTTTGGATAGTTCATAAACAAAATGTCAAAAGTAATTCCGTCTACACCAGTCATGACAGAAAATATTTTTCTCTTCTTATACAAAATTTCATAAGTAATGCAGATAAAATGACCCAGGTTGTTTTCAAGTTTTCTTTTCATAAAAAACATGCATATTTTCATAAAATTAGCCTTAGTCCATACACTTTAGGCAAAGTCTAATATAGGAATCCTGCTTACTTGGACTTTCTAACTTCTCTGAATTTCCTCACAACAGTGCTAAAGAAATATCAATCATCACCTATAAAATAGTCACTTAACTTGCATAAATTCTCAATTGAACACATACTACGTAATTAAAACTTGAGATATAGAAATCTATATTTCCTTAATGTCTAAAAATCATTGAAACCCTAAAATATATCGCTCCCCAAAATAATTTGATTTTCATATAATCTCTCCAAATAATCTCACGATTAATTTCTAAAATCATATAAACTCCATAATATTGACATTACAGTCATAAATCTAGTGTTGATATGTCCAACTTTAAATTTCTTGGCGTTCTGTCAATTCTTTTAAAATAGTCTAATCTTTTATAAATCGATACTCCTCGCTAAACCCATAAACATACGTGAAAGCCCATTAACAACACTAGCTGAACTTAGAAATAAACCCAACCATGTGCAATCGAATCTGGCCCGCCTAGGAGAAATAAGCCCAACTTAGTTGAATATTCTATATGGCTTACACCGAGACATTGAAGAAAAAGAAAAAGAAAATGTTTGTTGTGGTATAGTAACCGAGAGGTAGAGAGAGAGAGAGAGAACTAACGTGAGAGAGGGACTAAGAGCTAGAGAGAGAGAGGGAGCGCTGGGCAGTGTTAGACGGTGGAGACCTGTTCTCTGGCGTCTACTGTTTCTGTTGGTGGTGGCATCGTGGCCTTAACTATTGCAAAGTATGGTTCTCGGTTTTGCCCTGGTGGTGCTATGGTTATGTGCGGCTAGAGGTTTTGTCATAGAGAAGGACTGTACCGTTTTCGATGGCTCCACTGTGAGTTCATGGCTGGACAACGGTGCACGGATGGTAAGTGTCTGGGCGGCTTACATAGAAGTTGTGTTTAACGGAAGCCATTCTTTTTTCTTTTCTTTTTTTGTGGGTTAAAATAGAGGAGTTCTGTTTGTTGTTTAAGGTGGGGGAGGGGTTATTTCTTGGTAGTTTACGATGGTTTGGTTTAGCATGGAGGAGCATGTGGTCGCATTCTTCCAGCGATGAGGCACTATGATTGGTGGCCCGTGGAGTTGGGTGTCGTGGCTGGCAGGGCAACAGTTGAGTCAGTTGAGTTCTTGATCTCTCTGTTGGGTTGCAAGTCGGCAGCAACTAGTTCATGGTGCACGTGTGGCTAAGCTCAACATGGAGACTGGCTGGTTCACGATAACCTTGGGAGGAGGTGATTCTTATTTTTTGAGGCAGCTAATGTGGGGTTGTTGGAAGTGGTTGATGATTGTGTTTCACGAAGGGTGGCTTGGTGGGATGGCAGCAATGTGGGGGACGTGCAGGCTGAGGCTCACGGTGAGGCATACATGGAACGTGGAGGCTTGGCCAAAGCGATGGTGGTGCTTATGTGTACAAGGGCTTGCCGTGGCCGAGCTTGCTCCTTGTTGGTTCCACATATGTTCTAAGGTTGTTTTTACTTGCTACCTGTGGTGGAGGGGGGTGGACTTATATGGTTGGCAATGTGAAGGGGTTGGACAGTGGCTTGCGGTACATGGAGAATGGCTTTGTAAACTTGGCTGGCTGTATTTCATGGTGAGGAAGAGAAGGCCTGCGGCTGAGAGAAAATCTTTTGTGAAGAGCGTGTATGTGTGTGTGTGTATATATATATATATATATATATAAATATATATATATATAGGTGACTGGAAACCCTAGAGAAGGAAAGAGGAGGAAGAAACATGCATGAGGTGTTAAGTAGTTGGGCCTGGGCTTTTAGAATAAATTCTTGAGCCCACTTGGTCTATAAATTATAAAAATGGGCTTTAACTAATTTATTGAATCCAAAATCATCCGTTAAACCCTAATGGGCCTTAAAATAAACTTTTGACTCTCGGGCCTAATAAAAAAATCCCAGCAAACTAAAAACTTTAGCTCATGGGCTTATACTAAATTATCCAAAAAATCTCAAATGAGGTTTTCGAAATATTGGCCTTTAAAAGAAATTTTTACTGAAAAAAAAAATCCATATTCGACCAAAATAAAATTTTGGGCCAATGGCCTATTCAAAATTACTCGTTAAATCTCAAGTGGGCTTTCCATACAATTTGACCTCAATAAATTAATAGTATGTAGGCTTGGCCTAGGCTTGGTGTTAGGCCTGGGTGTTACATGAAGTTTCTTGCCTTTCCCATACTTCAAGTGTGTGCCCCAATAATACACTATACAAGGTAAATATGCTTTCATCATTTAAAATCGTATTAATCTTAACCTTACACCCTATATTATATGTTTATCTTGGCTTGAGAACATTGGTAGCCTGATTCTTTGATGTGTTTTGTTGTGCATATACCAAGGTAAACCATCTAAGCTCCCATCTTCATCATGTCTAGAATTTCCTCTATGCACCTTAAATCATTTATACTTAGTATACTTCAAATAGTAAGTCTGAACTTATATCACTATTTACAATAGCAAATTCCCACAAAACAAATAAAATTTCACTGGATACATACAAGAGGACAAACAACCAACTATATTGTTATCGAACCAAACTATAACAATAAGAATAGTGAAAGAAAACCATAATAACAAGACTTGTTATCTAGTTGGTTATGATATCTGCTCAAATACATGTCATCTATCACAATGCCATCTATAACAAGGTTTGCTTTTCATAACTGCTTCATTTAATAGTTCGTATGTATTTCGCATAATTACCAAGGAAATAAAGTACATTTTGATTTTTGATTTTTGATTTTGATTTTTGATTTTTTTTTATAAAATATATTGCATTCATTAATAAGGGACATTATAACTGTAACATGAAATATATATATAACAAGCAAACTACAACATTAATAGTTTTCCAGTACACAATTGTGACTGACATTGTCCAGTCCATGCTACAGACCTCTATGGACCACCGTCTGAGAGACATCACAACTCTATCCAAGACAGAGTTTACAAACCCCATACCCTGTCTGAGACGGAGTAGAGGACACACTCTATAGACAAAAGTCCAAGAGACATACTCCATAGACAAAAGTCTAAGAGACTGTGTTTTTTGCTTTTATTTTTCTAAAACAAAAGATATAACATAAATTAAAGATACATGAGAAAAAATGAATTACATCTTGAAAAGACATAAAACCGCAATTTTTAACCTTGGATGAAAAAAGACAAACAAAGTGACTGTGATGGCGTGTGAGAGCCACACACCACCCTAGGAGTATAGCGGTCAGTCAAGTCTGAAGTAACCGGTGGCCTTAGACTCAAAAAAGTCGCGTGGCAGCACAAGAGTACCCTTGGCGGTGACATGTGGATTTTAGGCGCCCACTTTGGACCGCGCGTGTGGCTCACGCACAACGTCATTCGGCGAAATTCTTCACTTGCCTGAATGCATCGATACCTTGAAAAACTTGCGGTAGAGCTCGTGGTGGTCATTAGATGTTAGAGAGCAACAGATCGGCCTTCCGCCGTATTTAATTCTGAAAAAACTACCAAAAATGAAAATGAAAGAAGAAAACTAGAGAGGTGATGGAGGAGGGATGAATGAGGGTGGGGGGAGAAGCTCTTCCCCCTCTGCGTAGGTTTTGATTTGGTGGTGGTTTCTAGAGAAAATGAGGAGTCTCTCTCTAAAACTAAGGCCTGCTCAGCTCTCAGTACATTTTTTATCTTAAGACCTTAGCTTTAGTCCCATTCAAATATAATTTTTTATTTTTTATTTTTATTTATTTTATTTTATTATTTTATTTATTTAAGGCAGTACCCAACTTCAACTAAAAGGCTAAAGAATGGTTGCTATAAAGCACTGCCTACATGTTAATGGAGTAATAGATAATCCATAATAACTAGTCACCTCAGATTTTTCCACGTGACAGTTTTTCCTAATGCTTCCACCTAAGCGAAAGAATACTGCTATAGAAAATGAGAATTTCCATGGGGAGTCAATACTCGATAAAGTGATTACCTCCAAAGGCGGCTATGTTTGGTTTCCTCAAATTTCCAAACAAACGAAGATACATCGAATACATAAACAGATTCGCAAACATAAAATACACCAACGCATAAACATATTCATCACTGGAAGCTTGAACAAAAAAATGGCCAAGAACATGCAAAAACAGATTCATTGAGTTCTCAAGAAGCTTAGCTGAACAAAATAGACAACAACACATAATCAAATTTATACAATTTGGGCTCGTTTGGTTTCTTAACTGCACTCTGCTCAGTTGAATTCAGTTCAAATTTAAACATGGGAGCTCTTTTAATATCTAAATACTCAACTCTCAAATCATTAAACTCATCTCAACTCAAAACTTCTTTAAACGTGGGACACATAATCTTTTTTAACTCAACACCTATTTACACGTGTGAACTACAATATTTTTCAACTTCTCATAAATACATCTAAATTCATCTTAACATCTAAACACATCTTTTACTCATCTTAGGTGAGCCTCACAGAACTCACTTCACCATCTCAATTCACTACTATTCATAGAGAACTCAATTCAACTCAACATCCAAACGCAACCTTAATTTTAACTACATTAGTATAAGAAACTATATATCTTAAAAAATAACAATACAAACTTATACAATTTACATGAAGGTTGTGTTTGGTTGCAAGACTCAGCTAAGCTCAGTCTAATTTTAAGTTGAGTCTAACATCCAAACACTCAACTCTCAAATTATTAAACTCATCTCAACTCAAAACCTCCTTACATGTGAGACCCACAACCTTTTTTAAATTAATACATTTTTATACGTGGAACCTCCAATATTTTTTAACTTCCTATAAAAAGTACTAAACTCATTTTAACGTTCAAACATATTTTAAACTCAGTTTAGATAGACCCCACATAACTTTTTCCGCTACTCAACTCACTATTATTTATAAACAATTAAATTTAATTGAGCTCAATTTAACATCCAAACATAGTTAAAATATAACAAACTTCAACATTTTGCATGTGAATGTATCCTTGTTCGCTCAAAAAAAAAGGAAAAGAATTATCATTATCTACTTGAAAAAAAGAAGAAGAAGAAACAGGCCATCCAAGGAGAGTCCATTGCAAGATTTGTATCAATTAATAAGAGTTGTTTCGTATGGATTCTAAGATAATTTGATTGCATTCAATTAAGCATTAACCATTCGGAGATCCAATGACAATTTCTCCCTCCTCTCCCTTTCTAAAAGGATAGAGAAATGCTACGTGCCTGAGTATTACCGCTCCCTTTGCCCCCTTGACTTAGCATTGTCACGTTGTTAATTAAAACAAAAATAAAATATTGTTAAAATAAAGTTTTGCAATAAGATAAACTGAATATTTTTTTAGTCATAAACATTGATAAAACAAGATATTGCAATAAATGGAGGATGACTTTCTTACGAGTAGAATAGTAATATTACATGTACTTACAGTTTTATTTATATTTTTACTTACAAGACTCATTTTATTAGTTTTCTTTTAAATTTTATATTTTGAATTTCAAATTTTATGATTTTCAACATATCAATAACTGACATATGAAAAAATAAATTTTTTGTAAGTTTTTCTTAAATATATTTAGCATTTTTCATCAACAAAATCATGCTATAGAGGCATTAATTAGCTAGTGAAATTATTAATTATCTAATTATTTTTAGCTCAAAAAAGTGTCCAATCCGTATATTTTGATAAGAGCGGTGCTATTCTCCAATCTGAGTAACACCGCTTATTGTTATCGATAGTGTGTTTTGTAATTTTTTTTATTTTTCTATTCACATTTTTTAATATATTTAAATATTTTAAAGAAATAAAAAAATACATTAATATACTTAAAATTACTTTCTTAATCATTAAGTAAAAATTAAAAAAAAAATAAAAATTCCAAGCGGTCAATTAGAGCGGTAACAGAGAGGCGGCAACACAGCTTTTTCTTTTTGATAAATCATTTTATCTAGATGTGAACTCTCATGCCTTGAATACACAATACGCATAAATAAATTTGGAAAATGATTTTTTAATTCTTATAGTTTTTCTGCTGAATTCTTTTTTACTTTGTTTCGCTGGGCGTCTCCGTACTCCAACCGAATACACAGGCGAGTTTCTAATGATTTCGATCTTTTAGTTCAGATTACTGTTTCCGATCAAGTATCCTCAATATTCTGTGCGTTGCAGCTAGATTCTGTTCAGTGCTATTATCTAATTTTGTTGTAGTAATGTTTGTCAATGCGGAATCGTCTGGAATCGTTTTCTAGGGTCTCTGTTTCTCTGTTTTTGCGGTGAGCGTTTTTATTTCTTCGAATTTCAAAGTTTTTTGTTACACTAACGCTGCTTTAAAGTTCTTGCGAATGTATATAGCGTTATCGTTTGTTTTCGATGTAATTCTTGACCATAGATTAAGAGTATTAAGTTTGTATGCTTATGCGTTTGCATGCCTATATAGAGTATTTTAGTTTTTATTTATTTATTGCTGCATCCTTTTATGAAGCAGTTATTGTATTGGTGTCGGTACAGACACTAGTGTTTTTTTTGCAGGTTATTATAGTTTGTGGCGTGAGGGTATCTTTAAGCAGCATTTACTACAAATTACAATGGAGCGCAAGATTATTGATTTGGACCAAGGTTGGGCGTACATGCTGAAGGGGATCACAAAACTGAAGAGGATTCTTGAAGGGTTGCCGGAGGATCCATTCAGCTCCGAGGACTACATAGTCCTCTACACGTATCCTTTTGCAATTAGTTAGTGAATGTATCGTTTTTTTTTTTTTTTTTTCAACTGTTGTTTGCTTGAGATTCTGTTTTTTTAATTCCAAGTATAGAACTATCTACAACATGTGTACCCAGAAGCCCCCGCACGATTACTCTCAACAGCTTTATGACATGTACCGTGAGGTGTTTGATGAATATATTGCTTCCATGGTGAGGAATGTTGGCTTACTTCGTTATGTCATAATAAGTAACATAAAGAGCAGAGTTGTTGGTTACCATGTCGGTTTATTGCAACTCTACTAGCCAATAGGAATATTTATGTTCTCTAATTTGAATCTGATTGTGATTGCTATGGTTTGAGGAAGCCCCATGTTGTGTGTGGGGAAGGGCTTATCCTGGGAAGGTCTAGAGTTTTTGGAAATTCCTTTTGTGCAAAATTTATTCTTTTTTAAAGGATTATGCTCTGAGGTGGTACTTTTGGTTCAAAATCTAGTATTTGTACCAAGAGCTTTGGTTGTACACAAATTCTGTTATCGCATTATACTGTATGAAACTGATTTATCTTTGCTAGCCTCATTACTTGTCTTAACACTGCAGTGGCTATTGAGTCTTTTACTATTTGGTTTTTTTTTTTTTTTGGTATTTGTCAGGTCTTGCCCTCTCTAAAGGAAAAGCATGATGAATTTATGCTGAGTGAGCTTGTGCAAAGATGGTTAAACCACAAGGTTATGGTGAGGTGGCAGTCACGCTTCTTCCATTATCTTGATCGATATTTCGTTGCAAGGAGGTCACTTCCCGCTCTTTATGAAGTTGGACTAGCCTGCTTCCGTGACCTGGTTTGCTACAAGTCCCTCTAGTGTCGTCTTCCATTATCTTTAACATCCCTTTGGTCTAATTATCTTACTACTTTCCATATGATTCCTCTGTCTGC
Organism: Juglans microcarpa x Juglans regia; assembly: GCF_004785595.1. Classification (NCBI taxonomy): domain Eukaryota; kingdom Viridiplantae; phylum Streptophyta; class Magnoliopsida; order Fagales; family Juglandaceae; genus Juglans; species Juglans microcarpa x Juglans regia. The sequence continues at coordinate 22,570,103 of NC_054600.1, read as the reverse complement.
CATCTTGCTTCAAAGTTACTTTGGGTCATGTAACAATGTAAATTTCCTTACAAATTCAGGTTTACCAAGAGGTAAAGGCTAATGCCAGAGATGCTGTAATTTCTCTTGTAAGTTCATTGCTTCTTTACCCTAGATTTCGTTAAGATTATATAAATCTTTGGCCAAAACAGTTTGCACCAATGCTTGTGGACCAACCCAACAGATTGATAAAGAACGTGAAGGAGAGCAGATTGACAGAGCATTGCTGAAGAATGTTATAGATATATTTGTCGCAATAGGAATGGGACAAATGGAGCTTTATGAACAAGATTTTGAAGTGCATATGCTTCAAGACTCTGGTGCTTACTATTCTCGTAAAGCATCAAGTTGGATATCCGATGATTCTTGTCCGGATTATATGTTGAAGGCAAGTCTATGCACACGATGTTTCTTGATTGCGTTGTACTTTATGCCGATAACCTTTGAGATTATAACATCTATTATCTTGTCAAATTGTATAGGCTGAGGAGTGCTTGAAAAGGGAGAGAGACAGAGTTTCTCATTATTTGCATATAAGCAGTGAGCAGAAGTTGGTGGAGGTTTGTTAATGTTCATCTATATACATATCAGATCCTTGAATAGCTGGTTTCTTAGTTTGTGTGACTAAGAAAAAAAAAACTATGAAGTGGTGACTATGATTCTAAGAAGTGGTGTTATTTTTATGGCAACACTCAGTCTCACATAAAAAGTTTAGAGGACACCCTATGAAGATAGCGTTTAACTTTTGATTTCTGGGTTCATTATTTGACAAGTGCTTTTGATTTCCCAAGTAAAAAACATTATTATGGAGAATTGTGGAATTCATTTCATACCCAAGTGTCCCCTTTCATGGGAGCTTCAGTATCATTTTCATCTTATATTTTCTGGTGGTTATCAATTCATAATAATATTATTTGGCTATTTGGAAAGGAGTTTCTGCCATTTCTCTTTCATTAAATTTATAGTTGCATTCTTGGTCTTATAGAAAGTGCAACATGAGCTGTTGGTGGTGTATGAAACGCAACTGCTTGAAAAGGAGTATTCTGGATGTCGTGCTTTGCTGAGAGATGATAAGGTATTTTGCTCCAAATCATGTGATTGGCAACATTCCTTTTTTTCTTCTTTGCTTTTTCAATGTTATTAATGCTTTATCTATTTTGGTTACCTTGCTGTTAAAGGTGGAGGATCTTTCTAGAATGTATAGACTTTACCATAAAATACCTAAGGGCTTGGATCCTGTTTCTACTATTTTCAAGCAGGTAAATTGTTTCCTGTTTGTATTCATTTTTATGATCAAAAGGAACCTCTCAGATACAATATATTTACACGATGAAAAGGAACCTCTCAGATTCAGTATACTTACACATCGGGACTGACACTTTTGAGGGTTTTCCTGTTGTAGCATGTTACTGCTGAAGGTATGGCCCTGGTCCAACAGGCTGAGGATCTTGCGAGTAGTCAGGTTTAGTATTCTGATTTATTCTTATTCAATGTGGTAAACTACGTATTCACACACATGTTTTGTATTCCTTTATTATATGGTCATTGTGGACAAATTGCTTTTTTCCCATGTTGGTGGATGTGTAGTATAGATTTGTTTTTAAAACAGCAGATAAAGCTTCTAATAGAAGGCTGAAACTTCTATGTTGGATAGCTGATGTGGGATGAATTAATAATTTTTCTTGATGGGGAATGGGATGAATGGATAATCAATTGACTTTCAGTTTCTGTAGGTTATTAGCATACCATTTTATGTTTTATTTAAGAAGTTATTGGAATTAGGCTTCAGTGAAAGTCAAGTTAGGATTAGGAGTTAGTTGAGATTTTCTCTTTCTTCCTCCTCCGGATTGGTGATTCAGTCCCCCTCCCTAATTTTAGACATTGAGAACTTATTGAAAGATAAAAAAACTGGTACATCAAAAACCCAATCGGACAACTCTCACTAACCTTCTTTCGCCAATGGCATTGCCACCAAGGACATCCACATCAGAATCTGGCATCCACCTGCCATCACATCGCCACCCATCAAATAAGCTTCACGTTGCCGCAGAACCGTTTTCATGGACTGTATTGAGACCTAATATCCCAGAGGGCACCACTGACCGCAGATCACCACGGCCCTCCCTGTAGTCAGTCCACTGCCCAGAACACACTGCAACTGCAACCATGAGATCCCTTGCATCGTATCACCTGCATGCCACCCTTAGTGTCTGTGTTGCTATTTTGTCAAGAGAGGAGTGTGTGACCGAGAAAGCCTAACCTAAAAGGAAAGGAAGTATTGTTTATTTTTTTTTTTACAAGTATTGGTTATTTTTGGCCAACATCAACTACAAAAAGAAGAGAGTTCACATGATTTGTCATTGGTCAGCATTAACAAGATTCGCAAAGGAAGTTTGCTTTGCTCCATCTGCTTGTGCATCCTTTTGTGGTGCTACGGTCCCCTTCTTCCCTTTATTCGTCCTCTGGTCTCTAGCGATTTGGTCCGCCTCCTCCCCTTTCTTCCTCTCTTTTCTTCATTGTCTTCTTTCTATCTTTGTCCTGCATCAATACTCTGTATTTTAGCACAAATGCAGTATGATATCGATGATCTCTGGAACTCTTTAGACCCAAGTATCACTGTTACTCGCTGGCCATCTTGATTGGCTGGCTTTTAGGTACTTATATTTGAATACTTCCAAAGATACAAGATCATTAGTGCCATGCAAAGAGTGAGTTTCAAAAAAGATGTTTCCTTATGGGCATGTAGTTTGACTGGATATAAATCTTGTTACATATGAATTCTTCACTAATTCTCAGAAGATCTTGGCACTAGAAATTAAGCTTATGTTTGTTATTGTATTCTATTAAAGTAGATTGTGATATGTTGGGGTATGATTGATTGGTTTTATGTACAACTTATTGGAGTAGATTTTCTTGTATTGGGGTATGATCAATTGGTGTTATGTGCAACTTATTGTACATACAGAAGTACAACGAATAAAAAAAAAAAAGAAAAAAGATGAAACCGGTTCTAGCAATTGGGAGCGGAATAATTTCACCATATGTTAGCTATGTGATATTTTCTTATCTTAGAAATTCATTTTTCAGATTTGTGGCAACTCTTTCGGCATGCAATTTTAATCCTGCATTGGTAGTCTTGAGTGCAGTTTATTGCTACATGGTCCATCAATGAAATGAAATATTTTTATGGATTTATGTTACACTAGCCGTTGCTGGCTTTAGTGTATCATTTTTGTGTTGTTTCTCCTTCCCTGGTCATTGTGGGATAAGTTCCTTATAGCAGTTATGGCGCTATCACGGTTCTTCTATGCAATTTTTTACCGTAATTGGTACAAGTCCACTAGTAGATTATCAGCTTTTCATCTCTGTTTCTTAGTTGATTTTGGTTCTAAGTCATAATTACCATGTTCTTGCAGACTGCAAATGGGGGGGTTGGTGTGCAGGAACTGGTAAATCTTCTAACCTGTGTCTTTTGAAAGTTTAGGAATGGTAAGAGGTTGAAGATTGATTTAGATGTGTGGTCTTCAGGTTCTTGTCAGGAAAATAATTGAGCTGCATGACAAGTATATGGCATATGTGAACGATTGCTTTCTTAATCACAGTCTGTTTCACAAGGTTTGTGCTGGAAGATACTAGTTGTTTAAACCTGTCTTTTCACTTTCTGCTTTCATCAAATTTTTTTATCTCTCTGTCCATTAGGCTCTAAAAGAGGCTTTTGAGGTATTTTGCAACAAAGCTGTTTTGGGCAGTTCAAGTGCAGAACTGCTGGCTACATTCTGTGATAATATCCTCAAGAAGGGAGGGAGTGAGAAGTTGAGTGATGAAGCCATAGAAGAAACACTCGAGAAGGTGGCATTATAAGTTTCATGTCACATTAAAGTCAATATCATGTTACTGCCTTCAGTATTCATACTAACCTATGTTATTGATTTATGCAGGTAGTTAAGTTGCTCGCATATATTAGCGACAAAGACCTCTTTGCGGAATTTTACCGGTAATTAAGTTGGTTTTGATATGGTTTTATATTAAATTTTTATCATTGGTTGGAATTTTGCTTTTTCTTTTTTAAAGTCAGTACTGATATTATGTTGACTCTGCAGGAAAAAGCTTGCTCGTCGGCTCCTTTTTGATCGGAGTGCTAATGAAGACCATGAAAAGAGTATTCTAACTAAGCTGAAGCAGCAGTGTGGCGCGCAATTCACATCAAAGATGGAAGGCATGGTGAGTTAGCCATGATTATTTGGCATTAGTTTTGCATCTGTTAACATCATTGTGCTCAGTTGAGATTATGCTTGGCATGTTTTTATTCTTTTTTTTTCACTCCAGGTCACAGATTTGACACTGGCACGGGAAAATCAGAATAGCTTTGAGGAATATCTTCATAATAACGCAAATGTAAATCCTGGGCTTGATTTGACAGTTACTGTTCTAACTACTGGGTTTTGGCCAAGTTATAAATCTTGTGATCTTAGCCTCCCACAGGAAATGGTAAGATTTTCTGGATCTTTAGACGGTGGGCATGTAAATATTCCACCATTAATGTTTGTTCTGCAGTAAAGTAGCCAGATTCTGTATATGTTTTACGTTTTTGAGTGTTTGTTTCAGGTAAGGTGTGTGGAAGTCTTCAAGGAATTTTATGAAACAAAAACAAAACACAGAAAACTTACATGGATTTACTCATTGGGAAGTTGCAACGTCATTGGAAAGTTTGATTCAAAAACCATTGAACTGATTGTGTCAACCTATCAGGTAATTTTATTCTGAAAAAACCTTGCTACATCTTTTTGGGGGTTGGAACCTGCCTATGAGATCGACATGTATTGATTCTGAGTATGGGATAGTAATCTTCTGTTGATTTTATCTTACAGGCTGCTGCCCTCTTGCTTTTTAATAATGCTGATAGATTGAGCTATTCAGAAATTATGACCCAGTTGAACTTGACCCATGACGACTTAATTAGATTGCTCCATTCTCTATCATGTGCAAAGTATAAAATCCTGAATAAGGAACCCAACACAAAGACTATCTTGCCAACGGACAACTTTGAATTTAACTCCAAGTTCACGGACAGAATGAGGAGGATTAAGGTCTTCAGCTTTCTTACTTTTAGCTTACCCTTAATCTTCCCCACTGCTTTTTACGTTTTCTTTTATCTGTTTGTTTTGTATTAAAGATGTTTTGAATTCTTCTATCGTAGGTACCTCTACCACCAGTGGATGAAAGGAAGAGGGTAATTGAAGATGTTGACAAGGACAGGCGATATGCTATTGATGCTGCACTTGTCCGCATTATGAAAAGTCGGAAAGTTTTGGGTCACCAACAGTTGGTTATGGAGTGTGTTGAGCAGTTGGGCCGAATGTTTAAGGTCTCTCTCTCTCTCTCTCTCTCTCTCTCTCTCTCTCTCTCTCTCTCTATATATATATATATATATATAGATCTTTTCTCTATGATACTACATATGAAAAATGCCAAACGTTTGGCCATGGAAGCTATTTAAAAAAATATATTAATGAAGATGCACCTTCATTGGCCGTTTCCTGTCTTGAGACTGCTTTTTTTAAGATGTTATTTGATTTGACACCTTTACGAATTTTTGAAATGAATTAGAATTTGAGCCATAAGATATTAGCTATTTAGGTAGTTTTGAATTTTTTGGTTTCCTATAATTGATTTTTGAGTAAAAAGATTGACCCACCACTGATGAACTCTTGACCACTAGATAGATGGTCAATTTAATTTGTTGGCCATTAATTTTGTCATGAATTTAAGTGTGCATCCTATTGTTTAAGCTACATGAGTTTAGTCTATTTAATTTTTTAGATTTCATATAAAATATACGGGGAGAATGGGTTTTAGGGGCAATTGGTTATAAACCAAAGTGTTGGGAGTTTTCTATATGTCAGATAATGCCTTTTTTGCTGTAATATTATTTTCCCGGATATCATTCTACGTGCAGCCCGATATCAAAGCAATAAAGAAGAGAATGGAAGATTTAATCACCCGCGACTATCTTGAGAGAGACAAGGACAATCAAAACATCTTTAAGTACTTGGCATGACTGCTACTACCGTCTGTTGGACATTGCAAACTGGAGCTGCTGATGTTTAAAGCACAGTGGTAGTCTTGGGGCTTAGACATGAACTTGTAATGTTCTGGAAAGGAGTAGGGTCAGCAATATATACACTCATCGCAATTTCTGTAAGTACTTTTTCTTTACGACTTACTTCAGTGGCTTTAGGAAGTTAAATTCAGCACAGGATTTGTGTACTACAACTTTAGGAGCAAATGTATTCTTTGCGATTGACCCTATACGACTTCTATAAAAAATAATAATAATAAAAAAAAAAAAATCATACGAATACCAATTTCTAAGATGGTAAAAAAAAATGCTGTTGATCTTGATGTTGCATGCTTAGCTTTACATTTTTTTCTTCATATCTTTTTTTAAGTTCATCTGTTTGGAAGGCGACCTACGTTTTGATCGTCAAATTCAATTCTGCATGGTGATGAATGGCACAAAATAGACCAAATTTGAGGTGATGGGACATTCAAATGAAAGCTGTGGAGATTTCATGTTCTTGACGCTGTGGCAAGTCACGCATCATGTTGGATTTAAGCGAGATCTAGAGAGATTGGAGTCTGAGACACCCTGACGGGAATTTTGTGGCCCTGAGCATGTTGAACTTTGATATGTAACAAAAATCAAAATACCGGCATTGTTATTCCTCCACATGCAAAACCCATCACTCTTTTCCTAAACAAAACCCTACTTCCATGGTGCTTTTTATTTGTACTGGAACCACAAGAACTGTGGTCAACAAAGAAAAGATTATAGACAGCATTAAAGAAAACCGTGGGAACAATTAAGAAACGACAGTGAGTTTCAAACAGATAAACATCCAAAAATAATTTCCCGACGACGTTCGTAACCCAATCTTTAAAAGTCCCAGTGAGCGATACCATAAGCCTGTTACACAGCCTGTATGGCTGAATCATGGCATTAACCAAGGCGATTTCATCGACTGAGACGGGAAAGATTCAAAAAGAGATTTTATTATGTAAAACTAGATAAAATAAGGGAGGGATCAAAAATCACATCATTAGTGACTTGCTGTTTACAAAACATCAGGAAAGAAATAATATAAAGTCAAATCTTCCACAAACAATCAGTAACCAGCAAGCAAGCGAGCGAACGGTTCACTCGCCTTCTTCTGCCTTGGTTGCTCAATCTACAACCACATATGCGATTAAGTTAGTGGTAATCAGAAAAGAGTTTTGAACGCTTGATAAGTACTTTTAACAGTTTATAAGCTCTCTTCTTTTTGTTTTAAAGAAATAAATCTAAATACAAAAATAACTTTAAACATCACCATCCATCACTAGTAAATACTAACCCAAGGGTTTAAAGTGGTCTGAGGGAGGATATTGAACATACTCTAATGGACCCCTTGTTTGTAAGAATGCTATGAGTTCCTACGCTACTTTTTTCTTCTTCTCCTTCTTTTTCAAACTCTCCCACACAGTACAGAGAAAGATTTATTAGTATGAAGTATTTTGTAGCTTCAGTTCAACACTAACAAGTCTAGAAGAATTTTGTTCCATGGAAGGCTTAACCTTTCAATGAATCCAGAGTTATGCATACAACGTTTTATTCCAGGGACATCACAAATCAGTGGCTGTGGCTCCTTCATGATGAATACTACGAAAGCCTGAAAGTGCAATATTAACATCACTAATGCTTAACCGTCTTGACAATAATATCAATTGGGATTTATATGATCATTATCATATATTGAAGCTTTATACTCCCAAGTTTATTAAAGTAGTGAAAAGAGTAACTTCACCTGTTTAGATACAGATGTGCTAGTTGATGAGGGTTGATATTACACTCAGTCAATCCTTTTGAAAAAAGAAAAGAAGCATAAGCTGTTCCTGGTATAAATGTACATCGATGACTTGTATATTTACAGCCATACTCTGCCAATAGAGAAATAAAATGAGTTACGAGGTGAATATAGAACAGTAGCCAAAGCAAAAAAATTCACAGGAGTGCCATGAACCTTTTATAGGAAGATACTTGGCAAATGCAGTTCTGAGAGCAACATGGTTATCACTGTAATTCTCCTTTCTGTTACATAATTTTTGCTGACTTATTTCTGATTGGTACATCAATAACAAAGATAAACTGTTCCTGCCTATGATCTGCATGTATGCATAAGAAACAAAGTCAGAATAAAGAAGAAAATTGAAAACAAAAGATTGATGGAAAAGAAAGGAGTTATGTAAAAAATGTTGCCTGCATGAGACTGGCATTTCTTTTAACTCTTTATAGGATAAGCCCTGAAGCGTCTCTGCTTGTAAAACCAACATTACAAAGTTCAAGCACATACTGGCAGCTCCCCACACTTGTTCTAAAGTCAATATCAAATTAAAATAAAAACCAAACTTCCTTCGAATATAAAAGCCAACTGATAGAAAGTTCCAGTCTCAAGATGCAAATACCCCACACCTCAGCCACAATCTAGAAGCATCATATCCCCACATGCATCTAAAATCTCGGAATCATTTTCGCAGCACCTTAAATGATGAATCATACTTCATTTATTCCTTGTCTGACTCAGAAAGCAGATGCAGCCTGCCACCATTCATCTTGTCTCAAAAACGTGTACAGAGAACACCAACTTCGCAGGTTGGTGGTGATCAGTCTCTCAAGAAACTAATATGCAGTGTCGAAGAGAGAGATCCAGCTCAGCCTCTTCTTTTGTTCCTTTAAGGCTTATAATGCACATGATACGCCAACCAAAATAACCTTCTTCCAAGGGTTGAATTGTCCTCAAAACCACTTGCGGTTGTTTAACAGCTAATGGCCTCCATCGCAAGCCGTACCAAACGCAGTAATCCCTCAACATCTTGGAAGTTGAAGTCAAGAGCTCTTTTAATAGAAGAGATACTCTCAGTCTCGCCCAAGCTTACACTAGCAGCTGCAAAAGCAATCCGCGATTTCCTTGAGGCTTCCATTGCAAAATTTACATCCTGTGCCTGCATATCGTCACATATGATTATGCTTATGTATAAATAATATAAATAGAAAATATTGCAGAAATGCATCCCAGTAAGATGTGATGATGATTCTATTAAAGGCAAGATCACATTATAAACTGGATGTGTTTCAGATGCAAATTGTGCTACCCATGCATAAAAACTATTCCAAGACGCAAGACATTTGGTGCAAAAATAAGCAGAATGCTTTTGCACCAAGGGTATGTGAGGAAAGACAAACCATATGTATATGATTTTCTTCTCCTACCAACAATGTACCTCTGAAGCCCAATTTGCATACAAAAACCTTTTTTGAATATTCTGCAACAATTAAAGTTTCTATAGAGGATGAACAAGGTATACTTACAAAACTGAGTAACCGCATAAAGTTGGGACGGCTTCGTGCAGCAATCACATGGTTTCCGGCAACTTGGGGAGAGCTAACACCCTTACATAAGGTAACCTTGTCTACAGTGGTAGGGTTGTTTAAGTTGTCAAGATCAGAAGCAGATGAAGAAGGAGACTCACCTGAATAATGCAACAAAAAAAAAGTGACATCTCATAACAACAAAAATGTTAGGTCAAATTTACAACAAAAAGCCAGAACAGATTGACCAGCTGTGGGTTCAACAAATTTTGGCCATGGGATCACTGTACAACTATCAGATTTTAAGGTGTGCGCATTGAGTTGTGTACCAAATGAACTTAAATTTTTTTCCTGATGTCAAATGAACTTCAAATTGTGGAGAGCTCAGTGGATTTCATGCTAAGAGCTCGTAATATCTTTAAGAAATATCACACAATTTGATCCCACCAAAAAAAACAAAAAACAGTTTTACCAGATCATGACATTGTTCAAATTACCAGGAGGAACCATTTGTAGAGCAGTCTGCAACTCATGGCGATCTCTGCTCGCACTAGTTTGTGAAAAATAAATTACCCTCAAATAAGCCACCTCCATGCATTTGTAGGCCAGAGCAGCAGCAGCCATGTCTTTCAATTTCTCATATTCGTGGGCACAAAAGCTATTTTATACAACAGATGGTCAAATGGACAAGAATAGGAAAGCTCCAAATACTTATAAGATTTTCACGAAAATGAACACATCTAGAACAAATCAAGAAAAGACAATTAAGTTCCAGATAGCTGCAATATTAACCTGTCCATCAAAAAATTTCTGAACTCCAGTTCTAATGATGGATAAAATAGACAAAGAAAGAGATACAATTACTATGGATATTTATCATTAAATCTAAAAGGCTACAACCAAATGGAGATTTTTTTTTTTTTTTTTTTTATCGGTATGGAGAAAAATGAACCTACATGGTTAAGAAAGCTTTCACTAAGAATGAAGAAAACCACAAAAGATGAATCCCAAAGTCTCTCTCTCTCTCTCTCTCTCTCTCTCTCACACACACACACACACACACACTCACACACATCCCTAAACCCAATAGAAACTCTTAAGAATTTGAATGAAAAAATTCTCCATCTCATCTCCCATCTACATACAACTTACAATTTTATTTTTTGATGGCTAATTAGTTGATGGGTTTTCCATTTACCCATCAAAAAAAATATATACATATATATTGTGAGTTGCATGTAGAGAAAGCATTCATAGTTTACAAGCCAAAATACCCCCTGAAACGTCTCATCAGACTCCTTCCATGTTCAGTCTGGTCTTAAATCAACAGGGGTCCCACCATCAGCGCATGCAAAGGGTGTGATTCAAAATTTGCATGTGATTCAAAATAATATTATCTCTATCCATCTTTAGGAATTAACAGAATTATGGTAAAGTACAAAAAACCCTTGCAAACTACCACACTGACTTATGACAGGTCACCCCCTAAATCAAATTTTTTGGTGTGATTTGCCCCCCAAGTCAAATTGGAGTGTTAATTGGGGAGGAGGGGGGAGGGGGATTGGGGTTAAAATGATGACGTTATCTCTCATTTACAACAAAAATAACATAGTTTACCTCCACTATCAGTGCTCCCACAGCCATTAATTTCTTTATCTTTTTAATGGAGGGAAATATAAACCAGGGGGGAACTCACAAGAAAAGGTACGATTTAATAGTTTAGTTTGGGTGTGCAAGTGAGATTGGGATAATAGTTTGTGAGGGTTTTTGTAGTTTGCCCAAAATTTATATAAACAAATGTCAAGACTGACAAGGAGAAGGCCATGATAGTCTGATAGACAACCAAGTGGAACTGCAGTTTTGGAAAAAAAATAAAGTGATGCTACAATCCAGGTTAGGTGGCATATACAGCTGCTTTAACCCAAGTTGGTATAAGAAATTGTAATTTACTTTTAGGAATGGAAAACATGTTCACATTCCTGGTGGTGACTGGAATTATGTCTTGCCATGAACAGTGCTTATTCCTTAAATCATGACTACCCAAATTGTGACTAACAACTAAAATCATAACCCCCCAAACCGAAAAAAAGGTAAGCAATAAGAGAACAAGTAAACCCCAAATTAAATGGTTTATGCCTTGACTTACTCGCATAGTTTAGCAGTGCTACTATACACTTGCTTTGATTGAATCATCTCACTGTGTTTGGAGCTCTCACAGCTACCAGACTCCAACAGAGAGGCTCCATAAAGAAACTTAAGGGCTGCCTCAAAATAGAATCCCGTGCTCTCAAGATTTGACCCAGAGTTCTGCAGAAGATAGCCACTACTGCTAAATGCAAAGAAATAGGACAGAATAAGAGCAGCAATAGCTGAATCGAGCAAAGATTGTAAAAACCTTAAGACGATCAGCACAATGTTTAAGATCTTTTGCTTCTTTCAGAGCATTGGTAGCAGCCTGGCTGGAGGAATCTCTTCTAGCTGGACTAGGGGCGTCAAGTTCCCTGGCTTTCTGCACATTGGGTGTGGGATTTCTTGAACTATTGTGCTGAGTCCCATTCTGATGATCGGCCTTTCTTGCCTGCTTTTGTGCCATTAATGCAGCATCACCTTCAGAGGCAACAACTGCTGGACTATGTACTCCATTTGCATTGTGGGAGCCAGTAACAGGTCTGGGACAGCGTTTCAGTGTCTCAATTTGAGATCCTCTAGAGGGTGGTAATGGTAGTGACTTCTCTCTCCCAGAAACTAGTCCAACTTGATCAGTTCTGTCAGAAGGGAACCTTTTTGAAGACCTTTCACCATCAGAGTCTTGCAGCAGAGTTTGCTTTGTTGTAGACGCAACATCCTGTCTGCAGATAGAATCCACTTTGGTATGTGAAACATCATGCTCTTCACACTTTAATTGGTTCTCTCTTTTGCTACTCTCACTCGACAATTTTTTTGCAGGATCTTTCTTTGCAACATATGTTTTCTGAGCTTCATCAACCTTGATTCCAAACTTCTCTTGAGAGTCATTTTTATCATCCCTAGGTTTTACTTCATGCGAAGTTGAATCATCTTGAACGTCACTGAGAGACCGAGGAATCTTGACCTTACCCATATCAAATTCATTTCTAATACTTCGGTTTTTGTCCTTCAACCGTGAAGAGGACCCCTTTCCAGACTTCCTTGGACGAGACTCATGTGCACGGGGACTATCATTCTTTCTTTCTTCATCATGGCATCGATTTGAAGACAGTGGTTTACTGGGATTTGGAGTATCCTGGCCAAAATTATAGACACCACCATTTGCACAATGGGGATTGGCGACAACAGGAGAAGGCACAATATGAGGTCTAGCTTTACCACCTGATATGTGACAAAAATCCCTCTCCTGAAAATCGGGCCCAGTGGACCCAAAGGACCTATGAGAAGCTATATTGAATGCTTTTTCCTTCCTCATTGTCCCAGATCGACCACTCCCATTATCATCCTCACCATATGAGCAATTTCTTGGACTACCCAGAGCAAAGGGACCAGCATCCTGAAGATCATCTTTCCCCTTGACGTCCCTACTTGCTGATGTAAGCTTATCTGTATTAGAAATTCTCATGGGTGATGAAGAAACTGATTCCACTGGCGAGCCTTTCACTTCCTGGAAGCTGGCCTTTGTTTTATGGGAACCAGACACCTTAGAAGAGCTTGAAGTTGCTGCCATGGAAGGCTGTAGAGATCCTAAATCCCTTCTCAAAGAACCCACACCATCCAAGCTTTGCTGAGACAGATTGCTCCCTGGATCTTGTTCAAGTTGCTGGTTCTTTGCTTGACCACCTTTTTTGTCTGTTCTACCACCATCTCTACTTGCTCTGGATTCTTTCCCCTCGGACTTGGACACCCTCACTTTTTTTTCCTTCCTGTAGTCATCATCATTGAACTCCTCCTTCCCTTTCCTCTTTTTAGAATTTTCTCTAGAATCAGAGTTTCCCATTTCCAAAGATCCACCATCCAAGGGCACCAGAGCTTTGTGTTTAGCATTCTTAACAGAAACATGTGGACCGTCGTTTGCCTCATTCCTTGAGTCCTTAAATGAAGAGCGTTCACTGTATCTTGCTTGATCCTTCTCAGAGGTAGTAGGAAAACCATTACTTGAGCTTGGACCTATTTTCCTAGTGGGCGCACTGTGGTCCGACATCCCATCTTCATCAGTACCTTCAGTCTTCATTTTCCTGGAAGCTCTAGAACAATCTAGATCACTATCATCCCTTATTCTTTTCATCTTTAAATTATTGGCATCACCTGTGCACATGTTTCATAAATATAGAGAAATTAATTTCTTGATAATAAAGAAAAAGAAGGTTTCACAACCGAAAAAAATTCTGACATAAAATACAATACCTCCATCAGAATAGCTATGACGTACTTTTTGCTTCTCTTTATGTTTTTTTACAGGTAAGTCACTGGACTTGCTTAGCTGCTGAGAATCAGGTTCTCCCATAAGAGGAGATTGGTTCACATCATTTAGGCTCCTATCTTGCACTGATACCTGCAAGTTCTTCTTCACTGAATTTGACAACTGAGAAAGACCATCTTTATATGATGCATTTGGTGCTTCTGTTAACCCATCTTTCTTCTTTCCACCCCAAGGCATAGAGTGTGAACCAATATTTTGGTGGTTTTGGTCAGGACGCCAAACATCAGCCAACATTACTCCAGTTAAAACCCCACCGGGATTACCATGCAAATTAGTTTGACTTTCAGGAGCAGGAATTTGGTGAAGGGCGATAAGAGCTTTTGTGGTTTCTTCCTCGGCAACACTACAACGGTTCATTCCAGGCCTGAAAACATTTATGGATAGGTAAAACACGAGAGAGAGAGAGAGAGAGAGAGAGAGAGAGAGAGAGAGAGAGAGCATTGAAATGGTACTGGAATAAGACTTACAGCCAGTCAAGCATGCTACATAGCCACTTCTCAGGTAGGTCTTTAGGAAATGGAAGAAGCCGCCATTTATGACACCTGTCACACGAGACCCAAGTATCTAGTTCCATTACTGAAGGAGCCCCCGTTGCAGGAGCTGCATCAGAAATGGGCCCATTCCCAGAGTATGGACCTATATTTGGTTCCGCTTTAGGATAAGCATCCGTTGCTGAAAGTTTATCAAATTTCTTGACACTTGATCTTTCATCCAATGCATTGTTAATGGCACTTATGCTTTTCTCAACTACCTCACAGTCCTTATCCTCAGAAGGCACTTCTAACAAATCCATTCCGTTCTCTTCTTCTTCCAATTCCCCAAAGAAATCTCTATACCTATCTCCAGCTGCTCCAAGATCCTTTTGTATTTTGAAGTCTTCAGACTCACTTTTAGATGTATGATGATCTGCATGAGTGCTCTTTTTTGTTTTGCTAACCGAAGAAGAACCAACCCTCAAGCTTAGTTTTGGTACATCTACAGCTAGGGTGCCATTACTTCGACTTCCATTAGATTTCTTCTTACTCCCAGAAAATGAATGTTCTTTCTCAGGCGCCAATCTCATACTGTCTTGTTCATAGACAGTACCTTTCTGATTAGGCTTCTCCTTGAAAGGATCTGTGAGTTCGGTGTTTAGAGCTTTTCTTCCCTTGGAAACCTTTGAATCAGATTTGACTGAGTTGCTACTCATCTCTCCATTGGGCGGGGCAGCTTTTCTAGGAAATCCTGGAATGTCATCAAGAGAACTTTCTCTATTATCTTCCGAAACCTTTCCTGCTGAACCAGCCTTTGACTTCTCAAACAAGTCCTTCTCTTGAGAGAATGTTGGCCCCATATGATCCTCTTTTGCTAGATCAGAGACGTCTTTGTCCTTTAGTAAACCCTTATCAGCTTCCCTTGATATATCAGAAGCCTTATCTTTACCTTTTTCCATGGCCCCAACAGCAGAATTTGAATTAGATAGAAGCGGTAGCTTCAGATTCTTAGAAACAGGCTCCTCACAAGCCAATATGTCAATATCTGGCTCCTTCCTTGATATTAACCCATTGCCCTTCTGTGCATCCTTACAATTGCCACTCTTCAATTCTGCTATCACATCACTTCGCTTCAGAGATTTCATTTTCTTCTCCCCTACCACTTTCCCACCAACCTTTCTGGAATCAGGTCCATAAGGTATCGTGTTAGTACTTTCCAAGCCATCCCTGGACACAGGCATAGATGTATAAACTTTCATAGGCTTTTCCTTCTTGGTCAAGTGAATAAGATTATGGGAAAGAGGTGATAAGAGTGTATCCCCAGGCACCGGAAAGGATGTCATAATCTGCTCCAACACATCCAAACAAACGCATTATAATTTTTTTCATGCATAATAAGGACAAGAAAGTAGAGTGTGATGAGATTACAGGAGGTATTTCACCTGGAGAATAGTTGTGGGAGATTCAAACGGCATATCTTGGGGCACTCGGGACATCCCTTCACTTCCTGAAGGGCTGTCATTCAATGATGATGATGGTGAGACGTCAAGACCAAGACCACTGTAAATTGCAGCATTTTTTCGTGTTGACAAGTTATCAGAACCCACTTTAATTCGAACCTTCAGTGTTTTCTGGTCTGATAAATTAGTCAGTCTCTGGTTCTCAGATTCATATCTAGGAGTGACTTCCTCAGCAATATCTAGTTTGAAAGAATCCTTCTTGGATGGTGCCTTCAATACAGGCAATGATGTGGAACTAGTAGAAGTCGGTTCAACTCTCACTGGCTGAGATGCATTTGAAGAAACTAAAGAATTTTGCTGTCCACCCTGTGTAGGAATGTAAAATGCTCAACTAGAAATTCTCCAATCAACAATACCCATTCACAAATCTCTCCTTAAAGTATAATTTCTTTGACAAGTAAGATATTTTAATCAATGAGCAAAAGGAACTACCCAAGTATGCAAGGGAGGATGAGAGATCAGGGAAACCGGAGTCCTTATGCTTGTGAGTTGTGGAATTCTCATTTAAATAGAATGAAAATAGTTGCCTACTTTTCTCATTTATAAAGCTCTTACTTACTGATAAAAAAATATATAATAAAAATAGTATATGGAAATTAAATGAATCAGAGTCTTTAAAGTCTACCTCCAACAACCGACTGTTTGGAGATCCGGCTATGCTGAAATTCTGAACTTTTGGAGAAGTCCTTGGATGAGACCAAACTGGAGATCGCGGATAGGCAGGCAAAAATGAGCCATACCCTCCAAATTTTGCCCCTGTTAAAATGAAATAATGCCAAATTCATCAATTCAAGAGACTCCAAATTAATCTGGCCCTCAAACTTTTTAAATGGTTTTTCTTCACTTACCCAAATTCTCTGCGGATACCCCACCTTCAAAGTCTTTCTGAAAGTGTCCCAAAACATTTTGAAGTTTCTCATCCTTAAGAAGATATAAAAGTTCCATATCATACAAGCACCCATAAAAAGATACATGAATAAAAAAGACAGTAACACTGGGAAAAATACAGTATAAGGTGTTTAGATAGTTTCCAAAGCTAGCAGCTATTACTTTCCTAAAGAATTAAACTTCAACACCCTTCAATGCATCAACTATCTAAATCACAATCAAACCCAAAATCCATCTTCAGAAATATCTCATAATGCATTTAAAGTTTCCATCGGTAAATCAGCTTAAAATATAGGTTCTCTGATGACACACTGCATTCCTGCCTAACGAAAGATTTTAAAACCATTACTTCTAAACTATTCATCATCCTTCCATCACCAATTACTTATACAGAATCAGGTCTTTGCATTAACTTAACAACTTGAACAGCATTGTCATTAAATTGGAGGGGATAGCACTCTTAATAATTGATCAAGCTGAATTGGCAAACCCATATTTGGAATCAACAAACAAACGTTAAGTTTTCATAAGAAGGTCGTGAGTTTCCTTTTTTTCTTTTAAATTTTTCTCCTGGTCAAACATTCTTGAATCGAACGTCATTAAAGAACCGGAAGAATTTATTGTAACAAATACAGTGTTCTAAAAAACCGCGTAAAACGATCACACACGAACAAATCTCGGATCTAGCTCACCAAATAAATTCAAACAAAGCCATATTAAGCACCTCTACAACAAAACTCACATGAAGTCATCATACTTGTCCGAAAGCAAAAGAGCATGTAAAAAAACCCTTACAATGTAAGATAGAGCGATATCGGGGTCGACACTGGCATCGTAATTGCCGTTGTCGTTCCGGTAAGAACAAGCCTCGCCTTCTTCAAGCTCAGTCTCTTCCATCCCTCTCCCGCCACCCCCACCCTCAAAACCTAACCCTAGCCCCCCTTCCTTGCATCCCCAACGAAAATCATTAAAAAAAAAAAAAAGATACAAAACTTTGTTCGATCAAACCCTCAAACCCAGAGGTTCATCTTCACAACCCCACGTCCAAATCCAAAACTCTCTCCAACCCATATCACAGAACCAAAAACCTACCAAGGATTTCAGCTAAAACCATCAGAGTGAACCCCGATCACAAATCACACCCCTAAATTCGACAACTTGAATAATTCAATTCTTCAATATCAAACTATTTGATTAAATAAAAAAACAAAAACAAAAAAGACCGCTTTGATTTTGTGTTTTTCCTTCTTTCTTTCCTCGAATGCTTGGAGCTTCCGAATCGTTTTGCTGCGATTTCTGTAGCTGGAATCGCATTAGCACGTACTCTCTCACTCTCTCTCTCTCCCCCTGGTTTTTGGTGTATACTATACACTATACAGCAGCCGCGTTTATTTTTTATTTTCTATATTTATTTTCTCCTCTCTTTTATTTCTCTGAGGCAAAACGGAGAAATTGAAAGAAAGGACAAAGAACCCAAAGCATATCTGTGGGAATCTATTTTTTCTTTTAGATTTATTTTTGCCTTTCTAGTGTTTTATGTCTGCAGTGGCCTGGCTCGACGGTACAAGGACATGATATTATCAATCGCCTTCTACGGCGCGTCTAACCACGCACATTTTTTTTTTTTCCTTCTTTTTTCAGTTTTTTTCTGGTCTAATCTATTATCATTTGTTAATGCTGATACAAATGCAAGATTTCCAATACCAGAAGGTGGTAATTCTTGGCGGGTTATTTGGAGTTCTTACCAACTTCAAGAGTTTAGAGATTTTTAAATTTGGAGAACAATTTTAAAAAAGTTCAATAAATATTAATTAAATTATCTTCTAAATTAAATTATACAACGCGAATAATTTGTGGTGTAAAGATTTTTTAATATAATTATTCTAATCTATTTATTTATACATGTTTAAGGGAACTTGGCTCTTTTTTATAGTAAGATGATTTGAGTAAAATATTATTAAAATATTATTTTTTAATATTATTATTATTTTAGAATTTGAAAATTTTGAATTGCTTATTATATTTTATATGAAAATTTGAAAAAATTGTAATAATCAGATGAGATAAGATAGATTAAAAATATTTATGTATCTAAACGAGACCTAAACTTCCTGAAATTAGGAGGTTAATTAAATTTTAAAAAGTCTAAGTTTTTAACTTCAAAATGAAATTCTTTAATGATCAACTAGAGTTTAATACGGTGAATCTGGTCCACCTACTGAGGACAGGAAATGCTACGGAGGGAGCAATGGAAGTACTGTAATGTCCTTATCTGATTTTGCTTAAACAATGAACTGTTTGATCCTTGGAGATGATGGCAGGTCGTTGTAATATTTTTCTTTCCTTGCTGCTTTAGCAAGTTCTCTAACGGTTGTACTTTCAATTTCAATGCTCAGCTAACTCAACTTTTAGCTATAAATAATATCTTTGAGAGTATGTCATGCTTTAAAGGAATGCTGTCTTAAATCTTGTCTATGCAAAACCAATTCCTTTGCCAAAAATATGTACATTTTTTTTTTGTAAAAATGACTAGGTTAACCTAATAGTGTATCCTTTAGGTTATATTTCGTGGTGAGTCTAAAATGTGTTTCATGAGGTGTAGATGAGATTTTTTTCATTTGTTTTCTTCAATTAGAGATTTTTTTTTAACCGTTGCTTCAAGGTTCTTTTGAACTCTGAAGTGATAAGGATCCGTTTGAATTGTGAGATGAGATGAGATGATTTTAGACGAAAGTTAAAAATTAAATAAAATAAATATTTTTAATATTATTATTATTTTAAAATTTAAAAAAAATTGAAATGTTTATTAGATTTTATGTAAAAATTTAAAAAAATTATAATTATGAAATAATACGAGATAAAATCATTTATATATCCAAAAAAGGTCTAAATCTACTATAAGCTAAGTAAAAATGTTCGTATTTTCCTAAAGTAAAAATGGGTTAGCTAAAAGAAACCCCAAATTGCTGGTTAGCTCTTCGAATCTGGATTTTGGGATCCAATTTTGACAGAATATTATTTTTTTAACAATATTAATAAATTAATAAGAATAATATTGTTTATAATTATAAAATGTGTAAGTATCGTGCAGTAATTTAAAAAAAATATAGTCTATAATTAAAAAATTAATTTTCTTTTTATGTAGATAATATATTTATTTATTTATTTAAAATAATTATATAGTATTTATATACTCACATTTATAATTATTATTTTTCAATTAATAATTTTAGTTTTCCTTAAACAGCACTAAAAATAATAATGTTTTTTTTTTTAATTTTATCTTATGTTGGGTAGGATGTTTGTAAAGTCAACCAGTTCAACAAATGATTGTCTTTTTAAGAGGGCCCCCATACTGACTACAGTTGGAACACGAGTTTAATGTTCAGCTAGGAATTCAAAAGGTACTCCAATAGTGAGCGCGTGCACCAACCAACAACTCAACAAACCCACGTGTCAAGTGGCGGAGGAATTCAGCAATCATGTTATATCTCTCACCCGACAGCATTTATTTATAAAAATTCTTCTTGGATAATTCTTTTAGGAAAAAACAAAAAACAAAAATCAACCTAAAATATTATCTATTTGTGAGTAATGCTACGCAGAGGGAAGGGGTAATTATTACGTAATTATTTTGAAAAATAATATGATTAATTATTAAAAATTAATTTTTTAATATAAATAACATATTTATTTATTTTTTAAAATAAATTATACAGAATAAATTATACAATATTTTCACATTCCACAATTATAAATATAATTTCTATAAAAAAAAATCAACCCTAGGGGCTATAGACCCAAATATTATTTATAATTGAGTGGGGTTACTATACCACTCCACTCTTACCGCTGAGCGTACCATTCAGTAGTTTTTTTTTCTTTTTTTTTTCATATTTTTTAAATACATTTAAACATTTTTTAAAAGTAAAAAAAATACATCAATACACTTAAAATCACTTCCTTAATCATTATGTAAAAAAAAAGACTAGCGACCACATTGAACGGTAACGATGGAGCAGCACAATAGTTTTAAGTTGTGTTTGGATATTGAAGTGAATTGAGTTGAGTTGAGTTGAGTTAAATTGAGATGATAAAATATTGTTAGAATATTATTTTTTAATATTATTATTATTTTAGGATTTGAAAAAGTTGAATAGTTTATTATATTTCGTATTGGAATTTAAAAAAATTATAATGATAAGTTGAGATGAGTTAAGATAGATTGATGATCCAAACGAAGCCTTACTCTTTATAATTTGAGTGCTACAGTCACACATGGGATCTAACGGGAGCCCAACAGTGTAATTTTCATTTTCATTTTCATTTTTTATTTTTTTCATATATTTTTTAATATTTAAAAAAATATATAACATCATTAAAAAAATATTTTTTAATCATTAAATAATAAAAAAAAAACCACTGTGGAGAGCACCATGTGTAACTTTAGCATTTCTGTTATAATTTTGCTTTTTGGGGGACAAAAAATGTCCTTTCATGTTTGTGTGGTTCTGGAAACGAGGGGTAGAGGGTTGTGTAAATTCTGAATTTGTTTTTCAGTATTTTTCGTTATCTTCAAAGATAGGGACATGATCCACATGATTATTATTTGTTTTTTAAATGTAAGTCAATTTTTACCCATTATTCTAATTCCTTCACAATTAATATAAACCAGATACCACAGTACCTCCGCACGATTGAATAGACGTGACCTCTCTCTCCCAGGGAAAAAAAACGATTTCGCCTGGGAGGAGTTCGGCTCCATCCGCCTCCTAGCGAGTCGTAATAGTTTATTGTTTTTCTCTATTGTTTTTCTGTCAATTTTTCTGTTTTCTGTATTAGGTTTTTATCTACAGTGTCAAAATAAGTCGATCTCCTCCTTTTCGGCATCCTCCAACCAACATGCGGTGCCTTTTATGCATCTCCAGTCGCCAATTTTCAAGTTCGCAGAAGGATTCCGCTCATTTGCTTGGTGGGTTCCTCGCACGTGTGACTTATGCTGTGTGCAACATCCATGCATCACCGCTTCCTAGAGCTACTTTTGATGACACGCGCGGCCCCCTCAACATCAAAGGTGTTGGATCCTCCAGATTTGACCCTCCATTCCATTCCTACGATGGCGCTTGACCTGCACACACCATCACAGCCTGTGTTGGTCCTTCACAACAACTCGGCTTTGTTTCGGACTGCTGTCTTATATTCTTGTTTTCCCAAACCGAGGACCAAATCCTTTTAGGGGGCTTTGTGATAGGGGCATTTTGGTATAATTTGGGTCTTTGATGGCACCAACTTGGTCTAATCAGTGTTTATATTAAAGGTGTTTCAGTACAATATAATATTTAGGCCCATGTTTGGATAGTGAAATAAAATTAGATGAGTTAAGATGGTTTGTAAATAGTAATAAGATTGTTAAGTTGACATGAGATGAGATGGTTTTGAAAACTTTTGTATGTTTGGATTAAGAAGTGAGATGAGATGATTTTAACTTTTTAGAAATTTGATAGATATGGGTCTTACCAATTATTGCATAATATTTGTAATAAATAATTTGATAGATGTGGGTCCCACAAATAAGTAATAGTAAGTTATAAATTAACTTTTGCATTGTGCACGTAACACATGCACCCACTGTGCATGGCATGCACAATGGAATACAGGTGCACGTAACGTGCACCCATGTGGTTCAACCTATGTGGCTCACGGCCTTCAACAGTGAGCCCAGTGTGGCTGCCAGCAGCCCGTGAGCTCAGTGTCTTCTGTCACAGCAGGAATGGTCACTGACCCACGGAGGTCGTGCTCGCTGTGGCCCCAAGCCACGGTGGCCATGAACATAGAGTGCATCTGTGAGGCTCACGCTTGCAGCAGGTGCACATTTTCATGCACCCAAAAGGGCCCTCCTTGTGGCGTTTGTGGGCGGGCTGGGCCACCACTGGCCAACACTAAGATGACCGGCTATTTTTGTCATCAGCAAGGTGTCCTTCGACCACCTAGGCTTCTCAAGCCACGCAGTCACCACCAGCTTCCCACGGCCTGCTGAGGCTGCCAGGGGCCATAACTAGACATGTCGGCATTTTCTATCGCAGACATGATGTTCCCGACAACAGAAAGTGCCGGTGGGACCTTCCCCACTAGTCACACAGAAACGAACTTCGGATCCCAACAACGGAATGAATTGCTTGGCCATGGACCTCGCCACAAGCTCCTCGGTGTGACAGGAAGCCTCCTTAACCCAGTAGGTCCTCGCCCAGTTCTGTGATGGACAACGATAGTCGCTTGGCCACGAGCTTCTCGCCCAAGGATGGAGGATCTCGCCACCCTCCCTCGACAATGAGCTTTTCACCCACGAAGTGGCCGAGGTGCTCCTTGGCCACGGAAGGCCCTCGTCACACCATCTCACCACACTCCCTTGTTCACAACATGCTTACTTACTACCATGACTATTTTCTGACCTCACCACAACAAGCAAGCTTCTTGCTCGCTCAGTGGACTCCATCACATCTATGCGCAGTGGTCCAATCCATGGCACTGTACCAAGACGGAGGGATGCGAGGTGCATTAATGGTTGCAGTGAGGGGAAGGGGTTCGAAAAACCCAGAGGTTGGAGCTGTGTGGCCTCACTCCCGTTGTCCTTTCATTTGCAAAAGCTTCAAGATGACAGGTCATTTGTCGTCAGTGAAGTGAGATGGTTTTCAATCTCATATAGTGAAACAAAGTGTTTGGATAGGAGAGTATCTCTTCATACAAAGTGAGTTCATCTCAACTCTGAAACCAAACTGCACCTTAAACTCTCTTTTATTATGAGTAAATATATATTCGTTGTAACGTCATATGCGTTAGACCGAAACACCAAATTTATTAGCTCTAAAGTAGAGATTGGTTGGTTTCCACCTTACAGCGGAGAACAATAATGCATTTTTGGGGGAGCTATTGATTAGAACTTTTGTATCATGGATGGATAGTCCACATTCCTATTATTTAAATATTGTAGCAAAAGAAAAAAAAAAGACAAAAAGGGCAAAAGGATGTATTTAATTAAGACTTATTAAATAGTGGATTCCAATGTGGCAATGCATTTAAGTGGCAATCTATTTAAAGCAATTCAGCTAGTGTGCCACGTGCATTGTAATATTTTCAAGATATCAAAGATTGAATTGATATAATTACTCATTTAGGGAGGTAATTGAGGTCTAATTAATGTTTTATTGTCGCATGATCCTTGAAATTCATGATTATTATTCACTAACAAAATCTTCATCAATGAAAAAGTAATGGGTGGAGCCCATTTTGAAGATGTTCCCCCAAGCCTAATCTTTTGAGATGGGCTTGAAGAATATCCTCCAAACTAAAAGAGAGAATATGCTTGGATAAGGTATATAACTCACACGAATATATATATATATATATTTATATATTTATATCCTCTTATACTTAAAAGTCGCTATAAACGTGAACAATAATAAATAGTATTATGTGTTCTACGCTTTTTTTCTTCCCCCTTACGTGCCTCTCTGCATCCGCGTCTTTCTCTACATCCTAACAGCAAAATCACCATAAAATCACAACAAGATCATCACAAAATCATCACACAAATCATCAAATCACCGCACAATTTTCTACACAAATCACAAATCAGGAGTCGTCGGCTGGAGGAAAGGGGGAAGTGGAGGGGTCGTCAGCGAAGGACGAGGCTGGTGGTGGTGCGATGCCATAGGGGTGGCTAATGGCGGCGTTACGGGGAGAAACCCATGCGTGTAGAGGAAGAGAGAGGGCTACGGGCTTTGGCCTGTTGCGGGGGGAGAGAGAGAGAGAGAGAGGTCTGTGAGGACGAGATCGGCGGGCTGGTGGTGGTGGTGCAGACCTGTAGGGGTGGCTAAAGGCGACGCTACGGGGAGAAACCCATGCATGTAGGGGAAGAGAGAGGGCTACAGGCTTCAGCCTGTTGTGGGGGGAGAGAGAGAGAGAGAGAGAGAGATCCGTGGGGACGAGATCAACGTGGGGAAGGTCATTGATAATGGTGCAGTAGCGGCGGCCAGTGGTGCTAGGCGGAGCCGAGGATAAGAGATCGAGAGGGAGAGGGGCGTGCGGCTGGAGGGAGGGAGGGAGGGAGGAGAGAGAGGGAAGAGGGAAAAATGAAAGGAAAAGTTAGGGTTTGAGACTTTAAATCTCAACCTTTCATCTTGAATCTCCAGAATTGATCCAACAGAAGAGTTTTTTTTTTTTTTTATAAGAACAGTGGAGGTTAAAATATTAAAAATAAACTAACTTAAAATAGATAATTAAAATATAAATTCAACTTTAATTTATAAAATACTAATATTTCATCATTAAACAAATGATAGAGTTTTGTTAAATATTTTTAAGAGAGTAAAATCATATAAATAATTAAAATTTTTAATATAATTTAAATCTCATAATATTCTTAATTAACTAAAATCATTTAGATAAAATGATTTTCTACCATTATAATATTTTTGGAGTTTTCAAAATAGAAGAGACTTACTTTAATGATAAAAAAATATGAGAGCAATATAGAAATAAAAGATTGTATTTTTTTAGTACTCCCTAGGTCATTGAGTAATATGGTTGAATTTTACAATTCATATTGCTCAGATTACTGTAACATTTTGTTATCATTATAATACTTGTTAAAATTTATTTTTCTGCTCATGTATATTAAATTATTGACTAATTAATTTTATTTTTAAAAAAATATAATTTTTTTTATTTTGTAGATATTAATCACTAAAAAAAAGTACATTGAACGTCACTCCACAACTAGTGTATATATATATATATAGTAAGTCTTACTTGGGCCGCATCTTTAATGGATCACAAAAGACGCGAGTACACAAGCGTGCATATATTGTACGAAAGGATGATATGCTATTGTCACGGGCCACGGCTACTTCATTCTCTTTATTTTTAAATATTTAAAAAAATAAAATTAAGATACAATTAAAATCAAGAGACAAATCCAAGAGACAAACAAGCACAAGCACAATATATTATTGCAAAAACATAAGCAAATGAAGAGAAAATTGAGGTAGCCCTTTCACCGTGGTCATACATATGCATGCAATACAAACCTCTTACAATATCGCTTTATAAGGAATTCACTTCGAGGCACCTTCAAACTCTTAAGCTCAGCTATGGAGATGGAAGGGGAACGCTCTTCTAAAACCTGATAAGTTATGGCAAAAGCATTCAAACCTTGAATTCCAGAAACTGGTTTTACAACCTTTTTTTATGGTTTAGATGGAAAACCAAGCAGCAGATGCTAAAACATTTACATGCTAATCAAAATCTTGAAACATGTCAGTCTCATGCAAACGCATGACTTTCTTTGATAAATCATGTACTTATGTATAATTTGTTGGGATTAATTCGCTATCAAAGTTAAGTTAAAGTGAAATAGCGGAAGCAAACAAAAGAAAATATGACAATCACATACAGAATACTAAGATTGAAGTGGTTCGGCTCAATATAAGCCTACGTTCACTGGCGGAGTCGGTCTCAATGAATTCACTATCAACACAAGTGGAGTACAAAAGATCAATCACAAAGTTCTTAATTCCAAAGCTCTAGTACACTCAATGAACTTTGAGATTCTCACAAGAGGACAACTCTCTCTACTGTAAATATACGGCTGCCTCGAATGTCAAAAAGTAAAAATACAATTAAAACAATTTGTATTTAAACTGAAACGGCGTGAAGCTCTTAAAAAGAACATTCGCTCAAGCGAACGTTAGAGTTGGCATCCCGCTTGAGCTGACTGTCAAGCGGGTGTCGAGCGAACTTATGGGTTGTGTTCAGCTCGAGCTGACTATCGAGCAACTGATGAGCGAACTACTGGTTGAGGCTTTGCTCGAGCGTCAGAGATACCGCTCGAGCGAACAATCTGTAGAGTCGCTATTCTCATAAATAGGAGAGATATTTTCAGTCAAGAAAACTTAATGAAAAGGTAAAAAAAAAGGCTTCTCCGAAAGTTTTCTAAACCTTTTTCCCAAAAAGTTGTTCGGAACTTAGTCATCATCATTCCAATCAATAGACTAATCCATAATCCTCTTCTGATCAAATATTCTCTTTTTGTTTCTTTTTTTTTTCCCCGTAAATTACACATATGCCCAATGGGTGTTGAATTCATGACCTTAAGGGTACTCTTATGGGTGCAGAAAGTTCCATATGAGCCAGAGCTCATAAATTTATTAGACATTCAATAACCTGTATTAATTTCTTTTAATCAATTGTTGTGGTAGGCTGCAAAGGGAAAGGTACCACTTGGCTATATGGGTCAGTATTGTAGATATTTCTACTACCGAGTAACCTTTTTCACTCAAGTATGAGGACTTACAAACCTAATTGAGGGAGCAAAAGAAAGTGCTCATCATCTGCTTGCGAATGTTCCCCACAAACTAACATGATCCAATATATCAGTTTCAAATATGTTATGAAAGTTTGACTCAGTTTCAATTGCTGAATGGGCAAACATACCAGAAGCTCCTACCTTCTTCTTTTCCGGTAGTTGCATATCACTATTCTCCGGTAGAACCCCACCGACATATTCCCACTTCACATTCTGAACCTATGTTGAAAAGAAGGTATTAAAAAATAAATTCCACGATTAGAAGCAAAATTCCCTAAGAATAGATCCCCCCACATTAATGGAACGAAAACTGGAGTGCCCCGTGCCGATGCATTCATTTTCTTTGATCGTCCTAATGCCAAAACCCGATGAAAATGGCACTAAAAATAGTTCAATCTTACAAAATCACCATTAGGTTTTTCTTTAGAATTAGTTCCGTCATCCTCAGTGGCTGGCTCAAGCCCCAGTCTCCTTCGTCGAGTCGCGCCGAACGTACGGAATGGATAAGGAATTTGGTGAAAGAGAGCACCAGAGGCTTCCTTCTCTCGGCTCGCAGACATTGCAAACGAGTCCCACATCGGAAAGAAATTAAAATATATTGCTCTTCATATAGTGATAGTTAAACTAATTTCAGCGGTGACCCAGTTTAGGGAAACGATAGTGGTTTTGGGAGAATTGAATGGTGGAGCTTTTACGGGCCTAGGCTCGGAAGTATCGGAAGTAGGGTGCACGCACTTCGGGCCCGCGGAGTACACGTCGGTGAAAGGAACAGGTCGGTAAATAAGGGTGAGGGGCCTGACGGGAGGAATACCCTTGTACTCCCCCCCTCTGTCGCTGGCTTCATCAGAGCAGCGATCTGTTACTGCTGCGATTCCTTTTTGATAAGGTGGGCGGCCCACCTATGGAAGAAGGCCCGCTTCTCAATTCTACTTCCACTTTTTATTTTTTTTAATTATCAAAATTCTACGTATTTTATCGTAATTGATCCTCTTATTTATTTAAATTGGTGATGCTTTGAATCCTCACAAGAATAATAGGAGGTATTCAGTTTTTGAGATTTGATAGTTGATTGAAGCCATTGTCAATCAACATATTATGAACATGGCGGCGCCGCTCTTTGGAACTGTCGGACTGTGACCATGAATCATAGCCATAATATGAGGTCGAAAACTTGAACATAACTACTCTTTCATGCTACTAAAAGTTTCAGGATCTTCACCAATGTGCTCGAATTTTTGTGAAATATAGTGTTGCTTGCTTGATACTTCTTAATTCATTGTCTTGCACCAATCCATGAGCCTTCTCTTTCATTCTACTCCCAGACCAATGAGATTATATCCACATTAAGGTGTAGGATTTGTGGGTGCATATTTTTTTTTTAAATGTTGCTGCCAGACCTTGAAAATTTCCTCAATTTTAAAACAGGAGTGTGAAATGCAACCTATCGGTGCTCAATGCGACTCGTGGTCAATGGTGTTCGCCAACATTTGGTTTTGAGAGAGGAGGGGGTCACACAGAGAGGTGGAGGGTAGGGGGCTTTGGTGGAAGAGGGGAAGGGTAAGGGTTACTGGAGTTACTGGTGGTTATCAGCTGTATGCATGGATATTATATGTGAAATGGAAAAGCTAAGTGGCAAATACCCATTAGAGAACTGTTATTTGAGGGATATCAGACCAACCGGTAGAAAGCTTTTCTCTATGAACAAATTGGCATACTTTATATTGGAATTGCTCGGACACGAATTTGAGGAGACTTCAATCCTAAGATTTAGCACGTGAGAACTTCAATGCTTTTTATAGTGCAAAAAGGTTATGAAAATAATTATTGTTTTATATCAATTTAGGAATACATGACATCATATTTTAAATATTAAAATATGACAAATTAATTTTGATAAATTTCAAATAAATTTGAATGAAAATTTTAATTAAAGATTTTAATCCCATTTTACTTCCTTAAATTTGGTGTACGTTTCCCAAGCCAGGCCGCTAACCTGGTTTCCTTCACAAGAAGATCTATTTCCATTTTCTATAACAGTATTGCTTTTTTAATTTTTTTTTTTAATTTTTCCTGATAAACAGAAACAATTTAGTATATTTTCTTAAAGTTGCGGCAAAAAGGTTTCACTAGTATGAAAAATTCATCTAATCAACTACTATTTATTACTCTACTCTATGAAAACTACTCACACACCATATGAAAAACACCCACACACCTTATGAAAAAAAAAAACTACAGGTATGCAGTGTAAAATTGAATAGCGATTGATGCATAGAATTCTTCTACTAGTATAAGATTGAGGTCTGGTTTGAAAACCATCTCATCTAATTTAATTATTACAATTTTTTCAAATTCTAAAATAAAAAATAATTCAATATTTTTAAATTGTAAAATAAAAATAATATTAAAAAATAATATTCAAATAATATTTTATATAATTTTTAATTTTTATCCCATCTCATCTATATAACCAAATGAGGTCAGAATCTCAATCTTAAGGTCTATCTTTTTCTTTTTAAAGGGATTGCATAAGATTAGCATCTCTACGCAAGTCATGTTCTTTACAAGAAAATCTCTAGTCACCAGTACTATGAATAACTTCTCAGCCATTCTTTTCCATTTTCTATATGTCAATAGCTATAAGTTTCGTTTGACCCATTTCATTATTTGGATTGGATGGATTGATCCGATACAATACAGTCTGTTTAATATAAAAAGAAAATCATAACAAAAATAGGAAAATATACACATAACGTGTACAATTAATATTTTTAATCTTTTGTACTATCATTCTTATAATTTGATATGAAATTAAATAGATTAAGGATAAATTCATTTGACCTAGATATTAAATATGCTTGACCTTTTATTATGTAGAAGCTGAAGCTTCTATCAAATTATCAAATCCGTAATTTGAGTAAAAAATTAAAGCAAAAAAGGGTACAGGTTCAGGCATTTCATTAGTCAAAGAGTTAGTATCACTTGTATTCAACTCATATAATAAATAATTCAAATTTTGTAATTATAAAATAATAATAATATTATTATTATTTAGAAAATTTTGTAATTATAAAAGAAAATAATATTATTCTTTATCATTTTCGTTTGTGACAACCTAAACGGCACAGTTGCACACTAGGTTTATGTTTATCAAAGGCGTTCCCTCCAATTGTACGAAAATCAAAGCAGCACCTTACAGACTGACTACTTTTTATCTCCGTTGGCATGCTTATGCCAGGTGCCGTCAAGAAACTTATTTCAGTTGCCAATAAATAGTTTTTTTGTTTTTAATTTTATTTCTGTATGGAGCTCTAGCGCCCCGCAGATTCGAAGCGCATGGAGAATAGTTCAGAGGCCTGGCTTCTCTGAAGGATTAATCAAACTATCAAGGGAACCCGATTGAAGGTGATTGATGAAAACTTGGTGAGTCGATAATGTTTGGTTATCTCTTTTCAAGACATCTATTACTAGGCAAACACAGGAGGACCAATTTGGGGTTTCTTCTGAAAAATGGTTTCTTTATTGGCAAATCATTTGCTTCAGTCGGTTTAGCTGAATCTAATGAAAAACTAGAAGAAAAAAAACATTCTTTTGCGGTGTCTTACTTCATAAACTGTTGTGGGTTGTCCACAAAATCTGCTATTTTAGCATCCCAGAGGGTACGATTTCGAACTCCAGAGAAACCAGACTCAGTGCTTAATCTCCTCAAAGAGAATGGGTTCACCAATACTCAAATCACCCGGCTTGTCAGGATAGAACCGCAGCTGGTTTTATCTAATCCTGAGAAGACCCTTTTGCCCAAGATTGAGTTTTTCCGTTCTATGGGGGCTTCAAGCTCCGACCTCTCTAGGATCCTCTCTTCAAACCCTGCTCTGTTAACAAGGAGCTTGGAGAAATATCTTATACCCTGTTATGATTTCCTGAAGAGTGTACTTATTCTTGACGAGAAAGTTGTTACCGTTTTCAAGCGCTCACCATGGGTTGTTTGTATGCATAATTTGGTTCCCAATATAGCACTTTTGAGACAAGTTGGAGTGCCTCAATCCACAATCTCTTTCTTGGTAACTAATTTTCCTTCTACAGCGTTTGTTAAGCATAGTAGGTTTGTTGAGGCTATCCACGAGGTGAAGGAAATGGGATATGATCCCTCCAAAACGGTTTTCGTTCATGCAATCCAAGTGTTATTGAGGATGAGTAGACCAAAGTTGGAATCGAAGTTGGAGCTTTATAAGAGATGGGGTTGGTCAAAAGACGTTGCTCTCTTAGCCTTTAAACGGCATCCAAATTGTATGCTTTTATCAGATAAGAAGATCACAAAAGCAATGGACTTCCTTGTGAACAAAATGGGGGGTTCATCAACAGACATTGCTAAAAATCCTACAGTTCTATTTTTCAGCTTGGAGAAGAGGATTATACCTAGATGTTCAGTTATTCAGATTTTGATAGCCAAGGGTTTGGTTAAGAATGATATGTCCCTGGGGACTTTCATACTACCTGGCGAGAGGTGCTTCCTGGATAAGTTTGTGATCAAATTTCAAGATGGTGTTCCTGAACTGCGGAATGTGTATACGGAAAAGTCGGATCTTTTGGATGTTAAAATTCAGTCTTAGAAGGTATGTGGGGTGGGAAACTTGTAAAATCTTGACTTCAAATTTGATGCATGTCATAGTTGCCAGCTTTTGTGTTTCCAATTTAGTAGGGTGTTGTCTGACCATAAAGATAAGTTATTGGGTATGCATTTTGCACTAGTTGGATAGGGATGCGATATCTTATGACAAAAACTCAAGAGTATTGTGCTGTGACATAGTTTGTCGATTCCAAATGAAGTTCCCGACTGATTTTTATGGCATAGAGCCTTTTTTTTTTTTGAGGTGTCGTGGAGTATCTTAGCTTAGCCCCAGCATGATTATATTATAAAAATCTCTATTTCTCAAGTCATTGTTTGGTTAGTGAGGTGATCTGTGATCTCAATTCTACTTCCACTGTTTTTCTTTTTCTTTTTTCTTTTCTAACTTATCAAAATTCTACATATTTTATCGTAATTGATCATTTTTGTTTTATTTAGTTAAATTGGTGATGCTTTGAATCCTCACAGGAATAACATAATGTAACACCTTGCTCTTTCTTTCTGATGTAAGCAAATTGGACTATAAGCCTCGTTATGCGTGTCGAATCTCGGTGACGTGTTTCTAAAGATATTATGTGACTTCTAAATTAAGCTCAGTATTTTACATGCACTAGAAATATTTATATGAGGTATTTTCAGTGTTATTAAATTGAGCTTGATTTTAAATAAGACAATTATAATATTTTTGAAGAGTTCCAAAAAATATTGAAAAAATCTAATTGTAAACGATTTTGTGCACTAATACGTGCACCCATTTAATATGATTAGTCAGAAAGTAGATTTTATTGAAAACAGTGCTAATTTGAATTTAGAATATAAAGGCAACAACATTAGTACGCAGAATGGTACGCAAACTTGCTTGTATATAGCAAA
Source organism: Juglans microcarpa x Juglans regia (assembly GCF_004785595.1). NCBI lineage: Eukaryota > Viridiplantae > Streptophyta > Magnoliopsida > Fagales > Juglandaceae > Juglans > Juglans microcarpa x Juglans regia. Next base: position 22,537,485 of record NC_054600.1, on the reverse strand, counting down.
ACTCAAAAATATTATAATTGTTGGAAAACATTTTAATTATCATCTTTATTAAAATGATTTTAGTTATTTAAAATACTATGAGATTTGAATTATGTTGAAAACTCTAATTAATTAAATAGTTTTATTCTTTTAAAGATATTAAATAATTCATCTTAGTACTTTTAATTAAGTTAATGTTTATGTATTTTTAAATCAGTATTTTAATCCTCTACCGTTATATCGTTTTGAAGATCTCAAGATAAAGAGTTAGGATTAAAACTCAGATTCTCTCTCTTTCTCCCTCACTTTTCCCTTCCCTCTCTCTCTCTCTCCTCCCTCTCCCTTTGAGCTCGACGGAAACCCCTCTCCCCTCACCCGATCTCCTTCTTCAGCCCCTAGCGTCGTCATGTGCCATCATGCGGTGACACCGACCACCTCACCGGCCTCCCCTCATGTTGGCGAGCATCCCCCACCATTGAAGTCCCGCACGGCAGCTTTCTCTTCCCCCACGCGAGCCCCTCTCTCCTCTCGGGTTCCTCACTTCGCACTGCCGTAGCGCCGCCTTCGTTAGCCTCCAACTCCATCGAGCACCACCACGGGTCTCCCTTTACCACCCCTTCCTCCTCCCTTGACCTAGCCGCCTTAGCTCCTCCCTAGACCGCACGCACGCAGCCTCAACGCATGGGTTCACCATACCCACAGTCGAGCTCCACATCCCACGGCCACCGCACTACCACCAGAAGCCTCTTCCCTCACCGGTGACCTCCCCTAGCCACCCCCATGCCCAACCGAGCCTCCCTCCTCCCGCACGCTCTCTCGCTCTTTCACGGGTGTTCCTCCACCTCACGGCTAGATCCGCCGCCTCCAGCTACCGTGCTGCCACTCCCTCACCACCATGCCCCTCCATGGCATCTCCTAAGCCCTTCCATGGCTAGCCGTAGTCCCCAGGCGCTCCTAGCTTCACACGAACCCTCACCCTCCAGGGTGCACTGTACGGGGCCAGATCCACCGTGTTTCGCCCCTCACCGCCACCACGAGCCCTTCAAAGACCACACCTAGCTATTCCCACAACCCAACCCTCTTACGCATATATCCACACCCGTAGCCATCTTTAAGGATCCAAACAGCCACTGTACATTGGTTAGTTGCCACGTACGACCCTTCCAACGTCATCAACCGTGACGTTCAGCAAACAACGCATTGGTTAACCCCGACGATGGTATAACCCTCTATTCCTCGTTATTTATGTTAGTTGATTGGTTAGGTTGTAGACTGTGCTGTTAGTAATTGTGATGTGCCATGTAGTGAAGTGTTGGACATATCTGTGTTGTATGATGTGTAGTGTTGTGGACTGTGCTGTAAAGTGTGGTTGTGAAGTATGTGTTGTAGTGATGATGTGCGTCGTGTGGATTGAAAAGAAAGTACACATAAAGTGTACTCTTGTGGCTTAGTGCAGGATAAGGAGAGCATACGTAAAATATACCCTCCTGGCGTAAGGTGGAATGAGAAGAGTACACGTGGTGTGTATTCTGTGAGGCGTAGCCTGTGTGAAGGGAGTACACATGGAGTGTACTTCATGTGGTGGAGTGATGCAGCATATAGTAGGTATGTCATAGTGGTGATGGGTCGTAGAGTGTATGGAGGGAGTACACGTGGAGCGTACTCCATGAGGCGCAACGATTCACTGCGTGGCGTGTCGCAAAGATAATGATGGTTGTGTGGTTGATGGGCGTAGAGCGTGGTAAGTAGTGTCGAGAACTGTGGAACAGTGTCCCGAAGTAGCTATGATGTGGCCTATAGTTTGAGGTGACAAGTGTCACCGTGATTGATTTATGGTTGGGAATATGTGTGAAATGACAGAACAAGTATAAGAATACGCAGCGGGAGCATGACTGGGGAATGTCATGAAGTGACATGGTTACTGGCAGTCGTGCTTGTGAGGAGTTAGTGTGGGAATGACGTAGTAGGAACGTGACGAGATGTCATGATGTGACAGAAGTATGTTAGAGACCGTACTCACGATGAGTTAGGAGTGGCGTAGAAATAACGTAGCAGGATGTCAGATGACTTGACAAGGTCACAGTGTAACTTGTGAGTAGTCTCGAGCTATATGACGTCCAGTAAGGCATAGTTGTGAACAGAGTCTTGTCGTGTTTAGTGTTGGGATGAACTGTCAAAAGGATCGGGTAGCATGAAGAGTCATGCTAGTCGAGTTAAGAGAATGTTGGTATCGGAGTATGGCGCTTGTCCTCATGAGCATGTGATCAACATGTTATATGTTGGTCTTAGGTGATGAAGGGATAAGATACATGCGTAATTTGGTGAGACACATGTGTCGGACGGATTCACCATATATCATGGGTAATCCTGTCCTAAGCACAGGCACACGGTGCTTAAGCTTCAGAGTCGGCTTAGAGCCGTGTGGCATGTATGGATGTGAATGAAGATTAAGTGTGAGCTTAGATGCATGAAGTTAGTGACGGCAGTGTTTTAAATTTCGTACCGTACCGGCCGGTACGGTCGAAATTTTTCGTTTCGACCGTCCGGCCGTATTATACCTGTTCCGTACCGGCCAAAATACCGGCCGGTACCTCAATTTCGGCCTGTATCGGCCGATATTTCGGTCTGTGTTTTTTTTTTTTAAACTACAAGCTTATTTTTTAACCCCTAATTCAGACTAGACTATTTATAATTTATATATATATGTATTTGTATATAATTTATTTATATATAGACTATTATTTTATAATATAATTTTTATATATATAATTTATTTATAGATCGACTATCCCGAAACGTTATCCCGAAACGCTATCTCGAAACGGTACCAGTACCGAAATATTTCGTTCCAGTGCCTTGACCGGTACGGCGTCCGGTATGGTATTCAAAACATTGAGTGACAGGTGTATTGTCTAGGATTGGGATGCGTAACTCCGTCGGTCAGAATCATGCGTCGGAATGTGGTCAATAGGAAGAGTAAGATAAATGTCTTAGTGTCTTAATCCTAAGGTGAATTATGGGTTCACTTTAGTGAATGGACACTCGAGGTAAGACCTTGAGTTTGGAAGATATAGTGACCGTAAGTGGATCCCGAAGATTTTAACATAGTAAAAGGTACGTAAGAGCACATGATAGAAGGAGAGTGTTCCAAGTGAATTGTAGTTTGTGTCTTCTAAGTTTAGTTGCTTATGCATTAGATAAAGAATGATGTCAATATTATGTGTATGCATATTGGTTGCCATCTGACAAGCACATGAATGGACTGCATGATATGAAAGTAGCATGGAGTTCAGGTAAGTATTACGTTCATACTCTTCTAGAGTTTTCTAAAATACATGAAATGAAAATGAAATGTTTTTCCTTTATGATGCCTTACGAAATAGCACGAAAGATGTTTACGAAAACATGCTAAGTATAAGTGTTCAAATGTATACGTATGTACGGCTTTCCTTAGTAGTCCTTTTTTACGCAACCAAAATATTAATTGTACGCATATGAATGGATGGCTATACGCTGTATATATTGTATGTATTTTTCACGAAAAGAAATGTTGAGGCTGATGCCTGATGCTTTAACTGATGCTTTGAATGATGCGAAAAAAGTATGGTGTTTTAAAAGGTCCCTATGAACTGATGTTTTAAAGATGCCATGAACCGATACTTTAAATGATGCCATGAAAGACGATGTTTAAGCCCATATTTTAAAATGACGTTTTCCATAAATGAACTGTTAAATGAAAGATAGAGATGAAATGAATTGAAAATAAAGGACTGAAAGAAATGATTGAACGTTTAATGTATGAAAACACGTAACGTCCACATGAATGAATGAAAGAAAATGTTACCGAATGAATGAGCAGATTGCAATACCGAGTAAGTAGTACTGGTAGTACACCCAGTGGTGCCCCTGACTGAAAAGGGATTTCCAACTCGTGGCCACGAGCGAAGTCCGGGTCCAAAGGAAGACCGCTAACCCCAACACACAGGGCGTAACAGTGTGTACCGGCCAATGAAAGTGATAAGAAAGAATGTATATGAATGTGTCGCATTCTTTAAGAAATGAAGGCACTGACGGGAGAAATGTTTTACGAAGGGAAAGTCCCTTTTTAAAGAAAAATTTCGTCCAGTGATGTTTTGAAACGAACGAACAGATACATGTATGTATAGTATGTATGTTATGATAAATGCATGAATGAAAACCTATGTTATTATATTTTAACTGTATGAAGTAATGCTTACGAGTCATCGACTCATTTTAGTTTTTATGTATGTCCCTCCCCCCACAATGACTGAATGAGTAGTACGCGTCAGGACAAACACGGCCCAAGGGAAGAGCATGAAAATCTAGGCATTAGAGTTTTAACTGTATGAGAGGTATTTTTATCTTAAGATTTATGTTTTCTGTTATAAACATCTTTTATTCTCAAAACACATTTTATTTTATAATGTAAAGTCTTGCACCTTGGGTATGGAGGCAAAAAATTTTAAATCGAACGGTAATTCCCATCGTCATTTCTAAAATCATTCTGTAAAACGTCTCACCATAAGGACGAGCATTACATATAAGTATTCCTTTTTTTTAGATTAAAATGATACACACATTAGTATTCACAAAACATTACACAATCATGTTTTGAAATGAAATATATTTTTGTAAAATACCTTATACAAGTAACATTACTTTATAAAAATATCATCACTTTAAAGTATTTGTTGTGAAATATATTATAAAATATATTGTGTATATCATTATTCGCTTGCAATTGCTTCGGACAAGAATTTGAGGGGACTAATCCTAAGATTTGTGAGAACTTCATGATTGTCAATTTGTTAGTAATACAATCATGAATGTTTTTTATGATACAAAAAGGTTATGAAAATAATTATTGTTTTATATCAATTTAGGAATACATGACATCACATTTAAAATAGTAAAATATGACAAATTAGTTTTGATAAATTACAAATAAATTTGAAATGAAGATTTTAATCCCATTTAACTTCCTTCACAAGAAGATCTATTTCCATAAGAGTATTGCTTTTTTTTTTTTTTCTTTTTCCTGGTAAATAGAAACAGTTTAGTATATTTTCTAAAGTTGCGGCAAAAAAGTTTCACTAGCATTAGATTGAGGCCTGATTTGTTTTTGAGAAACTCTACTTACAATCGTCCTTCCAGAACTCCGTGCAACCGGCACTACTTTTCATAAATTTTTTTTTTTAAGTCATTATCATTTCGTTCCATCTCTCTTTCTTTATCAATTTTTTTTTTTTTTACCTTCTTCTTCCTCCCAACGAAGAAGACAACAACCTGAATGGTCATCCAAACTCCAAAGTCTGCAATGGCTTGAGATCTCCGAAGGCATCCAAAAAACTTGCTTCCACCACATTTGGGTAACAGTGCCCGCAATAGATAGTGGTTATCCCAACAAAGGCATCCAAATATCTACGACCATTTTCGTCATACAAATACTGCATTTTCCCATCTACCAGATAATTTAACTGTAAAACAAGTTACAAACTTTTTCACTACCAAATATCATTCGCACTCAAGATCACCCATTTGTTCAAGACTCGAAAAAATGTAAGATTTTGCATTGGTTTCTACATATCCGATAAAGATAAAAAGAATATAGAAATAAATGAATGAGGTGTCGAGATATTTGTCTTTATAAAAAAACTTGCTGGGTTCTTGTATAAGTGCAATATAGAAGGGCTGAGGTACTCTTTGCGCTTCTCCAAGATCTCAGATGCAGATGGGCCAATGTAAGGGGGAGGAATGTAGTCAAAATGGGGTATTTTGGGCACGAGAAAATCATCTTCTTGAGATAGTGTGTGTTTTGGGTATGGTTATGGGCACTGAGGTAGCGAGGCCGCTGCAGCTAGAAATTTATTTGAGATAGTGTGCTTTGGAAGATCCTCTGTATCTTCTTCTTCTTCAGTGCTATTGCAAAAGGGGAGACAAAGAGCGTCTGACATGAACAAGTTGTACACGAAACATAAACATGTGCAGAGGAGAGAAATGCAGAGGGAGGAAGAAGAAGGTAAAAAAAAAAAAAATTTGATAAAGAAAGAGAGAGCGAACGAAATGATAATGACTTAAAAAAATAATTTTTTCATGAAAAGTAGCACCGGTTGCACAGGATTCCGTAAGGGTAGTTGTAAGTAGAGTTTCTCTTTATTTTTACAAACAATCTCATCTCATTTAATTATTAAGATTTTTTCAAAATCTTAAATAAAAAATAATTTAACTTTTTCAAATTTAAAAATAAAAATAATATTTTATGAAATTTTTAACTTTCATCTCATCTCATTTATGTAATCAAACAAGACTTGAATCTCAATCCTTAAGGTTTGCTTTTTTTCTTTTTTTAAGGGATTGCATGAGATTAGCTAGGGGTGAAAACCGACGTTGTCGGCGCGATTTTTGGGCAAAATCGATGCCGACCGACTTCTGAAAAAATGGGGAAGGAACCGACCGTAATCGGGAAAGAGGAAATCGATAGAAGCGGTTCTCGATCGGCATCTGTTCCCGCGATTATCTACTGAGAGAATAATGAGAGAGATTGAGAGAGAGATATATATATATATATATATATATATATATATATAGTTGCAGAGATCGGATTCGGGAAGAAGAGGCTAGGGAAGACGAAGACTTATCTCGAAACGATGCCATTCTACTTAAGTTTAAGTGAAACGATATCGTTTCAGACTTTTTTTTTTCCCCTTACGTTCTTAATAAAACGATGCCGTTTAGTTTAATGCCAAACGACGTCGTACACATATCTGTTGTAATACTTATTAACCAAAAAGACATTCTACTTAAACTTAAGTGGAATGACGTCGTTTCGATAATGGTATATTAAAAAAAAAGTTCTATTATATCTTTCGGTTTAGTTTCAAACCAGGACTGAACCGTTGAACGTCGGTTTCTTCAAATGCCACTGCACGTTGACCGGTTTTCCACCGGTTCCAGCTGGTTCCTGACGCGACCGGTTGGTTCGCTTCGATGGCGGCTGATGGCGCCGGTTTCTGTACATCCCTAAGATTAGCATGCTAAGGTTAGATTTGGATAATGAGTTGAGATGAGATGAAAGTTAAAAATTAAATAAAAATTATTATAAAATTATTTTTTAATAATATTATTATTTTAAAATTAAAAAAAATTAAATTATTTATTATTTTGTGTGAAAATTTATAAAAAATAACAATACTGAGATGAGATGGAATTGATTGAGATTTAACACTTAATCCAAATCGAGCCATTTTCATTACAAGAAAATTTCAAGTCACCAGTACCATGAATTTATTCTAAAAGCAGAATAACTTCTCAGTGATTCGTTTCCATTTTCTACATGTCACTAACTATATTTGGAATCACGAATTTTGTAAACAAGAATGGTATATGGTAAGAAATGTTATAGATCTTTTTAATTATTTTCCTACTTCACTCGACGTGTTTTGTTTGACCCATTTCATTATTCGGATTGGATGGATTGATCCGATACAACACAGTCTGTTTAATATAAAAAAAAATCATAACAAAAATAGGAAAATATACACATAACGTGTACAATTAATATTTTTAATCTTTTGTACTATCATTCTTATAATTTGATATGAAATTAAATAGGTTAAGGATAAATTCATTTGACCTAGATATTAAATATGCTTGACCTTTTATTGGGTACAACTACAAGCTGATGCTTCTATCAAATCCGTAATTCGTGTAAAAAATTAAAACAAAAATGAGCAATGCTATGTACAGTCTTTAAATGAAGATTATATTGTAAGTCTAGTTAATTTTGTTTTTAATTTACATTTCTCATTAGGGGGCTGCATGTGCAAACTTTTCATTAAATGGAAAAAAAGTACCATTTTGATAAAGATATTATTGTAATTTTGAAAAAAATTAAAAACAAAATTAACTATACTTATAATGCAGTTCCCATTTAGGCGTAGTATCGCTCAAACAAAAAACGATACATGTTCAGAAATTTCATTAGTCAAAAGAGTTAGAAACATCTCAGTTAAGCTGCATTTGGATGTTGAAGTGAGTAGAAATGATAAAATATTATTAGAATATTATTTTTTAATATCATTATTATTTTAAGATTTAAAAAAGTTGAATTTTTATTATATTTTGCATTGAAATTTAAAAAAAATTGTAATGATCAGTTGGGATGAATTGAGATGGGTTTGAGATCCAAACTAATACATTATAATTTTTTTAAAATTTTATATAAAATATAATAAATAATTTAATTTTTATTTTCAAATTTAAAATAATAGTATTATTCTATTTAATTTTCATAGAAACCATATCCTTTCCGTTTGTGACAACCTAAACGGCACGGTGGCACACTAGGTTTATGTTTATCAAGGGCGCTCCCTCCAATTGTACGATAATGAATAATCAAAGCAGTCTGGTGCCGTCAAGAAACATATTTCAGTTGCCAATAAATGGATTTTTTTTTTTTTTTTTAATTTTATTTCTTATATGGAGCTCTAGCGCCCCCCGCAGGTTCGAAGCGCATGGAGAATAGTTCAGAGGCCTGGCTTCTCTGAAGGATTAATCAAACTATAAAGGGAACCCGATTGAAGGTGATTGATGAAAACTTGGTGAGTCGATAATGTCTGGTTATCTCTGTTCAAGACATCTATTACTAGGCAAACACAGGAGGACCAATTTGGGTTTTCTTCTGAAAAATGGTTTCTTTATTGGCAAATCATTTGCTTCCGTCGGTTTATCTGAATCTAATGAAAAACTAGAAGAAAAAAAACATTCTTTTGCGGTGTCTTACTTCATAAACTATTGTGGGTTGTCCACAAAATCTGCTATTTTAGCATCCCAGAGGGTACGATTTCGAACTCCGGAGAAACCAGACTCAGTGCTTAATCTCCTCAAAGAGAATGGGTTCACCAATACCCAAATCTCCCGGCTTGTCAGGATAGCACCGCAGCTGCTTTTATCTAATCCCGAGAAGACCCTTTTGCCCAAGATTGAGTTTTTCCGTTCTATGGGGGCTTCAAGCTCTGACCTCTCTAGGATCCTCTCTTCAAACCCTACTCTGTTAAGAAGGAGCTTGGAGAAACATCTTATACCCTGTTATGATTTCCTGAAGAGTGTACTTATTCTTGACGAGAAAGTTGTTACCGTTTTCAAGCGCTCACCATGGGTTGTTTGTATGCATAATATGGTTCCCAACATAGCACTTTTGAGACAAGTTGGAGTGCTTCAATCCACAATCTCTTTATTGGTAACTAATTTTCCTTCTACAGCGTTTGTTAAGCATACTAGGTTTGCTGAGGCGATCCACGAGGTGAAGGAAATGGGATATGATCCCTCCAAAACGGTTTTCGTTAATGCAATCCAAGTGTTATTGAGGATGAGTGGACCAAAGTTGGAATCGAAGTTGGAGCTTTATAAGAGATGGGGTTGGTCAAAAGACGTTGCTCTCTTAGCCTTTAAAAGGCATCCAAATTGTATGCTTTTATCAGATAAGAAGATCACAAAAGCAATGGATTTCCTTGTGAACAAAATGGGGGGTTCATCAACAGACATTGCTAGAAATCCTCAAGTTCTATTTTTCAGCTTGGAGAAGAGGATTATGCCTAGATGTTCAGTTATTCAGATTTTGATAGCCAAGGGTTTGGTTAAGAATGATATGTCCCTGGCGACTTTCATACAACCTGGCGAGAGGTGCTTCCTGGATAAGTTTGTGATCAAATTTCGAGATGGTGTTCCTGAACTGCGAAATGTGTATACGGAAAAGAAGGATCTTTTGGATGTTAAAATTCAATCTTAGAAGGGTATGTGGGGTGGGAAACTTGTAAAATCTTGACTTCAAATTTGATGCATGTCATAGTTGCCAGCTTTTGTGTTTCCAATTTAGTTGGGTGTTGTCTGATCAGAAAGATAAGTTATTGGGTATGCATTTTACACTAGATGGATAGGGATGCGATTTCTTATGACAAAAACTCAAGAGTATTGTGCTGTGACATAGTTTGTCGATTCCAAATGAAGTTCCCGACTGATTTTTATGGCATAGAGCCTTTTTTTTTTGAAGTGTCATGGAGTATCTTAGCTTAACCCCAGCATGATTATATTAAAAAATCTCTATTTCTCAAGTCATTGTTTGGTTAGTGAGGTGATCTGTGATCTCAATTCTACTTCCACTCTTTTTCTTTTTTTCTTTTTAACTTATCAAAATTCTACATATTTTATGGTAATTGATCTTCTTTGTTTTATTTATTTAAATTGGTGATGCTTTGAATCCTCACAAGAATAACATAAGTATTCAGTTTTTTGAGATTAAAATGATACACGTTAGTTTTCACAAAACATTACACAATCATGTTTTAAAATGAATGATATTTTTTATAAAATATCTTATAAAAGTAACATCACTTTATATTATGTTGTGAAATATATTATAAAATATATTGTGTGTGTATAATTATTGGTTTGCAATTGCTTAGGACATGAATTTGAGGAGACTGATCCTAAAATTTGTGAGAACTTCATGATCGTCAATTTGTCAGTAATACAGTCATGAATGTTTTTTATAATACAAAACGGTTATGAAAATAAGTTTTATATCAATTTAGGAATACATGACATCATATTTAAAATAGTAAAATATGACGAATTAGTTTTGATAAATTACAAATAAATTTGAAATGAAGATTTTAATCCCATTTTGCTTCCTTCACAAGAAGATTTATTTCCCTGATAGTATTGTTTTTTTTTTTTTCTTTTCTTTTTCCTGGTAAATAGAAACAGTTTAGTATATTTTCTTAAAGTTGCGGCTAAAAAGTTTCACTAGCTTCAGATCGAGGTCTGATTTATTTTTACAAACTATCTCATCTTATTTAATTATTACAACTTTTTTAAACTCACAAACAAAAAATAATTTAACTTTTTCAAATTTTAAAATAAAAATAATATTAAAAAATAATATTTTATGAAACTTTTAACTTTTAACTTTCATCTCTCATCTTATCTCATCTATGTAATCAAACAAGACTTGAGTCTCAATCTTTAAGGTCTACCTTTTTCTTTTTTAAGGAATTGCATGAGATTAGCTAGGGATGAAAACCGATGTTGTTGACATGGTTTTTGGGCAAAACCGATGCTGACCGATGTCTGAAAAATGGAGGAGGCACTGACCGTAACCGGTCGATGGGGAGAAGAAAACTGATAGAAGCAGTTCTCGGTAGGCGTCGATTTCCGCGATTATCTACTGAGAGAATAATAAGAGAGAGAGAGAGAGAGAGAGAGAGAGAGTTGCAGAGATCGGATTCGGGAAGAAAAGGCTGGGGAAGTCGAAGACTCATCTCGAAACGACGCCATTCCACTTAAGTTTAAGTTTAAGTGGAATGATGTCGTTTCAGATTTTTTTTTTCCTTATGTTCTTAATAAAACGATGTCATTTGGTGTAATGCCAAACGACGTCGTACACATGTCTGTTGTAATACTTATTAACCAAAACTACGTTGTTCTACTTAAACTTAAGTGGAACGGCGTCGTTAGTTTAAGTAGAACGGCGTCGTTTTGATAAGGGTATATTAAAAAAAAAAGCTTTATTATATCTTTCGGTTCAGTTTCAAATTGGGACCGAACCGTTGAACGTCGGTTTCTTCAAATTGCCACTGCACGTTGATCGGTTTTCCACCGGTTCCGGCTGGTTCCTGAGGCGACCGATTGGTTCTCGTCGATGGCGGCCGGTGGCGCCGGTTTTTGTACATCCCTAAGATTAGCATGCTAAGGTTAGGTTTGGATAGTGAGTTAAGATAAGATGAAAGTTAAAAATTGAATAAAATATTATTATAATATTATTTTTTAATATTATTATTGTTTTAAAATTTGAAAAAATTAAATTATTTATTATATTTTGTGTGAAAATTTATAAAAAATAATAATAGTGAGATGAGATGGAATTGATTGAGATTTAACTCTTAATCCAAATCGAGCCATTTTCTTTACAAGAAAGCTTCAAGTTACCAGTACTACGAATTTATTCTAAAAGCAGAATAATTTCTCAGTGATTCGTTTCCATTTTCTATATGTCACTAACTATATTTGGAATCACGAATTTTGTAAACAAGAATGGTATATGGTAAGAAATGTTATAGATCTTTTTAATTATTTTCCTACTTCACTCGACGTGTTTTGTTTGACCCATTTCATTATTCGGATTGGATGGATTGATCCGATACAACACAGTCTGTTTAATATAAAAAAAAATCATAACAAAAATAGGAAAATATACATAACGTGTACAATTAATATTTTTAATCTTTTATACTATCATTCTTATAATTTGATATGAAATTAAATAGAATAAGGATAAATTCATTTGACCTAGATATTAAATATGCTTGACGTTTTATTGGGTACAACTACAAGCTGAAGCTTCTATCAAATCCGTAATTCGTGTAAAAAATTAAAATAAAAATGAGCAATGCTATGTACAGTTTCTAAATGGAGATTATATTGCAAGTCTAGTTAATTTTGTTTTTAATTTACATTTCTCATTAGGAGACTGCATGTGTAAGCTTTTCATTAAATGGAAAAAAGTATCATTTTGATAAAGATATTATTGTAATTTTTAAAAAAATTAAAGACAAAATTAACTATGTTTACAATGCAGTCCCCATTTGGGCGTAGCATTGCTCAAACAAAAAACTATACATGTTCATGAATTTCATTAGTCAAAGAGTTAGAAACGTCTCAGTTAACCTGCGTTTGGACGTTGAATTAAATTAAATTGAGTTGAGTTGAGATAATAAAATATTGTTAGAATATTATTTTTTAATATTATTATTATTTTAAGATTTAAAAAAGTTGAATTATTTATTATACTTTATATTAAAATTTGAAAAACTTGTAATGATGAGTTGAAATGAATTGAGATTGATTTAAGATCCAACTTAATTATTATAATTTTTTTAAATTTTTATATAAATTATAATAAATAATTTAATTTTTATTTTTAACTTTAAAATAATAGTAATATTCTATTTAATTTTCATAGAAACCATCCTTGTATCCTTTCCGTTTGTGACAACCTAAACGGCACAGTGGCACACTAGGTTTATGTTTATCAAAGGCGCTCCCTCCAATTGTACGATAATGAATAATCAAAGCAGTCTGGTGCCGTCAAGAAACATATTTCAGTTGCCAATAAATAGATTTTTTTTTTTTTAATTTTATTTCTGTATGGAGCTCTAGCGCCCCCGGCAGATTCGAAGCGCATGGAGAATTGTTCAGAGGCCTGGCTTCTCTGAAGGATTAATCAAACTATCGAGGGAACCCGATTGAAGGTGATTGATGAAAACTTGGTGAGTCGATAATGTCTGGTTATCTTTGTTCGAGACATCTATTACTAGGCAAACACAGGAGGACCAATTTGGGTTTTCTTCTGAAAAATGGTTTCTTTATTGGCAAATCATTTGCTTCAGTCGGTTTATCTGAATCTAATGAAAAACTAGAAGAAAAAAAACATTCTTTCGCGGTGTCTTACTTCATAAACTATTGTGGATTGTCCACAAAATCTGCTATTTTAGCATCCCAGAGGGTACGATTTCGAACTCCGGAGAAACCAGACTCAGTGCTTAATCTCCTCAAAGAGAATGGGTTCACCAATACCCAAATCTCCCGGCTTGTCAGTATATTACCGCAGCTGCTTTTATCTAATCCTGAGAAGACCCTTTTGCCCAAGATTGAGTTTTTCCGTTCTATGGGGGCTTCAACCTCCGACCTCTCTAGGATCCTCTCTTCAAACCCTGCTCTGTTAAGAAGGAGCTTGGAGAAACATCTTATACCCTGTTATGATTTCCTGAAGAGTGTACTTATTCTTGACGAGAAAGTTGTTACCGTTTTCAAGCGCTCACCATGGGTTGTTTGTATGCATAATATCGTTCCCAATATAGCACTTTTGAGACAAGTTGGAGTGCCTCAATCCACAATCTCTTTCTTGGTAACTAATTTTCCTTCTACAGCGATTGTTAAGCATACTAGGTTTGCTGAGGCTACCCACGAGGTGAAGGAAATGGGATATGATCCCTCCAAAACGGTTTTCGCTAATGCAATCCAAGTGTTATTGAGGATGAGTGGACCAAAGTTGGAATCGAAGTTGGAGCTTTATAAGAGATGGGGTTGGTCAAAAGACGTTGCTCTCTTAGCCTTTAAAAGGCATCCAAATTGTATGCTTTTATCAGATAAGAAGATCACAAAAGCAATGGACTTCCTTGTGAACAAAATGGGGGGTTCATCAGCAGACATTGCTAGAAATCCTCAAGTTCTATTTTTCAGCTTGGAGAAGAGGATTATGCCTAGATGTTCAGTTATTCAGATTTTGATAGCCAAGGGTTTGGTTAAGAATGATATGTCCTTGGGGACTTTCATACTACCTGGCGAGAGGTGCTTCCTGGATAAGTTTGTGATCAAATTTCAAGATGGTGTTCCTGAACTGCGAAATGTGTATACGGAAAAGAAGGATCTTTTGGATGTTAAAATTCAATCTTAGAAGGGTATGTGGGGTGGGAAACTTGTAAAATCTTGACTTCAAATTTGATGCATGTCAGAGTTGCCAGCTTTTGTGTTTCCAATTTAGTTGGGTGTTGTCTGATCAGAAAGATAAGTTATTGGGTATGCATTTTACACTAGTTGGATAGGGATGCGATTTCTTATGACAAAAACTCAAGAGTATTGTGCTGTGACATAGTTTGTCGATTCCAAATGAAGTTCCCGACTGATTTTTATGGCATAGAGCCTTTTTTTTTTGAACTGTCATGGAGTATCTTAGCTTAACCCCAGCATGATTATATTATAAAAATCTCTATTTCTCAAGTCATTGTTTGGTTGGTGAGGTGATCTGTGATCTCAATTGTACTTCCACTCTTTTTCTTTTTTTCTTTTTTTTAACTTATCAAAATTCTACATATTTGATCGTAATTGATCTTTTTTGTTTTATTTATTTAAATTGGTGTGCTTTGAATCCTCACAAGAATAACACAAGTATTCAGTTTTTTGAGATTAAAATGATACACACATTAGTTTTCACAAAACATTACACAATCATGTTTTAAAATGAACAATTATTCTACGCACAGTCGAGAGATGCAAGCGGTGGGGAGTCGACTGATTCTTGTAATGCCACATCAGTCAATATTAAAAAAAGAACTACTGAGTACTGTGTGAAATCGTTATCCAAAAGTGAAAAGGAGATATCTTCTGCGCATCCCAAGCCCTATCAATCCCAAACCTTACCACCAGTTCCAAAACCAAAAGACCAAGAAAATCTCTTCTTCAAAGCCAAGAGACCAATGCACGAAAATATCTTCCAAGACAAGTGATCAAGATGGGTTATCGGATTACGACCCGGTTTTCTCGTTGGTCCTGGTTGCACAAAAGAAGACTCAAGCTGTAAATGATCAAGATGAATCCTCTGTTTTGAAACCTGTCTCTTCGTCGTCTCGCCCAAATCTTCTTCGTCCGACCAGGTTCATTCACAAGCTATTTCTCTTTTCATTTGAATGCAGGAATCAAAGAAATGGGAGAATCATTGGCAAGGTTTTTTTCGTATGATCCATATTGATATTCATGAAATATTTGTATCCATATATCTAGCTATGGGATTGTTCTACAAATACAAGCTTAACTTGGATGGATGCAACAGCAAGTTGCAATTTTTTTTTGGTTCTTTTTCTTAAATCTAAAGTTGCTCCCTTTATAAACCGTTCAAGAGAGAGAAGCAAAATTTCAAAATCTTGCAACTTTTTCTTGTGGGGTTGTTACTGTAACGTATTATGATGGAGGGAGGGAGGGAGGCTTCGATGGAGGGAGGACTCAAGGCAGCTGGCTTTAGTGGAAAGAAATGCAGAGAGGGAAGACGAAACTGATGTAGGCCAAGGAGAGCTTGAATGGAGGGGGGAGAAATGTTTGGGAGTCAAATGGTGCATTTCCATTTTTTTTTCATTTTACCACATCAGGTGCATTTCCCTTGTGCTTACACGAGGTGACTGAGTTTAGCTTTTTTCTAAAATGAATGATATTTTTTGTAAAATACCTTATAAAAGTAGCATCAGTTTATAAAAATATCTTCACTTTAAAGTATGTGTTATAAAATGTATTGTGTGTATCATTATTCGTTTGCAATTGCTTAGGACATGAATTTGAGGGGACTAATCCTAAAATTTGTGAGAACTTCATGATAGTAATACAGTCATGAATGTTTTTTATAATACAAAAAGGTTATGAAAATAATTATTGTTTTATATCAATTTAGGAATACATGACATCATATTTAAAATAGTAAAATATGACAAATTAGTTTTGATAAATTACAAATAAATTTGAAATGAAGATTTTAATCCCATTTAACTTCCTTCACAAGAAGATTTATTTCCATGATAGTATTGTGTTTTTTTTTTTATTTTCTTTTTCCTGGTAAATAGAAACAGTTTAGTATATTTTCTTACAGTTGAGGCAAAAAAGTTTCGCTAGCTTCAGATTGAAGTTTGATTTGTTTTTACAAACTATCTCATTTTATTTAATTATTACAATTTTTTCAAACTCTCAAACAAAAAATAATTTAACTTTTTCAAATTTTAAAATAAAAATAATATTTTATGAAACTTTTAACTTTCATCTCTCATCTCATCTCATCTCATCTATATAATCAAACAAGGCTTGAATCTCAATCTTTAAGGTCTGCCTTTTTCTTTTTTAAGGAATTGCATGAGATTAGCTAGGGGTGAAAACCAATGTTGTCGGCATGGTTTTCGAGCAAAACCGATACTGACCGATGTCTGAAAAAATGGGGGAGGCACTGACCGTAACCGGTTGATGGGGAGGAGGAAACCGATCGAGGCGGTTCTCGATCGGCATCGATTTCCGCAATTATCTATTGAGAGAATAATAGAGAGATTGAGAGAGAGAGAGAGTTACAGAGGAGAGAGAGAGAGAGAGAGAGTTGTAGAGATTGGATTCGAGAAGATGAGGATGGGGAAGACCAAGACTCTTCTCAAAACAACGTCGTTCTACTTAAGTTTAAGTGGAACGACGTTGTTTCAGACTTTTTTTTTTCTTACGTTCTTAATAAAACGACACCATTTAATTTAATGCCAAACATCATCGTACACATATTTGTTGTAATACTTATTCACCAAAACGACGCTGTTCTACTTAAACTTAGGAACGACATCGTTTCGATAAGGGTATATTAAAAAGAAAAAAAAGGTCTTATCATATTGGTTGGTTCAATGGTTCGGTTCAGCTTCAAACCAGAACGAATTGTTGAACGTCGGTTTCTTCAAATTGCCACCGCACGCAGACCGGTTCTCCACCAGATCCGGCTGGTTCCTAACGCAGCCGGTCGGTTCGTGTCGATTTGGTCGGTGGCATCAGTTTCTATACAGCCCTAAGATTAGCATGCTAAGGTTAGGTTTGAATAGTGAGTTGAGATGAGATAAAAATTAAAAATTGAATAAAATATTATTATTGTTTTAAAATTTGAAAAAATTGAATTATTTATTGTATTTTGTGTGAAAATTTAAAAAAAAATATAATAATGAGATGATACGAGATTGATTGAGATTTAACAATCAATGCAAATCGAGCCATTTTCTTTACAAGAAAGTTTCAAGTCACCAGCACTATGAATTTATTCAAGAAGAACTTCTCACTAACTATATTTGGAATCACGAATTTTCTAAACAAGAATAGTATATGGTAAGAAATGTTATAGATCTTTTTAATTATTTCCCTACTTGACTCGACGTGTTTTGTTTGACCTATTTCACTATTCGGATTGGATGAATTGATCCGATACAATACACTCTGTTTAATATAAAAAAAGAAAAGAAAATCATAACAAAAAAAAAGAAAATATACACATAACGTGTACAATTAATATTTTTAATCTTTTATACCATCATTCTTATAATTTGATATGAAATTAAATAGATTAAGGATAAATTCATTTGACCTAGATATTAAATATGCCTGACCTTTTATTGGGTACAACTACAAGCTGAAGCTTCTATCAAATCCGTAATTCGTGTAAAAAATTAAAACAAAAAACGGTACACGTTCGGGAATGTCATTAGTCAAAGAGTTAGAAGAGTCATTATAATTTTTTAAATTTTTATATAAAATATAATAAATAATTTAATTTTTATTTTTAAATTTAAAATAATAATAATATTCTATTTAATTTTCATAGAAACCATCCTGTTATGCTTTTCGTTCGTGACAACCTAAACGGCACAGTGGCACACTAGGTTTATGTTTATCAAAGGCGCTCCCCCTCCAATTGTACGATAATCAAAGCAGTCCCTCACAGACTGACTCTAATTTTTATCTCCATTGGCATGCTCAAGAAACGTATTTCAGTTGCCAATAAATAGTATTTTTTTTTTTTTTTTAATTTTTATTTCTGTATGGAGCTCTAGTGCCCCGCAGATTCGAAGCGCATGGAGAATAGTTTAGAGGCCTGGCTTCTCTGAAGGATTAATCAAACTATTGAGGAAACCCGATTGAAGGTGATTGATGAAAACTTGGTGAGTCGATAATGTTTGGTTATCTCTGTTCAAGACATCTATTACTAGGCAAACACAGGAGGACCAATTTGGGGTTTCTTCTGAAAAATGGTTTCTTTATTGGCAAATCATTTGCTTCAGTCGGTTTATCTGAATCTAATGAAAAACTAGAAGAAAAAGAGCATTCTTTTGCGGTGTCTTACTTCATAAACTGTTGTGGGTTGTCCACAAAATCTGCTATTTTAGCATCCCAGAGGGTACGATTTCGAACTCCGGAGAAACCAGACTCAGTGCTTAATCTCCTCAAAGAGAATGGGTTCACCAATACCCAAATCTCCCGGCTTGTCAGGATAGAACCGCAGCTGCTTTTATCTAATCCCGAGAAGACCCTTTTGCCCAAGATTGAGTTTTTCCGTTCTATGGGGGCTTCAAGGTCGGACCTCTCTAGGATCCTCTCTCTAAACCCTGCTCTGTTAAGAAGGAGCTTGGAGAGACATCTTATACCCTGTTATGATTTCCTCAAGAGTGTACTTATTCTTGACGAGAAAGTTGTTACCGTTTTCAAGCGCTCACGGTGGGTTGTTTGTATACATAATATGGTTCCCAATATAGCACTTTTGAGACAAGTTGGAATGCCTCAATCCACAATCTCTTTCTTGGTAACTAATTATCCTTCTACAGCGTTTGTTAAGGATACTAGGTTTGCTGAGGCTATCCACGAGGTGAAGGAAATGGGATATGATCCCTCCAAAACGGTTTTCGTTCATGCAATCCAAGTGTTATTGAGGATGAGTAGACCAAAGTTGGAATCGAAGTTGGAGCTTTATAAGAGATGGGGTTGGTCAAAAGACGTTGCTCTCTTAGCCTTTAAAAGGCATCCAAATTGTATGCTTTTATCTGATAAGAAGATCACAAAAGCAATGGACTTCCTTGTGAACAAAATGGGGAGTTCATTAACAGACATTGCTAGAAATCCTACAGTTCTATTTTTCAGCTTGGAGAAGAGGATTATACCTAGATGTTCAGTTATTCAGATTTTGATAGCCAAGGGTTTGGTTAAGAATGATATGTCCCTGTCGACTTTCATACTACCTGGCGAGAAGTGCTTCCTGGATAAGTTTGTGATCAAATTTCAAGATGGTGTTCCTGAACTGCGAAATGTGTATTGGGAAAAGACGGATCTTTTGGATGTTATAATTCAGTCTTAGAAGGTATGTGGGGTGGGAAACTTGTAAAATCTTGACTTCAAATTTGATGCATGTCATGGTTGCCCGCTTTTGTGTTTCCAATTTAGTAGGTGTTGTCTGGCCATGAAGAAAGTTACCGGGTATGCATTTTGCACTAGTTAGATAGGGATGCGATATCTTATGACAAAAACTCTCAGTGTTGTGCTGTGACATAGTTTGTCGATTCCAAATGAAGTTCCCTTTTTCTTGCCGCCCGTTATATGCTTGAAATAAAAGCACCGACTAATTTTTATGGCATTTGTTTTTGCATAGAGCCTTGTTTTTTTTTTTGCAAGTGTCATGGAGTATCTTAACTTAACCCCAGCATGATTGTATTATAAAAATCACTATTTCTCAAGTCATTATTTGGTTAGTGAGGTGATTTGTGATCTCAGATCCCTCATACTACTTCACTACTATTCATTACTTTTTCACTACTATTCACAGATTATCAGATCATCTCGACATCCAAATGTAACTATTATGTTGTTGGTTCTGTGCATTCAAGGAACAAGACGCTGTACCCAGTGAATTTGTTATCTTGTTGACATATGTTAGGTCTATTATTACATTTTATTTAAGTGGAATCTTTGTTGGAGAACTTGGAATTCTCTTAACGAGCTCATCCTTGAAGCAGATGAGAGAATAGGTAGCGATACTGAATTCAAAACTTTGTGCATATGGTTCATGTACCATTTTAACAAAAGCAAGATACATATTCAACCTCTCCACTGGGGCATAGCTGTAAACTTATTTGCCATCTATCTTATATTAGTTTACGTACAAAACGACCATCAATTTGACTTGCCATGCTGCCACTGAGTTTCCAGCCAAAGATGATTCCATGTTAATAAACATATCACTAAGTATTTAACTGAAGTTATTTACTGGTGCCAATTGAAGCAGAAGATGATGATTTTTGGTACAACAGCGCCTTGAGAGATTCAGGATCTGCTACTGGGGCACTGCAAGTAAAGTCTTGGCACACGAGAGCAACCACTTTATCGGCAACAAAATTATTCTTTGCCATGAGGGCAATATTGCTGTTGTGTTCCTCCCAAAATTCCTTCTCCTTCTTGTTGGAGGGGTCTATGTGAATAACCTGTTATGAAATTGCACCATTAGAATCATGACGTTGCTTGGTAAATTAGGAGATAAAATGGAGATGTAGGCTTGAGAAAATAGCATTTTATCGCTCACGGTTTTATTGGGATCATATGATGCGTGAGCTGCAACTAGCATGTTTTCAAACTCGACAGAATGCTTATGGCCAACCAAGACAACTTGCTTTCGAGAGGGAACAGTGACCATGTCCGCTGCACAACACATCAGAGGGACTGCCATAGCCATATCTTTCAGTCTCGCCTCAAAGACTGCCTGTATCAGACAAACAATAAGTCAATAACCAAAGGGAAAGAACAATTTTAAGGCTAAACTTGATCTTGCCGATAAAGGCAACAGCTTACCAGAAGATGTTCAGCGTTCTGCCTGTAACAATCAGTCCTAGTACCTGCAACCAAGGAGCACAATCTTACAAGATTAATTGCAGAAACCGAGTTCCCAGAGGGCTCAGCCCCATCATTATCTTCCTTCACACGGAGGAGAATAGAAGGGTCTTCCCCTGGGGTATTGAAATAGCCTCCTCCCTCTCTATCAAGAAATAATTTATCCTGGCCAAAAAATAAAAATAAAAATAAACCCGAGTCAAGCCCACGGAATGGAAATGGTGGCTACTAGAACCCGAAAAAGAACTTTGTTGGAAATCAGTTCTTGCCTGGGTGTCTTGCAGTTCAATTGCCCAAAGTAGCCATTCAATCCCACCACCAAATTCAAAAAGATCCAGCAAACCCGAAATTAGAAAAGCATAATCATCCAAGAATCCAGGCGCTTTAGATGGGCCATTCCTAAAGCTGTGTTGTAGCCTGTGCGTTTGCTCATTGTAGAGTTGCCTCCTGATAAAAGATGCTGCCTTCTCAGCAACATCCATGTACTCCTGGAGCTGGAATTACAGAACTGGATTGGCATAATAATCTAAAAGAGATGACTATACCAATCAAGACAATAGCAAGTTTGGAGTAACATAACTTATCAATAGTAAACAACAGAATCAAGAAAATAGAAATAACACTAGACAAAATAGGATAATACCACAAATCATGATGCCACCCTCTGGAGTTCTAAATTATACAACTTATGAGACTTTCCTCCCATGTAAATAAATCTGAACCGGTAAATCTTACTTCTATGTACTAGATGCCGCCATGAGTAGCAGTCACCAAGTTATTGGGAATGTTTAAGAAGGCCTGAGCCTAACCATGAAGGGGCTTTTGTAGTCTTAATGCACAATGCAAGGCATAGCAAGTACATATCTCATATAAGTCCTAACGATCACAAAAAGAAAACCCATATTAAACGTTTAATGTACTTTCCAGAAAACATAATGATTAGATACAAAAAGCTCCCAGAAAACTGCCCTTTGTTGGCCGAGTTCAAGAGTCTGGCCCCAGTGGCTAAAATGAGACAAAGTTCAACAGAAAAAGAAACTCTTCATTCACAGCCAATATTATGCTAAAATTTCAAGGTTAATTCAATCATACTATTAAATTCCAACGCTCAGAAACTCTAAAAGCACCTGATATAAAGTGGAAACTATTCAAACCTAATGAGCAAAATTTATCAACAGGCATAAGTACTACAACTAGAGCACGTTCCTCCAAATAATTAAAGTATTTTATAAGGAAGTGTCCCTAAAGTTAAGCCAAAAGTAGTAAAATCTTACATCACAGCCAACAACAGGGAAGTAGAATTTGGTCCCCTCCTCCTCACCCTTCAGAATTTTAGAAGCCCTTGCAAATGATGATATTGCCAGTCCATTCCATGATACGATTACCTAGCAAGTACCTGAGTTGTTAAAAGAGTGCATAATAATAATTAAATTAAAAAGATATCTAAAAGCAGTGGATCATTTCCTTGACAAAATAAGTCATTGTTTTAACAGATAATACCTTATCATCCAAATGTGGTCTTGGTCGACTTGATCTTACTTCAAAAAGCTTTCGCCTACATTCACCCAAAATATCAAGATATTTATCAACGGGCATGCCAACTTTTGATGCCATTTCAGCTGAGTTTTGTCTCTCAATGAGCACATTCTTTCCCTTGAATTCATGATGAGGATCACTCATTCTAGAAAGGTCACAGTTACCCGAAGGCTTTACATAGTAATGGTTCTTGAAAACAGTTGCATGCTCTCCAAGTATGTCATCAACCTAAACACAGCCAAAAAAATAGTATCAAAACTGAGAGAATAACCACTAATCTCTTAACAAAAATAAAATAAAATAAATTCACAGATGTATATAACCTTGAGATTTAGAAATTTCAGACAAAATTTGGCAAAAATTCAAATAGAGCTTGACATTCTTTTCTAAAATACCATTGACTCCATATTGCATCTATATTGAACATAAGATATATAGACTCAGGAAGGTGCATAAGCAACCACCAACATACGTTTTTTTTTTCATAATTTAAGCAACCACCAAAATATTAGAATAGAAGTTTGGGCATCCATTAATTTTTCTACTGTCATGCTGCTATATAGAGATATACAACCAAGAAAAATTACAAACGAATAAAACACACAAAAAAAAAAAAAGAAAAAAAAGAAGATCAGTAATGCACCTAAATGCTACATTGGAAAGCAGTTATTTCATTTTCAGCCTTTTAAGCGGGGAGAACAGAGGACAGACAAAAGATGTATTAGATGGAGTCCATATTCTCATTAAATACATGATAGATGTAATCAAGGAAATGATAGCAGTCTAGAAGGCAGTCTTGGAAAGAGTTATAAAGCGCAGTATATGTCATGCACAAGAATTTATATATCCATATCTCAGCATTTGAGATAAAGTTGCAACATGCTTTATACCAAGATAATGAGGAAATGAGGGTTTTTCTATGGGCTTCTTTCAAACATGCTGGGAAATAGTGAAGGAGGATCTAATGAAGGTGTTCCAAGAATTGTTCTCGGCTGGAAAATTTGAGAAAAACCTTAATACTACTTTTATTGCATTGATACCTAAGAAGGTTGGGGCATCAAAGGTAAAGGAGTTTCGACCCATTGGCCTGGTGAATGGGGTATACAAAATAATCTCCAAGGTGCTTGCAAATTGCCAAGGGGAGGTATTGGGGAGATTGTTACAAAACCTCAAAATGCATTTGTAAGGGGTAGACAAATCCTAGATGCAGTTCTTACCACCAATGATATCTGGAAAGTAGACTAAAACCTAGCACTTCAGGGATCCTTTGCAAGTTGGATATGGAGAAGGCCTATGACCATGTTAACTGGAACTTCTTACTATACCTACTTGGGAGGTGCAGATTTGGAGAGAGATGGTGGTCATGGATCAGATGGTGTATATCAACGGCAAAATTTTTCAGTTTTGATAAACGGCAGTCCAGTTGGTTTTTTTAGCAGCACCCGAGGCTTACGACAAGAGTACTCGTTGTCTCCTCTTCTTTGTCCTTGTCATGGAGGCGATTAGCAAAATGATTTCGGCACTGGTTATTAATGGCTTTATGGCGGGTTTCCTGATTGGTGGCCCCAATAGGGGTACTATTGATATTTCTCATTTGTTGTTCGTAGATGATACATTAATCTTTTGTGAGGCAGACCAAAACCAGGTTCAGGCACTGAAGGCCCTCCTACTCTGTTTTGAAGCAGTATCCGGTTTGAAAGTGAATTTTGACAAAGCAGAAATGGTGCCAGTTAGAAGTGTTAACAACATAAGGCAGTTGGCTAGCACGTTGGGATGTAAGATTCTCTCTCCCCATGGAATACCTTGGCCTCCCGTTGGGGGCTGCCTCAAGAGCTATTCCAATATGGGACACGATGATCGAGAAGAAAAAGTAGAGATTGGCAGGTTGGAAGAGACGGTATCTCTCGAAGGGTGGCAGAATTACCTTAATTAAGAGTACGTTGTCTAATTTACCTACTTACTTCCTGTCTCTATTGCCTATTCCTGCAAATGTAGTGTTTCGGATTGAAAAACTTCAGCATGATTTCTTGTGGAGTGGAGTGGGAGATGAATTCAAATTCCATCTATTCAGTTGGGACAATGTATGCTCCTCAATCTCCTCTAGTGGGTTGGGTATTAGAAATATGAGTTTTTAATCAGACGTTACTTGGAAAATGGTTGTGGACATATAATATGGAACCAGAAGCACTATCAAAGTCGGTGATTGAGTACAAATACAGAGGTTTTTTTTTTTTTTGGGAGGGGGGTTGGTGTACTAGGAGGTGTGTGGGGCTCATGGTCCATGGAGTTTGGAAGCACATTAGATGAAGATGGGGGGTCTTTACTCGACACACAAGATTCGTTCTGGGCGAGGGCACTAGGATTAAATCCTGGAGCGACATATGGTGTGGAAATAGTGCTCTAAAGAAAATATTTCCTTCTGTGTTCTGGGTGGCATGTGAAAAGAAGCTTCAGTGGCTGATCTCATAGAGATATCGGAGGAACAAGTCCAATGGAACATCAATTTCAGTAGGGCGGCCCAAGATTGGGAAGTGGGCAGCTTTGAGGATTTTTTCAGCCTACTGTATTCCATAAAACCGAGCAACCAACAAGCTGATGTGTTGTGGTGGACACCTGTAGGCAAAGGTAAATTCTCGGTTCACTCTTTCTATAAGTCTCTCACACACTCGCCGAATAATCAGTTTCCATGAAGAAGAATTTGGCGACATAAAGGCGTCTCTTAAAGCGGCATTTTTCATGTGGATAACTTCCTTGGGTAAGATCCTGACAACAAATAACTTGGGAAAAAGCAGGGTGATTATAGTGGATTGGTGCTGCATGTGTAAGAAAGCCAAGGAGACGGTGGATCTATTACTACACTATGAGACTACTAGAGTGTTATGGAATGAAGTGTTCCGCAGATTATAGGTAGCTTGGGTTATGCCCGCTACAGTGGCTACACTATTGGCAAGTTGGACAAATTTGAGAGGCATTCAACAAATCAAACTTGTGTGGAAGATGATCCCGATATGTATTATGTGGTGTCTATGGCAGGAGCGCAATGAACGGATGTTCGAAGACAAGGAGCGCACAATAGAGGAATTAAGAGCTTTGTTTACTAGAACTCTATGTACATGGGCCACAATTGTAGACTTTAATGGCCTCGACTTTCATGACTTTCTTGTCTCTATTGCTTCAACATAGATAGGGCATACCTTTGTATATCATCTTGTACTCCGGCTATTCCTATCATTATTCAATAAAATTGTTTACTTATAAAAAAAATGAGGGTGCAAAACAAACCTCTTGGCTGGTCCATATGTAGAAGGCTCCTTCCTTTTTTCTAGCATCACCTTCATATTCGGAACTGTCAGCATCCTCTGCTGAAAAAATCTCACCTTCTTGCCCGATCATGTCTCTCCTCAAATAATCAAGAATATCCCGAGCCACAAATGAAAAGTAGTAGTCTTTGGTGATAGAAAACGCATCTGAATAAACATTAGCAAGCTGTCCTTGGTCGTACAGCATTTTTTCGAAGTGGGGAACTGCAAGAAAACACTTATGTCTCAACAACTCCATCACAACAACCCAGAAAGAGGAGAGAATACAGGGGTCTTTCATTACAACAAAAACCAATTTATTATCAATTTATCCAACAAAAAATGAGTTGACAGAAATAAACAGACAACACAATCTTTCTAGCAGACAATACAGTATATGGCCTATCAATTAGGGTCCAACTTAGTTTGTGGTAAAAAATAGCTCTAAAGAAAAACTGACCATGCCAGCACTCATCCACGCTATATCTGTGAAAGCCACCTCCAACATGATCATGGATGCCCCCCTTGCCATGCATTGCAAGCTGAAGAAAACTTTTTTTAAAGCTTCACTTGCTTCATGCAACTTCCCAGTTTCCTCCAATTTTTTGGACCAATAAAGCATCAACTGGATTTCAACCGGTCTGGGAAACTTTGGGGCAGATCCAAAACCACCAAACTTCGAATCATAGCTTGTGGAAAGCTATTATAGAAATGAAATAAGAGGCATGTTTCAACGAAATAAGTATCAATCCAGGAACGAAAAAACATAAAAGCAACACAAATGCTAAGGTCAAATAATCTGAGAAGGTAAAATCTCATAAATATGTTTTCTGAGTAAAAAAAAGGAAAAGTTGCACTTTACCCTCAATCTACTACACCTTTTGCAATATGACCACCAAACTATCAAAGTTGTAATTTTATCACCCACTTTGCAATTTTTCTCCTCCTTCAAGATGGAAGTGCTGCAATCGTGTCACATCGCATATTTTTTGTCCATCTAACAGTTAGATTTTAATGATGGGTTAAATTGCAACCTATGCTTCAAATTGGAGGCAATTTGCCCCTTTCTTTAAAAATCCAACTATTAAGACTGTCTCACGTCACCTATTTCTCATCCATCTAGTAACGAGGGAGTATATGGTCACTTATATTTCAAATTTTTTTTTTTTTTGGGGAGGGGGGGGGGGGGGGGGGGGGGGGGGAGAGAAAAACTTTGTTAGTTTGATGGTCAAATTGCAAAAAGAGTGGTAACTTGAAGGGGGTAAAGTGTAATTCTTCCAAAAAAAATCATCAATATGTTTACAAAACATTCCCTTTTGAGCATATGTTTTAGAGAGAGAGTAACGAGCAGGCTTATTCTTCATCGCCGCTTTTTTTTTTTTTTTTCCCAGCACTAGCAGGATGGTTGGATGCAGAAGACATTTTTTACCAACTTTGAAAACTCATAATTTATAGTGCGCCTGCGCCTGTAATCAACACCTTAAGACAGACAACAAACTCACAGTAAAATAAAAGCCCAGCTCTACCAACCCAATTAATTAACACCTCAGTCATAGAATAAGCAAAAACAAGATCTCATTCTGAGTAAATCATACTTGATCTGCACACAAACGGAGCGCATTTTGTGGTAGCCCATCAGGCAATTTATTAGGACTTGCATTAGCTGATAATGCTTCTGCCAGCTGCTCAATAGCAAAGGCTCCACTCTTAACAAGAATATCCCTCTTGACATCCCAAGCATCTTTCACCTTTCTGAAACAGCACATTAAAATGATAAAGTGAAGTGCAAAAGAAAAAAACACAAATTTACTTTTAAAAAAGCAAAATTTTCTCGTTGTTGCGATAAAGAATGTTACTAAATGGAACTCAAAATAATAAATTATCGGTCACCAGCACCGCGAAAGGCATGGGGAGTGAGAAGATGACAAATCTCGAGGGCTGTTGTATTCTCACCTAAGTATGGTCTTAAATCCCGGTCTCCCGTACTTGTCATTTGGTGGAAAGTAAGTTCCGCCCATTAACGGTTTCAAATCAGGTGAAAGAAAGACACTAAGTGGCCAACCTCCACCACCGTACAGAGCCTGAACGTAAGTCATGTATACCTGGAAAGCGAAACAATTCTTTCAGCCCAAAACTATAAATAAAATTCATAAAAGACCTCAATAAGATACATCCACCCAAAAATCCAAGAGCAACAGTGAAAGTAAAAACTGCATGAGAATGTAATTCAGCTGCTGTCTTTTCTATACTTATGACACTTGAATATAATCCCAACCCAATCTTACCCTGGCCTTGGGTATGCCAGACTAGCGAAAAATTATTGAACAAGAAAGAATATCAGGTAGAGAACGAAAAATAGTAAAGAATGACTAATGGACAATAATGAAGATATCTTCACCGAAAAATGCAGTGATAAGATCACTCATTCACCTTATCAACATCAGGTCGCTCTTCCCGATCTACCTGTTGCACTGAAATGTAAGACTCGCAGGAGGAAGAAAAACATGACAATACTTCAAAAGTGATATTGTAATGAAATATTCGAACTTACAAAATTGATCAATTCAGAAATGGAATCCTTGGGATCAAAGCAAGTAAGAAAAGAAACATGCAATTGCTGCGAAATTAAATCTCATCACACCTTAATACTGACAAACCAATCATTCAACAATTTGGCAACCCCTTCATCTTCAAAAGATTCCACCTCCATAACATGACACCTTTTGGATTTTTTCGCAAGAAATAATTAGTCCACGGCAATCATTCGACAATATTAGTTAGTAGGTATATAAAACTCCAAAAGTGGGCTGAGATTCTAACCAATGACAAGTGCTATATCCAACTTCGAATGAAAGAGCGTCAGTCGTCATCAACGATCAATTAATACAATGAATCAAACTTTAGTCCAATCCATCCGATATCATAAGTGAATAGAGCACGGTTATCACTAATAAAGAAGATAATTTACTTGACAAGAAGATGGGAACGTCTCTCTTTCGCGCTTCAGCAAAAGCTTCCTCACCCCACGGGTACCAATCAACCTTCACATCATAGTTAGATCGTGTTACAGAACAAAACCACAGCTTCTACGAAATTCAAAAAATTCAAAACAATGCAATCCACTTATCCCCGTTTGGGTGCTGATAAAACAAAGGAAAAGAGATGCAAAAACAATTATCTTATCTCAAACGCTAACGA
This sequence comes from Juglans microcarpa x Juglans regia, assembly GCF_004785595.1. Lineage (NCBI taxonomy): Eukaryota > Viridiplantae > Streptophyta > Magnoliopsida > Fagales > Juglandaceae > Juglans > Juglans microcarpa x Juglans regia. Next base: position 22,508,194 of record NC_054600.1, on the reverse strand, counting down.
ATTCGAAATTATGGAAAGCCAATCTCAACCAAGCCAAAAAAGAACATCATTAGGCTCAATTGAGCACAGTTCTTATGTAATAAATCCTTTTTCCTTTTCCTACCTCTGAGCACAAAGCAAAATTAATTAATCAAATCATAAAAAAATAAAAATAAAAAAAAAAATAAATCCCACATACAGGGTTATGGGCATGCTGAAGAAGATAGGGACTGTGCTCCGCAGCCAGACGATTCGTGTACTTGTGAGAATGCGATTCTGGTGTCGAGGGTCGTTCAGCCATGGCCAGCAACTTGAGGGAGGAAATGGGTCGAGCGAAAATGTACGGGAAAGGCCAAGTAAGTGGGGAAAAGTACGTAAAAGCAAAAGGATATGGGGTAGGAAATGATAGTAATTTAGTTGGGGGGAAAGAAAGCGATGGATGGAGGAAGAGAGAAGCAGTCTTCTGAGCATAGAACTGTGAAGAAGGAAGGAAGAAGAAAGACGAGGCTTTTTTAGTAGGGACCATGCGGTTGTTGTCGGTTTAGGAGGAATTGCGAATTTGCCATAGGGTGAGAAGGTTAACGATGATTTCAGAAGAGCCATCTGGGGCATGGTTTTGCTCGACTCTTGGAGAGGCTTGCTTGCTGACAAGTGGCCTCTCCTTCGTCAAGAATTGATTGGTCTCTTTTCAGTACGTCCTACGAGAGTATTTTTACACTGAATAACATATGACAAAATGGCAGATATCTTTGTTTTTTCTTTCGGAAAAAAAAAGAAAAAACAAATAACTATATATGGATGATACAATAGGCAGTAGGGCCAGATCACTAGGCCCACAAATGGGCAAGCACCACGTGTTTCATGACAGATTACTGGGGTCCATCTAATTGTTTTGCAATCTGAGAGTGAGAGCATAAAATGCCGAAGTATGGACCCTTAAGAAGACAAAAATAATAGGCCCTGAATTTACGGTGCCATCCAACATGATCATAGAATTTTATTAATATTGGGATTATTCTAAATCTCTTGAGAATACAAAATTCATCGCAAGAGTCTACTGTTTCACTTGTCACAAGAGAAAACTGAACAAATTCGTAATCCAAGTTCAAAATTGGTAAAACGAAGTTATGTTTGGAACAACAACTGAGCTCATTTGAATTGAATTCAAATTTAAGTCTAATCCAACATCTAAACATACTTCCAAATCATTAAAGATCATTCAACTCAAGACTTTTTTACACATGAGATTCATAACATTTTTCAACTCAATACCTCTTTATACACGAGACTCATAACTTTTTTCAACTTTTCATAAATACATCTAAACTCATATTAACATCCAAACTTATCTTAGGTGGATCTCACAAAACTCATTACACCATCTCAACTCACTATTATTCATAAAAAACTCAATTCATCTCAACTCAACATCCAAACAAAACCTAAATTTACTGGATGAAGAAGAAGATTCCGTTTTTGCTCTTTTTGGGATGAGAAATTAATACAAAGATTGCACGTAACCTTTATATAATGGACCAAAAAAAAAATGATATGTTTTAAAGGGTGAGCCCTATAAAAGCGTCAAAAAACCATTTACCTTGTAATTCATTATGTACATTACATATATAAAGAGAGAAAAAAAAGGTCTTATCATTGGGACAACATCAGCCAATTAAGTGCGAATGTCCTCGTGAAAAGAATATATCAAGAAGTACAACAGCTTCTTTGGGGCAGATATTGTTTCCTTTCAATTGCTCAAGAGCAACTCATTTTAAGGTTTTCCTTGCGTATCTTGATCTTGTCCAATCACCTGAATTCTCTAACCAAATTGCTGGAAAATGCTAGAGATCAGCCAGTTGGAGCGACTGCGGACTCCACAAGTCCCTCTAGCAGTTCCTTTTGCTCCGTAGTAGCACAAGCCTGCAAGAAACAAGCATTTCAGTTGCAAAGGAAATTATTAAGGGTTTTTTTTTTTTTTTTTTTTATATATATATAATTAAAATAAATATATATATATATAAAAAAAGAGAAGCATTATGTCTGTGAAAAAAAGTACCTGGACTGCAGTTTCGATATCACCATCAAGGAAAGAGGTGAGCTCAAAGTTCATCTTTAAGCGATGATCGGTAACCCTATTGTCCTAGTTAGTAGTTAGAAGAATGAAGAATCAGGAACTTCCTCAAAACCTTCCAAGCGTATCAACACCAAGATGGAAGAACTTTATAACTTTTCTCAGTAACAAACTTGTACTTCCTTAAGACAGCCAAACAAACTAAGCACTGATATATATATATATATATATATATATATATTTTTCATTTTAAAAAAAAAGTTGTTTTATTTTTGCACTGTAGCCGGGATATACTATAGCCTTATGGAATCGTATGTCTCCAAAATCTCATGAAACCCTATGTCTTAGAACTAAGGTCAAGGAAAGATGATATATGCAATGTTAAATACCTTGTAGTTGTATGTCCGAATCTTTTCTGCACGAGCACCTGTACCAACCTGCAGTTTCAAAATAAACATGAAACATACTTTAATCCAGTGCCTAAAAGCAGAATCTTAAAACGTGTAAGCTAGAAATGATCCCGCAAAAATCAGAATTATGCAAAAGCACCATCAATAATTTATGGGCATACAAGTTAACACTGATCAATCCATAACCTTTACTACCCAAAAATATTAAAAAAAAACAAAAAAAAAATTCCATAACCTTGACATCAAAAGTTTGATAGTATGTATGCAATGGCAAGTGGGTAGGGATTAGCAAGAACACTGCTGATCCTCTTGCTATCATGCTTAATTTGTATAAATAAATTTTCTGATTAAGATTTAATCACATAAAGCACAATATAAAATTGGAACCGCTAGATGCATACAGATCATGACTCGTCTTCTCTAGGAGGAGCAAAACTGAATCTTAAAGAGTTTTATTTGCTCAACAATTTGCAGTTTTTGTAAGTATTCTAGACATGTATTGTTCCAAAAGTGGCAGGCAACAACCACCTTAAAAATAGACCAATGACTCTCAAACTTGAGCTCACTGATATCCAAACAAATCTAAACATATGAAACGTTACCCAATTAGATTAGATCTCCAGTTATCTAAGTGTTTCTTCAAGTGGTTCGCATAGAGTATAAACCATTCTGCATAGACTGCATGTAATCTCAAGTTAAAATGATCGAAAATGACACTAGTGCTCTCAAAATGTGAAGATTGAAAATATGCTAAACTAGCTGTACTGCTGATTGTCATACTGAACTTCAAAGAGTGACTGACGTGTTGATAACACACCCAAACAACCCCCTAAAGAAAGTAACTAGAAATATGAGATGCCCAAGGAAGTGTGTTGTAATCAATTTTGTATCTCAAATATCCTCTAAGCTAAGATATACCTGTGATTTTCGTTGACTGCTTATCATCTCTTGCTGCTCTCTTACTTTTATCTCATACCTGTAGTAAGTTCAAGGATGATCATAAAATGTAGCAAGATAATTTAAACAGAGAAGGGGGTGGGGCGCAGAGGGCCAAACATGCAATTTTAAAGTGGAATGAAATTATAAGTTCTGAATTGCATATAACAGACCAGACTACTAACATATAATTAATAAATAAGAAAATACTATAGAGGATCATCCTACCTACTAAAAAACACAAACAACATTGAACTAAAAATACTGGTCTTGTTTAACTTCTTTTCCATTGAATAAAAACACCTCATAAAGGATTCAGATTTTTCCTTTTTTAATTGAAATGCTCTGACAAAAATGAAAACACCACAGGTTGATCTTCCAAAGTAATATGTTTGTTAGTCTGTCAGTATATATGGTCATGATAGAACAAGCAACGATGACGCATGGTGAAATTGATACTCACAGTTTAGCTCGCAATAGCTGAAAAGCTCGATCCTTGTTCCGGAGTTGAGTCCTTTCTTCAGTACAAAAGATGCGGATTCCAGTTGGTTTGTGGACAAGATCAACAGCTGTCTCCACCTTGTTGACATTCTGACCTGAGTGATGATCATGCATTGGAAGTAACCTAATGAGGATTTCTCATTTTTTCCCTCCATCAAATTAAGCATAAAAAAGCAAATCACTTGATGAAAATTAACATTCACAAGGTTTGCAGCTTTATACCTCCTGCACCCCCAGACCTTGCCGTTGTCAGTTCAATATCTTTGGGGTCGATTACAACCTCAACTTCATCTGCCTAAATCCAGATATAGCATAAATACAAAGAATATAGTTAAATAATGCCATAAAAAATAAACAACGCCATCGATGAAAGAAAATCAAAGAAGAGACAAGCAGTATTAACATCACATCTACAAGAACAAGCAATTCTATAGCAGCCTTAGACTAAACTTTTCAAAAGCCTAGTCAGTAAATATGTATTTAGATATCAACATCAGGAGGCATTGTAAGAAGTTGACGGTCATTCTATGAAATAAGCAATTGCATGCTAAATGGATCTCCAAGCATACTTCCAAGCAGAAAACATCTGCATCCCCCAGACTTGAGTATAGAAACCTCGTGGAACTTGATTATCTCTCACTGCTTCCTAATACATGATATCCTAGTTACGGCTAAAAATGTCTTTTTTCGGATAAGTATTTACAGCTAGAAACATTTTTGACGTAAATAGCTTTTAGGCACCGGATGTAACTGAGGCATGTGTCGTTTATCTGCTAAATCCACTCTACCTCTGGCATTATGGCTACTGTTGCAGTAGAAGTATGCACACGACCCTGTGCTTCTGTCTGAGGAACACGTTGAACCCGATGAACACCAGACTCATACTTCAATTTGCTGTAGACACGATTCCCTTTGATCTCCATCACATATGTTTTAAATCCTCCCTTCTTTTCAGTCTTAATAATAAGAAAAAAATGCACAAATAAAAATATGCACAAATAAAAATACTGTGAATCACATCAAAACGATAGGAAGCATAGTTCTGATGGAACGTTAGTAATACCTCAGAGCTTGATAAGGGAGTGTACTTCCAAGAATTTCGCTCACTGTACCTCTGATACATACGGACCTTCAGGAAAAAAAATTATAGGAGCATTAATTAGGGTGCATGCAGAAGCACTTTCAGAAGAATCCACCACACTTGCTGCAATGATGTTTTTGGATATCCTAGGCCTTTCATTTGAGAAAGCAAACATAAGAATGAAACGCAGTCCAGAAGCAACTAACTCACAAACTCAAATAAGAACCCAGTAAATGTTTCAAGAAACAAGTATATTCCTCGTATTCTGTAAGATAGACCATTAATCTGGTGTCAATGGTTCTACACAAAAAAAAACTCTAATTTCAAGGCCAACAACCTTTGTGTCAATAGAATTATTTTTTATGTCTTTCAATGTTGTATACCAAAACAAATCCATGAAATGGAAGGACAAAAGAAGCATGTACCTACAAGATCACCAGCCCATAGTCCGGCCTCATCACCACCAGTACCTGCCCTTACTGCAAATGAAGGAAACACAAATTTTTAGAGTTGGAATGAAACCGAAGAAATTTGAGAATTAAGGAACATAGTTAAGCACACGAAATATGCAGAACACAGCGAGTTCGACAAATGCTTGGGTGATGGATTATATAACCTAAGTCGTGGCTGTTATCTAAGTGGAGAATATACCCAAGATCAGCATATCATTAATTTCATAATGTAAATTGCAACATGCTAACTCAACTAGGATAATAATAATGGAAAAAGCTGCGCTTCGTTCGTCGCTGTTTATCTTAGCAGTTAAAATTTATTAGTCAAAATGAACACCTTCAATCGAATTTGATTGTTCAGGCAAAAGCTGCACTTCGTTCCTCTCTGTTTAATAGTTAAAATTTATTGGTCAAAATGAACATCTTCAACCGAATTTGATAGTTCAGTCCACTCTTCCATAAATGATGGTCCATTTTTTTACTAAACGCATACCTCTTCATGAATTATATTTGGTAAAAAGTTCAATGAGAGAATAATTTTTTCAATGGCAGACTAGAGTGTTTACCTTCAAGCATTATATTTCTTGCATCCAGAGGATCAGTGGGTAGCAGAAGCACCTATCAATATAAAGTGCAATTCAATGATTTGAGATTCTTAATTACCAGAAAATGAAACTAAAAGAAACAAAGAAAAAATATAGGACATACCAAAGTCAGATGAGAAAAAGAATACCATCATAAAAAAAAAAAAAAAAAAAAAAAAAAAAAAAAAAAGAGAAAGCAAGAAAAGGCATGTGGTATATCCTCTGAAGTCAAATGTCAGAATGCTTGCCAAATTAACAATTTAATAAGAGATCACATTTCAGATCAAGTTTATCAATGCCAATTTGATGAAGCTGCTTGAATTCATAATAGGTCAATCATCAGGTAAAACAACAAATTAAGCTAAAGGATTATTACACGAATAATATTTAAAAGTAGAAGATGTTGAAACAACAGATGAAAGACGTACAAGAATAAAAATAAAACAGAATGTGAATATGGAAAATACGAATTTCTGATAAAAAAAAGTGGAAGACCTTAAGTTTCTCCTCAAGCTCTCTGAGTTGATTAGATAAAGAGTCAATTTCAGAAGCAATCATCTCTGCCATATCCTGATCACTGCCATCATCTTTTGCTAAAGCTGAAATGATAGATATGGGGAGGAAAGTAAATGACTGTCAACAAAAACCTTAAACTTTTATTAAAAAATTGCAAAAGAAAGAATGGGGAGTAAACCTTTCGTCTCTTCTAATTGCTTCTCACAGTCCTTGAATCTCTTAAAGGTTGACACAACCTATACGTCCAGACAAACGAATAATTATATCAGTGAAAACAGCACTGGCTGCTACAGAGTTTACCAAGTAAAACTCAGCATGAGAAAGAGCAAAATGAAATGAAGTACCTCGTCCAGCTCAGCCATAGATTGTGCCAGCTTTTGGTATTCACTGGGATTTGAGACAACATCAGGATCAGCCAACTTAACCTGAAATATTTATTGGGTATTTTAAATGTAGCGTGAAAAACTTAATAACTACCAAGATGGTGCCCTAATATGAGAATATACATAGTGGATATAAGAAACTAAGGCCTAGTTCGGTTTCACAAACCTTTCAAACCATCTCATCCCATCTCATCCCATCTCAATATCCAAACGTCATTCAAACACAAATTATCTCTCTACTATTCACAAATTTCTCATCTCATCTCATATGTGTAACCCAACGAGGCCTAAGTTTTCATAGCTCAATCACCAAAAGCCTCAAATATCCCAATGGTCTGCACAGACAAATTGCTGAAAGAGTTTTATAGGAATATGCTAGTACAGGATACAATAACCGGGTTAACTGGTCAACCCACCACCAAAATTGAACAAAATTCTCTTGAATTGTATTTTCCTGTGAATTCAAGCCCAATGTTCAACCTTAGGATGGATGTCAATCCAATCTCCAATGTGGGAGCACTTCCAAACGACCACATATTTCTTTTTTTTTTTTATAAGTAAAAAACGAATATATTACTCCAATAATAGGCCTAGCCCAGTATATACAATAAACAACCCTGACTAGGAGGGTGCAATGGAAACAAGGAAATCATGAAGGGCCATGCCATTGAAATCAACAGCATTGGACCAAGTACATAGCGTACTATAAAATAAAGCTATGAGTTCCTCTAGCGATCTCTCCTTGTCCTCAAACGTGCGCTCATTATGTTTCCTTCCATAGACACCACATAATGCACATTGGAATCATCTTCCAAACCGCTGCTATTTGATGTACCCCTCCAATACTTGGCCAGCTGGCCAAGGCTGCCACCATGGAACGACCACATATTTCTCTCAAATATCCCAGCATTTCACCAACAACTCACCATTAGGATGTTATCCATTACTTCAATTAACCATAAACGATGTGTAGAAGGAATTTCCTTCCATAGGGAAATAACACATACCATTATTTATGGATCGGTCACAACAATAAGACAACCCTACCAGCTTCTCAGCTAAATTATCACATTTTCCTACAACATTCTCTGTTCAAATTGCCAAACACTTACTTTTCTAAGGTTCAATCAAATATTTTTTTTTATAAGTAATCTAAGGTTCAATCAAATATTCATATGTCCATAACCCCAATATTTGCGAACCACTTAAAATGCTATTCTAAATAATTCGATTTGAAAAGGCACGTCACCACATTTTCATGCCTTACACAATAACAACGGACTCACTCAATAAGTACAGTTTTCCTCGTAAACACACGAACACACAGTGAGCGAAACAATTTATTCAAAAGTTATCATGGAATCCGTCAAACATACCGATAACTCTTTCCAAGTATTCTCTGCAGATTTCAGTTTCGTTATCAGATAGGGCTCCTGCATTTCACCAAATCAACAACGCGACATAAGCATGACATTCACAGAACCCTCACACAGAATGTTTCTCCCGAAAAATACATTTCAAGGAAATTCATTCTCAGAGAGAGAAGAAAAAAAATCAAAAATCAAAATCAAAACGTTTTCGGGTAAGGAATTGCACAGACCGCCATGCAAACGAATCTTCGAGCTCTATGTATATGCATAGGTCGAAGGCTGGGATTAACTCCCCAGGATTTCTCACACAAGCGAATCCGTTCTGGGAATCGATTCAAAGTTGCTAGAACTCGACTTGTTGAGCTCGTTGTTAAGCTATTCATAGCTGCGTTTTTTAGTAGAATATTTTGTGAGGAGTAGAGCGAATGCGAGCGGTTCGAGTCGAATAGTAAAGTTTCGAATCTAAATTTGATTCTAAACCCCTCAGTTGGATAAGGTTTACGGCTGCCTTGGAAGGAAAATGTCCGGCTAACTCTTCTTTGCAAGTTTTCCCTTTCTATTTTTTTCACCTCACGAAAGTCTCTTTGTTATTTAGAGCATTCTCGTTAGCTTGATCAAATATATTTTTAAAATTTAGTTAATATTACATAAATTTATATTATCTATTTTATTTAAATTCTAATTATATTATCATATTTTGTAATTCTAAGTTAATGATAATTATATTCTAATTAAATTAATTTAATATTTATCACATTTATTAAATATTAATAATAATTATAATCTAATTAAATTAATATTAAATATTAATATTAATAATAATTATATAATTAACTTATCATTATAATTAACGTAATAATTAATATTCTAATTAATATTAACTAATTAATTTATTTTTATCACATTTTATATTTAATAATAATAAATCGAACCAACTTTCTTAATTACAAAAAATACCTACATATTTTATGAGAGAAGTGAGAATTAAATGTTTTAATATTTAGCTAACCTACAGTTCACCTATAAATTTGAAGAATCACTGACGTTGAAGTCTAAAATTTTATAACAATGTCTAATCTAATTTGATGGTTTTTTGGCACATATTAACTAAAGTTTAGCTATTATTGGATTTTGGTCAAACAAATGAGGATGCTCTAAGATAGGTACAATTTAGCAAATGATTTAAAAGGAAAAAAAGAAAAAAAAATTAAACATAAAAACATTTATATGTTTGGGACATGGGATGAGATACAAAATTCTCATCTCATCATTACAACTTTCTCAAATTTTTACACAAAATATAATAAACAATTTAACTTTTTTTAAATCTCAATTTAACTTTTTCAAATCACAAAACAATAATAATATTTTAAAATAATATTTTAAACTTTCATCTAAAACCAAAAATTCTCTTCTCATTCCATTCTCCAAAATAAAATAAAAAAAATCATTAAAAGTCAATGGTTCATATCCCAAATACATTTAAATTTAGATGTGGTGAAGAGGTGCTTTTCAAATTTTATTGGACTACTTAAATTAACAATCAATTAATCAAATAATAAGAGATAATCAATACATCAATTTTGGTAACAAAGTGAAACTCATTTGACAAATGCCTTCAAAATATAATACCACGACTTTAGGTCTTGTTTAGTTATACAGTTCAGATGAGATGAAATATTTTAAATAATAATAAGATTTTTGAGTTAAGGTGAGATGATATAGTTTTTAAAAAAAATGTATATTTGGATAGTGAGATGAGATGAGATAATCTTGACTTTTTGATATTTGATAAAGAGTGAGTCCCATTAATGATTGTAAATTATTTAATAATTATTGAGTAATAATTATGAATATATTAATAAAAAATAATATTTATGACTAATTAAAAAATCACGTATAAATAAATTTAAATCTCAAAATATATTTTGAAGTTGTTGGCCAAATTTACTCTATAATCTCAAAAAATAAAATTTCTCTTTTAAAATATATTATTCTAATTATGACCTATTTATTTTTCTATATATATAGGAAATTCAAAATCTTTTATTCTAATTATATATTAGAATATTATTCTAATTATGACCTATTTATTTATCTATATATAGGAAATTCAGAATTTATTATTCTAATTATAAATTATAATATTATTCTAATTATTACCTATTTATTTTTCTATATATAGGAAATTCAGAATTTTTTATTGCAGTGGGGATGGAGTTGGTTTCAGCAGATGAGATCGACATATGTTTCAAGGGGCGGACTGCAGTAATGAGATAAATTCGAAATGGGATTGAAATAAGAAGGAGGTCGATGGTTGACGCCAAAAGGCAGTGCTTTTCATGCTTTTCAGTATTTATTATTGATAGGTCAGAGGCATTGGTTGAAAAGTTAAAAACTCATAGATGAGATGAGTTTTGCGTTATGATCGTTTGGTTAGTTAGATAATCTCATCCGTACAGTTGAGATGAGATACAGAGTATCTGATCTGGCTAAAAAAATGGGGCCTAAGTAAACCATCTATGACTCACTATAGAAATTTAGTTCTTAATGACTAATTTAAAAACACTTACTATACTCTTCAAATAATTAAATCTAGCTTGCAACACTACGTATATCTCATTCGATCTTTGCAACTTGTTAGATTTGGATTACTGGCCTTTTTATAGTTTTTTATAGTTTCACTTCGAGCACTAACTTAATCTCTTCAATAGACTCCACATTACTCGAACACAAGCACAATATGATGAAGGTCTGTTTGTCAGGAGAGAATCGATCATAAATGCTTGATGAGTCTTTTTTGAGTTTTCACTCCATAATATAATGAATACAATGGTTCTAGCCTCTCTCCACACCCTAGAACTTAGTATATATTATTTTATATACTTAGGGTTTAAGTAGACCCATTAGAAAGTACAATCCCTAGTAAAAAAAAAAATGTTTCTCAAGAATTTCGCTTTAGCCAACTGTCGAGTGAGCTTTTTATCCAGTTTTCTGATTGTAACATTGTTAAGATGTCTTGACCCTATAAACGTTGGAATTTGAAAATTTTGAAACATTAATTTATAGATAAACAAGTTAAATTTCCAAAGCCACCAATATCATCTCAATCCAACGTGGGGATCAAAAGTTATATCTGACTTACTCTGATTAGGTCAATCTAATCATGCTTGCGGATTTGCAATCTTTGTACTTTTTATTCCAATTGCAACCTAAGGTCTATCCAATATATTTACAACTCAATTAGACTATGTTTTGCCTTAAGAACATGCCGACACATTATTTTTACAATAACATTCAGCAACTACTCAATGATGGTTTCAGCAAGTACTGCTTCATGCATGATGGTTGCCACCATGCTGCAGTTTGAATAGGGGTATCAAACCTTTCGAGTCCCCTAAAAATTCAATCCAACGCAAAGTAAAAAGTTTTTAAATACACATATTTTTGAAATACCATTCGTTTGCATTTAAAATTCATCTCAATTCATCTTATTTTATCATTATAATTTTTTTCAAATTTTCACATAAAATATAATAAACAATTCAACTTTTTCAAATTCTAAAATAATTTTATCAAATTTTCACACAAAATATAATAAATAATTTAGTTTTTATTCTACTATTCACAAATCATCTCAATCTATCTCAACTTATCTTTGAATCCAAACCACTCTCAAAAGACGCAACGGAATTGTTTTTCAAATATATTGGTGAATCCTTCAAATCCTCTTAATTTTCTGTACAAGAAAAAGTAAAGAATTTTTAACAAAGAGATTGTATGGTACCTCATCAAATACAGTCATGCACGTTGAAGATCAGTGGAGATAGAACACAACTTTTCAGGGAATAGATGAAGAATCAAAGAGGAGAAGAGAAGGCACATAGACATAATGATGAGAAATAGGGTGACAAGAATATGAAAGAAGCGAATATAACTAATTAATTGTCACCGTTGATTTAATTTTAAATAACCAAATTCCTAAAATCATGAAATTCCGAATCGATACAAGAGAAAATCAATTGAAATTAATCAGATCCATCGAGAATTGGTCTCCTGATTTGATAGTTTTTGCGACTTGCATGGCCTAGTGAGAACTATTCTATGATTAGTAATCTCCTAATTAAGTCGGTTTAGTTTTAGGCTGAGTGGATAGTGAGATATTCTGATATATTTTGTAAATAATAATAAATAATAGTAAAAAATAATAATAAAATAATAAATAATAATAAACTATTCTCAAAATGCATCAGTACTCAAACTGAGACTTTATGTTGTTTTCTTATTTTCAAACACCATATTAGTGGAATAGCATGAGGAGGTATGAGGTTGGTGGCTTTGAAGGTGGTGCGTTTGACTATTCATCAAGATTATTTAATGTAATCTAATCAAAGCATATAATTTTATATTAAATTTAAATTAAATTAGGTTCTTAGACAAAGCATAAGAGCCGTCCATGTTGCCAAAATTATATCACCAAGAAAGTGATTGACGCCGTATATGGCACAGAGACCATCCCCCCGAAACCCCCCCAGACCAATTACCGAAGCCGGGCCCACTCACGATTATCCAAATGGTACCTTCCTATTGGCTGTCCCCCAACTTTATCCACATATGGAAAAAAGAACAAAGAAAAAAAAAAGTGTAAAAAGTCTTTGATTACACGTCAGCTTCCATGACTTTTTTAATATTTGGTTCGATTAGTCTTTTAAGTTTAAATTGCTCCACAAAATTCTCAAAATATAAAAAAAGGGGCCATTGCTTTAGCTAAGCATTGTATTTTTTAGGAAAATGTGTAAAAGGTGTCATGCATGACACACAGTAATCCTTGATTTAGGTATGGGACAATACGTGACAAGATTTGAGAATTTAATACGAACACCAAAGAAATTAGTAAATTTTAGTTTGTTTTTAACGGGTTCGGATTAATAAAATTTGACATGTTAAGATATGATTTATTAACGTGTCAATAACGGGTCAACTTGCTTAATAAAAAATTAACCTGTTTTGATCTGTTTAGAATTTATTTTAAAATTAAAATTTTATTATTCTTAAATTGTAATATTGATATTTTTTAATATTTTTTATTATTATATATTTGTTTTTGACCTGTTTTGACATGTAATATTTGTTTCATTACATATTAAAATTTGAATTTACATGAAACGTGTTTAAATGGGTCGTGTTGTATTAATTTATTTCTAATTAATTATTAAAAGAGTTAAAAATGGTGACACAACACGACTTGATCCGTTATCTAAATGACTTAAGTTAGAGTTTGAAAGTTTAACATGTTTAGCTTAACGGATCGGGGTTAGATTAACCTATATAGTAAAATGTTTATGACTTGACATGACACGACACGAATACGATCTAAAAACACGATTCGTCACCCCTATTTAGGAGTATAATACTGGCAACAGATACCCTTTGGACCGTTCAGGGCAATGGAGCCTTTATTTTTGTTAGAGACAAAATAACACTATACTGACTATATAATAAAAAGGAAATTATACACCTATTACTTAGTGTAATATTTACCTAACAATGCTTATTTAGCAAATAATCAGGTATAATATTTTTTTTATTATGATTGATGTGACAGTCATTAACATTTGACGTTAATAATATCATATGTACGTGACAATAACATGTTACGCCATTATTTATTAATAGAATTCATTTTTTTTTTTTAAAAAAATTTATACGAGTCTTGAGTCTTGTCTATTCGAAATTATTTTTTAAAACATGTTAAAATCATGTACTTTATCATTGTCTTTGAACACATTTTTTTTTTTATTAAAACCACTATGTATGCAAATGAAAGAAGCCAACATCAGACAAAACAAAGCACAATTTAGTGCACAAAGTTCTGGCCCCACCACAAGAAATTAAAAAAAAGAATGGTGCTACTCGGGTTACTCGGTATTATTGTTAGTTGTAAAATTAGTTTTTTTTTTAATTTTTCTATTTATATTTATTTAATATTTTTAAATATTTTTAAAAAATAAAAAAATACATCAATATATTTAAAATTACTTTCTTCATCATTCGGTAAAAAAAAAAAAACCGAATGGTAAAATTTGGATGGCATAATAGACTTTTCCTTAAAAAGAAAAAGGGAAAACAAAGAAAAAAAAGACTAAAAGAGGGTCGAAGCTTAAGCTAAAGCTATGTAGCCTCGGAGACTTGGAGTAACCGACTATAAATGTATAAAAATTATGTGTAATTATTTATATCAGTTTATAATCGCAATACATCATATATTGAGTTAAAAAAAAATATATATATATATATCATATGAGTTATACAAAAAGTACGATTGATGTATAGTCGCACTCGAAATTTATATGCAATGCATGCCCAATCTTGTATGGCTACAGGCTACCCTCAACATGAACCCGCCTGAAACAAACACAGACAGACCGACCGACCAATGACAAACGGCATTTTGCCTTCGCCTTTGCAGACTTGCAAACCACCACTACCAGTACACCAAATGACACATTTGTCCCCAGCGTCGGACCAGCAATACCTGAGAAGGCTCAATTTTAAATCCAAGGACATATGCGTAGTTTCGCGGGAGCTCTCCCATATGTCGGTTACTCCATTCCTCGGTCGTCAACTTTAGTACTCTCTTAAATTCATCACTTTTATTTTTTTAACTTAATTATTTTAATATATATATATTTTTAAAATAAAATAATTAGCTTATAAAATCAGTTAAAAAATTTTCGATGAAAAAGGATTTTTCATCCCATCATTTATCTAAATTTCAGTAAAATTCAAAAACTAAAAAACTAATTTTTTTTATAAAAATAAAAATAAAAAATAAAAATTTATAAAAAATATATAATATAGTCTATAACTTTTTAACTCTATGTATTCATTTTTATTAGTCTCAATAAATTTTATTTAATTTTATTTTATATACTTTTAATAATATATTTTAAAAATGTTCTAAAATTCTCTCTTAACAAGCCGGCAGAATAGGTTCCAAGGGATGTTACAAATACATTTAAAAAAATTGAATGAGTAAAAATATATGTACACTTCTTTTTATAATTTTTTATATAATCATATTTTAAAATAAGAGTATTTATATAAAGTAATATTATTTTTATAAATTATTTTATAAAAAAATTCATTATATTTTATTTTTATAAATTATTTTATAAAAAAATTCCTTATTTAAAATATAATTATATAAAAAATTAAAAAAAAATTGGATGTTCAACATCCTCCTAAAAAATTGATTAAACACACAGAAGTCAGGCACCCGAATGCGCAAGGTAGGAAAAAATAAATAAAAAGAGCGTACGGTTTTAATAGAGATTTTGGAGAGAGACGGAGTGACATTATCGTACTGAAACCCAAAACTTTTTGGTCTCTCTGCTTCTTCGCTGCTCGCTCGGAGGATGGAGCTGTCCGATCCTTCCAGGAGCTGGGTATAGTTCTTGTACAAACGTTTCTGTTTCATTCCTGGAACCTGCCTCCTGTACAGAACCAAAAATTAAATAGAGAACAAACAAAAAAAAACACAGAAGTATAGAAACCCGTTTCCCATGGAATTGTATGGTCGCAACCAGGGGAGGAATAATGGGTCCCAACCGGAGTGGACCTCCTCAGGCGGAGATACCGGGCTCGAAGGTACTGCCAATTTGTTTTGTATTCGTATTTCGACTCGTCTGTATCTATCTTTTGCGTTTCAATTTTTTTTTTGGGGGGGGGGGGGGGTTAGGGTTCTTGCAATGTGGGGTTTTGGTTAAGGTCTTTTGACGATCTTGGTCTTGATATTGGCGGTCAATGGTAGAGTCGATGTGGCGATTGGGGCTGGGGGGCAGCGAATCCTACCCGGAGCGACCTGGCGTGCCCAATTGCGTTTACTACATGCGAACCGGCTTCTGTGCGTACGGTGGCAGGTGCCGTTACAATCATCCTCGTGATCGTGCGGCGGTAAACTACTGTATCTTCGATTTTTTTTTTTTGATAAGTAAAATAAGTATTATTCATCCATTCAACTGTCAATTACAAAGTAGAATATGCCCTATTTATGTAGAGCATTAGAAACTAAGAAGTCATGAAAATCCATGCCATTAAAGTTCACAGCAATGGCCCAAGTACAAAGAGTCCTAAAAAATAACATTTTCAGCTCCGCCCCAGATCTCTCTTTGTCTTCGAAAATTATATGCATTTCAATTGGTTTTGTGTTGTTTTGATGTGAGGTTTTCAATGTTGTGTGTGTTTTATCAACATAATTTGAAGTAGTTGGTGCTATTGTTGAAATGGGTTTTGTAATTTGGTTTAACTTGCACAATTGAAGTGTTTTGGCAGTGTGGTGCTCCAACTCTTTTATGAACTTTTGAATGAACTTGGTATTTGTTTATTAGTTGCGAAATCAGAGGATAAGGAAAGGAAACAGAAATTGGAATTTTATGATTGCACTGTTTTTTTTTTTCATTATTGTGGTTTTGATATAATGATAATTCACCTGGGCTGCGCTTGGGCATGTTTTTGTGTAATTGTAACGTTGGGGTGATGGTTTTTTGTTTTATTCAGTGGCAAACAGCCAAATTTTGAGATTCAAAGATTGATCTTTTTCATTCCTCTGGATAGTCTAGTGGCCCAGATTAGAGAGCGTGAATTGGGTGTTCTCAATGCTAATTTGGATTCATGCTGCTTAGGTTGTGGAAGCTGTAAGGGCTACAGGGGAGTACCCAGAGCGAGTTGGGGAACCTCTATGTCAGGTACACAGTTGCGTAGTGATTGATTGTAACACCTCAAATGGGCTTCTGATTGTTGATGACTTGACATTGCGGTTTCCTGGCAGATTTGCTTATAATTGTCATAATCTGGCCTGTATAATGTGAAGTGGTTTTGTTCCTTTTGTATTTATTATGTTCATAACTCAATGTGCAGTATTATTTGAAAACTGGGACATGCAAATTTGGTGCATCTTGCAAATTTCACCATCCAAAACATGGAGTTGGATCCTTGAGCCAAGCTCCATTAAATATTTATGGATACCCATTACGACCGGTTTGTCTTCCCTTCTTCTCATTCCCACGTGCATGCACACAAATCTAATAACAGTAAGTCATGAAATCGTGAGTGCACTAAAATTGATGCACACTTGTTGTTTTAACAGGGTGAGATAGATTGCTCCTATTATTTGAAAACGGGGCAGTGCAAATTTGGTGTAACTTGTAAATTCCATCATCCTCAACCAGTTGGCACCTCAATGCCGGCATCTGCACCTCAGTTTTATCAACCGGTGCAGTCTCCTTCGCTTCCTACTCCTGAACCGTATGGCAGTGCATCCACCAGCTTGAGTGTGCCTAGGCATCCGCTATTACCCGGTTCTTACATGCCAGGGACTTATGCTCCTGTTCTGCTTTCCCCAGGGGTTGTTTCTATTCCGGGTTGGAGTCCTTATTCGGTATGCTATAAGCATCACACCTCAGGATTGAGATATGCCAGAAAGTACGTGCATTTCTTTTAATATCGTTGGCTTACTTGCTGCAGGCTCCTGTCAGCCCTGCGCTATCTCCTGGTGCTCAACCTGCTGTTGGAGCAACTTCTCTGTATGGAGTAACACCATTATCTTCATCGACACCTGCACTTGCAAGACCTTATCTCTCGTTACCCTCCTCTGCTAACCCTTCAAGCAGTAGCCAAAAGGAGCAAGCCTTTCCTGAGAGACCTGGTGAACTTGAATGCCAGTACTATATTAGAACAGGGGACTGTAAATTTGGGTCATCTTGTCGATATCATCATCCTCGCGATCGGGTTTCTTCCGGGACTGTCCTCAGTCATATCGGTCTTCCCTTGCGTCCGGTATGGCATAGTCCTTATCTGGATTAGATCAAACGGTTTTGCTCTTTAACTTATTTAATTCATCTTTATTCTTATGTTGAGACAATGGTTTTATTAGATCTTAGTATTATGAGCAGTAGGTTTTAGTTTGTTATTGGGTTCTGCACATCTTATTTTTAATAAAATCTTTAATTACTTACAAAAAACCTTTTTCCCAACCTTATTGATATTAGCAGTGACTCTAAACCTAAGATTTGGTGTTATATGCTTTTTTAGTGAATTTAGTCGTGCAATTATATTTTGGCCATTTACCATTTAAGCCGTTTTCTATAGTGACGCTCGATGATTTACTTTGGTCTGCTTAAGAGAATTGATCCTCTGCCTTAGAGGTATTTTGTAATTAAATAATTAGTGCATGATATGAATAACTAGGTTATTGACATGATAAATGTATGTAGAAAATGGAAAGTTTATAATTGTTATAACATATTACACTTTCTAACACTTTTTTCGTTTGTCTGAAAACTTATTACTTTTTCATAGAAAATTCAAATATGGTGGCAAATATCATATGTTCAGAAAAATGTTTGACAGCTGTGGTTGCATCAAAGCCATGAACAATTATTCCCAAGGGATGTGTCCTTTCTGTCTGGTTATGTCTCTTGGTTCAATTTGTGTGCCTGTCATACCTGTATTCCACAGTACAATGGCTGTATTGATTTTCCTAGTTCGAGAACAGGCTTCTTTTCACTAAGTATTGGGTTAGTGCTTCATAACATTCTTCTTATTCTTGGTAGATCATAAATAGTAAACATCAATTTGCACTTTAAGGACCTTGAACTGTTTGTCAAGTCTCTAATATTCTGATGAAGATGTAAATATCAATCCCCAATGATGCCCTCCACCTTGTGACTTGTGAGTATAGAACAGGATTACCAAGTATTGGTCCTGATTATAATGTTCTTGACTTGCATTGTAGTTCATTCTTTCTATCATTGCGGGCATTACTTGCAATAGGGAAGAGAGATTGTAGAAGAGTTTAGTTACTAACCTTGTCATAATTTTACCTTGCTGCTAACCACGTACCTCACTCCCCCTTCTGATCTGTTTGGTGATAAAGTGAACTAAACTCTTATCAAGTTCTACATCTCTTTTGTGCATCATATTGCCATCTAGTAATCTATTATATCTAAAATTTTCTATGAACAGATATGTCAATTGTTGAAGCATAATAATTTATGTCGCCTTCAATTATCTGCAGTATTTTATTTCTGCACTATTTCCCCTTTCCAATGTTGACAGTGATGTCTTGATCGGTAAGTACATCACTTGCTTTTGAACATATTCTCACAGTGCATGCAGAGGCTTTGCAGATCAATAAAAAGTTTTTGAACCTATTTTTATGAGTTTTTTTTATTTTCCAAAAACAGGGGGTGCAACCGTGTGCTTTCTACTTGCAAAATGGGCATTGCAAATTTGGGCCAACATGTAAATTTGATCATCCGATGGGGACAATGAGATACAGTCCATCTGCATCATCTCTCATTGATATGCCAGTTGCCCCATACCCAGTTGGCTCTTTACTAGCTACTCTGGCTCCTTCATCCACTTCTTCAGAGCTTCGGCCTGAACTGATACCAGGATCCAAAAGGGAATCATTTTCATCCAGAATGCCTTCTTCAGGGAATACCAGTAATTCAGTTGGTTTAATTTTTTCTCAACCTGGGTCAGTTTCACTCTCTGAAGTGCAGCTTTCAAGCCAGATTTCTTCCACTTTAAGCGGCGTCAGAAGCACCAGACAAGGGGGTGAGATTCGTCGTTCAAGCTAATGCAAAACCTTAGAAGCCATTCTTCATTGTCTTCTGAACTTGGTTAGAGCTCAGCAAGTGTTTAGTGGTCAATTGTGCAGAGTCCCCACTTTGCACTGTGGATTATCAACCATATAAACCAATTTGGTTTACCTCACACACTTGGACTCATCATCTCTGGTTCTCATGCCATTTATGTACAGTCATGAATATCTATACGTTGTAATATTTATACATTTAAAATATTAAAGTAAGGAAGCGTTTTTACATTTGCTGTACGTTGTCAAAAAGGTCTATATATGGTTCATGATGATATTGTTTACATGCATGCACGTTGATTTGTAAGGGGTTGCTATTTGGATGAGGATCGGATAAGAACCTTGCGGCTTAATTTCCATGCAGGCCTCAGACATGCCGCACTGCTGCCCTCTATGGCGCTTCACGCCGTCTAAAGTACATGGGCCACATGGCTAACCAGTAGACACTGCCTGCAGAATTTTTGTACTCCCATCACATAGCATTTAAAGCCCCAAAAAGCAACATCGACAGCCACTGATTTGTAACAACAGAAGAAAGTACACAGTTTGTACCCAAACCACTCAGAATACGATATATATCGTAGCTGTGATTTTTTTTTTCTCCCAAAGAGTAGTTCGAAGTTGTTTACACAGATACTGTATTTAAATATTAAATTGAGTTGGGATGATAAAATATTGTTAAAATATTATCTTTTAATATTATTATTATTTTAAAATTTGAAAAAGTTAAATTATTTATTATATTTTGTATTAAAATTTAAAAAAATTATAATGATAAATTGAGTTAAATTTAATAACCAAACGTACCCTAACACTACACACTATTTATATAATATAATTTGATTTATAAGATTTAAATTTAAAATTTATTTTTAAACTTAAATTATGTCAGACAATGATACCTGGTATAAAAGTTTTCAAATAGAATAATTCTTTTTCAAATATTAAATCTAGAAAACAATAGTGGCTTCTGAAGTTGTTACCTAAAAAATTAGAGTCTTCAAATCTCTGCTCTAAAAAATGTATTGTTAGTTGTCAAGGCTATTTAACAAGGGTTTGAAGCCTCAAAATATCTGTGTTGACAGTTGACACTCTTTTCCAAAATAGTAGTTATGGAAGGTTGTACACAGCTCTAGCGACGAGTGAGATATTGCCGCAATATATACATGCACTTGTTTTACATGGCTTAATAGCCTTAATTCGTAATGGCCTTATGGCCCCAATCCTGCCACAATGTTATGCCAACAAGGAGATTATACGGTCGTAGGGTTATTGGGATAAAGTTCTTTTCTAACCTCAATTGGAGAAACTTTCCTTCAAGCAACGCGCGCGCGTGTGTATATATATATATCAAAAATTTTATGTACAGTTACTTTTGTATATTCTTTATGTACTCCATTAATGTGATTGACCGCGTTACTTTTTTTAATATAAAATAACTGTTTTAACCAATTACATTAATGAAATCCACAAGAAATATACAAAAAATGATTGTACATAGCAAAACTCATATGCTCAAGGGACACAATCACACATAACAATTTTTTAAAGAGTAATGCTAGATAGTTTTGTAAGCGTCGAAAAAAGTGAGGTCTATTATTAAAAATTTAAATTTTTTTATGTAGATCTTATATTTATTTAATTTTTTTTAAAAAAAAATATACGATACTACATTCTATGACTACAAATATCATTTCTGTCGGTTGAATTATGCACCGGATACTTAGCTCAAAATACATAAAATCCCAAATAATAGTTGAAAAATATTAGTTAAAATCCCAAATTATATATAGGCCTTATCTTTTCACTTCTGGCATAATTGTAAACTGCAATAATTTTCTTTTTAAGTCTGTTAATGGCTCCTCTTCTAGGTATGGAGTCTGAGCTCTCCTGCTCCAATCTTTACGTTGGATGGCCATTCGAAGGGTGTGAACTGCGTTGATTACTTCACTGGCAACGATGAAACAAAGCTTTTAACCGGTTCTGATGATTTTACTGCTAAGGTTAATTTGCAACCCTATCTCCTTCTTCTTCGGCTGTGTAGATCAGATTTTTCATATGCACTTGTGGTTATCATTAATTTGAATCTACTCATTGAGACTAGCTATAATTTTATGAGAACAGGTGTGGGATTATCAAAGCAAAAGTTGCCTGCAAACCCTAGAAGGCCACCAACACAATGTTACATTGATATGTGCTCATCCAGAGCTTCCCATAATTATTACTGGTTCAGAGGCCGGAACTATTCGCATATGGGATGCCACCACCTATAGGTAACTACTCTTCATGATTCAAATTTTCCATATTCTGAAACCATGCATGAGGAGACCAATTGAAAATTGAAATACATGCGCGCATTAGAACTACTGTCGTCAGACTTTAATTGGTTCTGCTATATATTTTGGTTTTGGAAGTTTTAAAGTAATGCTCATGATCAATAATTTACAGGCTCGAGAACACATTGAACTATGATCTCGGAAGAGTTTGGGTAGTTGGATACAAAAAAGGATCAGATCGGTAAGATTCTATCCTTCTAGCTTTTTGTGTGCGCTGTAGCTTCTGATGATCAGTCGTAGGAAGATGTACTTTAAGTCACTGTTACATCCAAACATATGAACATATCTCTTCTTTTTTGAGAGAATATATGAATAATCTTAGTACTATATATACTTCCTTGCTAATATCATGATCCCTACTCCCTTCAGGGTTGTATTTGGTTGTGACAAAGGAACAATTATGGTCAGTCTGAAGATCAGTACTTAGAAGTGAAACAACTATTTGGGGATGAAAAGTACGTACTTGGAGGAATCAAGTGATCATCATCCGCTAGCTGCTGCTGCGTACTGCTCTACTCTTGGTCGACCCTGTACTCTCTCTCTCTCTCTCTCTCTCTCTCTCTATATATATATATATATATTTGGAGTACTACTGTTTTCTTATTATGAATAAATTTGTCAATGAATGAAGCGTTTGATCACCTACCCCTGCGTCTACTCCTGCTGTTTTGATTGTGTGATCACTAGTTATTAATTAAGGATAGATATTATATATGTTATAGCTACGTACGTACCTCCAAGGATATTGTACTCTTTCTCCTGTTAATTATATATGCATGTGGTCATGTGTTTCTTTGAATTCCAATGGCTTCTCATCTCTATGTCCTAGCAGTGGAATGTAGTTATACCTATGTTTAAATTAATAAATTCAGTCTGAAATATTGCAATACAACACTGTCCTGAACACCAATTGGAGTACCGCAATTTTGTGTTCCAGATTCATCAAAAGCTGTAATTTCTATATATATATATATATATTCTCTTAAGGCGGTACTGTATTTGTCACTCTGCCTCGTTTGAATTCAAAATCTACTTTAACTCATCTTAACTTATCTCATCTCATCATTACAACTTTATCAAATTCTCATATAAAATATAATAAACAATTCAATTTTTTCAAATCTCCAAACAACTTTATCAAATTTTCACACAAAAAATAATAAACAATTCAACTTTTATTCTACTATTTACAAACCATCTCAATTCATTTTTGAATCAAACCACTCCTTATTCAAAATGCATTACACAACATCTCTCTAACGTCGAAAAATGTCTTCCTAAGAAGGCCAATGTCGCCCCATCAGCTAGATGCATGCATGATACCAAAAAGGCCGGGAGACAAAAGGCTAAAAGGGCTGTAAAATCAATGAGAGGTCCACGTGGAGGCTTCTTCTGGTTATCATATACTCCTTGTAACATGAATTAAATTAAGGAAAATGCTTGAGTGGCCGATGCATGAAACAGTTAAATACATGCATGCTTCGGTCACCCTCTTGAGTTAACGTACGTAGCATTATCTTTAAATTAAACTAGCTAGATAAACTGCCACTATATATCAGGTTTAGGGAAAAGAAATAAATCTAGAATTGCCAGAATTTCAGATCGAATTTTCCCACACCTTCTTGTAGATTTCCCGTCAATTAAACATGTATTTCAAAATTATAACACAAATGTGACTAGCTAGCCCTCAAATGTTCAAGTGGGAAAGATTAATATGAATTATAAGTTGTAGTTTTATAAAATAAATTTTTAAGGATATTAAGGTATCGCCAGCCTACCTTACTAGTACTGCTCTTCCCTAACCCCCTTCCCCCGCAAACCTCAAACCCCCTCCCTATCTTTCCTCTTTCTCTAATGCACCACTAGACTAATTCGAACTCAACTTAAATTTTTATTTGTTTTAAAATTTTAAACTGAGGTGTCGTTTGGATTCAAAAATGAGTTGAGATGAGTTAAGATAAATTGTGAATAGTAGTGAGATGAGTTATGAATAGTAGTGAGATTTGCGAGTTAAAGTTGATGAATAATAATAAATAGTAATAAAATGAGTTGAAATGAATTGCGAATATAAATCGGGCATGAGTGTACGTGGACAAGACTCTAGTAAAATATTTAATTAGTACTGCTTATTCAAAAAGTCTTACCTATTTTACATTCGCTATCGTTTAGCTTTCCTGCAATCATGTCATGTTTTTTTTTTAACATGTTAGACTTCGACCCTTAGATGCATGCACGCCTAATTACCGACCACCGCCAAATACGCACGCACTCCACCGGGAGTCTCTTGGAGTATTTCTCACCGAGTGGGCCACATGTGTTGCCGTCAGCGCCCTGGCTCCTCCACGCCACTAAGTTATGTGGGATGTCCATATATAGTACGTAGTCGCATAAGAGAAAATATATTTATAATTATGAATTATGTAATTATTGCATAATTATTTAAAAAAAAAGTAAATAAAACATAGGATTTATATGCAAAAAATTAATTTTTTAATATTAAATGTTATGTTTTTTTAAAGTGATTACGCGACGTTTATATACTTCACGATTGTATATAGAATTGCTTGTCGCATAATATTTGTTTTTTAAAGACAAATCTCCCATTGCAAATTAGCCAACAGTTATAGTATTTTACAGAGCTGCATGGGGCCTTGGTTCGACACACGTGACCACCAGGTCGATCCTTGAGGTCGGAAAAAACCAAAACCAAAATCTTGCTTCCACTTTAACATTGATCTTAACGTAAAAGTCGGGGAAAAAAGTGGGGTTTAAAACTTTTACCTTGTTCAAAAGCAGCTTTAACTTTGAAATGAATTTTCAAATTGTGTTCTAAGAAGCCTGCAATATGCCCTCCCTCCCTGCCATCATTGGACATGGGAAACAACTTTGGTCCAAAAACACAACGCTTTGAACCAAAAAATGGGAACATTTATATCACTTCACCATGTCTGATCTGAGTAGTCACTTCCGAACCCAATAGTAAACATTCATTCATATCCACCTGCTTGGGTCACGTCGGTAGGTTATAAGAGTTAGGGTTTCATTGGATAACTCTCGTGACTCGTGAGGATAAGAGAACAAAAGATGCTTGAGATTTGATGGGAGTGGGCTGTAAAGTGTAAAGACCTGAATTGGAACCGGGCCTACCAAGTTTTCAACAAAGGTCGGCCCATGTACATGACCCTGATTTTCACTGTATAAGCTGCCATGGCGGGAGAACTTTTTCCTCCCATTGCTAACCCTCTTTTTCAAGTAGGGTAATGTTACCCTTCATCTTAAACTTTGTCATTTTAAATCATATATATATATATGTATTAATGTAACATAGAAGAACCGCTGAAAATGTGTTATATCAGCGGACAATTCTCTTTATTAGTGGCATTTTCTTTTTCTCCTTATTGTCATCTAAATATGGTAGAATGTTCCTCATGTGATTCAACTATTAAGATTATATTATTGTCATATGATCTATCATGTGATAAGTGTTACATGCATGGATGGTATCCAGCTGACATTAACCTAAAATTTTGAAGAGTAATGTTAGATACAAGTCTTGAATAGACAAGTTTTATATAATAAAAAATAATTTTTTTACACTTTTTTTTTTTTAAATAAGATTTACTTTTTTATAAAGATTTATATGAGACTTGTCTATTTAAAATTTGTAAAAATAATTTTTCAATTTTGAAACGCTATTTTAGAAGCAATTTGAAGGGTTGGGAGTAGGTGAGGGTATGTGATCTGGTTTAAGCAGGTGTGGGTGAATTATGATCTGGTTTAGAGGATCATAATGATCCGTGCAATCATCCTCGGGCATGCGATCAATGTGCAGTGTAGCATATACATATATAGTACTGACTGTACTGTCTATATATATATATATATATATATATATATATATATATATATAAAGGGTGGGGTCCCATATGTTTTCTGTAAGCCATAATTGTGGCCACCAGCTTCGCGCACACTGCACTAATGATTCCAGCCCCTTTCACTCGATCAGCTTGGTGTCAAAAGATGGACAGAAAGACTTCGTGTGGCCTTGGTTGTTCTTTTGTTTTGTTCCAATCTTATTAGTTCAATGCCCCAAAAACAAAAACAAAAGAAGATGTGAAGCTTTATGAAATGGAAATCACAAAAAATCTGAACCGCTAGCTGTATATAATATATATGGTACATAATTATATATATATATATAATTTGAAAAATAGAAAATACAGACCTCTTTAATCATATATACAAGTTTGTTTACTTCAATACCAGATAGCCATGCAGCCAAAAGGTAAGATAGACTATAGTGAATCACTGATGATGAGCCAGAAGTTGACACTCATAGAATATATACTCTAAACATTATACAATTAGAGGCAAGTGCTCGCTCTTATAATAAACATTTTTATATTAGGATTCGATCTATTCTAGAGAGAGAAGCGCTACCTTCTCTCTAGAAACCCAAACCGAAAATCACCTGGGAGGGGGGGGGAGCTTCGGCTCCTCCCTCCTCCCAGATGCAGTTTTCTCTAAATGTTTTAATTTTCCAGTCGGTAGTTTGGTTTTGTTTTTGTTTATTCTAGTTAAAGCATGGAGAAGCGGCGTTTGATATTTTCCGATGGCCAGTAACAACCACGTGCCCCATCGTGGAGTTCCTAAGCCGTCGATTTTTCAAATTGCCGAAGGTTTTGCCAAAAGGAGCGGCGCGTGATCTACACGTGCGAGTCAAAGTGCGTGAGTGGCCTCTACGCTCCACCACACAGAGGGCTCTGCTGCTGCCAGGAGCGGCGTTTCTGGGGTCATCGATCTTGGTAGCTTCAGGATCGACGGTTCGGCACACTCCTAGCATGGAGCGTGTCCTTCACGCGCCATTACAGCCTCCTGGCTAAGTGTTTTTCTGGTTTTCAGTTTATTTCAAGTTTATGTTTTGTTGTGTTTTTGTTTTTTCAATTTTTCTATATTTTTCTGTTCTGTTGCTTGTATTAGGTAAAACAAAAATTCTATATACAACCACCCTGCATCCCATTGCGGCATCCCATCCGACATGACAAAAATTAAAAACGACGTCGTTTCATAATTCACTTCGTCCTGAAGATAGAAAGTTCTCTTGTCTACCCATTTCGCCCCACATTTTCTTTCTCTCTCTCTCTCTTCCACCCATCTTCCTTTTCGACATATGGTTAGGCCTGTCTGTTTTGGTTATGGATTTCTTAATTAATATAAAAGGAAAACTCAACCTCTTTGAACTAAATCATTTTCAAACTCCCTAGTCGACACTATTTATTATGTTTCAACCAACATAACAAAGTAAACTAGGCTCCGGTTGTTTCACGGAAAGAAAGTTTCCAAGTAAATCTAATTTTAGTTATTAAAAGAATTAATGAGGAAAAGTCAAGGAATTGCACATCTTGGAGAAAATTGAAAATGAAGTTTCATGATTTTTTATTCTATTTCGTTTTGGCACAATTCTAGGCAACCATACTGATAGAAAATAAATAGCCGATTCAAAGAAACATAGGGACTTGTACTCCTTGAGGAATCGATCATCGTCGAGATCTGGATCGTCTTGGAGTTCCTTGAGCTTCTCCTCGATTTTATCATCGATCCAGGACTTATCTTTTGGGAGAGAGGATTCTTCCTGGCCGGGCGTGAACGATGGTGGCTTGAACGCTAGGGGTTTTGCTAGTAAATTCCCGAGCTTCCGTTGAATGTCGTCCCATTGAGTCGAAGCGCCCTCCACTTCCTTGTACACGAAGTGATAGTCTGCCATTGTTGTTCATTTGTTTGAGCTTTCAACGTTCACTAACGCTTGCAGTTGCCTTCTAGCGTTCGATTTTGTTCCGTCTCGATTGGTTTGCAATTTTTTAGGTCCGCAAAGATTTCTTAATCTTGGGGCTACATGTTGTCCTCGTAAAGAATATAAAACAAAAAAAACCAGGAGATAGAGAAATGGGTGTTTGTATGCATTTTGTTTTTTAATATTTGTTGACGTGGCCAGTCGATGCAGCAAGGGTTTCCCACCCTGGTTGGCCCCAGAAGAACTGTAGGTAAAAATAAAAGAAATATGCTATCGGACTTGTTGTCCATAACTGGAGATGGTTTTCTCGCTCTTCATTTGGAAGATGGAGGTGGTTTTCCCTCTCTTCCTTTGAAAGATGGGGGGTGGTTGTCACTCTACTCCTTTGGAGAGTGGAAGTTGGTTATCTTGTTTTTACAGAGTGTTACATTCTTAGATAAATTGGGATTGAAATCTCTATTCTTACATAGTTTTATATCACAGAAGGTTTTGTTATTAGAGAGTTTATAGAAGTTAAGATAATACCCGTCACAAAGAAATTTATGTGCGGGGAAGTCCCAAACAGATGAGTAGTTTGGCTTGTAATTTGAGGTTTTTCCTGTATTTATCAGTCACAGCTGTAACTTCGATTTCATTGAATGAAATGAAGTCTATTTTTCATAAAAAGAAAAATTAATAAATATTTTTATAATTTAATATTATTTGAGAAATTGAAATAAACATTAATAAGTAGTATTGTAGGATTCATTTCATCATTAGCAAATATAATTAAATAAAATTCAATAATTTTATAATAAAAAAATTCATTATTGATATGCTCAACTAGGTTGCTAATAGCTATAATGGAAATGCTTGTTAACGGGAAAGAAAAAAGAAGGCATCTTTGGGAGCTTTGAAGAGACTGACAGACGACATGATTTAGTCGAAGATCCTTTTGTCCTGTTTTATTACAGTTAAGTTTGAAGAAGAAGTAGACTCAAAAAAAAAAAAGTTTGAAGAAGAAGCAATGTGGTTACAAGTACTAATAAATATATACATATATACCTGCAGTGAGTATTAATAGTTTAGTTTTATTAGTTTTCGAAGAAGATGAAATTATTTAGGCCAGGATCACTTCAACAGTCCACACCCTACGTGCGTCACACGTCTATATATATTAGCCCCTTATTTTGACCAATATATATATATATATATATATAATATATGATTGGTCTGCATTCTTGAAATAAATTAAAGAGTAATACTACATATAATCATGAAATGCATAAGTACCGTATAATTATTTTTAAAAAAATAGAGTTCACTATTAAAAAATTTATTTATTTTCATGTGGGTCCCGTATTTATTTATTTTTTTCAAAGTGATTGCGCGACGCTTATACACTCACGACTGCAATTATCATTTCTCTAAATTAAAATATATAAAATAAAAATCAATCACAAATGGGCATTGCACGCTTTGCAAGTTTCAAACCCAATAAATCCCCCTCCTCCGCTTTCATAGCACAGAAATTCCAAAGATCACAAGCGTTGAGACTGTAGTACAGGTGAAATCAATTTAGTTTTTGGATTTTTAGTTGGATGGATGAACAGTGGTTTTCATTGTAGCATCTAATCCAACTCATTCTCTTTAGTTTCCCACTTTAGTTTAGCTTTACACATAATCCAGACTTAATTTAAAGCTAGCTAATCTTTTTTTGTTTTCTTTTTTAGGGTGGCTTTAACTAACTAGCCATGAATGATTATAGCACCCAAAAGCATTGCAACCCTTCAGGATTCCTGCAATTTCTCTAAACAAAAACCATCTAAAAGGAGGTCACTCCCACCCTACCTTTCACCGAAAAGTGCAAGCACACCTGCATTTTTTTAATCTTGACTTTAGATTTAGCACATTATAAACACTCATTAAGGTATGTTTTAAAGTCATCACCACCCCTTGATCCAGCATGATTTCCTGTGACTTTAACCTCAGTGCAGCTTTCTTTCCAGACAGAGAAGGTTGTCCTTAAAGAAACTATATTCCCAGTTTTTGGTTTGTGACTGGAACGACAGAGGTTGTTGTTGTTAGGAGCTGAAGCAGTTATATTCTTTAAAGAGTGGCAATTATTTGGGTGTTGGTGGGAGTTGTGCAGAGCTATCAGTGGGAATTTTAAGGTTAAATTGCCAGTTTTAAAATTTTTTTGAAGACATGGGTGTCGTTACTGTTGGTGATTTGAAGCCAAGCATGTCAGGGAAGAGGTCGTTTCGTCCAAGTTCCAGTATAAGGCATGCTGCTGAATGGTAATCTCCTCCTCGACTCTTGACATGTTATTTCTCTTCCATCTTCTCCTCCTTGTGCTTTGGCTTCATTTTGTACAACGTTTCCCCAACAGTAATAAATCTTATGAAAAATTTGCATAGGAGTAATGCAAAGCCTAGAAGGAAAGCAAAAACCAAGCATGTTATGGAATTTGTTGTTTTCCTTACTCAAAACTGTCAATACATGTTAAGATTTAAGATGAATCGTCATTTTCACACTAAAAGTTAGATCTGATCACATTCAACCACATTCTGGGGTCAAACATTCCGGCAATTAGAGCTACTTTGCATTCTATCAGGTTATCATCATGGGCTTCTCTCTTTTCTACATCTTGTACTAAAAAACGACATTTTTAGATGATTTTGGGGGGCATTCCTTCTGTTCTTCAAAGCTGCCAAAATTTATGGAAGAAAACTGCACCTCATGTATCATGCTACATCACAAAAACAGAAAGCATGACTATGACGGATCAACCGTGACCATGGCCTCGAAAACCTTATACGACATCAGCACGAGGTTGATCTGATAAATGGACCATATTCCTTGCTGCAGCCCTCGAGATTGTGAACTGCAATTAATGTTTGCCGGGCAATAATTTGTGCGTATTTACTATCCATAGGTCCACAGACAAAGTACGGACAGGTAGTGCATTCGATCGGCGAGTGTGACAAACCTTCTAGCTCAATATACACAGAAGAGAACAAGCATAGGTAGTTATCAATTTAATCCGGAGGGACCCATATGGCTGCAATTCTATCTCTGCAACTCAGTAAGATTTCCCAAATTGGTTCGTCAAACCACAAAGATTTCTTCATTTTTCAGTTCTACTTTTTTTTTACCGTTTAAGAATCTACTCATATTGCCTAGAATACTGCCTGTCCAGTCCCACTCCTCCTAGCTGTATGTTTGATCCCTCCTTAGGTTTAAGCCTTTAAGGTATTTACACTGAGCACATGGCGGTGCAAGTTTACGGTTGAAGAAGCCACTGCAAGGCTCCTAAAATATTGACATTAATGAACATGTATGCGTGCAAGAGTAGTTTCTTTCTTTGCAATTCTTTCAACTCTCTGCTATCTAATTCATGCAATTCTTTCTCTTTCAGGCCAATATCTGATGTTTCTAGTGATCTTACTGTCGAAGTAGGAGCCTCAAGCTTTGCACTGCATAAGGTAAGATGGTACAACATTAGTAGTACTACTCTGTGTATCAAGTACTTGACTTCTAATTGTTATTTTCCTTATTCCAACTTCTGAGCTGCAAATTTTCTTTCTTTGAAATTTTGGGTTGTGTCTAGTAATTGATTGTAAATTAACCTGTTTGCACATTGTCATTAAAACTTAAAAAAACTTCCCTCTATGAAATCCTACAATATAATATCAAATCATAAATCTCTCTGTCAGTGGTCCTGCATTTGAGTCCGTCTGGGATAGTTTCTAGCTCAAGTTTCAGAATAAAAATTTCTCGAAACTTAGCTGCTGGTAATGAAACTACAAACAGTGCTTGATAGTCTGTAGAATTTTCATAAAAAGTGATTGGTTAATGTAATATTAAGGAAATTGAAGTGAGAATCGAAGAGGAAAAGAGAACTTCACCAGAAGCTTAAGTCAAATAATCATGGTTCTTTTGCAGTTCCCTCTAGTTTCTAGGAGTGGAAGAATTCGGAAACTGTTGCTGGAAGCAAAAGATTCAAAAGTTTCGCGCATAAATCTCCCTGTTGTTCCTGGTGGACCAGAGGCATTTGAGCTAGCTGCAAAGTTTTGTTATGGAGTAAATGTTGAAATTACACTCTCAAATGTAGCTATGCTATGCTGCACAGCTCATTTCCTGGAAATGACAGAGGATTTTGCAGAGAAAAATGTAGAAAGTCGAGCTGAAGCATATCTAAAGGAGATGGTGCTCCCGAATATATCAAGCTCAATATCTGTTCTTCATCGTTGTGAAAGCCTACTGCCCATATCCGAAGAGATCAACCTGGTTAGCAGACTTATCAATGCAATTGCCAATAATGCATGCAAAGAGCAGCTCACGTCTGGGTTATTAAAACTAGACCATAACTTCCCTGCGAAAATGGTCCCAAGCATAGAAACAGAAACACCTGCAGACTGGTGGGGGAAATCACTCACAGTGCTTAATCTTGATTTCTTCCAAAGGGTTCTGTCTGCAGTAAAATCCAAGGGTCTAAAACAGGATCTGATTAGCAAAATTTTGATAAACTATGCCCACAATTCTCTTCAAGGACTTGTTGCCAAGGACCCCCACCTGGTCAAAGGAGGCCTCTTGGATTTGGAACTGCAGAAGAAGCAAAGAGTCATTGTTGAAACAATAGTTAGCTTACTACCAACCCAATCAAGAAAGAGTCCAGTTCCAATGGCATTTCTTTCAAGTTTGCTGAAAACAGCAATTGCAGCATCAGCATCTACTTCTTGCAGATCAGATCTGGAGAGGCGAATTGGTCTGCAACTGGACCAGGCAATTCTTGAAGACATCTTAATTCCTGCGAATTCACATGGAAACAACCACAGCACACTTTATGATACAGAATCAATCTTGAGGATATTCTCCATTTTTCTGAACTTGGATGAAGATGACGATGAAGATAATCACTTGAGGGATGAAAGTGAAATGGTCTATGATTTTGACAGCCCTGGATCTCCAAAACAAAGTTCAATTCTGAAGGTATCAAAGTTATTGGACAATTATCTTGCAGAAATTGCACTAGACCCCAACTTGATGACATCAAAATTCATAGCACTAGCAGAATTACTTCCAGACCATGCTCGTACAGTTAGCGATGGATTGTACAGAGCTGTGGATATCTTCCTCAAAGTGAGCCACTCACTCTATCCCTCATAATTAATTAAACTGCACACTACATTATCATTTTGATCTTTCTTTTCAAAGTTGTGATCGAGCACCAGCTTGTGCTTCTAATTTCAGGTTCATCCAAATATCAAAGACTCTGAACGCTACCGACTTTGTAAAACAATCGACAGCCAGAAACTATCCCAAGAAGCTTGCAGTCATGCAGCACAAAACGAAAGGCTACCCGTGCAGATGGCAGTTCAAGTCCTATACTTTGAACAAATCAGGCTTCGCAATGCCATGAATGGTGGCCACAACCAATTCTTCTTTGGTACAATCAATGGTCAATTCCCTCAACGTTCAGGCAGTGGTGCAGGAAGTGGAGCCATCTCTCCGAGGGATAACTATGCATCAGTGAGAAGAGAGAACCGAGAGCTGAAGCTTGAAGTTGCAAGAATGAGAATGAGGCTAACCGACTTGGAGAAAGATCACGTGTCTATGAAACAAGAGCTTGTCAAGTCCCATCCTGCAAATAAATTATTCAAGTCATTCACCAAAAAACTAAGCAAGTTGAATTCCCTGTTTCGGATTAATGGAATGAAGCCCATAGGAGGAGGTAAGGCTAACTCAGAGAGTCGATTTCCATTTCAGAAGAGAAGGCGTCACTCAGTTTCATGACTCTGTAAATGTGTAAAATAATAAGCAGGAGTGTATAGTAGTGTTATATGTAGTAGCGTGATTGTGCCTTAATGTCAGATCAATAGCTTCTGAGTGTTGTTGATATTGGGTTACTGTGTTCAGTGATTTCTCCATGGGGCTTTGGAGGCAGGAACTCAAATCAAAATTGTATGCAAGAGGTATGCCCGGATGTGTGAGAATCTTTCAAATATTGAAATAGAATTTTGGAAAAAAAAAAAAAAGCCCCAAAATTTTCATGTTTTAGTTGTTTTATTTTTGAGGGAAAGAGTTCTGCTATGTACAGTCATTTTTATATACTTCACTGATGTGATTGGCTAAAACAGTTATTTTATATTAAAAAAAATAACATAATCAATTATATTAATAAAATGTACAAAGAAATATATAAAATAACTGCACATAGAAATTTTGATATTCATATAATCAGCGTAGAATTATTCTTCAGTGGACCAATAAGTTAATAAGATCCCATAAACTACTGGGCTAATTATTCTTCATTAACTTAAAAAAAAAAAAACCTGGCACAATAAAACAGGGACTCCATGGCCCAATGGATAAGGCGCTGGTCTACGGAACCAGAGATTCTGGGTTCGATCCCCAGTGGAGTCGTTTTTTGGCAAAGTTCAATTACAGTGTAAAACGCTTCGTTTTTTATTGAGTCATTAAACGGCGTCGTCTCTAAGTGCGGTCTCGCTAGTTAAGCCAGCGAGAAGCTGGAGCACGATCGTCGGTATCAAAACATTCTAGGAGAAGGCTCGTTCCCTTTCCGGTGGACATGCCACCGTTATCTTTCTCTCGTCTCGGGAAGTCCTTGCCATTCTCCAGGCTCTTCAGGTACTGACGATGTCTGTTTAGTTGCGTAGACAAAAATTCAGGAAAGAAAAAAATGAATTTCAAAGCGTGACATTGTTTTTTATTCCATTTCTTTCTCATCGTTTGGGAACCGGAGAATACCCTTCCGATTTTTTCCTATTATAGCTTTTTGTATAAGTTAATTTTTTTTTTTAAGGGAGCAAGCTCCCTTTCTTTACCAGTAATTGAAGCTGTTTGTTCGCTAATTCCTGGTACCGGTAGGCCAAATCGCTGTAGGAACAATTTAATCAAAGACTGATTGGAGTCTGCATATTTATTTTTTAACATAGAGATTAATTCATCTACGTATGTGGTGTAATATCGATAGAGATTTCTAGTTTCTTCTTATCCATGTCCAAACAGGGGGAAAGAAAGACATTCAGAACGCAAATTACAATCGCTTTAATATCTGAAACCTCTTGCATATTATATGGCTTAAGATTTTGTTGTCATCGTAGCTTGCTGCTGCCTGATTAATTGCATTCAGCAAATGTATATAGAGAAAGAAAGAGAGCCCTATTTTGTTGGATAAATATTTGAGAATTTGGTGTTCTAATGAAGAGTTGAAACTTTGTGAATGTTCAGAATGCTACTGTATTTTTTGTTTTGTGTTTAGTTATGAACAAGAATATCTGTCTCTCTCACATTTAGGACTACCTTTTTTTCTGATCACGGAGTGATGAAGATTAGCAAGAAAAAAGATCCATCACCCCCTAGGCATCACCCAAGCCATTCCACTTCCACTAAACACCCTAGTCACCTCACAATGTAATAATAAATGGTCCACCGATTCACCAACATTCTTACATAAGAAGCACAATCCAAAACAATTAAGCCACGCTTCTTGAGTTTGTCCAAAGTCAAAGTCTTCCCTAAAGAAGCAGACCAGTCAAAGAATGTGACCTTTGAAGGCACTTTACTCTTCCAAACACTCTTCCAAGGAAAGGAGTGTAGCATACTTGTACAAAGAACGAACTGAAAATTTCTTGTTACCAGACTACCAATGTGCTTCCAGACCATCTTATCACTCTCATCCCGCCCAAGCTGTGTAGCATACAATAAGCCAAACAATTTAGAAACAGCCTCTATTTTCCCAGTCATTAACGGCTCTAGAAAATTGAACATTTCAATGGGATGAACCACTAGAAGTGTCCAAAATCTCAGCCACCGAAGCATCCATATATAGAGAAATACGAAACAGATCTGGAAAAACAGCATTAAGAACGCTACCACCACACCATGGATCATGCCAAAAATGAAGTCTGGAACCATCACCAACCACAAAAAAAACCTGTTTTACAAAATCATCCCAACCACTCCTAATACGTTTCCACACCCCCACCCGAGTACCTCTTACCTCGTTAGAACTCCATCCCCCAAGCACTCCCATATTTTGAATCAATCACGGCCCATTTGCAATCTTGATGATACATCCATAACCACTTCCCAAGTAATGCTTTATTAAAGATACTTGGCTTTCTAAACCCCAACCCACCACATGACAAAGGAGTACAAATCTTATCCTAGCTAACCAAATGAAACCTTGCTTCCTCTCCTAAACCTCCCCACAAGAATTTGATTTGATATTATCTTAATCAAGTGATTTGATTTTCATAATTATTAAATCAAATAATTTGATTTTATAGTTATCCAATCAAGAGATTTGATTTTCATAATGATCAGAAAACCCATATGGGTTGGCTCAAGTGGTAAAGGCCTTGGTCTTGGTGGTATGGTCTCTCCAAGTCTAAGGTTTGAATCCTCTTGAGTGCAAACAATTTCTAGGGGCCATCGGATTAGGGGAACTTCCCTTGAATTATCCGAAGTGCACTTGCAAAAAACTTCTTGCCTAGGGGCCTGTGCACCCTCGAGATTAGTTGGAACTTTGTTCTCGGACACTTGGTGCCAATAAAAAAAAAAAAAAGAAAAAAAAAGAAAAAAATAATGATCAGAATATTTACCTTATCTCATTTCCATGTAATTTTTCCATATAATTTTCCTATAAATAGGGATATACACTTTGTATCTAAACACAATTGAAATTAATAGAATAGGAGATGGAGAAGAGAGGAGGGAGAGAGACTTTACAAGATAAGAAGGGAGAGACTTTAAGGGCTTCATCTTTCTAATTCTCAAGTGTGTTTGAATACAAAGCGTAGGTCTCTATTTATAGGGAAGAGAGACTTTATGGGAGAAGAAGGGAGTGACTTTAAGGGCTACATCTTTCTAGTTCTCAAGTGTGTTTGAATACAAAGTGTAGGTCTCTATGTATAGGGAAAAATTACATGGAGATGAAATAAGATAAAAATTCTGATCATTATGAAAATCAAATCTCTTGATTTGATAACTATAAAAATCAGATCACTTGATTTGATAATTATGAAAATCAACCAATCGATTAGGATAATATCAAATCAAATTCTTGATTTGATATTATGTCTAATAGATCCAGCCCCCATTGTGGGATCACTTTAAAAATTTGGGTTCAGCATTAAGGGTTCTAGTTCTACAAGATGCTCTTGTTTGAAACTACTGCTATCAACTGTTTCAGTGGCTTCTGATTTGTTTCTATGTTCGAATGTGTTTCTTGTTAGGTACTTGAGGATTCCATGCTTTTGAATTTCAAGTTTTTGCTCAGTTTACGAGGTATTTTTTATTGAACAGGCAGCTTGAGCAAGAGATGGAAACTGTGATAAAGGTGCTGCAGCCCGGACCACTGGGAATTATAGAACACAAATTCCCTGCTGAAGCAATACATGAGGCACATGCTACAGTTCGTAAAGCAGTTGAGAATTGGCAGAGTAATGCAAAGCTAGAGCAGAGAACCCAGGTCTTGAAAGACTATGTCAATTATTGAAGCTGTAAGGAACATGTGTGATGTTTTGTCATGGATGCTAATTATATAAACTCTTCTCTATGCTTCCTTAAAGTCATGATATTCCACCCCCCCCCCCCCCCCCCCCCCCCCCCCCCACGGCATCGTTTATTAATACCTGTTGCTGCAATAATTTTCTTCTCGGTTTCCTTTGTTATTCTATGATGTGGGATGAAGTTCCTTTTTTTTTTTTGAGTGATTAGGAAAGCCTCTTGCGTTATTCTTGACAACTGAAAGTTTTTGTAATTGAATATTTGTCTTTATATTGACAAATATGGTATTAATTAAGGCCTTTTTTACCATTTATTATGATTATGGTATTCCAGTTTGTAATTATTTTAAATGTGTCAACAACATTAATATGTCAGTCAGTTGTATAGTTCATCTCTATGCATTCAGAAGTTATAAATTGTTCTACAGTAAGATGTTTGATTTGAAGGGCACCTGTTTCGAAAGCAAGCATTGGTTTCGTGAGTAGGGTTACAGGTACGGGCAAATACAGGGCCCCAAACACTGATTTGCCTGTTTCTCTTATCATTTTTCTTTGTTTTGTTCAAAACAATCCTCAAAAGATGTTTAAATGGGGAATATCTCGGCCCTTGATTTTTAGGCACCGTTGAAACATGAAGGCAGGACAGGATGACAGAAACATGACCGAGACTCGATAAGTAATAGCACCTCATGAACTGGAGGGAAAGGGTGAGAATGGAATTAGCTGGAGGAGGTGATGTGCTATGGTCTCCTAAGTCCTAACTGTCGTATGAACTTAACCCAAGGGGTGGTGTAGTGGTCCTGAGGTGAGCCATATAAATTGGATATCTTGGATTCAAAACTCCGCATTCACACTTTTGGAGTTATCGAATTGGAGGATTTTCTTTTGAATTATCAGAAAAACTCCCTGCCTAGAGCCTAGGTGGGAAACTCTTTACTGAATGTTGCACCTTGAGATTAGTCAGCGCATTCCAATTAAAAAAAATTGTCATAAGAACTTTGCTCGAGTTTGATGGGAAAGACGGTTGGGGACCCTTCTAAGGCCCTTTATAGCTTATTTGGATTGGAGTGCTGCTAGGCTGCCACCGCCCAGCAGTGACAGCTGGGTGCGTCGCTTAGGTAAAATTTATCTTTTTTATTTTTTTATGTTTTATATTTTTTTAACATCTTTAAAGATTAAAAAAAAAATCAATATATTAATAATTAATTTCTTAATCAATAAGTAAAATAAATAAATAAATACATAACAAGTCAAAATAAGAGAGTAAAATGAAAAGGCATATTAGTATTATTTTTTAGATTATGTGGAGGAACTTAGCCAGCAAAGAGCTGCAGATTATGTGAAGCCCAATGTCTTTGGGACTATTGCCTTGGACCTGCCGACGGCGTTGCTTTTAGCAGGTCAGCATCCATTGTCTGGGCTCGTGCATTTCCTTCCACCTTGAATTGCAGATACAGGGCCCCAAGGTCAGGGCTAATAGAAACATGTGACAGTTTTTCACATGAAGCAGGCAATAACAGGTGGTCATTGACTAATTCTGACTCTTATTTTTATTCTATGTTGAAAATTATACGTGTTGGGCCTTACTCATCCATGGGAATATAAACCCAGGTGTAAACATCTATAGTAATGGTTAAGGGAGATTAAAGTCGACATTTCTTATCAACTTGAACTGGTGAATGAAATATGAGTTCCTGATGATCAATTTACACAGAAAATATACCCAAATGTTTCTCATAGTTTATGATGCTTAGGTTGCATACATACTTGACACTGAAACATGGTTATGAGCTTTTGCTGTCATGTTATCAAGGAAATATTGTGTAAGATAGTAATGCCTATATATTATATCAACAAACTCTACAATAGAAATGACTTTTTGTAAGAAAAAAATTGTTGCAAAAAGTCCATTTTTTATTGCAAAAGAGTATTTGCAATGATGACATGTTGTGTTACTCTTGCAAACGCCGCGTTGGTGAAAGTCTATCCCAACGAAATTTTTTTCGTTGCAAATAGTCAGTTTTAGTTACAAAATTTTAACGTTGCAAATTGATTTATTGTTGTCGCTACTGTGTTCGATCCAATTATGTACATTTCATTGCAAATAGATATTTGCAATGAAATGTAATCTTTGCAAGTGTCTAAATGGAACCAAATGTACTAGCTGCAAAGAAAGCTTCGAATTGGAAATTAATATTGGCTTTGCGGCCGTATGCATGGGCTTCGAGCTAATAGCTTTTGTAATTTACGAAAATGGCGTCCTATGGTTTCCTTTCAAGCATAATAGTTTGTGCTCCAATCTACATGACAAATCCTCTTCCAATTAAGAAATTTCCTATCGATCGCTAGAAATGTTAAAGCGCGCAGCAAGTAGTGATCAGTTGCATGCATACATTCATATATACATATATACATACACACATATGCTAAGTGCATACATACATACATGCATACATATATACATATGTTAAGTGTGTCTAAAGCGTCAATGCGTCGTGTGCATGTACGTGCGCGTGCGTGTGGTCAGTGCTTCGCATTGGGTGACACTTAGGGTTGTAATCGGTCCGAGCCGAGTCAAGCTGGACTCAAATAACTTGAGTTTGAGCTGAGAGCTCGCCGAGCCGAGTCAAGTTTGAGCTGATCAAACACAAGCTCGAGCTGAGTCGAGTTATTTATTGATCTTTGTTTGTACTCTTTAACAAGCCTAAATCGAGTCGAGTTATTACTCGAGTTTTGTTTGTACTCTTATATATATTTTTTGAATGAATTTAGTAATAACAAATAACGAATTACAAAACAAAATATTAAATCTAATTAAAATTCTACAATTAATATATAAACCTTATATTGAACTATAAAATTATAACATTTTTATGAATACATTTCTTATATGGTTATACATTGTAGCATATAATGAAACTACCAAGTCCTATATACTAACTATTACACATTATAAAATATATAATATAACTAATCATTTAAGTACTTACTTAACTAACATATAACTATGAACTATATTCACAATATAGGTAAAAATGACTAGGAATAATTAATTGAGTTACATACTACATATTTAATTATAAAGGTAACTATGCTTATGTTATTAAATTTAATATGTATAGAAGCATATATATGTCTGGGTACAAGAATACTAATATATAGAAATAAATTATATATATTCAATGATGTATGGATGAGCTCTAATTGAGCCGAGCTAATGAGTCGAGTTGGGCAAGAACGAGTGAATCTTAACGAGCCTTAATCGAGTCGTGTCGAGTTTAATCGAGTATGTGTCATTTACCAATCGAGCGGGTTTCTGCTTTTACAATCGAGTTTTCTTTTTTTCATGAGTCAAGCTCGGTTTGAGTTTAGCCGAGTGAGTATCGGGTGAGTAATCGTATGAACTTGTTCGTTTATAGCCCTAGTGACATTACTATTGTGTGTCTGCCCTTATATTCCAATTTATGTATTGTGAAACCCATTAACATATAAATCGCTAAAAGTTTTCCTGTCTTTCCAATGTGGGACTAACAAAAAATCACATTGAAGGGAAACTTAAAAAAAAAGTCAAAGTTAAATTGGAGGAATTTGAAATAATCCAACATTCCCCCACTTATTTCAAATAATAAATAATAGTTTTTTTTTTTTTTTTTTTTAAAAAACAATGCTTCTATTACAATTATATGTTGACACTTAAATGTAATTACCTTTTGGGTTTGAACTTCAATGTAGTGTATGATTCTCAAAACTTTATCAATATGATAGTAGACGTGATGTCTTTGAACTATCACATCTTTTGAAAAAACTAGAAAACCAACACATATCAACACATTTTTATTGTTATTTTATAGCCGCGCATTAAAGGCCATATGCATTGTCCCAACTTCATGAGTGCTATAGGCGGTTTACCAAACCCCGACGAAAGCGGCCTGACTTTACACTCACATAGGTAGAGTTCTTCTAGGTGCTCTTGCGTAAAAACACTTTTTATGCCAACTCACTAAGAGTTATGCTTAACCTTTCATTTTCATTGTAGGACTAGCACTAGACAATAATTTTTTAATGATGGTCTAATTCAATGCTATTACCATCACTAATAAGACTTTGTTTTTCCCATTGAACCTAGAACTTAGAATTCCAAATCTAGGTTGGGTTGCTATCTTTTAGTGATCTATTCCATAGGTTTTAGACCCATCTCAAGCGATGTTTTGGGAATCAGATCCTTATTTAAGCCTTTTGTTAGAGGATCTGCCAAGTTTGTACTTGACTTTATATAGTCTACTGTGATTATGTCTTCTTTCAACAGTTGTCTAACAGAGTTATGCCGAAAACTTATATGTCTTGATTTCCCATTGTATGACTTGTTGTACACTCTTGATAATGTAGCTTGACTACCACAATGTAATGAAATAGGGGGCATTGGACTTGGCCACTTAGGCAAGTCTATTAAAAGGTTTCTCAA
The DNA here is from genome assembly GCF_004785595.1 of Juglans microcarpa x Juglans regia. Classification (NCBI taxonomy): domain Eukaryota; kingdom Viridiplantae; phylum Streptophyta; class Magnoliopsida; order Fagales; family Juglandaceae; genus Juglans; species Juglans microcarpa x Juglans regia. The sequence goes on along the minus strand of NC_054600.1, from coordinate 22,466,142 downwards.
CCATTCAGCCTCTTTTCCAACAGCTCCTAAAGCCACTATCTCAAACTCCATAGTTGAGTGAATTATGCAAGTTTATTTCTTGGATCCCCATGAGATGGTCACGCCACCAAGGGTGAACACCCACCCACTTGTGGATTTAGATCCATCATCCACACAGTTCTAGTTAGCGTCACTAAAACCCTCAATTACAGATGGATATCCTCCATAATATAGAGCATAGGACTTAGTTCCTTTTAACAACCCAAAACAATGGAAATTGCTTTCCAATGTTCCACGCCTGGACAACTTGTGTATCTACTCAATTTGCCCATGGCAAAAACTATGTTTGGATGTGTGCAATGCATTGCATACATCAGACTTCCAATAAAACTAGAATATTCTAGTTGTGATATACATTGATATTTATTTGTTCCAAGCTTCGAAGTAGGGTTATTTGGAACACGAGATATTTTTTCAAGTAAATGATTAAATTTACTCAAAACTTTATCAATGTAATGACTTTGTGATATAGCATATGCATTATCATTCCTATATATTTTAATACCAAGTATGGTATTAGCAACACCCAAATCTTTCATATCAAAGTGAGATGACATGGAAATTTTGTATCTTTAATGCATGAGCTATTATCACTGAAAATCATTATATCATCTACATATAAGCATATTATCACAAAATGATTATTGCATACTTTAGAATAAATACATTTGTCTGCTTCATTTAAACGAAAACCATTATAAAGAATTACATTATCAAATCTTTCATGCCATTGTTTGGGAGCTTGTTTAAAATCATACAAAGATTTGACTAATTTACAAACCTTGTTTTCATGACCCAAAACAATGAAACCCTCTAGTTGCTCCATATATACTTCTTCATCCAAATAACCATTTAAGAATGTTGTTTTCACATCCATTTGATGAATTTCAAGGTTAAATAAAGAGGCCAAAGATATCAATATTCTAATGGACGAAATCCTAGTAGGAGCATATGTATCAAAATAATCAATGCACTTGGTCTGTCTAAACCCTTTGGCTACTAGTCTAGCCTTATACTTATCAATGGATCCACCAGTTTTTAATTTTCTCTTAAAAATCCACTTACATCTTATGGGTTTAGAACCAGAAGGCAAATCTACAAGGATCCATGTCTTATTAGACATTGTAGACTTGATTTCATCATCAATTGCCTCCTTCCAGAAAGTAGCATCCCTAGATTTCAACGCTTCTTATAGAGTAGAAGGGTTATTTTCCAAATTTTTATACAAACCAAACTCATGCAAGATTATATTGGAATTTCCTTCTACAAGATATGATATAAAGGCAAGACCAAAAGCTTTTCCTTTTCTTATTCTTTTGGATTTTCTACTTTTGAAATTTTTTTCATTTTCTGGAAGAACTTGTTCAATAGTACTATCTTTATTGGAAGTGCTACCTACAAGAGATTTTTAAGCTATAAAGTAATTAGTTTAAAAAAAGTCAGCATCTTTTGATTCGATAATTACATTAGATTCTTGATCCAAAAAATGATAAGTCTTACTATGTGATGCATATCCAACAAAAACACATTTAGAAGTTCTTGGTCCTAATTCAGATATTTTGAGTTCAGATAATGTTACATAAGCTAGGCAGCCCCACACTTTAAGATAATTTAAGTTAGGTTTGCGTTTAAACTAGAACTCATATGGTGACATATTTTTTTTTTAGAAGGTACTCTATTCAAAATATGATGAATTGCGGAAAATATAGCTTCTCCCCAAAGATTGTCAGGAAGACCTGATTGTTCAAGCATGTCATTGACCATATCCATAAGAGTTCTATTTTTTTGCTCAGCTATACCATTCAGTTGTGGTGTATAAGGTGCTGTGCTTTGGTGTATTATACCACTATCTTTACAAAAAAGATCAAAATCATTATTAAAATACTCACATTCTCTATCACTTCTCAAAATCTTAATATTGCAGTTAAGAAGATTTTTTACTTCAACTTTAAAGATTTTGAATTTATCTAAGACTTCATCTTTAGTTATAAGTAAATAAATGTAAGCATATTTTGAAAAATCTTCTATGTTGGTAATAAAATACCTTTTTCCGCCTTTGGTTAACTTACCAAGTAAATCACATACATTTGTATGTATCAACTCAAGCAAAGTTGAAGACGATCTATTAACATTTTGGAAAGGCTTTCTTGTTAATTTAGTCTTAACGCAAGTCTAACATTTATATCTATTATCACATAAATTAAAAGGCAATAAACCTAATTTAGTAATATGAAGTAGAGAATTATAATTTACATGACCTAATCTAGCATGCCATAATGAAAAAGAGTCAACAAAATAAACAAAAGCATTCTCCTTTATTAAATTAAGTCTAAACATTCCATCAACAACGTATCTTTTGCCCACAAACATGTCATTCTTTGTCAATACAAATTTATCAGATTCAAATACAAGTTTATAGCCATGTTTGGACAAAAGACTGTCAGAAACCAAATTCTTACAAATTTATGGTGCATGAAATAGATCAAGTAAAGTGACCATTTTTCCAGAAGTAAACTTCATGTAAAGTGACCATTAAATAATTACTCGCTTCAAATAGAAATTAAAAAAAAACCCTTTAGTCACTCACTTCATCGGGTGGAAGAGGAAACAACTATCGATACTAGTCTTCACTCCTCAATAGTGCTAGAGACTATAACAGAAAATCACAATTGAATCACAAGATCATTTATGAGAATCATATGGTGGGAAGAGCAATCTTAGATGCCATTCGGTATCAATTGAAACCGTTCATCATTCCTAGCTGCAATATTGGGTCTTTGTGATTTGAGAGATGATGAAGAAAGAAACGAGAAAAAGCTAGGGCATAAATAAGCTTAGATTGATGGGTGAAAGAATCCCTATTGGAAAGTAAAATAGAACGTGAAACCGTAATTAGCTCCAAACATTGGAAGGAGATTAGGTTGATGGGTGAGAGTTATAGAGAGAGAGAGTGTTTGTGTGTGTGTGTGAGTGAGAGAGATAGAAAGAGATAAGAGATAGACGGGCGGAGAAAGATAAAGAGAGAGATGGAGGAGACTTACCTGCTAGGCAAGGAGGCGACGATAGGCAGACGATGTGAGGAGGGGCAACGGATTTGTCAAAGAGAAGAGAGAGAGGGAGTCGAGGCGAAAGGATTCAAAGTAATGTTGTCGAGAGATAGAATTGAGATTTATGCCCTCGAGTAGGTAATTTGGGACTTAATACAACGATAAACATGTCGCCGTAAAATAGATAATATGTGATTTATGTCCCTTTTCTGGTGAAATCATTTGTGGCGATAAAAAGTCATCGCAAATAATACGATTTCCTTGCCTTTTCCTGGCAAAGTTATTTGCAACGACAAAAATACACCGCAAATAATACTTTTTATGACGAATTTCTTATATCGCTAGAACCAAAACGCGGCTACAATAATTCTTCAATTTTTGCATCCAAATATGTCTCGCCAGAAAGTTTTTTAGCCACAAAAATGCCATTTTCTTGTAGTGTCAACTCGACGATGCCTTTTCCAACCAATTTGGTGGTAGAAGAATTTCCCATGTACAATTCTATCTCGTCACCAATCTTCTCATATTTTTTGAAGAGATTTTTGTTTCCACAAATATGATGAGTTGCACGGGTATCAACCCATCAACCAGAAGTATTGAATACCATATTAACTTCAGACACTACAACAATGAGATTCTCTTCAATATTGTTTGTTTGCTCTTGTTTCTTTGGAAGTCTACATTCTTTGATGTAATTTCCTTTCTTTTTGCAAAAATGACAAGTTCATTTCTTTTTGAAATTACTCTTACTCTGTTTGTTAAAAACATGAGTATCAATTCTAGGCTTCTTCCCTTTCTTGTTTTCTGTTTCAACAACATGAACAAACTTACTCATTTTAGCACTTCCTTCGATTTTATCCTGGAACCTTACTCCTCTTCAATTCGGAGTTGTCTTTGAAGACCCCTAAGAGTAAAATCATCACTATTTCTCTTCAAAGACTTACGGTAATCCTTCCAAGTTGGAGGTAATTTGTTAATAATAGCACCCACTTGAAGTTTCTCATCAATAGGAATACCATCAGAAATAATTTGTTGGACAATAAGTTGTAAATCATGCACTTGATCAAGTATAGGCTTATTATCTACCATTTTAAAATCGAAATAATTACTAACGAGATAGCTTTTGTTTCCGGAATCCTCAGTTTTGGATTTATTCTCCAGAGCCTCCCATATGTCCTATGCATTTTTCTTTGGTGCATACATATTGATGAACAATGAATCAGTGAGAGTGTTGAGAACATTCCCATGGCATGTGTAGTTGTCATCATCCCATTTTTTCTTCACTGCAATTTCATTTTCCTGTAGATCTTGGGTTGTTGGAAGAACTGGACAAGGGGTATCCGACATATACCGAACTTTCAAAGTAGTGAGTAGGGGTATCCGACATATACCGAACTTTCAAAGTAGTGAGTAAAAATTCAACTTTCTCCTTCCAACGTTTGTAGTTGTTTCCATCAAACCGATCCAACTTTGAAAGATCTCGTGGTACAATACTCAAAGAAGCGATAGCAGAATTTGAAGAAGATGCCATTATATTAGTCTAAGAATTGTTAAAAAAGATCAAACATAGATTTAAGATTAGATCACAGTGAAGCAATTATTAATATGTCTCTTAGACAAATATTGCCTCCCACTCACAAAAAGAGTTTTGCAAAAGAGAATCTGACAATCTTGTACTCAGGATACAACACTGTTTATATAGTGTGCAAATTGTAAATTCTAAACACTAATTGTAAAATGAAAAGATGTAATAGCAGCAGTTGTATTGTTTCATTTGAATTTCAAATAAAATGATTTCTATTAGAAATGTGTGAAAATAACTGTCATTGATAGTTATTATTAACTGTCAAGAAATAAAAAAAGTATCATTTTGCTTGAATTAAAAATATTATAAAAGTCACATGAGATGATGCGTATGTGCTAAGTGCGTCAATGCGTCTATACGTCTATGTGTCGTGCGAGTGCACTGGGTGACACTACTATCGTGTGTCTACCCTTATATTCCAATTTATGTATTGTGAAACCTATTTACTACAAGAAAAATGGGTATTTGTGACATTTTTTTGGCGATAAAAAGACTATTTGCAACGAAAACAAGCTTATTTTAACTAGAAATAGTCATTTCACTGAAAATAACTGTATTCAAATAAACAGTTTTCTTGTAGTAATTTACTTATAAACCACTAAAAGTTTACTTGTCTTTCCAATGTGGGGCTAACAAAAAATCACATTGGAGGGAAATTTCAAAAGAAGTCAGAGTCAAATTGGAGGGAATTTGAAATAATCTAACAATATATATAAATTCATGCTAACATAAAATCTGAGATGATAATTTGGGTCACCCTATTGTTTTGAAGTTTACTTGTTCAATTATTTTTTAAAAAAGAAAATTCAGGCAATATATATATATGTGTGAAATCACCATTTATCTCAAAAACTTAAATTAATGGAAAAAGATAAATTTTATTAATTGTACTATATTCTTAACACTTTCCCTCACGTGTGAGCAAGTCTCTCACTCAATGAGAAAGTCCAACACGTAGAATATTTAATTAAGTGGGTAGAGTCTAGAGTTGGGATTCGAACTTAGGACTATTTTTTGATACCATGTGAAATCACCACTTGTTCCAAAAGGTTAAGGTGATGGGAAGATATATATTTTATTATTTGTATTATATACTTAACAATATATTACGTTTTGTATTCTAAACTACCCTAATTTTTACAATGTACGTGCTTATAAAACTACAAATCATTATCATATACGTTCTAAACTATATAAAAAATGTTATAATGCACACCTTCGATTAAAATTTGACTATTGAGATAAATGTAAAATGAGAAGTGATATTTGCAGTTATAGGTTGTGCAAGTGCCACACACTCGTTCTAAAAAAACTGAGTAAATACTATGGGATCCACATGAAAAAATTAATTTTTTAATAATAGATCCCACTCTTTTTCAAAATGAGTGCATAGCGCTTGCACAATCTATGACTATATATGTAAACTACGTCAAATTATTAATGGATGATGTGAATTGATATAACTTTTTAATAATTTGAGATTGGTATCATAACTTTTTGCAGCCAAGTTTCACATTGAAAAATAGGAGCTAGTTTGATAGTTTGAGAGCAAAATGTGTCATTGTCTTAGAATTGATTGAATTCACCGGACTAATTATATACTTCAACAATTTTATTTTCCATTACACAACTTTATTATTACTTCAGAAACTCTATAGGCAACCGGCCTGTGAACCCCACTGTGGCATTGCGGCTGACGTGGCATTAAAAAAAAATAATAATAGAAACAATTCTTGAAACCCATTGAAATCCCACCCCACGAACACAAAAGCCCTTCTTCTTCGACCCATCGAAACCCCCATCCCCACGAACACAGAAGCCATCGTCTTCCTCTGCCCCCATCATGTTCGGTTTCATTGGGGAGGTAGAGATCTTCCAGATCATCAAAAGTGAAATCGAAATCAGCAATCTCATTCAACCCCAACTCCATCCCCAGATCCGACATGTATGTCTCGAAGCTCATGACGTTGTTGTTTTACTCGGAGGTGAACATAGAATCAATAGGTGGAATTGGAAGGGAATCAAATGCAGAGGAGAAACCCTGAAAGTCACAGTCAACCGTTGTTGGGATTTTTGAAACGAAGAGGGTTTTAGAGACCCGTGTCCTTTCTTTGGGGTCTTCTCTTCTCCTAAGTCCTACCTGGAAGTCTCCATGCTAATTATAAAGTGGAACAAAAACTCTAAAGTTGTTTTTGTCTCCTCTTTTGTTGTTTTTTTTTCTTTTTTTTTAATAATATATTAGTTGGACGGTTTCCCAATGATTACTCATGCCAGTGGTATATAGAAGAACTCTTATTACTTGGTCTCTCGTAGAGCTGTTTATGAAGTGCTCTTGGGTATGCTACTCATGATCGATTATCTAGGGTTCTACAAACTCGGCATGAACTTAGTCTAGATCATGAGTAATAAGATTAGAGTCGAATATAATTGGGTTGGGGTTAATTCATCCCTAATTTGAAACAATTATAGTCGAGTCATTTTGCGGATTAGTTGTTGGACCTGCTCGACCCAATTAGACCCTTAAAAAAAGATGCAATTCATGGTCAAACATCTTTAATATCTGCTTGATCTAGTAGTTTGATCCGGCACGATCTAATTGCATGTCAAATTTAAAAAGATGGTAAAAAGGCTGATAACTTGAAAATTTACATGTGATATATGAGTAATTCTACATACAACCGTGATGTGCGTAAACGTCGCGTAATCGCTTTGAAAAAGAGTGGGGTTCACTATTTAAAAATTAATTTTTTTACGTGGATCCTATGTTTTATTCATTTTTTTTTCAAAGCAATTACACGACAGTTGCACAATTCACGATTGCAAATATTTTTTCACTATATATATATGCATATATTTAGTCTTTATTTTTGAATGATTTTTTTAGGTCAAACAAATCGTGTTTGGTTATCCTGTAAAATAATCATTTTGTATTTTGATCATAATATATAGCTGACCTCATTTTGTTAATCGTGACGAGCTCGAGTTTGACTCATAAATTAACGATCGAACTCAACACAACAATTGTGTTTGGCAGCCCCATGATTAACCAAGTCCATATCCTTTCTTATATTTATTGATTATCTAGTACTACGTAGGTACGTACTAGGTGCTATAAGATGTACGTTTTTAATGAATTATAGACCCAAAATGATGGAAGGGTCGTGGAAGTTAAAAATTAAAGAAGGGGGTTCTCGATCTCTAAGATGCTGCATGTTTGGAGCTTTGTCACTAGACACATCACATGACATGCATACTACTTATATAATGTTGCCAAGTATGTAAAAATATATAGGAGAGAGGAAGATATACTAATTAGTCATTGTAGAAACATATACTAATTAGTCATTGTATATAATATAGAGTAGTACTACAAGTTGAGTACTTAAAGTAACTCTATATATAGTCTATATATATGGAATCCATACCCGTTCACTTTTATTTATATCATAAAAGGGAAAACAAAAACCTTTGAGTGGTGGAGCCTGCTAGCTCAGATTTCAGATGCCTGTTATAAAGGCTGTAAACATCAAATTACTTTTTCTTCCACAGCCATATAGCTTTAACACTCATCAGCAATGGGACTAACTCATTCCTGAGGTGGAGACTCATGGTCTCATTGGCCCCACCAATGAACTCCTGCCCTATGAAAACAGCAGGAACGCTTGGCTGACAACCTCGTTGCAGCAGTTCCCTCTCAATTTGATGTCCATTCGACATCTGATCAAGCTCGTACACAGTAGGGTTAGCACCAAACCCAGTTATAAGTGTCTTGATGGAGTGGCTCATGCAGCAACTGCTCTTGCTGAAAATCACCACTGGTCTTTCACTCACCAAGCTTGCCACAGTATCCATTAATGCCAAATTAAAACAGTAATTAGAAGACTGCTAAAATTGGCCGTACGTAATCTCAGGCCGCAGGGAGATCTTCTTGCAAGTGAGTTGTGTATGGTGCTTAATTGCAGTGAAGAGCTTGAACTACCACGGAGGTCGATTTATAGTGCTAAAAGGTGTATTGTTTTATAGAATAGAACAACCATATATGCACTAAGAAGGAATAAAATTTTGCAAAGATATGTGATTGGATTCCCAGATAATTAACTTTATATTCATACATGATTACATGATAGAGACCCTCCTTGTTTCCATGGAAATGGACTATTAACTAATACGTTGCAAATCAGCCAGTTCACATCTCCAACCATCTTTTTCGGATAAGCCAAGTGCATGTCATGGTATTGTCGTTTTAATACTATCGGAGATCGAATAACAAGTTGCAAACACATGATTGCATTTACATGGCTACGTATATATTGTCTGATTAATTTAGAGAAGTGCAAAATTATAGAAAAGGCTAAATTTATGTTCAAGGTACGTCGGTCCGTACTCCAAGGTATAAATATCTTAAGGTCCTAAAATCATGAGGACGTTAATTTCATCGATTCAACATGACATGAGTACCAGGCTTGTTAGCTAGATTGTTTCCACACCCCCACCCCCCAACACCTTTACCCTATGATTTTCTCAATCATGATCATGAGTTTTCCTTCGCTTCATAGAAATTGATCACGTACTTATCTATATTTTTGAAGCATCTGCCGAGGTGATAAAGGAAGCATCGGGTTTATCTATTTGGAAAGCACTTTTTCTCCCCTTGCAAGATTCGCATTCGGTACTGTGATGCAGGAAAACTGAAAGCCAATTGAAAGACAAGATCAAAAAGAGTAAATTGAAAATATAATATGCTTAGAAAAGAAAAGTAATTCGCCCCCATATAGCACAAAATCAATATACGTAAGTAGAAACCGTACAAGATGGAGACAATGATTCCTTAAGAATCCACATATTATAAATGATGTTGACCCGGCTTGTAACTATTAGAATCAAAGAAATAACATTATTATCTAATTAATTTTGACAGTTAAAATGGAAAAAAAAAAAAAACATATGATCAGATCAGTACGCGACAATCTTAATGAGATATATATATATATATATATATATATATATTTATATAATCATGTATGAATTTAGAGATATTGTAAGTGAAAGATGCTTGATAATTAGAGAATGTGAATTTGTACTAATTTATGTTTTTCCTATTTATTTCAACACATCAATATTGATATTGCACTAATTGCCAATTGGAAAGATCAATATTGCTGTAATGCACAAGGGTGCTGAGGTTGCCTTGAATATTATTAATTTATAAGTAGTCAAGCAGGTATATGGGTTACACGAGTAATATGCAAGATTCAGTTATATTAGTTAGTTATCACTGAATGTATTTAAATAGAGACTTAGTTCATGTAATTGATTACCGAAGTAATACGATACAAGCAAGGGTGAAGTTCTGCATTCTCAAGAACTCTGTTTTCTTTTCTTTATTTCTTGCACAATCAAGATTCTCTGATATGGTATCAGAGTAATAAACTCTAATGACTTCCGCAAACTCTGATATGACTTTCGTATCAAATCCTGCTTTTTTGATTGAGGATTTTTCCAACCCTTATTTTCTTCATCATGGAGAAAGCCCTGGTTCCTTTTTGGTTTCTTAGCCATTAAATGGTGAGAACTATTATATGTGGAGCACATCAATGTTGACAACTCTCAATGCCAAGAACAAAATGGGTTTCATGGATGGAACTTTCTCTCGACCTACAAATCAATCTGATCCATTGTACGTTTTGTGGTTTTGTTGTAATAATATGGTTCTTTCATAGATCTTTAATTCTTTTACAAGAGAGATTGCTGCCAGTGTTATTAGAACTTCAGTTGTTGAAGAAGTTTGGAGGAATTTGAAAACCAGATTTGCTCAAGGTAATGGTCCTAGCTTGTTTCAACTCAAGAAAGATCTTGCTTTGTTGATCCAAGATCAATCTTTTGTAAGTACTTATTACACGAGATTGAAAGCTGTATGAGATGAGTTTTCTACTGTGAAACCAATTCCCAGTTGTTCTTACAATCTAGTCTGTTCTTGTGGAGCTTTAAAGATAGTAATTAATCAACATGAAAAAGAATATGTTGTTCAATTTTTGATGGGGCAGAATGATTATTTTACACATATTCGAGGGTAGATTCTATTAATGGACCCAATGCCATCCATTGATAGGGTTTTGTCTCTTACTTTGCGAGAAGAGAAACAAAGAAAGGTTGTGGGATCATCTTTGATAACTGAATCAGCTGCTTTACTCAGCAAGAATGTGGTTGTTCTTGGAACAAACAACAAGAATTATCCAAAGTAGCGTTGTAAGCCAGTCTATACTCATTGTGGTCTTATTGGACACATAGTTGAAATGTGTTACAAGTTGCAGGGTTACCCAATTGGATTTCGTCTGAATTCAAGAATCAAATCTTCTGTAAATCAGGTTTCTTTATCTTCTACTGGCCTTGATGAAGCACCCATGAATTCCACTCTCCAATTTCCCTTCTCTAAAGAACAATGTCGTTAGCTTCTTACTCTCATTCAATTCTCTTCACAACCATCTCAACTCACAACAATGAATGCTATGGGTCATTTCGATTCTCTTCCAAATTCTTTGAGTCTATTAGGTATGACTACACCATCTGATTTTGTTTCTGGTAAATCTAATTCCTGGATAATTGATAGTGGTGCTACTGATCATATGATCAGTTCTATTTCATACCTAACTACAATTACCTCTCTTGTTAATACTTCAGTAAAATTACCAAATGAAACATATGTTCGTGTTACACATGTTGGCACTGTAAAAATATCAAATTCTATGGTCCTTCACAATGTTCTATATGTCCCGTCTTTCTCTTTTAATCTCATCTCAGTCAAAAGACTTATAGAAAATTCTCGTTGTTTTCTGTTTCTTGCTCAATTTTGCTTTATACAGGACTTACACTCTTGGAAGATGATTGGAGTGGCTAAACAAGTGGCCTGTTTATATCTGTTGCAAGATGATTCTCAAGTTTCAATTATAAATTCTAGTGTCTTTTCTGTTGTAAATCTTTCTTCTTTTGATCTTTGGCACTTTAGGGTAGGACATCCCTCTTTCAATAAGATTCAAACACCGCAAAAATCCATTCCTGATATCAGTACCTACTCAAATTTTACTTGTAATGTTTGCCCATTGGCAAAGCATTTCCATTCAATACTAGTCATATTATCAGAGAAAAATCTTTGATTTGATACATTGTGACATCTGGGGGTCTTTTCTGTTGAATCATTTACTGGTTTCCGCTATTTCCTTTCTATTGTGGATGATCATTCACGTTGCACTTGGGTATATCTTATGAAAAATAAATCTGATACTTGCTCTCTAGTTCAGTCATTTTTCAAACTCATAGAGACACAATTTGATATTTGTATTAAAACAATAAGGACTGACAGAGGAGCTAAGTTTGATATGCCGGATTTTTATTCTTCTGGAGGAGTTTTACATCAACAAACATGTATTGCTACACCTCAACAAAATGGTGTAGTTGAGCGTAAACACCAACACCTCCTACATGTTGCCAATCCGTTAGATTTCATGCCAACTTACCCCTTGTTTTCTGGAGTGAGTGTGTCCTCACAACAACTTTCCTGATCAATCAAATACCTTCTCTATTGTTATCTAACAAAACACCATATGAAATTCTGTTTTCACCAACACCAAACTATTCTCATCTTAGGGTGTTTGGATGTTTGGGTTTTGCCTCCACATTGTCTCACAATCGTTCCAAATTTGCACCTAGATCTCGTCCTTGTACTTTTCTTGGATATCCATATCGTACCAAGGGATACAAATTTTATGATTTGGAAAATAATATAATTTTCTTGTCTAGATCAGAAGTCACCTTTCGTGAATCTATATTTTCTTTTAAAACATCTAATATTCTTCCAAATCAGTTAGTAGTCATACCTATTCCTCAATCAGATGAGTTTCTTCCTATTGATCCTCATACACTTAGATTCTCCACATCTCAGTCAAACTCTCCACTTTCCACCGACTTTTAGTCAAACTCTATCAATGAACTCATAGATAAATCACTTCCTACTAATTCTCAGTCAAACTCTATCAATGAACTCATATATAATTCACTTCCTACTGATTCTCAGTCAAATTCTATTCCTTCAACTCCTCAACCAAAAATTCGAAAATCCACTAGAATTCACAAAAATCCATCATATTTTGTAGATTATCATTGCAACCTAGCCAATACTGGAGCATCCACTTCATCTGATTCCTTGAGTACAACTCCTACTTAAGGTACTCAATATCCACTTTCCTCTTTGTTTCATATTCCAAACTTTCTTCCTCTTATAAAGCCTTTACTCTCTCCATTTCTTCTACAAAGGAACCTACATCATTTCGACAAGCCATACAGCATACTCAGTGGTGTGATGCCTTGGAAGCTGAAATTAAAGACTTGGAAGATAACAAAACCTGGTATATTACTCATTGACCTCCAAACAAGCAAGCTATTGGACGTAAATGGGTTTACAAGATCAAATAACTCTAATGGTTCTGTTGAGAGATACAAAACCCGCCTAGTTGGTAAGGGCTATAAACATTAGTAAGGACTGGATTACTTGGAAACTTTCTCACCAATTGCCAAGTTAGTAACTGTGCGAACTCGTTTAGCCATTGTTGCATCCAAAAATTGGTCTTTGCACCAACTGGACGTCAATAATGCTTTCTTACATGGAAACTTAGAAGAGGATGTGTACATGTCTCTACACCTGATTTTCACTGGAATACAAATGGGGCTTCTACTTAGGGGGATTTTTTACCTTCTATTTCTGTCAAAGCTAATTCTTCAAGTCCTCCATTCATGTGTCAACTTAATAAGTCATTGTATGGTCTTAAGCAGGCCTCAAGAAAATAGTTTTCCAAATTTTCTCCTACATTGATAACTTATGGTTTTGTGCAATCCTTGGTTGACTACACTATGTTTGCCTGACAGAAAAATGATTCCCTTATAGCATTATTGGTTTATGTGGATGATATTATCATCACCAGTAATGAAGATGCTGCTGTTGCTGATTTGAAGCAATTTCTTCACTCCTTCCACAAATGGCATTACCATTTCACAAAGGAAGTATGCCCTTAAAGTCTTATCTAATGTAGGCTATCTTGGTTGTAAACCATCTTCATTTCCCATGGATCAAAACTTGAGATTGTCTAAAATTGAAGACAAACCTCTCTCAGATTCAGTTTGTTATAGAATATTATTTGGTCGACGTCTCTACTTAACTCTTACAAGACCTGACTTATCCTTTTCTGTTCAAGTGTTTAAGTCAGTATGCTGCAAATCCTAATGGCAGCTGATCACCCATCTGGCAGCTGATCACCGTGTCTTAAGGTATATCAAAAGCAACCTTGGTCAAGAGTTATTCTATCCATCAACAAATGATCTACAATTGAAAGCATTTTGTGATGCTGATTGGGCCACATGCAGAGATACTAGAAAGTCCATTACTTGCTTTTGTGTGTTCCTTAGACAGTCTCTTATTTCATGGAAATCAAAGAAGCAAAATACAGTTTTTAGATCTACAACAAAGGCTGAATATCACACCATGGCAACTACAACATGCAAGATTACTTGGCCGCAACACTTGTTACAAGATTTATTAGTTCCACAGTCTAAACCAACAGTGCTCTTTTGTGATAGTCAGGTTGCTCTTCACATCGCAGCAAATCCAATCTTTCACGAATGTAAAAAATATATTGATATTGATTGTCATATTGTTCGGGAAAAACTGTTAGCAGGATCTCTGAAGAAATTGCATGTTTCCTCAAAACATCAACTAGTTGACATTTTGACTAAGACCCTTGGTTGTAACTCATTTTCTAATATTCTCTCCAAGATGGGTGTTCTTAACATTTACTCCATCTTGAAGGGGTTTATTAAGTTATAAGTCAAGCTGGTATATGGGTTACACATGTAATATGCAAAAGTAAGTTATATACTAGTTAGTTATCACTGAATGCATATAAATAGAGACTTAGTTCATGTAGCTATAAAAAATATTTTCTGTTTCTACCTTATTCTCTCTACAGAATAGGGTTTTTTTGCCGCAAGTTTCTTGGCCTTCACGTGAGGCTGCATGGCAGCTGCAGATGGTGGCACCGGTCGGCCTTCCTTTGCCGACCTGGTGGTTGCCGTCCCTCAACCCATACCTGAGATGGTGTTTGTGTCCAGACTTTTGAAGATGGTGGAAGGAGAGATTTATTTTCAGTTTTCCAAAAAGGATATCGCACGTTCAGCGGAGCCATTCCGCTCTTCTGTTGTGCTTAAGTTTCTGAAGAATCGCCCCTTGTTGGATGCTGTGCATGCATTCATTCACAATCGATGGGGGCTTACGGCCATTCTAGTAGTATCTTCAATGAGGAGACCGTGCAACGTCTTTGTACGTATGGCTAATGAAGCCGACTTCACCAAGGCTTTGTCACGGGAGGTCTGTGAGATTAATGGGATCTTTTATTGTGCATTCAGATGGTCACCGGATTTTAATGAGGATGAAGAGCCTTCAAGGGTTCCGGTATGGGTTTCTTTGCTGGGTCTCCCTCCAAATTTTTATCAAGAAGCTTTCTTGAATATCCTTATGGCTCCCATTGGAACGTTTATTCACCATGACAATCCAACTCGTTGCGCTACGAGAACGGATGGAGTAAGATTATGTGTGGAAGTTGATGCTACAAAACCCCCTGACTCATTTTTGGATTGGGGCACCGGGGTTGGCCTCGAGTCGAAAGCAAGAGATCGTCTATGAAACGCTCCCTGCATATTGTTCTTCTTGTAATATGCAGGGTCATAACTCACGGATGTGCAATCCTGGAAAAGCTGGCAAGAATGGGAGAAATAGAGTTGGTAGAAAAGGCCAATCGGAGATAAAAAAAAACTGGTAGAAGAGCAGGGGATTGAGCCAAGTGCTTCTGATAATGTTGAAGTTTCCCCTCCTATTGCTGTGGAAAATACTGCTGTTGTAGAAAATATTATGAGGATGGAAATGGAAACAGAGGAGGTCGGGGTGGAAAAGATGACTAAATGAATCCCTCCATCGGCAGATCATGTGGTGCAGTTGGTTTTTGAGAAGGAAGATTATTTGGTGCAGTTGGTAGACCATGTGGTGCAGTTGGTGCCAGCTGCTGAAACATAGGCTGAAAAGGAAATGGTGTTAAATGTTGATGACCTAGATTGTGCTGGGAATGTTACGGGTGTGTGTCGAGTGGAGCATTCTATGGACAAGAATCAGAATATGCTTGAGGCCCGGATTGCAGACTTGAATGTTCCAATAATTGTGCATAATCATCCATTGGTGGAAGAGGAATTTGATGAGAAAGTTGATGAAGACATCCTGATAGAGGAAAATATTTCTTCGAAACCAGAACTGGAACACCATCCAGAGATTTTTTCACAGGATAAGGAATATCTCACAGAATCTAAGGTGAATGAAGGTAAAAAAAGGTATAAGAAAAAGATGTTTATTAAAATGCGAAGTTCTTCTCGGGTTCTTGCCCGAAACTCTAATCTTGCTAAATGATTGATTCCATCTTCGTATGGAATACTAGAGGGGTTGAGACCGCTAGAAGTAGATTAAAGACGTTGGTTGGAAGATACAAACCAAAAATTATTGCTATATTAGAACCTTTTCGAAATTTAGAGGGTGCTCGTAAATTGGCAAGATGTCTAAATTTTGATAAGGTTATTTCAAATGAGGTGGAAGGGGGAAAATATGGATATTTCGGAGTAGTAATTATAAGGTGCAAGTTGCCAGGATGGGAATGCAATTTATTTCAGTAGTTGTAGGTGATGGTGTGTAGAAGTTTTTGTTATCTGTGATTTATGCTAAATGCTCCTGGGTGGAAAGGCGATATCTGTGGGACGAGCTCATCATTAATAATTTGGGTTCAGAACCTTATATATTTGTGGGGGATTTTAATATTATTTGGAACGATTTGGAAAGGAGAAGAGGAAGACCTCGGCCTAATGTTGCTATGGATGATTTTAATGATTGGATTCATCAAGGGGGTCTTATGGATATGGCTACGAAAGGGAGTATGTTCACTTGGTGTAATGGGCAGTCGGGTTTGGCCCGTTCGTGGGCACGGTTTGATCGCGCTCTAGTGGATAGTTCTTTCATTAATTTGTTTCCTAATGCTATTTGTTCTTATTTGTCGAGGTCTACTTTGAATCATGCCCCCATGTTCATTGAGTTCAAAAAAGATCCTTTCTCCTTTGGGCCGGCTCCATTTCGTTTTCAACAAATGTGGGTGGATCATCATGGTTTCCTGGATTGTGTTCGGTCTGCTTGGAATTTTTGGGTGGAAGGTTCCCTGTTACATATTTTAAGCAGGAAATTAAAACAAACAAATGTGATGCAGATTTGGCCGTACCCTGGGGCGTATTGATGCTCTTGAAAAACAAGTTGAGGTGATTGAACAACAGCTCCAAACGAATTGGGAGGTGAATTTAGAGAGAGAGCTACATGAGGCAGTCTCAAATTTAGCGGGTTAGAGGTGTCGGGAAGAGATGAGATTGGCACAAATGGCTAAGTTGAAATGGAAGTTGAAGGGCGATCGTAACTCAAAGTTTTTTCATGCTTGTCTTGCTAATAAGAGAAGGAAAAGAGTGCTGGAAATGAGATCGAATGGGGTGGTTCATGAGAGTCCAGAAAGCATACACCAAGGGGCGGTGGAATTTTTTCAAAACGCACTTCAGGGAGAGCCACCCGTAGAGCAACCTAGTTTGGAAGGGCTTATTGATCCGATCATACTAGAGGAGGAAAATGTCTCCTTGCTTCACCCGCCTACGCTAGAGGAAGTGTTTGAGGCCTTTTCATCCATTCCAAATCATAGTACTCCGGGTCTTGATGGGTTTGGATTAGGTTTTTATAAAAGCAGTTGGGAGGTGGTTAAGGTTGATGTGTGGAAGGCTGTATTGGAATTCTTTATGACTAAGAATCTTCTAAATTTTTCACAGCCTCATATTTGGTTCTTATACCAAAGATGGAGTCGGCCACAGGTTTTGATAAGTTCCGTCCTATCAGTCTTTGTTCTGTATTTTTTAAAATTTGCTCCAAGATTATTGTCTCTCGATTAACAGGTATATTTACCTCGCTTGATTTCTTCGGAGCAAGGAGCCTTTAATCCTGGAAGTATTTTTGAGAACATTAGCCTCACCCAGGAGTTAGTGCATTCTATTAATAAAAGGATCCACGGGGGTAATATTATGCTAAAAGTGGATATGGCGAAAG
Source organism: Juglans microcarpa x Juglans regia (assembly GCF_004785595.1). Classification (NCBI taxonomy): domain Eukaryota; kingdom Viridiplantae; phylum Streptophyta; class Magnoliopsida; order Fagales; family Juglandaceae; genus Juglans; species Juglans microcarpa x Juglans regia. Next base: position 22,448,261 of record NC_054600.1, on the reverse strand, counting down.
CTTATGATCGGGTGGACTGGGGGTTTGTGATAACTGTCTTACGAAGGTTTGGTTTTTCCTCTCAATTTTGTGATTTGATTTATTCATGTATTTCTAGCCCTTGATATTCTGTCATGATGAATGGTACCGTTAAGGGTTTCTTTCCGGGCGGTTGAGGTCTTCGTCAAGGTGATCCTCTGTCTCCTTATTTGTTTATCATTCAACAAGAGGTCCTATCCTATTTGATCCATAGGAGTGTGCGAGAGAGTCAGTTTGGCGTTTTCCCTCAAGCCCGAGGTACGCCTATTGTCTCTTATTTGATGTATGCTGATGATGTCATGGTTTTTTCTAAAGGAAGTTAGAGGTCGATGTGGGTTCTTCAACAAATTTTGATTCAATATAAGAGGTGGTTAGGACAATCTATCAATGTTCAGAACTCTGTTTTGTATTGTTCAGATAAAATTCCTACTAGGCGCAAGCAGCGGCTTTTACATCAGACGGGCTTTATGAAGGGGAACTTCCCTTTCAAATATTTAGGAGTGCCGATAATTCGAGGGAGATTGAAACAGACTCATTTAGAAGACATGGTGAATAAAGTGAGCAAAAGATCAGTGGTTGGAAGATGAGGCTTCTTTTTTCGGGAGGAAAACTTGTTCTTTTGAGGCATGTTATATCCAGTATGACTATTCACCTATTTGTTGTTTTACAAGTCCCTCAAATTACTATTTCCAAGATTCATAGATTGATGAGCTCATTCTTTTGGGGAGAAGCCGATGGGCGAGATAAAAAGAAATGTGTGGCGTGGAATCATATTTGTAATCCTGTGGAAGAAGGAGGGCTTAGTGTACGAAGTCTTCAGGACATTCAGAAAGCCTTGCATATGCGCTTTGCTTGGAACCGTATTCAAGGTAATTCTTTATGGGCTAATTTTTTCAAAGCAAAATATGTTGGATCGCGGCCATGGTCTCTTATAGAAACTAATAAAGGATCTAGATTTTGGAGAATGGTTGCTAATTGTATTCCGTTGTTGTTAAATAATTCCAAGTGGAAGCTTAGAGAGGGAGAGATTTTTTTCTAGTATGACAAATGGAGGGATAATGGTCCTCTGATTAATGATATGCCTGTAGTGGGTTAACCACTTTTGAAAGTTAAAGATTGCAGGTTGTCAGATAGTTGGGACGTGGAGTTATTGGAGAATTTAGTAGGGTAGGATAAGGTGGATGAGATTGTAACCGTTTTAGTTGGGCCGAATTATGGGAAGGATGTTCTAATTTGGACTCCTACGGATACAAGTATTTTCTCTACAAAATCTGCGTGGAATTGTATTCTTATCAGAGGTAATCCTATGGATTGGCATACTTGGATTTGGCATATAGTCTTCTATTAAAAATGTCTATCCATTTTTGGAGTGCTTGGTTTATGGCCTTGAGTGTGGATGATAGATTACGCCGTATTGGTATTCCTCTTATTTCTAAATGTGATTGTTGTAATAATGGTCATATTGAAGACATTAACCATGTGCTCTTTGAAGGTGATTTTCCAAAAAGAATTTGGTCCTTTTTTGGCAATCTTTTTGGTATACCTCTTGGTAGATCTTGGAAACAGAATGCTGGGATTTGGTTTAGGCGTGCTAGCTCCTCTTCGCAGGTGGGCTTTATTGTTGGCATCATCCCCGTTATTGTTACTTGGCGTCTATGGAGGAGGAGGTGTCTTGCTCGGATGGAAGGTATTCTGGAAACTCATAATTTTGTTGTTCATTCTATTTGTGTGTGGTTAGGGTCTCTTTCTCAGGCGGCTAAGCAAAATAAGAGTCTGTCCCATAGAGATGGCATGATCCTTGAGGCCCTGCGGATAAAGTCGGTGGTTCCGAAAGTTCCATGTTGTGTAACACCCCGTATTTTAGTGTATTTTCACTAAAGGATTATTTTTAATAATTCAAAAATTTATTCTCTTATTTTATAATTATCGGATATTTTAAATGTGTTATTTTATGATCTTTAAATTATGAAAAATTAAATTGTTATGTTTTCTTAATATTTATTTATTGTTGTACATTTAAATTGTTCTTCTTTTAAATTAATTCATTGTGAGATTTAATTATTTTATTTTCATTGTATCATTACGTTTAATTTATTTTAATTGATTTGCTGTTTTAAAATCATTTTCGTTGGATCATTTTTTTGACCCAAGAGGTGAGGATTGGACCTCATTTCTTTTCCCCACTTTTCTTTTTCTCTTTTCCCTTTCTTTTCTTTCTTCCCCTTTTCTTTTTCTTCCTCTATTCTACTTTCTCCCGCGCGACGTACCCCCTCCCTCTCTCCCGTTTGATTTCTCCTCCACTCAGCCCGCCGCCGTGAGCCGCCCGTGACTGACACCGCCCCTTCCTTTCACCTCCCCATCGGCCGGCGACCTCACCTCCCAAATCCCAGCCCTATCTCGCGCGCCGCCGTCACTCTACCTACGGCCACCATTTCTTTACCACTTCATCCTCGACCTCCTAGCAACTCAATAGACCCAACCCCAGCTCCGATCTGCCACCGGTGAAGCACATTCAACTCCATCTCTGATTTTGACTTTTTGGCCTTAAAACCACCCTTTGCGCCGCCACCCACGGCAAACCACCACCACCATTGGCTTCACCGACCTCTCTAGGCCCTACCCTATCAATTTCGGGTCTTAGTTTGTCTCCGTTGAAAAGTGGGTATTTGAGACCCACGACCACAGTGTATTTTACACTGTTACATTGCTGAGTCACCACTTTTTGCACCTCCGTGATCCTCTGAAAATTATTATATAGCGCTGTAAGTATTTTTCCAAAGAACTATCGTGATTTAAATATATTTTTGCACTAACTCATATTATTGTGAACTGGTTGGACATGCCGGACTGAGTCCGAGGAGTTCGGGGGTCGGATGGATTATGGACGGAGTTGTGTGTTTGGTTGGTATTGTGAATTGTTGGATGTTGGTTTTGGTGTTGTTCATGTACATGGCATATTGCACGCATGATCATGTTTGTAAAGGAAACTGGGTTTTCGTGTACATGCATTCATGTTCATGTGTTTTATGAAAACTGGGTTTTCATGTGTTAAAGGATTTTGGGTACGTGTGTATCACGACCCCAAGCCGAGATGGGGTATTATCTCGGTGGAGCTCCTCTGGTCACTCGGGAGCGGAATATACTGAGTCACGTCTCCTAGGTTGTCGCTGGGCGACAACTGGATCGGACGAGATGGTCTCGTGCCGACTCCGTGGCCCCTCTGCTGGTGGGGGCTAGAGGATGCTTGGCCACGTACGCGCTGGGCGCGGAACTGGGCATCGCTCGTTGCGTAGTAGGTGCTTGGTCACGAAGGCGCTGGGTGCTGAACTGAGCATCGCTAAGAAGCCAAGACGTGCGGATGATCCCTAGGGGAGATCATGGTGCATTGGTTAATGGAATAATGGGCTATTTTCTGGGAAAATAGCGTGAGTTGATTAAAAGGTTTTTATGTGATTCATTTTCTGGGAAAATGAGATTTTATTGATTTGGGTCATTTTTTGAGAAAATGACGGATTATTGTTTTTGGGCCAAAATGGGATTTTGTCGTGTGTGGGAAAATATCTATTTTCAGGAAAAATAGTATTTTTGAGAATAATGCATATTTCATCATATGCATGCATGTTGGTCGTATTAATGTATTTTTATCTCATAGTTGTTTGGTTTATACTTACCTGCGGTACCATTTTGTGGTAACGCAGATTTCGATGCAGATGAAGCTGAGGGTAAGCCTGAGGATTCGGCTCCGCCCGAGGAGTGATCTGGGATTACTCGTTTTGGTTTGAGACTTGTAAAATATTTATTTTGGATGACTGTATAATTTTTAAACCTTTTTATTGATTGTTTAAAATGTATTAACAATTCTGGTACTCAGTTGTATTAATTATCCGCTGTGTTGTTTTTGTACACTGTTGCATGCACACACACTTGGCACTAACGTTGGGATGTGTGACCCTGTTGTCATCATCCCGGAGTCTCAATTCCCGTGTCTCCTTACATGGGGGTCGTGGGCGCCATAGGTGGTATAAGAGCAGTTCGGCTCTGGGTAAAACCACATGTCCCATAGGTGGAGTACCAGAAAGTTTTAAAGTTGTGATTTGAAATTATTTGGTTTGAAATATGTTATTTTAATGGTTTTAATTTATTTATGTTTTTATATTTTGTTGGTTTTATTTATTTTATTGTATACTACTTGTTTGTTTATTTTATATTATTTGTTTTATTTTATGGCAGGTTGTTTTATTTTATTTTATTTTATTTATTTTTTTAATTATTTTATTGTGCACTACTTCATTTGTTTTATTCATTTTATCTTATGATATTTTATTGTTGGTTTTATTTATTTTGTTGTATATTATTTATTTATAGAATTTTATTTTATTTTGTTTTGTTCGGAGTTGAAAAGCGGGTTAAGAGTTATGCTATGGCAAGAAGATGGTACGACCGTAAATGTCATTGTTAGGCTTGAACATTTAGTGTAGTAGGCCTGAACTCTTGGCAATTGGTTTGTTTTAATATCAAGGCTTGAAGGAAACGACATGATCTGGGTGAACTCTTTGGAGTAGGAACTCAAGTTGCTGCTAAGGAGGGGAATAGTTTTAAATTGCTTAGGATAATTGAGGTTTTATATTTCGTGGAGATGTCATGAGGCTATAGCATAGGAGGTTGTAAGTTCAACGAATTTCAAGGTTAGATTTTTGAGAAGGTCACCTAAGATTTGAGGCCTTATAGTTTTTAGGAAATAAGTTATTGGATTTAAGGTGATAGGTTCAACAAGCATTCGAAGGATTAGTTAGATTAGAAGTTTTCGATTTTGCTTTGATAAGCAGTTTGATAACATTTGGGGTTTTAGAATTTACAAGTTTTATAAGGTGAATGTTTTAGATTTAAGGTTATGGATCTTTAAGATTTTGGGAAATGATTTTTATCTGGTTTAAGGTTTTAGAATTGCAGAGTTGAAGGGTTGAATTATAATAGGATTTGAGTTCTTAGTTTTGTAGACTTGGTACGCTAGCTTGGTCTATTCTATCAATTGATTAGTTGGTAACCATCAAATTAGGATTGATCTTAATTGAGTTACTGATATGAGAATTTTTAGGAGAGAACTTCTTTAGAGATGGAAGGTAATAATCTACTTTGTGTATTTTCCGAAGATTGAAGATGTTGATCTCGTTCAGATAATGATTGTTTTTAGCTTGAGGTTAGTGACAGGTTGATGATTTAATCCATATCAATTTTAAGGAATAATAGATGGTGCAGACGTAGGAGATGATTCTTGTTGATTTCGAGGATATAGGCCCAGATGGTGGAAATGGTAGTGACAGATCCGTTACACGTTTGGAGGATTATTGGTTCTAGCTAAGTGTGTATGAGATCGATGCGTAGTAGTGGTGAGTGTGTATGCATTTCGGAGAGTACAGGGGTCCCTGTCTCATTTTTGGCTTGGAAGAAGTGTCTTGAGTAGGTGTTGAAGATGAATAAATACAATAGTATTAAATTGAAGAGATTTTGGTTTGGAATTTTTGGTGAGTCAATCGGAGTGTGTAGTCGAAACGGATTACTCAATGGAATGACGGTTGACAATAATTATTGTGATTATCTATAGGAATTAATTGTGACTTGAGGTTACCTAGGAATTTAAATTTTGAGGTTATACTTTCTTTGGAGATTGAGAATCCAGTTGGTTGAATTAAGGACATTGTTATTTAACTTGAAGAGAGATTGATGGGTCGTCGTATTTGGTGTATGATAAGATCTTGGAAGTTGAAGTTTAGGCATTAGCGATGAATAATATGATCAAGTATGTGAGTTAATCAAGCATTAGGATCATTGGGTGATTTGCATTGGCTTTTGGTGGATTAATGATTTGAGCAATATGGCTGGCCTTGAGGTTTAATAGTGATGTGTTATTGAATGAGCTAGTCGTGCTAATACTAGCTTATAGGAGTAGAAGTAGCTGGGCGAGTTACTAAGGAGGTTTTGTTAATGTTTTGGTGAAGTCATTGATGCTTCGTAATGGGTTTAGTCACCGCTAGATTATGTGTTATTCTGAATGTCGGTGATGAGCTTTTGGGTTTAGATTTTTGGGTAGAAGTTTATAGGTGCTCTTTTTGGTTGGTCGGATTGGAATCGAATCTTTTAAAGTATGCTCCTTATTGTAGATGAGATGGATGTATTTTAGGTTGAGGTTGCTTATTTTTAATTTGGGATGCTGAGGTTGGTTTTTTGTCTATGATCATGGATGTATTTTACGGAATATTGATTTTGATCAAGGCAGCGGGAGTTAATTGAGGAATCTGAGTGATAACTCCTGGTTTTGGGGAAAAGAGTATTTTCTACCAAAAGGTGGTAAGAGTTTTCTGGTTAGTAGGTATGGAGCCACCTTGTACTCGATGGTGCTAGCTTTTATGAGGACATAAATTTTATGCAGGTGGCGAATTATCAGAGTGTGCAGCATAAACGTGATATTTGTGGTTGTAGTTAGGAGTTCGGATTTTGTGCTGATCTTGAGGAATTAGTGGTGACTTGAATTTTTAGATGATGCTTGTAGTTAGAGATTAATCTTTTGGTTGTGCAATTTGTTATTGATGGTTAACCTTGGAAGTGGCCATTAGGTTACCAAATGTAGAATTCAATAGAGGTTTAGAAGTTAAAGCATAGGAGCTGATTGAGGTTAGCATGGATTATTGTATGGAGCTATTGATCATTGGAATTTTCTGGATATTGTATTAAGGTTCTTGTGGAAAATAAGATTTTGGTTAGTATAGTTATCTTGGAATACTGGTCGTGATGTGCCACTGGAGGACTAATACGAGTATGTTGGATATCGCCATATTTTTTTTAAGAAATGTGCCACGTGCCGTCAAGTTAAGGCTGAGCATCAAAGACCTGTTGGTAAACTTCAACCTCTCCCTATTCCTAAGTGGAAGTGGGATGATATTTTATGGATTTTGTTGTGGGTTTGCCGAGGACCCTAGTGGAAAGAACTTAGTTTGGGTGATAGTTGATCGGTTGACCAAAAATGCCCATTTCTTGCCTATCAATAACACTGACTCTTTGGGTAAGTTGACTCGGTTATATGTTAAGGAGATAGTGCGTTTGCACAGAGTGCCCAAGAGGATCGTGTTAGATCGGGCCCCGCGGTTCACGTCCCATTTTTGGAAGAGTTTGCAGGTAGCTTTAGGCACTAAGTTGAAGTTTAGTACTGCATATCACCCACAGACAGACGGTCAATCAGAGCGTACTATTCAGACTCTTGAGGATATGTTGCGGTCTTGTGTCATGGAATTTCAAGGGAGTTGGGAGAATCACCTGCTGCTAATTGAGTTTGCTTACAATAACAGTTTTCATTCCTCTATTCAGATGGCCCCGTATGAAGCTTTGTATGGGAGGAAGTGTAGATCACCGTGGTGTTGGGATGAAGTTGGCGAAAGTAAATTGATTGGGCCTGAGATAATTCAAGAAATGAAGGACCAAGTTCAGTTTATAAGGACTAAATGGCGGAAGCCCAAAGTCACCAAAAGAGTTATGCAGATATAAGGAGAAGAGACTTATCATTTGAGATAGGCGATTGGGTTTACCTTAAAGTCTCTTCGATGAAGGGGGTTAAGCGCTTTGGCAAGAAGGGTAAGCTTAGTCTGAGGTATGTTGGCCCTTTCCATATTATAGAGAAAGTTGGGCTAGTTGCTTATAGAGTTGCTCTGCCGGATTATTTTGGAGATGTCCATGATGTGTTCCATGTGTCATCTTTGAAGAAGAGTTTTGGACAGGTAGAGCCGCGTTTTGTCGACTCTGAACGCATTGAACTTCGGCCTAATCTTTCTCATGAAGTTGCCCCGACTCAGATTGTGGATTGGAAAGAGCAAAGGTTAAGGTCTAAGACAATACCTTTGGTGAAGGTGTCGTGGGGCGATCCGATGGCTTAGGATTTCTCTTGGGAGAGAGAAGCTGACATGAGAGAGCAGTACCCGTATCTATTCAATTGATTTTGGCTGTATGTTCTTAAGTTTGCTCCTAGTTGAATCTTATTCTTGTCTTAGTCTTATGTTTGACCTTGCCAATTTCAAGGACGAAATTTTTTTTAAGGGGGGAGGATGTAACACCCCGTATTTTAGTGTATTTTTACTGAAGGATTATTTTTAATAATTCAAAAATTTATTCTCTTATTTTATAATTATCGGATATTTTAAATGTGTTATTTTATGATCTTTAAATTGTGAAAAATTAAATTGTTATGTTTTCTTAATATTTATTTATTGTTGTACATTTAAATTGTTTTTCTTTTAAATTAATTGATTGTGAGATTTAATTATTTTATTTCATTGTATCATTACGTTTAATTTATTTTAATTGATTTGTTGTTTTAAAATCGTTTTCGTTGGATCATTTTGTGACCCAAGAGGTGAGGATTGTACCTCATTTCTTTTCCCCACTTTTCTTTTTCTCTTTTTCTTTTCCCTTTCTTTTCTTCCTTCCCATTTTCTTTTTCTTCCTCTGCTCTTCTTTCTCCCACGCGACGCACCCCCTCCCTCTCTCTCGTCCGATTTCTCCTCCACTCAGCCAGTCGCCGTGAGCCGCTCGTGACAACACCGCCCCTTCCGTTCACCTCCCCATCGGCCGGCAACCTCACCTCCCAAATCCCAGCCCCTATCTCGCCGCCGATAGCCTCTACGCGCAACACCCAGCTGCGGCCTTCTCTTCCTTCGCGCGCCGCCGTCTCGCCACCTCCAGCCACCATCTCTTCACCACTTCATTCTCGACCTCCTAGCAACTCAATGGACCCAACCCCAGCTCCGATCCGCCACCGGTGAAGCACATTCAACTCCATCTCCGATTTCAACTTTTTGGCCTTAAAACCACCCTTTGCGCCGCCACCCACGGCAAACCACCACCACCATTGGTTTCACCGACCTCTCTAGGCCCTACCCTATCAATTTTGGGTCTTAATTTGTCTCCGTTGAAAAGTGGGTATTTGAGACCCACGGCCACAATATATTTTACACTGTTACGTTGCTGAGTCACAACTTTTGGCACCTCTGTGATCCTCCGAAAATTATTATATAGCGCTGTAAGTATTTTTCCAAAGAACTATCGTGATTTAAATATATTTTTGCACTAACTCATATTATTGTGAATTGGTTGGACATGCGGACTGAGTCTGAGGAGTTCGGGGTCGGATGGATTGTGGACGGAGTTGTGTGTTTGGTTGGTATTGTGAATTGTTGGATGTTGGTTTTGGTGTTGTTCATGTACATGGCATATTGCACTCATGATCATGTTTGTAAAGGAAACTGGGTTTTCGTGTACATGCATTCATGTTCATGTGTTTTATGAAAACTGGATTTTCATGTGTTAAAGGATTTGGGTGCGTGTGTATCACGATCCCAAGCCGAGATGGGTATTATCTCGGTGGAGCTCCTTTGGTCACTCGAGAGCGGAATATACTGAGTGACGTCTCCTGGGTTGTCGCTAGGCGACAACGGGATCGGACGAGATGGTCTCGTGCCGACTCCGTGGCCCCTCTGCTGGTGGGGGCTAGAGGATGCTTGGCCACGTACGCGCTGGGCGCGGAACTGGACATCGCTCTTTGCGTAGTGGGTGCTTGGCCACGAACGCGCTGGGCGCGGAACTGAGCATCGCTACGAAGTCAGGACGTGCGGATGATCCCTAGGGGAGATCATGGTGCATTGGTTATTGGAATAATGAGCTGTTTTCTGGGAAAATAGCGTGAGTTGATTAAACGGTTTTTATGTGATTCATTTTCTGGGAAAATGAGATTTTATTGATTTGGGTCATTTTCTGAGAAAATGACGGATTATTATTTTTGGGCCAAAATGAGATTTTGGCTTGTGTGGGAAAATATCTATTTTCAGGGAAAATAGTATTTTTGAGAATAATGCATATTTCATCATATGCATGCATGTTGGTCGCATTAATGTATTTTTATCTCGTAGTTGTTTGGTTTATACTTACTTGCGGTACCATTTTGTGGTAACGCAGATTTTGATGCAGATGAAGCTGAGGGTGAGCCTGAGGATTCGGCTTCGCTCGAGGAGTGATTTGGGATCACTCGTTTTGGTTTGAGACTTGTAAAATATTTATTTTGGATGACTGTATAATTTTTAAACCTTTTTACTGATTGTTTAAAATGTATTAACAATTCTGGTACTCAGTTGTATTAATTATCCGCTGCGTTGTTTTTGTACACTGTTGCATGCACACACACTTGGCACTAACGTTGGGATGTGTGACCCTGTTGTCATCATCCCGGCATTCCCGTGTCTCCTTACATGGGGGTTGTGGGCGCCACATGTTGCAATGTGGTAAGATGGTTTAAACCGCCGTTGGGGTTATTGGTAATCCAGGTTCTTGTGGCATTGGCGGGGTTATTCATGATGATTCAGGTGGGCTTCTCCAGGCTTATGCATCTCATGTTGCTTATGGTTCTAATAACAACGTGGAGCTCATGGCACTCCTTCATGGGTTGAATTTGCAAATCGTTGAACATCTTAAATGTGATAGTTGAAATGGATTCTATGGTGGTTATCTCTTGGTGGCTCAGAGGGAGATGTGGTGTGTGGTACCTTGAGGATTTTTGGGAGGAAATTGTTGGTTTATCCTACCTAATTCATTGTCATTTCCAACATATTTTTCGTGAAGGTAATTGGGTGGCAGATTGGTTAGCCAAGGAAGGGCTTCAGGTATTGAATTTGATTTTTCTAATAATTCTACAATGCCTCGGGCTCTTCGAGGCCTGATTCGTTTGGATTCTTTGGGCTTCCCTCTTTGCGGTGTTAAGTCTGGTTTCTTTGTGGTGGTTTTCTTTTTCCCTTTTGTCCTAAAGGCTTGTTATAGTTGGTTTTTTTTCTGGTTGTGGTTTTTTGGGGTCACCCATGGACCTTGTTTTGTTACTACGGTATTCTTCCGCCACAAGTGAGAGTTTTATTAATAATTATGGGAGGGGTCACTATTGAACATGTGACATTCCATTCTTTTAAAAAAAAGAAAAAGAAGAAAAAAGAGACTTACTTCATGTAATTGATTACCGAAGTAATACGATACAAGCAAGGGTGAAGTTCTTCATTCCCAAGAACTTTGTTTTCATTTCTCTATTTCTTGCACAATCAAGATTCTCTTATAAGTGTGTGTGTATATATATATATATATATATATAACCCTTGTCTAAAAGCCCTGGCCTAGTCTACTTGGCGATGTAAGTAAGTACTTATAATAATATTTTGGTTCATCCATTATTAATTAGCTAGTGATCATGTGGAACAGGATATATGCATATATATGGTACAATCGAATATATATAACCCAACAATAAATTGACTAGTTAACGAGTCCTTCTGTAGCTTGTATTATTTGAAATTGGCGATGCTTGTAATAAGTACATTTACCTCGATCGTTGCTCTAAAGGGGATTGTATTGTAGACTCAGTGTATGAAATGACCAAATTGTCCCCACTTTTAGGTTTGAATTGACTACATTCCATATTTTTCTTCTACAACCTAAAGCCTTTTCATTTGAAATTCCAGATTTTTGTTCTCTGCCGTGCGCCCCACAACCCAATCTCCTCCACCATCATTGACCACCACAACCCAATCACCTCTACCATCGATGGAACAACCACCTCCACCATTGACGGAGTCACATACTCCATTGCCGACGACCTCCTTGGCCACCATTGACACATGTCCTAATGCTTATTTTGGTCACTGAATAACTAGAAAATTCTACATGTCCTAATGAAAAATGGTGCTTATTCCAGCACGAATCTTGAGAATATTAAGGTAGAGGAGGGAGGGCTACATAATTTTTTCAACAAAAGCACTAGAGAACAGTAAAACAATTAGTTCTTATACATATTGGGAACGTGATGAGAGGAAGATAAAATTACACCTTGAAAATAAAAATGCGTCATATATAGACTCATAAAAGTGGAACGAAAAATGATAAAGCACAAGAGCCCGACACTTTTACTAGTCCAGAAAAAATTTCTGGAAAATGAAAACCCATATAAGGAGGAAAAAAAAATGAAGCGTTGATTGACACAATTACATAAATTTGGTTCCGAAGGATTGGTGAAAAGTCTTGAGCTTTGGTAGAACAAGTCTGAACTTTGAGCGACCCCCTCGTAGGACGCGGTGGCTGATGGATAAATCTTTGTCGTGGTGATTGAGAATTGCCCATTAGTGCTCTCATCGCAGCTCTACTATTTTTGTTATCGCTGTCGCTGAGCTAAAATGGGTGAAGGGTTTTCAGTAACTATTGTTCTTGTTGTTGTTGGGTCCTGGGAGATATAGTGAAAATGGGTTGACATTTTTGGTCGGAGAGAGGAAAAAGGGGCTATAGAATTTTAGATTTGAGTCGTGCTATTTCGATTTCATCTGGGCGCAGGGGTGGTGATTTCGACTTCACTGGTTTCAACTTCACTGGGCAAGATCCTCATCTAGGCTCTTTCGATTTCATTCGGGTGAGGTCCTCATCTGGTTTATTCCATGTAATGAAACGTAGTGTTTCATTTAATAATGAATGAAACATTGCATTTAATTAAGCTTGCAATGCAGAATGGGGACTGCAATAAGAATTTCTCTTTTAAGCCACACCATGTTTTTGGGCCAATGATGTTGCAATGTATTATTTGTCGATCGACTATGTTTATAATTAATAGACGTTGGTGGGTGTAAATATAAGGTCTTACATCATGATCATGCATGCATGCTACTTGCAAGCATTATAATGTACCTTGAGAAACTTAAGGTAATGGGCTTTCATTATGTCGATCGAGAGATTATATGGCATGCTTTTGGGTGCATTTTATTATCAATTTTTAGCTAGATTTTGCATGACTTTTTTTACCATAAGTATATTATAATTTACTAATTAAAACACACACACACACACACATATATATATATATATATAATCCATATAAGAGATGGGGACAAAAATTGATCAGATAGAGGATAAAAAAGTACATCTCTAGCTATAAAGTGAATGTGGGGGTGGGGGTAACGTAAAATTTGGTAGTTGGATCGATGTGCATACATGTGTAGAACAAGATCAGTATAAAGAATGCAAGGACGGTTCCTAGCACCACTTATGGATTAGAATCATTAGATCTCATGGTTCTGAAGTCACTGCTTTTGCTTGTACAAATTATTCACCTCTCTCTCTCTCTCTCTCTCTCTCTCTCTCTAGCTAGCTGCCGACACGGAAGTAGGGCTGCAACCCGACCAACCTGATCCATGTTTGGGCCCGATCTGATCCGATTCGACCCACATCATGGACAAACCAACCTGATATGGGTTGACTCGACCCGAGATTTGAAGTAGGCAAACGAATCGGCTCCAGAACAATGCAAAACCCAAATCTCTCTCGTTCTCACATTCCATCTGCCTTTGGTTTCACTTCAAAAATCCAGTTCAAAAGCTCGATAACAATGCACATGCAGCGAAAGATGTAAAGAAAACAAAGGAATGAAAATAGTACTAAAAATCAATGCTTTACATAGGAAATGGTGCACTATGATCTTCATCATCACCAGTGGAGAAAAGGTGAGAAAAATATTGAAGAAGATGAGGAGTAGATTTGAATCCAAAAGAAAAGTTCGGGTCAAGCGAAAATGGCTGTAGTGGCCCAACAGACTAGACCTTCTTCTTCCACTAGACCACTCCAGCCACCTCCTCTTCAGTCCATGGCTCCACCGCCACTTCCTACTCGCCCTTGCTTCGAACTCGTCGATGATGGAAAGGCCTCTTTCTCTCTCACTCCCCTTCTCTGTCAGGCTTCCTCTAGGGTTTGTTTACCACAGAAAATCATTTTGAATTCACCCGTGAACATATTAATTTGTAATTCCCTTTTAAAACGTCAATATGTGGTTTCAGCAGGTTCAATCGCAAGTTTCTTCAACACGTTTTTTTTTTTTTGATCGGGTCGGGTCGGTTCGCACGGATGTATCGGGTCACAGAATTTTCTGCACAGGCCTACACGGAAGGACGTTGACCACTGTTAATTTGTATGCTTCGCCTTTTTATATGCATGCTTTTCTAGATGCGAGTAAATTGGAAAGACTCCACCAAGTATAGTATATATATATAGTCTTTTCAAGCGTGAAACATAATAAATAACTCAAACCACGTGACAATTAATATGGCTCAACTTTAATGCTTTTTCTACGTGGAGGACAGGAACAAAATTCTCCAAAACGATGTAACTTTTTTTTTTCAAGTATAGAACCTGATATATATGCAACGTCTCTGCAGATATATAGCAGATCGATGACGACGTGTACTGATGATCTTTGGTAAATATATTATTCTTCTTCTGATCAAATCTAACGTCCAAGATTGATCAAAATCTTCAAGAGCTCGAAAGTTCCCCATGCAGGCAGGTGTATGCAATTGGTTATTGCGTGCATGTATCGAATTAATAATACGTTCATGCATGTGGTAATTATATATATAATATACGAATTCTTCATTTGATCAATTGCCACGATGATATTCATGTTCAATATCCCGAATCGTCTTTATTAATTGGCATGCAAGATGCGAGCCTTTATTAATTGGCATCCATGCAATTACTCATATTCTACACTTTTGTTTAAGGGAAATGTCATTATTCATTCATTCATAAAGAGAAACTTACATCCATGATCGGATACATGTGGGGATATCCCCATATCAATCATTTGGAGCTCCACCAGTACACTACTGGACTGATCTAGATTTCATTACTTCTGATACTCTCTGTAGACAAACGTCTAAAATACAAGACTCTGCCTAAACAGAAACTTAACCTCACCCTTCATAGAAAGAGAGGGCTCAATCTCTATAGACAAACCGTCCAAGAGACAAACTCATTTTTTATTTTTACAATACAGTAAGAAAAACAAGAACGAAAAATGATGGATTACAGTTTGGACCAACTCCGATAGACTTTGAGGGCACATGAAGGTAACAAGCTAGCTTGTCTCTTTTCAGCCACGAAAGTCAGATTCGAAAGATATTCTGATGGTGGCAATTCCGGTGATCCGGTGCGTGTGGGGAGAAGAGAGGTCGGAAGAGGTGGCACGTGAGGACCACGTGCAGTTGTGAGTGGCACGTGAGGACCACATGCGATGATTTCCACAAAACCGCCACTATCTTTCGAATGATTTGCAGCCTATAAGCCAACCTACGCATCACATTTGGGGCTTCTCCACATACAAATTTCTTTGTGGCAGACATTGTCTTAACATCTCAACAAACTCTCTCCTAACAGAGAAAGCGTTCTATAAAACAGAACTTAAAGGCCCCATTTGTCCTGCCAGAGAGGAAGAGTACGAGACACTGCTATGGACACCAAATCCAATAACCTATTTCTATATTATTAATAACTAAAATAACAAAAAAACTACAAATAAACACATTAACAACTACGGAACCACAAGCATTGGTGTGACCTCGGACGTCACGCCCAACTCAAGCATCGATCTCTTGAGCCCTAACGACATGAGCACCCATCTCACGCAAGGAAAAAAATAGCCTCCATTGCGCAGGTAGCATCTACGCGCGAGCACTAGCCGTAGCATAACCCACCACTCTCGAACAACTCTTGCCCTAGCACTATAACAAATTTGTCCATTTCCCGTAAGTTTTTTTTTTCCAAGACATAAGTTGGTAGAAAATACTTACCTAATGGTACAAACACCTTCCGTGGGAAAAAAAAACATTTTACCATGAAATCACATTCGACGACAATAAATTCGTAGGAAAAAGTCACTTTTTGCAGCCACTTGGTGTGGCCGCAACACTAGAATAGGAAATAAACTAGTTTTTGTGGCGACTTCATGTTGCCGCAATTTTATTATCTGTCAATTGTTACTTTTTGCGGTGACATTATCTCGCGGAAAAAACTCAAAAGATGAAAAGTGAAAATTACGGTGGGTTTTTATTCTTTTGCGGCGAGAGTAAATCGCTGCAAATGTCCAAAATTGAAAACGGTGTGTTTTCCGTTCCCCCTTATTTCTTCTCCCCCCCAGGCAACCGATGCCCTATTCCTCTAAGTTTTCTCCCGCCCCTCCCCACGCCATCCGCCAACTGTCGAACTATCAGCACCTCACTTAGCTGGAGAGAGTCTTCTTCTTCCATGGGAATGTTCTCTCTCTGTGCGTCTCTCTCTCTCTCTCTCTCTCTCTCTCTCTCTCTCCCTCTCTCTCTCCCTTCGTGATCTTTTCTATTCTTGTTCTTTGTAAGGCTTGGTGTCTCGCGCTCGCTTTCTCAAGGTTCAGTAAACACTGATCGAAGGTAAGGATTTTTTCAGCAATGCCTCAATGTATACTATTTTTGCATCTGTCTTGGTTTTATCCGATTTGGTGGGTTAGTTTTATGAGGTTCTAGGATGAGGGTTTGTATGATGGTTGTTGATTTTGGGATTTTAGAAATTTCTTTCAGAAATTTTGTGTTACTTTGTCGTGTTCCTCTATCATGAAGGGTTTGAGTTTTCTATTTTCCTTATATCAAGTTCTATCTCTATTTTGATTTGTGTTTTTTTTTTTTTTTTTGTGATTTTTGGTTTACCACTTGTGGGTGTTTTCGATTAATCTATTATGTTGTGATTTTGTTGTCAAAGGATGAAGGGTGAAAAAACAAAGTTTGAATTTTGATTGAATGGACCCTTACTAGTTACTATGCCTTTGTCTACAAATAGCACGCCACATTATTCGGGATTGAGAGCCTTAAGCTTGAATGGCCATTGTATGGTTGTATAATGGCTGGATAGATTTTGTACATTGAATGTATTGTGTGAACTCTTGCTTGAATAATGAATGTGTTTAAGTGGATAAGTAGAGGAATATAATGGATTGAACTTATGCAATCATGAGTATGCTTGTCAAGGGCTTATGAGTTCAACCTACTGCTTGATGAGGTAGAATAAGATTCTGTTCTGTTTTGATTTAGGCAATATGAGTTTGCATGCCTTTTTGTACCTTCATCAGTGCAATGATTATTTATTTAAATTTGGCTTCTAGGTTGTTGAAGTTATGGACATATATGGTCAGTTTCTAAGGATATGATATTTGTTTTGTTTTATTTTTATTTCTATTTTTTTGGTTATTTTTAGACAAGGCCTTATATTTCCAAAAATGCTAATTTTTATGGCATATTGCACTGAAAAAGTAGTTATTGAAGAAATACATGTCGATATGGCTGAGAATTTTGTTGCAGAAAAGAGACGTGAACTAATAGAGGTTGTTTATGAGGTTGATGATAAACTTGCCGATGCTTCTCTTACCTATCAAGCAAAATTTTGCTCAGTTTGTTTGGGTTTTAATGGCATTTGGTGTGTTTTGGAAAGCAAACCTCAAGCTGATTAATTGGATTCAGTGGGGTATTTTCCTTACAATTCATTTCAGTTCCCTCTTATCAGTCTATAGCTAGGATTCAGTAAAATGGTTGTTTCTATAACCTAGACTTGCAAGAGAGAAAATTTAAATGAAAAGGTAGAGCAAGATCAACTTGAGTGTAGTTTTGGATCCATGATGCAGCAAACTAGATCGATGAAATTAGTTTGCGTGATAGGGATAGTTATAAGTGCTATATTTGGATATTGAAAATACAATTTTTGATATTAACAATGATCAATAGTCAAAGACACTAGTCAAAGACTTTGAAACTTTGCGAAACCTTGCCATAGTTGCATACTTGCGTCAGAATAAGTTTCAAGTTGCATTAGCAGCCTAAGTTTTCAAGTTTCAGAATAATCTAGTAATCGGTGAGATTTTCTATGCAATTTCATTTGTTTTATATATATATATATCCTGTCTCTAAGTAAAAATATTTTTAGGATCATGATCATTGTCATTGGTACTTCAGTATAGGTGGAAGCAACAATTGAATATATTTGTCACCATGAAGGTGATGGAGCTATTCTTGTATTCCTTATGGGCTGGGATGACATGCATTTCAACATTCTGTAATTACTAGGGGTAATTGTGGTTCAAAAAAATATACTTTCCTACTCTTCTTTGCATGACCTTCTTGTCTTTAATTTTATTGTTAAACTGTGTGCACATATCAATTTTATGTAGATATAGATGCATTTTCCAACAGGATGAATATTCTTTATTCTGATATTCAAATCTTTGATGGGCACAATGGATGCCGCTAGCATTTTTACATGGGAGCATTTGTTGAATCATGTGTTAGGTGCAATGCCTCGTGGACTTGGTCTGGAGGAATGGCTTCAAGCTTTGCCTTGTGCGTTGGTTGATTGAGTTTGTGAAGACTGACAAGGAATTCCAGAGCAGAGGCATGGAAATTGGCCTCTTTCTTTTCTTTTTTGTTTTTACCTTGAAAAAGACTACACTTTATTTCCTGTCTACTTGAAGGCCTAACCCATCTGACATGAACTGGTTGGCTTGAACTGGGTCTTGTGGATTAAAGGAAGATCTCCAGTTATTTAGCAGACCAGTCCCGTGATATGTGAACTTGGTTTATGATTATATGGTTGTGCTATTTATTGTGTTGCACTCAAGTGTTAGATGGATAAAATATCTACATTTGTGTTGGATTGGATTACATGGGTAGCAAGCATGTTGATATGCCTTACAATTTGACTCTTTGAGTTATATACATGGGAGTGTGAAGTGGAATGATGTGAATTGGTACTAAATATTGAAGTAATATGTTGATTAGGATTGTTGTTGGTGTGTATGAAGCTTGAAAGAACATTTATAGATTGATATTAACAGTTGGACAGACTATGTTGAAAGTGGTTTTATTGCATTTCATGGTTGTGTTGGTCAGTATATAACTTTTTAGCTCATATTAGACATTTTTTTATGATCATTTTTGGCTTAGTCTCATTTTTTGTTTTTGCTTTAACATTTTTTTTTACTTCTTTTAGTATTTGCCAAAACGTTTTTTTGCCGAAACAAGTTTTTTCCACCAAATATTCTAGTGGGTAATACTAATACCCACCAATACCTCTCGCGGTAATTGCTCCTGTTCCCACGAGCATAAACGAAAATGGACTTACTTTTGTGACGAGCTTCATCAGCTCTTGCCGCGAGATGTGTCGTGGGAAAACATAGGTATTGGCCATGAATTAAACCTTTCGTGGGTTATAATACTTTTTGCTGTGAATTATACGCTACGAGCTTCCCATAACGAAATTTTGTGGGAATAGAGTTTTTCCTTGCAGATTGAGTCCAATCCAAAGGCTCAGCATCACACTCAGGTCAACAAAAAACAAAAAACAAAAAAAAGAAAAACAAACAACAAAAACACTAAAATGGAACAACACAGAAATAGAAAAACAAAAATGGACGAACAATGCATAATGCGACGGCAGTGGCATGTGTAGAACACTGGTCACTCTGGGAGGAAAGCTGATGGTCAATCTTGGAAGTCTCGGAGTCAAGGATGCCAGAGAAGCCGAGCGTGACATTGGCAGAGGGCTCCTTGGTGGCGTGTAATGGTCATGCGCTGACGAGATCCGGACCTTCATCCCGCGCATACGGGCTATGCTTCACTCCGATGGATGCCGGATTTGGTTGTCTTGAAGATCGGCGGCAGGGCGTCATTCCGGTGGGGCGCGTGTAGAAGGGTGACGGCTGGAAAGACCCGAACGACGATCCTCCCTTATTTGGCCTAAAAAACACAAAAAAATAAAACCAAAAAACACGTCACAGAAACTAAAATGGATAGAGGAGAAGGGAGGGGGAAGGAAAAATAGAGGGGGGAGGAGCCGAAGCTCCCACCCCCTTTCATTAGGTCTGGAGTTTGGGAGAGTTTAGAGAGAAGGTACAAGGTGTTTTTCTAGAGGAATATTTTCATTTATTGATCACTCTTTTAGTAAGTTTTGAGTGAAGTGATAATTTTAAAATTTATCTTTCAAATCAAATTCTTGCCTTGATTGAGAATATTATTTATGACCATCATTTTATTTGAATAAAATTAAGGCCCCATCAATGTTCTTTATAATTAGAAAATGATTTATACAGTTTGAGGGTACTACACAAGCCTTACGTAATCCTTTTTGAAAAAAAAGTGGAGTTCAACTCATGAGACCTACATGAGATACTTACTTTTAATTTATGATGAGCCCTGCATTCTTTTAAAAGGATTGAGTGGGGGCAGTTTGCACACCCTGAAACTATATCTAGTATTACTATTTCTTATAAATAACTAGTTTGCATTTTATAATCTCATTTTTCCTCTCGAAAACATAAATAATCTTTCAAAGCAATTTTTTTAATTCTAAGTTCTGTATGATGTTTATTCCCAAAAATAGAATTCTAATTATCTTTTTGTACAAAATAATAAATTAAAGATTTATATTTTGGCAGGTTTGCTTTTGTTAGTGCATAACACAATCGAAAAATAAGTTTTTGAGCTGCATTGTATGATCTTTTAGATCCTTGAATTTCCTATGAAATGTTCCGAAGGAGACACATGATATATATCATGACACTCGTTCAATGATACACACTACAACATAATTTGTCTTTTGTGACAGAGAAAATAGTCACAAAAATAACCAAAACGTCACTAAAGACATTTGGTGATGGTTTCAAACCGTTACTACGACCGTCACCTAATGTGCATTACAGAAAATAATTGGTGACGGTTTACTATTGAATCGTCACTAAAAATATTTTTAGTGATGATTGGAGGTGTTTCGTTTGGTGTAATGTTCGAAAGTTCTCTTTTTTGTGATGGTTGAGATTAGCCATAGAAAATAACGTTCGGACGTTCAATCGTCAACCCAACCAATTGGCATTCGAATGAAAAAAGTTGACATTCGTTGATTATAGTTTGAATGTATCATATTTACGTTCGAATTTTCATTCGAACGTAAGGGGTATAATGTTCGGATGTTAGTTCGAATGTTAACGAAGAAGCGCTTGAATACAAGTGGTACGTTCGGAGGTTTGTTCAAGCTTTAATCATTTAAACATTCGAACATTTTGTTCGTTTGAGGGTGAGTACATTTGAACGTTAAGTCGTATGTTTGAACATTATGTTATAATTTTGTGTAATTACATTTGAACATTGGTTTGAATGTGAACCAATGTTCGAACGTTTTTTATTTACATTCGAATGTACAGATCAGAAATACTAATTTCATAAAGTAAAAAAAAAACCAATTGTATAATATTGCACACCATCATTTAACAACTAATAATGTCTTATAAAGTTTCAAAATTAGATATTAAAAGTTATATACATTGATAAAATTAATGTCTTGTTCTTTCCTCACCCACCGCGATTCTGCTGCAATGATATAACACGCTCCATTTGCACCATCATCTCCCGTTACACTTGATCTTGGACTTCACTGCGTATGCTTTCCTTCTGGTTTCTTTGTTGGTCCTGCAAACGTGTCCCTAAATGAGACTGTTGTTCTAAGAGGGACTGCAACTCTTGCTGTCTCGACCTCAATACTCATTCTTGCGCCGTGCATCTTCTAAATCTTTGGTAAAATTATTAATTTGTGAAGTCAATGAGGTTGAGGAGGATGAACTGGAATGCTTGAAAGATCGTCTCAAACCTCTTGCCATACTAGACGTGGGGCTCGAGCACTTGCGTGAATATGTCTATGTCATTCGGAGAGGATTCCCCAGAAACTGACTGCATCTCCATCATTTTTTCCTGTAATTTGAAAGAAAACACACAATAAGTAACGTATTAAAATAAATACAAATAAAAAATAAATTATTCACATGTCGTATAATTTATTTAACAAAATTAATATCGTTTACATAATTATCAGCAGCGGCAGGATCTATCCACTCACTACGCTCGTTAGTGTGATCAGCAACATAGACATGAATGAGGGAAAAGTTTTCAGGATCATAACGTTTCTAACAAAGCGACATTAGCAATTTTAAAAAGATAATGTTAGTACTTAAATAAAAGAATATCAAAAAAATAAATGAATTCTATAATTTATTAATTACCATTTCATCAACAAAACGGTGGAATGACCTTGAACCGGCACAATGGTGGACAGTCAGAGCGGATCTATTCTCTGCATTTGTAGAACTTAAGTGCTACAAAATTAATGAAGAATGTTAATTGTAGAATGAATATAAATGTAAATAATTAAAAGATATAAATCTAGAATATTTGATAATCTGGAGCTGCGAAAAGATCATAACACTTTCTCCAATCGTCTAACTTCATTTGCTAGAAAGAAGATGTGTAACCTCTTTCAACATCTCAAACTTTTTGAAGTAGTCATGATATCGTCCCCTGTGCTGTCAGAACAGTGAAGCCATCAACTCATTCATAGTTCTCGAATCCTTACTACGGCCAAAGTCAAAGTTGAATTCATTCTAATAAGTGAATTACGTCAAAAATATGATATACTAATCTAGGTGAAAAAATGCACTCTCAAAGTAAACTCACCAGCACACTACTCCGAATGTGCTCCTTAATCTCATTCGGAACATCTCGTCATGATTGCACATAAAATGAAACATAAGATCGAACTACTGTGTCAATATAGGAGGAAAGCGCCAATGCACTATCATCACTCCTCCAGTGGAATTATCAAGAATGGTGACCTTGAATTTTCCGTGCCTTCTATTTTTCTTAAGAGAAATGTCACGTGTATAGCCACGACAGCGATGAACGGATGCATCAACTAAAAGATAATAGTATCATTATAGTTATATACTATTAATATATTATCAACGACATTTCCTTACTGGTAGGTGTCGATTGTCTGTCGTTCTCTTGCGTATTAACTTGATCTTCAGGAGCATATTCCTCGGGTGGGGAGTCCTCAATGGGTTCAAGATTTGGACTTGGCAGATGAGGCACATTTTTTCGCTGTCGTTTTGGCGGCATCCTCGAAAATGATTAATATGATAAAGAAAATTAGTTAGAAGAAATTATGAAAAGTACAATATTCTATAGTCACCTATATGAATAAAATATTTAATACTTTTATACTTCATCTTCGAATGTATTTTCCATTTGTTTCAGAATCTCCCTCAATAACATATTTGTCATCATCATCAACCTCTTCTTCGTCTTCTTCTTCTTCCTCACTTACTTGAATTGAATGATCATTTAATATGGATGGGTTGAGATAGACGGGTGACACATCATCTCTACACAAGGGGAGCAACTCGAGTACATCGAGATCAACAAACAAGTTAATACCCTCTCCATCTTCTTGGTAGGCTTCTACAATTGGAGTGTCATCTTCATCTCCACTATTCTCGTAATCCGCACTCGTTCCTGCTTCACATATATTTTGAACAACAAATTTTTGTACGACTTGCCAAGTTATCTATCCACTATCTTCAACAACGATTTTCATTGGATCAATCAAGTAATAGACTTGGATAGCTTGACAAGCCAATACGAATGGATCATCTTTGTACCATTTAGATGCAGTATTGACACTCGTAAAGTGATTATCCCTATGTATCGAAACTTGACCACCATCTAAATCCCACCATTCACATTTAAAAACAAATGTTACAGACTCACCCAGATATTTCAATCCGATAATATTATGTATGACACCATAATAGTCAATATCATTTGTTCCATGACTCTCCTCGACCAATATTATACGTTGGAACGTTAATTGTTATGTTTGAACTTTAAACACATATGTGTGAACAGTTTATTTGAACGTTCGAACATATGTTATATTATGTTCGAACGTTAATGCAGAGCAATTTAAAATTAATACAAAAGATGCATCAATAGTACTAATAATTTTTTTTCCTTTTCTATTTTCAAAATGTGGCTCATCCTTTGCATACCAAAAAACGGGGAAGGGAAGGAGCCACCCAGGATACTGCTCAGATCGAGACTCGTATTGTTAAAGTGGAGTGAGAGGTCCTGATTAATGAGTTCGACGAGCTTAGATGGGAGTAGATGAACCTCAGAGATATCTTCATCAGTAAAGGCTCGGAAAATATATGCACATTGAGGGGGAAGGTATACCCCTCAATGGTTCGGGAGTTCTATATGGGATGTGCTCCATGTCTCAGGACACATCCTCTCACATCGTGACTGTACGTTGTGTTTCGTTTGAGATTTCACCAGATGTCATCGCTGAGCTCTTCAGGATTCGTCGAGTAGTTGAGACATCGACTATAGTTGACTCTCAGACTGGTGACACAGTCGTGGTTCACACATCTACATCTACACATTGCACACTCAATGCAGATGTAGGCACTTCTGCATTATCTACTGGCCCAGTTGAGCCATCATTAGCCAGAGATGCAGATTAGTTAGAGGCCGAGGGTATTGACTGTGATGCTCAGGATGATGGTCGAGACGATGATTTCTACATCCTCACCGAGAGAGATCTCACCCAGATCGAGAGGAAGAACGCCTTCAACCAAATACATCTGCTACCTTTTTTTTCCCTTTGTTGCAGCTTATTATTGCAACAAACCTGAATCCTGTGGCTTATAAGACCACATTTAGTCAGATTCGGGCACAGTTTTTGATACGAGTGACACGTGGAGATCTCATCGATTTGTCATTGCGCATCTTTGAGAGGATTCGTTACGAGACAAACATCGTCTCCACAGACAACCTCCCATACGGTGTCATCATCAGTCGGCTATTACTTGCTCGAAGAGTGCCACTCCAGTAGAGGAGCTGGTCACAGATTAGATAAGCCCCATCGACATGAGCACGCATCGACGTGGCATTGGACAGGCGAAAGGCTATCCTCGACGTCAGCCACCCCCTGTAGCGGATCTAGTTCTTCTGACGCAGCCTAGGCCCGGTGTGGAGAGTAATAGTCAGCAGCTGACGAGTACATCTGCGGGAGATGCACGGCCTACTTGGGTTGATGCGGTGATCTCATAACTGACTGCACATATTGATCGACAGATTGTGGTTGTAGAGGAGTCTGTCGCCGAGATAGCCCATCGTGTAGTTATCCTCAACGAGAAGGTTGATACCTTGATCAAGAAGATATAAAGTACTACGAATTTCATGAACAATGCGTTCGTGTGAGTGTTGTTTACAAAATTCTATTATATTTTGTATTTTGCTTTTAATATATGTAAGGAACAATCTTATTTAATATATATATTATTATTTAATTTCAATTCTCAATCTTCTTTAATGTTAGATTTTTCAACTTTAATACTAAATCATTGTACTTCAAATATATATAAACATAAATACATATTTATATATGTATATATAAATATATAATTAGATTTTACAAATTGTGTATATATAAATATATATTACAGTTTTTTAGACTTGTTCACAAATTATGCACTATAAAAATCACATAATTTTTAAATTAGAGTCATATTTAATTTAAATTTACAATTAACGTTCGAACATTGGCACCAAAACATTTCACGTTCATATGTAAGTAGTATTAATGTTCGAACGTATATGTGACGTTCGAACTTAAATTTTCCCTCTGTTCGAACATCAAAAAAATCTCATACGTCTATAGTGACAGTTTCCAAAAACCGTCACAGAAAATACTTTTTAGTGACGGTTTAGGGACTATCACAATTTCCCAACCACTACTAAAAAATAATTATGTTGCAGTGACACGGTGAATCAATTAGGCGGGCGCGGGTTTATATGATCGTTAAGTTCCAAAATAGGCTTGATTTTTTATATATAGTTGATGAAAATTTCTGGTTTTCCCATATGAAATGAACGTAATGAACGTAGGGCCGGTACTACCGGTACGTGTGGGATTAAGGAGTGAGGTTTCCCATTTGGTCGACTTCAATCAAATAAATTACGACAAAGGCAATGATCACATGAAAACTTTAATTGAACCTGGCAACACATAGCTGGTTTGGGCTCATATATTTTATAATATTGCTGCATGTATTACTTGCCAGATACTGCATGCGCTAGCTCATGATGTATTCGCAGTGGTTTTAGTAAACTAGCTGCAGGCTCATCCCGCTCAGCCAAGGAAACACCAAACTCGATGATCTGTGTTACAAGCATCTAATTTGTGTCACTTCCATGCACGAATCCAATTATTGGCGATTCAGCTAGCGGAAACACAATCAAGAAAAGACCAAATTAGCAAGCTAGCTTGATTTGGTCTCTGCTTGCTCGACATTTTTCAGTTAAGGTCATCGATCTAAGGTTATCTTCCAAAGGTAAATCATTCATGTGTTAATCGTGTATGGTCGCTTGTTTCTTTTCATTTTGCATTTCTAGTTGCACTACAAAATGGTAAGTTTGCACAGAACACGCAGTAGTACTACCAGCATTAATTAATCCAGATTATCAGAAGAAGCTGCAAATGTTTTGGTGAAAGATTCACAAGCATTATTTTAACTATATTGTATGTCAAACATTTCTCAGAACTCACTTGAACAAAAAGGAGTTTAACACTTAATAATTAATATGACCAAAATCTAGCACTTGAAAAGACCTCTCGTCACGAGTAGTAGTATATAGTAGTACTTCACGTTTCCTCTTGCAAAAAGTGGAAATCCCTTATTCAGATCGATATATATATATATATATATTTATTTTATTTTATTTTATTTTATTTTATTATATTAATTACGCTTCATTTCCTTGCTAGCCTTCAGAGAAATATAGCTCCAGCCCTTTTAAGCAAGGGGACAAGCTCGCTCCTTAGGTTGAGACTCATGACCTCTCTTGTACCACCAATGAAAGTTTGCCCTATGAAAACAATAGGAACGCTTGGCTGACAACCTCGTTGCAGCAGTTCCTTCTCAATTTGATGTCCATTCGACATCTGATCAAGCTCGTACACCGTAGGGTTAGCACCAAACCCAGTTATGAGTGTCTTGATGGAGTAGCTCATGCAGCAACTGCTCTTGCTGAAAATAACCACTGGTCTTTCACTCACCAAGCTTGCCACAGTATCCATTAATGCCAAATTAAAACAGTAATTAGAAGACTGCTGAAATTGGACGTACGTAATGTCAGGCCGCGGGGAGATCTTCTTGCAAGTGAGTTGTGTATGGTGCTTAATTGCAGTGAAGAGCTTGAACTACCATGGAGGTCTATTTATAGTGCTAAAAGGTGTATTGTTTTCTAGAATAGAACAACCATATATGCACTAAGAAGGAATAAAATTTTGCAAAAGATATGTGATTGGATTCCCAGATAATTAACTTTATATTCATACATGATTACATGATAGAGACCCTCCTTGTTTCCATGGAAATGGACTAATAATTAATACGTTGCAAATCAGCCAGTTCACATCTCCAACCATCTTTTTCGGATAAGCCAAGTGCATGTCATGGTATTGTCGTTTTAATAGTACTTTCAGAGATCGAATAACAAGTTGCAAACACATGATTGCATTTACATGGCTACGTATATATTGTCTGATTAATTTAGAGAAGTTCAACATTATATAAGAAAAAGCTAAATTTATGTTCAAGGTACGTCGGTCCGTACTATCGATTATTCCCCACCCCCCACCCAACACCTTTACCCTATGATTTTCTCAATCATGATCATGAGTTTTCCTTCGCTTCATAGAAACTGATCACGTACCTATCTATATTTTTGAAGCATCTGCCGAGGTGATAAAGGAAGCATTGGGTTTATCTATTTGGAAAGCACTTTTTCTCCCCTTGCAAGATTCGCATTCAGTACTGTGATGCAGGAAAACCGAAAGCCAATTGAAAGACACGATCAAAAAGAGTAAATTGAAAATATAATATGCTTAGAAAAGAAAAGTAATTCGCCCCCATATAGCACAAAATCAATCTACGTACGTAGAAACCGTACAAGATGGAGACAATGATTCCTTAAGAATCCACAAATTATAAATGATGTTGACCCGGCTTGTAACTATTAGAATCAAAGAAATAACATTATTATCTAATTAATTTTGACAGTTAAAATGAAAAAAAAAAAAAAAAAACATATGATCAGATCAGTACGCGACAATCTTAATGAGATATATATTTATATATATATATATTTATATAATCATGTATCAATTTAGAGATATTGTAAGTGAAAGATGCTTGATAATTAAAGAATGTGAATTTGTACTTTATGTTTTTCCTATTTACTTGATAATTACTTTGTTCATGTAATTTGTAGACCCAGTGTATGAAATGACCAAATTGTCCCCATTTTTAGGCTTGAATTGACTACATTAACTATCTTTCTTCTACAACCTAAAGCCTTTTCATTTGAAATTCTAGATTTTTGTTCTCTACTGCACGCTCCACAACCCAATATCCTCCACCATTGTTGACCACCACAACCTAGTCTCCTCCACCATCGACGGAACAACCACCTCCACCATTGATGGAGTCACATACTCCACTGCCGACAGCCTCCTTGGCCACCATTGACATATGTCCTAATGCTTATTGTGGTCACTAAATAACTAGAAAATTCTGCATGTCCTAGTGAAAAATGGTGCTTATTCTAGCACAGATCTTGAGAACATTAAGCCAGAGGAGGGATGGCTACATAATTTTGTCAACAAAAGCACCAGAGAACAGTAAATCAGTTAGATCTTATACATAATGGGAACGTGATAAGAGGAAGATAAAATTACACCTTGAAAATAAAAATGCATCATATATAGACACATAAAAGTGGAACGAAAAATGACAAAGCACAAGAACCCGACACTTTTTCTGGCCCAGAAAAAAATTTATGGAAAATGAAAACCCATATAAGGAGAAAAATACTGGAGTGTTGATTGACACAATTACATAAATTTGGTTCCCAAGGATTGGTGAAAAGCCTTGAGCTTTTCGCAGAACAGGTCCGAACTTTGAGCGACCCCCTCATAGAACACGATGGCTGAAGGATAAATCTTTGTTGTGGTGTTTGAGAATTGCCAATTAGTGCTCTCATCGCGGCTTTGCTGTTTTTGTTGTCGCTGAGCTAAAATAGGTGAAAGGTTTTCAGTAACTGTTGTTGTTGTGTTAGGTCATGGGAGATATGGTGAAAATGGGTCGACATTTTTGGTCGGAGAGAGGAAAAATAGGCTATAAAATTTTAGATTTGGGTCGTGCTATTTCGACTTCATCTAGGCACAGGGGGGCGATTTCAACTTCACTGGGCGAGGTCCTCATCTGGGCTCTTTTGATTTCATTTGGGCGAGGTCCTCATCTGATTTATTCCATGTAATGAAACACAGTGTTTCATTTAATAATGAATGAAACACTGCGTTTAATTAAACTTGCAACGCAGCCCCCATTCGGGACTGCAATAAGAATTTCTCTTTTTAGCCACATCAATTTTTTGGGCCTATGATGTTGCAATGTATTATTTGTCGATCGACTATGTTTATAATTAATAGACGTTGGAGGGTGTAAATATAAGGTCTTACATCATGATCAGCATGCATGCCACTTGGAAGCATTATAATATAATTTGTTAAGATCCCTTGTGAAACTTAAGGCAATAGGCCTTAATTATGACGATCGAGAGATTATATGGCATGCTTTTGGGTGCACTTTATTATCAATTTTTAGCTAGATTTTGCAAGACTTTTTTTACCATAAGTATATTATAATTTACTAATTAAAACACACACACACATATATATATATATATATATATATATATATATATATAATCCATACAAGAGATGGGGACAAAAATAGATCAGATAGAGGATAAAAAAGTAGTACGTCTCTAGCTATAAAGTGAATGTGGGGGCAGGAGGTAATGTGAAATTTGGTAGGTGGATCGATGTGCATATATGTGTAGAACAAGATCAGTATAAAGAATGCAAGGACGGTTCCTAGCATCACTTATGGATTAGAATCATTAGATCTCATGGTTCTGAAGTCACTGCTTTTGCCAGTACAAATTATTCACCTCTCTCTCTCTCTCTCTCTCTCTCTCTCTAGCTAGCTGCCGACACGGAAGGACGTTGACCACTGTTAATTTGTATGCTTCGCCTTTTTATATGCATGCTTTTCTAGATGCGAATAAATTGGAAAGACTCCACCAAGTATAGTATATATATAGTCTTTTCAAGCGTGAAACATAATAAATAACTTAAACCACGTGACAATTAATATGGCTCAACTTTAATGCTTTTTCTACGTGGAGGACAGGAACAAAATTCTCCAAAACGATGTAACTTTTTTTTTTTTCAAGTATAGAACCTGATATATATGCAACGTCTCTGCAGATATATAGCAGATCGATGGCGACGTGTACTGATGATCTTTGGTAAATATATTATTCTTCTTCTGATCAAATCTAACGTCCAAGATTGATCAAAATCTTCAAGAGCTCGAAAGTTCCCCATGCATGCAGGTGTATGCAATTGGTTATTGCGTGCATGTATCGAATTAATAATATGTTCATGCATGTGGTAATTATTTATATAATATACTAATTCTTCATTTGACCAATTGCCACGATGATAACCATGTTCAATATCCCGAATCGTCTTTATTAATTGGCATGCATGCAATTACTCATATTCTACACTTTTGTTTAAGGGAAATGTCATCATTTATTCATTCATTCATCAAGATAAACTTACATTCATGACCAGATATATGTGAGAATATTCCCATATCAACTATTTGGACTCCACCAGTACATTACTAGACTGGTCTGGACTTCACTGGTTTTGATACTTTCTACAGACAAACGTTCAAAAGACAACATTCTACCTAAGCAGAGACTCAATCTCACCAGTCATAGAAAGTGATGGCTCAATCTCTATAGACAAACCGTCCAAGAGACAAACTCTTTTTTTATTTTTACTATACAATAAGAAAAGCAAGAGCGAAAAATGATGAATTATAGTTTGGACCAACTCCGGTAGACTTTGACGGCACATGAAAGTAACAAGCTAGCTTGTGATCTCTTTTCAGCCACGAAAGTCAGATCCGAAAGATATTCTGGTGGTGGCGATTCTGGTGATCCGGTGCGTGTGGGGAGAAGAGCGGTAGGAAGAGGTGGCGTGTGAGGACTACACGCGGTGATTTCTGCGAAACTGCCATTATCCTCCGAACGATTTGCAGCATGAGAGTCTTCTTGTGTTGCGCATGTCTCTCGAGAGTTGCTGAAAAACTGTAGATCTAACTTTTTTGGCTTTAAAGGAAGACATATAAACTAAGAAAGGAGGAAATGATAGAGAGAAGAAGGAGGAGAAAGAAGAAATAAGGAAATGAGAGGGGAAAAGAGGAGGAAGCCGTGGTTTCCTTGTTCAACGAAACTCAGATCTAGAAGCCTTTTTTTAGAGTGAGAGAGAGAGTTCTGGAAGGGAAAGATAATGTGGATGAAAAATAATAAATGTTATATGCTACTCATATTCTACAGTACTTGGCACGCATTGTAAAAGTTAGAACTTCAAACTAGAAGTAGAGGAATTGGAAAACAAAGTTTAGAAGAAATTGTATACTTCTCATTATTATCAGAAAGACTTTGTGAATGAAAAGGCTAGACAATGATTGTATTTATACACATAAAGACTAATGAATATTTGTACAATGGCTGCCACGTGCTTGTAACTAACTTATCTGACTATACACATCAGACTCTTCATAATTGAATTAACTGTCAACTAGCTGTAGATGAATCTCTTTGCTTGGCTTCTCGAGATTTTAGTTCCAATCTCTCTATGTGGCTTTGTATATTCCAACACCCCCCTCAAGATGAGAATGGATGTTGATCATTCCTATCTTGCGAATTAAATGATGAAAATTGAGAGATCTGAGAGGTTTAGTCAATATATAAGCTAGTTGATGCTTTGAAGGAATGTGAATTATTTTGATAAGGCCTGCTTGTAGTTTCTCTCGAACAATGTGGCAATCTAGTTGTATATGCTTGGTACTTTCATGGTGAACAAGATTAGAAGCAATATCAGAAGCAGGTTTGCTATCAGTATACAATAATGCGGCTTGAGAATGAAGAACATTTAAGTCAGCCAGAAGGTAGAATAGCCATTGAATCTCACAAGTTGTAAATGCTAAAGCTCTGTATTCAGATTCAGCAGATGATTTGCTAACAATGGGTTGCTTTTTTTTTTTTTTTTTTTTTTTATTTTTTTTATTTCCAAGAGATAAGAGAATCTCCTATAAAAACTATGAAACTAGTCACACTTCTTCTAGTATCTAGGCAACCACGCTAATCACTATCAGAATATGCTTTTAAATGTAAGGGAGATGCTGTAGACATGAAAATCCCTTGACCTGGTGTGGCTTTGATGTATCAAAGTACTCTCTCAGCAGCTTAAAGATGAATGGTGCTAGAAGTGGCCATAAACTGACTTAAAGCTTGAACTGAGTAAGCTAAATCAGGTCTGGTTATAGTGAGGTACAGTAATCTGCCAACAAGTATTCTATATGAAGTAGGATCAAAAGGGGAGAGGAATCATTTGCACTTAGCTTTAGGGTAGATTCCATAGGAAAAGCTACTAGTTTACAACCAGAAAAGCCATTGTCTGGCAAGATATCAAGGGCATACTTCCTTTGACACAATGTGATGCCTTTGGCTGATCTAGCTACTTCTATCCCCAACAAGTATTTTAATTCTCCCAGATCCTTACTAGTAAAAGAGTCATGTAAAAATTTCTTTACAAGATTGATCTGATCAATGCTATCGGATGCTAGAATAACATCATCAACATAAATGAGCCAAACTATAAAAGCTGTTGAGGTTTGTTTGATGAATAGAGAGGAGTCTGATTTCCCTTGAGTAAAACCATATTGAATCAGAGAATAGGACAGTTTGGAAAACCACTGTCTTGAGGTCTTGTTTCAAACCATAAAGGCTCTTCTTAAGTTTGCATACTCGAGGGTCATTGGAAGATAATATTCTAGTGGTAACTGCATCTACACTTCTTCATCGAGGCCTCCATGCAAAAAAGCATTGTTTACATCTAGTTGATGTAAATACCAATGCTTTATGGCAGTAACAACAAGTAAAACTCTTACAGTTGTCATTTTTGCAATAGCAAAAAGTATAAAAAAAATAAAAACATTCTTGTTGAGTGTATCCTTTTGCTACTAGTCTAACATTATACCTCTCAACTGAGCCATCAGTTTTGAATTTGACACGATAAATCCATTTACAACCTATTGCAATCTTATTAGGAGGTAAAATAATAAGTTCCCAAGTGTTATTGATTTCAAGAGCTTTGATTTCTTCTACCATAGCAGTTTGCCATTGAGAATGGGAAATGGCTTGTTTAAAAGTTTTAGGTTCAAAGGTTGAAGAAACATCAGATACAAAGGCTTTATATTTAGGGGACAACTGGGAATTACAAAGAAAATCAAGTATAGTGTAAGGCTTACCAGAGAAAAGAAGAGAACTACAGCTGAGAGATGCTTGAGGTTCTGAAGTTGCTTGAGTCATTCTATCACAGTAAAGTCTTGTAAATATGCAGGAGGATGCCTTATTCTTTCGGACCTTCTAAGATTTTCAATTTGGAAATTTGAAGGCTCAGGTTGCTGAGGTGTATTAGAAGATCTTTCGGTAAGTGAATCAGAAGGTTGTTGAGTAAATGGGATATTAGATTGTGTTGAGTCATAGATTTGAGGAAAGTTAGGAAAAATGAAAGGTGTATGGACAGTGTTAGGTATGGAAGGAAATATGGATTCATGAAAACCACATTCCTGGATACAAAGGTTTTAAGAGTGAGAAGATCAAGGACTTTATAACCTTTGATGTTTGGTGGATAACCCAGAAAAAGACACTTTGAGGCTCTTGGTTGGAATTTGTTTCGATGATTGATGATTGTGCTAGCAAAACACAAGCAACCAAAGACCTTGAGATAGTTATAATCTAGTGGTTTTTGAAACAAAAGGAAGTATGGAGTTTTATTTTTGAGAATAGATGAATGAGTTCTATTGATGATATGTGTAGCAGCTAATACACAATCAATCCAGTAAGGAAGAGGTAATTTCGATTGGAAAATCAATGCTCTAGCTACATTTAATAGGTGTTGATGCTTTCTTTCAACCCTTCCATTTTCCTGAGGTGTTTCAACACAAGAGAGTTGATGAATTATGCCATGTTCTTGATAAAAAAATAAGCATTTTAAACTCTTGTTTATTGTCTGTTCTAATGGTTTGAATGATTGTGTTGAATTGAGTTTGTATATAGGTAACAAAATTGGTAAGAATAGCTCGAGTATCTGTTTTACTTTTCATGAGATAGAGCCAAGTGAAACGAGTGTAATCATCTACAATTGTAAGAAAGTAATTGTAGCCAGAATATGATTTGGTGGAAAAGGGACTCCAGATATCAGAATGGATCAATTGAAAAGCTTTATTTGAATGACTATTTGAGACAGGAAATGTTAAATTCTTTTGCTTAGCTAATGGACAAATTTCACAGATGTGATTATGAGTAACTTGTACAATAGGACCTGATGCACTAATGATTTGCAATCTTGCAGGTGGGATGTGTCCTAATCGATGGTGCCAAATATCGGAATTGATATTACCATGTAAAACTTAGAACTTCAAACTAGAAGCAGAGGAATTGGAAAAGAAAACTTAGAAGAAACTGTATACTTCTCATTATTATCAGAAAGACTTCGTGAATGAAAAGGCTATATAATGACTGTATTTATACACATAAAGATTAATGAATATTTGTACAATGGCTGCCACATGCTTGTAACTAACTTAATTGACTATACACATCAGACTCTTCATAATTGAATTAACTGTCAACTAGTTGTAGATGAATCCCTTTGCTTGGCTTCTCGAGATTTTAGTTCCAATCTTTCTATGTGGCATTGTATATTCCAACACGCATCGTGATTTAATTTCTTGTGCGCGCGCATCCTCAATTAATCATATTTAGATCGATTAAAAGGATGTGCTAGATAACTCGATTAGAAGGATGTTCTATTGTGTGTGTGGGGGCAGATATATATTATACTAAATTCTAAAAGTATTTAACAAATTTATTTTAATATACTCGACATTAATTAATCGTTCTAGAAGGGTACTGTATATAGCTATTAAGTATATTTTATTGCAAGTACGTACTCATGGCCGAATATTTTCATTTATTGACCACTCTTTTAGTAAGTTTTGAGTGAAGTGAAGATTTTAAGATTTATTATTTAAATCAAATTATGTCATGTGAATGATGTATAGTGTAAAGATTTTAAAATAGAGTTATTCTTGCCTTGACTGAGAAATATTATTCACGACCATCATTTCATCTGAATAAAAAGGCCCCATCACTATTCTTTATAATTAGAAAATGATTGATACATGAGTTTGAGGGTACTACACAAGTCTCATGTAATCATTTTTAAAAAAAAGTGGAGTTCAACTGAAGAGACCTACATGAAAAACTTACTTTTAATTTATGATGAGCCCTACATTCTTTTAAAAGGACTGAGTAGGGCAGTTACTGAGTAGGGTAGTTTGCACACTCCAAAACTGTATCTAGTATTACTCTTTCTTATAAATAACTAGTTTTTATTTTATAATCTCATTTTTCCTCCGGCAAACATACTCTTTCAAAGCAATTTTTTAATTCGTTCTGCATGATGTTTATTCCCAAAAATAGAATTCTTATATTTTTGTACAAAATAATAAATTAAAGATTTATATTTTGGTTTGCTTTTGTTAGTGCATAACACAACCGAACAATAAGTTTATTGAGCTGCATAGTATGATCTTGGAGATCGTTGAATTTCTTATGAAATGTCCCAAAGGAGACACATTATATATATATATATATATATATATATATATATATATATATCATGGCCCTCGTTCAATAATACACGGTGAATCAATTAGGCGGGCGCGGGTTTATATGATCAGTACTAAGTTCCAAAATAGGCTTGATTTTTTGAAACATATATTATATATAGTTGATGAAAAGTTCTGGTTTTCCCATATGAAATGAACGTAGGGCCGGTACCGGTACGTGTGGGATTAAGGAGTAAGGTTTCCCATTTGGCCGACTTCAATCAATTAAATTATTAGGACAAAGGCAATGATCACATGACAACTTTAATTGAACCTGGCAACACATAGCTGGTTTGGGCTCATATATTTTATAATATTGCTGCAGGTATTGATTGCCAGATACTGCATGCGCTAGCTAGCTCATGATGTATTCGCAGTGGTTTTAGTAAATTACTAGCTGCAGGCTCAGCCCGCTCAGCCAAGGAAACACCAAACTCGATGATCTGTGTTACAAGCAATATCTAATTTGTGTCACTTTCATGCACGAATCCAATCATTGGCGATTCAGCTAGCGGAAATACAATCAAGAAAAGACCAAATTAGCTAGCTAGCTTGATTTGGTCTCTGTTTGCTTGACATTTTTCAGTTAAGGCCATCGATCTAAGGTTATCTTCCAAATTAAAGGTAAATCATTCATGTGTTAATCGTGTATGGTCGTTTGTTTCTTTTCATTTTGCATTTCTTGTTACACCTCAAAATGGTAAGTTTGCACAGAACACGCAGTAGTACTACCAGTATTAATTAATCCAGATTATCAGAAGAAGCTGCAAATGTTTTGGTGAAAGATTCACAAGCATTATGCTAACTATATTGTATATCAAACATTTCTCAGAACTCACTTGAACAAACAGGAGTTTAACACTTTAATAATTAATATGACCAAAAGCTAGCACTTGAAAAGACCGACAAAAAAAAAAAAAAAAAAAAAAAGAAAAAAAAAAAAGGGTAACCACTCATCATGAGTAGCAGTATATAGTAGTACTTCACATTTCCTCTTGCAAAAAGTGGAAATCCCTTATTCAGATCGATATACATATATATAGCTCCAGCCCTTTTAGAGAAATATAGCTCCAGCCTTTTAAGCAAGGGGACAAGCTCGCTCCTGAGGTTGAGACTCATGACCTCTCTTGTACCACCAATGAAAGTTTGCCCTATGAACACTGCCGGTAGCTGACACCCCATTTCTGACAGTGCTCTTTCAATCTGCTGTCCATTTGGGATCCCACCCACATCATAAACTGCAGGATTAGCCCCAAAGCCACCTATGAGAGACTTGATCGAGTGGCTCATGCAAGAGCAGGAGCTTTTGCTGAAGATGACAACAGGTTTCTCGGCCACCAACCTCGTCACTAAATCCATTGCTAATAATTAATTTGATATGAAAATTGACAAGGGATCAAATGTACGCGTGTCGGAAATATAAATGAGTTTTGTGAAGGTAACTTGTGATCAAGTGAGTCAAGTACTAGTAGTACTGATCAAGGCTGATGATTATTTGCTCTAAGGAACTTGATCTGCTCCGTCGTTGGGTTATTTATAATTAAGTTAGTGTACGGGTTGAGATTCATTGTTTCCCGGATAGAATAACAACGATCGATGGACCGAAAGGGCGTATAAAACAATATTCCAAAAGATAAGCCTTTGGAAATTATGCTGCTTTTAGATTTTCTGATTAAGTACCTCTGATGATCTGGCCGTATTGAAGTAGGAAATTACAAGTTGCCTATCTACGGGCGCCAGCCATGCATGCTAGCTCATCATGTGTCTAAGTACTGATCTAACCCTGCATCCATCATTTTTGTCCTGATCAGGCCGTTACCGTTGTCACATTAAAATGGCAAGAATAAATCTAATAATTACATATATTATTATATTTATATATATAGAAAGTGATCAAAATGGTACTGGAACAGTACTGGTTTTTCTGGAACATAGAAATGATTTTTCATGCAGAAAAAAGGTTAATTGTGATCAGCCTGTGACATGTACATGGATTATATATTAGAATGATCGACGTTTTTTAAATTAAGGCAGGTCATTTTGGCAATTATATATAAATATATATATATATATATATATATATATATATATATTATTTTGCCTCGATCCCGGCCTTTTGATCAGCAGTATTACTGTTTTCACATGATATATAAGATCTTTCTTTGTTTTGGAGCATATATATCTGGGATTGAAGAATGAATGAAGTTGGATTTTTCCACTGATCAATCAACAAGATTGGCATCTAATTCGATCGATCAGTCGGCAAGAAAAGAAAAAATCGTACAAAGAGAATAAAACAAGATGGATCATGATAGAATTAATAGAAATATATTATATAATTAATACGTATAAATAAAGTCGTAGGATCGATCTGCCCCTCATGCTGACTGCTGAGAGATTAATGAAAATCCATATATATATATATGTTGGCCGTACCAGAAGGAGAGATCAAGCTAGCTAGCTAGCTAGGTAGAAGATACCCTTACAGATCATCTAGAACCACCACACATGATATATTACCTATTTTTCACATGCCCTGATTCGGAACATTATTGACATGATATTATCTATTGGAACTAATATATTCGCCTCATGCATATATAAAACACAAGCTGGTCATGATGATCATCAGCTAGTGCATGCATGCATGCATGCATTATTATTATTATTATTATTATTATTATTATTATTATTATATATATACATATATATATATATATACACACACTTCTAGAAAAAACACTTTTCTTTTATTCTGATTCTCTACATGCATGTGATGCTATATATAATTTATATATATATATATATTATGTATTGTTTTTCCAATTTTTATGTATTGACTTTTAATAACTAGGTCATTGCACTGAAATATTTTGTTATTTATGCCGACAAAACCACATTGCATGCATGCGGAATAATTCAAAGTAGATCAGCAACGTGGCAGCTAGATCATTTTTTTAATTAACAAGAAGAGATTTTTTTTTTTTCTTTTTTTTCTTTTTTCTTTTTTTTTTTTTTTTCCTGATTGCGATAATATTAAGGATCCAGCTTATAAATTATATATATATATAGCGCTTTCAAAAGATAATCCAATAATATCATGCATGTTAGCTAAAGCAATATTGTGCATTTTGGCAAAGCTAGCTCATCATGATGCATCATCATGTATATCTAGAAGCAAGGTCATGCACACGCATACTGCATAAAGATCTCATAATTGTTTCTCCTTTTCTTTTGTAAATCAAAGTGCTTTCGTGCTTCATGAGAATTGTTACGTTTCTTTTTTCTGCTTTTAATATATAGTTTTATGGTTTAAATTTTTGGTGATTCTATGATCCATTATTTTTGGAGCAATATAATTAATAGAAATGCCGTATTCCTCATTTGTTTTCAGAGATGAGATGAGATGATAATAAAATATAAAAATTAAATAAAATATTTTAAAATATATTTTTTAATATTATTTTTATTTTAAAATTTAAAAATGTTGAATTATTTATTTTATTTTACATGAGAATTTGAAAAAATTATAATGATAAAATGAGAGATTCTTAAAATTTTTAAAATTTAAAATTTTAATCTTGAAAATAAATTGGACCGAGGTAAAAATTTAGACAATGCAACCTGGGAACTAATTATTATTACATATATGATCGAATTAATAGGCTGCTGATTGGTATATTTGATGGGTCTAATATATAATTTGTAAATTAGTAAATGGGTCGGTTGGGTCGATTGATATCATATCATGATGTACGTACACGGCTAAAAGTACTGGACTTAATTGGCACGACTACTGAACCTGATCATATGAATGGGTCAGTTAGCTGGGTTGAGGCCGGCCGGGTTTAACTCATTAATTTATAGTTCAATATTATTGGATTCGATCGGTTAGTCTACAATAGAAACGGCCTTTTGCCGCGGAGGATTTTGGAATAATGTTTCGTGGTAAAAAAGTATGAATACTCATGGGAAATAGGACTTCGAGTTGGTGCTACCTCGTGGGTAAAGATGAATATTTTCGACCACCATGTTTTCCTCGATCGGTAGATTTATTGTCAATTATATAGGTAATGTGTAATCGGTTCCGGAGCTTGGGGTCAATTTTTCTAGACCGGAATGGACCGACTATCCCTTGGGATGTCCGTGTTGTGAAAAAACGATGATAATAAAATAAATTCAAACACAGGAAAACAAGCAATCACACGCGATACAGTATTTATGTGGTTCGGCAAATTGCCTATGTCCACGGGAGCTGCAGATGATTTTTATTTATTGAGGAATCACAATACAATGTATGTAGAATGATTACTGTTCACTCTGATATAATACAAGTAAAAAACAGAACAAATATATATGTCATGCAGCGGAAACCCTAAACTCAACAGAATTAGTGATGTTCGCTCGAGCGGCGTGTCGAGCCCGCATCGAGCGAACCTGTTTCCCTTAATCGCTCGAGCCATGTGTCGAGCGGCTTCTCAAGCGAAGCTCTCTGACTTCCCTCCGCTCGAGCTATGTGTCGAGCGGTGTCGAGCGAAACTCTCTGACTTGCCTTTGCTCGAGCGGTCTATCAAGCTGTCTTTGAGCGAAGCTCTCTGACTTGTATTCGCTCTAGCGGCTAGACGCTTCGCTCGAGCGGCGTAAACTAGACTCCATATACTCAACAATTCTCCCACTTGGAGATTGGTACACCCACAGTATCGTCCTCTGCCTCAAACATGATATCCTCCACCTCTGCAACTCACAGCTCTTGTCTTCATCCTAGAAGACTAACTAAAGTTGCGCACAACTTCAGTTTCTCAAGTGTAACATCCTTTGTCAACATATCAGCAGGGTTCTTACTTCCACAAATTTTCTCAAGTAGCAATTGTCCATCATCTAACAATGATCGTATAAAGTGATACCTGATTTGAATGTACTTAGTCTTGGAATGAAATGCTGGATTCTTGGCAAGGAATGTGGCATTCTGACTGTCACTATAGAGAGTGCC
The DNA here is from genome assembly GCF_004785595.1 of Juglans microcarpa x Juglans regia. NCBI lineage: Eukaryota > Viridiplantae > Streptophyta > Magnoliopsida > Fagales > Juglandaceae > Juglans > Juglans microcarpa x Juglans regia. The sequence goes on along the minus strand of NC_054600.1, from coordinate 22,407,576 downwards.
ATTCTGATTCTTTTTATCCAATTCCTCCAAGAAGCCCTGTATCCAACCATCTCCTTTGCAGCTTCTGAAACTGCAATATACTCAGCTTCTGTAGTAGACAAAAAAACTGTCTTCTGTAGATTGGAACCCCATGAAATTGCAGTACCACCCAGAGTGTAAACAAACCCTGTGGTACTTTTTCTGCTATCAGTATCTCCAGCTAAATCAGTATTAACATAGCCTTGCACCTCTAAGTCCTCTCTTGAGAAACACAAGCACGTTTCTGAGGAGCTTTTTAGGTATCTCAAAATCCACTTCACTGCTTCCCAATGTTGTTTTCCAGGGTTACTCATGTATCTATTCACAACTCCCACTGCATGGGCAATATCTGGTCTAGTGCAAACCATAGCATACATAAGTGAACCAATAGCTGAGGCATAAGGAACCTTACTCATATAGTCTTGTTCCTCTTCTGACTTTGGTGCCTGATTATTGCTAAGTCTGAAGTGACCACCAAGGGTGTGCCAACTGACTTGGCCTTGTCCATATTGAATCGGTTGAGTACTTTTTTCACATACTCAGCCTGTGAGAGTCTCAACGTGCCTCTGACTTTGTCTCTGACAATTCTCATGGTAAGGATTTGCTTTGCAGCTCCTAAATCCTTCATTGCAAAATGCTCTGACATCTGCTTCTTTAGATAATTGATCTCATCAATATTTGCCCCTGCAATAAGCATGTCATCCACATATAGCAACAAAATAATGTAAGAATTGTCAAACTGCCTGACATAGCAGCAGTGATCTGCCTGACATCTGATGTACCCTGCACTGCACATGAAACTGTCAAACTTCTTATACCACTGTCTAGGAGCTTGTTTCAGGCCATACAAGCTCTTCTTTAGTCTGCAAACTGAACCTTCCTTTCCCTGTACCACAAACCCTTCAGGTTGGTGCATGTAGATGTCTTCTTCAAGATCTCCATGAAGAAAAGCTATCTTCACATCTAACTGCTCAAGAAATAAATCTTCAGTAGTAGCTAGCCATAGCCAAAACTAACCTGATGGTTGTGATATTTACCACAGGTGAAAAGATCTCAGAGTAATCAATGCCCTGTTTCTGCTGAAAGCCTTTTACAACAAGTCTGGCCTTGTATCTCTTACTGCCATCATGCTCAGTTTTCACCTGGTACACCCACTTGTTGTGTAATGCCTTCTTCCTGATTGAAGTTCTGTTAACTCCCATGTCTGATTCCCTAACAGGGAATCCATCTCATTCTTCATGGCCAACTCCCACTTGCTAGAATTTTATCTTGCAAGGTTTCTTGGTAACTCTGTGGTTCTCCACCATCTGTTAATAGAATATAATTCAAATCAGGTGAGAAACGTCGTGGAGGACGAATAGTCCTAACTGACTTGCGAACTACAGCTGTAGGAGTGGACGGCTCTGGATCTGACTGTGGAATAATAGGAATGGGTGTACTAGACCCACTCTCCCCATCACTCATTTCTCTACACTGCACTATGACCTCTGGTAGGTCATCAAAACTCACAAACTCAGACTCCTAAGGAACTGCTTCAGCAACTGTACTAGACTTGTCTTTGTACACAATCTTCTCATTGAAGATCACATTCCTACTTTTTATAATCTTCCGACCCTGATCGTCTCAGAATTGATAGCCAAACGCCTCGTCTCCATAGCCAATGAAATAACATTTCCTTGACTTAGCCTCAAATTTGCTGCGAGCATCATAATCAATAAGAACATAAGAAAGATAGCCAAAAATTTTAAGATGAGAAAATTTGACCTCTCTTTCGCTCCAAGCCTCCTCAGGCAATCCACAATCTAATGGAACTGATGACCCTCTATTCATCAAGTATACTGCAGTGCTAATTGCATCTACCCAGAAAGTAGGTGGTAGCCCAACATGTAGCCTCATGCTTCTAGCACGCCCATTTATGGTTCTGTTCATGCATTCAGCAACTCCATTTTGTTGTGGTGTTCCAGGAATGGTCTTCTCCATTCTGATACCTTGAGTTGCACAATACTCCTTGAACCCACCATCAATATACTCACCACCATTATTAGACCTCAAGCATTTCAACTTCAAGTTTGTCTCTATCTCAACCATGGCTTTCCAAATTTTGAACACATTAAACACATCAGATTTATGTTTCAAAAAATAGACTCATATCTTCCTACTATGGTCATCAATGAATGTAATAGTAACGAGAACCTCCAAGGGATGCCACTAGGGAAGGTCCCCACACATCAGTGTGCACAAGATCTAGTCTCCTGACTTTAGTGTTCTATCACTCTTCAAGAAACTGACTTTCTTTTGTTTCCCCATAATGCAACTCTCACACATATTGAGATCAACTAACTTCAGTTCTGGTAGCTTGCCTCTAGATAGAAGTTCTTTCATGCCTTTCTGACTCATATGGCCAAGCCTGCAATGCCACAAATCTGTTGTGCTCTCTACAACGGTAGTAGCAATAGTGTTATTCAAACTAGTAGTCATGTAAAGTGTCCCAGTTTTCTTACCCCGAGCCAGTACCAATGCCCCTTTGGTGACCTTTCAGGTGCTATTTGAAAACACCACTGAATGGCCACAATCATCAAGCTGCCCAATAAAAATGAGATTCTTCTTCAACTCAGAATGTGTCTGACCTTTTGCAAGGTCCATTTGTTCTTGTTAGGAAGTGCAATATCAATATCTCCCATCCCTACAACATTCAAAGCCTCTCCATCAACCAAATACACCTTTCCAAAATCACCTGCAACATAGTTCTGCATTATCTCCTGATAGGAAGATGTATGGAAGGAAGCCCCTGAATCAAGTATCCAGTCATCAACTGGACTATGAACTACAAGCAATAGTGCATCCTGTACTTCTTCAGTTACCACATTAGCACTATCATTTTCAGTCTTCTTGGGATTTCTGCAATTCTTCTTTATGTGGCCAGCTTTGCCACAATTCCAACAAGTTGTCTGCTGGCCAGGCCTTGACTTGCTTTTGCCCCTGTTCTTTGATTTTGATCTGCCTCTGTTTGAGTTCCTGTCTTGTGCTCTCTCCGAGAGTCAACATTCAGCGCTGAACTCGAACTCGAGGTCTCGCCTGAATCTCTCCTGCGCACCTCCTCAGCCAAAATTAAATCACGGATATCATCATATTTTAACTTTGACTTACCGGCAGAATTACTGACAACCATTCTCATGGCTTCCAACTATTTGGCAGTGATGCCAATAGTATCAGTGTACGTATCTCATCATTAAATTCAATTTCAACAGAAGACAATTGATTTGTGATAGTATTAAAATCATTCAGATGTTGTGCAACAGACGTACCATCTGCCATCTTCAAATTAAATAACTTTTTCATCAGATGTACCTTGTTATTTGCTGACGGCTTTTCATACATATCTGACAAAGCCGCTATGAGATCCACAGTCGTCTTCTCCTTGATGACGTTGTGTGCAACGAATCTTGACAGGGTTAATCAAATAACCCCCAGGACCTGTCGATCCAATAGGATCCAATCAGCAACTGACATGCTGTCCGGTTTAATCCCTAACAATGGAAGATGAAGTCTCTTCCCATAGAGGTAGTCCTCTATCTGCATCCTCCAGTATTCATAATCCGTGCTATCAAACTTCTCGATCCCAGATACCTTCACTTACTCTCCAGCCATCGTTTATTCTCAGACCCTTACCTTGGCTCTTGATATCAATTGTTGTGAAAAAAAGATGACAATAAAGTAAATTCAAACACGGGAAAACAAGCGATCACACACGACACAGTATTTACGTGGTTCGACAAATTGCCTATGTCCGCGGGAGCTGCAGAGGATTTTTATTTCTTGAGGAATCACAATACAATGTATGTAGAACGGCTACTGTTCACTCTGATACAGTACAAGTCAAAAACAGAACAAATATATATGTCATGCAGCGGAAACACTAAACTCAGCTGAATTAGTGATGTTCACTCGAGCGGCGTGTCGAGCCCGCATCGAGCGAACCTGTTTCTCGTAATCGTTCAAGCCATGTGTCTGGCGGCTCCTCAAGCGAAGCTCTCTGACTTCCCTCCGCTCGAGCTGTGTGTTGAGCGGTGTCGAGCAAAACTCTGACTTGCCTTTGCTCGAGCGGTCTGTCGAGCTGTCTTTGAGCTAATCTCTCTGACTTGTATTCGCTCGAGCAGCTAGGCGCTCCGCTCAAGAGGCGTGAACCAGACTCCATATACTCAACAGTCCGGATCGATAGCTTACAGTCCATATGAGTTAGAAACTTTTTTTTTCTCTTTTCTTTTTTTGGCAGAAAACTAATACAAAAAATTATTTAAATTAGTAAAATTAAAATTAAGTGAACTCTTTAATGTAGATTATGTAACTAACTCATTAAAAAAATAATTGATTATAATTATATCTATGATGTTAATAGTTACTAATTAATTAGTACTTTAGTATTCAAAATGACCTATATTAAAATTCTAACATTTTATATATTGTTAATGAATATTAAATAATTTAATTGTCCATAGATTATTCATTACTTGCAACTTAAGTATCTTACAAAAAATTATCTAATTACTTTAATTAAGTGTAAATAGTAGAGTATGTATGTATGTACATATAATAACATATGTTATCATATGATATATTAGTTAATCGATAGCATATATTATTTTAATATTTTATATGGTCAATGATAATAGATTAGATGAAATTGTATAATTAACTTATACAACACTATATAAAATAATGTATTATATATATAATATTTAAAAAATTAATAAAAATCTAATTCGTCGGTTTAAATTAAAAACAAAATTGTCTTAGATAAAAAAATGATATGCAATATCAAATAAGAATTGTAGTAAAACTATTATAGTATACGTATATTATTTATAAGAATCATATATGTTAGTGATAATATGATGGTTACACATTCTAAAATTATTAGTCTATTTATATTGTAGCATAAGCAATTATTTTATAGTATTTAATATTTTAACAGAATGGACAACATCGAGAATTAATGACTCCCAGCGAGATACTCGCCCTATACGAATGAGATTAGAGGCCTGACGGCTTGCATTCTCATAAAGAAGGTAGGAAGCCAAGTCTTACCCTATGGAGATAACCCATATAAATACCTACCAAGGTAAGCATCAAGGACACTTGAATGTGACATACGAAAACACGATTTATTATTACTAATTTAAGCATCGAAGTGTTCCTCACAACTCTGAGCCACTCTCATTCTCTGGTTGCAAGTTGGTAGGACTAGTCGCGGACGAATCACATTCTCAACGCATGTGACGAGTAGTTTTTTTTTTTTTTCATTAACTGTGTAGTTTTCTTATAGGAATTAATTACCTAGGGGCCGTTTTAATGGATGTGATGAGCTCATACTGACATTATACTTACATTTATTAAATATAAATTTTGTTATATATAAGTAAGTTTGCGTACCAATCTGCATATTAATATTGTTGTCTTCATATTTTAAATTCAAATTAGCATTGTTTTCAATAAAATTTACTTTTTGACCAATCGTATTGAATGAGTCGGCGTATTAATGTGTAAAATCGCTTACAATTAGATTTTTTTATTAAATATTAGTTTAATTAATTTATGATGAAAATGAGTAAGAAAATATAGAGAGTCAAGACTCCCTTTTTACGTAGGAATGGATCGATTTCGCTTAAGTAGTCCAAGTCCAATTGAAATTGGGATAGTTAAATGACGGACGTCACAAGATGTTTCTTTATGCTATTATGAAACACATGATCATGTCGGCCTTGTCCAATGATTCAATTCTAACTAGCAGATAGGGGGGACCAAAATCATTCCCCTTAATTAAGATTTATACATAAAGTTTCTTTAGAAATTGAGTACATCATGATGATCATATCCATCGAGATCTCCATATATATAATACGACAATCCAATCAACTTCAACTTTTTTCTACAAATTAACTTTTTTCATACCAATCCGAATAATCGAAATGATGCTTCTCATCTTCGTCTTTTTTGTTTCTTTGTTTATCTGGTAATCAGATTTGGAAAGATTGACACCTTTGATTGCGTGATCTCCAGCTGCAGTGATTAAATGCTTGATTTCTTGTAACTGCTGTACAGCTTTACAATTTCTAAAATCTTGTAGTTTCCTTTACAAACTTGTAACTATATATACAAATATCAAATACAAAGAATAGATGATTTTCTCCTAAAAATATATCATGTTTATGGTATCAGAGCTAACAAAGCTCCAACGAGCCGATCCTTATCACTACTATGGCTGTCAATAATACCTCTGTTTCTTCTAATCCTCAAAGTTCTATGCCTCTTGTTGTTGTAAATGCTGCTGCCCAGCTTCCTCACAAGCTGACACCTACCAATTTTCCTGCTTGGCAGTATCAGTTCGAATCTCTAGTCATTGGTTATGACCTTATGGGGAATCTTGATGGTACCCTACCATGCCCTTCTCTCAGTGATGTCTCCACTGCTGAACAGGCCGCTGTCAAGGCTGCATACTCACATTGGATACGGTAGGACAAGCTCCTGCTCAACGCCATTCTTGCTGGTGTTTCTGAGGGTGTTGTCTCTCATATTGCTACTGCTGAGACGTCCATGGAAGCATGGAAGACCCTCACACGACTCTATGCCAGTCGTTCTCGCACTTGAGTTATGCAACTCAAGGAGGACCTCACTTTCCTTCAACGCGGGTCTCTGTCCATTACAGAATATCTTCACTCTGTGAAGAGCATCGCAGATGAGTTAGCACTCATCGATACACCTGTGACAAACGACGACCTTACGCTCTACATTCATAATGGTCTTGGCTTGGAGTACCGTGAGATTGTCGCACCAATTCGCACCGGTGCAACCTCTCTTACATTTGAAGAACTCCATGACCTATTCCTTGGCCATGAACGCTACTTGAAACGTCTGGGACATGCTTCTAACTCTACTGTTATTATAGCTAACGTCTCTCAACGTAGGTACAATAATCGTTCCTCTCAAAAGAATGACAAGAAACAAACATACTCTCGACCTAGAAATTCTGGTGGTCCTTCTCAGTACAAGACCAACGACAACTCCTCTGCTGATTCTGCTCAAAGAGGCTGCCAATCAGGAAAGACTTGTCACTTTTGTGGCTTCAATGGCCACACTGTCACAGAATGCCGCAAGCATCGTCGCATCTTGGCTCGAGCAAATTGCACAATCCCTCAACCTGAAAATAATCGTTGGATGCTTGACTCAAGCGCATCTCATAATATCACACCTGAACTCCAAAACATTCTATGCACTCTGAGTATGAAGGACCTGACGAGGTTGTCATTGGGGACGACACAGGTTTGAATGTCATACACGTTGGTTCAACCAATCTCACCACACCTTCCAAAACATTTGCTCTTACAGACCTTCTTTGTGTCCCTTCCATTAATCGCAATCTTATCTCTATTCATAAATTCACCTCCTCTAACAACTGTTCTGTTGAATTTAATCCCTTTTCTTTCTCTGTGAAGGATCTGAGCACGGGGGTGAATCTACTTCAAGGTAAATGTGAAGGATCTACTATATGCCTTAGCCAACTCATGTCCTGCGCAAACCACCTACAACATTTGTTGGTGTCTGCACGTCTCTTGATGGCTGGCATTCACGATTGGGTCATCCTTCCACCAAAATTGTCACACAAGTTGTTCGTTCATTTGATTTACCTCTACAAAAATCTTCTATCTCCAAGAAAAATCTTTGTGTTTCTTGTCAATGTAATAAAAGTCACAAGCAACCTTTTTCCATCTCGCCCATGACTAGTTCTAAGCCATTTGAATTACTTTATTCGGATGTATGGGGTCCATCTTCAAATACTTCAATCAATGGTTTCTATCCAATCAAACAAAACTCTGATGTTGAGAGTGTTTTCATTAACCTTCAAAATTACATCACAAATCAATTCAACACTACCATCAAGCATCTCTACACTGATAATGGTGGCGAGTATCTCAAACTCCGTCCCTTCCTCGCCAAACTCGGTATCATTAGTCTTACAACCCCTCCTCACACGCCTGAACACAATGGTGTCTCTGAACACTGACACCGTCACCTAGTCGAAACTGGTCTTACCCTTCTCCATCACTCTAAACTTCCATTATCCTATTGGTCCTTTGCTTTTGAGACCGCATGCTATCTAATAAACCAAATGCCCACTCCTCTATTACATGGCAAAACTCCCTTTGAATCTCTCACTCATCGTTCACCAAATTATCTCAAGCTCCGCACGTTTGGCTGTCTATGTTATCATTGGCTCAAACCATATAACAAAAGCAAACTTGAACCCAAATCCACTTGTTGTGTCTTTCTTGGCTACTCTCTAACTCAAAGTACTTATAGGTGTCTTGATATCAAGACCCATCGTCTCTACCTTTCTCGTCAAGTCGTGTTTGACGAGCATACCTTTCTTTCTCTCTCAAACTCAGGAGATGAGCATACCTTTCTAGTCATGTCGTGTTTCTCCATCTCTCACATTACCTGAAGAACATCACTCCCCTGCACTACCAACTTCGCCACAGCCATCCTCAGGTATGCTATCTCTTTCTCCTTCACAACCTTTACAATTAACATCTAAAACATGCACCAATCAATCCATTCCAATTGTTGCACCCGAACCTTCACTTCCTCATAGGATGACTACTAGACCCATGAATAATATTCACAAGCCTAAACACATGTACCTTGTCACCAAACACCCTTTTCCCGAAACACTTGAACCAACTTGCGTCACTCAAGCACTAAAGCATCCTCAATGGCGCCAAGCCATGTCACAAGAGTTCACAGCTTTGGTTAAGCATGGTACGTGGGACTTAGTTCCCCCTCAAGCTTTTCAAAATTTAATTGGGTGTAAGTGGGTCTTCCAGATCAAGAGGAAACGTGACGGAAGTATCGATAGATACAAAGCTTGCCTTGTTGCAAAAAGCTTCCATCAAAGACCGGGTATTGATTATGAAGAAACTTTCAGTCCCGTTGTCAAGCCCACTACTATTCGCACAATTCTCTCAATTGCTCTTATGCATCACTAGCCCATTTGCCAACTCGACGTTAACAACGCTTTCCTACATGGAACACTTAAGGAAAATGTATTCATGGCGTAGCCCAATGGATTTATTGACACAAATTTTCCTAATTATGTTTGCAGGTTGAAGAGATCCATCTATGGCTTAAAACAAGCCCCACGTGCATGGTACAATGAGCTTAAAGGTGCTCTACTTGATTTGAATTTCACCCAGTCCAAATCGGACTCCTCTCTATTTATTTATCATGCAAGTGGCCATACTATGTACTTCTTGGTCTATGTTGATGATCTCCTCATCACTGGCAGCAACACTTCTCTTGTCCATGAGATCAAACTCAGCAAACATTTCTCTCTTAAAGACTTGCGACAGGTTCATTTTTTTTCTTGGTATTGAAATAATCCCAACGTCTATTGGAATGTTTCTCAGCTAGCATCAGTACATACGCAGTCTCCTTGTTCGGGTTAAGATGGATGGTGCCAAAGATGTCCAAGCACCTCAAAGCACAAGTATTACTCTCAAACTTCAAGATGGCACAGATCCTATAGATGCTACCGAATGTAGAAAGGTCATTGGTGCACTCCAATATCTATCATTCACTCAACCAGACATCACCTTCTCAGTCAACAAATTAGCTCAGTTCATGCACCAACCAACATCTACTCACTGGACTGTAGCCAAACGCTTTCTTCGCTACCTCAAACACACCATTCATCATGGCCTTCAACTCAATCACATAAGTGCATCAACACTCCAAGCTTACTCCGACGCTGATTGGGTAGGAAATTCTGATGACCAATCAAGTACCACAACTTATCTCATTTTCCTTGGTGATAACTTAATCTCATGGAGCACTCACAAGCAACGAGCCATTGCACGTTTATCAACCGAAGCTGAGTATCGAGCACTTGCAGCTACAACATCAGAAATTGCGTGGCTCAAATCCTTATTGTCCGAGCTTCACTTCCCTCTTTCCAAAACTCCTCTCATATTATGTGACAATATCGGGGCAACTCAACTTAGCCTAAACCCAGTAATGCATTCCAGGATGAAGCACATTACAATTGACCTTCATTTTGTCCGAGATTATGTCAATAAAGGTCTGCTTGATGTTAATCACGTTTCAACTCATGATCAGCTTGCTGACCTTTTAACAAAAGCGATTCCAAAAGCCAAATTTGCTTTACTAAGATCCAAGATTGGAGTCCTCGACGGCACGTCCATCTTGCGGGGGTGTATAGGTGATAATGTACAAAAATCAGATTGGGAAAGATTGACACCTTTGATTGCGTGATCTCCAGCTGTAGTGATTAAATGCTTGATTTCTTGTAACTGTTGTACAGCTTTACAATTCCTAAAATCTTGTAGTTTCTGTTACAAACTTGTATCTATATGTACAGATATTAAATACAAAGAATAGATGATTTTCTCCTAAAAATATATCCTGTTTATATAGCTCATCCGAGCCTATAAGTTTCAAGCATCAGATATATATTTTCCATCTACCAACTGCATGCTAAAGAACAGTTTGCAATTTGCATGAATGATGAAACTCAAAGATCAAAGCTTAATTGGAATACTAGTACGCACGCGTAGTTGGATGATCATGAGTGGCGCTTAAATTGGGATCAGATAAATTACCAGAGGTACTGTAGGTAATTAAGGATACTGTACGTAAGAATTTCAGTCCAGGCAAAAAAGACTAACTCGACCAATTAAGAAATCGGTCGGTCTCAATTCAATAAATTGAAAATTTTGATCTTCGGTCTAGTATCGGGTAGAGTTTTTTTATTCTAGACCAGACCGGACCAGACCAACCGAATTTACTTTATAAATTTTTGTATATATTTTTGAAAATTTTTAAATTAGTTATATAAATTGAAAACAAAATTATTTGATTTTCTTCTAATTAATTATAAGTAATTATGTAATTTTCTTTTAATCTAATTATTTATACTTAGATTATATAAATATTAAATGTAAAGAATTTTAAGATAGGGTATTAATTATTAATTATTGATAATACACATATATACTATATATTAACATTATTAATTAGCTTTACTTAATTAAAACACTTAATTAGTTAAGCAAAGACTTACTTAGAAACCTAATTAAATCATTCATTTAATTATTATTTTTATTTTATATAGAAGTTTTGTTAAAAACCTGAAAATAATGATCCGGACCAAAATACCTCAATAAGATCGACCGAATTTAACCAAAGCAATCCAGTTCGGTCAAAAGGCCTTATCGGTTCGGTTTGAACTTTTGGAGGATCAAAAATATTAGTTCGGTCCAAAGTTCTTTTCTAAGACCGATCTGGACCAATTAATACACCGCTACCATCTGTACATCCTATTATGTAAACGATCAACGAATGAGATCAACTGATCAAATAAGTAACCCAAAAAATCTCATATGTTTACTTGGCTCTTAAAACGTGCTAATCAATTAATTACAATAGCCAAAATTTAGTTTTTACGTGTACATTCTAATTTGAAGCCTAGACATGATTAATAAGTACGTACCACAGGGGCAGCTCAATACAAATTGAGGCTTAAGGTGAGATTTAAGTAAATAATTCATAATTATAATATAATAAAATATAAATTATTATATGAAATATTTTCAAACTTTACAATAAAATGATATTATATTTCAAATCTTTAAATACAATTTTTGTAAATTTTTATTTTCAACAACATAAAATGAGGTCTTAATGCAGATTTTGTGCCTCAATTTAACAAGATTTTAAAAAAATTATTTAAAATATAAATAATTCATTGTATTACTTATCAAAAAAATTCATTGTATTAAATATTAAATTTAATATTATGGGACCTTGCACACATTGAAAACTCTAAAAATTATTTAAAATTTTATTTAATGAAATGGTTTTTATTTTTTATTTTTTACAAAAAAAAAAAAAAAAACACTTCATTTTTATTTTTGGGGCCTTATATAGGATGGAGCCTTAGGCAATGGCCGGCTTACCATTGAGCCGGCCCTGACGTACCATTAATTAATTATATATAGATAGAGTTAATAGTTCGATAGCCAGTAGCAGGGCGATTTTAATTAATTAATTTATTATCGAAGCAAGTGGAGAATAGGGGTGCTACCTGCACCTACGAGGCAGGGCCACCCCTTCCCCACAACCCGCTCCGCATGGGGTGGGGGGGTGGGGTTTTCACCTCCGTCCTCTGCTCTCAGGATGTAGGGGCATGGTGCAGGGTAGATACCCAATCCGCCCCGCCTCCGTTCACTTAAAAAATATATTACATTTCATTAGGTTTAAAAATTATTCTCAAGTCCAAAAGTTATTAAAAATACATTTTTAGACACAAATTGTAAATTTAAAATATGTAAATATGACTATAATTCTATGCAATTTTTAAATTTGTTAGTGTATATTTTGTATAAGTTGTAATGTATTAGTTTTTAAACTATATAGTTTTTAAATTTGTTAGTGCATACTTTGTAAACAAGTTTAACAAATTGTAATATATATTTATATATACACAATTTGTAAAATATAAATATATATTTATGTTTATATATAATATATAAAAATGTAAGCGGGGTTGGGCCCTCCCACCCCCCGCCCCACTAGGGGCTCTAGATGCGGGGTGTGGGGCCCCACCCCTGCATGGGCGGAGCGGAGTTGCCTGCCTAGCAATGCGGGGCGGGGCAGTGGGGTGCAGGGCCCCGTTGGCCACCCTAGTGGCGAGTACTTAAGGTCGACATGCACTACAGCTTATAATTGAGGTTTTGATTAGTGTACGCAGTTGCATGCGAATCTTTTTTTTTTCTTTTTTTAACTCAAATGTGTTTCCTTTATTGTATAATCTGTAAGTGTTCAATCAATATAATATTTCTCACTAAGAATAGTATTTGTAATCTGTTGAGGGCCTTCTTCTATTCACACCCTCTCATTTGAAAAAGAAAAGGCTAATTTTGCAAGTTTATGTGCTACATTGTTTGCTTCTCTACACACAAACCTAACACTCCAATCTAAATTCTCATCAAGAATCCTTCTTGTATCCTCTATTAGAACCCATAATTTGCCCACACTTCTTCATCACTACTCAAAGCCTTCACTAAAACTATGAATCCCCTTCCAATTCTGCCTTTGCTAGTACCAGCTTTCGACATAGAACTGTTGCTCTCCTTAAGGCCAATGCTTCTATTATGCTCGACTTCATTTAGAATTCAGCAGTTGAACATAAACATGCCAGGACATCACCTTATGGATCCCTGATAATAACTCCAATACCCATTCTCTTTGTCTGAGAGTCCACCGCAACATCCCAATTTACATTCACTCCCCCTCAGCTGGCTTTTCCCACTTAGCTTCTTCTCTGCTCATCTTATGTTGTTCATGCCTCTCTGTTGGAGTTGTTTTACTTCATTGAATTCATTCATTATTTGTTTTGCAGCTTTTAAGACACTTCTAGGATCATGAAACTTATTCTCAAAGATCAATAGGTTTCTTCTCAGACATATTTTCCTCATAGTGTAGGCCATTAGCTCCACCTCTTCCATAGTTAGACTCTAGTTCACTCTTCTCCATAGCTTTGCAAACTATACTTATGTATTACACCATTTCTGCACAAGGCTATCTTTTTCTGCCTATATATTTGAAGTTGTAAGGCAGTACCACAATACATGGATAGTTGTTTCAACCTCTCTTTCACATATTGGACAGAGCATTGAATCAATAATTTGTTTCTTAAAGAGGTTGGCCTTGGTAGGAAGAAGATTATCTCCAGCGTTCCACATAAAATGCTTCATAACACCTTGCACATTCAAGTCCCATATCTGTTTCCACAAGAATTCTAAATTCTCCTTCCCTGATGACTCTCTCTTCACCCTTATCATTCTCTCTTTCTCCAGGTAGTAGGTAGATTTTACCAAAAATATTCCAATATTTGAGGAACCCCACACCATTCTATCTATTTCTCCCCACCTACTAAGGGGTAAGCTACATATTTTTTCAGCTTCCATTTCGTTAAAAGTGTCATAAATCAAGTTTTTCTTCCAACTTGCAGTATTAGGATCAATAAGTTGATTCATGTTTTTGCTTCACAGTGCAAATTCTTTAGAGAGGATTGCACTTTGTAGGAAGTAGGTATTGGCAACCTTTTGTCTTTCCACACTTTGATTTTGCTCCCATCCCCCACCCTCCACAATAAACCCTCCTTTACAAGTTCTATAAAGGACCATAAATTCCTCCAAATGAAAGAAGGACCACCCCCCAACTTTGCTTTTGTTAGCTTTCCAGCTTTATAGTATTTTTCCATCATGATATTTGCCTCCACCACCACAGAAGGAGAGCTCAGCATTCTCCAGTATTGCTTAGCCAGCATTGTTTTATTAAAGGTTTCAATGTCCCTGAATCCCAACCCACTGTCCCTTTTTTAATCACCCATTTTCTTCCAACTCCTCCACTAGATTTTGTGCTCCTCATGTTTATTCCCCCACCAAAAGTTGGCCATTAGGGAAGAGATCCCTTGGAAGATTCTTCTTGGTAGCTTGAACACACTCATGGAGAATGTTGGTATAGCCTGCACCACAGCTTTTAATAAGACCTCTCTCCCTGCCTGTGATAAACATGTTCTTCTAGCTATTCAGTTTTGACTAGACCCTCTCCTTCACAGTTCTAACAGTGTTGTATCTTGGTTTACCAACCATAGTTGGTAAACCAAGATACCTTTCATAGTTTCCACACACAAGCACCCTAGCTGCTCTCTGAATCTGTTGTCTTACTGATATTACAGTGTTAGAATTGAAGAAGATAGTAGTTTTTTGTAGGTTCAACAGTTTTCCCGAGGCTTTTCCATCTAACTCTAGCAACCCATGAATCTTTTTCCACTCATCCATTATTGCTCTATCAAAAATTACATAGTTATCTGCAAAAAGCATATGGTTGACCTTGGTTCCACCCCTTGATATTGCTACCCCCTTATCTCATTCCTTCTCTCAGCAAAATTAATCAAAGAACTAAGTCCTTCTGCACACAGGATAAATAGGTAAAAGGAGATGGGATCCCCTTATCTTATCCCTCTGGTTGGCTTAATGACAACTCCAGGTTGCCCATTCATTAAGCCAAGACTAAATATGTTACTGAAGTAACACACTGCATTATTAAATTTATCCACCTGTCACCAAAGCCCATCCTTCTCATCATATTCTCCAAGTAAGCCCACTCAATTATGTTATATGCTTTAGCCATATCTAGCTTCAATGCCATGCTTCCAACCCTCCCCCTTTGTCTTGTCTTAATCGTGTACAAAGTCTCATAAGCTATCATCACATTATCAGTTATTAGCCTTCCAGGTATGAAGGAACTTTGGTTGCTAGAGATAATTTTTGGGAGTAGTCTCTTCAATCTATTAGCTAGGACCTTTGAAGCCAGCTTATACATTACATTGCATAAGCTGACAGGTCTAAACTCACTAGCTATAGATGGATTCTTCACTTTTGGGATAAGGGCAATTTAAGTATAGTTTATGCCATTTTCTAACCCCTTTGCCTATTTAGGAAACTTAGTAAAGCTTTACAAACCTCCTATCCTACAATATTCCAATAGGCTTGGTAAAAACATGCCCCATACCCATAAGGACCTAGGGACTTTAAGGGGGCCATTTGCTTCAATGCTTTCTCCACTTCCATTTTTGTAAACTCCTTTTGAAGATCTTCATTCATAGCTCTTGCAACTCTCAGTTCAATATTTCTCAAACACTCTTCTATTGCTTCCATGGTACGGCATGAGGAACAAAATAGATTCTAAAAATAACTGTGAAATACCTTCTCTATCTCTTCTTGCTCAGTCACCACCCTTCCTTGGTCATTTTTAATTTCCTTCACCCAGTTCTTCCTTCTTCTCTGACTAGCACACGGGTGAAAAAAATTGGTGTTTTTATCACCCATCACCAGTTCCTCTTTGCTCTCTGCTTCCACTTGATATCTTCTTGCTCTAGCAACACTCCCAACTCTCTTTACAAGGTTTTAACTAGCTCAGCATTATAAGGGCCTTCATTCTCTTGTTCATCTCGTAATCATTGTATTTTTTCCTTTACTTGTTGCTTTGTATTTTTTCCTTTTTGATAACTCCAACTGAGCAATTCCTTTTTGCAGCTTCTTAGTTTCTCATGTACCTGTCCTAACCAGGTTCTATTCTACTACACTTCTAGCCCACACATCTTTTATAACAACTCCACCTTCCTCATCCATAACCCATTTTGGTTCAAACCTGAACACCCTCATTCTCTTCATTCTCACAAAGCTATTCTTCTCCATGCTTAGTAAAAGTGCCTTATAATCAGATTGTCTTTTAGTTAAAACTTCTACCATTCGATCTTTGAAGAGTTCTGACCATTTGCACTTGGCAACTACCCTGTCCGGCCTCTCTTTGGTAAAAGTATGGTCTGCATATTTGTTACTCCAAGTAAACTTGCACCCCTTCCACCCCAGATCATAGACATTGTTAGTTTCCAAGGCCTGTCGAAAATCTCTCATTTGAGTTTTAGGTCTCAGTCTACCACCAACCTTTTCCCCTTGACATGCCTCAGGATGGCTATAAAAACCAGTTAATAACCACCTCTCCTCCTTACCAATGTATGCACTGATGTGATGTTGAGAAAAATTAACTATCTCAACCTCCACATTTATACTCTATAATAACACCAATCCCCCCCCCTTCCCTTTCGACCCACAAGTTCTACAATAAAGCTCCCCTCCCATTCCATCCTCCTTTTTATACCTTCAAATTTGTTAGCTCCCATTTTAGTCTCCAAAAGAAAAACAACATTGGGTCTCTTCTCCTTCACCATAAAGTGAAGGTCTAGAACTGTTTGGGGATTCCCAAGCCCCCGACAGTTCCAGCTTAATATTTTCATAATTGTTGGCGAGGCTGACTAATAGCCTCCGCCAATCTCAAAGAACTTGTCACTTCCATCTCATCCTCATTCTTTTTTCCTTTTTTTACTAACCCCTTATCAATATCAACATATTCATCAGTGATTAAGGTACGTTTATATCCAATGGTAGCTTTGAATATATTACAATTACCTGTAGATCTAGCTCTCCTCTTCCATCTTCCCCTTGATATCATCTTCTTCTCATCAACTGAGGGTAGGGTCTGACCATTGACATTATCAATATTAACATAGTCATTACTCTGTTGTTCCAGGGAAGACATAGGATCTGGCTCGTTGCTCTAGTCTTCTGCCCTCTTACTGGTATGTGCACTCAGACCACCCTCCTCAACTCTTTCACCACTTTTTTCAAATACTTCATTAGCACAGTCATTATCCACTTCTTTTCCCATATTTTCAGGCTCCAACTGACCTCCTTTAGATCCTGGTGTTCCAAAGACCACCAAACCATCCTCCTTCTGCTTGCCTCCCACCTAACCTGAACTACAATTTACGTCGAGCCCCCTTCCTCCTCCATGTTCTCCCTCTTAGACCCTCATCCCTCATATTCTACATTTTCTCTGCTCTTATTGTTCTGTCTTTCTGAACTTTTCCTCCATGGAGTATGAGTAGCATAGAGCCATGAACCAAACTATGGCAGTCCATCATTCCCACGTACAGAGTTCCCTTTCAGGCCATTGCATCCTTTCTCTCCATGGATAATCACCCCACATTTGAAGCACAATTTCAGTAGCTTTTCATATTCCAACATAATCCATATTATGTTTCCCATTATATGTCCTTCGTCTAGCCACCATTTTTTGCAAGTCTATCTCAATTTTTAACCTCATCTCAATTTTTACCCTCAGGAATTTATCCCATCCAATTCTATTCTCACTCATATCCAGTTCTCTAACCATCCCCATTGTTGTTCCTATCTGGAAGCCAATATTGCGTGTCATACATGCTAGAGGAAGGTTATTCAATTGAACTCATAACTCCTCTCTATCAAATTTCATCATCTGAGAAGATGTAAAACCTTCGAAAGGTTTAAGAACTAGAAGGTGGTTATCAAATAACTATGACTTACCTTCCAGAACTCTACCCTTATCCCTCTGGTTTTCGATGGTTATCACAAATAAATTTGGATTGATATCATGAAAAGCAAAGGATCCTCCCACTCGCCAGATCTTTGCCATTGTGGATTGAATTACTTCCTTACTAATCTTCCTCTCAGAATGCAGTTTCCCTACTAGAATTTTTCCCCCCTTTTCAGAACCTTCCCCATGTGCTCTGTTCCCAGTTCGATAACATCATTCTCTTCTTCCGTAAGCGTTAGTTGATCCCATCTTTCCTTTAAATCCTCCATTGCTTCCACCCCAGGTCTGCAAGTAGGTTCAGGGAGTCTATCATCTTCCTTACTCAATGAGCAATCCGACACTCGCACTCCACTCGTGCTTTCTCCTTAGAGAACCCTAGAGGAGAATCAAGCAAGAAAACATTTTGCAAAGTGCAAACTTGCATGCGAGTCTTGTTAATTTGCTTTATATATATCTATATCTCTTATATCTTAATAGTAGCTATCTCTGTATAAACATATAAACAGGAATGAATAGTATTTTTGTTTGACACTTTTTGAGCCGCTTATGCCCCTGTGTGACCTGTTGTAATTACAGTTGTTCCCCTGACTCTTGTGTTCTACTTTTCGATTAAGCCCCTTACTATTGTATTCTACTTTCTGTTTTGCTGATGCCCCTGTCTGACCAATTGTTATTACAGTTGTACCCCTAGCTCCTGTGTTCTTTGTTTTTTCTATTCTGCTAATGCCGCTATGTGACCGCCTGTTATTACGGTTGTGCCCCTGATTCCTGTGTTGTTTGTTTGGTCCCTGCCGTGTGTAACTTGGTCGAATGTTTTCATCTCTTACGTTTATGTCCTCTATAACTGAGTGTTCTGTTCATTTTTTGTTCCTACAGTGTTGTATCGTCCCTGCATGACCAAAGATTTGTCTGTTATTTTTGCATTCCTCGTTCGTTTCCATCATTTATTTGGTTGTTTCATTCCTATTTTTGTTCTTGTTCGTTGGCTTCTACGCATCCAACTGGTCCTACAATTTTGTGGTGTTACGTTGTCAGGTAAGGGGATGTTTTGGTCAGTTGATGGGAGGGGTGGAGGGCAGAGTCCTCAATTGTGGTTGTTGAGCATCGATTGCAAGGATATGAGACTAGGGTACCGAAGACGAATAAAATATTTCTGTCGTGCGTGGTGTTTGTCGGTTGTTCTTCTTTGTTTTGGCTGTAGGTACCCACTTTCATTTTTTTCCTTTCCGACTCAATTTACGTATGAGATCCTATGTTAAATAGTTCATTTTCATTTTTCTTTCTAGTTGTTTATTTTCATTTTTGATCTTTCACAGCAGGGTTGGATTCCCGCATATTTCTGGCCTCTCCTCCTGGTATCTTTTAGATTTTAGTGTAAAATAGTTGATTTCTATTGTGTTCCTCTCTTTCACAAATTCTTCTGAAGCTCTCTCTCTCTCTTTCTCTCTCTCTCTCTCTCTCTCTCTTTGTGTCTCTCTTGCAGCAGCGATCATTTATTATTTCCCTGCACTTTAACAAACCCAAAAGGTCTCTCTTTTTCTCTGCAAGTCAGTTTATTTTATCTGCTTTCAATTTTCTCTGCAATTTATATTGTGCATGATGGTGTGAATCTTTTTTATGCAAGCATGTGGAGGCTAAGATGGCGTTGAAATGACGGGTTTCTTGCTTTGGTAAATGGTATGCGTGATCTTTATTTATAGGTTGCGAAATTTCATTGTTTTCCTTTTTGCTATGAAATTTGTAATATCAGGGTATTGAATACATGAAAAGGTTCGCAATTTCCGCATGATTTTTTGTGGCTTTACATGTAGACTGCTACTTTGGAGGAATTGACTCAGAATCTTATGATTTGGTCATCTTTCGTTTCCTAACTATAATGTATTTTTCTCTATTGATACATATTCTTTTGCACTCCAATAAAGTTGATTCAGAATGTTCTATTTTGCGACCAAGAGCATGCTTTGGTTTCGCTAATTTTAAATTTCATTTCACCACTTCTCGTTTTTTATTTTCTTCAGTTGGATTGCTTTGATTTATACAGTGAAGTACTGTCATCATCACATAGATTCTCCATATTTATGTTCACCTGTTAGGTGCAAAAACTGACTCCATAAAAGATTAGTTTGAATAATCAATGATGTAAGAAATTAGTTTGTACAATCGATCATGTAGAATACTTGGGTTTTTTTTAATGTACTCAAGTCTGAATGTTCAAATTTTAAGTATTAATGCTGAGGGAAAGCGGAAAGCAGGATTGCTTGAAAGTGATATGTAATTTGATTATCTATATTTTATGGATGTGAGAATAGGTATTATAGTTTAGAAACTCATTGCATAATACTTAAAAGAAAAAGAGGTATTTTAGATGTTTCTTATAGTTATTTCTAATTTATGGCATGAAGGTCTCCTGCTCTAAAATGCAATGTTGAGAATACAATGATCTGAGTAGAAACTATGTATTGGATTTGTGGTCATAGGGGGCATTGCTTGTATCTAAATACCATCCATGTAAGAGATGTCGTGTATGATTTTTCCCACTCCCTATGTGATTTCTTTTTAGTGATATTCTGAAGACCGTTAGGGACTCTTGCTCAAGCTTCTATATCAACTGCTTTTTTTAGCCCTTTGATGGAGGCTTGGGGGTGCGTAATTTGAGGCTCTTTAACAAAGTTCTTATTGGGAAATGGCTATAGAGATGTCATATAGAGGGATGCATTATGGAAAAATGTGATAGATGTTAAATATGGGAGAATGTGGGAGAGTTGGTGTTCTAATGAAGTAAGAAGAGCATATGGGGTGGGCTTGTGGAAGTCCATTCGGATGGGTTGGGAGAAGTCCATGCGTATAGGCCGTTTTAAAATGCATTAGTTTCCCATTTTTCTGACTTTTTAGTTTTGGGTTATCTTAATAATTGAAGTTAGAATGATTAATTATTAGGTGATCTTAAAATGCATGTCATGATGTAAATATTTTTACCCAAATAATGATATATCATCTTCATGTTATATAAGATGATAGGATGAAAGTACTGATATATTTGAATTAAAAAACTGCTTATTGATTAAACATTTAAGTCTCAATTATAATGTCGCTAAAAGGGTCATAAGATGATTTTTATGCTTCTTGGTGGAGTGTTCCTAATTTTCATTCTCCATTTTTTTTAGCTCGATTGGGTTTGCTAGGTCAATTGGACTTCTTTGTTTAGCTTCCAATCGCCCCAAGCTAACTAACAATACATTGAATGTACCTATTTGCATGGTCAATTCTGGCCAATTGGAACATATATTTGGATTAAAAAGGTTTTTGAAGGAGTCTAACTTGAGTTGATGTGGTAATGTTATGTTGGAAATGTTGCTATTTATGTTACCCTCAAGATATTTCCATATTTTGAAATTTCTTGAAATTAATCTTCATTTAATTCCAATGTTTCTTCTAGTCCAGCGGGGTCATATTTATTTATTGGTCATTCATGTTGTTTTGATGGAGATTCCATTTAATTGGTGATGAGTAGTACTCATGTACTTACAGTTTTATTTACACTTTTACTTACAAAATTCATTTTGTTAGTTTTCTTTTGAAATTCAAATTTTAAATTTCAAATTTCATGATTTTCAACATATCACTAATTAACATGTGGAGAAGTGAGTTTTTTTAATAAGTTTTTCTTAAGTACATTTGTGGCGCCCCCAATCCCCCTTATATAAATACACAGGGATCGAGACGCCAGGATGGTGACAACACGGTCACACATCCCAACGAAGTGCCAGTGTGTGTACATGCAACAGCGTACAAATATAATAACGCAGCGGATAGTCAACTAAGTACCAGAATTTAAATACAAATATTTAACACAATTTATCTTTAAAAATTATACAGTCATCCCAAATATAATACAAAAGGTAAATACAGTAATTGATAAAAACACATCTCACTAAACAGGAGCAATCCCAGATCACTCCTCCAACGGAGCCAAACTAAGGCTCGTCATCACCATCTGCATCAAAATCTGCGATACCATAAAATGGTACCACAGGTAAGTATAAACCAAACAACTCTCGGGATAAAAATACATTAATGCAACCAACAATATAGCAAAATATAGTTAACCATAAAATACCATTTTTTCCCAGAAAAATGATTATTTCCAACACACGCCAAAAATCTCATTTTGGCCCAAAATATCCGTAACACATTTTCCCATAAAATGATTCACACAAACAATCCAGTTATCGGACACTGTAGGCGGGAATCGCAGGCGGGACTCTACCACCGTCCCTGCTTACCACCATCCCTACCGCGTGCACCGTAGGCGGGAATCACAGGCGGGACACAACCACCATCCCTGCTTACCACCATCCCTAACGCGTGCACCGTAGGCGGGAATCACAGGCGGGACTCTACCACCATCCCTGCTTACCACCATCCCTACAGTTCCTTTACACACAATAAATACTTAACAGAGCACTGTAGGCGGGAATCACAGGCGGGACACAACCACCATCCCTGCTTACCACCATCCCTACAGTCTCTTTTCCTTTTACTCACATGAAAATCCAAATCCAATAAAAACATAAACATGTATGCAATACACGAAAACCCAGTTTTCTTTACAACCATGATCATGCATGCAATATGCGATGTACGTAAACAAGTCATAACCAACAACCACAATTCACAATGCAACAAACACAACTCCGTCCACAATCCATCCGACCCCCGAAACTCCTCGGACTCAGTCCGGCAAAACAACCCAATTCACAGATAATATGCGTTAGTGCAAAAATATATTTAAATCACGAAAGTTCTTTAAGGAAAATACTTACAGTGCAATATAATAATTTCCGGAGGATCTCGAAGTTGCAAGTGGTGATTTCTGAGCAACACCACAGTGTAAAATACACTGTGGCCGTGGGTCACAATTACCAACTTTTCAACGAGGACAAACGAAGACCCAAGATTGATAGGGTAGGGCCTAGGGAGGTCGGTGAAGCCAATGGTGGTGGTGGTTTGCCGTGGGTGGCGGCGGAATGGGCGGTAGAAGACCAAAATGCCCAAATCGGAAATGTAGTTGGTGGAGCTTCACCGGTGACGGATCGGAGGTGGGGTTGGGTCCAATGGGTTGCCAAGAGGTCGGGGATGAAGTGGTAGGAAGATGGTGGCCAATGGTGGTGCGACGGCGGCGCTACGGCGGAAGGAGTGCCGCGGCTTCGAAGAGCTACTGGTGGTTAACGGCGGCACGGATGGAGGTGAGATTGGTGGGGTGAGGTCGCCGGCGGCTGGGGAAGCTAATGGGCTGGGCGGTGAGGGCCACCGCCGGCTCACGGCGGCGCTGGCGTGAAGGTGGCCCGCGGCTTCGTGGGGGGCGTGTGGGCTACCGGCGGCGAGGTAGGGGCTGAGGTTTGGGAGGTGAGGTCGCCGGAGGGAGGGGGAGCTGGTCGGCTGGGCGGTGTCGCGCACGGCGGCGCGACGGCGGCGCTGGGAGGAGACGAAGGAACGGGCGGAGGAGAGGAGAGAGAGAGGTCGCGCGGGAGAGGAGAGGAAATGAGGAAAAAAAAAGAAAAGAAAGAAAAGAAAAAGGAAGGAAAGAAAAAATGGAGGAAAAAAAATGAGGTCCAATCCTCATAACTTGGGTCACAAAAAAGATCCAACGGAGACGATTTTAAAACCACAAGTTAAATAAAATAATTTAAACGTAATGGTAAAGTCAAATTGAAATAATTAAATCCCACAGTAATTAATTTAAATATTAAAAGCAATTTAAATGCATAACAATAAATAAATATTTAGAAAGCACATAAAATTAATTTTCACCAAATTAAAATCATAGAAATAAACTTACTAAAAATTCAACCAATTTTAAAATAAGAGGATAAATTTTTGAACAATCAAAAATAATCCTTCAGTAAAAATACACTGAAATACGGGGTGTTACAACATTTAACATTTTTCATTGATGATTTATATTATATTTATTGATTTTAAAGTATATAGAATTTTGAAAAGATGCATGGAGGAGACATTTACCTTGTCTAATAGAATCAACTCCAGTCATACCCTCATTGTGAGGGGCGTAATCCTAAGGGCCGGGCCATGGGGAGTAGGCCCGGTTCGTAAGGCTCAAAGAGTCCCAGGGCCCAATGACAAGGGCTGGGCTGGGCTAGGTCGGCCTAGGGAGCTCGAGAAAGGAAGCCTTCGGGCAACGCGTGCTGGCCAAGGGATGGAAGGTAGGCCTGTCTGACGCCCCTACTAGCTGACACTTAGGGACAGCCTCTATCCCTGAACTCTAGCGTCCGGACATGCCAAAGAGATGGACACACCTGACCTGTACCACGCTGCATTTAATGGGGATGGAAACAGGCATGCCACAACAAGGAGTTATGCCGCATTTAATGAACTTTGGGGCCAGACACGCCACGACGTGCCTCCCGGGGTGTCGATAATGACCATGATCAAGTCTGGTAAACCTGCTGCGCAGCAAGGAGATGGTAGGGACACCCGACCCCAGTACGGAGCGGCATACCCACCACCTACCTTTCGAAGATTGCCCTGACTAGGTATAAATACCCCCTCCCTCAACCATGGGAAGGGTTCAGACTTTTTGACACTTCAGCTCATTATTCTCCAAAAGAACTCACATTAACTTTAGCATAGGAGGTGTCCCCTACCACCCCAAAGCCATCATTTATCTTTAGTTGCAGGTGGATGGATTGGGCCCTTGTGGAGTTGCTCGAGCTGTGAAGCACAACATCAATAGTGGCGTCGTCTTTGGAATCTTTGTCTTTCCTATGGTAGTGTGTCCTTCACATGCAAGCAACAACACGCTCCTAAGCCTCACGTCTTGAAGAAGAACAACCTGAAGCAATGGAAGTAAGAGCCAACGAGGTGAAATGATACGGAAGCTGATGAAGGAGGTGACGGATCTCCTCCAAGAGAATGCCTACTTGCGGAGAACCAACGGGGAGTTGGAGGGAGGCAAGCATAGCCACCACTTTGAGTCCCGTCGAGTCCTTGAGCTAATGGAAGCAGAAGAAGAGCGGTGCAGGATGCACCTTGAGCTTCATGAACTCAGGAACAAATACGCCAAGCTGGCCAAACGGATGGGCACGAGCTCCACGGTGGACTAGCTACTCACTAGCACGGACCTGCCATATATCGCTGAGGTCATGGCGGTTCCTCTTCTCCAAAGATTCAAAGTTCTGCAGATAGATGTGTACAATGGGTCCAGGGACACCCTAAAACATCTGGAAACATTCAAAACTCATATGACCCTACATGGGTTCCTGAGAGAAGTAGCGTGCAGGGCGTTTCCCCTCACTTTAAAGGGGACAGTGAGAGCATGGTTTGGGTCCCTACCGCCTTATACCATCGACAGCTTCGCTGAGCTGGACCTTCTCTTCCTGACACAATTCATGGCAAGCAAGAAAATGAGGCATCCTACTGCCTATCTCTTGATGGTGAAGCAGTGGGATGACGAAAGTTTGAAGACATACCTCTCTCGGTTCAATAGGGAGTGCATGACAATAGACGACCAGGATGAAAAGATCACTCTGGCAGCTTTGCTAAGAGGGTCTGGCCCTGTAACCGCTTTATGATCGAGACCGCGCGGAAAACCCCCACTTCATTGAAGGAGTTCATGGACTGAGCCGATGGTTTTATCAATGTTGAAGACACACTTCGGGTGCTGACGGCTCCCCAGAAGACTGAGTTGGAATGGGCAGACAAGAGAGTCACCGTGTAGAGCAACAGTGAGCAAGAAAAAGGCATGCAAGACCAAGTGCAAGGAAAAGCAACCTGCTCGCAAGCGGATTAGACCATGCACACACTCCAACATGGCCGTGGAGGGCCGAAAGAAACCCGAGCTCGCAGGGAGATCAACAACAGGGCCCGGCCCACCCTAAATACTGCACCTACCACCGCACTGACAAACTGCTTCACTAAAAAGCAAAAAATAGAAGAATTAGAAGCCCTACTAGACCAACGGGGTGACGCTCTAGACGACACGATGGTTGCGTGCTGCAACAGAGAAGTGAAAGCCCAGCAAGGCGAAGGGCAGGAGGAAGACCCAGAGTAAGTCCGCGCCAGAGAAGCCAGACCAGAGGAAATGACCCTATGGGCGAAATCCGCACTATTGCAGGAGGATACGCCAGGGAAGGGACCACCTCAGCGCAGAGGGCCCACGCCAAAAAGGGCAGGTATGAAGAAGTGTTCACCACCAACAAGGCGGCCCCGAGCACCAGGAGCTATTCGGCGGGGACAATCATAACCTTCAGTGAAAAGGATGAGGAGGTCATCCTCCACCCTCACAACGATGCTCTAGTAGTGACCGTGTAAATTGCGAACTACAAGATGAGAAGGATCCTGATCGACAACGACAGTTCTACCAATATCCTATTCTGGGAAGCCTTTTCCGAATGGGAATCACGCCCGATCGGTTACGCCTAGCCCCAACGCCCCTCAAAGGCTTCATTGGAGACATAATCCAGCCGATTGGTGCTATCACCTTGTCCATCCTGGTGGGAAAAGCCCCAAGAGCGGCAACAACCATGGTGGATTTCCTCGTGGTGAAAGCCCTCTCCTTCTATAATGCAATCTTGGGGCAACCAACCTAAACAACTTGAGGGCGGTCACCTCCACATTCCACCTAAAGATAAAATTTCTGACTCCGGTAAGAGTGGGCGAGATCCATGGCAGGAAGGTTCTAGAATAGGAGTGCTACGTGCGGGAATTGAAGCATGAGGCCAAAGAGGTCCGAACTCTTGAAGGAGTGCAAGAGGTTGTTGACCCACCACCCCTACCTCTAAACCTGACAGAGCTGGATGAAGAAGTTAGGGATGAACAGGCACTACGGCAAACAAAACCCAATGAGCCCCTGGAGTTGGTGTCATTGGACCTGCAAAGACATGAACGAATCGTCCAAGTGGGAACCAAAATGGGTGCTGAGCTAAAAATATCCGTAAGGCAGCTCCTCGTCAAGCACCAAGACGTGTTCACCTGGAGTCACGAAGAAATTCCTGGAATCTATAAAGCAGTCATTGAATATCGCCTGAGTGTGGATCCCAAGGCTAAGACAGTCAAGCAAAAACATCACAACTTTAGTGCAAAGAAGTACGCAGCCATCGCTAAGGAGGTAGATCGCCTTTTAGCAGCGGGGTTCATCAAGGAAGCCCTCTATCCTGAATGGCTTTCTAATGGTGAAGAAGGCGAGTGGGAAGTAGAGAATGTGCATTGAGTTCATCAACCTGAACAAGGCCTGCCCGAAGGACAGCTTCCCCCTACTGTGTATAGACTTAATAGTGGATTCGACGGCCAGGCACCCCTTGCTCAGTTTCATGGATGCATACTCAGGGTACAACCAGATCAGGATGAACCCGGACAACGAGGAGAAGATAACCTTCTTCACTGATTGAGGACTCTACTGTTACAAAGTTATGTCATTTTGTCTAATGAATGCTAGTGCAACTTACCAACGGCTAGTTAATCGAATGTTCAAAGAGCAAATCGAACGAAACATGGAGGTATATGTGGATGACCTCTTGGTCAAAAGCAGAATATCCAAGCAACATATCAGTGACCTTCGGGAAGCCTTCGCGGTGTTGAGGAGATACTAGATCATGCTTAACTTGCTTAAGTGTGCCTTCGGCAGCGAGCCGGGAAAGTTCTTGGATTTCATAGTCTCAGAGCGAGGGTTTGAGGCCAATCCAGAAAAGGTTGAGGCGATAGTAAGTATGTTGCCACCGTGAACAATTCACGTGGTCCAAAGGCTGGCAGGGAGATTAGCGTCCCTGAACCATTTCATAGCACAGTCAACCGACTATTGCCTTCCTTTCGTCAAGGTCCTCAGGAAGGCGTAGGACTGGGACACCGAGTGCGACCAAGTGTTCAACAAGCTGAAAGAGTATTTGGCCCACCCACCACTTCTCAATCAGACCAAGCCAGGAAAAAGCTTGACTGTATACTTGGCAGCGACCCCAAACGTCTTGTCTATCGTCATAATCCGCAGCGAGGAAGGGGAGCAATGACCTGTCTACTACATGAGCCATTCTTATTGAGGAGCCAAGGCTAGATACACCCTAGCAGAGATGCTGGCATTTGCATTAGTCATCGTCGCAAGGCGGCTAAGGCCATACTTTCAAGCCCACCCGATGAAGGTGCTCACTGATATTCCCATCAGAAAGATACTGCAGAAACCTGATGTGTTTGGCCAGATGATGAACTAGGCGACTGAATTGAGTGAGTTCGACATTGAGTACCTCCCAAGCATGAAAATCAAGGGGCAAGTGCTGGCAGATTTCGTGGCCGAATTCTCAGACTTTATCGAAGAGAAGCCTATTGCACCCCAAGGCAAACCATGGCAGGTCTACTTCGACGGCTTGTCCTACTAGGCTGGGGGGTGTAGGGGTGCACATCATCACAGAGCTCAGAGAGGAGCATGATTACGCAATCAAGCTTAGCTTCAAAACTACCAACAACGAGGCCGAGTACGAGAAACTATTGGCAGGAATGTCGGTAGCCAAGTCATTGGGAACAACTGAGATTGAGGTGAGAGCCGACTCGCAAGTGATAGTCGGTTAAGAAGCAGGGAAGTTCACCACCAAAGGGGAAAAATTGAAGAAGTACCTTCAGTAGGTCGGGGAGACACGCGACCTTTTCAAGTATTTCCATATTCAACAAATCACGTGGGGGAGAACCACAGAGCGGACCATTTGGCAAAGGCTGCCTCGGGCCAAGAAGACGCCCTTTTTCCGGATCATACTATAGCCTGAACGATTGACACACAGGCTATCGGGATCAGCATATATGTAGTCTAGCCAGCACCGCCGGAGTGGGCCGTCGATATCATGAAGTACCTCGGCGAAGGCCTGGTCTTGGACGACTAGGAAGAAGCGTGAAAGATAAATAGAGCGGCACATTTCACGTTGTTGGAAGAAGTCTTGTATAGGAGAGGTTTCTTAGAGCCCCTCCCAGGGTGCATCTTGCCTGAGGAAGCCCAGTACGTCCTAGCCGAGATACACGAAAGAATCTACAAAAATCACTCTGGCGGATGAGCGCTGGCCACCAGGGTCATGTGCACGAGGACTTCGTGAAGAAATGACCTAGGTGCCAAGACATGCGCCTGTCCTCCACCGCCTTATGGAAGAACTGACATCCATCTTGTCCTTTTGGCCCTTCACACAATCGGAGCTCGACCTTATCAGCCCATTTCCCAGGCATAAGGGAGAGTGAAGTTTGTAGTAGTGGTAGTCAATTATTTCACTAGATTCCTATGGAGATTCATAGTCTGTTGGTTCGGCATTCCTCACAGCCTCATATCAAACAACGATAGGCAGCTCGACTGCTCGCATTATTGGTAATGGTGTGTCGAGCTTAGAATCAAAGCCAAGTACGTATCTCTGGGGCACCCACAAGCTAATGGACAAGCAGAGGCAACTAACAAGACCTTGTTGAATATCCTAAAAAAGAAGCTGGGGGACCAGAAAGGGAGATGGGCGGAGGAACTCCCCGGTGTATTATGGGCCTATCGAACGTCCGTTAAGACCCCATGGGAGAAACGCCTTTCGCGCTTGTCTAAAAACCGAAGCTGTAATTCCAGTAGAGGTAGGAATGCCCACGTACCAAGTTCAACACTTCAACCCAAACTACAACAACAAGGGATTAAAAGAAAACCTGGACCTTTTGATAAGTATTATTTTTATGTGATTTTTATCACTCTTTTATTTATGAAAAATATCATTTTTCCTTCAATACTATTAATTTTATTTTATTTCTACATATGTTTATTTATTTTCTTGGATTTGAAGGAATGAGAAGATTTAGTGCAAATGAAAGTATTTTGGTACAAAAGAAGAAACTACAGATCTAGACCGATGAAAGGCAGCGAGATCTAAAGAGAGCTGATGAGATTTGGGTGAGGAGTCTTGTCCTGAGGGCAACAAAGAAATCTTTCTCACTCAAAGGCGAGAAGACTTACCTATCAGTAGGCGAGGAGAGACTCGTTCCTTTGTGACCTCCACGCCCGTTCATTTGTGGCATCCACGTCCGCCAATTATATTTAGCGCATATGGCATCTACTCTCCTCTACCCTCTTCTACAATAAATCTATTGGTGACCAAATCCTCCCGAACTCCGCAATCCAAGTCGCATATCACTGAATCTTCCATTTTAGATAATTTCGTTATTCTTGAGATAATTTCTTTTATGTTAATATTTATCTTTAGAAACTATTTTTTAGATCTTTAGACTAGATTGTAGCCACAATTATCTTGTTTCCATATTCGAATTTCGACATCTATTTCATCCCGTCTTGTGCGATGAATAGGAGACTGGGGGGAGCCTTTGGTTCCGAGTTTTAGTTTTGAGTTTTAAAGAGTCTGAGTCTAGGTTTCGATAGTTCAGAATTTATTCTTGAAGTATTCTTTCATGGCAGATCTAGGGGAGTAAAGGCGATAGCCGCATGTTTCATCAATTGACTCCAACGAAGAACACTAGTTTTATTCTTTTTAATTTCATTATGAACTAATTCTATTTTCTAGAGTTTTGATATAGCCTAGCATTGAACACACAGTTTATATTCCAAGTTATTTTATTTTCAATATTTCCATGATTGAGTGTTTATTCCTTGTTCTTAATGCCTACAATTTTCTAGCTAACTATTTTTCGATCTTTTGGATTGCAATGAGACCGAGAGGTGATTTGTGATTAAAACTCTAGGACTAAACACCATTAGTTGAGCGAAAGTAGAGATGTTTTACTGCGACTAGTGTGATTTTCAAGACAAACCCAAAGAAGTTAATGAGTTTCCAATTGGCTAAATTCACATAGAGATATGAGGTTATTGGTTGAAGATATTTTTGGTATTATTCGAAAGAAAATATTAAATAGTTAAGGGATTTTTATCATCAACTTGAAATAATTGGGATTCTATAACAAGGAAGAATAAATTGTGTAAGATTTGCTAGGAGAAGTCAAATGATCTAGATCTATTCTTATTATTTTTAAAATCTTACTTTTAATGTTCTTTTCTTCAGTTTAATTTAGATAATCTACTCTTTAAAATTCGGTTTTTTCTAAATAGTAATTAATTTAGTAAATTTCAATACTCAGTAGCATAATTATTTCATATGGGTTCGATAATCGTCTTCTTTAAAATATTTTTACTACTTGTTACGATTTTGTGCACTTGCAAATATAATTTTAACTGAACATCTCCTAGAAGAAAGGCCAAAGGAAGCACCAAGACGGACGTCAAACAACAAGAGGAAAGTTGAATAGTATTTTAACAAACGAGTCCGACCTTGGACCTTCAAAGTAGGAGACTTTGTCTTAAAGTAGACGGGAGTCACTACCCAAGAAGAAAGAAAGCTAGGTTCTCGATGGGAAGGACCCTTTATGGTGATGGCCAGTAGAAGGCCCGGCTCTTAGGGTCTGAAGGACCAGGTGGGTCGCGAACTTTCCTACCTATGGAATGTCGAGCACTTGAGAAAATATTTCGTCTAAAGGCCACGGTTTCGCCCAACAATGTAACCAACGACTTATGAATAAGAAAGCACTTATCATTTCATCTCCATTTGCCTTTATCTAAAAGTTTCAATCATACAAGCTGAGCCTCTAGACTCGTAGCGATGCATTGGTCGAGCCAGAGCCTCCTGAGCTCTGCCCCACTGACAACCAATCGGACACAAGTCCCTCTACTTGCCGACGTTTGTGCTACAAGTTGAGTCTCTAGACTCGCTGCGACGCATTGGTCAGGCTAGAGCCCCAGGGCTCACCCACACGACCAGTTGGACACAAGTCCCTCGACTTGCCGACCTTCGTGCTACAAGCAGAGTCTCTAGACTCACTGTGATGCATTGGTTGGGCCAGATCCTCAGGACTCACCCACACGACCAGTTAGGCACAAGTCTCAGGACTTGCTGACCCTTGTGCTACAAGTCGAGTCTCTAAGCTCGCCGCGATGCATTAGTCGGGCTAGAGCCCTAGGGCTCCCCAACACAACCAGTCGAGCATAAGTCCCTAGACTTACCTACCCTCATGCTACAAGCCAAGTCTCTGGACCTACTGCGAAGTATGGTTAAGGCCAAAGCCTCCCGAGCTTTGCCCCACCGGCAGCCAGTCAGACACAAGTCCCTCGACTTGCCGACCTTCGTGGTACAAGCCAAATCTCTAGACTTGCCACAAAGTATGGTTAGGGCTAGAGCCTTCTAAGCTCTGCCCTACCAAAAGCTAGTTGGACACAAGTCTCTCGAGTTGCCGACCTTCATGCTACAAGCCAAGTCCCTGGACTTGCCATGAAGTAGGGTTAAGGCCAAAGCCTCTCAAGCTTTGCCCAACCAATAGGCAGTCGGACACAAATCCCTCGACTTGCCGACCTTTGTGCTATAAGCCAAGTCTCTGGACTTGCCGCGAAGTATGGTTTGGGCCAAAGCCTCCCGAGCTCTGCCCTACTAACAGCCAGTTAGACACAAGTCCCTTGACTTGCTGACCTCCATGCTACAAGCCAAGTCTCTGGACTTGTTGCAAAGTTTGGTTAAGGCTAGAGCCTCCCGAGCTCTGCCCCACCAAGAGCAAGTCAAACACAAGTCCTTCGAACTTTTGGCCTTAGTGCTACAAGTCAAGTCTCTGGACTTGCAGCAAAGTATGGTTAAGGCTAGAGCCTCCCAAGCTCTGCCCCACCGATAGCCAGTCGAACAAAAGTCTCTCGACTTATCGACCTTCGTGCAACAAGCCAAGTCTCTAGACTTGCCGTGAAGCATGGTTAGTGCCAAGGCCTCCTGAGCTCTGCCCCACTAGGAGGCTCTAACCCTATAACAGCCAGTCTGACACAAGTCTCTCGACTTGCTGGCCTTCTTGCTACAAGCCGAGTCCCAGGACTCGCCGCGGGGTTAAAGTTGGGCCAAAGCATCCTGTGCTCTGCCCACAGGGCCTCTAGGAAACAAGTTCTAGACTTGCAGAGCCTCATGACAAGCAAGACCGAGCCCTTAGACTCGCCGCAAGGTTGAGACATTGAGGTTAAGGCTGGGCTCACAGCACGGTTGCCCACATGATCGCGTGGATAGATGCCTGATGAATTCAGTCCCGAGACCCATGGAGATCAATCTCAAGATATTCCCGTTCAAGACCTTCCTTGTAGCCATACCCCCAAGTATTGTTTCGTATGGCTAGAGTGTTCTAGATTTGGGACTTGATCTCCCCCATGTATTGGGCATTAACCTCTTGGCTAGCTTCCACACACGAGATTTGAGTGTCCTGAGCTAAAATGGTGTTTGTGGCATTCACCAACTTGGCTTCGAGGCTACGGGCCAGAGCCTCATTTCGCTGTACCTCTGCCCTCTAGCGTCGAACCTCTCGGACGAACGAAAAGTGCTTGAAAAACAGTTGAGAGTGATGCCTAGAATCTGAGGCCTGCTCCCAAGCCATCTGGTCCTTCTCTTCCCAAGCATCAGGAGCCCCCTCCGGATCGACCGCAACTCTTCCATCTTCTCTAGGTCCCTCTGAACATCGGCGTGCCCATCCCAGAGATGCTTGCACTCCAAGGAGACTCAGGAAAGCTCCTTCTTGGTCCCAGCCAACTCCATCTTCAGCCCAGACTTCTTCCTTTTCAGCATCTGGACCTTCTCCCTCAAGAGCCCGTGGCGTTTCTTCAAGGACTCAAAGTCTTCTATCATCCCTTATGTCTAAGGAGAGAGCCTTGATCTCCTGATTTGCTTTGCTAACCTCCAGAAGGGTAAGAAGGGTCAAGGACTGGTTCTCCTCCTCGAGCTCCCCGCGCTTCTCAACGATAATGCAGGCCAATTGGTCCACGACGTACAAAAGAATAGTGTTAGAATGAGGAAGGGGAGTGCCCCATGGGACAAGCTAAGTAAAAAGAAAAGCATACTTAGGCAAAGAGAGGCCTTAGTTTTTGGGCCTCCTATTCAATTGCCTCGGCCCAAGCCATCTCAAAGCCCGAGCTAGTGGTCTGGCTCGCCCTCGATCAGGCGCGGGAGGAAGAGACTACATCCCCAACTGCCACAAAGGTCGTGGCACGTCCTCGACGGACTCTAACTAAGGACCTGGCTGGAGAATTCTAGCACAACAGCCTCCAATCGTTCAAGAACCTCAGCTTCGTTCATGGGTCCCTTAGATACAGGGGGACCCAAGGAAGGTTCTTTGATCTTCATGGGCCCCCTATCGAACGTGGGCCGAACCTCATCCTCGGCCGAGCTTGGTTGGTCTGTCGGAGGACTTGGCTGGGAAGCCCCCTCCAGAGAAGTAATATAGGAGTCCACCTCTGGTTTTGGGGAAGATTGCAGGGGAGGCGACTTGATCGACACCCGATCGTCACTTAGCTCTATGATGAATATGGAACTCGAGTCCACCCCCTCTTTATCATTGGGCATTAGGACAACGGAGGAGGAAGGAGCCCTGGCCCTAACACTTGGGAGAATTGAAGGGGTAGCATATTCCCGACCGGGGGTCTCTGGGAAGGAAGGAGAGATTGGGGACCCTATCGTGGCCACGGGCGTGACAAGCCGAGCGTACGTCTCCTTGAAGGAGATATAAGTCTCCACGAGGGGCTAGTTGGATGAAGGCGTTTAAGAAGGTAGCCCGGAAGACGTCGTCATCTTCCTCCTTTCCGATAATGAACACCGGTAGAACAGCCTGAAGGTGACCATCGAGCATTGCGCCCCGGGGAAAGTAGTCCCCCAAGTTGGGGAACCAGGATCTTTGGGCACTTGGGTCGCACATGCTATGATCCCCCAGCCTTACTCCTCGAAGCTTTATGGGGGTAGGGGGCCTGGTCCCTCTGGCCCCACTCCGGGATGCGCCCTCTCTATTTCGGGACCCTTCAACCTCACCTTGGGGAGCCCTGCCCACCTTGTCATGAGCCACCTTTGGCCACTTCCCCTTGCTACTGGCCATAGCAGTCCCTCAAGAAGTCTCACCCAAGCACATACGAGCGGTTGAGAATGGTCAAGTAGCTCCTGATATTGACATCAGACAACACCGCGTTAGATGGACCGAGACCCAGGATAGCACTATCGCTAGCCTAGCCTCCTCCTTTCGAGAGAAATCGATAGACAAGCTCTTGGACAAGGAGACATAAGATCAAACAGCCTGAATGAGAAACTCCTTGAGGTCCTTTTCTCCCTCGGGGAGTATTTGAGACAAAGAAAAATTTATGGGATGAGTCCTTGATGTGGGAGTGACACAACTCAAGGTTGGCAATGCACCTCCCAGTCATGCGCGCCTGGAAACTACACAAACTCCTGTCAAGGCGTAGCATGCAATACATCGACAAGAACTCTCGAGCTGTCAAGTCAGGATACTCTTCCAAACTAGCGCTAAGCACCCTCTAATAAATGATGTAGCTAGCCACCAGGAGCCACCAGGCATTCAGATGAAGTTGCTCGAGGGGCAATCCCAGGAAGTTGAGAATGTTGCGAACGGAGTGGTAGAATGGGAGGCGAAACCCATTCGCAAACATAAGGGGATAGAATGCCACATAGGCCACCATCCCTTTAGAATCAACGGCGAGCACTCGAAGCCGTTGGACCTCCAAAACCACTGACGCAGGGATGTTGTACTTCGCCTAAACGCCCGGACGTCATCGAGGAGCTCGACGACTCCCAACTCTTTCTGGCGAAGTACAAGGGTTTGGAACTAGGGCTGTAAACGAGCCGAGCCGAGCCTGTCTTTGGCTTGTCGAGCTCGGCTCGACTCAATATACTCGAGCCCGAGCTCGAGATTTTTTTTTATTCTTCGCTCGAGCTCGGCTCGATAAGCTAAACGCTCAAGTCGAGCTCGTCCTAAAAACGAGTTTGAGTCGAGCCGAGCTCGAGCTCGAACTGTGTATTTTTTTTAATAAGATTTAATAATTAATAAATAAATAAATAAAAATCTAATATTAAATTTATACAACTAACAAATAGAACCTCTATTGAATTATAAAATTTTAAAAAATTTATAAATAATTAATATCTAACTAGTTTATATTTATCCAAAATAACAATATATTATATGCCTACATATATTATTAATACATATACTTAATATGATATCATATATCTATTTCATATATGGTTCTCATATACTAGTATATAAAATTATAAAATTTTATCTACTAATTATTATACAAATTATAAAATATACCTATGAAGTATATATTCACAATATAGACATAAGTAATTAGATTACATATTATATATTTAATTATAAAAGTGATATGCTTATATTATTAGTTACTATATATATGTGTGTGTATATATACATATGTGTATGTATATATTTATCAATATATGAATGAGTTTTAATCGAGTCAAGCTAACGAGTTGACTCGAGCATAAACGAGCGAGCCTTAACGAGCCTTAGTCGAGTCGAGTCGAGTTTTGTCGGGTATGTGTCATTTATAATTCGAGCGGGTATCTACTTTAACGAACGAGCATTTTTTTTTCACGAGTCGAATTTGATTCGAGTTTAATCGAGCGAGTACCGAGCGGACTATCGAGTAGACTGGTTCATTTACAACCCTATTTGGAACTCAAAGAACCTTTCGGGGCCACTGAGGCGACTAAAGAAAACAGTAGGAACGAATGAGAGGAGGACGAAAAACTTGAGGAACATAGAAAACTACGACAGAGAAGAACTCAGAAGGAAAACGGTGACGATGGAGGAAATGAGAAGAAGTAAACGGTGAAAATGAGAGGGGGGAAGAGGCCCTATATAGGGCCACACGCAAATCAAGGCATCACTGACGACACAGGTGAGAGGCCTCGAGAAGCACAATCGGCGCGAGCCTGCACAGACATGGGAAGCCACGTCATGCGTATGGGGAGCACGGGCCAATAAACGACCGGAACCAACTCCTAAGAAACCCTAGAGACTACAAAAATCGAGGTGATGCATGCATTGAATGATGTGGGTATGTAGCCTAGGAAACCCAACCGGTGCGAGTCCATGCAGACATGGGGAGCCACTACTGGCACGTGGGGTGTAGGGGCAAATGCACAGCCTGAGACATGGGGAGACACCCGTACCATATCCAACAGTAAGGAAGTTGGAAAGACAACGGAATCTGAAGTGCCCTCATGCATTAATGACTGGGGGGAACGGCTGCAAGGAACACTCCAAAGGAAGGCGTGACTACGATGTTTAGAATTCCCACCACATGTGTACTAGGAATTCACGGGGTACTCTGAGGGGAGTATTCCCTAGGGTTGGGCTAAAGGAGTAATCCCCAAGGCCTTTCCGCAAGGCCTGAATAGTCCTAAGGCCCCAGGACAAGGGCTGGGCTGGGCTGGGCTGGGCTAGGCCAGGTCAACCCAAAGGGCCTAAGAAGGGAAGCCTTCGGACAACACCCGCTGGCCAGGGGA
The DNA here is from genome assembly GCF_004785595.1 of Juglans microcarpa x Juglans regia. Lineage (NCBI taxonomy): Eukaryota > Viridiplantae > Streptophyta > Magnoliopsida > Fagales > Juglandaceae > Juglans > Juglans microcarpa x Juglans regia. The sequence goes on along the minus strand of NC_054600.1, from coordinate 22,370,155 downwards.
TGGAAGGCATGCCTGTCTGACACCCTTACTGGCCGACACTTAGGGATATCCCCTGTCCCTGAAGCCTAGCGTCCGGACAGGCCAAATGGATGGACGCACCTCACCAGTGCCACACCGCATTTAATGGGATAGAAACGAGCACATCATGACAAGGACCACGCCGCATTTAATGAACCTGGGGCTAGACACACTACGACATGTCTCCCAAGGTGTTAGCAACGGCCACGATCAAGTTTGTTAAGGCTGCTACGCAACAAGGAGATGGTAGGGACACCCGACCCCAGTACAGAGCGACACACCCACCACCTCTCTTTCGAGGATTTTCCTGACCAGGTATAAATACCCCCTCCCTCAGCCAGGGGAGAGATTTAGACTTTTGGACAATTCAGTTCATTATTCTCCAAAAGAGCTCATACTAACTTTAGCATTGGAGGTATCTCCTACCACCCTGAAGCCCTCATTTCTCTTTAGTTGCAGGTGGATGGATTGGGCCCCCATGGAGTTGCTCGGGCTGTGAAACACGACATCAGCACTCCTAAAAGTAAGTTACCTTGGAATTAGACCAATTAGATCATGACACATGTCCTCTAATCGACACAAAAGATATATTTGTTATTCATTGAGTATAGACCGAAATCAAATCCTTTTTTATTTGAAAGAATTTTGCTTATTAAGTTAACCATTTTAAAATGCAATAGTTTCCCATTTTTCTGACTTTTTAGTTTTGGATTATCTTAATAATTGAAATTCGAATGATTAGTTATTAGTTATTAGGTGATCTCAAATTGCATGTGATGGTGTAAATATTTTTACCGAAGTAATGATCTATCATCTTTATATTATATAAAATGATCGGATGAAAGTACTAATATACTTGTTTTAAAAAACTGCTCAATGAATAAACAGTTAAGTCTCAATTATAATGCTGCTAAAAGGGTTATAAAATGATTTTTATGCTTTTGGTGGTGCATTCCTAATTTTTATGGAAGAGAATTGCTAGGTACAAGCGATTTGGAGCATCAAATTGCGTAACAATGCTAACATAATTTTTTTTATTGAAAAAAAAAATTTGAGAGAAGAATATGGTTTTTTGTCTCATAAAAATCATTTGCGTCTTCAATTCGCATTATTTCATTAAACGGATGTCGTACATGTCAGCATTAGTGAGCGAGTTGCTGCACGAACTCGTTTGCAAGAAGAATTGGAATTCCCAACAAGCATGCTTTATTTTCCAAATTTGCTTCAACCTATGGTTTGTTTAAACTTATTATTGTTTGACTTAATAGTTTATAACTGGAATGAGATTATTATCCTTCTTTAGCTTATCATTACGTTTTTTTGGTTATACAGAGCATATTTATATTTTACAACAACTTGTTTTTCATTCAACCGGACAAATCATTGGCCCCACTACTAGTGTGTATATATATATATATATATATATATATATATATATATATATGTGAAAATGATAGACATAACAATTTTTTATAAAGTAACTTATAAAAGTAACATTTACTTTACGTAAAATATACTCTCATTTTAGAACATGATTTTATAAAAGATTATAAAAGGGTTGTACATGTATCATTTCTCACTAGTACTGAAGATCAGATTTTAGTCTTCTTATTTATCAGTAAGTGTACTATATTCTATCACAAACCTTTTTTCTTCATCGCCAGCTTAATTTGTGCAAATATTGATCAGTACTCCATCCTACATCTACCATGCATGCATGCAAGATTAGTACGTACAACTTTGTTTCGATCTAGTAGTACTAGTACTTATTACTACTACTAATACTAATCATGTCATAGGCATGTTGATCTAAACGTATATATTTGTACTTAATTTCTGCATTAAACTTTAAGCTGATCATGTCTTTTTCTAGATACGAAATGAATTAAGAAAATACGTGACAATTAATTAATACATAATTATAATGACCCTTTTTTTTTTTTTTTGTTCTTTTTTTAGCTCGGCGTAGCTAGCAAGAGAAAATAGCTAGGGACAACGTACGTACGTACGTTAACAAGCATGCATGCCGCTGCAGGTTCCCGGAGATCGACATTCTTCTTGTTAGTTTTTGAAATATGAAGATGCAGATCGAACTTAATGCATGTTAGCATGCATTCAGACCGAGAGCTTGAGCTTATATCGACGTACGTACGTACGTATTAACATGTCAAAATTAATGTTAATATTATAGATTATCGAGAAATTAAGCAAGCTGATCATAAATATATACGTACGCAATTAATTAGCTAGCCGTACTCCCGTCGGTGGATGAAGGCATCTTTGCGCACGCGCGAGCTGTTGTTTTCTTCTTTTAGTACTCCTCTCACGTGGTTCGCTATTCCAATTATTCCCGCCATTGTGCATGATCGGGCATTTTGTGACTGAACAGATGTTTTCGATGATTTTTTTTTTTTTTTTTGAACCCAGGGACCAGTTCTATTCTGCATGCATATATATCATCATGATCAGTATCAAAAATAACACCACAGCTGGAGAGGTCAGCACAGCGTCCTCAACAAATAAGCCGATCATCGCACAAGCTATGGAATAGTCTAGAATACTTTTACCTTTCTATACGTGTCCCATTCTGTTAGAAAAGAATATGCTTAATCTTTGTGTATAAATAGGCATTGTATATTGCACATTACCATTAAGAAAACAAAAAGAGATTTCGTCCACTTCTTTATTACTTTTCTGTTTTTCATCATGGTATCAAGAGCCGTGTAAGGACTCACGTCCAAGCTCATCCATGGCTGCGGAACAGAACCCCTCCAAATTCGCCCTTCCTTCTCCCTCCCATTTCATCACTGTCAAGTTAACTCATGACAATTATCTTTTGTGGAAGGTGCAACTTATGCCTTACCTCAATAGTCAAAATGTCTATGGGTTCGTCGATGGTACCACTACTGCCCCGACTCTGCTTGATCCTGTAAAGCCAAGTTCTAAATATTTGGCCTGGAAACAGCAAGATCAAGGCATCATGACAGTCCTTATTTCCTCCCTCTCCGAAAATCTAATAGCACATGTCATCGATGCCTCCACCTCACGAGAAATCTGGACCATTCTAAAGGACCTCTTTGCGTCCAAATCTCAAGCACGTACCATGCAACTCCAGTATCAACTTACCACACTCAAGAAAGGTTCAGATTCTATTGCCGACTACTATCAGAAAGCAAAACTGATTCGAGATACACTTGCTGCTGTTGGTAAAATTCTAACCACCTCTGATTTCATCACTCATGTGTTGGCTGGCCTGGGTACTGATTTCGACTCAGTTGTGACTTCAATCACTACCCATGTTGATCCTCTCACCCCATCTCAAGTCTATAGCCACCTTCTCACCCATGAAACCAGACTCTCACACCAGCAAACCATACTTACCTCTTCTCCTGAATTCTCGGCAAATTCTACCACCACAAATACCACACATTTCAGTACTAGAGGCAGGGGTTCATCTCGCGGTAGAGGAGGTTACAGGGGTCGTGGCCGTGGCCGTGGTCGTAATGGTGGTCGGTTCACTCCCTCCCACTTCACCCAAATTCGTCCCTCGTGTCAAGTATGTAGCCGACAAGGTCACACTGCCCTTCAATGTTACTACAGATTTGATCACAGCTATCAATCCCCACCTCCTCCCTCTCTATCAACCCTTTTTACTTCCGCCCCATCTTTTCTCAATGACACTGCATCGTCTGTTGATAATAACTGGTATCCCGATTCCGCAGCGACTCATCACTTTACTCACAATTTTTCTAATCTGTCTTTGAATCCATCTGAGTACAAGGGAGATGAGCAAGTACGTATAAGTGATGGCAATTCACTACCCATTCATCATGTTGGCAGCTCCACAGTTCCTTCATCTTTTGGCAATCTTCTTCTCTCTCAACTCTATCATGTTCCATCTCTTTCAAAAAATTTAATCTCTGTTAAAAAATTTTGTGAGGATAATCTTGTTTTCTTTGAATTTCATTCCTTTTGTTTTTATGTGAAGGATTCTCGCACCAAGAAAATACTACTCCAAGGACCTACTAGAAATGGCATGTACGTCTTACCCTCTGCTCCAGTTTCTCATCAAGCTCTCACTACTTCTTGCGTCTCTTCTTTCCAGTGGCACGTACGTTTAGGACATCTGTCTATGCAACTTGTCCAGCGAATAATTTCACAACTATCTCTACCTGTGAAGGCTTCTCCAAAACAAAATGGGTTATGCTCATCTTGTTGTCAAGCTAAACTCCACCAACTTCCATATGCGTCCTCTGAGTCTCCGACCACAGCTCCCTTACAACTTCTGTTTACTGATGTCTGGGGTCCTGCTCCCATGCTGTCTAGGGGTGGTTTTCGTTATTACTTGTTTTTTGTTGATGACTACAGTAGATTTACATGGATGTTTCCCTTAAAATGTAAATCTGATGTAATTCAAGTTTTTCTATCTTTCAAACGTCATGTTGAAACACTTCTCAATTCAAAAATACGTGCCTTACAATCTAAATAAGGAGGTGAATTTCAATCTCTTAATAGTGTTCTACAGTCATTTGGCATTGCACATCGTTTATCTTGTCCATATGCTCATTCTCAAAATGGATCTGTTGAAAGAAAACACTGACATATTGTAGAGACAAGCTTAGCACTCCTTGCTCATTCTTTTTCACCTCAAAAATACTGGTCTGACGCTTTTACCACAGCTGTTTATTTGATAACCGACTTCCCACACATGTGCTCAATAATAAATCTCCTTTTGAAATGTTGTGGAATAAATTTCCAGACTACACTTTTCTAAAAACTTTCGGATGTCTTTGTTGGCCCAATCTTAGACCATACAATAAACATAAAATAAATTATCGTTCTCTTCCTTGTGTCTTCCTTGGATATAGTCCTGATCACCATGGTTATTTTTGTTTTCATCTTCCCACCTCCAGAATGTATGTGTTTCGAGATGTCTTGTTTGATGAAAGTGTCTTTCCATTTCAACAAATCATTTCCAATCCAACGTCTTCTACTCCATCAAGATTGCCCATCCCTCTTATACAGCCCACAGAACTTCCTCTCTCAAGGCCCAGCACAGCGTCACTTGTTATTCCGTCCACTTCTAGTGATTAAAGCCCACGGCCCACTTCTCCCAATCTATCTCCAAGGTCCAGTATCTCACCTTTTAGCCCATCTCCTTTCTCTCCAGAATCTTCTACCTCCCTCCGTCCATCCAACATTTCATCAAGGGCTCACTCGACATCTCCAGAAGCTTCTTCTTCTCCATCGCAATCCTCCTCTACTCATCACATTCAAACCCGATCCAAGTCTCACCTTTGCTTCCCAAAAATTTGAACCGACGAAACCATAGCTTGGCCAAAGCCGCACGCTCATACCACCTCGGCAACTACCCCCGATGAACCCTCCTCTGTCATTGAAGCATCCAAGTTTCCCAAATGGAGGAAAGCCATGCAAGTTGAGTTTGATGCTCTTCTCTCCAATAACACTTGGAGTTTAGTCCCTCCCACTTCCTCTCAGAACCTTGTTGGATGCCGATGGATTTTCAAAACAAAATACCTCTCTAATGGATCGATCGAGCGACGCAAAGCACGACTTGTAGCCAAAGGCTACAGTCAACTCGAGGGACTGGATTATTCAGAAATGTTTAGTCCAGTTGTGAAACCTACAACTATCAGGTTGGTGCTTTCTATTGCAATTTCTGCTCAATGGCCGATTCATCAATTAGATGTACAAAATGCTTTTTTGCATGGCTCTCTCGATGAAACTGTCTTTATGTCTCAGCCCACGGGGTTTGTTCATCCTCAATTTCCTCACTATGTGTGTAAGCTTAACCAAGCTTTGTACGACCTCAAATAGGCCCCTTGTGCGTGGTATGCACGACTGAGTAGAAAGTTGATTGAGCTGGGATTTGTTGTTATAAAATCCGACACTTCATTGTTCATTTATCGCCAGCAAACAGTGGTTATTAACTTCCTGGTTTATGTTGATGATGTGGTTTTAACTGGTTCTGATTCAAATGCTCTTACACAGCTTATTCATAAGCTATGTATTGATTTTCCCTTGAAAGATCTAGGTTCACTGAATTATATTTTGGGAATTGAGTGTCACCGAACCTCCACAGGACTTGTTCTTTCTCAAAGAAAATACATCCTTTCTGCTTTTGACTCTACCTCTATGGAAGACCCATCACTTTACAGGAGTGTGGTAGGAAGCTTGCAATACTTGCTATTAACAAGACCAGATTTAGCCTTCTCAGTAAATAGAGTTTGTCAGTTCATGCAAGCACCATCTGTTTCTCACTGGCAATCAGTAAAACGCATCCTACAGTATTTGAAGCAAACTATGGATCATGGCTTAATTATCACACCATCTTCTTCTCTTACTCTATCTGCCTTTTCGGATGCCGATTGGGCAGGATGCCCGGATGACAGAAAATCTACAGGAGGCTATTGTGTGTTCTATGGTAAAAATTTGATTTGTTGGAGCTCCAAGAAGCAGTCAACCATTGCTCGATCCAACACAGAGGCTGAATACAAGGCCTTAGCTAATGCAACCTGTGAACTCATTTGGGTACAGTCTCTACTTTCAGAATTGGGCATTTTTTTGTCCAAGCCTCCTACTCTCTAGTGTGATAACTTGGGAGCTACCTACCTCTCAGTTAATCCAGTGATGCACTCTAGAACGAAACATGTTGATATTGATTACCATTTTGTACGGGATCACATTTATAACAAGACTTTGCAAGTCTCCTTTCTCTTAAGTAAAGATCAAATAGCGAATGTTCTTACCAAACCACTGTCCACTGCCAGATTTTGTCTGCTTCGGTCGAGCCTCACAGTACTGCCAGCACTGCTTGGCTCGTAGGGGCATTTCAGAAATAACACCACAGTTGGAGAGGTCAGCACAGCATCCTCAACAAATAAGCCGATTATCGCACAAGCTATGGAATAGTCTAGAATACTTTTACTTTTGTATACATGTCCCATTTTGTTAGAAAAGAATATTCTTATTCTTTGTGTATAAATAGGCACTATATACTGCACATTACCATTAAGAAAACAAAAACAGATTCCGTCCACTTCTTTATTACTTTTCTGTTTTTCATCAATCAGGGATAAGATTTATTACGTATGTGGTTATAATCGTTTAATATTCCAAACTACTAAGTAGCTAGCTAGAAATCAAGAGACTGGCCATTTTGATCCCCCCTGATCATCGGTGACATGATCTAGCTAGGCTACCTTGCAGCGCTAGCTATAGCTTTTGATCTCATTGGAGTTGAGGAAAATGATCCAGAGTAGTGGCCAATTGCTAAGTGCGCATAACCCTTTTTTTTTCTTTTTCTTTTTTTGGCCAAAAGGAGGGCAGTACCTCCGACACTTTATTAAAAATCTTCACTTGTGGCGGAGGGAAACATTGGTTACAAAACAAACCAACTCCGTAACTAATCCTCTAACAAACTCTTCCCCAAACATAAAAACTAATCACTCATCCTCTACATCTAACATACGTCGTGCCCATTTTATCCAATCTATACAACCCTGTAATCACCCGAGGAAAGTGTAAACAATCAATAAATATGTTATTCTCGCCCATTGCACCACATTTCACCAATGCATCCACTACTTGATTCCCTTCTCTAAATACATGAGAAATAGAGAAATCAAAATCTGCCAAAAGCATCAAAAGCTCATCCCAATAATCCCAAAGATATCACACTGTACAAATTTGAGAACATGTCCACGAAACCACCAATAAAGAATCACACTCTATGTCTATACACCTTAACCCCCACTGCCAACAAATTTTTATTCCCTCAATAACAACTTGAACCTCCGCTTCGTTATTAGATCAAGAATCAAAGAATTTTGAAAAGCCAAAAACCAAATTTCCCCCATAATCTCAAAGCAACCCACCCCCGCCTGCAAGACCTGGATTCCCAACACAGCTGCCATCAAGATTTAATTTCAAGCGTCCCACTCTCGGTTTAACCCATCGCAAGACCTTCACCAGCACTTTAGACTTCTCAACTATCGGCACATTTAATCTCCTCAGAATGTATTCATCCATGATTGACAGGTGCTGCACCTTGACAATCCGAGATGCCAATATCTGCACCCAGTATTTTATAGACCACCACACTTCCCATACAGACTCAACCCTATCTTCCATTCTCACCATACATCTTCCTAAGTGTGCATAACTTGGTCAGCTAGCTAGCTAGATCATGATGAGCTTCTTCTAATTCCCTTCGAGAAGGAAGCTAGCTAGCATTAATTCCCGTATTCGATCGAATTATATATCCCCGATTAATGTACTAATTCTCATTCAGAAATTTATGATTCATCATCATCATGATAACCCATGAACTAGGAAGAAATTAAAGGAATTAATTAGTATGCACGGCAAGCAAATATATATATATATATATATATATATATATATATATATATGGAGATCAAACAGTACGTATATATACTTGGCATGCACTTGCTCATGTATTTATTTTCTAGCACAAGGATTAATCTTGCATTTAGTTAATTGGTTATTCCAAGTACCAACTAATTATAATGTGGAAAAGAGACAATTAATGCGGTTCTAGTCAACCAAAACGCGAGCACTACACGGAGAGAAGATAATTATATAATTAATTAGACTCGAACAAACATCTCATGTCAAAACTACATATTTATTATATATCATGGGCGTACAAAAAAGGCTTATTCGAACCTTATCATGATTAGTTAGTAATTAATACAGTAGCCAAAATATTGATCAGTAGTACATGCATGATCTAGATGATCATTAATATATATATATATATATATATATATATATTTATATATAAATATTACTTGATGATCAGACCCATATCGCTCTGGCCTCTCTGAGTAATGGCTCTAGCTCATTCCTAAGAAGTAGACTGTTGACCTCTTTGCTACCACCAATTAACCTCTGCCCTATGAACACAGCCGGTACGTTTTCTTGACATCCTAGCTGTTGCAGCGCCCTCTGAATATGCGGGCCATCTGGTACCTGATCCAGCTCGTAAACTTTAGGGTTTGCTCCAAAGCTACCTATTACTGACTTGACGGTCAAGCTCAGGCAAGAAGAGCTCCTATTGCTGAAGATCACCACTGGGTACTCACCCACCAACCTCCTTACGGTCTCCATTAATATTACAGATAGAGGTACTTGCAGGAATTTTGCGAATTGCGTCAAAGAAGCTTAATTGTGCATGCAGTGAGTTAAAGGCTTTGCTGTGAAGAGCTTGAGCTCCAATTGATGTCTATTTATAGAATCCGTTTTAGACTGTCTGGTTCCTAGAATAACAACAGAAGGGGATGAATAAAATGTGCACAAGAATACAATCGGATCAGTCCTAAATTACTCTTTATGATTACTACTTGATAATGACTGAAGTGGCGCTTTTTACACAGAATAACAAGTTGCAAAGTAGCTTGAAAATGTATCCACCCATCATCTTAGCAACGTTAAGGTTAATGTTGTCATTTAGGAACGTCAGTACTGAATGACAAGTTGCATATATATCGGAATATTAACATGGAAAATGTGATGATCATTGGGATAAAATTAGTACATTATTCCTCGAGCCAAAGTACTTATCCTTTTTTCAGTGACAAGGTACTGATTGATATAAACATTAATGAATATTAACCAAAGTAGCTGCAGGTACTTACTGTGGGTACCGACATATATGCATGCATGATCGATGGAGGATTGATACAAGAAAATCTTATTCCAAATAAATAAATAAACATATTAGACAGCATCCAAAAAAAAAAGGGGCTTTGTACGTTTTTTCGTGCATGACATTCCTAAATTCATTCACTAGAATTCATTTCGCGATTTTAGAGTCACATACACGCATGCATGCATACATACATAAAATTCAAGAAAACCGAAAGCTAAATAATTAAAGGGAGATCAAGTTTTGGGCCAAAAATAAAAAATAAAAAGATGCTTATTAAAGGTAATGATCTTCCCAAACAGGTTGAAAATCTATGCAATGGCCGTACAAAAAAAAAAGAAGATGCCTTCAAGACCCACCACATTATCTTTTTTCACACATTGCACTAATTGGAAAGATGCGCCGCTAAGATATTCTCTGCGTTAAATGGCTGATTAGTACCCTAAACTTTGGACCAAGCTGCCTATTATAATGTCATGATCAATATATAAATATCACGTGTGTCGAAAATATAACCATATAAAAGCTTTATTTTGATGTCAAAAGAGTTAAGAGACCGTTGAACCGAGATCAACACAATATATATATATATATATATATAGGAGTATCGCTACATGCATTATCAGAAAAGAAAATGGTGATCTGCTAATTGTGAGATATCGGTCAATCAATTAAGAAGCAATGGACCTTATCAAAGAGGCATGACCGTAGTTGATCACTTTTTTACATATAATATGTAAAGAACAAAGGTACATTTATATATTTGGTGATAGCCCACAAATGCATTATCCACTCAAAATCCATTTTTTAAAAAAGGAAAAAAGAAAAGAAAAGAAGCAGCGGGGATAGAGAGAGAGAGAGAGAGAGAGAGAGAGGTCAATGTGCCAGGTCGAGATGCCACTTTGTAGCATAATCATGTGTGTGTGTGCGCGTGCGCGTGCGTAATGTGTGTGCGCGTGTGTATGTATAGTAGTATACATTGTGCTCTCAGGGATTTCACACCATTAATTCTTTAAGCAATATGCTCAAAGCAATGTACATTAATTAGGAAACTCCTTTCAGTACTCGATCGTAGCTACAACCATAGCTTGTGCGTTCTAAAGAAACACTTCCATAGAGCTAGCAAACCGGCCTTGTGATCATGATTGTCAAGGAAGTAAAACTGATGATATGGCTTATGGTATACTACTGCATCACCAACATGATTGTTCAAACCACAGCTTATATACATTGTCAAAATTTTTAGTAATTTTGCGCATGATTTAATCATAAATAGGAACTGACGCAACCACAACTATTTTTAGCGATGCAGTTAAGTTTTCGCCGTTATAAACTTTTTGAGACGGATTACTACCGACCACTTAGCGGATAAACTAGTTGGACGGGAAATATCATTTGCGGCATAAATTGGATTTGGATTATTTAAATCAATGTGATGATTTTAAACTCCTTTCTTTTCAATGTGATTTGAAGTTCAGGATTTTGAAAAGAATTTGGTCCAAATCTAAATTTTAATGTACGATCCAAATAAAGGTTTTAGATTCTAAAAATCGAAATCTAAATCCTCCTCTCCAAACCCAACCATCCAAACACCACCACAAATTCTTATGAACATTATCTATCCTTACAAACTTTTTCGAAAATAAGATTTCTGTCTCCCATCCATATCCTGGAAAAGATGCTTCCTCATTTTATTCTCTTTTGTGATCACTCCAAAACTATGCGTATATATAAAAGATGTTTCATGTAATTTTCAAGCAACTACATGTGTCGCCACGTATCTTCGGCCTAGAAAAGAAAAAAGACTGACGATCCAAATGTGATGGATCGATTTGCAAATCTGGCTCTAGAGAATGCGAAGGGCCGGGCATGCAGCGTCACTTTTAGCAATTGATATGATAGGATAAGATAAGGAAATCCCAAGTCGATCTTTTTAATTTGCAGGACAACACACCTAACATATATAATTTGACTCACCGGGTATGGCTGAGTGAGTTGTAACAATGGGAACACTGACCAGGGCGAAAAGTTTTATTATTGCTGCTTCTTCAATATCCTGCATTCTCTGAAGTCTATGGAATTCCATCAGAAAGATCTAATAAAAAAAGAACCAAGAGATATATCAGGAATTTTGTTGCAACCCAATTTCAGATTGTTTGATGGCCATGCATCAGCATCAGGGTTACACCTACATTTACAAATATAAAGAACAAATGAACAATCCAAGAGTTTAATTCAATTCAGAGAGGAAAAGAAAAGTACTTCCATTCAGGGAGGAAAAATCAATTTCAAAGTGTTAACTGATAAGAAAGTCCAACCAGCACATTAAAACTTTATGTAGTTTAAATTAAAACAACCATATTATGACAGGAGGGTCATCATTATGATCCAACAATGCAGTACCAGTACCTCTTCAACTAATTTTATACTCATAATTCAAAACATATTTATTCGATTAAATTGGGATCACAGAATTATAGTGCTCCCCAAGGCCAAATGCATGCCTATGGTATGATAGCATGATACTTGAATCTGATGAACCATTCACACCATCTGATATGTACTCCTTCCCCATCTCTACATCAGGGAATGACCCTGAGTATATCATGATATGTTTTCTAAGGCAGTGAGTTAAAGCACCGAGCTCTAGTTGTCCTCCCCACACTGCTGTTGACTCCACTTCTTTGCAGTAATTCTCAAATCTCTCTGCCAGAGAATTATCAGAATCTCCTTCTATCGCATTGTCTGAGAGGAAAAATGGAAAGAAATCAGATGCATGTTTCCTCATATAAGCAGCCACCATTTCTCGAAGCTCTTGGTACGTATATGGAGATAAACCACCAGATAGAAGAGCTAACTGGTCCTCAACAGCTCGGTAGAGACAGTGACCATCCGGCTTTATTTCATTTACAGTCAAACCAAGGGGTTCAAGCTTTCTTTCCAGTTTCTCATCTTCAATCATTCGATCACTTACAATGCTACTCTGCTCCTCTTGAATTCTCTGCTCTCTTTCGGCTTCTTGCTGAGCTCTTTTTCCTCGTCTCTTTGCACTCTTGCTAGGCTTTGATTGGTCAGGTTGACTGGTAACAGAAACCCCAGCAATGGCTTTCACCAAATTGACAATATTGCTTTTTCCATCTCCATCACTACTGCTATAGCCTAATGAAGCAAGTTCTGCAGCATGTTTTTCTTTAAGTTTAGCAGAAAGTTGAGAGATCTCTTCCTCCACCTGTTTCTTCTTAGCTTTCTGTTCAGCCTTGCTACCTTTGGCTGCTGCCTTTTTCAGTTCAATTTCCTTGTTCTGCAGCTGCGATATCTCTTTCCTGTACAAAAATTAAGTGTCATTATGTAACATCGTTATCTGAAAAAGCTGAAACATGGAATCCAAATTCCAAAACAATAAAAGAAAAGAAAAGAAAACTAGATCATTATCAATGACTGCCTAGCAGAGCAAAGAACAGATGGAATAATAAAATCTAATGCCAGTAAAACTAGATCATTATCCCACAATGCAATAGGCAGAATGCATGTGGGGCATTCAAATCAGGCCAATGTCTTATTATGCCCATTGAACTTGAAAAAATAAATTAGACTTTAGTTTCCAAAATTTTTGAAAGGGCACAATGTTGGTGACTTATGTTATGCTGTAACATGTCTGCATCTTCAAATTAAACTGTAAAATGATACGTCAAAGTAATAAGAATTAAGCATCCAGAACCATAATGGTTCCAAAACAAAGAAAATCAACACATTCTTCAACACATTCAAAAAATGAGCCCAAAAAAGTAATAATTTAGAATTGCGATGAATACATCACCTATGCCTGGAAAGCATATCATCACGAGTTTCCTGTTTCTTTTGTGATGCATTATAAGAAATTGTTTCTGATGTTTTGTCTCCTATTTCTTGATAATCATCCATTTGAGCAAACCCTGCAATCAAGGTAGACAATAATTCAGTCACGGGGAAACCTTTCAAAGTAACCAGTGAAATGTTCAACTTGAACAGATGATTTTCATTTCCGAAATTGTTTTTTTTTTAGAAGTGAAAATAAAATAACATCTTAGCTTGTTCTGGTTATAACAGCTCAAGAAAAACCAAAGCCACAACTGGGTTTATTATTTTATTTTTGATAAGTAGCCACATCTGTGTTTATGCTCCAAAAGAACTAATCAATATTGCATTTGGAGCTTCTTTGTGTCCCTATTCACCACCCTCCCACAGATGTGGGGAATCAAACTGATATCAGAATTGTACAAATAATTTCTAGTATCACTAGATCATCATGCATAGGTGATGCTATATGTACTGTGTACTTTGGGCACTTCTCTATTCTTATTGTCAATAAAATTTTTTCTTTTTTCAAAAAAAAAAAAAAAAAAAAACAATTGTACGAATTTTACAAATGAAAAAATTCACCCAGCAGTTGTTATGCTCAAACATTGTTGCAAACACATGATGATTTTAAGCTACATATCTCTAGTAGCATGGGCAGGAACATCTAGAAGACTACTGCCTATGGTCAAACAGATGTGAGTAACAATTAAAAAAAAAATCAATAATTCAGAAGGTAGATTAGATCATTCCATCATCCATCATCCATGGAACAAAATTTTACAGTAACAGCGAACCTGGTAAATTAGCAAGCTGCTTCATAAGCATATTGCATTATAAACCATTTGTTTTCACTCCGTACTGCTTCCATGAAGGGCTCTCGAAGATCATCATCTCCTTGATTTGCTGTGTCTAGATGGGTCACTCGAAACTGGTCCTAATTGAAACTAAAATTTTTGAGCTTTCTACGGAAGGAAGTCAATCAGTGGGCATTGTAGAGCGAGGTAGAAAGGTGATGAAAGAGTTGGTTTTGGGATCCTAAGCTGTGACATGGCTGGTGCAGACATTGGAGGAGTGTGCTTGTTCAAATGGAAAAAAGGAATTTTATAAAACCTCCCTTGCAAGCAGCAGCGCTTTCATTGCACAAAGAGGTTCAAATGCTTATGGGAGATTCCTGACTCTAGTGGAATATAGAGGAGGTGGAAGAAGAAGCATCATTATAATCCCTGAAGAAGTGGAAGGGAATGGCTGGAGCTTCGTGAGGTGCATGAAAGCGTGGGAAAATCTGGGAAGAATTCCTTAAGAGGGGCTGGAACCCTCCAACAAAAAGACTCGGATAAGGGCCTTGTGAAGTCATACACAGAGGCTGTCTTGACTCCATGTGATGATTCTGCCATTGAGGGAGATGGTTAACAGTTTCATCTAGAGGGTAAACCAACGATACGGGTTTGGCTTAGAGGTAGTTGTGGGCTGTGTAAGGGAAATGGAAGAGTTAGAGGGCTTGCTCCCTGTGGGCCGCAAAAGGGCCCAGCACATATGGCCTCAAGGCCTGTAGCTTAACACTGGCGGGCTAACTCCAGGAAAGGGCCCAACCCTTCAGTCAACACAGCATCCAGACCGTTGGAGCCATTGACCTTTCGGCCAGGGACATCACAAAACGGGCCCCGGACAAGGGCGATCCAGTGGTCGACAACCCCACAGCCGTTGTGGTGGCAACAGTGCCAGTTGCAACGGAGCCGCTGATCTGTCGTTTGGGGACCTCATAGAACAGGTCGCCGGACGTGGGCGATCCTATGGTCGACCAACCCTGCGGCTGTTGTGGCAGCACCGACGACACCCAAGGAAGTCAGATCTATCTCAAAGATACAAAATGTCGCCGAAATTGCAGAGTTGGAGGGCGCAGCCCCACCTTTGTCGTCGAAGAGTGGGCCGAAACTCTCATTGGAGGTGGCCTCTAGCTCCAGTAAGGCACCTGAGTCTGAAGGGGTGTCGATGACATTAGAGGAATTCATACCTACTTTGGAGGTAGAAATCGTTTCCGAAATCGCAGAGTTTGAAGGTGCGGCCTCACTTGAGTCCTTACACGGGTTCAAAACTCCCATTAGAGGGGGCCTCTAGCTTCGGTAAGGCACTTGAGTTTGCAGGGGCTGAATCTTCCAAGGTGGCTATAGCTTTGTATGAGCCTGATGGGAACGAGAGAGAGCACTGGATGGGGTTGTGTTCTGAGCTAGCGAAGGAAGTTCCTTTGGGTAGTAATGGAGAGTTCTGGGAGGCACCTACCCCATTGAACTCTGTACATCCGAGTAATACACAGGCTTTAGAATGGGTCATCCATAAAGTTAAGGAGATCCAACACTGCATGGGGATTGTTTGAAATGGCTTCGAAGACCAATTTATTGCTTTACTTGCAGCTGTTGAGGCTGGACAAAGATAGGCTAGCCCAGAAGGCAACTCAGCTAAGAAGAAAGCTAGGGAGCTCAAACAACTTACCTGGACAGTTAATGATGAGACGAGAGAAAGGAGCTAGAATTGTGGGAGACCGAACGGAAAGGGCAAAGGAGGTCGTACAATGAAGCCAAAAATAATTTTTTGGAATGTGAGGGGGCTGAACAAGAAGAAGAAGCACCTCACAATCAGAAATCAACTACGAATGTGGCGAGGCGACATTATATGTTTACAAGAAACGAAATTAGAGTTTATCTCTTTAAGCATCATCAGGATTTTGTGGGCATGTAATCAGGTGGGTTGGCACTATCTACCCTCCAATGGAGCATCGGGGGGCATTCTAGTGATGTGGAAAAGATGGAGGATCGTATGGAGGATTTTACGATGGCTTGCTCGTTCAAGAACGTTGAGGATGGATTCCAATGGACCTTCACAGGAGTTTATGGTCCTAATCTAGATCAAGGTAGAAGTTTATTATAGGAAGAGTTGGCCGGCTACATAGCATTTGGGATAATGCCTTGGTGCATTGGGGGTGATTTTAATGTCACTAGGTTCCCGAGTAAAAGATCAGGTGGTTCCAAGTTCCAAGTTCCAACTACAACTCATCAATGGTAGACTTTTCTAACTTCATTTTTGACCAAGATCTATTAAATATCCCTCTTGCAAGTGGTTCCTTCACTTGGTCGAGCAACCGTGAATGTCCTTCTTGGTCGAGGATCGATTGATTCTTGGTTTCCTCAGATTAGGAAACCCATTTTCCAAAACTCATCCAAAAGCGTCTTCCTCGACTATGTTCAAACCACTTTCTCATCCTTCTTAACTGCAGCAAAATACATGGAGGTCCAAGGTACTTCAAATTTGAGAACATATGGCTAAAATCTGAGGGCTTTATTGACCGCATTAAACATTAGTGGACTTCCTATCATTTCCATTGAACCCTAAGTTACATTTTGGCAAGTAAATTGAAGGCATTGAAAAAAGACTTGAAAAGCTGGAATGAACAGGTGTTTGTTAATGTGGAAAGCCAGAAGAAGACACGCTTGGAGGAACTTAAAGGTTTGGAGAATATATTGGAGGTAAGGGAAACGTTAGAAGTCGAAAGGGCTCGCAAAACTGAAGTTACTTTCGGAGGGGGATAATTGTGCAAAATTCTTCCATCGGGTGGCTAACTCCCATAGGAGAAACAACACCATTGATACATTGTTGGAGGGGTGACTATTTCTAGACCAACTGAAGTCAGAGATCACATTGTCGACTACTATTGAGAAGTTACTTTCAGAACAATTCTCTTGAAGATCGAGAATAGACAAACTTACCTTTGATACTATCGATGCACAAGTAAAAAGAATGGCGGGTGACAAAGCTCCAGGCCCAGATGGCTTCACTATGCATTCTTTCAATTCTATTGGGAAGTGATAAAGGGTGATATCATGGAGATCTTTCAAGAATTTCACCAAAATGAAAAATCTGAAAAAAACTTTAATGTCACTTTCATTGCTCTTATTCCCAAAAAACCACAGGTGGTTGAGGTGAAAGATTATCGTCCCATAAGTTTGGTGAGTGGGATGTACAAAATCATCTCTAAAGTCTTAGCGAACAGATTAAGCATGCTGATGGAGAAAGTAATATCAAAACCCCAAAATGCCTTTGTGAAGGGGAGGCGAATTCTTGATGCAATGCTTGTTGCCAACGAATGTTTGGATAGTCGACTCAAGTCGAGAAGCCAGAGCTTCTTTGCAAACTAGATATGTAAAAGGCCTACGATCAAGTCAATTGGAGCTTCTTACTCTATTTGCTAGAGCAATGTGGGTTTGGGGTGAAGTGGTGCTCATGTATCAAACATTGCATCTTTACTGCACGCTTCTCTATTTTGATTAATGGCACAAGCAGTTTCTTTCAAAGTTCGTGAGGATTGAGACAAGGGGATCCCTTATCTCCATTGCTTTTTGTCTTCGTAATGGAAGCACTTAGTAAAATGATCGACGGTGTGGTGGAGGGTGGCTTTATATCTGACTTTTTAGTGGAAGAAGCCCATACTGGCTCTCTCAATATTTCTCACCTCTTATTTGCTGATTATACCCTGGTATTTTGCGAGGCCAGCCATGATCATATCCATGCACTGAGGGCTCTTCTATGCTTTGAAGTCGTTTCTAGGTTGAAGGTGAACTTGAACAAATCAGATGTAATTCCAATGGGGCAAGTGCAAAATGTGGATGGCATGGCTTCTAATCTTGGGATGTAAGATATCTCATTTACCAATGAAATATCTTGGCCTCCCGTTGGGTGCTAACTACAAATCGTTATCCATCTAGAATAATGTCCTAGAAAAGATGGAGCGGAAACTCGCTAGTTGGAAGTGGATGTACTTATCCAAAGATGGAAGAGTCACACTCATTAAAAGTACTCTATCCAACCTACCGACTTGCTTCCTCTTTATTTCCACTTCCGTCACAGGTAGCTTACTGCGTGGAGAAAATACAGCAGGATTTCCTATGAGGAGGGATGAATGACGAGTTCAAATTTCATTTGATGAAATGGGCTACCGTTTGTTCCCCAACTAATCAAGGAGGCTTGGGTATCCGAAATTGGCAGCTTTTTAACAAGGCGTTGTTGGGTAAATGGCTATGGCGATATCCCTTAAAACATCAAGCTTTGTGGAGCTCAGTTTTAGACTCAAAGTATGGCAGTGGCTGGTGCTCAAATGAGGTGAATCGACCCTATGGGGTGGGGCTTTGGAAGCACATAAGACTTGGATGGAATATCTCTTCTAGTTTTATCCGTTTTGAGGCAGGTGACAGGTGCCGTATCAAATTCAGGCATGACAGATGGTATGGTGACAGGACACTTAAGGAAGCCTATCTAGACTTCTTTGGTATAGCAAACATGAAAGAAGCCTCGATCGCGGACCTCCTTCACTATTCTAACAGCACCCCCCTAGTAGAGTGTCACATTCCTTAGAGCTGTCCATGATTGGGAATTGACGCAATCTCTAAATTCTACACCCTAGTCTATTCAGTCCCTATGAGGGGAGGAGGAGAAGAAAAACTCTTTTGACGCCCCTCGGTGAAAGGGAAGTTCACAATACGTTCCTTCTATCAATCCATCTCTAAGCATAATGCAAATCTATTTCCGTGGAAGAGCATTTGGAAGACAAAGGCCCTCCTAAAAGCATCATTTTTTGTTTGGACAGTTTCTTTGGGAAAGTCCTCACTATTGACAACCTAAAAAAACGCCGTATCATAGTATTGGATTGGTGTTGTATGTGTAAAAAGAGCAGAGAATCCGTCGATCATCTCCTAATGCATTGCGAAATTGCCACGACTTTGTGGAACGACTTTTTTACTAGGGTGGGTGTAGCGTAGCTTAGGTGATGCCAAGAATGGGTGATTGACCTCTTAGCTTCATGGCGAGGTCTTCAAGGCACTTCTTAGATTGCTGCAACTTGAAAGATTGTTTCTATATGTCTATGGTGGTGTCTTTGGAGGGAGAGGAACCAGTGAAACTTCAAAGATCGTGAGCAGTCATTGGATGAACTTAGAACTTTCTTTTTTAACACCTTGTTCCAATGGTCAAATCTAATCGATTTTAATGGCATGACCAATTCATGAATTTCTTGTATCACTAGAGCATCACTCCTAGGCATTGCTCTTGTATATGACCCGTGTACTTGGGATTTGCCTACTCTTATGATCAATAAAATTTTATTTACCGATCAAAAAAACTAAATCAGCTCAAAGGTTGAACCCAAAGAGCGGACCAGAGAGAAAAATAAAAGAAATATGCATGGCTAGAGGCAGATAGAAACGATTATTTATTTACCCAAATAACCTAAAGTCAACGACACCATATTTAAGAACATTTAGCATGGGACACGACCAATAAAAAAGTGGGTTGCAGTTCATTTCAACCAAAGGTCCATACTTTCAGTAAAAAAACAAACTACATAGAATTAACCAAAACAAAATCACAACACTCAAAGTCACCACAGAAAATAGTCCCACAATTGTTCTAATGGAGTGAGTATGCCGAAAAGCATCCATTGTAGACCAAACAAATTAAGAAGTAAAATAATACAAGCCTCTTGTCGTATGACTCATTCTAAAATCTACATGTAAAGAGAGAGAAAATTGTGTGCATGTGCCCCATGTCACAGGTTCGATTCTCCATAGGATCAAATTGCGATTTAAGTGGGAGGCCATGGCGGTGGATTGTTGTTTTACTTTCCCCGAGGGTTTAGGTTCCATGGGTGAGTCCTAAGGGCTCTACCGTGGGGCAGTTCCCCCCTCATCCAAAAAAAACAAAAAACAAAAAGAAAAGAGAGAGACAATTGAATTAAAATACTCTCACAAAAAGGTAACCGCAAATTAAAACAGCCTAAGACATGCATAAGAGATACAGTACAAGCACTAGATTACTGTTATGTATAGGAAATTACGGGACTCGCACTTAAATGAAGATTACCCTAGTACGCTTATGTGGCTTCAATTTTACACCATGGAGTAAGAGAACAAAAAACTAGTGTTTGCAACTTTGTGAACTTTTCTCCCATTTGCCGTGAGACAATTGAACCTCACGCAATAATGACGAGAGAGATAGAGAGAGCCACATAATATCTCTAGAGGTTAGGGTTTACACATAATGTCACGCCCTGTACCTGGGGGTGAACCCTTTAAACATAAAATCCACAAAATATAAAACTTAGATACAATAATCCTCAAAAATCAAATACCTCAAAAAATCTTCCAAAGAAAGTAAACTCGACGCTACTACATGCTCTCTAAAATCTCACCAATCTGGCAATCCACTTATGTCACATTTCTCTTATTCTATCACGTGCCATCTATTCCAAATGGTGGATAAACGGGAGAGTCCACCAACTCAATAAGCAGTGAACCTATTATAGTATGTAAACATGAGTCAGTTACGGAATCCAAAAACAGATAGTTCTCAAAAAATGGCAATGGTATTTTCATAAGCATTCCATTACAATAATAACATAGACAAGAGACCTTATGCACAAGTGTACTAAAACAACATCCGACAGAAGCCATGTTTACACTCGTGGCAGGGTTGTGCGAATCTACGGCTAGCCAAGCAAAACATAAATCATTTTGTCACCAAAGTGAGTGCACTGAAGACAAAGGTCATGTGTACCCACATGGCAGGGTTGTGCATATCTGCGGATAGCCAAGCAAAATGTAATTCACTTTGTCACCAAAGTGAGTAAATGAACTCAAAACAGAGGTCATCTTTACCACAGCGGCAGGATTGTGCATTCTATGGATAGCCAAGTACAACATAAATCATTATGTCACCAAAGTAATTGCACTCAAAGCGAAAGCCATGTTTACTCCCATGGCAGGGTTGTGCATTCCGGGAATAACCAAGCAAAACATAAATCACCAAAGTGATTGCACTCAAAACAAAGGCAAACCATTTTACACTTGTGGCGTGGTCAAAACAGATGCCGCCATTTTACACTTGTGACAAGGTCAGAACAAAGGCCACATTATATACCCGTGGCAAGGCCAAAACAAAGGCCACCATTTTACACCCATGACAAGGCCTGTAACTAGGATTGTTCCTTTGGACCAGGAAAAAATCTCAGCTTGGTCCAAAACCTGGGTAACCAAATTTTGGATGCGGTTTTCGGCCCGAGTTTTACCCGATCCAATAACTGGATATCTATTCCTAGGTATACCCGATTACGAAGTACTTGGGTTCTAGATTTAAACCTGGTTTTGTTTTAAGATACAAAACAATGCAACCCGGTTTTTCTACTCTCTTTTGAGAAAAGAAAGAATTGGGAGAAACACCTGATTGGACTTTTCACTCTTGGTGTTGTCGTTGCGTCTATTCTAGGGAAAAGCTAGCATCCTCTTCTCCCGATTTCCCTCATCAAAGCTTCTTTCCTTTGAATAGCTTGCAGGTGCTTTCCCTTCTATACTTATTTGCCTTGATTTACCTATCGGTTTTTCTAAATTTTCATCCCAAATCAAGTCATGGTGCATGGGTTTTCTCTTGTTGCTCGGTTCTTCACAAATTTTCTAATTTTCCCTTTGGGGTCTTCATTGTGTTTTGCCCAAATCAGGTCCATTTATGGTTAGCTTGCCTAGCTTCGATTTCGTGCTTGGCTAGGTTGACTTGATTGGTCTCAAAGGCTCCACCCATCCCATATGCAAGCCGATTGATCTTATAGGTTCAGAGTCCCAATCCGGTGCATTTGCACACTAGGCCAGCTCAAAAGAGACTTCCTATTTACTCTTTTTTTTAAAATACCTGACACCTATAATGTTGTTGCCTCAAGATAGTCGAACCCTCATCCTACTTGCTATTTCTTGCGATTCTCTTTTCCAGATACAGTGGGTAACTGGGTGGCCTTTGGAGTCCTATATTTACTGCTTGGTGCGTTAGGCCTCCCATTCGTTCTGCTGAGGGTTTATTCCTGGCCTCAGATGGCTGGTGTTGTGGTCTCTCACGCTCCTCCGTTCTTGCAAGGTATGGCTCTTGGTACCTTGATGTTATGCCCCCTTTTTTGTTCTCCCTTGGGTTTTGGGTGCTGGTTTGCCCTTTTGATTTGTTTGGTTGTGTGTGTTTCGTCCTCCATTTTCTAGCCCATTGCACTGCTTCAGTTTGGGGATTGGTTTCTGTTTAATTTTGACTTATTTGATGAATATTTATAATTTTTTCTTTGATACACACTGGTTTGTTATTTATTAAAGTGGGAATATATGCGGCTGCTGAGGAAATTGGGACATATATGAGGATGTACTAATTTAGTGTCGAACGGAAGTTTTCCAGCCCAGAGTTAGCAGATTTTTAAGCAATTTAAAAATTGGGTTAAAGGAAAGCACGAGATTGTTTTATATTCGCAAAAAAAGACTATTCATGTTTGGAACTCTAAAATTATGAAGTCTTTTGCTTTTGAATTTGATATGCTTATGGCCATCCAAACTTTCACTAGATAGGTGTAGGGCTCATGCTGCGCAGGCATTCTAAGCTCTCTTCGGTTCTAAATGGTTGCTTTATTTTTAATAGTAGTCAAAATAACAACAGTAAGTTCTTTGTTTATTTCTAAGCTATAAAAGTATTATCAAGTTGGTTTCCTGCTGAGACCCTGCTGAGATATGATTTATTGAATGTGAAGATATCTTTTGCTCTGTACTGCAGTGTAGGCTGTACTATATTTATGTTGAAGAGAAATTGATTACTTTTATATTTCAGTTGTACTGCACAGAGTATCCAATGTTGTAGGAGATAAAATTTAATTGGTCATTCAATTGATAGATTGGTGAAAGGGTAGTTAGCATAGATGTTTCAATCAAGGAGGCACCACCCTTTTTTCTTTTTTTTTTTTTTGAACAACTTTATGGTGAAATTATATCAAATATATAAAAAGATTAAATAGGAGCCAAAATCTGCTGTCTACCCCTGCACGAGTCCTTATGAGTTTACTTATATCCCAAGGAGGTTGCTAGCAGGCAAATAAACACAGGGAGGATATCGGGGTCAATAAAGAAGTGGTTTAAGAAGGGAAGAGAGAAAGGGACTCTTCTGTCGCAAACCACAAGAATCATTCCTTTTCCTTTTGGGGTTTTGCTTTGCTTTTTATCTTCAATTATTTTCTCTTATGAGTAGAACAATCTCATGAAACAATAATCTGCTAATATTCTATCATTTTGTGTGATAACCATAAAATCTATACAGCAGCAATGTCGTTGTACTTGGATTTGTCTGTGTTTATTTAATATTCCCCAGCCTATCTTTAATCTCAGCAATCTTCATGAACTGTTGGTTTGAAGTTATCTTGTTGCAGAAACAGCAGAACATAGACTAGAGTTTGAATGGTCTTAATTATTTATGTGCCTCTTCTCCAGTAATTTTAAGAATATCAGAGGGAAAAACAAGCAGTAAATTGGCTTATTTGATTTTCATGATTTATTGACTTTTTTCATACAATTTATGAAAAGGTAATGTTCTTGCTCAACTCATTGGCTTAATGGAAGTAGGAATAGTTTTCAGATCATTACATTTTTCATTAACTACATCACCTTGCTCGTTGATTCAGGTGGAAAATATGCATTGTGACTGAAGCTTGAGTATTTGGTGATTGTAAAGGGAAGTTTCACCAACAAAGGATGTCATTGAAGCTGCCATTTGGTGTCAAATTGCATCTATAATCCTCTAGAACCCAACATCACTTATGTAATCCCTCGTTGTTGGTTTTATAACTTGCATCTTGTAATTTTGTGTTTTATTTTGTAATGTATAAATAGCAAACAATGTAATATGTAGTGGATTGCATTGTGTGTGTTGCATTCATTTTACATATTGGATTTCTTTTTTTTTTTAAATGCATTTAGTCAAAAAGGTAATTAGTTGCTTATAGGTTTATAGCTTTAGTTATTCTTTTGACATAAAATTTAGTTATCCATTTTGATATGTTTTTATTATTATGGACAATGGACAATGTTCAATGTTTTGAGATTTATTTCATTCCCTTTATTGTTTTTTCAACTTTATTTTTTCTTGAAAAGATTTTAATAAAATAGAGGCTTTTAAAAATTAAAAAAAAAATGATTTTGCAAAAAACTTTGGGTAAAACCCGGATTTCCGGGTTTCAAAAACCCGTATTCATCCAAGTACAAGCCTAGGTTGGCAAGGTTTGAAACCCGTTTTCGGGTATATCCAGGTACCCAAACCCGGGTGCACACTCCTACCCATAACCAAAGCAGAACAAAATCTTTTTTTTTATTGGCACCAAGTGTCTGAGAACAACGTCCAAACTAATCTCGGGGGGTGCACAAGCCCTTGGCAAGAAGTTTCCTGCAAATGCACCTCGAGTAATTCAAAAGAAAAATCTGCAAGTCCAATAGCCCCCCTTAGAAATTGTTTGCACCCAAAAGGATTCAAACCTTAAACTTGGAGGGAGCATACCACCACAAGACCAAGGCCTTTACCGCTTGAGCCAAACACTAGGAGTTCAAAACATAACAGAATCTTATGTCTCAGGGTTTTTAGATACAATGCAATAACAAAATAGTATACTGAACAAATAATATCATATAATCAGATAAATATTTCAGACTTCATATTCACATTTTTATGATAAAATATCACATTTAAAATTTCAGATACATAGACTAGTGCAATAAATAACCGAGACTGTCTCTATAACAAAATATGCAAGTTTTCACAAAAGCAACCTTAGTCAACTTTTGGCAAAGCCTAACGTAGGAGCACCATTTACTTAGCTTTTAGAGAGTGTTATCTAAGGCTTGAACCCAAACAATAGCAATATCACAACCTAATCCAAAAAAAATATCACTCCATATTAATAACTCATACCAGTACGAAACTACCTATCTAACAAAATTATATAACGCGAACCATAGCTCAAAAAGAGCCAAAATACTCCTTTAACCAATTACATATAGGCCTCTTTTTTTTTTTTTTTTTCTTTTTTATAAGTAAAAGGTAAATTTCATTGATATGAATGAAATAGGCATAGCCCGTGTACACAGGAGGAATACAAAAGAACACCTAAATACATTCTAAAAACGATAGATTAGACTTCGTTTAAATGTTGAACTGAGTTAAGTTGAGTTGAGTTAAGATAATAAAATATTATTATAATATTATTTTTTAATATTATTATTATTATTTTGAAAAAGTTGAATTGTTTATTATATTTTGTATTAAAATTTAAAAAAGTTGTAAAGATGAATTGAGATAAGTTTAGGAACCAAACGAAGCCTAAAGACAGGAAGTCATGAGCATTGTTCCCATTAAGCACAATGGCTGAAGACCAAAGCAATAATTGTGTGCACAAAAAAATCTAAAGCTTCACCATTGTGCGCTCCCTATCTTCAAAGCACCGCTCATTCCTTTCCGACCAAGTACACTACATAATACACAACAGAATCATCTTTCACACTGCTGCCACTTGAAGACAGCCTTGAATCTCCTTCCAACAAGCCAGTAAATCAACCACCCTCAATGGCATTACCCAAGCAACATCAACTCTTCTAAAGATCTCATTCCACTGCACCCTTGTTACCTCACAATGCAATAATAAGTGATCGACTGATTCTCCATTTTTTTACAGAAATAGCACCAATCCATCACAATGAGCCCCATCTTCCTCAAGTTGTCCATGGTCAAAATATTCCCAAGAGCAGCAGTCCATACGAAGAAAGCTACTTTAAAAGCCACACGAGACCTCCAAATATTCTTCCAAGGGAAGGAACATTACCTTGTGATGCCAATATTTTGTAATATTCCCTGACTGTACACTTCTTGCTGCCATTGGACCTCCACTGCATCCTATCCACCCTGTGCCGTAGTGTTTCCCGTGGAGTATATCAACCTGAAAAATTCTGAAACGGTATGCAATTCTCAATCATGAATATCCCTATTAAATAGGACATTACACTGGTGAGAACCATGAGAAAATACCCGCAGATCCGACACAGAAGTATCCCGTTAGCTGCAATATGATAGAGAGCTAGAAAGACCCTATCATGAGTGCAATCTCCATACCAAATATCATGTCAAAACCTGATTCTAGTACCCTCCAGCCACAAAACGGATATGATTTTTGAAACTCTGTCATTCCCTTCTAATAAATTTCCATAAGCCCACACCATACCCCCCCTCACTTCGTTTGAGCACTAGCCCCCCAAACATTTTCGTGTCTAAAGTCAATAATTTCCTTCTACAGCGAATCTCCCTCCAAGTGGTACCTCCGTAACCATTTCCCCAACAAAGTTTTATTGAAAGTCCTCAAGTTGCACACTTCCAAGCCACCATTCAAAATTGGAGAACAAACTTTCTTCCACTTAACAAGATGAAATTTCGTTTCCTCCCCCATTCCCCCCCCCCCCCTCCCCTCTCCCCACACATAAGCCCAAAATAATTTCTCAATCCTATTCGCCACCCCTGCAGCAAAGGAAATAGAGATAAAAAGAAAAATAGATTGGGAGATTAGTTAAAGTGCTCTTAATTAAACTGAGTCGACTCCCTTTCGATAAATATAACTGCTTTCAACCAGTCGACCTTTTCTCTACTTTCTCCACAACCCCATCCCAAATAGCTCGTCTTAAAAGTCGCCCCCAACGGGAGGCCCAAATATTTCATAGGCAAAGAAGACACTTTACAATCTAAAAGGCTCACCAGGTTATTGATACTAGGCACCACACCTACCATAAGCATCTCGGACTTACCAAGGTTCACCTTGAGCCCCGACACGGCTTCAAAACATAACAAAAGTACTCATAAAGTTTAAATCTGACCATGATCCGCTTCACAAAAAAAGAGAGTATCATCTACAAATAAGAGATGTGAGATTATGATAGAGCCACTAGTACCATTATCCACCAAAGCCACACCTCCCGAGCAAGTATAAAAGAAATTCTCAATTCACATGATCACATGTCTTTTCCATGTCAAGCTTGCATAGAATACCTGGAATTCCCTCCCGCAACCTATGATCCAAGCACTCATTATTAATAAGGACCAAATCAATGATTTTTCTCCCTCGAACAAATGCAACTTGGGGCTTAGAAATAATTTGTTCCAATACCAGGCTTAACCGATTAGCAAGAACCATCGAAATAATCTTGTATACTCTACTTACAAGACTTATGGGGCGGAAATCCTCAACTGTCGTAGCCCTATGCTTCTTCGGTATGAGAGCAATGAACATCGCATTGAGACATTTCTCAAACTTCTTGAAAGAGTGGAATTCAAGGAAAACCTGCATAACCTCACATTTCACAATATCGCAACAAGCTTGAAAGAACCCCATCGAAAAGCCATCTAGCCCTTGCACTTTGTCCTTGGCCATACCACAAATGACCTTATAAATCTCATCTCTGTCAAAACTACAATGATGAAAAGTGAGAATCTCATCTCGTTTGTTTTCACTACCATTCACATATCATCTCATCTAATTATTACAATTTTCTCAAATTCTCATACAAAATAAAATAAATAATTCAACTTTTTCAAATCTCAAAATAAAAATAATATTAAAAAAATATATTCTAACAATATTTTATTCAACTTTTAACTTTTATCTCAACTCATCTGTGAAAACAAACAAGGCTATAATCTTGGCACTGCAAACATCAACCCTAAATTTCCGTCTACCAAAGACAACGTCCAAAATTCCCTTTTCAATACCAGCACACCCAAAGTGAATAACTCGACAAAACTGTCTCATTTGTTTTTACAATTCATCTCATCTCATCTCATCTCATCTAATCATTAACTTTCCCAAATTTCTACACAAACAAGGCCTTATTCTACCTCTTTCTCCTAATACGCTCAACACATACTTCACTCAAACCAAAACTGATCTCCAATACGTCAATTCACCCTTGCCCAAACACCACCATGAACCCAACAGCAGCACAATAAACTCCACAAAATCTCAAAACCGTCCAATTTAACAATTCGTATTAGCCGTTTAAACAACATGAACACTGGTAAAAAGAGTATCTTACCGCTGGTGACGATGGGGCTAGGTGGTGGTGCTGCGTGCAGCAGGCGATACAAGCAAGCAGCTTGGTGGCGTGAGGCGGCACGGCTGGCCCCTTTTTCCTCTACTGCTCACGGCCGCTGTGAACAACAGGGAGATGAGAGAGTAAACAGAGAGAGATAGAGAGAGAGAGACGGATGAAGAGAGAGAAGAGTGAAGCAGACAGAGAGAGAGAATGGAGGAAGGGAGATAAAAGCTTACAACTTCATGAAGCAGGGCGGAGTGGCGAGCGGCAGTACGGCGGCACGGACGGGGAGCCGAGAGAGAGAGAGAGGGAAAGACCGAGAGGCCGAGGGAGAGCGAGAGAAAAAACTTACCAACGACAAACTGAGGCACGGACGGCGAGGTGGAACGACGGGACTCCGTGCGACGGAAGAGCCTGCCCGACGGCACAACAAGAGAGAGTGAATCGAAGGGAGAGAACGACGAACAGAGAGAGGCAGAGATAGACGGTCAGAGCCCGAGTGCTTACCGGCGTGCAACAGACCGATGGAAACAGGGGCAGATGGCGTGGATGGCAACGGAAAGAAAATTTACAAAGAAGAGAGACGGAAGAGCCTGCCCGACGGCACAACAAGAGAGAGTGAATCGAAGGGAGAGAACGACGAACAGAGAGAGGCAGAGATAGACGGTCAGAGCCCGAGTGCTTACCGGCGTGCAACAGACCGATGGAAACAGGGGCAGATGGCGTGGATGGCAACGGAAAGAAAATTTACAAAGAAGAGAGACGGAAGAGCCTGCCCGACGGCACAACAAGAGAGAGTGAATCGAAGGGAGAGAACGACGAACAGAGAGAGGCAGAGATAGACGGTCAGAGCCCGAGTGCTTACCGGCGTGCAACAGACCGATGGAAACAGGGGCAGATGGCGTGGATGGCAACGGAAAGAAAATTTACAAAGAAGAGAGAGAGAGAGAGAGAGAGGGTGTCGGTGGCTGGGAGAGAGAACGACTGAGATAGAGGGACGGAAGATGCTTACCGGCAGCGAACACGTTGACGGATGACGAGGACGTAGCGGAGGTAGACGGTGCGTAGGGGCGGCCGAGAGACGGATAGAGGAAGTGAAACAGAGAGTGACGAAAGTGAGATGAGCGAGAGACGTCGGGCTGTGGGAAGAAGGAGAAGAAAAATAAACCCTCGGGTCAAAACGTTTTTTTTGTTCGGTGGACTGGGTTTTGGTTTTAGAAAAGGATCTTGGGCCTGAGCCCTACGGGCTAATTCATATACAATTAAATATGTGAATTATGATTGAGAAATGCTACTCTCACCGTCCTCCCTCCCGCCTAATGTAAAATGCCCACGTGGCTTATTTTTAAATAATAAAAATACAAAATTAGTATTCTTTTATCCTCTCATCAATGTTTCTTCTTCTCACCCAAACTCATTGTCCGCAAGCCAAACTCATTGATTTTTCTTCGAATCCCATCATCCGCAAGCCAAACTACATGTATTTATTTGAAACTTGTTATTTTCCTGAAAAACTATTATTGGAACTGTTTGTTTGTTAACATGAAGCTAACTTAAAAAATTCAATATTTTTTTATTCTGTCTCTTGGCCGCTAAAGAGATTTCTTTTTTCTTTATTAATTGAAGTGTTTGGGATTGAGTGAGTCTTACTGTTCATACATTCTCGTCAATACGCGTTGTGCCTCCGTGTTAACTTTCTTGTAAATATATAAAGTTCTTGAATTTGCTTCTTCCTCTGGTTGTTGCTTCGTGTTGATGTCGAATCTGTGTTTGCCTTTGGTAGTAAACTCATTTTGACATTTTCGCTAGTAATTCTTTCACATTCTCTTATCTGCTAAAATCCATATTTTCTGTTTGGCTGCGAGAAAACTGATATGAGCGTAACAAAAGAAAAAGAAGAGAATGTTTGTATTGTTTTCTCAGAAAATCCAGGATTCTTACTTAGTCTTGGAATTTAAGAGTGGAAGTTTCCTTTCTTCAAAGACATTTTATTGGATAGAGTTTTTTGTGATTTTTTTTTTTTCCTTGAATTGGGAACTTCATTTACGATGATACTGGAGGCCGATGTCGCTAAGGAACTCACGTGAGAAAAATACAATTAAAAGTGACTTTTTGTTGAGGCTGATCGTTGGAAACTCACCCATAAATGAGATATGAAAAGTCTCATTTACGTTTTTGTTCCCTTTCTATTTTTTTTTAATATAATGACACGTGGCATGACACGTCAAGCGAAGGGACAAACAGGATAGCAATGATGGTAGAAGGACTCATTATGATTTGCATCATTGGATGTTCACCCACTTCTATATAAATTTTTTGAAAAATATTAAATGTATTTAAAAAAATTCATAAAAAAATTAATTATACACATGTCAACCTTTTTTTTTTTTTTTTTTTTTTGTTATAACTAACTGCATCTTCATTCAATATATAAACATCCAATACAAAATACAAGAGTAAAGACTCCTATCCACATGTTAACTATTAATATGCTAAATATTATTAAATTTAAAATTTAAATTTAATAAAAATTAATAAAATGAATCTTATAAATAAAATTATAAGTAGCAGCTGCTACTAGCACCGAGAAATAGGATCGATAAAACAGATTGATTGAGCTAGCTTTCACCTGGAACGTGACCATTTAATAAAAAAAAAGATAACGAAATTGATATGAACCTGATACCTATTCTTTAGTCCCTCTCCCCATTGTTTTTATGGAAAATGTTTATGTGCTCCTGAGTTTATTCTTTCAATTTGATCACTTATATATATATATTTTTTTTATTTAGTTATTAACGAAGTAACTATTAATGTATTGATATTTTTTCAAACAAATATTTAAAAATATTTAAAAGAAAAAAAATACAATTTGTACAGGGTATAGTATCTCATGCTTGTTTTATACATTGGAGAACACTACCTTTCGTTTTGAAAGTTTTAAAACATAGATATGTGTTTGTTTCTATAGAAAATGTAACACACCTGATAATAGGTGTTTGGCTAACTAGAAAATATACGAGAAAATTACTAGAAAATTACTCACTTCAAGGGGAGCACTCCATTAAAGAAAAGAAGAAAATGATAAGAGAATGAAAAATAACATTTTCATTAACTTTTATGCATACCCAACCCTAGAGCCCTTGGTTCTTATATAAAGAAGATGACCCCTTCATGGGCACAGGCTGACACAACTAAAGGCATATAAGAAAATAAAACTAAGGCTCAATGCTCAATAGCTAATTGTAGTCCAGATAACAGATAGCATCAAAGTAAATGAAGTTGTAAATTAATTTAAATTGGCTCAAGGCCCATGGACCATGTATTCGATTCATGGGCTTGTGACAAACCATCCCCCATAGAAGCACCTTGTCCACAAAGTGCGTTATTCTTGCCCACAATTTTGCCACCACCAGGGTCAAAAATGTGAATTTTATTTTTACTAGCAGCCACTCAAAGTTTCATAATAACAATACCATCAAAAAGTTTCGCTTCCTTGATATACTGTAAGCGAGTGATAATTCCAAAGGCAGAGAAGCAATACCAACTCCACCAAATATAGCAAAAAATACAGATCCTACAATGGTAGCAAGAGCGACAACAGATTCTGGAAATGTAGTGCGCATAGTCCATGTTTTCTGTGAAGAAGCATTTGTAGAATATGTAGAGCACTGGTGTGTACCTACAATACAATGTTGACTACGAGAAGAGTTCCACGTACTAGGGAAGGAAGTAGAGGTTGAATGAAGGTGCATAACAGTGAAGTCCACCTTTCCACTCAGTCTGTATAAAATGCCAAGCACTAGACCGCAAACTATTGCCGTCGTCTAGCAAACAGCAGCTGAATGTCTCTGCATTTTTCTCTTGAACTCCACACCAGATTTTCCCATTATGTATTTTATCAACCTTAGAGCCTTCAATGCCCCGTACAAGCCCAATCTTATGCCATTACCATTCATTCCCACATGAACTCGTAGCACGAGAATATCCCTATCTATATTTCTAAATTTGTCCCATTCTCCAACATTAGTCAAGCAAAATGCTGACAACGGTACCTCATCACAAGAAGTAAGGCCTTTTCCATTATACACAGGAAGTGATTCTCCTATAATCATAGATTCATCAACAACACTTCTACCGGAAAGAACTCTTCATCTATGTGCATCCTCACATGATTTCTTTCTCTTCCTCTATCAAAGGGCCAATGAGGTGGCATTATACCAATAAGCAAATCAAGTAAACATATTGTGCTCAAGGAGGGGCTGAATTTATTTCTCAAAGAAATCCTTTGCATAACAGTCCAAATAATTCCAGACCACTCAAGAACAGCTCCATGTAACAATTTATCGCGCAACTGTGGAGTAAATTTCTTATCTACTAAAACTTGTGAAACCATGACCATGAGATTTTTCCTAAGCTTATTTCTCACCTTCCCTATATTTGCATCTCCATTTTTTACCTAACCATTTTGTGCCGCCACATGGAAATACGGCCTCAAGTCAGAGATATGCTCCCTCCCTATATCAAAGGGCTCAAAATCACCTCTCAGCAGCAATATATCAAGTACATGAGGAGCGAAAGACTTCTTATCTCTCACTTCCCATGCAACTTGTTTCTTTGCTCGCCTTTTTCTTTGGTTGTAGTCGATTGCAATATGCCGAACAAATTTAAGCTAATCACCATCCTTGATGCCATAATTTGTGATAGAGTCAGTTTTTGTGACTAGCTTTTGACTATTATAACACAAGCTGAAATGTCCCCAGAGATGCGACCATGAAATTTTTCATGTTCCCTTCTGTGGCATGTGACCGAAGACTGCCTCCTCCACAGCCTACTTGAGTTCAACAAGAGTGGTTGTCTTTTCGACTTCAATATCTCTCAGATAAATATCTTTTTTTAGCTTCCTGTTGTGTGGTGCGACCATCTCCTTTTTCAGCTGGGTCAATATATCCTCCATGGTGTACTCTCCATTTGCAAGAAGTCCAGACTTCTTTGGTTTCACCACCCTTTTTTTCCGCAACGTTCTTCTGCAGATAGTGGAAATGAGAGAGACAGAGACTAGACGGTGGAGGAGAATGAAGACCGGGATATCGACAAGGAGGATCCTACTTTCCCCGCGGGCGAGGACCGAAAGACCAGGAGGTAGTGATCGGATTGTGCCTACGAAATCTGGGACCTAAAAGCTACTAGTTCTGGGATCGACCAAGCGATTCCTATTGACATAAATCAAGTGGGAGAGTTTCCTTGGAAGAAATGGATAATGATCGTAGAGGAAATACGGATCTAGCTGGTTGTGGAGGCGATAATTTCCACCTAATCGAGTTTGAAAATCGGCTCCTCTAGGGTTAAAATCCCAAATCTGAGAATCTGAGCTTGAAACTTGGGGTTGAAGCAATAGCAGTGGAGCTCGGTTCCATCTCTGAGAAATCTCCAAATAAGAACTCATTTTTGCCTCTAGTCCTTCTCTTGCTCTATCCACTTCTCTTTGGGCTCTATCCCTATGTTTGGAAATGCCGGTGTTGAGACTGTTCTTGGAATTTCACAGTTACCTTTGATAGTTTCCCCCTTAGGAATCTCAATCTGGATCTGAGATGAAGAGAAAAAATAATTTCTAAGATGAAGGGAAGAACACGAGATTCTTAGGGAAGGATCAGAGAATGGTAGAAATGGTTCCGGATTTTTGGGAACATAAGAAAGAATAAGTTGAACAGGTTTGATTTCATCTTTTTCTTCCACAACAACTGCATCTTCCTCTTGTATGTCACAGATTTGATCTTCGAATTGGTTGAAACTTTACTGAAAGTTGCTAGCAAACTCGTCAAGGGACTGTTGAAATACTTGGTGCATTTTGTTGTGACTCTCCCGAAAATCCTTCAAATGTTGTTGAACAACATCGAAGAGTTGAAGATTGTCTTCCATTAACTCTTTGATATTTAGTAAGGATGAGATGATGTTTTCCATTCTCATAGATTGATAAAGCCAATGTCAAGGAAAGACTATCTCTAGATACCACTTGTAACACACCTGATAATAGGTGTTTGGCTAACTAGAAAATATACTAGAAAATTACTCACTTCGAGCAGAGCACCTCCATTAAAGAAAATAAGAAAATGATAAGAGAATGAGAAATAATATTTTCATTAACTTTTCTGCATATCCAACCCTAGAGCCGAAGATGAACCCTTCATGGGCCTAGGCTAACACAACTAAAGGCATATAAGAAAGTAAACTAAGGCCCAATAGCTAATTGTAGTCCAAATAATAGATAGCGTCAAAGTAAATGAAGTTGTAAATGAATTTAAATTGACCCAAGGCCCATGGACCATGTATTCGATTCGTGGGCTTGTGATAGAAAACAATCAAAGACACGTAGAGATGAATCTGCCGCTCAATTTTTGCAGGAAATGGAAGTGGTGCCCTGAGATTACTTCAATTTTATGGTTTCAAATGGGAGGGAGGGGAGGGAAGGAGGGAGGCTGGCATTAGGTTTTTTAAATGAAAGAGTTCCCGAAGGTCAAGTGGGAGGAGAGCCAGAGGTTCGATTTTTGGAAAACAAAAACCAAGAAGCAAATCGATTCTCCGTCGTGCTTGCTCTTACACAGTGAAAGACCGTCGAAGTGTTCAATTCAGCTGGAAATTGTCCCAGTTCAAACCTTAGTCAACTCCAAGAGATCAGTCCAAACGAACGAGAAAAAATAATTTTGAATTATAAAGTAACAAAGAACGTGAAGTAGTTAATATAACTTTTCGTCAGTTTTAGTAACAAACAACGGTAAGAATAGAAATGAAAAAAAAAAAAGTGAGAAAGATCAAAAACAGGCTAGGTGGGTGAGATTGACCATGGAGGTGGACTTCCACACACGCAAACAATATGGATTAAAAGCCCAATCGTGGGGTTTTCTTTCCCCCCTTTTGTTTGTTTGTAAACTACAACTAGGTTTGTGCAAAACTTTCGTCGCCTCTGACTCTAACCAACGCCCACTCCAACTCCGACTCCAGAGTCGAGATTTAGAGTCAGAGTCAAAGTCAAAGTAACTCTGAAGTTCTATGTTAGAGTCGGAGCCCATATGGACTACGAACTCCGACAAATTTCTTTTTAAATCATATGTAAAACGGTGTTGATAATATCTGATATTTTGAAACTAACTAACTTAAACAACTTTGTTCCAGTTCAAGTGAAACAACATTGTTTTGTTCAAATCGGGGCCCAAAACTCAGGACCCATCTTCTCCCCCTCACTCTTTCTCGAATCGTTTCTTTCCTCACTGTTTCACTCTGCCTGTCAGCCATGCTGCTTCTTGTTCCCATTGTCGTGACACTGTCACAAACCTAGTACCACCGCAGACTACTTCTCGTCGTCGCG
This sequence comes from Juglans microcarpa x Juglans regia, assembly GCF_004785595.1. Taxonomy (NCBI): domain Eukaryota; kingdom Viridiplantae; phylum Streptophyta; class Magnoliopsida; order Fagales; family Juglandaceae; genus Juglans; species Juglans microcarpa x Juglans regia. The sequence goes on along the minus strand of NC_054600.1, from coordinate 22,334,292 downwards.
ACACTGTAAGTTGGCCTCTTGAATTGATTTGTTTTTTTTGTTTGATTTATATTGATTTCGATTGTTAGAATTTTAAAATTTTGGCGATTTTTTTATTATTGTTGTCGTTGACTTCATTGAGTTGATTTAATTATATATTAATTTCATTTCGTTGTTTGAGAGTTGCCGAATTTTGGTGCCCAATTGTGGAATTTAGATTTTTGGGTTTGAAGATTTTTAGAGTTTCTCCAAATTGGGGGTTTTGAATTGGGGGATTTCATTCTATATTGAAATCATTTTGTTGTTTGAGGGCTACATAATTTTGTTGCCCTATTGTGGAATTTCTTTTCGTAGCATGTCTTTATTGGTTTTTTTTTTTAATTTTTTTTAGCTCAATTGAAATAAATATGAATGATGTACCTACTCAGGATGATCGTCCACAAAGGGATGTCACAATTCCTACACCGACAAGTACTTTCATCCCTAGACCCACATCTGGAGCAGGTACTTCCTGTACAAGTAGTCAAGTACCTATAGATATAGAAGATGAATGTATTCTTAATGAGGATGAGGAGTTGGATTGTAACGACCCGATCCAATGATTTTAAGGTTGGAATATTGATAATTTTTATTGGGCTTAAATTATATTTAATGGGTCCTATTGGATAAATTCACGAACAATAAATTATTGATGTTGATTAGGAGTTTTAATTAGACTCAATAATTATATTAAATTCCATTTATTATTATTGAACGAGTTAGACTCCTTTTAAAATTTAAAGTTTGGCTATTATAAATTTACTTCAATTTAAAATCATCACTGGTTGAAGTCTCATATACAGTCTCAATCCTACATTAAATGAACTATTATATCGGGTTTTTAAATTCAAACTCTTTTCATGAATGATCTTGATCGAGTCCAACTCGAACTTGTCGACACCCTCTCCCAAATCTCTCTATAAATATCTCTCTTCCATGTGTTATTTGGAAAAAACCATAAACCTTCGTAAGTGTAGCGGTTAAACCCAAGATACCCAGTCTAGCACTGTCTGTGTTCCATGTTCACCACACCAATAGCCAACTACCTCGTTCGTCTCACAACATCCTTCACATTTTCTTTCTCATTCTAGTTCACGTGATCGATTTTATACCGAAAATATTGGATTAATGCTGCGATATAAGTAGTTTGATCATAAATTAAGATTTGCATACGTTAGATAATTATATATATTATTATTAACGTCAGTTCTTTGGAAGCCAGTGTTTACATACCACACATGTCATGATATTTGCAAGCATGTCATTTATCATGTTTCATCCTGCATATTATAGTTATATATGTATTATGCATCTCATGCATTTTACATTGAATAAGACATGTAAGTTTTCATAAGATCAAGATAAGCGTAGAATAGTTATCCAAATAGTTATTTAGATGCATGGTACCAATGCGATTTATGGGTGGACGTGCAAGCCACGAACCTAAGCGTGGTACACCATAGTATGTTAGAATACTATTAACGACTCCTCTTGTAACCATGAGACATAGGGCTGGTGCACAACTTTATATACAGGGTTAAGTGTGTGAGCCAATATGATAAGCCAAGATAAGTCATGCATGATGTCATAGCATACGTATGAACAGTCTTGATTTTAAGTTCTCAGCATGAAATATTTTATGAAAAACTTTATGTTAAGTATGTTTACATTATGATCAGTTCTTACTGAGTCATCGACTCATTTTAGTTGTTTTATGTTCTTAAACTACCCCAGGTCAAAATATTTATGAAGGTAGAGCTGCAGGACGAGATTTGATCCAGGAAAATGTGACACTGGCCTAGATCTTGTACAGAGATTTTAAGTTATATTTTTATGACACAAATTTTGAGAAATTTTAAAAATACTTTCGCGCACTCTCATTTACGATTTCATTATTTTAATTCAAAACAACTCTATTTATTATATGGAATCTTTGTACCTGGCACTTCCTTTAAAATAAAAGAAAATATTTTTAAGTCAAGTTTAGTAGTAGCACTCCAGCTTTCTCGAGAATTTCTAAAAGTGATTTTATTCTTAAACTTGGGGAGCATGGTGTTACATGGATATTGATGTTGGTCAACCACCACGACCTAATAAAAAAAGGTCGTGGACATAGAAACATTTCACCCAAATCCTTAGTGATCATGAGAACCTGCAAGTAATGTGACACTAGTGTAGGTAAATTTATGGTTGTTAGTTGAAGAAGTAAGACACTTCTATATTAATAGCATATCTTATAGGTTGCCAGCGGTATAAGATATACAGGGAGTTAGTGGCCAATAATTAGACGAAGTTAAGTTACAAAACTTTTACAACCATTGATGGTACGTAGAATAAGAAACTTCTACAACATCTACAGTGAGAAGATGCTGAGAGATTTGCTTGCAAAAATAATCATTATGGATGAGATGCATTTTCTCACCATTGAGGGAAAAGGCTTCAGTAGATTTGTGCAGTGTCTTAAGCCCCAATTTCCCATGCCTTCACAATATACAGTAATGCGAGAGCATTTGAAGATGCATGCTAAGGAGAAGGCCTAGATGAAAGATATGTTTATTACCATTGGCCAGAGAGTGTCATTTATAACTAATACATAGACACCCATACAGAATCTTAGCTATATGTGTATCACAGTCCATTTTATTGACAGTGAGTAGATATTGCATAAGCGGATTATTGGGTTCAAACAATTTGAAGATCACAAGATTTTATCTATTGGAAAGGAGATGAATGACTGTATAAAGGATTTAGGGATTAGAAAAGTACTTTGTATTACAGTTAACAATGTCAGTGCCAATAACACCGCAATAGAATGTTGCTCTTCATTTGCTCGATGAATTGCTACTTAGGGCTATTTTTGGGTGCTATGGGATAAATATTGAAATGGGACGAGATTCCTAGAATCTTATAGTGCCTATTTTTTCCCTCAAGGTTTTTATAATAACTAGGAGTGTAAATTTGAACCAGAAAATCGGACCGGACCGGTTTTGAACCGGTCCGGTCCGGGACCGGTTCTTGCAACCGTAAAACCGACCGGTTCTAGTCCGGTTCTGGTTCCATGATTTCCAAGACCGGACCAGACCGGTTGGAAAAAAATAAAAAAATAAAAATTTTAGATATAGATAAGTTTTATACAAATTATTAAACAAAATATATTTAATATATAATATATAATTATATATGAAATAATTTCATATTATAATTTATAAATTATAACATAAAATGTAAATCTTAAATATGAAAATTTAATTATCATATACTTTAAGCATAAAATATATATTTAAATTATTAATAACATTTTATTTATAGCTATACTAATATATAACTAATTATACTGATATATTATATATAGCTAAATAATCACATATAAAATAATGATATAGTAATTAGTTAATACTAATTACTAATACTAAATTACTATACTAATACTATCACTATAATACTATCAATAATATAGTTATAATAAATTAAACTCACTATAACAATTAACAAATACTAATATAACAATTAACAAACTCACTATAGCTATAGTTATACTTATAGTCTAATATAGACTATAGTTATACTTGTATTATATAGCTATACTAATATATAGCTATAGTAATAGTATAATATTAATACTATTATATAGTCTAACTAATACTAATAATCTAATATAGACTATAGTTATACTTATACTAATATAGTTATACTTATACTAATATAGTTATTCTAAATCACTATAACTAATATTGATATATTAATATAACTATACTAGTAGGCTAATATTAATACTATTAGACTAGTCTAATATATTATATATAATATAGCTATACTAATATATAAGTCTATAACTATTTAACCAATACTAATAGTTAAATATAGACTATAGTCATACTTATACTAATATAGTTATACTAAATCACTATAACTAATACTAATATATTAATATAACTATACTAATAGGCTAATATTAATACTATTAGACTATAGTATATTAAATGTATCACAAATATATATATATATATATTATATAGTCTAATATATACTACAATATATTAAATGTATTACAAATATATATAAATTTTAATTATCATTTAAAAAAAAACACACTGAAAAATGAAAATAATCAAATATTTTATAAATATGCCAAACGGCGCTGTTTTCCCCACAACTAAACCCTAAAATCGTCTTTCTCATAAGTGGATAGCCTCTACCTCTCACTTCTCAAACTCTCAGTCTCAGACTCAATATTTGGTCTTGCGCCTCTCACTCTCTCGTTCGCTTGCTCTCTCGTCTCTGACTCTGCCTCGGGCCCTCGGCGTCTCTCGTCTCTCACTCAGTCTCGTCTCTCAATCTTAGACTCTCAATATTTGGTCTCGCGGCTCGCCTCTCACTCTCTCGTCCGCTCACTCTCTCGTCTCTGACTCTGCCTCGGCGTCTCTCGTCTCTCAACTCTCCTGTCTTTGACTCTGTCTCGGCGTCTCCTGTCTCTCTCTCTTGTATCTCACTCTCTCTTCTCTCAACTCTCTCGGCCCCTGTCTGTCTATCGAGTCTGCCCCGAACGGTAAGTTTTTTTTTTTTTTTTAAATTACATACTACTATACTAGGATTTTTGTGATATTAGGGTTTTTGTGATTGAGTTTTGTGATATTGAGATTTTTGTGATTGGATTTTCAGTTTTGTGATATTAGGGTTTTTGAATCCAAAATTTAGGATTTTTTGTGATTGTATTTATTATTGTGTTTGTGATATTTGGGTTTTGTGACTGGGTTTGTGAAATTAATTTGAAATTATGATAGATGACATTTGTGATATTAGGGTTTTTTGAATCCGAATTTTACTTTGATTGGGTTTGTGAAATTGTGTTTTGTGATTGGATAACTAAAATTACATTAATAGGGTTTTTGTGATTGGGTTTTCAGTTTTGTGATATTAGGGTTTTTGAATCTGAAATTTATGATTTTTTGTGATTGTGTTTATTATTTAGTTTGTGATATTAGGGTTTTGTGATTGGGTTTGTGAAATTACTTTGAAATTATGATAGATGATATTTGTGATATTAGGGCTTTTTGAATCCAAATTTTACTTTGATTGGATTTTGTGATTGGGTAACTGAAATTAAATTAATAGGGTTTTGTAATTTTTCTACTTGAATAATATATGTGTAGTGTGTCCTGTTTAATGTTTATCAATTGGGATTGAGGATTTAAGTGTTTGGACTTGTAATTTGCTGGACTTTTGGATTTTTAATTTAGACTTTTGAACTTATTTTATTCCATAAGCTCATAGGCTTGTTGATGTCCATTATTGAGTTTCTTGTGATTGCTTTAAAAGATGTGTAATTAATAAGCTTGTAGTAGTTATATTTATAAGCTTGTAGTAGTTATATTTATGAGCTTTTTCCAGTTTTTGTACTAGTTATATTTATAACCTTGTAGTAGATTTTTTTTAGTAAAACAGTTTTTTGGAAAGCAGATTTTAATTAATCAGATTTTTTATAGTAAAACAGATTTTTTTATTTAAGTAGTTTCTAGTAAAGCAGGTTTTTTTAATAAAAGTTAAAACATATTTTTTTAATAAAAGTATAAAACAGATTTTTTAAATCAGTTTTTTTTTTTTTTTTTTTTTTTTTTTTTTTTTTTTTTTTTTATAAACAAACTTTTAATGACAAACTGTCAAACTTACATTTTAAAAAAATCGAAAAACCGGACTGGATCGGACCGGAAACGGGTAAAACTGGAAGTACCGATTTAAGAGGGTAACCGGTGCGTAATCGGTTTTGAAAAATACAAAACCGGTACATACCGGTTCGGTCCTAGATTTTGTTTAAACTGGACCGGACCAGACCGGTTACACCCCTTATTAATAACAACTCATTGGCCCTTTGATAGAGGTAGGGGAAAAGAACTTGAGGAAAATCATTAATTTGGTGAACAAAACTTGATTTTGATTTTGGTTTTTCATGAAGATGCCGAGGAGACCATTTATCTCCTAAATCCAATGACTAAATTTGGTAAACTGGGTGAACCATGCCAAAAAAAATTATAGAACATGCCCAGAGGTAGTTGTTGGGCAGTACTTGAAGATTTGGAAAGAAGTAGGAATGGATCAACTATAAGTGATAGCACTTGCAAGAGAGTATACAACATTTTATAAGAGCCTTTCTAATGTTTGGGAAGGGTTGAAGCATAACCGCACAATGGATAGGGTAATAAAGTCATTGTGGGCTTTGGTTTGGGGTAATGAAGATTTAGAGGTTTGGGCTCAGATGGCTAATATTTTTTACTTAGTTTTACTGTATTTCTCTATATGGTCTAGGGTCATGTTAATTAAGCCCATATGCTTATATCTCCACTTATGTTTATTTGTTGTTAATTTGGACTTAAAAGGCCGCTGGCCTCTACTTTGCTCCCCATAGGGTCTCCATGGGAGTATATGTACTGAGACGACGGATAGGGTAAGACATTCTGGAATGATATAGAACTTTCTTTGTCTCTTTCTATCATTTTTTCTCTCATTTTCCTGGAGGAACTCCCATCGAAGAAGCATATCTGTGTTATTTTTATCAAGTACCTAAGGTGTGTTACAGGGAAATACCTGCCATAGTCGTAGCAAACCAGGGCCAATAGCGGTGGTGCGGTGGAATTGAGCATAGGGTCTGTTTCATTACGATAGTAAGGTATTTCAATTTGATTTTTTTCCAAAACGGTGGCTAATTTGGTAAACATAGAATTCAATGCACGAACATATTTTTTTAAATATAAATCAATTTAAAAAAGAGAAATAATATTTACAGTGTTAGGATGCGAAAGCCTCACGCACTCTATTTAAAAAAAATGAATAAATTTAGAATACAAATAAAAAATTATTTTTTTAATAATAGACTCTATTTTTTTCAAAAGAAGTGCGCGGGGTTGCATACCCTATAACTGTATCTAAAATTACTCTTTAAAAAAAAAAAACGAATTGACCTTGAATGTCCAGAATTTTTTACATAATTTTGTATAAAAAAATATAAATTATTTACATATCATATTTTAAAAAGAATGTATTTTATAAAATAATAATTTTATAAAAATATTTCATCAATTATTTTATAAACAATATCATTTATTTTAAATATAATATATAAATTATTGCAAAACATTAGGCGTTTATTATTATTATTTTTTTTTTTTTGGGTTATCAAGAACATCAAAACTCTTTGTTTTTTTCGCGTGTAACGAGAGTAATGCATGAATAATTACAATAATATTTTGCTCCATTTTCATTTATATTTTCAACTAATTTACAAAACTTTAGCTCACCTAATTGGAACGCATATAAACGCTAATGAATATGGTTGTACACAGGGCAGGCGCAATAGATTTTGAGGCCGGGCATTTTTCTTATATCAAATTAATTAGGTTATATTTAAATATATTTTTATTTAAAAATTATTTTTCTTGCTTTTTGAGATGCAAAATTGCTAATTAAATTTTTATATTTAAGTTCTTCTAATATCTTCTTCTCAATTGATAATATGGCTAGTCCATTTAAGATTTTATACTTTTTCCAATTTCTCTAGTAATAATTGTAGCAGTACATACTTGAGTACTATCATCAGATCTCTTTTTTTAAGTTTATTGTGTCGTTTCATTATCTTCATATCCCTTTTGTTGTATTTCTTGATTTATTTTATTATCTTATGGTCCTATTTTGTGTGTTTCTTGATTATCTACAAATATTTCACCTAAATTTTCTATTATATTTTGTTTATTGGTAGTAACAATTTTATTTAAAGATCTTTTTTGGGATTAAATCAATTTTTCTATTCTTCTCTTTTTTTTTTAAGTTTCTCATATCCAGATGCATATTTTCTATTAAATAGATTTTCTAGTAGAAAATAACAATATCCATTATATAAAATCTTACTATGCTTATGAATATTTTAAAATAAAATAAATATTAACACAAAACAATAGAACCTGATTTAGAAAATGAGATTCACTTTTATATAACAAATGGCCTTCACTTTTATATAAAATTGTTAATCTACATAATAAAATAAAATATCTTAATGTTAATATCTAAAATCAATAAATAAATTATAGACTAGAAAAATTGAAAGAGAAATAAACAAAATTTGAAAAATAGTCAATAGGTGCCCATGGCCCATGGGCATGTGAATTGTGAAAGCTATGAGCCTATGGTCGATTAAGTCTTAAAGATTAAGACAAAAATAACCAAGGGACAAAGATATTCTAAACAAGTCATTCATGGAATCACGTAGCTCTTTTATTGCCCCAAACCTTTAGTGCTTCATTGTATATATATAAAACAAAAATCTTCACTTTATATAGAAAGTAGAAACTACAGCTCAGAGCCTCAGATTAATCAGCGTTTAGCTTTACTTACCTTCGTCACCAAAATACAGTAGAGTTGCAGTAGCTGCTCAACTTATGTCGTCTGGTGATGCATGCAATTGGAGACAATGAAGAGGTTGCTAGTGCAAATACAAGCAAGATGGATGCACAAGAGAGTGATTAGAGAATGGAGAGTGGAGTAAAAAAGTGATGAAATAAGATTTGTCGATTTTAGGTATAAAGTGAGAGTTTTTTATATGCTCCGTTGGATTTTTTTAAACTTTGTAGAGATAGATTGGAATCATTAAATTTACAGTCATTATTGTGACTTTTGACTTTCCTAATGAAAGTTGTAGAGTCTATGTAATTAAATAAAAATTTACATATATATATATATTTATAATTGTTAGTGTTTGTTTTTTAAGGTGGAGTTGAGAATTGATTTTTTAAATTTTCAATGTTAACGTCTCTTAGTTTAGATAATTTATTTTTTTTAAAATGATTTTTTTTACTTAATTATTTTTTTAATATTTTCTAAGTCTTCTTCCACTGTAGAGCCTTAGGCAACCGCCTGACTCATCCTGTGGGAGAGCCGGCTCAGACCTTGTACAAGTGCCAATCTGCTACTTGAATTTCAACCTCCCTTTGGTTGGTCCGTGTTGTAGTTCTGAATGTGATTCAACAGAGAAAGTGAAAAGGGATGGTTTTTTAATTAGGGAAAGAATAAAATTTAAAAAATCAGTAAAACAATACAAGTAATTAAGTTGAGGTGACTTGATGCGAGTAAAGTACTTCATAAATTATATAGGTAATAATTATTCTATCATATATTAATGAAAAATTATAATTACAGTAACGAGTGTATAAGTACTTTATAATCACTTTAAAAAAAATAAATAAATATGAGATTTATATAAAAAAATTAATTTTTTAATAATAGACTTCACTCTTTTTTAAAATGACTACACAATACTTACACACTCTACGACTGTATGTAGCATTACTCTTATTTTTAATTTTTTATTTCAGATAATGCTAGAGTATAGTTATTAAATTCAAACTCTTAACTCTATACTCTATCTCTATTTAATTAAACATCCTGCATATTTAAAATTGTTCATTCGATCCGACCCGACCTTAAAAGGCCTCATTTCTAACATGACCCGAAGCTGGTCAGTTTCGATTTGAAAGTTCCGAATAGTAATCGATTAACTGATTTTTGACCGTATTTATTTGTGAAAAAATTAGTTTTTTCCGTCCCCATTTTTTTTCAATGACATAAAACTCTGCATGGCTTCCATCTTGTTGCTTAAGTATTAATTTCTGAAAATTTGTATTTCCAATCTCTATGACCCTAGAGTTTAGCATCTTAGTGCTTGCATTCTTAGCACACATCAATTTTATATTAACGAGCCTATAATCTGCGCAATGTGCAGACTATTATTTATACTAGATTTTATAGATCTATATTTAGATATACACTATACATAATCACTACCACAACTATTCAAAATAAGAAGTAATAACAATTGATCAATATATAAATACATTAAAATGGATATAAAAATGTATGTCAGATATATATAAAAAATAAAACATGCATATAAAAGAGTCTACTTTACCAATATATATTTCACAGTCAATATACAATATTGAAAATGTAATATATATATATATATATATATAATTATTTAATTTAATTTACATATATAAAAATTCTATTTGAAAATATTACATCAATCTACACACTTTTTTTCTAGATTTTTCTCCTCCTAGATGGAGCCTTTTTTTTTTATAAGAAATATCACAAACTTCTCATTTAAAAAAGCAAACATTACGACTGTTTATCAACCCAAATAGGCCGTTTAATAGAAATAGGAATATCATCACACCAAACATTGACATCCTGGACATTCAAAGCTAGCCTAGCTAACTTGTGAGCCACCACATTGGCATTTTGAAATACATGCTAGATAGAACACTTAGACACTCTTTGTATTAATTGTTTAACATCCTGAAGTATATCCCCCATCAAAGATGAAGAACCAGTTGGAGCTTGGATATCTTGAACCACCAATAGTGAGTCACATTCAATGTAATTCATGAATACTCATAGGAAGACAAAATTGTATACCTCTCAGGACTGCAAGCAATTCTACTTCATATGAATGTCACAACCAATTCTTTCTTTGAAATTGCCATAAGAACCTCTCTCTTCCTATCTCTTAGTACTAAACCCACACATATTACACCTCCTTCATGAAAAATTGCTTCATCTACATTGAATTTGAGAACATCATTTGCAGGAGGTGATCACTTTCTAATTCTATTTTTCCTAGTTCTTGCATCTGATTTGATAATCTTGCACATCTGTTTCATTGAGACAGCTTGAGAAACCACCCATTCAGCTTGTAGCAATTTGTCCTAAAAAAATTTCTGGTTTCTCCTATACCAGTAGTTCCAAGACAATAACAGCATAAGTTCCACCTTTTCTTCACTGACCAGATTCCTTGCCATGCATAAGAGTTGTTTAAGCCCATTTTTTATTCCATGTAAGTTTTATTAGGGAAATATCTAGCCTTGAATACTTTGTGTAACAAACTATCCTCACTTTGCATTAGCCTCCAACCCAATGAATCCTCTTGGATGGAGCCTTAGATTTATGATTATCTTCTTTTGTATTTGAGTAGATATCTATAACGACCCGGCCCAATAATTCAAAGGTGGAGATAATAATAATTTTTATTAAACCTAAATTATATTTAATGAGTCATATTGGATAAGCCCACGAGCGATACATTATTGAGGTTGATTAGGAGTTTTAATTAGGTTCAATAATTAGGTTAAATCTCATTTATTATTTATTGAATGATGCAAACTCCTTTTAGAATTTAAAGATCAGCCATTAGAAATTTATTTCAATTTAAAATCATCACTGCTTGAAACCTCCTATGCAGTCTCAGTCACTTTCAATCATATATTAAATGAACCACTAGATCATATTTTTAAATTCAAACTCTTTTCTTGAATGATCATGATCGAGTCTAACTCGAACTCTTTGGCATCTTATTTCAATAGGGATACAACTCTACAAGTCATTTTTACGTTAAAACTCTTTAAACCGAGTCCAACTCAAACCGGTCATCACCCTCTCCCAAATCTCTCTATAAATATCTTTATTCCGCATGTTATTTGTAAAAAAAAAAAAAACCATAAACCTCCTAGTCCAGCACCGTGATCGATTTTGTATCGAAAATTTTAGAAAACAACGCTACAAGGTAAGTAGTTTGATCATAAATTATAATTAGCATATGATAGCTAGTTATATATATTATTATTAAAGCCAGTTCTTTCAAAGCCAGTGTTTACGTACCACGCATGTCATGATATTTGCAAGCACGTCATTCATCATGTTTTATTCTGCATATTATAGTTATGTATGTGTTATGCATCTCAAGTTGCATAAGATATATAAATTCTCATAAGATCAAGTGTAAGATAAACTCATAACAGTTAATCAGATGGTCATTCAGATGCTTGGTACCAATGCAGTTTCAGGGTAGGCGTGCAAGCCACAGACTCAAGCGTAGTCCACCGTAGTACGCCAGAGTACTGCACAGTCAGCTTCCTTTGCTGCAGCAAGGGAAGTTAGTGTACAACCTTGCACACATGGTTAAGTGTGTTGTCTAGTCAAATCAGTCAGATCAGTCAGTTAATTCAGATAAATCAATCATGCATAATATAAGTATCAGTATGATCAGTCATGATTTTAAGTTCTCAGCATGAAATGTTTTATGAAAAATCTTATGTTAAGTATGTTTAAGTTATGATGGGTTTCTTACTAAGTTATCGACTCATTTTAATTTATTTTTATATTTTTAAACCACCTAAGGTGAGGATAATTATGACGATAGAGCTGCAGGATGAGACTTAGTCTATGGAGGCATGACATTGACCTAGATCATGTACAAAGATTTTAAGTTATGATTTTTGTGGCACGGACTTTGATAAATTTTAATAAGTGCTTCCGCGCACTCTCTTTTATGATCTCAGTATTTTAATAAAAAATTATTTTATTTATAGAATTTTTGTACATGGCGCTTCCTTTGGAATAAAAGAAAATATGTTTATGTTAAGGTTCAGTAGTAGCACTTCGGTTCCCCAAAAATTTCTAAAAGTGACTTTTTTTGTAACCATGGGGAGCGAGGTGTTACAGTTGGTATTAGAGCCTAGGTCGAATTTTCCGTAGACTTTTTTTAAAAAAAGCTTTTTTACAATAAAAAAGGAATTTTGAAAGTTGAATGTGAAAAAAGAATCTAGGCCAAGGTCTCCTCAAGGCATGTCCTGCTCTGTAGGAAATATTTTTAACTTTTACTATTTTATTGTTTTAATGAAAATCATGAATGAAAATCTTTTAGATACATGCATGTCAAAATGCACCTACTACGTGAAAGGGTTTTAGCGCATAAGGTGAGGAAGTTTCTAAATATGAGGTTAGGAACCTTTGGTTTTAAAATTGATGAAGCATCTTGTTAATGAGAAAATAGTCTTATATTTTGTGGAGTTTGATTCGAGGAAATTAGCAATGAATTTAGTGAACTTTGGAGTTATGATGAGTGTATGAAAGTACACTCTAAATACTCTATTATTTGACTAGAATGTTAAAATGTGAACATAAATAATAGGAATTAACTGTATTCTTGAATTTAGTTTTTATTTATTTTGAGATATTAATAAGCACATTTTTTTATATTTAATTTCAGAGTCCATAAAAGATAAGGCCAAAGCCCAGTTAGATGAGAGTTAAAGACCATTAAAAGAAAGATGCAAGCCCATTATGTTTATTCTCTCCCGGTGAGCACCTCTAACAACTTTAGGTATTAGGACTCATATTTTATTAATTTGAAGAATGAGCTGGAACTACTACTCAAATGATGCACTTTTCGAATTCAAAAGGGAGTTGAATAAGCGCCAAAATGTGAGGGTCCAAGATTTGCTTACAGATCTGATCTCCAATGGAAATTTAAAAGGAAAAGAATCACTTGGCAGTTGGTTAATTTGACTAAGTCAAGATGAGGATAGTTTTCGGCACAGAGAAGATAAGATTTGGCTGATCTGCGAAATTTGAGAGATTTGGCTATTTTGCAAAATTTAAGGAATTTGGCTGATCTGCGAAATTTAAGGGATTTGGCTGATCTATGAAATTCAAAGGAATTTTTGAATTGGGATAATTCCCAATTGTTTCAATGAGCAGGACTTTCGAATGCGTGGAAGACTTTTCAAAGATAGAGATATTTAGGAGGGGGTTAGTGACAATACGGTACAATTCGGGAAGACTTTAAAAAAGACTTTTTTAGGTGTTCCCATGGATAACCAAAGCTTGAGTAAAGGCGATGGCATAAATTGATTGGAGAAAATATTTTGACTATATTTCAATTCAGAGATTAAGCTTTATTGTTTAAGATTTTAGAATTGAATTCTCTATTTGATTTGAATACAATAAATTTAAGACAATTATATTAATTGTTGGATTTTGCTTAGCTATATGATTGTGACTTAAACAGTTTTTTCATGTTATTGATGTGATTTTTTGTTACACTATTGTTCGTGAATATATTGTCATCTTTAGATCTGATATTAATTACGTGTTTTAGGTATATTTCAAAATACTTTTCAGGTTCCTATCATCTTGCCATTGTTCTTTTCCTTTAAGTTTGCTTTCTTGTAGTGTTTCTTTCAACTCATTGTAGATAGAAATCCTAAACTATATTATAACATCGCGTAATAGTTGAGGCATAATCAAATTTTGGCGTTGTTACCGGGGAGTATGTTGCAAGAATCGATAGAAGGCATAATTTATTTCAGCAACTTGTAAAGACAGTAACTTCATTCCCTCTTTTAGCTTACTGCATTATTTTTTTCTTTTTCTTTTCGTTGTATTTTTTTAGTTTTTAGTTTTTTTTTTTTTTACTTTGCATGCACAAATATAGAGACGCATTGGGTAGGTTTGCCTTTAGGCTTGTGCTAGAGTTAGAATCAATTTTTTTAATCATTTATTTGACAATACATCTAGTCCCAAAAAATGAGTGAACACGAAGATCAACTCACTAGAACTCTTTAGAATTATCTCCACCCTACACGCACAGCCACACTATCATGCATCATATTTCCAGTCAACATTTGCCAACTTGATTTTAAACCGGGAATGATACAGTTACTTCTCACATTTCATGGTTTAGAGAATGAAAATACTTATGTACACATCAGGGAGTTTGAGGAAATAGTTGTGACTTTCCATAGTTATAATGCTACAGATGATATTGTGAGACTTAAGTTATTTTCTTTCTCTTTGAGGGATAAAGCAAAGAATTGGTTGTACTCACTGAGATCACGATCAATAGGATCATGGAATGAGATGACACAAGCTTTCTTTAACAAATACTTTCCCCAACATAAGATCAGTGCTTTGAAGAGGCAAATCTTCACCTTTGCACAAAATGATAGTGATATTTTGTATCAGGCTTAGGAGAGGTTTAACGAGCTGTTGAATATGTGTCCTCACCATGAGTATGAGAACTGGCGCTTAGTTAGTTATTTTTACGAGGGACTTACACCTAAAGAGCACCAATTCATAGAGATGATGTGTAATGGTGAATTTTTGCAGAAAAATCCAGATGAGACCATAGAATATCTTAATGAGCTTATTGAAAAAACTCACACTTGGACTGGACCTAGTGTTACTGAGAGTACAAATAGGTCATGTCCTGCTAGAAATCCTAATGGTGGTGGAATTTACCATCTTAGGGAAGAGGATAACCTAAAAGCTAAGGTGGAGATGCTTACTAGGGAGTTATAGGTGTTAAAAATTGATGATTTAAAGCCAACATAGATGGCTACTCGTGTAGAGTCATTTGGACCGTGTTTTGTGTGTGGTGGGGTAGATTACCTAACTCAAGAGTGTCCCACATTTCTTGAAATGATGGAAATGTACGAGGAACAATATAATGCCTTAAGTATGTACAAGAAACCTTTTACATCTTTCTTCGATACCTACAATCCGGAGTGGTGTAATCACCCCAATTTTTGCTTGAAATCTGAAAACCAAAAACCTGCACAACCACTTAGAGCTTACCATATGACTCCATTAGCCCACACCTTCTAGGCCTTTAGAGGACACCTTACATGCATTTATTGAGGCTCAAGGTAAAACAAACCAGAAATTTGAGTCAATAATCACCCAAGTGGTAGAAGAGAATAAAGAGATGAGGAACCATGTTTCTAAGTTGATTTGTGCTTTGACCATAAGTGAGTGTGGGAAGTTTCCATCCCAAGTTCAACCCAATTCTAGTGGGTAACATATGGCACAAACCTCGAACCCTAAAAATAGAAACACTCAAGGAAGTTCGAGTCCTGTGGAATTAGACAACTCAAAGGATAGTGAGGCAATGATAATTCCAACTAGGGTGCCCTTTCCCAAGCTCTTAAGTCTATCTTGAAAGCTACTGACCATAGTGCTAAAATTTTAGAAAACCTTAGGCAAGTAAATATTAACCTTCCCCTATTGCATGTCATAACTCAGGTTTCTGCATATGCTAAGGTTCTAAAAGATTTATGCATGGTAAAAAAAGCACCACATTCGAAAAATACCATTCTTGACTGAGCAAATAAGTGTTATAATTGAACAAAGAATCCCACTAAAATACAAAGATCCAAGTTGCCCTACCATTTAATGCATCATAGGTAGTCATGAGTTTGCAGAAGCCTTGCTTGACTTAGGAGCTAGTGTAAATCTCATGCCATATTCGATTTACTTGGTGCTTGGTTTAGGTGAAATTAAACCTACTTATATTGTGCTTCAATTGACTGATCGTTCAGTTAAGAAACCAATATGGATAGTTGATGATGTTTTGGTCCAAATTGACAAGTTTTACCACTGTTGATTTCTTAATTTTAGACACTCAGTCGATTGTTGATTCTGATTCTAAGATTCCTCTTATATTAGGTAAACATTTCATTACTACGAGCAATGTACTTATAAATTGAAGGAATGGATTGATGAAGCTCTCTTTTGGGAACATAATATTTCAAGTCAACATTTTTCATATTAGTAAGCAACCAAAGGAAGAAATTGAGTGCCAACAAACCTACTTGATATATGCGCTTATTCAAGAGAAAGAAGTCTTGACAACTAACTCGAATCCCTTTGAATACTTTCTTATTAATTCTGAATTTTCACTTACCATTGATTCTAATATGTTTGCTGAAATTTGTGCTATTTTTGATAAATTGCAGGACTATGGAGGATCACCGTGGCAGCCAAAGTATGAAGAATTGCCAACTAGGAGCGAAAAACAGCAACCATCAAGTGTGGAAACACCTAAACTTGAGCTTAAGCCGCTTCCCAAGGGTCTTAAGCACGCCTTCCTGGGTCCAGGTGATACTTTTATTGTTATTATTTCTTCATAATTAAGTGATGTCCAAGGTGAGAAAGTTCTTAAAATGTTGAATGAGCATAAATATGCACTTGGTTGGACCATAGCTGATATAAAGGGTATTAGTCATTTGATTTGCTCACATAAGATTCACTTAGAAGAGGGAGCCAACCCTCGTAGAGACCCCCAACGTAGGCTTAACCCCACCATGAAAGAAGTTATAAAAAATGAGGTAATAAAATTGTTGGATGGGGTTATTATTTACCCAATTGCCAACAGTAAGTGGGTTAGTCCTACTCAAGTGATTCCTAAAAAATCGAGTATCACTGTAGTAGAGAATGAGGTAGGTAAATTAGTCCCTACTAAGACAGTGACTAGGTGGCGAATGTACATTGATTATAGGAAATTGAACGCTGCCACCCGAAAGACCATTTTCCGTTGCTATTCATTGACCAAATCTTAAAGTGAGTGGCTGGCCATCCTTTCTACTGTTTTTTAGATGTTTATTCAGGTTATTATCAAATTGAAATTGCTTTAAAAGACCAGGATAAAACTACATTTACATGCCCTTTTGGGACTTATGCATTCCAGCGTATGCCATTTGGTTAGTGTAACACCCTAGCCACCTTCCAACATTGCATGATGAGCATTTTTAATGATATGATTGAAAATTACATGGAAATTCTTATGGATGATTTAACTGTCTTTGGTGATTCATTTGATTCTTGTTTGCTGGATTTGAAAAGAGTCTTGGCCCAGTGTAAACAAAAAAGCCTTGTTTTAAATTGGGAGAAGTGTCATTTGATGGTATCTTCAAGAATTGTCCTAGGTCATATTGTCTCTCCTCAGGGAATAGAGGTAGACCAATCAAAGATTGAACTAATCTCTAAGCTTCCCGTGCCTAAAATTGTTCAGAATTTTAGATCTTTCCTTGGCCATGCCCGTTTCTATAGGAGATTTATACATAAATTTTCTACTTTGTCTAGACCGTTGTGTAACCTCCTAGCTAAGTATATCAATTTTGAGTGGACCAAAGCTTGCCAAGAGGCCTTTGAAACGCTAATTGGTAAGCTTACATCTGCTCCCATAATGCAACGACCAGACTGGACCCTTCATTTTGAGATAATGTGTGATACAAGTGATTATGTTATACGTGCTATCCTTGGAAAGCAAAGAAAAGGGAAATGTTTTGTCATTTACTATGCTAGTAAGATCTTGAATAGTGCACAAATGAATTACTCCATTACTAAAAGTGAAATATTAGCCGTAGTCTTTGCTTTGGACAAATTCCGTGCTTACTTGATTGGGTCACCCATTACTATTTTCACTGAACATGGCGCTCTTAAGTACCTTCTTACAAAGAAGGATGCTAAGACGTGACTAGTTAGGTGGACTTTGCTTTTGCAGGAACTTGATATAAGAATTAAGGATAAAAAAGGCTTGGAGAATGTAATGGACAACCACCTCTCAAGACTAACTTTTATGGACAACACCAATGACGTGCCAATCCAAGATGATTTCCTAGATGAACATTTATTCTCCATTACTTCTTTACCATAGTTTGCCCATATTGTGAATTATTTGGATGCAAACAAGATACTGGCAGATTGGAGTGTACAAGACAAGAGGAAATTCTTCCATGAGATATGCAATTTCTATTGAGATGAACCTTTTCTTTTCAAATATTATTCTGACCAAATTATAAGGCGTTGCATCCCTGATGAGGAGATTGCTAGTGCTTTAGAATTTTCTCTCTCTCAAGCTTGTGGGGGCCATTTTTCTATGAAAAAAAATTGCTGCAAGAATTATGCAGTGTGAGTTTTATTGGCCTACCTTATTCTGTGACACTAATGCTTATTGTCGTTCTTGTGAAATGTGTCAAAAGTTAGGAGTTTTATCTCGTCGTAATATGATGCATTTAAAATCGATCTTAATGATAGAAATTTTTATGGTTGGGGTATTGATTTCATGGGACCGTTCCCTACTTCTTTTGGATATCAATACATTATTGTGATAATAGATTATATGTCCAAATGGATAGAGGTAGCGGCTTGTAGGACTAATGACAACAAGACAATGATAAAATTTCTTAAAAAAATGTGTTATCTACATTTGGTACACCTCGCGCTATCATTAACGATTGAGGTTCCCAATTTTATAATCATTATTTTGAGGCTGTTATAAAAAAATATTTCAATTCACATATTAAGCTTTAATATTTAAGATTCTAGGATTGAATTCTTTATTTGATTTGGATACAATAATTTTGAGACAATTATATTAAATCTTGCTATAATTTGATTTTATTGAGCTATAGGATTATGAATATATGATTGTGACTTAAATAGATTTTTCATGCCATTGATTGATTTTTTGCTACACTATTGTTTGTGAACATAGAGTCAGCTTTAGATATGATATTCATTTTTATCAATGAAAACTGTGGTTTGTAAAGGGGGAATAGATTCTATAATTAAATTTGTGAAATTAGGTGAGCATATTGTCATATCTTCCAATTAGAAATTTGGTGTTATAATTCCTAATCGTGTGTATAATTTGGATTGGAAAAATCAAAGTGTTGGATCCGGTTGGTGTTACTTTCATTTTTATCTGTCATAATCTCATTTTAATTATGTGTTTTAGGTAGATTTCAAAATACTTTTAAGATTCATATCATCTTGCCATTGATCTTTTCCTTTAAGTTTGCGTTTTTGTAGTGTTTCTTTCGACTCCCTGTAAATCGACACCTTGAACTATACTATAACACCACTTAATAGTTTTGGTGTTATCAAGTTATGACATAGATCTATGTATGGTGTATGGTATTTCATGATGATTGGTGGAAAATATCTTATGTTCCATAAGTCACACGATTTTATCACCAAGAACGAGGTGTAAGCTTTAGAATCCAAACTTTAGAGAGTTTTAGGTTATGATTTATTGAAGTTATTATTTTAGATGGAGAATTTTATTATTATTTCATGTGGAGAGTTTTATCTATGTGGAGATCGTTAGTTATTATTGTATGTAGAATTAAGATAATTTTTGGGTGGATTTATTATTAGGCTTTTAATCAATCCCATTGTTAAGACATATACTTGTTTAGGTTTGAGTTGAATTTGGAGTGTATGATGGTTGACACGTAGTGTGCTAATGTGTACGCTTAAAGATTTAGTAAAGTATCGGTCCAAAATAGGGAACGATTATAATTGTTGGAATATTAAGTTCGACTAAACTAATGAGGAGTAAAAGAGACATAAAAAGAATGTAAGTTGTTGGAGGTCTAGCAAATTCCGAGGATAAAATTTTTATAAGGAGGGGAGTTTTTAATGACCCGGCCCAATAATTTTAAGTTCGAGATAATAATGATTTTTATTGAGTCTAAATTATATTTAATGGGCCATATTGGATAAGCCCACGAGCGATAAATTATTGAGGTTGATTATAAATTTTAATTAGACTCAATAACTAGGTTAATTCCATTTATTATTTATTGAATGAGTTAGACTATTTTTAGAATTTAAAGATCGGCTATTAGAAATTTATTTCAATTTAAAATCATCACTCATTGAAGCCTCCTATGCAGTCTCAGTCACTGCCAATCGTATATTAAATGAACTACTAGATCATGTTTTTAAATTCAAACTCTCTTCTTGAATGATTGTGAACGAGTCTAACTCGAACTCTTCGGCATCCTATTCCAATAGGTATACAACTCTACAAGTAATCTTTACGTTAAAACTCTTTAAACCGAGTCTAACTCCAACTGGTTGTCACCCTCTCCCAAATCTCTGTATAAATATCTCAATTCCGCATGTTATTTGGGGAAAAAAAAAAAAAAAAAAACCAAAAACCTCTCAGTCCAGCATCGTGATCGATTTTCTGTCGAAAATTTTAGGAAGCAACACTATAAGGTAACTAGATTGATCATAAATTAGGATTAACATAGATAGCTAGTTATATATATTATTATTAAAGCCAGTTCTTTCAAAGCCAATGTTTACGTATGTCATGATATTTGCAAGTATGTCATTCATCATGTTTCATTCTGCATATTATAATTATGTATGTAATATGCATCTCATACATTTCATGTTGTATAAGACACATAAGCTTTCATAAGATCAAGTGTAAGGTAAGCTCATAACAATTAATCAAATGGTCATTCAAATGCATGGTACCAATGAATCTGAATGGCCCACCGTAGTACGTCAGAGTACTGCACAATCGGCTTCCTTTGCTGCAGTAGGAGAAGTTAGTGTACAGCCTTGCACACATGGTTAAGTGTGTTGGCCAACTAAATCGGATTGGAAGTTAGTGTACAACCTTGTACACAAAGTTAAGTCGGATCAGTCAGATAAATCAGATCAGTCAGTTAATTCAGATAAATTAGTTATGCATAGCATAAACATTAGTATGATCAGTCATAATTTTAAGTTCTCAATATGAAATATTTTATGAAAAATCTTATGTTAAGTATGTTTACGTTATGATGGTTTTTTACTGATTCATTGACTCAATTTAATTTATTTTTATATTTTTAAATCACCCAAGGTCAGGATAATTATGATGATTGAGCTGCAGGACGAGACTTAGTCTAAAGAGGTGTGACAATGGCCTAGATCATTTATAGAGATTTTAAGTTATGATTTTTATGGCACGAATTTTGAGAAATTTTAATAAAGGTGTCCGCACACTCTCTTTTATAATCTCAGTATTTTAATAAAAAAATATTTTATTTATAAAATCTTTGTATATGGTGCTTATTTCAGAATAAAAAAAAATATTTTTAATTCAAAATTCAGTAATAACACTTTAGTTCTCCGAAAATTTCTAAAAGTAACTTTGTTTTTAACCCTAGGGAGTGGGGTGTTACAATGTCGATACATTTTGCACTTTTTTCTGTTTTTGTTGTCCTTTTTCTGTGCCATCTTAACCGCCAATTAGAATAAACGGTTTGGTCGTTTCCAATGTGTTCTGATTGGTTATTTATTCCTAATTTTATTTTCCCTTTTCGGTTCATCTCAAGTGTAAATCAATTGTTTGTTTTGCCAATTTTTGTGGAAGGAATGCCAAGGAGCCAAGTTTGAACTTGGCTTTTGGTTATTCGATTTTCTTTTACACCTCTTGGTTCCTTTTGCACCGATTGTGCTCTGCTTTTTTTTTTTCCGAGTTTCTTGAAAGTTAAGAACTATATATTATATAAATATAAATAAATTAATATTGATGGAATATATCAAATCTAAATTCACAGATCATAATAACATAAAATCTATTTTTTCCACTAATGGTTTCTTCATTTCATTTTTTTTCTTACTTCTTTTGGAAAACATTTTTAACCTTTTGCGTTTCACGTATACACACTACTCTTGATTTCTTAACAACTGTTAAAATATTTTTCAACAAATTTAAATGGTGTTTTGTAATTTTTATTATGTTTTAACCCATTTTAAACATTTTTTTTTCTTTTCACGTGGAGAGCAATTTTTCAAAGCTCTTAAATTATTTTTCTTTACATTTTTGCGACCATCTTGAACAATATTTTGAAATTTGTACTATGTTTTAAACCATCGTAAACATTTTTTCATTTAATTTCTCGATTTTTGTAAGAAATAAGAACAGTGGATAAAGTGTTGTACGTACCTATCTCTCAAGTTAGAAGGGTCTAAAGAAGCGTATAAATCTATGAATCTAATCCAATAAAACATACACTAATTGTAGACGTTTTTCACTTTAGTTTTATAGATAAAAAAAGAAAAAAAAGAGAGAGAAATTGTGTACCAATTGAAAAGAATTCGCTCTGAACGAACGTCTAAGAACCTTCATATGTGGTACAGATTTACTTTAACAAACTGACACTACAAGAAAAAGGGACTTTTGTGACCAAGCCCGTTAGAGTGATTAAGAACACCGTCTTTATTGGAGAGTGAACAAAAAAAAAAGGATTGAAAATGAAATAAGTGAATATAAAGAGTACGTGTTTTAAACATGAATAAGTCATTCAAACAGTCTTTAGGAATCCGTTGTTATATATTTCCTTTTGCACCACTTGACGTTTGGTTCTGCAATTTCATTTTGCACTACTTGACATTTTGTACTTTTACCTGATCTTGTCCTTTTTTCGATGCTATCTCAACTGCAAATGAAAATAAACAGCTTGCTATCTCAAACGTGTTATGGTAGTTTTTCAGAAAATATGTCGATTATTTTTTCATTATTTGCTTGCACCTTTTTCAGCGCCATGTCAAACATGGCAAGCGGATAGTTTTTCCTTTTCTAGGTGTCATTCAAGTGCAAATAAAAGGTGTGATTTAAAATTCTTTCATTTTTTTGTGCATTTATTTCAGAAAAAATGTCAGTTATTTTTTCTTCCTATTTTTTTGCACCTTTTTCGGTGTCATATCAAATGCAAATAAACATGGCATGTAGCTATTTTTTCGGTGTCATTCAAGTGCAAACAGAAGGTGTCATTTAAAATGCATTACATGTATTGCAATATCGAGTTTTGCGGTAGGAATGCCATGCAAGCAATTTAGAACTATGCTTTTATAGAGTTAAATAGATTCTTTTGGCCAGCTTCTTTCTCAAGATTTCCTAACGTACTATAGGATATTTGACTGTCTTTAATAATGTCAATTGTTCATACAGTATTGAATAAAATAAACTCTGTCGTTTCCCACTAATTGAATAGAAGGGCATGGATAAGAAAGCTATCGTTCCTTGTATCTCGTCTCCACTTCCTCCAAGCTCTGAATCTCCTTGTGATACTTGACATTTAAAAGGCATTTAAAACTATTGACAACATAGGTCCAAGGTATATGAAACGCTGTAGAAGTACAAATTACTCGTACTTGAACTAGTTTATGTCATAGGAAACCTGGGAATGGAGATGGATTTTGCCTCACATATGCAATCATCTTAGAACTTACTCTATTCTATTTACATATGCTTATTCAATCACACGTTTTGAACCCTTGTCAATCATTGTGTATCCTATAAAAAGAATCAATTTCCATTTGGTTCAATTTTTGCATGGCAATGGTAAGATCTTAGTTTTTCCAGGCATAAGACTCAAGCGATTGTTTCTTAATTTTACCAGGCAATTAACTAGTTAGTGATACATACATTTTAGCAATTCACAGTGAGAATCCCAAAAAAGCAACCTGCTAGAAACAAAGCAGTTTCAATCTTTTTTGTTTGCTTCAACAAAATCACATTAACAGGATAATATAATTATGGATTTTCTATTTGACGCCTCCATATTTCGCTTGAGATTGAATGAACTCTGAAACGTTGGAACATGTAATACAAGGTTACATGTCCCTGTTTATGACAATTAAAGATGCAATGCACCTAACATGCATAAAAAAAAATATGCAGTATTTGCAGCATATACTTTTTTTTTTTCTTTAAGCAATACTATGCACCAGACGTGTTATGTCCCAAACATAAAACATATTCGAAAAATTGAAGATAATAAGCTTTCAGTTTACAATGTCAGTCCAAAATATCTGTAAAAATAATAGTATTGGAGGCAGAGCTCCTTAAGTATATCCAGATACTAAGGTAACTACTAGGCTAATCTATCAAGTAGCTCGCGCAACTTGGTTAAGGACGTTATAATACTATCAATAAAATGGAGCATTGAAGCGATAGGCTCTGTGTCGTGCCGTCTTGTCTAATTGACCATCTTCAGTCGGTCATCCTCCGTTGCGCCTCTTGATCTTGACACATGATTGGAATGGTAGATCAAGGATGCTATAATACTATCAATAAAATGGAGCATCGAAGCGATAGGCTTTGTGTCATGCCATCTTGTCTAATAGACCATCTCCAGTCCATTATCCTCTGTTGCGCCTCTTGATCTTGACACATGATCTACCATTCCAGTTGGAATGGTAGTTGAGACTACCAAATGATATTTGATTACAAATCCAAAAAAGTTAACAAATAATTTAAATTGATAGTTAAAGATACATGTATAACAGTAAAAATATGAATGCAAAGCGTGAACATGAGTAATTTGACATGACTTGAAAATAGCATGACATGTATTGACATGACTTGAATTGAATTGACGTGAACTTGAAATTGAACATGACATAACATGTCTTGAACTTGAACATGAAATAACCTGATTTGAGACTGACATGAAGTTGAACTTGAAACTGAACATGAAATTAATACTGAACATGAACTTAGAATCTTGGTCACTAATAACTTAATTAATAAATGTGAACTATGGGTGCTACAACGGTCCCCTAAAGCCGTGTGCCCTTGCCGATACCGCATCACATCACAGGTATTTGCACCATCTATGAGTGCATTAATATATGTATCAGTTCACATGTATCTGCACCTGCTATGAGAAACGCAATGTATGTATCTCGTGACTGGTATTTGCACCCTCACCAATACGTATAACATGAAATTGAAATGTAGGTAGCACCATCGGCGTTGGTGCCTGGTTTAGTTCCAGTGACTAGTTAATTAGGTTTTATTTGAAATCTGTTGACAATATTTTGTCGATCCAGAAAATTTCACACCAATTTAACACTCTAGCGTGAACAATAGAGTTTCACTAGGATATTAGCTCATCCTAACACTTAGGGTTGTGACAAAAGTAAAAGACTTGACTGATGTGAAAAATACTGTTTCGAGACACTCTGTACTTGAGATATGACGTGACATGAAATTGAATGACTGATAACATGACATGTAATAACTCACTGGAAATTCAATGGTAGAATTTCCTTAAGCTTTAGGAATCTCGTGAAAATTATGGAGTTTTCACGAATTGACTAATCGCGTAGGTTTTAGTCTGTCAGCATAGTCAGTGTTGCCACTCACTGTGATGCCAGAAGAGCATTTTTTTTATTTGAGATAGTTAGAAGTGTCAAAATGCGATATGGTCTGTGTCATTAGACTCATTTGATTATTTAGTATTTTATGGCGCAATAATCTCATTTTTAATTTTCGGACGAAACGCTTGTTCGAAAACACGTTTTGTTTATTTCGAGGCACTTCGGGGTTGAATTTCGATAAACGAATTACACAATTAGTTTAGTATGTATATTTAGGGTTTTTCCGTGCAAATTTTATTATTCACTTTCTCGAAGTGAATGGTAATCTCAATAGTAGTACCTAGTACAATATTTTCAAAATCATAGTGTAGAATATCCAAATTAGGTTAAATAAGTTTTATTTGGATACTTAGCAAGATTTTAGCCACACTTGATGAATAGTATTAGACACTTAGTACCAAGAGGAACCATTAGATAGATTATGAAAGAAATCAATATATGACATCATGCCAAAACCCTATACATATTAGACCCATTTATGGAGAGACTCTGACTCGTATGAAAGGGAGTGTTAAGCCAAAATATAAAT
This sequence comes from Juglans microcarpa x Juglans regia, assembly GCF_004785595.1. Taxonomy (NCBI): domain Eukaryota; kingdom Viridiplantae; phylum Streptophyta; class Magnoliopsida; order Fagales; family Juglandaceae; genus Juglans; species Juglans microcarpa x Juglans regia. Next base: position 22,308,122 of record NC_054600.1, on the reverse strand, counting down.
AATTTAAAAATGGCAAGAATTTGAAAATGCAAAATGAAATTCCCGACCTAAAGGATTACCTTTTCCATCCTAATGGATAGTCCATCAGCCCAATAAAATAAGTCTATCCCAAAATAAAAACAAATAATGTTGAGTGTAAGGCTGCTGTTTAATTTGGCGCCCTATGTATTTATATTATTGTTACACTAATGAGTCTTCTGTAATAGAATTTTGTGTTGGGCACCCACCGGCCCGTACGTTCTCTTCAATTCTTTATTTATAAAATAAATAATAAAATTTATCGACTTAATCTTTTGAAATAAACGATGATTTTACATCATAATATCAGAGTCAAGATCCTGAATTTGAATCTTAACTCTACTTTTTACTCTATTTAATTAATTAAATATTTCACGTGTTGAGTCATACTTATTGAGCAAGAGTTTGACCCACATGCGAAAGAGATTCAATTTCAAAATCAATGGAGTCCATGTCGATCATCTCCTCTCCACTCTCTCAAAAGTTGACATTCCTCCCTCTCCAGTGTCCACGGCCCACGTATCCTCCTAACTGTAACAGGTAAGATTCTTGTACATCTAATGCGACATTTTGCTATGGACCAAATGACGCTAGATGATCATCATGCATGACATATCATCAAAATGCATGTATATATGCTATTGGCCATATATGATCTATAGCTAAATTTCGATCATACAAGATGTATATATAATGGCCATGCATGTCACTCATGCTTCTGGGTATAGTAATATTATTATATATTGACGTGAATAAATAAATGTGATGAGGGCGTGGCAGATTCTCAACTTTAGTTACAAGGATTCTTGCATATCAAAGATCATGCAGAACAAAAAGGAAGATGCATAGATTTGTCTGGTGAAAGAGCCAAGCAAAAGCTCTATATGATTCTGCATGCTTTTATTTTATCTTCTTCTTTATTGTTGTTGGAGTTTATATATTATGTGTTGCCGTTTAGTCAAAATATGGCTAACGGATATTTAGGCTGCGTTTGAATCTTAAGATGAGTTGAGTTGACTTGTGAAAGTAGTATTTTGTGGCTCACATTGAGATATGTTTAACTTTTTAAGTTGAAATGTATGAAGTAGGTTGAGATGAGTTCAAATTTTTTATGAGAAATTAAAAAAGTAGTAGATCTCATCAATGATTAGTGTGAGATGAGTTTAGTTGGGTTTAACAGATAACAACCAAACACACTCTTAAAGTTCTTCTACCTATAAAAAAACTGATATTCATGAGTATATATTAGGGGTGGCAATATGTGATACGATCCGTTAACTTAACACGAACACGACACAATAAAAGAGAGTTAGGGTTTAGCCTTAACGGATTCAGGTCAAAACGGATCGTGTCTTAACGGGTTGATAACGGGTCAACCCGTTATGACCCGTTAAGAAAGTTAAAGTTACAATTATACCCTTATACCTAAAAAATAAAATTTTTGAGATTTTAATTTCGATATTTTTATTGTTTAGATTGTAATTTTGGACTTGTAGTTAGTTTTATATTTTTTATAGATATTGTGATTTTAACATTTATATAAAATTATGCTAAACTTAACTAGATCAATGGAGTTAATTTTGGGTCTATTCAATCTATTTACATAAACGGGTCAAAACGGGTTGACACGACACGACCCGTTATGTTAATGAGTTATGTTAGGGTTTGAGATCTTGACACGATAAGCTTAACGAGTCAAGTTGGGATTGACCTATATAGTATAATATACATGTTTTGACACGACACAAATACGATCAGGTAACACGATTTGACACTCCTAGTATATATGCATGATTCTTGAAGGACCCAGAAATATAATTAAAAAACAAATATCGAAATAAAATAGAACAAGGATTAGAGTTAAATAAATGATGTTCGTGATTGCGTGATCCTGAGAAAGTATTGGTATTACATTCTAATCGATCATGTTCTTCTGCTACCTGCCTGCCAATTTCCTGATCTTCTTATCCAGTTACATGATATCCAATTCCATTGAAGTTGATGCGGGGACCAATATTGCACAGAAAGTGGTAATGGAATTTGGATAAACTAAATTCTTATCTGTCTCCACATCAGCTGAATGATTCTACCTTGACAGATAATAAAAAATATTACATCCCAACCTAAAATTATGGGTTCCAAAATACAACATTAATGGAAAAGCTAGGAAATGAATTAATTTCACAGACTTCATGATGATCATGCCATGAAAATAAGTCAAATTCTCTGGTTTTTGAACTTGAAAATGATCTGGGAAAGTCTCAAAAGGTAGTGAAATTTCAATGACCAAGGCACCTAGTACTGTTATGGTTGTGATGCCATGATGCGATATGATTTATCTATTTGCATATAATAAAAAAAAATGAATGTGATAGCTTTTAGATCCATGAATTTCCCCAATAACCATTGCTAAGTATTCAATTCCCTTCCATTTTGGAGGATAATAATGGTGTCTTCTATCAAAAGAATTCTTCTTGTCACCCTTTTTCCATTTTAATAATAATAATTTCATAAATGATGCTGCCAAGCAGGGCCGAAAGCTGTTGTGTAACAGTCTATAGATCATTTATTCCAAAACTTTTCGATCCTACAGACATTCCAGGAGATTTCAATTATCATTACAGTGTGATACTACATGCGACTTGTTTATAGCACATAAGGTCTCTATCAACCAAATCATAGTTGGTCTTATCTAAACAAATATCTGAAAGAACTTCCTCTTTTTTATATATGTAAATTGTCTTAAGCTGGTTTTCAGTTTTTTGGATTAAACAATGCAATCCATTTGGCCTCAGGAGCCTATATAAATAAGGGTCGTGAAATCTCAGTATCCATAACTAAGCCTCAGTACACAAAATAAGCTCTCACTTGCATAGCTTTTCCCAAAACCTTTAGCTTTCAATTTGAGGTCCCTCAGCTGCATTGCAACTTATTTTTCTACTTTTCATATAGCAGTTTTTCGATATCTTTGTCAAAGCAAGCGAAGCTTATTGAGATGGATAGAGTAAAAGATTTGGCATCAAAGAAAGCTGCTGTGATATTCACCAAGAGCTCATGTTGCATGTGCCATAGCATCAAACAACTCTTCTATGAGCTTGGAGCCAGCCCTGCAATTCATGAGCTTGACCAAGTTGCCAATGGGAAGGATATGGAGTATGCTCTACGAGGGCTAGGATGTAATCCCTCAGTCCCAGCTGTGTTTATAGGGGAAAGTATGTAGGCTCAGCGAAGGATATCATATCCCTTCATGTTGATGGGTCTCTCAAACAAATGCTCATGGATGCCAAGGCCATCTGGTTCTAGCAACTACAAAAAAAAAAGTCTCATACCATGCTTTTTGAATACAACGTTTTATAAGGGCTTTGCTTTTTCTTAAGTTTCCTTGTAAACTGTGAAAAAAGTTGCACTATATGGAAATAGCCTTCGGGCATTTGTTCTTCAAAACTTACATTATCAACATACATACATGTTCATATTAAGGCATAGTTTACCTCAACAACAGGGTTACCTAACTCCTAGTCTTACATTTATAAGGGAGATAGATTTCATATCACCTTTACAGAGAATTAGGAGGTCTTCAGCAAAACAGATGAGAAATCTTCCATTTTTTGACACCTTTAGTGAAATTTGAATTGCCCCTTGATTACCATACCCTCCATTAACACTGAAAAGATATATATATATATATATATATGTGTGTACATATGTATGTTTGTATGTATGTTTCTTGAGATCTCAAGTGTGAAGTTTTAAGTTTCTGGGATTTTTTCCTATCCGACTATAGCAAAGCCAAGACCTGCATCAAATTAAATTCTCAAAATTGTGTCATGATCAGACAACATTCAAGAGAATTATTTTTTATAATTAATAAAGTTTATTGATCTTCAAAATTAGGCATAGCCCAAGTACACAGGTGGTATACAAGAGAGAAATACCTAATTACAGTCTACAAACAAAAAAAGACGCACACAAGTCACTAAAATTATCCCCATCTAATACAATAGTCTTAGCCCAAAGTAACAAAGTTTGGAAAAATGAGTCTCTAATCCCCTCCAAAGAGCGTTCACTATTTTCAAAACATCTTTCATTCCTCTCATTCCACATACACCACATAAGACATAAGGACACCATCTTCCAACATCCGCTACTTGACAATTTCCCCGTGTTCAGCTCCAACAAGCCAATAGGTCCACCACCTTCTTGGGCATTACCCAAGCAATGTTCAGCCTTAAGAAGACTTATCCCATAGAGCCTTTGCCACATCACAATGGAGAAGAAGATGGTCTGTCGATTCGCCATTCCTTTTGCACATGAAGCACCAATCCATTATGAAAAAACCATACTTCCTCAACTTGTCTATGGTCAGAATTTTGCTGTGAGAGGCCAGCCAACTGAAGAAAGCAACTTTTGGGGGTGCTTTGCTCTTCCAAATGCGCTTCCAAGGGAAATTCTGAGAAGAGTGGGTACACATAGCATTATATAAAGATTTAACCGAGAATTTCTTGTTCCCGGGGTGTGTCCACAGCAGTTTGTCCTCCACGCCACGCTTAGTGCATACAAGGTGCTGTAGAAATCAGAAATGTCTCCCACTTCCCAATCTTGAACTGCTCTGGTAAATGACACATTCCACTGCAGCACTACCACACTTATGCAAGCAAAACTGTAATGAATGAAGATGTGTAATGTTTTTTGGTGAGTAATCAAACATGTTCCAACAAATACTTATCCACTTGCTAAAAGCAATCCCTGCTCCATGAAGAGACCATAGCATTAGTCATAGAATCATGTACTTAAAGTTGTGCATTGGGACATTTACATTCACAGGGTAAATACCAAATTTGTGTATGTATACATGGAAGCATGTACATACACACACACACACACACATATATATACTACTAGACACATACATTCTATATACTTGCGTGAATAATTAGGCTGAAGCGTAATTCTTACATTTGAGAATCAAATGGTTGGTTCCAAACTTCAACCTCTGTCACCACTTAATTTGAACCTGGTGCAAGGGATAAAGATTGATACCATCTAGCAGGTTAAATCAACCGCAACTTAGAGAACTTTATGGTGACTGCACGTGCATGACTCCTTGGCCTAAGGAAGGGGACAAGATGTTGATGCTACAAGTTGTCATGCCTCCCTAGGATTCCTCCACATCCAGAAAGCCAAAAACTTTTCCTTGTTGGCTGATTTGCTCTTACAAACCAAGAATAGATTCATAAATGCAAACATGTAAGCACTACATGAAGATGCCAACTGTTTTAATTTTTAAGTTTCTTGACTGCAAAAATAGAAGTCTAGATTAAATCCCACCTTTACCAAGAAACTATTCAGGAATTAATCATGGTTATCCTTACTTTGGAGCTTATAGGCTGCATTAGCTTCCAACGGACCTAAAAAATAAAAATGCAAACAATCATGCATACATCACGAGTACAAACATTTATCATGTTGCTCAATATATATACTCTATTATATATGCATGTGTCTTAACATAGCCTAGAACCCAAGAAGTGACAAATATATATGTGCAAATGTTATAGGCTACATGTGTTGCCAGATATCCTATGGCTGAACATGAGTGCCATGCAATTATGGTAAAGCAGATGACTCATGAACTTTGTGATTCATTAGCTCGTCCAAAGTTTGTCCTATATTGCTCAAAGGGAAAAGTTCACATCAGTAGGCACTCATCGCCTGCTCATTTTTACATGTGAGAGCATTGTATGGAGAGGAGAACAGTACAACATTTGTGAACAGGGAATGACATACTGGAGTGTGAAAAAGAATCAAGCAAATTGGTGGGCACAACAGGAAGAATCACAGCCACCGAAAGCCCATCTCATTCACAGTCTTTATGCATAAGAGCTCCAAGGTGATTGTGAGAATTTGGTAAAAATTGACCTGCCCCATCGAATTTTCAACTTTTGTTGTGTCCTGATGGATTTTTCTTGATTACAGAAAATATACAAAATTTTATGAACATGGTTGATAATATGAAAAGAGTAACAAAAGTCTACGTATCAGATGGTTATATACTCGCAGCTACTCTAATAAATTGAGTTATATGCATGTAGAATATATGTCTGCCAACCTTTTATGCCTGTTAGAAACACAGTATCCTCATACCAATGAAACATAAATATCGTAGTCTTCATCTTAGAGAGTTTCTTTATTACTTTGGGAATCTAAATAAAGCACTCTAGCTTTTGAAATGTTCTCGTTCAAAGAAAGCAGCCCACCCTAACATGTCCCTATAAATAGTCTAGCATTAGAGCTCAAAATTCAAACAACCTTAAGCTTCAAACACTTTTCCCTATAACCCAATATAACTACTGGGTCGAATTCAGTTTGGATTCGATCCATGGTTTTAATGTTTTAAGAAACTCAAGGTCACCCACCCAAAAACTTCTGAAGATTAGACACAGTTTTTCCTGTATTACTTATTATCTTTACACAAGATTTCCATCCCTAATAAGAAGACATTCTTGATCAGGATCGCCAAGATGGAAAAGGTGACAAGATTGGTTTCAGAGAAGGGGATAGTGATATTCAGCAAAAGTTCCTGCTGCATGTGTTATACGGTCAACATTCTATTTAAGGAACTCGGGGTGAAACCGTTGGTTCATGAGATCGACGAAGACCCTGAAGGCAGGGAAATAGAGAAAGCTCTCGTGAGGTTGGGTTGTAATGCGCCTGTACCAGCTGTGTTCATTGGAGGAAAACTGGTAGGATCCACCAACGAAGTCATGTCCCTCCATCTAAAAGGCTCGCTGACTCCACTGCTGCAGCCTTATAAATCTCCTTGAATATATTACTCCAACAGCTCGTCGGAAGAATAAACTTGGCTAAAATTAGTAATGCAACAAGCTCGAATAGTCTTTGTAGTGTGTTATGTGTGAAGTAATCTTTAGCATTTAATTAGCTATATATAGTGTGTACTATGTTTCCTATTCTTAATGAAGTTGGCTTTTAAATACACTGTTTCATGAGTTGTATGCAATCTAACTAAATTGGTGAATGTAATCGTCAAAGCTTGGGAGTTGTAGGGAACTTTGATATTTACAATCTCTGGAAAACTACAGCTCTCGAGAGTTGGACAGGTCCTGAATCAGATATTTTCACATCCTAACATATTTGATAATATTCAATCCTATTATAGGAATTTTTAGCAGATGTCTCACATCCTATATATTATGGCCACCAGAAGGGAATATGGAGTCTTGGTCTTAGTAGACGGAGCTTTGATATTTACAAATGATGGAAAACTACAGCTCTTGAGAGTTGGACATGTCCTAAAGAATAAACCATTATCATACTCAGAATGCATGATTTCCACAAGTATTTCAATCATAATCACCTTAACATATAACAAAAATATCCATTAGCATAGAAACCATAGGGATTTTGTCACTTTATCATGATTTATCAGAAAACTACCAAGTTATAGTGGCTTGATTATGTTTGCAGAGTGCATATGTAGAAAAACAATTAAATGGGTTTTTTAATAGCAGCAAAAATTGAAGAGAAAGGGGTACTTCTGCAAGTAAAAGAAAATTAGTGCAACTTTAACAATTTCCGAAAACAAAAACTATTTCTGGGAGGGAGAGAATCCAACTTTTGGTATCCCTATTGCATTCCTCCATATGCAAAAGTTAAAAAAGGAAAATTCTTAACTTTGTAGAACGTGCACCATTGATTCCTCTACTTTTGGGTAAAGAACGGTATTGCATTCCTTGGCTAATCCCCTTTAAATTGTTTTGCTATTGTTCGCTATGTCATCATGTAACATTAGTCGTAGTAGTGAAACTTCAAGCCGCAAGCCTGAATCCAGCTCGGTGGTTTGCCCTTGCGATTGATTATAAGTCCTTAAACTCTAATTTGTAACACTTTGCTCCTGGTGCTTTCAATTTTGATTAAATTAATCATTCCATTAATAATGTATATATTAAAATATCACCTCGTTATCAATCACTAAGGTACTATTTGGATAGTGAATTGAGATGAGATGAGTTGAGATAAAAGTTGAAAGTTGAATAAAATATTGTTAAAATATTATTTTTTTTAATATTATTATTGTTTTGAGATTTGAAAAAGTTGTATTATTTATTATATTTTGTGTGAAAATTTGAAAAAATTGTAATGATTAGATAAGATGAAACACTTTCACTATACAAACAGGGCCTAAGTGTCGCGTGTCATTTAAAAAAAATTAAATATAAATAATAATAAAAAAGTCATCGAGAAAGAAAGGAAGACAAATGCAATATCAATATCAGCAGCCATTAACATTAACATGTGAGGTATTACATTATCTTAGCAATGCCAAAGGTGAAAGAAGTCTGTTCACAGATGTGAGCAGCAGACAGCAGATTCCTCACTGATAAATGGAAACAAGCATATAAAGTGAGGCTGCGCAACGAAAGAAAAGAGAATATCATCATCTGGGTGCCTTCTTGACCCAAGGAATCGCATAAAAATAAGATCTTCCTGGCTTTTTCCGTTCAATCAGCCTCAATCTCAATCAAGAAACTTCAATGAACGTGATATTGAAGAAAACAAAAGAAGTTGGTATATGTCCTTTGCTCTGTTACAGATATTGAGAAGAAAGGAGGAACAACTCACCGGTTTGTATCTTCCTGTACCTCTGATAAACCCACCAATCCCTGCAATGCACTGACCCAATGGTTGAACATTGTTTCTCTTACAAACCGTAGATGTTGGGGTTCTATAAATGAGTTTTAAAAAAGTGTAATTTTACGTATAATCGTAAAGTGTATAAATGTCGCATAATCATTTTAAAAAAGAATAGAATTTACTGTTAAAATTTTAATTTTTTCATATAAATCTTATAGGTTATTCATTTTTTTCGATTATGTGACAGTTGTACAGTTAGAAATATCTTTTCTCTTTTAAAAAAGCGATGAAAAAAGAGAGAAGCTAGTGACGGTGGCCAGATGTAATACATCCATCTTGTGTTGTCATGTATTTGGAATAAATCATTCTTGAATGTGATTTGAAGAATCTAACATTTTCTGAGATTTATATTTTGAGGAATATAATGTTTGAGAATTTGGATTTATACATACATACATACATATATATATATATATATATAACTAAACTAACATTTGAAAATGACTAGAAATCCGATATGATTCCCGACAATACGAGATTATCATGGTGTATACGTGTTTGGTTAATTATAGACAAGAATCCTATAGGTATTATTCTTTTCAAAATTATTTATCATCCTGTTAGTTAGTATTTATCTCACCATTTTCTGATGTGATATCAAGTAATTAAAAAATAAATAATATTTATTTTCTAATTACTTAATACCATATATATATATATATAAGGATAATGATCAGATTATGAGAGGATAATACATCAAATCAAATAGAAAAAACAAGCACAATAAATTATGAGACTAATAACAACGCACTTCTATACACCAAGGGCAAGGTTACATTTGAGAGTTTGGTGCATCTCTCTCTCTCTCTCTCTCTCTCTGTGCCTTTTATATAGATTTAAAACCCTTATGTAAAATGGTCCAGTTTGTAAAAAGGATATGCATTTGTCATATTTGTGGCTCATAACTTGGGATTTGAATTGAGTTTGTATGAAGAATGTGTTTTTTCTGCCTTGGATCCTTTGCTGTGAATTTTAGTTCAGAGCAAATGGTTATATATATATATATATATATTGGATTTTTTACTGTTAGCGACAAATAAAACTTGCCGCAGAAACTATTTTTGTTGCAAATACTTATTTGCGGCAAAAATTATTCTCCAGAAATACTTAAGTGTGACCAAGAATATCGTCACAAATAAGCATTTGTGAAAAGGTACTTTTTTGTTACTAGATTTTTACTATTTTTGGCGACAATTTACCTTCGCAAAAGTTAAGGTTATCCGACAAAAATACTTGTTGCAAAGATGAAAGACCTGTTGGCAAAAAGTCCTTTTGCGGCGAGAATTTGACTTTTGATGTCAAAATTAGTAGCCGCGAAAAGTGATATATGTTTTATTGTATACACAAATATGTATAATCTAAACATTTTCTTAGCTTAGAGTATGATGTTAGAGTATGTTATGTGTTCTCTTTACACTCTCCCTTGCAGTTTAGGTACGATGTGGTTAATCTTCTCGGGAAGTTCTAACTAATCATAGACCTTCTATATAAATGGAAATAACATTCTATAGCAAGCAACAAGAGAAAATTCCTATTAATTCTATTAATTTAGTGAAAATGTAAAGCATGAACTATGAACCCGTGCCTTGCAGGACATTTTAAGAAGAATGATGGTTCTGAATTATCACCATTTATAATATCTACTAACAATTGTATATTTCACATTCTTATAATATTATTTGTAAATAATAGCATTTACAAGCCCTCTCAAGCTAAATTAATAATGATTTAGTGAGAATCCATTGCAAGGCATATGTGGAAGCATGTCCTCTTTTAAAGAGTCTTAATGTAAAGAATCATATCTACCACCATATCTACCATCTTAATGGAATGAAGAATTCTATACATTAGTCAGTATTCAATTTCATACCTCACACTTATAGTTTTTTTTTTTTTAGGATGTGAGGGTGTTTTTCATAAAGTGTGAGGCGGTTTTTTATTAAGTGTAGAGTGTAGAGTATGAGATAGCGAATAGTTACCGATAAGAAAGAACTTTTCTAATGGGAATACATATACCATGACTTCTACAACAAGTTCCAATAGTTCTCTGCCTAATGATAAGAACCTTGATTCTTTTTTTTTATTATTATTACTATTTATTCTTTTGAAATAGTGTAATACTATTTATAAGTTCTAGACGTACAAGCTATTTGAAAAAGACTTTCACGCCCAAAATTTAGAATTATTTAGAATTTATTATTACAATGATTAAATTATGTAACTACACTTATTTAGAATAAAAAAAACAAACAAATGGATTAAAAAATAAAAATTGGAAAACAAACATAGTAAATTAGTAACGCTTTCCGTTAAGAGAAAAATTTTAAAACGGTCCATTTATTCTTCTCCAAATAACAGTTCTCCAATGAAAAAATGCCATGTATGGGTTCCATTTTACCAACATTGTAATCGCACCATAGACTAATCTTCACGGGAACAAAATGAAATCCCACCAGAAATCCTTCTCCCCTCCTTCACTAGGCAATATCCCTCACCCGCAAACCCTCCCCCCAGGCGAACCTCCTGCAGCCCTTCTCCCCCCACCCCCTCTCGCAACCACCTCGCACCGGCGTCGAGCCCTACCCCTACCCCCTCTCGAGCTAAACCCCACATGAGGACCCTCCCCCTAGGCGAACCCCCAGCGGCCCTCCTCCCTCTACCCCCTCTCACAACCACCTCGCACTGACATCGAGCCTTGCCCCCACCCCTTCTCGAGCCGAACCCCTCACCTTTGGACCCCCCAGGTGAACCCCCCGCGACCCTCCTCCCCCACCTCTCATGACCAAGCCCTCCCCTTGCCATTGGCATCGTCCGATTCTTACCCTTACACTGGCATTGGCCCTCTACCTCTCTTGACAGAAACCCACAACCTCTCACCCGAGACGCGATAGGACTCTTCACCCTCTCAGTCGACAATCGACCACTAGTTATGAAGGCCAATGGTGATGTTATTTCTTATGAATTGAATTTGTAATAATGGATTTTCTTATGCTATGGTTTTTTGTTCAAAACAAATGGTGATCTGAATTGGATTTGTGATTATTTGATGCATGTTTGGGTTTGTGAACTGAGTTGGTTTGTGATTTGTGATTCTATGAAATGAGATGTTTGATATGGGTTTGTGATTACTATGATGCATGTTTGGGTATGACGGTGATGGACACTGCTGAGAGGACGGTGGTGACGAACACTGCTAAGGTAAACGCACTGCTATGGACGATGGTGAAACTTGATTGATGTGGACGACGGTGAATGTGAATATTGGGTGACAAATGATGAAGAAAGACAATGTAATTATCGGATGCTTTGATTTTATGTTCTTTAGTGTAGAGTTTCTGACGTGGCACCCTTTGATTAGGGGCTGTTTAATGCCCAAAATCAGCCAGACCGTTCTATAGAGGAACTCTTCTTTTAATTTCCCTGTTGACTTTTAGAAAAATGACAAGCTTCCTTCAACTTCTCCAGGCCAATAAGAAGTATCGGGAAGCCCATTATAGTCATTTGATGGAGCAGCTGCAGACGTGGCATCGTATTATTCGAGATGGAGCATCATATCCTCTGGCTGCGCCTGAACAAATTCCATAAACACAAAGTTTCAGAATATATGATCGACCTCTGCATCCGTTTCTTTGATCTCAGAGAGATTTCACGGTACAAAAGAATAAACAGATAGAGATACAAAGAACAACTCTTCTCTCTCTCTCTCTCTCTCTCTCTCTCTGAGCTCTGACAGATCATCAATTCATGGCTTCTTGACCAGGTATCATCTCCAAATGGCCTCCATTACTCTCTGTTTTGTTCCCTAGTAAATGAAGGAAAATAACAAGGTATCATTTCAATTTTTGTTTCAAAAAATTAAGAGTATGCCTACGTGTCATCTACTACCAACTCTATTTGTGTCACTGGAGTCTTTTCTTTATCTCTTCAAATTGTCTCGGTTTAGACAATGAAAATTGCAGTTTCTCTGCGCATTATATGTTGCCTTTTAGCTACCCAATCTAGCCCTAGCGTTTTCTATCTTGTTCACTCGTATAACAAGCTATATTTAGTCGAGATTTCTTTGGTATCAATTGTCTTTTTTCATCTTTTCGATCGTTCTGAACTTTATTTGGAGGTTGTAATCCAGCTGTTGTATTAGAGAGAACGTTCAGTCTAGCTGGTGTTCTTGAATCCGATTCTGATAGTGTAACACCCCGTTTCCTACTGTTAATAATAAAATCACTTTTAAAAATTCTCGGAAGCCAGAGTGTTATTAGTGAATTTTGACTTAAAAATATTTTCTTTTATTTTAAAGGAAGCGTTTGGTACAAATATTCTATAAAAAAATAATTTTTTATTAAAATACTGAGATCATAAAAGGGAGTGCACATAAGTATTTATTAAAATTTTTCAAAACTCGTGCCATAAAATCAACTTAAAATCTATGTACATGATTTAGGCAACTGTCACACCTCCCTGGACTAAGTCTCATTTTGCAGCTCTATCGTCATAATGATCCTGACCTGGGGTGGTTTAAAAACATAAAAATAAACTAAAATGAGTCGATGACTCAGTAAGAAATCCATCATAACGTAAATATATTTAACATAAGATTTTTTGTAAAATATTTAATGCTAAAAACTTAAAATCATGACTGATCATATTCATGTTTATGATATGCATGATTGATTTATCTGAATTAATTGACTGATCTGATTTATAAGACTTATCTGATTGGCCAACACACTTAACCCTGTATGCAAGGTTGTGCACTACTTCTCCTTCTGCAGCAAAGGAAGCCAACTGTGCAGTCCTCTAGCGTACTACGGTGGATTAGCTTGAGTCCGTGGTTTGCACGCCCACCCTGAAATTGCATTGGTACTATGCATCTGAATGGCTATATGATTAACTGTTATGAACTTATCTTACACTTGATCTTATGAAAGTTTACGTATCTTATGAAAAGTGAGATGTATAATACATACATAACCATAATATGCAGAATGAAATATGATGAATGACGTGCTTACAAATATCATGACATGCGTGGTACGGAAACACTAGCTAGTTCAAAAGAACTAGTTTTAATAATAATATATATAACTAGCTAACGTATGTTAATCCTAATTTATGACACAAAATTTTTGACACAAAATTGGTCATGGTGCTAGACTGGGAGGTTTATGGTTCTTTTCCAAATAACACGTGGAATGGAAATATTTATAGAGAGATTTGGGAGAGAGACGACCAGTTTAAGTTGGACTTGATTAAAGAGTTTTAACGTGAGGATGACTTGTAGAATTGTATCCCTAGTGGAATAGGATGCCAACGAGTTCGAGTTCGAGTTTGAGTTGGACTCAATCACCATCATTCAAGAAGAGAGTTTAAATTTAAAAACAAGATCGAGTAGTTCATTTAATGTAGGATTGACAGTGACTAAGATTGTATAGGCAACTTCAATTAGTGATGATTTTAAATTGAAATAAATTTCTAATGATCGATATTTAAATTCTAAAATGAGTTGACTCGTTCAATAAATAATAAATAACAATTAACTTAGTATTGAACTTAATTAAAACTCCTAATCAACCTTAATAATTTATCGTTCGTGTGCTTATTAAATATGGTCCATTAAATATAATTTAGGCTCAATAAAAATTATTAATATCTCAACTTTAAAATTGTTAGATCGGGTCGATATAGATAGTGGTATCAATCTATCATTTTAGAGACATTTTTTGGGGGACTGTTGGCCGTGGAAGCTATTCGATCATATGAAGTGCTTACTTGGCTGGATTGGTTCGATAGCCATCGAGTCAGATGTACTTTTGTTTCATACTTCCGCGCAGAAAGGATAGTTTCTCTAAATTTCCAGAGGTTAGTATAATTTTTTTTTTTGGGTACTCTGCAGTTTTGTTGCATTGATATTTGGATTTCCTTTGTTTGGATGCTGAGAAAAAGTGAGAAGTGTCCTGGACTTCTTCTTCCCCCTGATTCCTCTGAAGCCAAAAGGAGTTGTATGCTAACATAACATGAAGTTGGAGTTTTTGGGATTCATTTTCAGTTGGGTAGGGCGAGACTATATTTTTTTAGTGGAAGCACTGTTTTGGTGTTACATAGTGTTTTCAAGCTTGGCATGGGAAGACAAGGGCTATATAATGGGTGAAGGAGAGGAGTGAATCGATCTTAATATTCGCATTTATGATGGTACAGATATGGCCCATGGAAGCTGTGATTTTCTCAATAAATGAAGCTTTAGCTGAAGTCCCGAGTATTTATTTAAACTACTATTGGTGAAGAGCATGTGTTGCAATTTTTTGGAACTACTTGATGTTTATAACATTTGTTTAATTCCAAAAGGAAAAATGAACAATGAGAGTCACATCTCTGTAGTACATGAGTACTACTTTCTCTTGTTTTCTTCAATAATTTTTTTTTTTTTTTTCATATCCAATAAAAGGATAATGTGAAGTGCTATTGACGAATTGACATGGTAGGACAAAATACTTTTTCCCGACGGTATGTGGACCATTGCACATGCACTTGCCTGTATTTTCCTGGGATGACTTCTTATGTACACTCTGGTGCTATAACTTTATTTCCAGGCAAAACAATCACTCCAAAGTCAATACATGATGTAAAATTCATGAGTAATACTATATACAATCGTAAAATATGTAATTACCATGCAGTCGTTTTAAAAAAGAATAGAGTCTATTATTAAAAAAAAAAATTTTTTCATATAGGTCTTGTATTTATTCATTTTTTTTTAAAATAACTGCATAATATTTACACATTCACAACTACAACTATCCTTTCTCAAAACTCATAAATGCAGGTAAAATTTTGGATGATAACAAGACACTTGCTGATTGCAGGATAACCTTTGGTGACCTTCCTGTGGTGTACATGTTATTACCATCATGTGGGTAGTACAGCCTCTTGTCGCCAAAAAAAGGAAAGGTAAATACATTTTCTGTGTCTTTATACAGGTGGATTAGGATTTGTAATTCAGCTATTTCTTGGGATTCAAACTTGACCCAAAAAGCAGATTTTCTAATCCCTTTTCCTTGGAGACATTCTCTAAAGTTCCGACTTTTTAACCCAAAACCCTGTCAATTTTTCATTCTTCACAAGAAGTAATGTCTGTTTCAATAATCTTTGTTAAAGTTCAAATTTGCATGTCACTTTTTATTTTTTTTTGTTCACTGATTCTGAATTGATGGTCTTAGGCTTGTTTCATAGATGTAAAATGCAGATTTATTTCCAGTCTCTGACAGAATGCGTTTCAAGACTTTCTTTTTTAAAGATTCCCTCAAAGAACTAATCAGCCCCTAAAATAAAGACTAGAGAGGGAGGATGATCTATTGCTCCACATGAAGCTGGCTAAAAATTAACACGGTAGACTATTTGTTTTCATACCCAACACGGCAAATAGTTGTATGTAGGACTCTACTCAGTAAAAGTATCTAGGAGTGTTCATCCAGGTACCCGAGTATACTCGGCCTGGAACCCGAATTTCAAACCCGGGTTATGACCTGGGCTGAAACCCAGAAGTCTGGGTTCTGGGCTGTATCCAGATTTTTTTTTTCCAAAAGCGGAAAGCCTATATTATTAATTTTCCAGAAAAAGGTAATGCTGATAAGCATAATTTTTTTTTTTTGTATCTAAAAGCCTTCCTTCATTTCCCTTGATTCTTTTCATTCCAAAGAATAGAACATGGCCGAGGTGGGTGTGGTATTTCTCTCTGTCATCCTTGGAGGGGCCTTTGATAAAATGGCTTCTCCAGGGGACATTGATTTCATTCGCGGATGAAAACCAACCGACGCACTCTTAAAGAAATTGGAGATAGCATTGCTGTCAATAAATGTGGTGTTTGAAGATGCAGAAGAAAAGCAAGTTACGAATCCTAATGTAAAAAGGTGGATTGATGAGCTAAAAGATGTTGCCTACGATGCATAAGACATATTGGATTAGATTGCTACTAAGCCCTCCGACGCAAGTTGGATGCTGAATTCCAACCAGTTGCGAGAAAGGTACGAAACTTTATCCCTAGAACTTTCCATAATCCTTTTGCCCATCGAGTAGAGCCAAAGATAAAGAGGTACTTGTTAAACTGGAACATCTAGCAACACAAAAGGATGTTATGGGTCTACGAGAAGGATTTGAAGGTAATCATATTCAAAAGGTTGGCCACTTCTTATGTCATAGAGTCCGACACTTTTGGTAGGGATGAGAACAAGAAAAAAGTATATGACTTATTGCTCTCGTCCAATGTGGGGGGCAATGAAATGTGTGTGATTGCCATCGTTGGCATGGGGGGGATTGGCAAGACTACCCTTGCTCAATTGGTATACAACAACAGTATGGTGAAACAACATTTCAACCTTAAAATATGGTTGTGTTTCAGAAGAATTTGTTGTGTCCAAGGTAAAGAAATCAACTATAGCGGCAGCAACTTCTTCCACTTGTAAGATTGAGGATCCAAAGCAGCTTCAAGATACACTAAAGAACAATTTGAATAGGAAGAAATTTCTCCTAATTTTGGATGATGTTTGGAGTGAGAAACCCATTTATCGAGAGTTCCTAGGCCAACTATTGCAATATGGAGGTCGAGAAAGTAAGATCGTTGTCACCACAAGGAATGAAAGCATTGCATTGGCCATGCACGCTACTTCACCCAACATAAAGTTCAACCGCTCAAACTGTTGTTGCATAGCTTGCAACACAAAAGATAAGTTATCTTTCATCCCCTTGGTGATGAGCCACTCCGGTGAGACATTGTAATGTGCTGCACAAAAGAATGTTAGTGGTAAAAAAAAAAAAAAAAAAAAAAAACCTCACACATGACTCCCTTATGTGTTTACACTCAAATAATGGTATTTCATTTGTGTTTCACTCTTAATTGGTTTTTTCTCGATAATAGGCTCACACTCTCTTGCCTTTTACCTCAAGAGTTTTCTCACTCAAGTTCCTTAAGAATTAATTAAACTCAGTCAAGACAATACAACCTTAATTTATCCCAACTAATAACTAAGTCCAAGAAACAAGAATAAGAGAAACACGAAAGAAATAAAATAACATGAGAATCAAGAAAATTATACGAATGAAACAAGATACTAACTATAATGAAGTATGCAACCCCTTTGATGATAAGGCTCAAGAAAAAAAAAATTGATGATTTTTTTTCTTTTCTTTTCACAAACTGATTTGATCACAATCAAAAAAATAAACAATTGAAAAAATCCTAACAATAACTCAAAACCCTAGAATAAGTGATATACGACAACCCCTCTCTCTCTCTCTCTCTCTCTCTCTTGCAACCCTAATCAAAGAACAAGGTAACCCTAATCAAACAATAAAGAAAACCTAGAAAACAATGAGAATTCGACAGCCCTAGGATGAAGGAAATTTCTAAATTTTTTTTTATAAGTAATGCAAGAATTAAAAGATAGAATCAGACCTAATTGGAAACCAAGTTCTGAATACCAAATGATATGAACATGTGGGAATGAAATCCCTTGAACTCATAATTAATTTAAAAACTCACCTAAGAAAGCCAAACTCAAGTCAATGGATGGAGAATCTAGACCCGTTGAGAACTCGTTTCAAGAATCTAGATTATATTAAAATCTAGACTCGTTGAAGAACCTGTCTCAAGAACCCAAATTACAATGAGGAATGCCATAAAGATTGTGATTTACCTTTGATAAATTCAAAAGTTCAATCAAGAACAATAGGAGTAAACTCAACTCACAATGAAAATTCAATATTGTCTAAGCCTTGTGTTGGACGGATAAAAGTATTTAAATACCTAAATACAATTAACCCTAAGCCAAAACAAGGCCCCTTTTACCCAAAATGCCCCTAGATGAACAGTGTCGCGTCTACAGTAACTTCTTGAAACCTTAGTTTCTAAAAAATAACTTTTCAAATAAGTCATTGGCCAAAATACAAGGCCTTCCCAAAAACCATAGTTCATAAGAAATAAGACATATGTGGGTCAAGCATCCTCAATCTCACTTATTCTAAACTAATAAAATAAATCATTTAACAAATTGAAAGCCTTCAATAACAATAGGCCCAAACAATAACTCTAAGTCATGTCTTCCACAGTTTGTATCAAGTGGATCAAAACCGGTTCTCCTTCTTTCAAGTTCATCTTGGGTGTTGGGCTCTTGCTAGCTTCATCTCAAGCGGATTGCACCAATTCTTGCATTACTTCCTTGATTTTCTTGGCACTTGATCTTGTGATTGGTCTATCCGAAACTTGCAAAAGATCTTTAAGAGTAGGCTCACTTTGATTCCCATTATTCGAAGTTGATTTAGTGATATCAAATATAGGAATACGGAGATGTCCTAATTTTGTATCTTTTTCGAAAGGAATGCGGAGATGTCCTATATATTCGATGAAATACGTTATATCTAGTGAGAGTTGGGTTTAGATAACTTTTTTTATTTTTTATTTAATGATTGAGGAAATGTTTTTTTAATGATATTGTAATTTTTTTGAGTAATTCTACATACAACTTTGAAGTGCGTAACATTGCGTAATTGCTTTGAAAAAAAGTGTGATTCACTATTAAAAAATTAATTTTTTTCATGTGGGTCTCATTTTTTATTCACTTTTTCAAAAATTTTACGCGACAATTGTACAAATTGCAAATTTCTTTTTTTTTTTTTTTTAAATACTTATGATGATGAAAAAAATATATGAAGAAAAATAAAAATAAAAATAAATAAATGAAATGCGCTTCTCGGACATTTCATCGGGACACTTTTTCAATAGCTGTAGTGCTGCTCATATTCGATTCCTTCCCAAAACAACTCTATCACTACCCCTGGTCTTCTCTAACAAACTTCCAGGTTAGATAACCTGACACGCAAAATAAAAGCTACCTCACTCCCACTAACATAAAACCTCACAGACACAAAACACACAGTTTTGGTGTTTTTAAGTCCCAAAATGCTGTGCTTTACAAACACTACGAATTATTTCTATAATTGAAAAATGCTGCGTATTGAATGACAACAGACTACAGTTTCTTAATTCAGCTAAACTGCGCGTTTCACTTTTCTTCTCATACGGTGCGCTTCATCATGACCCTCCACGGCGTCGTTTCTTGTTCAAGCCCTTCAATTAGTTCACTTATTCGAACTCAACTCAGATAACTTCCCTTCTTCTACGTCTGCACTGCTTTGTTCTTCTAGGTTTCCCTTGCTGCCGTTGGATCTCTATCACCATCTCTCTCTCGCACGCACACAAACCCTAACTCAAATTCTAAAAGGACAACAAGAGACAATTCTATAAAGGACCTTCAGTATGTACATTTACGCATTGAAGAATAAAAATTCAAATTGGATACCCTCTCATTCTAATTCTCTCTTCTCTCTATTTCTCTCTCTTCTTCTTGGTTTCTTCTTGGGTTTGTGACAAATTTTGCATTGCAATAGTAAGCATTTTATTTAGAAATTTAGTAAATCAAAATGAAAAGCGGGGGCATGAAAATGATCATGCTTAAGGCCTGTTTAGATACTTAGAATATATCAGTATATAATTAAAGTGAAAAATTTTGAGTTAAGATATTTTATTGAGTTTTGAGAAATGAGAGAAAAAGTTGAAAAAAAATATTATAAAGTTAAAAAATTGTTTGAATATTATTTTTTGTTTTGAAATTTAAAAAAGTAGTATTTTTTATGTATTTTGTTCGGGTGTTTGGGAAATTTGTAATGATTATATACGTAATGATTAGATGAAAAAAATTTAAAAATTGAAATGAAAGTGTAACACCCGGGCACAGCACCAAGCCCGCGTTCTAAAGTTTTTTTTTTTGGGTTTATACGTATGAAAAACCTACTTGAGATTAATGATTAATTTTGGGATAGGCTATGGGTTTAAAAATTTTATTTTTGTAGGATGTGTATTCTTATTGTACCTAATAATTAGGTTAAAATCATTTGGTATTTTATGGATTAGGTGGATTTGTTTATTTAGTTATGGGCTGAGAAATTTATGGGACAGGTTGTATTAGTTTTAGAATTTGAGTTGAGACCCATTAGTATCGATAAAATACTCAACCCATGAGGAAAATTGTAGACAAGCCAAAGAGACTTTTTCAAATTGCTCTAACCGCCTAACCTAGCCCATTTGTTAATTCCATACACAACATGTGGGCCCAAATACTTTGAAATGAACCCTACCCGATCCACCCCTAGGCCCACACCCGTTTGCTCTAGATTGGGAGACCAACGTGTAGTTATTTTTAAAACTCCCCGCCATGCACGACTCCATTCTCATGCACATGCACATTTCTCCTCCCCTCAACTCTACGGTTTTTTCCAATCACCTATATATATATATATATATATATATATATATATATATATATATACACACATGTTATCTCATGCATGGAGAAACTACTCAAGTCCTTGTTACTGCTGCTAGCCACGTTCCAAAGCTAAACCTCTTCTTGTCGTTGTCCCTGCACCACCACTACCGAAAGGTAGCCCACTGCCCAGCTCCACGCAAAAACTGGAACCACCAAGTTGTTCCATTAACACTCACTGCTTAGCCTCGATGCAACATTGCAACTCCTCTTCCACGTAGCTGCCGTCTCCTTCCCCCAGTTTCCGTTGCATGGAATAGTAGCCTCACAAGGGACAAGCAGCTGCCTCGCAAGGCAACTCCACATGACAAGCCCCCTTTCCCCCTACATGATAGAACCTCCATGCCATGGTAAGCCTCTACTGCACCAGAGAATTGCTGCCCTTTTCCCCCATGGAACCGCAACGTCAAGCGGTTGTTGTTGAAGTCGTTGCAAGCAACGGAGACCAACGTCGAAAGCCAACCTACTCCACCAAAGCCCACAGTTAGCCATGACAAGGCCCCACCATCACTGCATCCTTCCTCTTATTGACAGGCACCATGAGCCACCAGTTGCACCTTTGTAGCCAACTTTTCCTCCACGTTTTCAACCAACACAGCAAGCTCTGTTTCTATACAAAAAAAAAAAAAAAAAAAACAGAGCACGACTCTTCTATTAGGCACAACTCCTCCGCAAGTTGCCTATCCACTTGCTGCCTGTGCACCATAGCCTAGCCGTGAGACATTGCCCTAGGTTGATCACTATCACACCTACACTACTGTCGCTTCAGCCACCTCGCCGCCACTTCGTAGCTGCTCTCTTGGTGACAATTAATATTTGCTCGGTACGGTTGTGAGAAAATTCTGCAAAACTAAAAAGTCTAGGTAAGCGGGGTTCCTATACTAAATTTTGCATAAAAGAAATGAACTGAGGTCGATTTTGGAAAATATGCATGCTTTGTTATGAAAATAAATTTGAAACAAATTTGTTTTGAATTACTCATAAAACTTTGTATAAAAAGAAAGTATTTTCTGTCATGATTGGTGTAGACATGAGCTTATTTTTGACATTTTGTTTCTAAACTGTGCAAAAAGAGCGAATATGAACATTTGTACATAATAATATTTATAATGTTGATCTGATTCTGTTGTGTTCTGAATTTGTTTTGTACTCTGATTTGAAATGATGTGATCTTTAAAAACCTTTGGCATGACATTTTGTTTCTGTTCTATTCTAACCTTACCATAAGTGTAAAAATATGGCCTCTGTTTCTCGTTGATACCAACTTTTCTGTTTCCGGTGCACCCACTTTGGAAGTAAAGTGGTTTTCTGCATGGTCTTTCATGTGTGCACACTTGGAGTTTCGAGAATAATAAGGAGAATATTTCACATTCTGTTTCTCCTCGGTTGGCCGTCGGAGTTTGCACAATCCTACCACGAGGGTTAAACATGGAATTCTGTTCTGATGTGATGTTTCAGTTATGCTATGCCAAAAGAATTTTTAATAAAAATATTTTTTGAATCTTCTCTCTAATATTTTTGATAACATGTTCTGATTCTACATTCTGAAAATAAAAATATTTTATTCTGCATTTTAAACTTAGTAAATACTCATGTTTACATATTATTATATGTTATTTACTTACTGAGTTGTTGATAACTCACCCATTTATCTCCACAGTATTTTTCAGATAATTTTGATGCCTCAGCTGGAAGTCAAGAGTAGGAAGTATTAGCAATAATGTTTGATGGTCGTAGAGGAATAAGTATCAAAGTGTACAAGTATTTATTGGAGTCTTATTTAGTAGATTTATTATTTTAAGTTATTTTGGTATTTTGAGTCATGGATATTTCCGAGTCTTTGGGGATATTTTAATTTATTTCATTGAGTTATTTCTTTGGTGTCTTAGTGGAGGAACATATATTTTTGGTTTTGAATAAATAAATTTATATTTTATAGAGAATTTGGAGTATATAAATATGTTATGGGAGATGGTTTTAGGTTACAAGAGCTAATTCTCCTTACCTTCAGGACCGGGACATTACAAAAAATGTTTTATGTTTGAGTGATATTTGTGAAAGAAATATTTGAGAATACTCGATGATAATAGTTGTATTGCACAAAGTAGTACTATACATGTGTGAAAATGCTTTCATTATATATCTACGCTACACCATCCTATATCTCCTAAATTTTTGTGCAAAATCTTGAAATATAGTACCGATAATTCTCTTTTCATTCTTTTCTGAAAAAAAAAATGTAGAAATTTTGTATAAGAGACGTTGAAAATTATACCAAATAAGATCACCAAATGAGAGCACATGCAGATTATAAGGAATTAATCTTTTATGCTAATGATCAGATGATGGGACCTATATATATGCCGCCAGAATCGATTGTCTAGCTGATAATATTACAAAGATAATTACTCTTCTCGTTGGTGGGTAGAAGTAGATCATAATTTGAATGCCGGCCGTAGAGATGTATATATAAATATATATATATATATATATATATATATATATTATATATATATAAGCCTAAGGAGACACATGCATGCAATCTGTTAATTTAGCTTTTTCTTAATGTATATAGAAGATAGGGATCTCCTAGTGAACAATAACATATATATCAAACAGATATATAACCCCACGAGATGATAATGATAACAATCCAAGTGATAAACTGCATGGATGAGCAGCAGGAAGAATATATATATGAAAAAAGGATAGAGATCATCATAGAACTTCAGGGATAGAGATAGAACCTGATGTACGTTATTTATGATAGTACTCATGTTTATATTGTGATAAATTAAACTCATGATCATCTGCATGCTGTAGTGTATATATATACGCATCCACATGCATGCATGACTGATCTATATCTCCGGGAAAGTGTGGAGAATTAATTCGAACCAATTCTGTGTATATACTTTAAATTCATGTTTTACTTATATTTTCCTTTGTCTTTAATGGAAACTTTTGATTAATTACGTGGCGTGGACTGATTGGCCATGAAGCATGAAGTCCTGGTAGTAAAAGAGGTCTGACGCCGACATAATTCCACCTTCAACTTGTATATCATGTTCGTATCAGTATGTATCGGAATTACGATTATCTTTAAGCACAGTTGTAACATGAATAGTCTTCTACTTAATTTCTAGGCCGTTTGTTCTCTCTCTCTCTCTCTCTCTCTCTCTCTCTATATATATATATACATGTATATGTATATAACCTTCAAATCTCATCAGTGAACTCAATTAGTTAACGTTGGTGGTTTCAACCCGTATTTCTGATCATCGACATGAGAGGCCGTAGGCTCCTAAAACCTGGCTCCGGTGGGCAAGAAATACTCCTCTACCACCTTCACAAATAAATAATTTTCGGCCTACCAAACCCTGAAATCGGCGAATGCAACTTATACGGTGAAAAGGAGCCATGGGAGATATGGGATCACGAGTCCAATAACAACCAGGAAGACCTTCTCGTCTTCACCAAGTTGAAGAAGAAGACGGCCAAGGGCTCACGTGTGGACCGCACGATCGGGACGGGATCGTGGAAAGCCGAGGACGTCGGCGTCGAAATATATTGGAGAGAAAATAGCATTCTTGAAGGGATGGCGACGACGCCCTTGGGGAGGAAAAAGAGGTTTCATTATGAGGGTCGAAGCAGCTCCGTTGATGATGATCATCTGCGCTGGATCATGTACGAGTATAGCCTTGATGCCAATCACCATGCACAAGTAAACAGACTTATAAACTATTAACTGCTCCATTATTATAATTAAAAGTATATACTTCTTTTTCTTCCTTTTTTCCTCTTACGATAATAATTTTCAATAAATTTTATGTTCGTATTTTAATTAGACGTCGATCGTATATATATGATGATTAATATATGTTATACGGCAATATATTATGCTGACTAATATAAATATATATATAATTAGTTATAGTTCTGTCGTTCTTGTTGCAATGCTTTCAAATCAAAATCGTAGCAGACAATTATCTCCGATTGATCAATTGTATCTTTCGTTGCTGTTTTTATCATCTTTTTGGAAAAGTACACTCGATCGGTGATTGCTGGTGTGTGTGTGTGTGTGTGTATATATATATATATATTCTGGACAGCCCTAACTTAGATATTCTGATCTATATATCTATTGCAGTGCCAAGACTATGATATCTGCCGAATGAAAAGGATAGATGATTCAAGAAAGAAGAGCAAATCACAGAAACGGGAAAGCACAGAGATCATGGAGAAAGGCAAGGAAATTTATCAAGGAAATCATGGAGAAGTTGCACAAGTCAACAATGGTATTGGAAGTACTACGGCCGGAGTAAATTCATCGGAATCACTGATGGGCGGGAATTTTAGCTGCAGTCATATTGAAACTCTGAGAAATACTAATGGATTACTGATGGACATAAAATCATTTGGTGAAGAGCTAACTGGAAATGATCAAGCAGATCAAACTATGGAGGAGCCAGATGATCAGATTGAGATGATTGATGCCAAGCGTTTTGTTGACGTTTGGAACGTTAATGGGTGTGAACTGCTCAAAAAATAATAAATGGGAATTTTTTTTTTATTTTTTTTTAACTCTTTGTGCAAATTCATGGGAATTGGACGTACAAATTATGATTATGAATATTGTACATGAAGCAGAGAATTTATCAAAGTCCTATATATATAGCTAGCTAGGTTTTTTTAATCCCTGAAATTAAAACCATTTCAAAAGTAGAATTATTTTTGTCGAGTTTGTACATGATCATGATAGTGATACGTGGATAGTTATTTTATATAAAAATGATTATTTACTGTTAAAATGAGTTTGTTTTGTAATAAATAGTTATTATTGTTACAAATAATCTATCACAGATATTTATTTATCTTTTTTTGTAGTGGATGACTAATTAAATACTTGCAACAAGTGGCTGTGTAGTTCTCATCCAAGTTAATTGATTCCAATTATAAGATTATTGGATTTGGAAAAGCTATATATGTGCATGTGACCACAATTAATATAGTTTACTTATATAGTACTATTCCTAATGTCAAGGGATCAAGATTTTCTATAATTTTTTTTTTAACTCAGGCAATATTTAAAGAATTATATAGTTCAATCCAGAGTAAAATTAAAAAAAAAAATTTATTAAAAAATTATAGGAAATGTCGACAAAATGCGAGTTATCTAGCTCAGTGTATGCTCTTATTACCATATAATTATGATCTGAATTATCTTTAATTGCAAGTACTGTACGTAGTTCAGTAGTGGCAATTATAAATAGTCTCCTAGTTTCTACGTACTTTTTCCTCTCTTTAAAATTATTCTCATAGAATTAGAACGCTGGTGATTTCTACCTACATTTCCGATATGGACTCGATCGGGCTCCATGACACGAGCGAGCAAGAAATGCTCCACCACCTTTACAACAAAGTAACCGGCTGGCCAGCAGATATGGGATCAGGAGTTCTCCAACGACGGCCAGCAGGAAGACCTTCTCGTCTTCACAAAGTCAAAGAAGAAGACCGCCGGGGGCTCACGTTTGGACCGCAGGATCGGGACCGGAACTTGGAGAGCCGATGACACCGGCTTCTTTATTTATTCGAACGACGAGATCAACGGGATGACGCTCACCGGGATGAGACAGAAATTTCACTATGAGGGTCGAAGCAGCTCGGTGGAAGATGGGCGCTGGATCATGTACGAGTATGGCCTCCATAACTCCATACCCGTCCATGCAGACGTACGTAAACAAACTAAATTACTGCTCCATGATTAACTTCTTGATCTTTTTTCTTTCTTTTCACGATAATCATTTTCCATCGTTTTATATAATTCATCTTTCACATGGTATAATATTATTAATATTGGTGATGATCATGAATCTTTTCCAGTTTCTTTTTCACCTTCCATCGATTCCGTATTGGTGTGTAATGAGAATTTGTTAGTTCTGGTGGATATGCTAAGGCCTGGTTCTCGTTTAATCATTACATTTTTTTCAAATTAATCATAAAATATAATATATAATTCAACATTTTTAAATCTCAAAATAAAAATAATCTTCTAACAATATTTTATTTAATTTTTACTTTTTATTTCATCTCATCTTATAACCAAACGAGCTTTAAAAGAAATTAAAGTTTCAAATTACTATATAGGCTATATATTTCTCTTCTTTATATTAATCCAGTTTTCATGCACGTAGTGGCGGCTGTGTAAATTTATATTGGATACTAGCTATATAAAGAGTCGATCATGAATATTGCTGATAGAAATATTGTTTTTCTTTTTTTTATATAACAAGAACATAATATTAACAAAAAAAAAATATTACAGACAACTATCAAGCCAAATTGCTTGAGAGATAAAGTCTGAAAAAATCATCACACCACATCTCAATAGACTTAACAGAGCAAGCATGTTGGGCTATTCCATGAGTAGTCTCATTTCCTAACCTACTAATATGTTGAACCTGATATTCCTCAAAAACAGCCAATAACTTTTTCATTTCTTGCAATAAAATCTCCAATATTGAAGAAGAATCTACTGTAGCTTGTAGCTCTCTTATCATCAGTAGACAATCACTCTCTATGATCAACTTTTTAATACCTGTATGAGCACATAACTGCAGAACTTGGAAGACAGCAAGGAGCTCTATATCCTTAGGAGCAGCAGCCTCAAATTCAACTTTGCTAGCATCCATAACAGTTTCACCTTTAGCTAGCATCTCTGAGTATAGCTCCAATCCCAACTTTGTGTTGATCTCTAGACATATCCCCATCCACATTAAGCTTTAGAAAATTAGTAGGAGGTGGTTTCCAACTATAGTACTTCTTAACCTCTACAAGGGACTTCGGCCTTATATCTGTGTATATCTTCTGAAGAGATAAAGCATGCTCAACAACCTGCCTTGGCTCAAGTATCACCTATTCATGCATCTTCTTATTCCTCCTATACCAAAATCTCCAAATTATTAAGAAAAAAAAATAGTCAAAGCCTCTGTTTTATGAAGAGCTTTAACTCGCATAGCAACTTCCAAAATTGAGTTATTTCTTTCCACATCTTACATAACAGGCAGAATAATACCCCACTGATCTTTTATGGATGGACAATTAAGCAAAACATGAGTCAAGTCTTCACTTCCAACATTATAGAAAAACACACACCTCCTCATTAATAATCTTTTTCTTTTTAGATTATTTTGTGTTGGTAAACCATTCTTACAAGCTTTTCATGCAAAGACCTTAATTTTGTTTGGAACTTGCATAGTCTTCCACAGAGCCTATTATGTACTGGCATTCGAACATTCACCTGAGATTTTCTATGATTCGTGCTCTATCAACCTATAAGCACTTCTCACACTGAATTGTCCATTCTTTTCTTGGATCCAAGTCTACCTATCTGGCTGAATACCTAAGCAGATTAGTATTTTCAGAATCTCAAAGGCAACATTTAAGATTGAATAGAGCTCTTACTTTTGCTACATTCCACCAATTAGTACTATCCCAAAACTTAAAAACTGTACAGAAATTAATAGACTCGTGAAGTTCAATGGACAAAATTTATAATTCCCAAAATGATACAGTACTATTCATATTTCTGTCTAACGAGACAATTTGATATTGATTAATTTATACCCTTATAAATCTTCACTAATTCCAACTCCAAATTGTAGAGCAAATCTCAACTACGCAGACCCAACTGCAAAAGAAAAAAAGAAAAAATCCATATATCTACGCCTGCGCAAATGATCTCGGCCACCGCTAGCTCGTGGTGGATCAGGAGAACAATAAAAAAAAAATGAAAAGAATAAGAGAAGAAGTAGGAGAAGATAAGAGGAGATGAAGACGAAGAAGATGATGAAAGGAGGATGAGGACATGAAAGAGGTGTGAGCAGTGGCGGTTCAATATAAAATTTGAATAATAAACTTATTGTATAAGCTTGTACAAAGTAGAACTTCTTATTTAATATTTAAGCATATCTTAAATGAAAATTTATATACAAAAGCCTCACATTCCTGCATATTATATAAAAAAAATATGTGAATTTATTTTTTTATCTTCATATTTCATGAAATATGAAACATGAGAATAAAAGAGTAAAATTACATATTTTTAAATAGTGTGTGCAGAGTGTGGATCTTATATGTAACACAACTCATTTTAAATATAAAAAGATTACAGGAAATTACTCTATTAATACGATATATGTTTAAATTTTTATGAATATAAAAATATTTACAAAAATTTATATCGATTAAGTTGGAGCTCATTAAATAAATAAATGAAATTAAAATTAAACGAAATGAACAATCTACTAAATGCAAATTGGCGTGAAGGAAGGCAAGCAAGCAACCTGGGGAGAGGGTGCAAAACAGACTACTGAGCTCGGCAAAACTATGTTTAATGTTCATTTCAGATAAACAGAGACAGTGGGCAAGACGATCCTCTTTTTGTTACAAGAGACTCATAGTTCTTAGAAATGACTGTTTAGTCTACCAAATAGGGTGCAGATTTGGAGAAACTTAGGATAGGTAGGGCAAGAAAGCTGGGTTGTAGTCTGCGTGAAGGTATTTTTGATAGTATATATACTCATTGAATTGCCACTATGACATGAAAATCTTCTTTTACTTTTGCAATCTGGAGCGATGAGAGGGATTGGGGCTGAAATGACGATGGGTGAGAGTTGAGAGGGATGAATGATGTGCCAAATTTTCATGTTTGGCACTTTGTTCAAATGTTGGGCTATTTTCTTTTATCAGAACGCTTGATTCTTTGCTTATTTTATACATTAATTTATATCTGCTATTTTCTAGCTATTAGTTGAATTTTTAGTTATTGTGGTATTGAGCACAGGATCTTGCTATACAGTGGACATTCTTGATAATCACTCATGTGTGGAGAACTCCATGAAGAATTTCTGCCCTGTTTGTTATGAGGTTCATGCTTTAAGTGTCGACTTTTTTTAAAGTTAAAAAGAGTTTTCTGTTCTAACAAGTTGCTTTTATGCTGACAGTATCTTCTTGACTCGATCAAAGCCACCAAAATTTTGAAGTGTGGACACACAATGCATAGGGACTGCTTTAATGACATGAAAAAACAGAATATGTTAAGTTCAGCTACTTTTGAAATTATTCATTCATTTCTGTGTTTTTTGATATGTGAAATAATTGTTTTTAATTTGTACTATGTGATGGATTTATCACATAGGTATCGATGTCCTATATGCTCCAAGACAATGCGTGATATATCTGTTTTCTGGAAATTGTTAGATGAGGAGGTATGGGGATTTTGTTTTTATATAATTGCCATAGAAACTGAAAAAGTATCTTTCATTTTTCTGTTCATTTGTATTGAGTCTTGTTCGTTACATAAATTTGGTCAACAGTTGACTGTG
This sequence comes from Juglans microcarpa x Juglans regia, assembly GCF_004785595.1. NCBI lineage: Eukaryota > Viridiplantae > Streptophyta > Magnoliopsida > Fagales > Juglandaceae > Juglans > Juglans microcarpa x Juglans regia. Next base: position 22,277,638 of record NC_054600.1, on the reverse strand, counting down.
ATTTTAGTTTAGATTCTGCATGCCTGTCCATCGTGGGGATATGTTTCTATGGCAGCTACAAGTTTTAAAGTTCATGTTATATGAAACCACCAAACCACCAGGTTCTTAGTTTTGTTGGAGTTGTTATGCACCACTACACGGTATGCTTTGTCATGTTCAATACTTTCTCAGAAAGATTAGAAAAAAGTGATATAAACAAATGTATATGATTGTATTTGTCCCGAACATAGACAAGATTGTTTGTTGATTAAAGGTCCATGTTGGATTTTTGATCTTATTTTTTATTTATTTTTTTGGGTTTAAGGTTTAGTTGCAGCTGAGTTAAGTTGAGAAGCCTGTTTCTCTTTCTTTTTGAGGGAATTGTTATACTATTGTCAGTTTTCTCATTAACACGGGTTGCGCCTTCGTGACTTTGTATCTTAGAAAATTATTTCTTCCATACCTACATCCTCCCATGCATAGCCACTATTTCCCAGACATCTCTTGCATCAATTTATGAACAAACACACGAGCCAGAATATCTGGCACCATTTGGGTTTAAGGTTTAGTTTGAGCTGAGTTAAGTTGAGCAGCCAGTTTCTCTTTCTTTTTTGGAGTATTGTTATACTATTGACAATTTTGTCATGTACACAGGTTGCACCTCCGTGCAATTTGCATCTTAGAAAAGGAAAGCCTGTTTCTCTTTCTTTTTTGGGGTATTGATATAGTATTGTCAATTTTCTCATGTACACAGGTTGCGCCTCCGTGCACTTTGTTTCTTAGAAAAGGATGAAAGAAATCAAAAGGTGCCAGATATTCTGGGTAGTGTGTTTGTTAATAAATTGATGCAAGAGATGTCTGGGAAGTAGTGGCTATGCATGAGAGGGTGTAGCTAGGGAAGAAAACAGGACTAATAAGCAACAGCATTAAAACTTTGTTAATCAAATTTACTCAATAGCCTGAGTACAAAGATTTTATTTTTTCTATGGCCACAATACTTGTGCTCTATGTTTTAATTTGGATAATCACTTTGTTTTATTCAATTATCCTAGCCACAGAATCGCTTGCTTCTCTAAATGATCCAAAATGTCTCTAAATTAGCAGCAGTGCAGATATAAAAGAATTCTCCAAATTAGGCATTTATTTGGAAATGCGCTATATAGAACAACTGCAAACTGCAATGTTCTCTGTCTCTCTCACACACACACAACTGCTTCAGAAACTGTGATACCAGATCTTTTTTCTTACTTAAGTTGGGAGTTAGATTATCCCTTTTCTATAAGAAGGCAACATGTTTGGATTCTAGATTACATATAGATATCTACACCAATTAAGGTTTACTGGGTAAAATGAAAAGCAATTGCCTTGACCTTGAACATTCCTTTATGGTCATTAAGTGAGATAGTGTTGAAGCTTTCCTGCTTGGCTAATTTGTTTTCATAAATGACAGGAGCCCTGAGTGACATCCTAATTTCTCATTCTCTCTCATTTTAAGATTTGGTATTTAGATTCCATGATCCTATAATAAATCTATCAATCCAAGTTGATGGACATGACTTTTAGAAAAAATAGCTACATCCTGCTAATTTTACTGAGGTTGTATTTAAAATGGGATAGATTTTTGAAAGTCAAAGCTAAATAGCCTGCTCTATGTAGCTTGGCTTGTTTACTAGGCTGCTGGTGATAGCCTGGATGCTGTGGGTATGTGTGCCTTTGCACTTGTTGTGTATTTGTGTGTTTATGTCGAGAAGTATATTATAGTTTATTTACAGTTGATTTAATAAATATTATTTCATAATGTTTTCTGCTTGCGATGACCATTTCCTGTACTTGCTTTTTATACGAAGTGGTTATATTCTTATATGATTATGTACCTCTGATAGATAGAAGCTACTGTCATGCCCGAGGAATACCGATACGATGTAGTTTCTTCATCCATCCTCTTCTCTGTCTGTTAGCTTGCTCTTGTGCACACAATCTCCATGCCTGTACGATTTTATGCATCAGTTTCCACGTTAATTTTAGACTCAGTTTGGACGAAAACCTTAGGAAGTGTTTTTAAAAGCCCATTAAAAATCATTCAGATTGATTTGTTATGTGATTTTTTGGGCTAAGAATTTTGCCATTTGGAACATATATTACACTTTTCCCACCACCGAGGTGGTCTTTGCTTTTCTCATTAATGATCACTACAAGGATGATCATGTCAACCATCTTACCCTAGGCCTACTGGTCATTTCTATTCAGAAGAACAGAGTACGCTTAAACTGGAATTCAACGTAGACACAACTTTGTATCCATGCTCTCCATGCTTAATTTTGAGCATCCATTACACCTGAAAAGGGCAATTAGTGTTATTCAAAGGAAGGAGAGTGGGCTGAGAAAAGCATGTTTGGAACCCTTTCTTCTGAATTTCATTATATTGCTGTAGAGAAATTTGGAAGGTGCATCCATGAATATACTTCCAAAAGGTTTTCCAGGTTGATTATTCTTGTGCCTTGCATTAATGTGATACAGAAAAAGGAGTTTAAGTGCATAGAGCATGAAACACACTACAGTGATCGACGACCTTTGATCACAATGTTACTTGTGTATGTATACTTGTGTGACAATACTCATTCCTCTTTCTAAAAGAGATGGAAATCTGTGTGATGTTGCTTACCCTGTTCCTCCACATTTCTAATCTGTATTGTACTGAAAGTCAATATGCATAACCTTGTGGCGGCTAGTTTGATCTGACTATTGCTAAGTTTGCAATTTGGTCTACTAAAAGTATACTGAGTTTCAGGGGCATTTTTCAGGTTTCAATTCTTTGCAATGATTGCAACAATACTGGCAAAGCTTGCTTTCACATTTTAGGGCACAAGTGCCATTACTGCAATTCATACAACACTCGCAGGCTTTCAGCACCAGACAATTGATGAGATGTCAGCTGACTAAAAAAGTTGATTACCAAACAATATACATTAGGCTATCATACACCTTAGAACTTTTGACAGATCTGCCGATTGTTTCAGTGAAAAATTCCTCTATAGTAAGTGCTTTTGTTTTATGCAAGTTATACTAAGGCAATGTTATGCTTTGTAATGTTAAACGGTTTCAAATTTTCAGTTTTTTCTTTTCCACATGACATACATGAGTGAGAGAAGTACTACAGTCATAAAAAGACCTTACAAAATGACATGATTTCTTATGATATGTTAATACTTTACAATAAAAGTATCTTTATAATCTGATGTATCACACGTGTCAGTTTATGGATTTATTTTTATAGAATCACTTTGTGGTTAAAGCATTTCCCTACATGAGATGTGAATGGCCTTAAAAGGCTTTCTTGAGAACGAGAGAGTTCATACAATTCAGACTTTCTATCACCTCATTTGGATTGCAAGATGGTTTCATCTCATCATATTTCATCTCAATATTCAAAAATCACAAATACAAATAATTTTTAATTTCAAATTTCAAATTTTCAATGTACAATTTTTTCATCTAATCATTATATAATCATTACAAATTTTCTAAACTTCCAAACAAACACAAAAAACAATTAAACTTTTTTAAATTTCAAAATAAAAATTATATTAAAAAATTATATTCTAACAATATTTTAATTTTATAATATTTTTATTTCAATCTTTTCAAAATTTCATAAAACATCTTTAATTCAAATCATTTTATTATTTATATACAAATTATTTCATTACTATTTATAAATTTTTTATTTCATCTCATATCATCATCCCAACCTGCTAATTCTTAGATCTGCTTGTTGACAATTCTTGAGATATTGAATCCTTCCTATTAAAACCATAGAAGGTAAGAAAAAACGTTGTCTTCTGAACTTCTGAAGTTTGCAGTATTTACTATTTTATGACCCAACATGAGGTTGCATTCTATTCATATCTGGCGAAATTGAGAAATCAAGCATAATAGGTCATCAATTTTGACAATTATTGATCATGACTGGGGGAAAGTGTCTTTCTGGGAAGTTGTTTGGCGTTTGAAAAGCTTAGAGATTTTATGAAATGGAAGTGAAAATTGATGATATCCAGCCCACGTCATAAATGAATTAGTTGATATCCAGTCTACATCACAATTGAATTGGGAGAGTACAAAATGGTCCCGTTGGAAGGATGGAATAAGCTGGAACAAACGTCAGCAATGACCTGGCTGTTGATAATAATGGATCTAATGCAGTGAAGGAAGAGGACCCCATCTCATGATATTTAATTCAACATGTGAACTCCGTCCATGTAAGGTTCTGAAACTGCACACGTCTCTCTGCCAATTCACTTTGACTTGCCTTTTTTCTTGCGATGCAGGTTAGCCGAAGGCTGCCTCCCTCTGCCCCCCACCCCAAACAAAACTCAAAATATCAGCTTTTGTGGGGGAAAAAAACAGATGGTCCATCCTCCAGGCCTAGCTGAGAAAATCTTACGCAAGATTGAAAATAATTATTATGGTTTAATTCAAGTTTAATTGTTTAGGCTGTCCCGTGAACTTGTGCTGTTTGTAGCACGCCAAAGAGTTACTAATCTTTGTTGGTGATCTTTGATGGGTGCGTATTTCATGTAAGATGGGGAGGGGGTGCTTTGACTGCTTCCTTCTCTCTTCCCTCCTCAACCTGTAAAATCTTTATATATATATATATACCAAGACAGCGAGAAGAAAGAAAAGTCGAAGCTGACTGAAGAAGAAGAGAATGAAGGAAATGGAAGAAACAAGATATATTGCACAATAATTAATTTATGCAAGCACAAAATAAACAAGCGGTTAAACCGGCCATATGCATGTATGAGTATGCAAATTATTTATAATAAACATATAAGCTTTATTTAACAAGCTTAAAGTAATTACAGGTGCAAGATAATGCAGATTTACACTTACAGAAATCAGGGTAAATAAGGAGACTCAAGAATAAGGTAGAGAGAGTCAGAGGTTTTCTCTCGAGTGAGTTCTGGTTTGAGTTCTGCCTTAGCTCAGAACAAGGTTCTCCTTTTATAGTATAAGGAGTTCCTGTTTACAATTATTAAAGTAAAACAGTAAATCGATCCGTGAGTGAACAGTGAGAACTATTTAGTTCACGGGGCTCATGGGATCATCATTGTGTCTTCTCCAGCTGTCCTCGTGGGCGGCTGTTTTGGGCGCAAGATGACAAATTAGAATTCGGTCGTCTCTGTGTCTTCCAGCTGTCTCTGTGGGTGGCTACTTTAGGCATAGAGTGACAATTATCTCAAAAAGGACTATAGTCGGTCTTCTTTGAACTCAAGTAGTAGTCAATCATCTTCCAGCTTTGGAATGCCTTCTGAATCATGACCAAATATGTTACTGTATGAAGCTTCTGAGGATGCTTCTGAATTCTCATCGTTTTCAGAATTATCACTTGTAGACTTAGACAGTTGTTGCTCCAACAATTTTATTAAATCTTTTTTGCCAAGTCTGTTGAGGATATTATCTTTAGCAGACTTAGAAGATTTCTTTGAGGATGAGCTGGTGGCTTTTCCTCTTGATGAAGCAGTTGGTGAATTAGGGGCCCGAACTATCAAGGGATATTCGGGGACTGGTGAACCAGATTTGATTGCTGGGAATTCCTTCTTGTCTTGCAGATCAGGAGCGACTTGAGGAAAATATTTAATCATCTGGTTGATTACTTTTTCAGTATATCCAAACCTATCCCACCATTTTGTGAAATAAGCTCGGTCAATTATATCAGCATTTTTCTCATAAGTCCATTTAAAGATCCACGGTAGTTTGTAGTTCTTGCAAAAATTGAGCTCATAAGGAAACATCTGTGAATGCCGGTTCAATTTTGTACCAGCAACTTGTTGATAAAATGTAAAAGCTCTGGCGAGCTGCTCAGGAAGATTCTGCGGAATTAATCCGAATTGATCCCACCATTGGAGAAACCAGTAAGGAAAAGTTCCTTTGAATCTTATATCAAAATTGATGAACCATGAATGGCTCATATCTGGTACCTGAAAGAACATGAAACGTTTCCAGACAGTTATATAATCAAAATAATTATAGCTCAGTGCAGAGTCTGAGAGTCTTTTGGGAGTCCATGAGTTTGTTCCCCATTCGGCCTCTGTCATGACTCGAAGGATATAAGCACTGTGGTAGATTAGTTTGGTGGAATCATTCTTATCATAAATGAGTTTTATGACAAGAGAGTTGGTGAGAATCAAGATACTGGAATAGTACTGGAGATTTTTGGAGGAATCTTCAAGTATCCAGTAGAAATTAGGGAGAAAATAGGAAGAGGCTATTTTGAACGGATCTGTTAAATTGGAACGGTTAGGTTCTATATGAAACAGATGAGTAATGAATGACTTTTTCAAATATTCAAATTTTCCTTTTGGGAGGAAAAACTGGGGGTAATCAAAGTAGGACCTTTTGATGCAATTGCTTTCACATATGGATCAAAAGGTGTAGAAACTGTAGACGCAAAGGTCGCCTGTTGCACAATTTTACCAAGAGGTGTGAACCTATTGGCAATATCCAGTGCTATTGAAGAGACACTGGGCACAATGGAGGATCCAGACTCATTCTTGATGAGTTTTATACTGGGTATTGGAGGTGGGGGTTCACTCTCTGTTTCTCTTTTCCTTTCTTCTTGCTTACGCTTATGGTTGGGTGTCTGCAAGAATTCTCTAGTAAGAAAATCAAGGATAGAATTATCAGTGCCTTTGATGTATTCAATATCAAAATCAAAAACACTTAAAATACCTTGCCATCGTGCAAAAATATGTTTTGATGCAATGTTTTGAACATCTTGTTTTAAAACAAATTTAGCACTCATGCAATCAATACAAAGTAAAAACTTCTTGTTTAACAAATCAGATTGAAATTTAGAAATGCATAGTACTATAGATAAAATCTCTTGTTTAATAGTACTATATTTTTCTTGTGCAGGATTCCAAGTTCCAGAATGGAAGCGAACAATTTGTTCAGAAGAACCCGGTGAAACAGATTGTTTCAGAATGCCACCATAACCAATGTTTGAGGCATCTGTTTCAACGATTTTGAATGAATCAGAAGTGGAGATACCAAAGCACGGAAGAGTCTTGACATGTGCTTTGATTTTTCTCACTATTTTAGTATGGATTTCTGTCCACTGAGGAGGATTTGAAAGAAGTCGTTTGAACAATGGACGACATTGTTTTCTCATATCCTTATAGAAATCGGCAACATAATTAAGAGATCCTAAAAATCTCTGTAATTGATTTTTGTCAAGAACGACATCAAGGAATTTGTCGGCAAAATCAATGACTCTTTGAATAGGCCTGATTTTCCCTTCAGAAATATCATAACCAAGGAATCTGATCTTGGTTTGAAATAGTTTGATCTTCTTCGCGGAAACGACAAGACCATTGAGTCTAATGATGTCTAGAAACGAATTCAAATGTTTCCAGTGTTCATCAATAGATTTAGAAAAAACAAGGACATCATCTATATAGACAATGGTAAAAGCAGAGAACAAGTTGAAGACGTCGTTTATGATATGTTGGAACTCACTAGGGGCATTTTTGAGACCGAATGGCATCACGTTCCATTCGAAATGACCGAAGGGGTTACAAAGGCTGTCTTGTACCGGTCTGACTCAGCTATCTGGATTTGCCAAAAACCAGATTTGAGGTCAAATTTGGAAAAGACTACAACATCACTTAACCTATGAATTAAGTCAGTTTTGTTGGGAATAGGGTACCTATTCCACTGTAAGACTTTATTCAAAGGTTTGTAATTAATGACTAGACGATGGGTACCTCTCTCTAGTTTAGCATTTTTTGTTGGGAATAGGGTACATATATATATTCTACTACTATAGAAAATAACTTATCCACATGGACTGTGAGATTCTCGGTTCATCAATTTACAAATTCAGAAAAATTGCGGCACGTGTACTACGTGTCACTAGTCCAAAATTGTGAAATATGAGATATTCTTTCATCCCTATTAATTCAGAACTAATAGGACCCATCAATCACAACCATCACACTGAGGTGGTAAAGATGCAGAGTAATGCTCTTATTGGATGCCTATAACCAGCCCCTTCATTATTCCAAAATTGTTCCCTCTATTTTTTTTATTCTTTTTTGCCTTTTCTTTTTATAGGAAATAGAAACTTTATTGATAAACTTTAGGAAATGAAGGGAAGAATACAAGATGTATAATCTTCCATATCAACCAAATCCTCCTCTGAATCAAGACAATTTTTAGCTAACAAGTGTGCAACCCCATTAGCACTCCTTTTAACATGTCTAACATTCCCACTAGCAAACTTAGATAATTGTAATTTGTTTTCAGAAAGCCAAATCCCAGCGCTATCCCATATTTCTGTTTGTTGAGAAACATCCATAACTACTTGAAGAGAATCTCCTTCTAATATGACATTTTGCAGACAAAGCTCAGAGGTAAAGATTGCAGCTTGGAAAGCTCCAATGGACTCTGCCAGGAAGGGGTCATTGAAGCTAGCTTTCTTCATCCTGTTGAAAGCCATGACATTACCATCATGATCTCGAACCACAATTCCAATTCCAATACTACCACTAGACTGATTTGTAACAGCATCCCAATTGATTTTATAGAAGTCTGGTAGAGGAAGTTCCCATTTATCTATCATAGCATTAGTCACTCAAGTCTTTGAGTTGTTACTAGACTGCAACTCCTTAAAATCTTCCAGTAATTGCTTAGCCTTTGTGCCACCAAAGAAGGATGTAAAAATGAACCCTTGAAAACCAACTCATTTCTTCTTAGACATATCTTCCTTGCTATCATGGCAAATACCTCCATGGTCTGTTGCTCAGTTACTTCACTAAGGCCTTAAAAAATTCCTCTAAAACTGTCTATACTGAGAGTGCTCTTATGAAAAGTAGATGGGCACTGACTCCACACATCCATAGCTGAGCTACAGCTCCACAGTGCATGAACCACATACTTCTCTTCTCTAAGACAGATATGGCACAATGGAGACTCAATAATTTGTTTCTTGTACAAGTTCAGATTAGTGGGCAAGGATCTAGGTAGGCTCTCCACACAGACCTTGGTGCCGTGGGGAACTTGAAACTTCCAACAGCAGCTCCACCCATCTTCCTTAGAGGCAGCTTTTGATGATTGCCCCTTTGACAATCCATTGAGTTCCTTTTGCATATGGTAAACACTTTTAACTGAAAATAGGTCATTATTTATGCATTTTCAGATTAGCTTGTCAAGAGATCCAATAGAGCTAATTGGGATCCTTTTAATGATTTCTGCTTCTTTTCTTTCGAAAATTGCTTCCACAAGATCCTTTTAATGATTTCTGCTTCTCTTCTTTCGAAAATTGCTTCCACAAGATCCACCCTCCATTGCTTATTTTCATGGTTAATGAGCTCTGCCACAGCCGCATCTACATTCAGAATCTGTACTGGACTTTGAACCTTAAATGTTGAGGGTTGAGGTAGCCATCTATCCTTCCAGATACTAGTACCTTGACCATTCCCAATCCTCTATAATGATACTTCTCCAGATAAAAGAGGGTCTAGCCCCAAGCTTGACTTGAAAAAATGATGAATTTAAGAAATACTTTGATTTCAGGATCTATGAAGCAAGTGATTTAGGATGTTGTAAGATCCTCCATCCTTGCTTAGCGAGCAAAGCCAAATTGAAACTTTTCAAGTCACGAAATCCCAGTCCGCCTGCAGCCTTAGCTTTCCCCATTTGACTCCATGAGACTCAATGCACTTTCCTTTCATTTTGTTGCTGTCCAAACTAGAACTAGTGCATCACTTTATTGATCTCCTTAGGTAAAGATTTTGGGAGTTTAAAAACCTCAATGCAGTAAGTAGGTAGAGCTTGGATGATAGCCTTGAAGAGAATTTCCTTCCTTGCCTAAGATAGAAACTTTGACTTCCAATTACTGATCCTGCCCAAGATGCTCTCGGAGGTTTTGTGTCTTGATCTACCAATGAGAGCAGGTAAACCAAGATACTTTTCATAAGAGGATGAAGATCTAACTCCAGCAATGGTAATGATAAAGTCCTTTGCATCCCTTCTGATGTTGGCACTGAAATGAATGGAAGTCTTCTCTTTATTAAGCTTATGTCGTGAGGCTCTTTCATTTAAATCAAGAATACGAATAACCTTGCCCATTTAAGAGAGTTGGCTATGCTAAATAGCAAGTTATCGTTTGCAAAAATAAGTGGTTAATACATAGCTTACCCCTAGCAATAGGAATGCCAGAAATTAATTTTGATGCCTCTGCTTGGTTGAGTAAGGAACTAAGAGCTTCAGAACAAAGGATAAAAAGATAGGGAGATAAATGGTCCCTCTGTCTAATACCCCTTGTAGGTTGAAAGAAGCCTTGAGGAGCTCCATTAATAAGGATAGAATAAGTCACTGAGCTGATGCATCTCAGCACTAGTCTGATCCACCCGCCATTGAACCCCAACCTCACCATCACTTCTCTTAAAAAACTCCACTCCACCCTATCATAGGCATTGCTCGTATCTAACTTCAATGCCATATACCTTTTTTGCCTGTAATTCATAGAGTGCATCGCCTCAAAACAACAATGATATTGTCCAAAATTAGCCCACTAGGTTCAAATGCACTTTGAGTGGGAGAAATAATATTGGGAAGGATACCTTTCAGTGTATTGGCTATGACTTTAGAAATAATCTTATATAGCACATTGTATAAAGAGATAGGCCTATGATCAAGTACTATTTTGGGACTTTTAATCTTGGGGATCAATACAATATGAGTTTCATTTATATGACCAACCTCTCTTGCTGAATTGAGGAACTCGAGAGCAGCATTAGTAACAGCACAACTAACAGTATCCAAATGATTTTGGTAGAATGCTGCTGGAAATCCATCTGGATCAGAAGAGCCCAAATGATTCATTTGAAAAAATGCCTCTTTAACCTCCTTTGTTGTGTATTGCTTGGATAGAAATGAATTCATCTCTTCATTTACCTTAGGAGTCAGTGAAACTAGACATTCGTCAAAACCTTCAAGATTGGATGAAGTGAACAAGTTTTGATAATATAGATAAAAAGTCTCTGTGATATCTTCAGGATTGTAGGCCACTGATCCATCTTCCCTAACAATTCTCTTGATAGCATTTGTCTTCCTTCTTTGATTAGCATACATGTGAAAGTACTTGGTATTTATGTCCCCATGTTTGAGCCAAGCCTATTTTGCTCTTTGCTTCCATCGAGTATTGTCTTCCTCCAATAAAGCCTCCACTTCCTTCTGCAATTGCTTAACAGGACCTGGATGAGAGCCAATATTCATGTTTTGCAACTTGGAGAGCTAATTCAACTTAGTATGGATAACCCTTCTTTGCTTATTCACAGTTTCCTTACTCCATTTCTGCAGGGACTCTTTACACTTCTACAAACCTTTAAGAATAGTCCCCAACTTTGAGCCAAGAAGGCCTTGTTGTTGAAGCCAACTGCTCTCTATAATACTGCTGCAATCCTCCCTTTGATCCCAACTGGCTTCATATCAAAAGAGTTTTGCCCTCCATCTATCCCTGCTATTCATATCTAAAGAGTTTCGCCCTCCATTTATCCCTGCTAATCTCACTTCTTGATTCATTTCTCATGGAGACCAGTAGAGGACTATGGTCTGAAGACTGGGTAGCTAAGGCACTGACATTACAAGTAGAGAAGAGACTACTGGTCAAGATAAATTGCCCATAGCCCGATCCAACCTCTCTTTAGTAAACTGAGAACCCTTTTTATTATTGCACCAGGTGAATTTTGTGCCTTGAAATCCAAGGTCACTTAAACCACAAAACTCCACTGCATCTCTAAAAGCTTCCATTTGTGAATATGGTCTCCTAGCTACCCCTTATTTCTCAAAATGATGCAGAATCTCATTGAAATCTCCCAAGCATAACCAAGTCATTCCTTGCCTAGGTTTCATCATTTTCAGAAGCTGCCAACTCTCACCCCTTCTAGAAGTTAGAGGGTTCCCATAGAACCCCGTAATCATAACCTTAGAATTATTCTCTACCCTTTTCATGATAATGGAAATATGACTCTGAGAATAAGATTTCAAGCAAATGTCTTCAGAGTTGTTCCACAAGAAAGCTAATCCTCCACTGAGGCCCCTATTGTCAACTACAAAGCTACTGCCAAACACAAACTTGGGATACTTAGACTTCACCAAAAGGTGAAGTTTACAAACTTTCTAAGGGTTTCCAAGCCTTCGACAATTCTAGCTAAGGCCTATCATGGCTATTGGTGGAGCTGCGTAGCATCCTCCATCAACACAGTATTGGGATTGTTCAGATCAGAGCCTTTAGCGAGTTTATGTTTCTTCACTGACTTACTATCAACAATAGTTATTCCCAGTCTCCTCTTCTTCCTTTCCCTACCCTTAAGACAGTCTTCATTGTTTTCCAGATTGTTGACCTCCCTAGCCCTTCTCTTCCATGTGGAGCCTTTCTTTTTAGACACTTTAACTCTCCCATTAAAAGAGTTATCAAAATCCACATCAACCCATGGGCTAATGCTTGAGAGCGTAACTGCTTGGTGGGAAGATCTTTCCAGTCTCATTTGGGTTGATATCTTCCTTATTTAAAACCCCCTCCTGCACCATATCAGAATTTGCTCCTGAATCTTCCTCAACTTGGAAACAACCTTGATTAAAGGGAGCATTACTATTGACTTTTACCTACCTCACCCCCATCTCTTGCTGGAAAACGACATTCTCATTTGCCAAATTGATGGCCTCATCGTCAGAAAAAGCCTGAGAATTAACCTCAGATCCCTCCTGTTGATCTACCTTACCACTTTTGGAGTCATCCCTGTCACCACCACAGGAATCTGCCTGTTGCCGCCTCTGATGTTGGCTTGTACTAATAGAGCCACCATATTTTTGAAGATAAAAAATGTTTGAGTTCATTGGTTAAGTTCGAAGCCAAGGACCAAATTGCAACTGTTGCACCTCATCCCCTTGATTGTTATACCTCTGCTTGTTACAACTTCTCCCTTTACGGAATAAAACTCTACATTATAAAAGTTTTGCAGACGTTCATACTTAAAGGATTCCTAGTACTGTTGATAATCAACTTTCAGCTATTTCCCTCTCAGCAAAGGTCTATGCAAGTCAACAGCTACCCTTACTCGAAGGCATTTACCCCATGCCCATCCATCATTATCGGATTCAACTTCTATGACTTTCCCAATAGTTGAGCTGAAATTATCTCCCACTTCCTCTGACATAGCCACCAGAGGGAGATTGTGTAACTGAATCCAAAAAGGTTCATGCATGAATTGCATTGCATTGGGAGGGACATTTCCATCAACTTCTTGAAAAGTTAACAAGCTCCTATCAAAGAACTCCGGGCGACCACTTAGCACTTTTTCCTTATCAACAAGCCATTGAAATTCAATGATGAATCGATGATCACCAACTTCTTTAAACCTCACCCAACCCTCTAGCCTCCACACCTGTGACATCGTCATTTTAAAGGCTTCCCTATTAATTCCTTTCTCAATCAACACTAAACCAATGAGACAGTGCTTCCCTCTTGACCATGAATCTTTAACTCCCTCAGTTGATAATTGGTATATCAACTTCTCCTCCTTCGACAGTTTAAGACCCTCCCATCGTTTAGCAAGTTCTTCCTCCTCCATCACACGCCTACCCTCAATAGACTCACCACAAATCTGAGAGACTACTTGGGAACTACACCTTACACTACTCAAGAGAGTAGAGAATGACCCTCATCTATTAAACTTCATTCTTTTTGACGGTTTAGTAGATATAAATATATGAGCGGTGCTACTCTGCTGCCTGGGTAGCACCGCTCATTCATACTACTAGTTGCTTTTGCAATTTTTTTTTTCTATTCACATTTTTTTATTATATGTAAATATTTTAAAAAAATAAAAAAAATACACAAATTTACTTAAAATTACTTTCTTAATCATTAAGTGAAAAAAATTAGAATAATTTTTTCCAAGCGGTCAAGTAGAGCGATCAAGCTTAGTGGGCATGGCAGTTTCTTCCTATATATATATTTATATATATATAGATATATATATATATATTTTAAATAAGTAGATATAAATATTGAAGGAGCATAGTAGGCAAAACTCTAATTTTTTGGTACTTTAGATTGCGTTTAGATGTTGAACTGAGTTGAATTGAGATGATAAAATATTGTTAGAATATTATTTTTTAATATTATTATTATTTTAAAATTTAAAAAAATTAAATTGTTTATTATATTTTGTGCTAAAATTTGAAAAGATTATAATGATGAGTTGAGATGAGTTAATGAGTTAAATGTATGCTTGAATTAGTTACATAATAAATATTAATTGATTATGAAATATAAAACGGAAAAGAAAGTGGGGAGGTGACAATTCATATGATCTCTCACCTTTTATCCATCGTTTCAGGAACAACGCAAAATATCAACTACCCTTTTCAAGATACTACTTCCTCAACAAGACAAGTTACAACCTCTCTCTCTCTCTCGTATAGTTGTATTTATCACGTATCCTGCTTAGCTCTGTTTCGAAGCTACATACATTCCAGACCACCCATCATCTTCTTCTTCTTTCGAGTTACAAATACATAAGCTTAACCGAGATAGTTTGCAAAAAACAGAGAACAAGAGATGATTAATTTGTCTTCTTCTTATTTTTGATTCCTTATCGTATCCACAAGAAGAGCAAAGCATGAGCCCCCAAAAGCGTGTCTGTGACAATTGTTCAGAAGCCACCGCTCTTCTCTACTGCCGAGCCGACTCAGCCAAGCTATGCTTCCTCTGCGACAGGGAGATCCATTCGGCCAACCAGCTCTTCTCCAAGCACACTCGCTCACCGCTCTGTGACGCCTGTGACTTCTCCCCTGCCTCAATTTTCTGCTCCACTGAGAGCTCTGTTCTGTGCCAGAACTGTGACTGGGAGCGCCACAATCTCTCGCTTTCGCTGGTTCATAATAGGAGGCCGCTCGAGGGGTTCACTGGATGTCCTTCTGTGAGTGATTTGATGGCTATTGTTGGCTTTGAGGAGGTGGGTAACAAAGCTCTGTTTTTGAGCGATGAGAATGATGATGCTGATGAGTTTTCCGATTTCTTGGTTTGGGATGATGCTTCTCATGTTTTCAATTTCGATGATTTGATTGGTTCAACGAATTCAGCGCATGAGTTTCAGGCTATGGGAGGTCCTCCTCTCCCTCTCCCTAAGGTGACTTATCTAACTGGTTCTTTGGGATTCATTTATTTAAGCCCAAATAATCTCAATTTATATCGTCTCATTTCATCTTATCATTATAATTTTTTTAAATTTAAAATAATAATATAATATTTTAATAATATTTTATTCAACTCATCTAAAATTTATCATCTCAACTATCAAAGGAACTCTGTTTCAAGTTGCTGACTCGTGTTAAGTTGCTGACGCTCCCAGTTCTTTTGTAATCTAGTCTCGTCTATCTATGAAGGCTATGAAGGATTCAGTTCATCTCATTTATTCCCCAGCAGATTCTATCTAATGAATTTTAGGATCTTTTGTGGGGGCTGACTTGACTTTGGTTGAAGTTTAAGCATTTACTGTACATGCCTAAGAACCCTTTTCCTTGGATTTGAGATTCTCTGGAATGTTGAATCTCTATTACTATTAGAGTTTGTTTGTCGACCACTGCGATTGTGACTTAGTTCAGGACATTGTTGTTGCATCAGAATCGTAATGCTGCTTGTGGGCAATACAAGGAAGATATACTTAGCCAGCTTCGTGAAATGGCAAAGTCGGAACCCAACTCGAATCACGAAGCTGCTGATGCTGAACCCCTCATCAATTACCGATCATTGGTGCCTGAACAAAATGTGCAGCCAAGACATATGTGTACAGGCTTTGCACATGATGCAGAGCAAATTGAATCTCCTGATTTTGGGGTAATTTTCTTTTTCTATTCGTACCCTGCAAAATCATTTCCCATGCTTTGCCACAATGGTATTTTTCATGTTAAGTATCTTGTGTACGCTTGTCTAACATAGATCTTGTTGTTAGAACTTAGATCTTCTCATTAGATTTGTATAGCATTTTTTCTTGTTTTCTTCTTCTCCTCTGTGATCAAATCAGATGAAGGAGTAGAAATGGGAAGGAATTGGATGTTTTCTTTCGAATTAGCTCCTACCTTCATCCTTTTTGCCAATATGTCATATGATCACAAATTTGGTCCTAACACACACCCGCACATATATATTTTTTACTTTTGTTTTGTTATATCTTACACGGGCAATAATCAACTTTATATATTTTCTTTCTTTCTTCTGTCTCACATGGCCTCGAGTCAGAATCCTAACCTATAACAGTTGGACTTATTAGCCACCACACCAATCTGACTCCTTTCCAACCCATTAGGGAGGAGAACCACATTGCGAGTCCTTACTTGAAGTCCATGCTGATCAAGATCTTGCAAAACTCAAGCATCTTGATTACTTTGCAATAATAGGAAAACTTCATTATTGAGAATAATCTCATCTTTTATAGCCTTTATCCAACCCTTCAACTCTTCATCAAAAGCCAATGTATACTTGAAAGCTAAATTGTTGACTTCTCCCTTAACATGAGGGTTAGCAATATCTAGTTTAATACCCCAAAATCAGTCGGACAACAATGTCAACTATCATCAGCTTAACGTCATCCTAACACAATTCCCTCAATCTTCAAATAACCAGAATCTCCTTCATCATGGTAATAAGTATCCTACTTTATTGGTAGTGAGGCAAACTTTCTTGTGGGAATTACTTACGGTAAGTTGTTGAATCAATAACCCACTCAGCATCACGGTTACCAACACACTTGCACTCTTTTCTTTAACAGAATGTACCAGTACTCCACATTAGTAATAGAGCTTTTGAATGTACCTCTATGTTTGCTTCAATTCCGATTCTATGTGACAAGAACTTCTTGTGCATTTTTTTATATCCACATCTTTCCTCACAAAGTCTTGTCTATACCCATGTATATCAAACTTTATTGTCTTCCAAACCATCAAAACATTAGTTATACTGTTCTATTATCTTATCCGGCTTGTCACATTTAAGGAAGTCTCCAAGTGAGATACTGATATAACATGTTGGGATAGCACCTTAATCTAAAAAGCTTATGCCTATAGGTATGGGGCCCTGCTAACTTACTTCAACTCTTGTGATTCCTTTTTGAGATTTAATACACATACTTAAGCATGTATACTCCATTACTATGTCCAATATGTTTTGTATACCAAAGTATGTTCAGGCATTAGAGTGTGTTTTAGATGGTTAATTTTCTACATTTCTTTATTGGTTATATCAGTATGGTGTACTTTTAAAAACTCAAATTGAAAGGTTAAGCATTCTTCCCATTGTGCAGGCAGGTGACTTTCAG
This sequence comes from Juglans microcarpa x Juglans regia, assembly GCF_004785595.1. Classification (NCBI taxonomy): domain Eukaryota; kingdom Viridiplantae; phylum Streptophyta; class Magnoliopsida; order Fagales; family Juglandaceae; genus Juglans; species Juglans microcarpa x Juglans regia. The sequence goes on along the minus strand of NC_054600.1, from coordinate 22,260,278 downwards.
TGGTTTAGTGATGGTGGTCAGGCTGCAAATCAATTTTGTATTTCTAATTCATTCAAAAGAAGCTACATTGAGGAGAGTCCTGTGGTCCCTGAAAAACATTCAGATATTGGTGGCAGTGTCAGTCATGCCAATGATGGTAATGAAGCCCAATCACTACATGTTATTATATCAGAAAACTCATCAGCTCTTCCAAAAGTTTCTCCACATGAGTTAAACAGCCAAGAGAGGGACTCTGCACTCTCACGCTACAAGGAGAAGAAGAAAACAAGGAGGTATCATTGCCACCTTTTTCTTACAATTATAACTTTGTCAAATATTTGGCAATTTTATTTCCTTTGGTACCCCAACTTCAAAATATTCTATAAAGAGGGGATTGTGTAGCTAATCAACATGAATTGAGAATTCACTTCGATATTTCTTTATATTCTTCACAATTTTTTTTTATCATCTGGTCACACTTGTACTTGGAATAATGAGTATCGATGTGTGGAAAACAACAGGTATGATAAGCACATTAGGTATGAATCGAGGAAGGTTCGTGCAGAAAGCAGGGTAAGAATCAAGGGAAGATTTGCTAAGATGGATCACTGAAATACAGGTAGAGTTGTGACATTGGGATTGCAAAAATTTTCTATATTATGTTGATCAGGTGAAACTAGTTATACCTTATGCAATAGCTTTTGAAGCTAAAGCTCAGAAGGTATGTTTGTATTTTACTCAAGCTAAACGTAAAATCTTTTTTTTTTTTTTTTTGTTACCTGTGTAATGAGATGTGAAAACCAGTTAGATATGTTGAATTTTCACCAAAGTTATTCACTTGTGTATAGTAGATTTATGCGTTTGGTTGTTCGAGTGAGTTCAACTCATCCCAAACTAATATGGGACCTACTACTTTTTTAACTTCTCATAAAAAAAGTTAAACTTATCTCAATCTATTTCATACATTCAAACACATATCTCAATCCATTTACATTCAAACACATCTCAATAGAATCTATAAAATATTACTATTCACAGATCAATTCAAATAATCTGAGATCACCTCATCAACATCCAAACACAGTAAGATCTTTCCCAATATTCTCTTCTATGATTTTCTATATAACAGTCTAATGGTCACCACCGTCTTGGGATTGTAGCGAGCACAAAACAATTGTTAAGACTTCATGGCCCTGCAGAGATTTTTTTCTAAGTTGAAAGGGGCATAGATTATCTACTGAGTTCAACTTGAGTACTCCTTGCAGCTGCGGTTGGCTGTTGAACTTTGCTTAGCTTGGCTCTACAGAGTCATTTGCTGGAGGATGCCCACAATTCCTACGGCAAACTACAAGTTTTTCCCAAGGTGACGCCTCGATAGTGAATACAAAAATGATGACCAATTCACAAAAATGCGACCCTTTTTTTTCAATTTAGAGTTTTGTAAGCTATCTATACTTTTCATAAGAAAACGTTTAGGTGACCCTTCAACAATTCAGAAGTCAAACTACTAGAAAACGCACCAATTAATTGTTGTGCACTAGTTTATAAGTTGATGGTCAAGTACACCTAAGCATGCGCATGCTTTTTTTAAAGCTATAGCATGTGAAATGCAACTATTAATAAATACCCACTTTTTCAAAGCAATAGTGGGACTAGTCTAAAGTCATTTAAAACACCATTAAAATACCTATGTTATCAATACATAAGAGCATATATATATACACATAATTATTTTGAGAATTCTAACATTTCTCGACTTTTTATAGAGTCGCTAGACAGGTATTTACTATTTAGAGTTAAGCGGGTCGAATTGTGCATAGAGCTTCCAATTATAGTGCTGAAGTATAAGCACAAGGATTAAAAACTCCATGAACCATTGCATTGGATATGATATCACCATAAGATATTCCCATAACTTCTTTCAGATTCAATGAGAAAATATTGAATAGAAGTTTTGTTTGGACCAAACAATATAATTCATGATTGACACTGCTAGCTATGAATGATTTTTCAACCACTTTTGTTTAGGTATAGAAGCATTCAAGATTCAACCACTTCATGATGACACTCAAAATACTCTGATCTGCTGGCTGCATTTGGTGCAATAGTTCCTATTTGTGGTCTGATCTATCCGTTCCTTTTTCTTTTTCTTTTTTTTTTTTTTGGGAGCTTCTGTGATTATTTCTCCCCCCCCCCCCCCCAAAAAATAAAAAAAAGAGCAAACAGCGGAACAAAACAAAGAAGAGACTAGGAAGCCAAATTCAAGGGGACCACGACAAAATCTTAGGTAAAAGATGTGAGATGGGATAGAGTCAGAGTTCGAATTCAGAATATCTGCTGATTTGATACTATATGAAATTACTTGTCTTAAAACCTTAAACTGATAAAAAAATAAAAATTTAATTATTTATATTATATTCTTAACAGGATGACAGAAAATGCATCTAGTAATCTTGTCGGATGTTGCGCATTTAGCAAAGTTGTGTGTAATGAAATTGATACTCGTGTTCAGTGATCCAGCACCTTTTAGGACCTAGATGATATATATATCCTTAATAAACGGTACCATTTTCCATTCCATCGTTTTTCAATCATTTTGGATAACCCTGATGTCTATTGTCATGGAAAACTGCTACCAGAACCTGGAAGTCAAGGCCAACACGATATTCCATGGGCTGCATGGAATTTTTTCAATTATGATCGTAGGACAAAAGTACCGCATCATGGATGCATTTTTTATTTATTTTATTGGTATCGGGTGTTGTCGGTAAAGATTTTTTCGCAAGTGCCTATAGTGTAATTCAATGAGAAATTCTCAACTCCCAGAGTGTGAATGCGGAATTCTGAATCCAGATAGGAAATAGAATTCCTATCTTTCTTTCTTTTTTCATTCTTTCTCCCACCCAAGATGGTCTTTAGAATCTTCCCTCTCGCATGAAATGCCAAAATAATTAGCCATGCACCAGGCCAGGGAGGTTCGCTTTTGCTTCAAACGAATATCTTCTCATGCACGAACTCTCATATATACATATATATGGATCCGTTTGCATCTTTCGGCCGCTTGATCGATCCGATGATCGATTACTCCATGATCGCCGCCATTGGGCCGGGTGATTAGCCAATATCTATGTCAATTATGATAATGGTGATCTTGGGGTAGACCCCTTTGTTCTTTATTTTTTATTTTTTTTCCTTCCCTAATTTTTTTAATTTTAATTTGCATTAATGTGTCTACCTAACCTGCATTAGAATTTTGTTAGGGGATTTTTCATTTGATCTAATCACGACCCTTTATGTAACTTTTTATTCTAAATGAATGGTCAAGATCATTCATGGAATTAATCTGGGCATTATATATCATGATCCTGAAACACTTTTTAAAAAAAGAATAAAAAAAAATTATGTTAATTAGTATATCCATTAATCATTAGAGGATGAATTACCAATATTTTTTAAAACAAAATCAAAGATGGATGAATAATATCACGTCAACACATGAATTGAATAAATCGAAATAAAATAAGAATATGGTATAATTAAAGCTGCAATTTCCTATATCAAATTCATATATTTTGTACTGTCTCGATCATATAATATATATATATATATATAAATATTCCAACTGCAATTAATAACCACACCAACGGCCAGCTGCTGCTCGGCATCAAAGATTCAAATTTGCTACAGATCATCAAAGCATTTACTTATATATATATAAAAAAATATATATATGTAGTCCTTAATTCCCATACCGCAAGCATTTACTACGTACTACTAATTACAAGCACTGCAACAGAACAAAGTTTCCCTACACTAACCCTAATCCCATACAATCAATTTCCAAGAGCCTCGCATGATATCTTTATTTTTATTTTGACTTCTTGTGGAGGCCCAAAACGGAAAGAAGAACGAGCCCAAGAAATGCAAAAGACCCAATAAGAGAGAGGACTAGGGCAGCTGCCAAGTGGTGGCAATAGCCATCAAACACATCACAGATCTTTCTCCATTGCACGTGTGAATTGCCGTCGCGGCCAACGAGCCCAATAGCAGCCGCTGCCCCATTGGCGGAATAGAGAAGAGCCATCATGATCAGGTCTAGGATGCTTAGTGCCAAAGCTGCATTCATGTGTTTGAAGCTTCGGGCTGCCACAGAGTATACCAAAGATCCTGCTGCATACGCACATGCTACGGAGTTTGTCACCAAGAAGAACCTGCAAGCATGCAGCATGCAGGTAAGAAGAATTTGGTCCCTATTTTTCAGCTTATTGCTTGAAGATAAATTTACTGTATGTAGGTCTGCTTGTATGTATCTATGATGTGAGATCGCTAGATATCCGACTTTTATCTTATACTGGATTAATATAAAGCAAATATATATGAAACTCGTGTGTATGTTTGAGAGGAAAGCTAAGGGTTGAAAAAGCTTACACAAAAGCAGACATGTATTGCCACTTAGCCGTCAAAGGAATATGCAAGACGGGTACGCCTTGTGAAATAGTGATAGGGATAATCTTGGTCTCCCTAGTAACACCCACCAGAACTGCAGCAACAAAAGTGAAGGCCAACCCCAAAAAGCGAAGCAAGACATCATAAATCCTCATTCTCCAACTTGGAGTAGGACTCTCCATCACCTTTACATCACTCCTCAGCACTCCATCCATGTTGTTGAGCTCGTACTGATCAAGTTCTTCGAGAAGGAATCTAGCCGACAGTACTAGAGCATTTGAGCAAGGATGGCAACAAGGAGGAGTTTTAGGAGTGTAAAAGAGTCATGCAGCAAGGGATAGCAATGATGTAATGAGTAAATACTATATTATATAATATAGATCTGAGTAGGTGGGGAAGTGAGGGAAGTTCGAGCTGCATTAATGAAGGCAAACTCATCTGCTAGTGTCTAATACCCATTACAACAAAGTAGAGTTACAGAAATTACAACACCTGCTGCTAGCCGATTAAGCCACCGATGCCATTCTCTAACGTACGTCCGTAAGACTAAGGTCATCGAGCCTTCAGAAATTATATATGTGACTACATATACATATATCTACTCTATTATAATAAGTGGCTATCTAACTACAACAGTAAATTTTCTTATTTTTCTATTAAATTTTCTTGTTTTCCGTTAACCTCCGTTGTTTTTCCCATTAACTTCTGACCCAATATAGCAGTTCTTCACCTTCAGTCCTCCCAAAAGCAAGAGCCATTAAGTTGTGTTTTATTGCCCTAGAGAGAGAACCTCCACATTCTCTCTAAAAAACTTTCCCAAGCCACAACTTGCTTGAGGGGGTGGGAGTTTGGCTCCTACCCCCTCACTTCTTTCATTTCTTCTTTTCCAATTTGCTTTTGTGTTATTTTTTGTTTTTGTGTTTTATTAGGTCTAATAAAGAAGGTGATCCTAGTCCTCTCCTTATCGTGTTTCCTTTGTTTTCTCCCTCACAAATCCTCTATGGTCGTGCTGTGTGCGATGGTGCTCATGCGATGGTTGTGCGATGGTGGTCGTGCAATGGTCATCAATGTACGATAGTGTGATGGCTGTGATGGTCGTGCTCTGTGCGATGGGTGTCGGTGCTCGTGATGGATGTGCAGCCTGGTGGAGCCACCGTGATGGTCATCGATGGGTGGTTGTGCAATGGCTATCGGGTGGCCGTGCGCTTCTCCCTCGCAATGTGTTGAGGAAACTCGAGCCAGTGATGAGCCACATGAGGTGCATGGGTGAAGGATCGCGATGAGCCATGGGAGCCTCTCGTTTTTTTTCCAATTTGGTGGAGGAAGCTGGAAGTGGCTGGTGCTTGTGTGAGGGTGGAGGGGAAGTTTGAAACCCAGGTGGAGGTGGCCGATGGTGGGGAACGAGCGAGAGGGACGATGGTGGGAAGCTGGGCGAAAGGGCAGCTGGGCAATGTTCATGTGAGAGGGACAATGGTGGTAGATGGCAGGAGAAGCTGGGAGAGATGGTGGAGGACCAATGCTCATGCGGGAGGTGGGTGGCGGTTGTAGAGGCCAATTTTCATGCGGAGGTGCATGGGTGAAGGAGAAGGAAAATAGAGGTGGGGGTGGAAAAAAGGTTGGGGGGCAACTGCTGATAGTTAAAGATGAAACCCTAGCTGCCTTCCCACTATTTGCAACTAGGCTGGTTTTTGTTTATGATGTGCCATGTGTTTCAGTGGAGACCATAGTTTAGGCTGAAGTCGAAGAAGATGATGATATCTTTTTCGTAAGAAAGATGAAACCGAAAAAGAAAAAGAAAAAGCAGTGGAAGGCGCGCTGGTAGAAAAGAATTAAAGCCCCAAGGACTATGGCTAAAACGGCGTTGTTTAGAGAGAAAGGAAGGACTGGGCTGCAAGCTACGGGCTTCGCTTCAAATCCGAATGGGCTGGGCCCAAAAGAGAATAAAACACACTAAAACAAGTCAGTCCTAAAAAGAAGGGTCCAATAAAATAAAATAAATAAATAAATAAAAGCACATTAAAATAAGAAAATAAATTTCACAACCTAGTAATAATAAGTACCATAATTTTATAAATAGAACCACAACAATGAAATATCCTCAAAGAGGTTATACAATTATCCAACAAAATATAATACAAAGCCAAAATATGTAGACAAAATAAGAAATAAATCTCATTTGGTCCAAAATACGCCAGTAAATACCATCATCTTGGTGATGCAAACTCAATCATCTTATTAAAATATTAGTCGTAGTAGTTAATTTATTTGTTAAAGTTCCTTTGTAATATTCTATTAATTATATTACTTGTATAAAAGTTGAAGCAATGTCTTCTAAGTTATATATGCCACCAACTATTTTTATAAGTTTTGTAAAAAAATATATTATTTTTGTAAAACAACTGTTTGATCTAACTAGACAAACGAGTGTGTATAAGTAGTACTTATGGTTTGCGTAAAATATATAGCATGATTTGGTTGCATGCAGTTAATTGCGCGCAGCCGGTCGGCTAATAATTAAATCTGTTAGCCCAATGTAATCACCTACTTAATTGCAGGAAAAATCGCAATTAATAAGTACGTAATAATTGGTATGTGTATAATGAATGCAATTTAAGTTACTTGAGTCCAACTCGACCAATACATGCATGATATATACACACACACATCGTCGGTGCATGCATGCATGTGTACTATCAGAGTTGCATTTGTTGTAGGTTTCTCTTTAGGGCTCGTTTGTTTTCAGAACTGAGATGAGATGAGATGAGATTAGATTTAAAAAGTTAAATAAAATATTGTTAGAATATATTTTTTAATATTATTTTTGTTTTAGCATTTGAAAAAGTTGAATTGTTTATTTTATTTTGTGTAAGAATTTGAAAAAGTTGTAATGATAAAGTGAGATGAGATGAGATGTTTCTTGAAAACAAACGAAGCCTTAAGGTTCCCTAGCTCATGTCGAAATCAACAATATGGACTCATCATGTGACTAATTAATTTGTTATATATATATCAACCTGGCCTGCAAGACAATATATATCATGATGTGTCCATGCATGTTGGGACAAAGCCTAGAAATTAAGTATCGATCACAGTAGTACTACAGCTCCTCCATACATGAGAAGCATATAATTAATTATTAATGCTAGACTGAAAAAGAATAAAGGAAAAGGCCGCACACGCCTGGAAGTTGATAATGCCAGCTAGCTAGGCGTTTCATGGATAATAATTATATATACAAGCCCATGAAAAATAATTAGAGAACATTATTTAAAGAATAAATCTTCTCATCAGTCACTGTGCCAAATCTTACACCCTACGTGTGAACCGGCTTGATGAGAGAGAGAACTTGGTAAGAGAAAGCTTGATGTGTGTGTGTGAGAGAGAGAGAGAGGGGGGGTCTAATGAGAGAGAGGGGCCTGATGAGAGAGAGAGGTCGAAGAGAGAGAGAGAGAGAGGGGGGTCCGATGAGAGCTTGATGAGAGGTCCAAGAGAAAGAGAGCTTGAAGAGAGAGAGAAGTTGAAGGGAGAGTGCTTGAAGGGAGAGAGAGGTCAAAAGTGATGGGTCTAACATAATTTTTAACAAAAAAAAAAAAGAAAAAAAAAATGTCAAGTTTAAATGCGAGGATGAATAAAAGTTGATGTATAGCAAAACTCTTATTTAAATATCAAGCCAACCCGTTCTAATCATGTTTTAATTGATTAACAGGATGGAGATCAATTTGGCATATTGCTCCATCGACTCAACCGCCCTTTCTGCTCAAGTTTTAATTGATCAACAGGATGGAGTACTGGGTCGGTCCGATCTGGTTCGACCGACCACTTATTAATTGCTTATAAATTCGTTGAATATATGGTCTTATATATAATAAGCCAGTCAAAAACCGATATATATATATATATATATGAAAGTTCTGAAGTACCATTACATGATCGATATTTGTCTTCAATTTATTGAGTATATATATAATTAATTATATATTTCGAATGGATTTTTTGATCAACCGATGATCAGCCAGTATTAAATCTAATCGCTTTATCTAATCGTTTTTAAAAAGCATTTGACTCATCCTTACAATATTCTATTGGGAAAATTTTGATAATAAATTATATATGTGCAAGCATTTTGTAAACCAGAGAATATGTAAAAATAACAACAATGAATTAAAAAAAAAAAAATCCAATGTTGATACACGTTGTGATGGATGTTTTCCTTAAAGTAGATTCTGCCGCCTCCAAATCTAAATATGCACTAAGTTTCCTGATAGTCTACTCCTAAGATACAAAAATATCAATTCCTGTTAATCTTCTTGTCAGTGCACAAAAAAAGACATCCTCGAATCCAATATAAAATAGTCAAATCCCAAATAAAGAAATACAAAAAGGAAGAGGAAATGTTTCTCTAACTTTTGTAAGAGAATTTGGAGTGAGTAAATTTGTGGGTGAAGTTTCCTATTTATAAAGAATAAAATAGCACTTGTGAAAAGTTACAACTAAAATGAAATGACACTTATGAAAATTCTCAACTTATATAAGTGAAAGTGTACTTGTAAAAAGTTACAACTAAAATAAAAGAACACTTGTGAGAAGTCACAACTTATCAAATTGTAGAAAATATATTAGAAAGATTTTTAATTCACCAAAGAACACAATCTTTCGTTTGGCAGCCAAATGGTTAAGGCTCATATCTTCAAGAGTGGTATTACTACAAAGCACACTACATTTTAACACACTGGCCAGCGTGTAATGTGACATGGCCTTAAGTATAATGATAATAAAAATAAATAAATAAATAAATCCGCAAAATAAGAGCCAAAAACAAACGAAAATCCTTTCATATTTTCCAAAAGAGTGAAAATTTAAGTTGTCTTAAGGAGCAGGTTGCAAGCAACGGAACTCACCAACAAAAAGTTTCCTTCCTTCCTTCTGTGTCGAAATCGAAACTCTGCATTTTGTTTCCCACTAATGTGAAGTAATGCTGAAGCTGAAGGTTTAACCGAAGCTACGCATTTCATCCACCATAGCTACTTTGTATTTCAAAATGTTTTGTATTTGCATTTCGAGAATTTTGCAAAGTTTAGTATCTAGTTGTGCTTTTAATTTGTTTGTGTATGTAATGAATTTTTTATGCATTTATCTGTTTGTTAGATAATTTTTTATGCATTTATTTGTTTGTGTATTTGACTTGTTAGATTCGAAATTTTTGTGCATTTATCTGTTTGTGTTTTTTAATTTGTTTGTGTTTGTGTTTGAATTTAAGGCATTTATCTATGTTGTTTGTGGTCATGTTTGATTTCTTCTTTTCCACAAAATGAGACTTTTGTTTTGGTTTTAATCTCTTGTGAGGACAACAAAAACTTTGGGTTCCCTAGTTTCGAATTTTTTGCATTGCATTTGTGCTTCATTTAATTTAATTTTTAAGCTCAATGTACATATCAGTGTCTAAACAAATCGCTTGCTGCAATTCATTGGCCAAAAAGCATAATGGGCATAAACAACCTCTAAACCACCCATAGAAGACATCTTTGAGTGAATGGTCAGATTCTACAAATGAGATTAAAGTACAATTTTTATTTTTTATTTTTTGGATTTGCCCACGTTGTTATTGTTGATGTTAAAGTAATGCTATTTCTATTTTCAAGCTTATTATGGATATCTGTCGGCTCCATTTTCCAGGCCTCTACCCCTATCTACGCCTCCAGCACCCACTACCCATTCAAATCCATAGGAGCTAATGACTCCTTACCCCACTACCCATTCAAATCCATATGAGCTAATGACTCCTTACCTATCTTCATTTCAGAATGCTACCCCAGATTCCAATACTCCAAACCATATGCTTTCCCTCCAAACCCCTATACCTCCTCTCCAGAACCTTATGTGCCTCCTCCAAAGCATAATGCTTTTGCAACTACATTTCCCTACATATGGGGAAGTTAGGTACATTAATGACATGAGTTAGAAATGATTGCAAAATATTATTATTATTTACACTTCATTTTTTTTAACATTGTGTTGCCCCCTTATATCCAACCGTTTGGGACGCAAGTAAATAAATCCAATTCATTTAGCGTGAGAACTTTAAGCAAGGTTGAGCACTTTGCAGAAACTAAAAAGGCAGAGACTTCAAAACCAATAACAATTTCAAAAGGTACCCTTACTGATGGAGATGTAATAAGGATGAATAAGAATTTTAATTCTTTAGTTGTTGAAGTTGGCGGCTTTGAGAACCTTGAGTTTACTGAGAAAGACTGCAAAAACTTCATTGACAAGGTGAGGCACCTTCGCCTAGGTAAAGGAGATGCTAGGGCACTCTATGATTATTTGGATTGGATGGCTTGTATGCCTCTATGGACTTGGACAATGAAGAGGGATTGCAAAATGTATTCTAGGTTGATACACAAAGTAGAGCATCGTACCTATACTTTGGAGATGTTGTAACTTTTGACATGACTTATTTGACTAATAGGTATGGGATACCATTTACACCATTTGTTGGGATCAATCATCATGATCAATTTATACTTCTTGGTGCTGGATTAATATCTAGTGAAGATACACAGTCATTCGTGTGGTTATTTCAAACATGGCTGAAGTGTATGAATGGTCAAGCTCCAACTGCAATCATAACAGACCAAGATCGTGCCATGAAGAGTCCTATTTCAATTGTTTTTCCAAAGCTAGGCATAGATATTATCCATGGCACATCATGAAAAACTCCCGTAAAAGCTTGGCTCGCACACAATGTATAACTTTAGCTTGAAATTTAGCATTAAAGCTTGTCTGTACAACTCCCAAACATGTGAAGAATTTGAAGAGAGTTGGGAGAGGCTAATTCATGCTTAAAAACTTGATAACAATGCATGGTTCAGTGGTTTATACAATGAGCACTCATTTTGGGTACCAGTTTTCTTAAAAGATGTGTTCTGAGCTGAGACGAGCCCACACATAGAAGCAAAAGTATGAATGTATTTTTTTATGACTTTTTGCATTCGGATACTATACTAAAAGAGTTTGTAGCAGTGTTTTTAATTTCATACCGTACCTGCTGGTACGGTCAAAATTTTTTCGTACCGGCCTAATGGCCGATATAGATATCATATGTGTTTCGTACTGGCCCAAATACCGACTGTACCGGCCTGTATTTCAGCCTGTACCAACCTATATTTCGACCTTTAATTTTTTTTTTTTTCATTTTTTCAAACTACAAGCTTATTTTTTAACCTCCAATTTAGACTAGACTATTTATAATTTATATATATGTATTTATATATAATTTATTCATATATAGACTATTATTTTAGAATACAATTTATATATATATTTATATATAATTTATTCATATATCGACTATCCCGAAACGGTACACGAAACGGTATCGGTATCGAAATATTTCGTTCTAGTATCTTGACCGGTACGACATCCGGTACGGTATTCAAAATATTGGTTTGTAGACCAATTTGACAATTCCCTCAAAAAAAAAAAAAAAGTTGAGAATGAACAAGCTGCCGACTTCACCTTATGCAATGCCACAATACAATGCATTTCATTTACTGCCATAGAAAAACAATTTCAGAGTGTATACACAAATGCTAAGTTCAAGGAGGTGCAATATGAAGTGATAGGAATAATATACTATAATTGCTCACTTGTTAGAACACAAGATGCAATCTCCACGTACAACGTCTCAGACACTTTGCAGATAGAACTTTATTAAAAACGTCGAAAATAATTCTTTGTTTATCTAAACAATTAGCAGATCAAAGTGAAATGTACGTGTGTGTTGTTTGAGACACGGGAGATTTTGTGTATACATGCATTTGCTGTGTATAGACTTCATAAGAGGGATTCATCCTTACCATCTAATTACATTTTGGATCGTTGGAAAAAGGACTTGAAGTGCAAATACACTTTCATTAAGAGTAGTTATGATGAATTGCATGAAATCCCAATACACAAAAGCATGAATACCTAATGAGATTGTTTTGTGCTATAGCGCCAAATCTATTAACAAGTAAAGAGCATTACTTGAGCATGGTAGACCATTTACTTGGAGTAAAGGCGGCTTTACGTCACTTAAGGCATTCAGTTAATAGACCAAGTACAAGCGCTCTTGTAGCCAAGGATAAGATTGTACTTAGTCCAAACGTTGTAAAAGGCAAAAGGAACGGCATGAAGAGTTTCGATAGTTGAAAATGCCGTAAAAGAAAATAGTCAAAGAATGACTGACGTAGAGACTACAACAAAGTCAAAAGTAGATGAAAACTTGTGGTTTTAAAATTGTACAGCTTTCGTCCTAAAACTCTCTCTCTAAAACTTGTGGTTTAGACCCTCTCTCTCTAAAGCTCTCTCGTCCGACCGCAGCTGGGGGGAGGGGGAGCTTCGGCTTCCTCTTCCCCTTCCTCTCCTCCCTCTCTATCGTTGTCTCCGACGGGTTTTTGTGTTTTTTTGCTTTTTCAGGTTTTCGACCAAATAAGGGGAGGGTAGTCGATCTGAGCGTCTTCGGTGACCATCTTCCTACATGCACACTACCGGGAGAACCCTCACCCACCGATCTTGCAGCTGTCCGCTTTGGGTGCCATTCGGAGCGGCGCATCGTACCCACTCGCGGATCTCAGAGAACACGTGGCACACTCGAGCCACCGCGTATCACACTGCGTCGGTGCCATGTGCGACAGCTCAAGGCCCAGTTCACTGGCACTGCTTCGACCAGCCGATTGGCTCCTTCCCAGAGTGGCGCGTGTCATTCACGCACCACCACTGATTCCCTTTACTACTTTTCCGTCTGTGTGTGTTTGGTGGTTGTTTTGTTGTTTCTGTTTCAGTGTTTCCGACTTAATGTCGGTGTGTTTTTTGTTGGTACTTGTTGGTTTTGTTTGTAGGAAAAATAAAAGTGAAATAGGCTATTTGGACTTATGTCTATAGCAATATGGGTTCCTCCCTCCTCTAGTTAGGAGGATGGGTGTTATCTATACTTCTCCTTTTTGGAGGATGGAGTTTGAATGCGGAATTTTTTAATCTCTATTTTATATAGAGACTGATACTCTCTTTTGAAAGTTTTATGAAGTTCAGATAATGTCCGTCACATAATATTTGTATACGGAGAAGTTTACAATAGGAGTTTAGTTTGGCTTGTACCTTGAGTCACAGATGTAACTTCCTTATGAATGAATGAAATGATGTCTATTTCCTATCAAAAAAAATTTGTACAGCTTTCGATTTTCTCTTTTTTGTAGTAATTAGCTAGATTTAAGAATTTTTAGTTTTCTCCTTTTTTTATTATAAGTTTGGTTTCAATATATTGACTGTGTAGAGCTGTTTAGCAAGTGAATCACGATATAGTGCAACCCCTACTAATAGTATGGACCCTACTGATAATGGCAACAAGGTATGATCGTATGCCCATTCTTACATACTTCACTTGTGTATAGTTATACTTATTATTCTAAAAAAGTGTTATTTTTAATGCAAGAGGTATGTACAACACGGAGCAGTCCATAATGGAAGCAACATTCACAAGTGGAGCCCCAAGATTATGTGAACTTTGGAGATTTCGTGTAATAAATAAGAGTTGATTTCCTATAATGTAATGAAGAAGTTGCTTTCCTATAATGTATAAATTTGGCTATGAGAAGCAAGAAAAGAGAAAAAAAAAAGTATGTAATTTTTGTAACTCTCAATATTCTGTATATTTGCAATTTCCTTTACAAGGAATACATTATCTTCTTTATTAGGGTTGAGTTGGGTTTCGAGTCCGAGTCCGACTGCAATCGGAGTTGTCAAAGTCGGAGCGTCGACGCCACATATATATATATATATATATACACACACACACACAGAGAGAGAGAGAGAGAGAGAGAGAGAGAGATGGCTCTGTTGGCCGTCGTCGTTGAACGATGGCATAGTCGATGTTGCTAAAGCCATCGTCATGAAATGAAGTCTATATATTCCAGTGAATGGTATACATGTACTCTTTCGGTGCATTTCTTCCTTTGTAAGATGCTCCAGAGAAACACATAAAAGGAAATGGAACTGGGAAGAGAGTAAAGTCTCGATGTTGAAGAATCAAAATGCATAGGAGCTTGGATACAGAAAGATTAAAAACTAATTATGTGTGTGTGTGTACTATTACCACTATATTCAAATTAGTCGTCGATGTAAAGGAACAACGGTCAATATTGGATGTCGAAACTAAAATTAACCTTTTGGAGAAGCAAAAAATAATATAGACTTCTCTTTCTTTGTTTGGAGAAGCAATAAAAATGTAAACAGAATTTTTGTTTTTTGTTTTTAAAGTGGAAGTTAGAGTTCGGAGCTCATCTGGGCTGCAGTCTGACTCTGACTCCGACATGTAATTTCAGAGGTAATCCAATTCCGATTCCGACTACTTCGACTTTGACGGAGCCGGATTTGGAGCAGAGGTTGACCAGAGTCGAAGTCGCAGAGATTTGCACAGCCCAATTCTTTATGTTGCTATCATTTACAATAATAATCTCAAACTCACATGAATCAAATGTCTTAATTTTGATTCAACAATGCATTTTTCTGAAGCTATTTGCACCAAAGTGGCAAAATAAAAAGCAATACCAGATGCGTATGCCATTATCTGCTCATTAAAATATTGTTCTATTTTGTTTCAACACAGCTACACAGCTATTGAAAAAGTCCAAACATGTTCATACCCAATTTGTTTGAAAAATACTAGAAAGGAAAATACTAAAACTTATCTCGTTGCAGTTAAGTGTGTACCAACATATTGCAAAAATGCCACGTGAAGATAATAGGCAAAACTGAAGCTGCCCATTCAATATTCATATAAGAGAGTAATGTATACAACCAAACATTCTCAAGTACAAAATATCCCTACTTCACTACTAAGTTGCTAGCATTGCCTTTACATTTACAATATTATGGCGAAAGGCACTTTTGAGTAAGCCTCCTAGTGTTGCCAAAGTAGTTGAAAACGAATATCATAATCAATCTCCAATACATGTACAAATAAGTCATAAACACCTTTTCTCCACCATTTGCCTTCCAAGCTCATCCTCTTGGTTTTGTAATAGTCTTGACATTTGTACGAGTTCGCCTTCCCTTTAATGAACTTCAAACTCTCTTTTGAAAACCTCATCTTCCCTTTTTTGAAGTTCAAATTTGACATTATTACTACTAAAATTAATGAGAGACAAAAAAATGCAATATGTTAGTGTCATATATCATTATTGTCTTGTTGATAATGTTATTTATATGCACAAGAAATTCAAGCACAAGAAAAAGTCTTATGACTTCAAGACACAATTGTCTAGGTAGGAAACTTCTCTCTGCAAACAATTCCACACAATGAACACATAATTTAAAGTTGTGACTCCTTATTAAAACACTAGAATTCTTATACCTAATTAATGTACATAAATTCAAGTACAAGTTATATGTATTCTCTTAACCATCTTCCCCAAGTTCTCTTAAACCACTATAGTCAAATTAGTATCATGGTATAAACTAAAATATAAGGAGTGAGATTAAAAAGGAAGAAACTAAATAGCGAGTTTGTTGAACTTTCCAACCTAGAGCCATTTCGGATCTGCAGACACGAGAGCCATTTCCTACTCCTTTGGTTTTATTTGGGAGTTTTTTGTATGAACTTGTCTTGATTTGTGCCTTGAATATTGCAACTAGTGAGAGACAAAAAAAAAAAGGAAGAAGAAGAAGATGAAAATTCCAACCGATACACGAAACTCAAAGATGCAAATACCAAGACACAAGATGTAAAACCCAGTAAGAAAAATCACCCAGAAACCAACTTATACATGAAACTCAAATTACATGCACAAAACTCAGTGGACCCACTTACCAGACAGAAGCAGAGAGAGAAAGATTCAAGTATAATAAAACCTACTCCTAATCTGGTTTGCAGATCACACACCACATGAAGGCTGATTTGGTAGACCCAGTCTAACTCGAGTCCGATCCATTAAAACAACTCTCTTCTGCCTTTCCTTCCCTCTGAATATGAATCCCTTTCCCCTTCAGAAATCCTCACAAAATCCCTCTCTCCTATGATGGACGTTTCATCTTCTCCCACCTCAGATCTTGCTCTCCCCCGCGAGTATCCAGTTGCAGATCCCGTCTGATAAATCCCTCTCACCCAACCACCATTGTGCGATTCTCTACAGTTGAGCAGTTTGGCTTTGTAGCAGACCAAAGGATACTTAACATCCAAAGAACAAAGAACTCAGACTTCCCTTGTTTGTGTTTTCCATGATGATCCTCCTAACACATGATTCGATCTAAATTAAGCATGGATCCTAAGTTTTTGGATTCTATGCACATACTATATATAGATCATCAATATTGTTTCTCAAGAAACAAACATTCTCAAGAAACAAACACTACTTCATGAAAAAACAAGGCTATTAATTATTAAATGGAAATTAATTAGAACCAATATATAAAGAACTGTTGCCAAATATTATTAGAACAGTAGTGGCCTTCTCCATCATATCAAATATTATCTAGCTTGCCTAGTAGATGATCAATAAACTCAATGACTTTTCCTTTTTCCTTGCCTTGTATATGATATTTCCTACACATTCTCTTGCACGTATTAGTGACCCATAAATATATATATATATATATAATTGGAATCATTATATATATTCTCCTATTGATAGTGAAAAATCATGAGAAAAATATCCATTGGAACTTAGAGTACACATATTTTGGTTTTAAAGCATTAACTGCTTTAAAAATCTGACAAAAAGTATCTTTATGTTTTATCATGGCCAATCTCATGTATTCCATGTCATATGGCTTCAAACGACAAGGTCTATTTTTTTGTTAATATTATTCAAAAAAATATGTAAGTTCCTTTTTTTTTTTACTCACATTCACTGCATGTTTTAAGTCCCCACTCCAAGTCAATATGCATATTAACACATGAAAGTGAGAACTTTTCTTTATTAAAAATTTATTAACTTTAACATATGGAGAGAAATTGTTTACCATTATATCAATGCATTTCAGCATGGGCATTTTCATTGTTTTTACTGTCATTTATGATTCTCATTTAGATCACCTATGTCAACGAGTCAATCATCATCATATGTAGCTGATGCAATTCAAATGGAATTCCTTGTTAGTGTGGCTTGAAAGCACATTAAAGACCTTACAAACAAGCAAAAATCCAGAAAGAAAATTTTATACTTGCTCGAAGTATAAGACGGTAAGCCAAATTTTTATTTTGTAAATAAATTTTATTGCTTTTTAGTTTGTCATATTTAATGTTTAAAATTCTTGAATTGTACCCAAGGAGAATCAAGTTGTCAATTCTTCATATGGACAGATATACTTCAACTGGTTGAGAAAAAATTCCTGTCAAAAGAGAACGCACTTCGAAAGAGAGATGATGATTTATTGTTGTGCAAATATGACGTTCAGAGAATAAAAGATAAAACTAATATAGAGAGAAAATGATCTGCACAAGCAAGAGGGTGAAGTTCAAAGGCATATCGTAGAGAATAGATGTGCAAATATATTTTTGTGTCTGTATTGGGTGTGTTCTATTCTAATAATTTTTGGTTGGTTCAGATGATATATGTATCATGTTATTGTTAATTGTAAATGCATCTTGTAAATGTGGTAAGATTTGAGTATGGTAATGGATGTTAACATCATTTTTTATTTGTGAGAATGGTACTGTACGTGTACCACTTATTGATGGGAACAGTGGAGATTTGTTTGGTACTGTATGTGTGCTTGGTTTAGTTTTTGTGAGAATAATATTGATGGGAATAGTGAAAATTTGTTGCATATAAATGAAATTTGATCGTCTTGTGAATGGAGGATTGCACTGCTACTTTCAAATGACATTAGATTCTTGGCCGATAGTTGATGTTGATACAAGTGGTTAGGAGAAACACATTTTTGAGTGATTTTACTTGTATGTGATTTATTTATTTGGGCTATTCTGTTGTTTAATATATTTTTTTCATTTTTCCATTTTTGTCTCATGTAAAAAGTATCGATTGATTGTGGTTTTCTGATCTCGACAAACCTCAATAATTCTGCTACAAAGTAAGATAGGTGGTTAATAATTGGGCTCCTCAAGTCACTAAGACTCATGGTAATTTCTCTGAAAAAGTATATTTTGAGCCTCCAAATTATTAAACCTTTTTTCTATTTACATTTCAAACTACCACGTTTTGGTAAGGTTTAGATCTTTTTTCTTCTTTCCTTAACATTGGTTTAGATCTTTTTTCTTTTTTCAAACCGTTGTATAGTGCTCATATCAGCCCAAAATATAATTTTCAAGTAAGCCGATACCTAGAATGATCTCTCGGTGTAGAACTCTTGCAACCATGCATTATCACCAAGGTCATACTTCTGAATTAATTCCCCCACTTGCACAGGTATGCAAATAATATAGGGCACTCTAAATGGTAGTCTTCAACCCTGCATTGAATTAAGAGTAGGATTCCAATTTCTCGGGCAATTTCCGCATGATATGTCATAGACAATATCTATGGCGAGTTTCTGGGACCATCGCAATAGCACTCTTCATTGTCCGATCATGGTCTGTTATGATTGATTTTGGAACCCGACCATTCATGCAGTCCAGCCATGCTCGGAACAATCACACAAAAATACTTGTATCCTTTCTTCAAATCAAACCAACCCCTAACAGTATGGACTTACCATGATGGTTTACCACAACAAATGGAGCAAAAGACATATCTTACCTATTTGTTAGGTACGTCATATCAAAGGTGATTGCATCTTTGAAATACTCGTACGCGGCTCAACTAGGTGCATCAGCCCAGAACACATTTCTAACTCGCAACTCGTCATCCACATTCAACACAGAAACAAAGCCATCATTCATCTTCCTCATCCTCTTAAAGTAATCACTAAGTGTTTTGCCACCTCATTTACCCAACCTCATGTATTTTGTTTTGTGAATAAAATTTCGACAATCTTTCTCTTGAAATTCAAGATTCTCTAACCTCCCCCCTGCATCAACAACAAGTGCTCCAAAATTTTTGTTCATTCAAATACATTCTCTGTCATTTAAATCGAGCATTATTCGACTATATTCACCTAAACACTTGTGACTTCTAAAAAATCTAGACTTTTGTGGGCTAACAATAATATGATTGTGAGTATTCTCGGCAGTGGTCAAAACCCATATACCCTTTTTGTCCAAGTGAGAATTTACCTTGACCTTACAGTCCGTTTTAATTATTGGTCGTGGCTTCGAGATATTACTCTGACTCAGATGGTACTTGCCGCCATGTGCACACCCAGTTGTCATATACTTCGTTTTCTTAGATGCATCTCTCTTCATCTTTTGTGTGATAACACCGAAACCTTGTTGCTTGGAATCTCACTTATAATATGCCAGAAGCTCTTTATTAGTGGCGAAATCCATCCAAGGTTTGGCTCCTCAACTTGTTCATCATCATCTGATACTTCATTAGTTCCCTCGGCTTCTACCTCTTTATTTACGTCCGACGAAGTTTATAAAAATGAAAATGTATGTTTCATATTAGAATTTATATTATAACACTGGATGTTTACTAATTGGGTTGAAAGTCTAATACCGTTAGTCAGGTGACAACTCTGATCAGTCGTGTGTAATATATCTACAAAATTCTTTTAACTTTTAGCACACAATGGCAATGGCACAGTTGATGACTCACTTGCTAGTTAGGGAGTCTTTTTAGATCTTGTTGACTCCTCCAAATTACTCAACGGTGGCATCGATAGAGGTTGTAATGAGGCACGGTGTTCAAATAAATTCAATGCATATAAGAAAAAAAATAAAAAAAGTTTAAAATGAATATACTTGGTAGGTATGTTGAACTCGTGTGGACTCCTCTGGATTACTCGACGAAGGATAAGGTATCGTTGATCGAAAATGTGGCATCGACGGAAGTTGTAGTTAGGAATGGTGTTAAAACATCCCAAATGCATATAAGAAAAAAAAACTAAAAAAGTTTAAAAAGAATCTACCTGGCTACCCCAGGCACATGTATATGGATTTGGATATGCATTTTGAGGCATGATAAATAGTAGGTAGTATGGATTTTCTGGACCATAATATCCCTATAATATACAAACAAAAAATACATTAACTAAATGGAAATATCGGACACAATGACATTTCCAAATGACTAATATGTTTCATACCTGAGTAGTGAAATTGATGTAGAAAGCGTAGGTAGCGTTTCATCTTCCTCTTTGTCTATCCCGTTATTTTAACTGAGTTTTTAGAACAAAGTTACTAAAAAGAAAGGTATAAATCATTCCACAATTAAGTACGCTAAAAGCATGATGGTTAAACATAAATCTTTAACATAAATCCAGAATTTAAATACTTTATTTTAAAAGCATGGTGGTTAAATACTTCAACTTTTTTGGCCCCACCCACAATTACAAATCTTGCCTTGATCTACTTCTCTCTTGGAGTACTTATAGCTGGTGACAACATGATGTGTTCTGTTGGACTCTTATACCTCTTTACCTCTACTTACTCCCTCAAATGTGCAACCTAATTGGCTTTTAATGCAATTTTCTCATACTTCATCAACTCTCAAAAGTTCACTGCTTTAATTCTTAACTCTGTGTTGTCCTCTCAGAAGTTCCCACTCTTAGAGCAACAAAAATCCAAGAATGAATTTCAAAAAATTTGAATTTAGAAGCAAACTAAAGATATGGAAATTAAATTGTTACCCAACTAAAAAAACAAAAAACATGGTTACCCAACTCAAACTAATATTCTACATACAACTCTAATCATTCAATTTTGGACTTGAATCCAAAAAAGAGTTCCCACTCTTATACAGCGCATCAAAACAAATTACCCTATGCTAACACCCCAAGTCCCAAGTTCCCAAACAAATTGAGAAATGAAACCTATCAAATATATAGACAAAAGAGTGAAAATTAATGTAATGAACTTGCGATAACCAATTCCAATGCTTACATTTTACATGATGATTATACAAGAGAGGGAAAAAAAAAACTAAAAAATAATGCACCAAGTAATAAGTCAAAGAAGTCACAGTTAATAAAATTCAATAGGAAGTAGACAAAAAAAATAAAAGCATAAAAAAAAAACTTTATCTACTGTGATTTTTTGTGCTTCAATTTTCTTTGCAAGTTTGAGTTGACAGAGGGCAATAATTCTCTCAAATGAGAGCCCCACTTAGAATCAAACAACAAGCACTGATCTGGAGGCCTATAACCATCATTTGTCTTCAACCATTGACGCGAGCTAAATGTCTGTGTGAATTGAAATAAAAATAGAAAACAGGGCATAAGAAAGAGATTCCATGGCCTAAGAAAGAGATTTCAGGGCATAAGAACTATAGAAAAAAATATATATTTTAGGAATAAAACAGAAATATATATTAAAAAAAAAACCTGTGTGAAGTTGAACTTGGATGCGAGCCGAACGTGGATCTGAGTTGAGTGAGGTGGATCGGTCGTGGCTAGGTTCTCATCAGTCGGTCGTTCTAGTCAACGGTCCTAGACGGTGGTGAACGTGAAGAGGCTGGTGGAGGAAGATGGGGGAAGGAAAAAAAATTCGAAAGCCACCCACATCAGATTTGGGTATTTACTATTTAAGGTCTCTTTAAAAAGTCTAAAACGCACGTTTAATTAAAAAAAAAAACAAAAAAAAAAATCTCCAGTTTCGTGTGGTATATGTGAGAAGGAGACAAAGGATTAGAACTTCTCTTCAAGTATATACCGGGAAGGGGGAAACACTTGGTGCCAACAAAGAGGCCACGGGAAGTGTTGACTCACTGGGAGTCGGAGGTGACTGGCGAGCAACAGAGGAATTACAAAGAAATTAGGTCACAGGGAGGGAAGGCATGTACGAGAAGGGGTATGGGGAGTAGCCTTTCAGGTAGTTTTTCATTTCTCAAAGTGTGAAGTTTTTGGTCTTTTCCACCATTCCAGCATGGCAGGTATTGTTAGTGTGTTAAAATTAATGTTGAAGAATAGATTTTCCCTCCCCAAAAGGCATGCATTCACTGTTATTAATATCGTACCGTACCGGTTGGTGCCGTACTGGCCACTGGGCTGGTACAGATACTATATATATTTCGTACTAGCCTAAATACCGGTCGATATTTCGGTCTTAATTTTTTTTTTTCATTTTTTCACACTACAAGCTCATTTTTTTACCATCAATTCATATTAGGCTATTTATAATTGATATATATATATATATGTATTTATATATAATTTATTCATATATAGACTATTATTTTAAAATATAATTTATATACATATATTTATATATATAATTTATTCATATATCGACTATCTCGAAACGGTATACGAAACGGCATCGGTACCGAAATATTTCGTTACAGTACCTTGACCGGTACGACATCCGGTACGGTATTCAAAACATTACATGCATTAGTTCAATTCACAGCACATTTTTATTTAAATATTGACAATAGAACCAACACATTGAACAATAATAATGGTTTGAATTATTTTTTACTTAATAGTAAATATTTTAATTATTTCTAAGTTTAAAAAATATATATTTTTATCCCAAAAAAAAAAAAAAAAAGCAAGAGAAATTTTGATGGCATGCATGGACAGCGCAATTTTGATGAAGCCCATCGATTTTTATAATTTTTATCGATTAAATTTTGTTACTTAATTTAATGTATTTAATAGGTTAAGATTTCTTGTACAATTAAGAGAGATATATAATAAAGTTAGAAAATAATTATAGTTTAACTCTTTACATGCATCTAAAATTTGGCAAATCAGATTTTTATCAAGGAAAATGATAAAGTTATTACCACTGTACTATCCATTTACTACTCTTTTTATATTTAATTTTTTTTAAATTTTTTTATTTTACTTAATGGTTAAGGAAGTGATTAGTAGTAAAATTATATATTTTTTTAATTTTTTCTTAATGATTAAGGATGTTAAAAAAATATTTAAAAGAAAATAATTAAAAAATAAAAAATTTTCAAATACATGTAAGTAGTAAATGGGTAGTAATAGGATAGCAACCCTCTCACTACCCTTTTATCAATAACAAAGATTCCATTCAGCTGTGGAGATAGTTGTGAAGTAGAAGAAAAAAAAGACGTAATACATGTTGCTCCAAGGTTAACTAAACCATCTACCATTCCAAAAGATGATTTCTTCTCTCTATATATATGCTGAATATTAAAACTTAGAAATTTTTTAAAATCAAGTATATCTTCCCAAAAACCCACATACCTGCAAGATTAATGGCTTTTCTTATTTTTATACCAGTTAACTACCTACAAAGTATGCATCTAATTCATAGTTGGTAACATAAAGAGATCAACGAGCCTTGACTGCAGTAAGTTATGCAAAAACACTTGTTCAAATTCCAAATAAATAGAAAAGCCATGTATGAAGTGACAATAGTGATCACAAAGAATCTCACCACAACTAGCAGATCCGAGGTTGCCCTTCGAGGCTCCGTCAATGTTGAGTTTTATTTTAACGGTAGGAGGATTAACCAACGAACCAATTTGAGCTTTTGTGTTTTAATCTTCAATAAACGGATTTTCAAAAGATCTAATCGTGTAGACATAGCAACATGCAGGTCAATGTCTCGTAGTACTTATGCCCTTTGATGGTTTTAATCATTAGATTTATAAGTTCTTACAACCATTTCTCAACTTTCCAAATAATGAATGGTCGAGGTAGGTTTTATCACACCTTCATACTTGGTTAAATAATTTCTAGCTAATCACAATTTTCAAAGTATCAAATAAAGAATTAATTGAGCTAGTAAATAAAGCTTATTTGAACCATGAAAAGTTGACCACAAAGTTAGCAATATATCTCTCTATCCCAAGGTTGAAAGGGTTGAGATGCCAAGGATTTGAGAGAAATGAGACCAAACAGATATAGCAATGAAACGATCATTAAAAGCGTGTAAATCAAACTCCATATGACAATGCCAGAGCCACCGCTTGGGGCTCCTGCGGGCTCTAACATGTTTTTTCATGTATCTTTTTTTAAGTTATTTTTTACATAAATTTATTTAACACTTTTAAATATTTTAAAAAAATAAAATAAATTTAAAACATCATTAAAAAAACACTTCCTTAATCAGAAAGTAAAAAAAAAAAATCATTAAAAAATACTTCTTTAATCACGAAGTAAAATAAAAAAATATCTTTTTATGATTTTTTATTTTAAGGAAATATTTTTTAATGATGTTATGAATATTTTTTATTTTTTTAAAATATTTAAAATTTTTAAAACTTTTAAAAAAATCTATATAAAAAAAAACTAAAAAAACACACACTAAAACCCAACCCAGCGGTGGCTATAGCATTATTCAACTCCATATATAGCCTCACAACCAGGGGTGGAATTTGGATTTGTGCATGTGGGGGCGATCAGCAAAGTGTGTCATATGTATAGGTGAACAGTAACCGACATTTAAGGTAGCAAAGTGTGTCACCGACATTTAACATTAACCATATAAGGTTGTTATATAGGGACAAACTAAATTATTAAAGTCATTCATCTAAACCTCTCACTTGAGCTCCATGGGCAAATGAAAGATAAAAATTAAGATAGAAATAGACATGTAAGATTTTTTGAAGCAAATGATAAAAATTAAATAAACAAAGATAAATTTTTTTGTTGAATCTAAAATTGAATATTGTAAAGTCTCTATAATATAGATATAAATAGCTATGCGAGATTTGTTATATTCACTTCTAATTGTTAACTTGATAGTAGTATATATGTACTTATTAACAAAACTAATCCAAACAAGCTAGCTAGTGGAAGACATAAAAGGAAAAGTGTAAATAAATAGGAAAAATGAAGTTGTAAATTTACCAAATAGTTTATAAAAAAAGATCAAGATATTTTATTGCCTCTTATGAAATGTAAAAAAAAAAAAAAAAAAAAAAAAAAGAGAGAGAGAGAATGTAAGATTTTATTAATGACAAAAAATAGGTGTAATTATTTAAAAATTATTAAAAAAACTAAAGAAACCTAGAGAACTAAGTACTAAATGAGATTTCTTAAAATGTTTTGGGGGACAAATTATCTTTATATTAAGATATCTTTAAAAAAAGAGTAATGCTTGAGAGAAGTAATTGTAGCAGTGCACACTTTGTACTTACTGCATGGCTGCTTGTAGTTGATTGTTTCCAACACTCACTTGGGAAGATATGTGGTTTAGATAATATCATATCATGTGTACAAAATGAATGCTTTCAATAATAACTTCTATCTATATTTATTCTTAAAAAAACCACATACTAAAACATATTTTTAAAAAATTATCACCCCCAACCACCCACGTAGGTCCGCCCTGCTCACAACCACAACTACATTTTGAAGCCAAGGGCCAAAGATTATGCCACATTTTTTTATATTAAGGAATAAAACTACCAATTATTCCACAATGTACATTGTAAAGAATTAACTATACGCATTCTAACAGAAGATTAATGATGCAACGTCAGTAGACTCAGTACGAGTACTCTAGCTTCCTTTTCATCATTCTACATACCGGTGGCGCCATAATGAATGCACTGGGACTGAAAACACAGAATTAATTAAAGAACATTGTCTTATAAACTTTAAAAAAAAAATTATCAAAATGTGATATTTGGAACGAATAATTAATCATAGATATAGTCATAAGTTGCATTTCTTTTTAAAAAAAAAAATAAATTAAATTTATTATTAAAAAAATTAAAATTTTCATGTAAATTTTATATATATTTATTTCTTAAAGAATTAAGTGCGGGACACTTGCAAGGGAAGATATTAGCAGTAGAGATGCACGCTGATCATCGTCTTTCAAGATGTTATAGCTAGCGTATAGCTTGGGTCTAGAATCTAGATGAGTATATATCGATTGATCAACTGCCATGGACTTCATGATTTATAGATAAGAAAAGATATATATGATAATTGTAAGAAATTTTAAGGGCCAATTATATGCAGCAGAATATATTGTAAAGAATCAATTATGACTTGTTCATGTATATATTAAAGGAATTAATTAATATCAAGTAGCTAGCTAGAAATTTAAGATAATTAATACATCAAAATTAATTAGGATCGTCTAGTGATCTATCCATCGGTCTTTATCTCTATCACTGATCTTTATAATTAGAAAAATTGTTTTCATCAGTCACTATTCAGTACTCCATGTACCTTATGAAAAACACATTCACTACACTCTATGGAAAAAAAATAAAAAAAATAAATTCCACATCATATGTAGACCGGGATATGTGATGTGAACAATTGCTGATTTGTAACAAAACTCTTATAATTATATGTGTGTGAGACGATTGTGTTTTGGAATAAAAATCCATCTATATTATTATATGTGGGCCGGCCAGTACTCTAATTAATATAAGATCGACTACTACTAGACTTGTTATACATGAATAATAATATATTTCGCTATATACCCTTTAATAATTTAATTGAACCCTCAAAATTACTGCAAAGATCGACTAGTTATTAGTTAATCAATGGGCATGCATTGATCAGTAATATTAAGTTAAATGGGCGACTTACGTACCTAACATGCAATCTGATCAGATATATATGTTGTTTAAATTAAGGAGTAATTTTTGCTCTCCAAACTCCAGATCACTATATATAGGGACGACGTCACTCCACACATGCATATTTGAAGTGCTTTAATTTCATGATTGGCACTTAATTAATTAATTAAGATGATCATGAATTAATGGGAATTGAACTGGAAAAACAGCTTCTACCTTTGCTAATTTCAGACATTAATTGGATTAATCGATTATATATATATATATATATATATATATATATATATATGCATGCATGATGAGTAAGATGCATGAGGAGCAAATTAATTAAAAGCCAATTGAAGGAAGGAAGCTGGAAGCATATATATATATAAAAGGCAGATAGCGTAGGCAGGGGTGGTGTATTGGTTGAAACAAACCGTTTAAATGTAACGGCTAGATAGCTGGTGGGCTCTCACATATGATCTCACGTACGTGCTAATTCCAACCAGGCCAGGCCAGTACGTACTTGATCTTTTAGAGAATTAAGGAATTTGGGATTGAACACCTACGTACGTATATTGAACAGACTCCGTTGGCCTCCATTACTCTTCCAGCTCCCTCCATCTTTACTACTATACAATCATGATGATATATGATCAGTTGCTTCACGTCACCAAATGGCTCCACCCGCGCTCTCATGATCTCTTTCCAAATTAAGCCATATCAATTGCGCCTGCGTCTCTCTTATGCAGAGATCAAACGTCGAAGTACAGCTGATCAAGTGATTGGCCGGTTCGGTAGTTAATTTTATCGTTAATAACTGCATGACCCTTTTTGAAGCTGCATGCATGTGTATTATATATATGTTAATGTTAAACAAACTCAAGGAAATCCCGCCCGATCACTTATTAGTAAATCTCGTGGAAAGCATGCAAACATATTAGAAGTTAGCAAGCTAGCTAGCACATGACCAATACTTTCCAGTTTTCCTACACAAGTTTAAGAATAATTGGTAGCAAATTGACATGTTTTTTGGTAATATATACAGCAGCTTATAATAGCGTGTAGGGTTCGGCTAGAGAGACCCATTTGGTAAAATGGCTACCAAAAGTGGCTAGCTAGTGATGAAACTTCAAGATCGATAGGTTTCGGAGAACCAATGAATGCCAGAAATAAAACACTCCAAAAATGGCCATAATTAATCATTAATGAGCTTCCCAGCTCATCATGATGATCTACTTCTACCCCCATTAAATTATTTTATCATAGTTTTTGCTTAACAGCTCAAAAAACCAAATAATATTAATTGTACCCAAAAGCAACTGATCATCTCTTGGCGTCCACCATCTTCTAAACCTTTCCATCTCATACCTATAAATACGCACCCAATACCAAGACTCATGACAAGCAGCTAGCTGATCTTTTGTACGTACGTGGTGCCGGCAGAATCCACAGCTAGCCTAGCTGATCGATCCCCTGCCGGACACCCTGGTCACGAACCAAAAGGGTTGGCTTCCCAGCAAGAATGGCAACGACCCATGTTGATCATCACGTGATGTCTTTTGTTTTCGGCCTTCTTGGTACGTATAGCCACTTTTTCTCCCGTCCCAAACATCTCTTGAGTTCTTATATACTAATTTCAAGGTCTCATGTCATTTTTGGTATCTCATTTTATGCAGGTAACATCGTGTCATTCCTCGTATATCTAGCCCCAGCGTAAGTAATATTTACTCTCCAAATGTATATGCATTTTTCAGCTATGAAGCCAATCGAATCATTAGTTTCCATTTTAATCGTTTGCTATTTAATTTGTCTGCCAGGCCAACCTTTTACAGGATATACAGGAAAAAATCAACACAAGGATTCCAATCGCTGCCTTATTCAGTAGCACTATTTAGCGCGATGCTGACGCTTTACTATGCCTTGCTGAAGAAGAATGCATTTATGCTCATCAACATCAACTCCATCGGCGGTGCCATTGAATCCATTTACCTCGTCTTGTTCATGATATATGCACCAGGGAGAGCTAGGGTAACGTACTTACAATTAATCTTTCTTAATCTGTTTTCTTTTTAATTAATTGGTTGCATGCAGCTAGTTTATTTAATTAACTTGATAAATCAAAACCGTTTCCTCTTTCCGCAGATATATACCGCAAAGCTGCTTATCTTGTTTAACGTAGGGCTTTTGGGCTTGATCATACTCTGTACATCCCTCATTCGAGAAAGTTCGCTGCGGCTCACAGCTGTTGGATGGACTTGTGCGATTTGTTCTGTTTGTGTATTTGCTGCTCCTCTCAGTGTCATGGTAATTCATTGTTTTCGCAGGTTGATCTAAAATCATATATACAAACTCTAAATATACAAATCTCTCACCAGTCTTTTATAAAAAAATAGACATCACCATAAAAAGCGTGAAAAACTCAAGTTTTTTTAGTAGAGTTCAATTTTTTACAAGAGCCAGCTTGTACAAGACTTGTGCATTTGAGACTTATTCGTAGCATTATTCTATAATTATTAGACTTGGATTGTTGACCCTAGCTAGGTTTACATTTTATTGGGTAAGTAATTCTCTGTTTTTTTTTTTTTTTTTTTTTGTCCATTTTCAGAGGCTGGTTATACAAACAAAGAGCGTGGAATTCATGCCATTTTCACTATCATTCTTCTTGACAATCTGTGCTACGATGTGGTTCTCCTATGGTCTATTAATAAAGGATCTCTTCATAGCGGTAAAGTTCGAGTATTTCCGGATCAATCCCCCTTTGTAGCTAGAAATTATTAAAACTAAGCAAATATAAAATTAATATATTTAATTGTACACTGCTTATATTCTTACAAGTTTATGCGATATAGACCGGCCTTTTTGTTCTGTTTTCAGACACCAAACATACTAGGTTTCATATTCGGGATGGCTCAGATGATACTGTACATCATTTACATGGATAGGCCGAAAGATCTAATCTTTCCAGAAATGAACATCCAATTAGATGTACCAAGTGGCCCTGCTACTACAGCAAATGAACATGAGCTCCAGTTGAGCACAACACAGACAACAGAGATTATTATCCATATTCAAACGGAAGACACAACACAGAATATTAGTATTATTG
The DNA here is from genome assembly GCF_004785595.1 of Juglans microcarpa x Juglans regia. Classification (NCBI taxonomy): domain Eukaryota; kingdom Viridiplantae; phylum Streptophyta; class Magnoliopsida; order Fagales; family Juglandaceae; genus Juglans; species Juglans microcarpa x Juglans regia. The sequence continues at coordinate 22,230,197 of NC_054600.1, read as the reverse complement.
GAGGGTCCGGCGCCGGTACTACTGCACCTCCTATTGAGCCAAGTGATCATGAATCCAATAATAAATGAGACAGACGTACATGCAGCGTGTCTTGTACGTCAAAGGAGATGATGATCAGATGCAGATTGAGGAAAGCAAGAGGTAGCTTGATCTATCTAGTGCTCTTGAGAAGGAGTTGGATCGACACAAGGAAAAATAACACCGTTGTTGTTTGGTTTTTTCCTTAAAAGAGTTTCATTAATATTGGTGTAGCCCAATAAATAGGAATAAATTAATGCATGCGGGTGTATTTGTTGCAGATAAATAGACATGATGATCATATACACTTAATTTCGTGTTCCATTAATTTGTTGCATTTGTGTTGAAACTTAGATCAACTTCTTCATCAACTAATAATAATTAACAGTTTCTTTGAAGAAATTCGAAGGATGAAACTAAAATGATCAACCAAAAGACGAACTGATCAATATGATCAATTGCCAATTAATATATATGAATTTCATGGCTATTAATTATTACAATTCCCTTTTGTGGGTTACAAGGAGATCTAAAATGAGAAATTGCATTCAGTTTATTACTTCTTGTCCATATCAATCACTCCAATTTCGCGAAGGAAACGTACAATATATATATACATATATATATACATATATATATATATATATTCCTTTTTAGATATTGACAGACTCTTCATCTACCAATCAATACCAAAAAGCTATAGAAAACAAAATACGGACATATACGATGTTTCAGCTTCTAGTTTAATTAAATAAAACAGTTCTTTATCTTCTATCCGGAGTTGGTGTAAAGTTGGGTTGCACAGCAACGAATAGAAATATTACACATCTACTTTCCTTTAGTTTCTGAAATAAAAGCAGAAATATTACCTCACTTTAGTTGCTCAAGTGAAAGCACTGCACGGAAACATCATGAACGAAGGGTTTACGCCCAAATAGCTTTCTACATCCTTCCCAATACATCCAACCTTACAGTCACTACTGGATTCCTTACTTAGTACTGACATTATTTTTCTTGTCGATACTGCAAACTCATTTAGTATTTCGATGAGTTTTTTCTAAATTTTTGTTACCCCCTCTATATCTACAAAGAAAACTCATCTTTTAGAATAAGAAGCTCATTTGTAAGCTTGGTTACAATCCACCTATTCCCCTCCTTTTTTACACTCGTCAATGCATGTTTTACATCCAATTCTTGTTTCAGCTGGCTCGGGAATTGATCTTTCTTTCATCTTATAACTTTGACGACGAAACCCTTCCCTTCAACAAATATATTCAATGCCAACTAATGATATATCCACCTTTGACAATCAAGTGTGATTTGTTCGAATGGAAAAATCCATTCGCCTTGCATATGCCTTGTAACAAGTGAGCGCATCTTCTACATCATCAAAATACATACTAAGGCATGGCTCAGATAGACAGCTAAATGAAGAAGACATGACAATTGGTTGACTACAAACATTCTTGGGCATATTCACACCATGTTCTTCTGTAATCTCTACATCAGTTTCTATCTCTTCTATTATTGCAACTTCTTCACTATCACTGTCCATCTTCTACAAGAAAATGAATATAATTCAAATTCATAAATAATAAGCATGCAATAGCTAAAAACATAAAACATTAAAACAAATGATGGCATTAAATACATTGCTCTACATTTTGCTCTTTTATTTTTTTGTTTTGATGAATTACTATATCACTTAATCATGCATCAACATATATACCTTAGTTGCTTTATAAAAAAAAAAAAAAATATATATATATATATATATATATATATATATATATATACCTTAGTTGATTGGTTAAATAAAAAATGTGAAATAAAATAATCCACAGTTTCCTTCTGGCTTTCAGCTTTCCACCCAATCACTAAACCTGATTTAAAAAATGTTGAATGGAAATTAAGTGAGACACATCTATAGGTGGAGTTAACTTAGCTGAGAACGGGCAACCAATGGTGTGTATTACTTTAAAAGTGAACAGTGAAAGGGTCGAAGAAATCATCAGCAATAGAGAGACGGCATCCACCAGACCAAAATGAGTGTGAAAGGAGCCCCAGTCCTACAATCTATTTACTCGTACAAATTGCTCATTAGAGTAAAGCAAATAAATTTAAAAATTACCACAAATGATACCTGGACTATGGGTGTGGAAGGGACATTTAGGTCCATTGGTAATAAGCCCACGACTAGAAGACGAGTTCAGACTATGGGCCCAAGACTGGGGGACGCACTGTCCAAGAACTCATGTGAGCCATGGGCCTAACCGTGTGATATGATAACGCTGCTAGATCAGGGTAGTTATCTCATCTACTTATTACGGAATAACTAGTGCCAATTTATATCATCAGCACCTCTATAAATAACACCCAAAGGTAACAGATAATGCACTTTTACTTATATACTCATATTGACATTGCGCTTCTCTAACTTAGGCATCAGAGTTCCTCTAGACATCCAATGCCACCCTTTCATCTGTTATAGATTTTCTGTGCAGTTGGTGGTGTGAAACACGTCATTTACAGTTGCTCTGTCTATGGGATCTCTACAAACTTCAACATGATTCTCACATGCCAACTACTACGCGATCTCAGGCAACCCGTGATCAAAAGATGAATGTGGCGAAGGTAGAATCAAGGCTGACAGAAGCCGAGGAGAAGTTAAGAAAGGTTGTGACGGTTGTAGGGCAATTACAAAAGGAGAATGAAGAGTTGAAATGGCAGAACACCACCACACCACCTGTCTAGAATGGTCAAGTGGAAAGAGATGCACACAGTGCAGGAGGCATGAACAGTGAAGAGCTAGAAAAGAATAGGTTACATGACGATCTACGTAACATCGTTATCAAGTATGAGGAGATGGCAAGAAGGATGGGAGGGTCCTCTTCCGTGGAACAGCTGCTTAACCAAACCGACCTTCCCTACATCGAGGAAGTAATGGCAGTACTCCTCTCACCCAAGTTTAAGGTTCCTTAGATCAACATCTATGACGGGTCGCAGAACCCTATAAATCACCTGGAGAACTTCAAAGTGCACATGAATCTCCAAGGCTTTCTCGGAGAGGTGGCTTTTCGAGCTTTCCCATTAACGTTAAAGGGAATAAATAACACGGGGTTGGTTCGAGACTTTACATCCAAGATCCATTAGCAGTTTGAAGTTAGTCAAGCAGTTCCTAACGCAGTTCATGGTGAGTAGGAGGCACTAAAGACCAGCCACCTATCTGCTTACCATCAAACAAAGAGGAGGAGAGAGCCTGGAAGCATATCTAACCCTCTTCAACAGGGAGAAGTTGGCCACGGATGATCAAGATAAAAAGATCACACTAGCTGCCCTCCTGGGGAGCATATGGCCTCAAAGCCCATTCATGGTTGAGCTGGCCAGGAGGACCCCCTCTACCTTGAGGGAGTTCATGGATAGGACAGACAATTTTGTCAATACTAAGGACACGTTGCAGGCTCTTTTAGAGCCTAGAAAACAGGAAGTGCAAAGCCGAAGACAAGGAACTCAAACGGCTCCAAAGATAAAAAGACCAGGCAGGGTCATCAAGATGGGAGGCGTGAAAGATACTACAATTAACGAGAACAGAGGCACCACCTCATCTACAATAATCTAAGTGTACAAGAAAACGACCAGGTGGCAATTAGGGAGGAAGCACACCCACCGATGAGAGGGCAACATTATTGTAAGTACCACAAGTCGGACACTCATTAGATAGAAGATTGTTTAATGTTGAAAAAGAGGGTTGCCAACCTAGCAGGAAGCGGGGAGCTCAAACGAATGTTGGTCAAGTATATCAAGCCTATGAGAAGAGAAGGTCGTCAACGTGAACCCAGACGAAGCAGAAGTCCCAAACGACAAAAACTGGAGAGAGAGAGAGAGAGAGAGAGAGAATAGAGACACAACACCCCTCAGTAGCCACGTGATTGAGACCAAGCTCCTTTTGGAGAAATTCGCACTATAGCAAAAGGGTTCACCGGCCTGGGTGCAACAGCGTGCAGCAGAAAAGCTCGTGCTCACCGAGCAAGATATCATGAGGTGTATATGACATATAAGCCTCCCAAACAAGAGATAAAGGAGTCTGATCAGTAATATTGCGTTGAAGGGAGGAATGACATGACTAGAGCTGCTGCAATCTAATGTGGTGGGGTCTTCTGGAATAAAATTGAGACGCTTACGTGGCACATATTAATTAGAGGGTGTCAATTCAACAATGGTTTTCTTTAAATAAAAATATCAAAAGCATTTTTGTATTGGGTTTTGTAAAGATTGTTTTGGTTTTTATTTTTTGTACTTTTTAATAGAACTAGGTCAAAGCAACGTGCAAAGCACGTTTGCCTAGTTAGATCAAACAATTGTTTTACAAAAATAATATGTTATTTTTCAAAATTTGTAAAAATAGTTGATAGTATATATAGCTTAGAAGACATTACTTCAACTTTTATACAAGTAATATAATTAATAGAATATTACAAATGAACTTTAACAAACAAATAAACTACTACAATCAATACTTTAACAAGATGATTGAGTTTGCATCATCAAGATGATGGTATTTAATGGCGTGTTTTGGGCCAAATGAGATTTATTTTCCTTTTTTCCTATATATTTTCGCTTTGCATTATATTTTGCTGGATAACTGTATAACCTCGTTGAGGATATTTCACTGCTGTGGTTTTGTTTATAGAATTCTGGTACTTATAATTACTAAGTTGTGAAATTTATTTTCTTATTTTAATGTACTTTTTATTATTATTATTATTATTATTATTATTATTATTGAACCCTTCTTTTTTGAACTAGGCTTGTTTTAGTGTGTTTTATTCTCTTTTGGGCCCAGCCCATTCGGATTTGAAGCCTAGCCCGTAGCTTGCAGCCCAGTCCTCCATTTCTCTCTAAACGACGTCGTTTTGGCCATAGCCCATGGGGCTTTATTTCTTTTCCTCCTGCGCGCCGTTCGCTTCTTCTTCTTCTTCTTCTTCTTCTTCTTCTTCTTCTTCTTCTTCTTCTTCTTCTTCAGTTTCATCTTTCTTTCGAAATCTCAATCCTCATCTTCTTTGACTTCGGCCTCAACTACGGTCTCCACCATGAGTTGACACATAGCTATGCCTATCTATCTTAGGGGACCTCTATTATGACTTTCCGTTGACTAAAATACAAAAGCTAGAAAGTCTTTATTTCTTTCTCTGATCTACGACCACCCTTCTTTCTCTCAATCTTTTCGGGATTCCATGTCTGCTCTATCCAACTTGGTGCTTTCCTTTATATCAGTTTGGAATCGAGATCGTCTTTTATTTTCTTTCTCGAGGCTTGACCGTTTTTAGATCCTTCCATCCAAATAGTAAATAGGTTGCTAGAAGATCTCAGGCTTAAGAAAGTCAAATATGGATTCCCAAACCCCCATTTCTAGCGGACTTCGATCTTTATTATGGTATGGCTTGACTTCCATACCGATTACTTTTGATTTCCTTTACTTTCTCTTCTCATTTTCATTTTCATTTATCTTTACTTTTGCTGGCCTTTCTCCACATGCTGAAAAGTAAGTGTGCAAGTGAAGAAGTACTGTTGTGTTGAGTCAGAAATTAACGGGAAAAATAGGATTTAAATACTTGCCATTAACTTTAATGAAAAAAAAATGTTAAAACAAGAAATTTCGTCTCACAGACACTTTATATATATATAAAGATATATATATTATATATATACACTTTTGCTTTAAAAGTGGAGTTTGAGCCCGCAGATTCAATACGAAAAGGCAAGCCCATCATGTTGGTAATATCTGGTAAAATAAAACATCTTGCCAGAAAATGGTGGTATCCAGTGTTTTAAATTTTGTACCGTACTGGCCAGTACGGTCGAAATTTTTCGTTTCGGCCGTCTGACCGATACAAGTACTATACATATTCCGTACCGGCCAAAACACCGGCCGATATTTCGGCCTGTGTTTTTTTTTTTATTATTTTTTCAAACTACAAGCTTATTTTTTTAACCCCTTATTCAGAATAGACTATTTATAATTTATATATATGTATTTATATATAATTTATTTATATATAGACTATTATCTTGGAATATAATTTTTATATATATTTATATATATAATTTATTTATATATCGACTATCCCGAAACGTTATCCTGAAACGTTATCTCGAAACGCTATCCCGAAACGGTATCGGTACTGAAATATTTCGTTCCACTATCTTGACCGGTATAACGTCTGGTATGGTATTCAAAACATTGGTGGTATCTCAATAGAGATTAATTGTATTAGATCAAGTTAAAGACTTGCCGTTAAATTTAACCCAAAAAGAAAAAAGAAAAAAATGTTAAAATAAGAATTTCCGTCTCATACACACTTTATATATAAATATATATATATAAATGATTTGATGAAAAATTGAAAAGTTAAATTTTTTTTTTTTTTAATTTGAAAGTTGTATGGATTGTGGAAATTGGAAAATATTCTTTTTGAAAAGTTCACTAAACGAAGGCAAAAGTTAGTGATGCCATTAAAGTCTCGGGCAGCATTGATTGACAAGTCTCTAATTTCACCAACCCTCCACTGAATAACCGATAACAACCCCGCTAATAATTAATAAATATATTCGCTTTCGGGGATATATTGTCCCTAATAATTAATAAATAAATAATTTAATGAATATTGGTGTGTACGAATTGTTTAGTGCGAAATTTAGAATTAAGCTCTCATATATATTAAAATTTAGAAAAATTATATTCAACAGTTTTATATCGTACACTTATTTTTATTTTTTATATTTTTTTCCTTCAACAGATGTATGATGTAGGTATTAAAAGACTGCTAAGTGGAATAACTCTAAAACTTATAACATTAGCTAGTGAGATAAAAATGTGTGCCACTTTAGTTTTTCCCGAGCTAGTGGTGGCGCAACCGCTTTAACCCAATCTTCTGCCGATGCCTTCACTCGACTCGATTAAATACACTTGGCTCTACCTTAACTCTACTCCACAACTTATGCGGCGGTTGATCCATCCGCCGTCTTCCTTCCCTCCGGCGTAAACCTAAAGTTACATCATCAACTTATAAATATATCTTTTCCAAGTATGTAGTTTGAAAAATATAAAGATGAGTTTGAATTTCATATATATGTAATTCTCAAATAATAATAACAAAGTTGTAAATTAAATCATTTTCTAATAATAAAACACATGCAATTCCAATAAAGAGAAACCTCTTCTTAAAAAAATGGAGAGAAAAACCGAATAGGATCTCCCAACTCAGATTTGTCACCCCTCTCCACCGCCTCTGTTTCTCTCCGATAGTGGGTTGAGACCTCAACAACAGCAAGAATTACGGTATACCCAGTTTCAAAGAAACGAAACATGAACAGAAAGAGAATGCCAAGGACTGAGACAGAGGCTCTTAATCAGTCAAAGAAGGAAATAAAAGAGAAGAGGCCGAAGCTAGGAGGAAGGCTGCCAGGTAAAAGATGCTCAAGAAGACGGGAGGGAGGCTGGGCCACCCTGTTATGAAGCACGGGATCGACCTTCTTATGGAGACTATTCAAAATTCTACCAAAAACTGATTGAAAATATTCTATCTTTTGCAGTCCAATAAACCCCAAAAAAAAAAAAATACCCTTCTTCCCCTGCCCCTCTACCCCTTTTCCTTTTCCTTCGTTAATTGAACAATTGATGAGAAAAAATAGGATTTCAAATGGGAGAGAAGCTGCAGATCTGTATTCAAACTGTTCTGTAGTGGTTCGATTCATCACTATCATATGTTAAGTGAGCATTTAATCCATTCCATGATGCTGTATATATACATATATTCTATTGTTAGTCTCTGTTCTGCTCAAAGCAGTCCTGATACCTGATGCTTTATGTGCTGTCTTCCATCGTCCATAAATCGCAACGTGTTTCGGGGGAATATGGTATCCCTCTCTCTCCAGAAGACCAAGAACTTAATCTCCTCATTGAGTGCGTTAATCTATATAAATATATATATATATATATATATATATATTTATAATATCATTACAACATCAAATTAAAACAGGTTTAAACGGATGATAATTATGCTAATTATAAAAACTTTCTATTAAATTGATAGTAGTGCTTTTTGTGGTAAAACATTGCAGCAGTATCCTTGCCATGAAGAATATCATCATTAAAATTAAACCAGCTATCATATACGATTCATCAAGGTCATAACACAAAAACTAAACCAAGAAAGTTCAGACAGCTTGGAGAGAAGTGAACTCAGACAGCCAAGAAACACGCTAGCTTGGGCGAGGACGATGTCTGGCCAAGAACGCTAGCTAGCTGTCAATGATAGCGATAAACAGCAACTACAGCCCGGCGTGGAGGTGGAGTCATGCAGATGATCATGAGAGTAATAGCTATCACCAAGGCCACGAGCAGTCCCGAGAGATCCGGACCACCACCTTCTAACTCCGAGCAAACTAGCTTTCCCATCGTCACCAAATTAACTCTTCAAACACGAACCTCCTCCAGTAGTCCCTTCTCTTCCGATCGAGAAGAAACCAAGTCTCAGAAATATGATGGGGATTGTTCTATCTGCTGAAAATCAAGTCAGACTTTGGGGGAAAAAAAAAAATTACTTGATTTTCACGTTCATTTAATTTGAACATTCTCGGAACGCATCTATTTTCCGCTCACTTTAATTACTATGATGTTTCTCGGAACATTACTTCCAATGACTTCCAGTATGCTCCAATGAGAAGAGAGGAAGACCATTGACATAAGCTGATTGCTAACTTGTTTGCATGCTATAATTTTCTATATGACCAAGTGAGATTTTCCAGTGGACGGTGGCCTTTAATTTTTGAAAAGATTTTACGTCCAAATCAGAACCACGCGGATTGCCAACTCTTCTGGAATAGACCTAATTAATTTGTAATAATCTGTGGACGAACAAATCCTTTAAAAAAAAAAAATAAAGGTCCTATAAAATTTTTTGGAATAATTATACGTACAACCGTGAAGTATTGCATAAACACCGCATAATCTCTTTGAAAATGATTGAAGTCTATTATTAAAAAATTAATTTTTTTCATATGAATCTCATATTTTATTTATTTTTTTTAAAATGATTACACGATGATGATTGGACAATTATAAATATATTTTCTCAATTTTTTATAATAGTTCCTTTTTGGCATAAAAAAAAGTTGAGCCCAAAGCCACCCAGATGGGCTGCTTAGCTGCCCAAACTCTGAGAGCAGGGACAAAAGCTTGTGTCTTTCTTTGTTTCTTTCCTTTCTGGAATCAAAGTGAAAGAAAACCTGTAGATTTCATGCCTCGCATCTGAGGCGACAATGGTATAAGAGCCATAACTCCTGGCAGGCCCCAAATACAGACACCTTCAGGGACAGGAATCATAATACATGCACTCTGCCCACCACGACAACGAAATGTAATAGAGGAAGACCCACATAGCTACAGATACAAACTGAAAGCTCCATACATTTGTAAGGGATATCAGAATATTTACTGCATGTGTTTGATTTCAACTATTCTGAATTTGAACATTCATTCTAAAGAGTTAACCATGGCAGATTGTCAAGTAGAATTTGGTCCTGCTCAGGGTAGGAAGAGTGCTAAGATGGAAACAGATCGAACTCTGAAGTGGAAGGAAACAGAATCATTCAAAAACTCTTGTATCAGTAACAGTGATGTATTGGGTATATTAATAAAGGGGATTAATACATAAGTTTCTTTCTTTCCATGCTATCCTCATACCATAATCATTGTAACTCTGAAGTTAGGAGGAAGCCACAATCATGATGCACATATCAGTCCCAGAACCCCATTTGAGATTTGATGAGATTCATACTGCAATTCCCACTTAGGATTAATAGTCACTGGCTTGGTAATTGGTACCAAAGGTCTGGGGCCATCCATAAACTGAACCATTTGCAACTTTAACTCATGAACCCTTGTAACTTTATAACACAAGCATGAATAAGTAATTGTAATATCATAATGAATGTGGGGTAAAAGAATAAAACCAGAGTGATGAAATCAGCAAAAGAAATCATAATAATAGTTACAAGTAGAGAATATAAATGATGATCATCATCATCAACATAAAACGTGCGACCATCATCAACCAATAAAATGTCTGCAATTTGATTATGCCATCCACTTTCACACACAGGTCCCCTCTCTTTCAGCTCTCCTTTTTTTCTTTTTTCTTTTTTTCTTTTTTGGGTTTTGTTGAGTCAGTCTGGTGGGGTGTCTGTGTTATGTTATTGTCTGTCTTCCTGTCCTGCTATCTTTTTGTTCTTGTTTTTCTTTTCATTTTCACAAATTTATGGGAAATAAATTTATTTTTATATTTTTTTAATTCCCTGCGATACCTGAGTCCAAATTAGAAAATAACTATTTAGAAAGGGTTATTTGACACACTCAACACCTCATGGATCTCACATTAATAAAAGAAGTATCAATTTTTTATTTTTTTTTATAATTATAATGAATTTCACTATAAATCGTATTGACGCACAATATTCATTAATGACAAAACTCAATTAAATAGATAATAAAAAAAGATAGCATAGCTATCATATATACGAATCTGAAATTTATTCTTATTTGTTAAAATAATAAATACTACTAACCCAAAGAGTTGGCCAAGTGATAAGGTTTTGATCTTGGAGTATCATTCATTTCAAGATCTAAGATTTAACATTTCATGAGTGTAAATAATTTTTTAAAATCGAGATTTACTCTGCAGAGATAAAGTCAAGAGGTTTCAGACCAAAAAAATATATATATAATAATAATAATAAAATAATACTACATCAGTAAGACAAGAATATACCTATTCCATATTCAAACTTAGAGAGAGAGAGAGAGAGCTCAAGGCTGCTGGGTCATTTTACCAGGTGGTGGTGTAGAAAAAGCAAAGCGTGAATGTAGCAAAAAGTTGTGGACACCATCCAATGTCACCGAATCTATCACGTGGCTCTCCAGTCGAGGTCTCTCTCTCTCTCCAACGAAGTCGAACCAAATAAAAGTGAAAGTTACCATTCCTTAGAACATTTTCCAGAGGTTATGAAACTGACAGTGAAATTGCTGGGGCTGGCTGCAAGTTCATTACCTGATTGTCCTCCTCCGTAAGTCACTCCACATATTGCTGGAGACTGGAGAGACAAAGCTCTTGCTTGATGATCAGATATTCGTAAAAATTAATGTGCAATGTCTTAAAAGCTTGTTTGAAGTACCACAAAGAGAGACAGAGAGAGAGAGAGCGAGTCAGACAGAGGCTTGAAATACCTCAACTCCCCATCTTTATATCCCTTTTTCCTGCAGTGCAAAAACTTTGATAACAATGTTATCTTCCCCAACTCTCCCTATTATTAGCTTTCCCCAGGAGATACAACTCTTCTAGGCTTCCCTGCTTGTCCCCCCATTTTCAAGCTTTTGCAGGAAATCATCTTTTCTAATTTTATCTCATTTCATTTTATCATTATAATTTTTTTAAATTCTCACACAAAATATAATAAACAATTCAACTTTTTTAAATCTTGAAATAATAATATTTTATTTAACTTATCTAAAATCATCTCATCTTATATCAATATCCAATCATAATTGTACAATCTGAACAACCATTCCCCTCTTACTAAACTAATTTTTTTATCACCATTTCTTTCATATTTTCTCGTTCTTTTTCGGACGTAACAAAAAGAAACTCAGAAAGAGCAACCTATGATATTAGCTACAGATTGGCTAGCAGCCCCTTCACTTTTTAAGCTACTTTCCCTGTTTTCCCATTCTTTTTTCTACACTTTTGAAATTTCTTCTCCCACATGTACAACTTACTTAAGAGGACACAGCACTGACGAGCAAGAACCATACGTTAAGTCCAGTGTCCACTGTTATTGACAAGAATTTTGGCAATCATGGGTAATCATCATAGAACAGGTACACGTGTTCTCACATGCCTTTGAACAGTCATAAATGAACGATCCAATCTTTTAGATGTCTTAAACCTACACAGGCTTCACCCACAAACACGAGACAAGCATCTTCTCCATTACACAGAAACGAGAAGGGATACAAATGTATCATATCCAATTCGCCTAAGAACCGGACAAAAGAAATGGAGGAATAAAAAGTTAGAAGTGGTAAAAACCTGAGAAGTGGAGGTTTGCATTGGGAAAGGAGAACGGTTTGCAGGTAATTTCGACCGTTATGAACCGTGTGTTGACAATGTCACCACAAAATTTATTGTCTATGCTTTTAGACAATGGGCAAGGTCCAAGAGTAAGTGTTGAAGACAGTAGATACCACGGGATTGTCAGCATTGTGACTACCACGGGAAATACATGCACTGGGATTTTCTCATACAATACCGCAGTTAAAGCAAGAGAGAACATGATTCACAACTCATCACATTACTATTCATTACTATTCATCAACTTTAACTCACAAATCTCACTACTATTCACAACTCATCTCAACTTATCTTCAAATCTATTCGACTTCTTAATAAAGAAACTAGAAACACAATGAATACAGTAACCACTACTACTTCAAATAGTTCTATGTAAAGAAGGAAAAAATTTGTCTAAAACAAATAAATGGGATGTATTGGGACATAAAATCTTATTTCTTCAGAAGGCTAGAATTGATACAACTTAAGTCCACATAATAATTACCTCCTGATTAAAACAGGGAAAATATGAATCCATAAACATGCAAGCAAAAGTCTGCCCAATTGGTGAACCCCTAAAAAATACGATCTTCTCTAATTAGATAAAACATACAACAGCAATAGTCTTGACATATTTATTATTACTAATTGGTATTTCATAGCTCAGCCAAGCTTAAAATTAGTGGCAATCGAGCCCTTGAGCCTCTGTATACCCTCCTCCCAATCTTTTGCTTGCACACCAATTTGGGCTGCAATTATATCAATCTACTACGTTAAAGGCAAAACAATTGGGTACCATATAGAGCATGTACCTGCCATACCCATTTACATGTTCAAGGGGCCACTTGATTACTGGGGATAAAAATACATGGGGAGAACTGTCAAGAAAGCCTCAATGCAGGATTTTCAGCCATTGTCCAAACAAATCCAGGCATGTCAAACCTTGGCCCAGAAACTGTCCTATATATGTAAAGCTTCTCAATGGGGCAGCTTTCTGGTCTTGACTCTGGGGGGGACCTCTCATCAATAACCTCAACATTAAGCCCTGGCATCTTCTGACCAAGCAGCTTACATGCTCCGAAACTTACAGAGCAAGAAGACATCCAAAGGGATCGCATTGTCTCCAGCTTCGCAGCATTGGCCAAAAGAGCCTTGTCACCAAAGGGACAGTCCCTAATCTCCAGCTTCCTAAGATTTTCACAACCAGACAGTATGTGATGGAGTCCCAGATCACTTTCTCCAGCAAAAGCCACGGAGAGCATCTCTAGTTTTTTGGCATGTGTCCCAATGTACTGAAACACACGATCGGTGAGAAGACCGGAGACGGAAAGACGTCGTAGATCCTTGCAGTGCTCCACAATGGCTCCAAATCCCACATCAAGTGGTTGAAGGGTAAGGTAATCGGGAGTATGGGGCTCAATGATACAAAGACGAAACCTGGTCATGTTTGGTCGATTCCTGGCAATAGTTATTAAGGCAGCATTAGACATTTGCCGGCAGAAGTAGAGAACCGACTGGAGCTTAGGACAGCCTTCAGAAACAGAAACAAGGCCCTGTTCTGTCAATCCCACATTTGGTTCTGGTCCAAACGGATCAGATGGAAATACCCTCAATTCCCGTAGATCCTTGCAAGATGCTGCAAGGGCATCAAGGCCAGCATCTTCAATGTAATCCAGAACCTGCAGTCATGCCCTCAAAAATAGACATAAAATGAATAAGCAGCAGGAACAGATTTGTGCTCATCACTCAAAATAAAATAAAAAATAAGCAAGATCAAAACTAGACAAACAAAACACATTGAAGAAAAAATCCATTAAATCAGATATATATACCCATAAGCGCTGCAAGTTCTGACATTGGTTAACTAGCTTGATAAGCTCAGGGCTCTGGATGGTAGCATAGCTCAAGTTCAATGATGTTAACTTAGAGCAGATAGGATAAACAGCTGGAAGATAGCCTGGAACTACGTCCCAAAAACCAGACAGGCTCTTAAGTTCCTTGCATCCAGAGAAAGCTCCTGATAGGTTTGAGAATACATCAGGTCGCAACTCAGATGAGTATGCCCCCGTGCCCAACTCAACAAGCTGAGGCGCCCGACGAAGTAGGTTTGCAAGCTTGTCGAGGGGCACCGCACGGTTGAGCCGCAGAGTCCTCAGGTTGGGGCACCTACCCACCAGGCGCTCCAAGGCAGAGAAACTCACCTCACACCCTAAGCAGGCAATGTTAAGGGACACCAATGAGGTGTAGTTATCAGGGAAATGACTCAGCCAGTGCCCACTCAGGTCTTCCACTTCACTTTCCCGCAAGTCCAGTTCTCTCAAATTCCTGCAGAGCACCAACAAGCCAATTGCAAAAATGAGTACCTTGGAACGGCTTCCACTCTAACAATGAACTGAAATATTAACAATTAGTTTAGCATCTTTAAATATTAGCAAGGTTTTCACCATTCATATCATTGGTAATGACAAAGACTAGTCTTTTCTTCTTAGATGACTTCCAACCATAAAGATTCTCGGAGAAGGAACTATTCTTCATCTCTTTTGTTGTTTTCATTGACCCATCATCGAGAAGGACAAACACTTTATCGATTCAAGAACAAAAATTTCCAAGAAAATAAGTAAACAAGTTCTCTACAAGTCATAACAACGACTCAGAAATTAGAACCGAATTTAAAACAAACAACGCGGAAGCCAAATAAATCAAGATCGATTATACCGACTACACTCCATGTAAAGTAAGAAAAAGAGAACATGATTGGCGAGTTCAAAAGAAACCCACACTCTCCGAGAAATAGTCAGCCAAAAGTCTGAAAACAATCCCACGTCGCAAAAGTCCATAAACAAACAAAACAGCAAAAACAATAAAAAATAAAAAAAAAAAAAGGCAACCTAAGTGATCTTGACTAGATTTTCCACGTTAGCCAATCAAAAAGAAAAAGCAAGGGACCTCCCAGATCTACAAGATACAAGAACGAAAAAATGAGCAACCAAAGCAACGTGACCGTAGCCAACCATGATGGATCTTCCATCTATAAACCAAATCCCAGACACGTAAACCATATAATGCAAACGAAATCAAATTAATTTTTTTGTTCTAGCGAGACAATCGTGAACAAGCAACTAAATAAATTACAATCGCAAACTAGCCAAGTCTTCCTTCTTCAAAGCTCGGAGGGAAACACCATAAAACACCAAAAATTTAACAATGCTACACCGGAGAAGCAGAAATGTAGCTAAAGGCAAGAAAATCAACTTTCGAAATAACAGATTTCTCTGCATTTAGGACCAGTTTAAACTAAAAGCCCTTAACTGAATCGAAGGAAACTCAGTAATTTAGCTCAGCTAAAAAGCGAACTTTCTTACTGAAGCTAATCCAACATAACCATAAAGATTAAAGATCCAAACTTGTGCACTTTTACCCTCACTAATCTTCTCAGCGACCAAACAAAACAACCCAAATAAAGTAAACATCACGGTCAACAAATAAGCAAAACCAGTTCCTCATTTCCTGCTTCTCACGTTTTCTCAACAGCCAAACACACAAAACCCGAACAAACCAAACGAACAAGCCCTAACCTGCAATTGGCAGCAATGGCGGCGAGGCCCTCGGTGCTGAAGCCCTCGCAAGACGACAGCACGAGGACCTTGAAGTTCTTAAAGGACTTGGAAATGAGCTCCAAGCTCTCGTCCGTGATAACCATACGTTTCAGCCGAATCTCTTCGAGCCACGGGTAGGCCGAGGCCATGGCAGAGATCCAGGGGGCCACGTAGCCTCCCCAGTCTTCGGGGACGAGGTTGAAGTCAGCGAAGTGCGGCTTCCCCTTGAGCTCAATGGACCGAACCTCGGGGAACCGTCGGATCACCATCGTGGGGCTGATGGCGTAGCAGTTGCCGACGAAAACCCGCCTCCTGCTCCACCGCTCAATATCGTGCCACGACCTGCACACCGCCGAGATCGCGTTCCGGTCCTGGTCGCTCTGTATGAACGAGAACACGTGCTCCAGAACCTCCTCCGGGAACGAGTACCCCATTCTTAGCATCACACTATACGATGTCGTTCACGCCCAAACTTAAAAACCACCACCACCCTAGAGTGCAACACCCTTTTTATCTTGAAAACTCACAGAGACGCGGAGGGAAAGAAAGAAAGAGAGTTAGATCTGAGAGACAGACAGAGGTAGAGAGAGAAAGAAAGAGAGCTTTGACATTATAAGTGGATTCGGAAGTAGAAGAAGATAAGGAGTCTGTTTGGTACCGCCCCCGGTGAGGTTATAAAAAATTAACCGGGGTTAAAGAGGACGAGGCAGGCTTGTGTTCTTATCGGACACGTGGTCGGCTATGATGCCATCTTATCCTTTGCCGTTGATGGCAGCCGCACAAAACATTTGTAACGTAAAAAACGAAAATGCTATGTATACCGTCCTTTTACCTAGTTTAGTTTTTCTTTTTCTTTTTTTTTTTTTATTTTTTTTAAGGGGAGGGGATTTTGAAGTCCATCTTCTATTTTGGAAGTTGGAATATTCCAACCAAGTTCGCATGCCTATTACTCAATTATTGTGAGGGATTTTATTTCGTTTTAAATTAAAAATACTATATTTAGTACATTTTATAAATTTATAGAATATATTTATTACATACACAAAATTGTTTTAAATATATTAACCAGGGTAATTTCTATTGTCTAAATAACATCGCATCAATATAATAAAATGAAATTATTTTTTATCCTAAGTTACTAAATTAATATTTTTTTATATGACATATTTTAAATAATTATTTATTTAAATAATATATGAAATTAATTAAAATATAACACATCAAATAAATGTCGCTCAAATAACTATATTTTGTAATAATCATTCTAATGGAAAGTTAAATAATTGAGTAATGATGTTGATACAATTTTTTTTATAAATAAGATCCTCTTCATTTTAATTGAAGTGATCATTATTTTTAGACTATTTTCACAATTCTAATATAAATAGAAATTATTTTTATGAAGTACTATATGTTAATATGTTATAACTATGCAATAAAATATCATCTATTTTCTTTAATAAATTAAGTTCTCTTACATTTTTACAAAACTCTTCAACTCATCTCTTCTCATCTTATCTAATTATGATAATTTTTTAAAATAAATAATTTAATTTTTTTAAATTTTAAAATATAAATAATATTAAAAATATATATTTTATTCAATTTTAATTTTAATTTTAATTTATCACACTCTATCAAAAAAAACAAACGAATGCTAAAGTGTTATGATGTGTAACGAGATGGGTGGGGGAATCTCATGATTCAGATTGCACGGCTGGATCTGAGGGCGAGGATATTGCGGGCACCACTCATTTTATTTTACGTTAAAAAAAAAAAGGTAATTAAATGAAATAAAAGGATAAAAAAAATAATGAGGAATGATATGATGTGAAGTGTGGTTATGATGACATCATGACCGTCCAATCATACGTGACTATTTGAATCGTATACTTGTACAACTCAACTCGGGGTCTGTTTGAGTAGTGGGTGTACAGAACACACTTTATCAGTGATGTGTACACTACACCGCTGAAAGTACCACCACCATATCCAGTCTCAATCATCTCTAATGAGAACCCTCATAAATGAGCTTAAACTCTGTTTTTTTTTTTTTTTTAATTTTTTGTTTATAATTAATGATTTACATGTTGCAGCCACAATATCTTATCTATCTGCTGTCCCAACCTTTAATTGAATTGTCAACTTTTATGTTAATTTTCTTTCTCAACAATAATCACTGCTTGACAACTCAGTGAGGATCTTTATTTAAAAAAATAATTAAATTAAATTGATGCATTGATGACTGCATTGTTGATTTTTAAAATATTTATGTTGCGTTTCGATATTAAATTAAATTGAGTTAAGATGATAAAATATTATTAAAATATTAATTTTTAATATTATTATTATTTTAAGATTTGAAAAAGTTGAATTGTTTATTATATTTTATATTGAAATTTAAAAAAAATTATAATGATGAGTTGAGATGAATTGAAATGAATTGTGGTTCCAAACGAAGCCTAAATTTTCATAACCCTTAATTATATGGGTTAAAATTTAAAAAGTAATGTTATATATAATTATGAATTAAGTAAATATTATATATTTATTTTGAAAAAAAATAAAATTTACTATTAAAGAATTATTTTTTTTATATGAATCTTATATTTATTCACTTTTGTAAAAAGAGTACACCGTGCTTGCACAATTTATAATTACAAATATCATTTTTCAAACTTGAAATGTGTAGATAATAGCGGAAATAATTATAAACATAATCTTTCTATTATTTATAAGTTGGTATGAGAAAATATTATTCACTCTGTATGTATATATATATAGCCAGATCAAATACTAATTTTTTAAATTTAATTTATTAAATCGTGTGGTATTAATAATATATAATTACAAGTCATGTTATTTATGATTTTAAAGTGTTAATAGCACATTTGTTGTTAATAGGATTTGTAAATAGAATTTTTAAATAAATACAAAAATATTAATGGGTAAGAGAGATATTATTATTATTATTATTATTATTATTATTATTAAGGGAGAGCTTGTGATTGTGAAACAGTGACAGCGGAGCAAAGAAGATAATAAAGTAAACTGCACGTAGCATCCTAATCAAGACCTTTCGATACAGCGTACGGACGGAGGGTAAAATATATGGCAGACAGCATCACGTACACTCCATAAATAATTTTCCAGAAAATAATATTCAAATCAGATTAAAATTATAAGAGTAATATGGATATAATATTAGCGTGTGCACGTCCTCTACTGTTGAGTCAGATAAGATAAAATTATGGATATAATATACAATTTTCTCTTTCGAATTTTATATAACTCTCAAATTTAAATTCAATTTCATAAAAATAATAACGTAAAAATTGTTGTAAAAATTTGTGTGCGTGTCATTGTTTTTTTCTTAATGATTTTTTTATCAGTCACTATTTACTACAACACATTCTGCATCTTATGAAAAACACCATATATCTTATAAAAAAAATGTCAGATGTGAGTATGGGGTAAATAATAACTGATGTATAACAAAATTTTTTTTAAGAAAATCTTATAAGCGGTCCATCTTCAACCAAAAAACAGCCTTCTAATAGATTAGTATAAACTTTCCATTTGAACTACAATATGACCAAACATCAGGAAATTGGATAAGTAGCACTGCGAAGCTTTCAAAATTTGCTCTCCTTCTCTAATTCTGAAAATCTGTCTGAATATATTCTCCCTCCCTCCTCCTTGAATTATTTTTGCCTCCAACTGTAGCTTTCCCTTCACAATTTCTGAGAACTTGGGCCCCAATTTCATTGCCATTTCAAATAACACCAAACACCATTTATTATTATCACATCTTAGTTTCCCATATGAAATTGGGTAGAAATTAAAGACCTTTCTTTCTTACCATTCTCACGAATCCTGCATGCAAAACTTTTATTTTTCTTTGAAAAAATTTAATTGTAAGCGATTCTACGCACTAATACGCTCACTCATTCAATATGATTAGTCAAAAAGTAAATTTTATTGAAAAGAGTGCTAATTTTAATTTAGAATATGAAGACAACAACATTAGTACGCAGATTGGTAAGTAAACTTGCTTGTATATAGCAAAACTCTTTTTCTTCACATGTCTTTTCTTCTGCCCCTTTTCTAAATCCTCTTTATCTGCACTTTCCAAGAAAATTCAATCTCTTTCTTGTATTTGGTTGGAGGGAGAGAGAGAAAGAGTTTCTTACAGGGTTTGAAAAAGGAAGAGCCATATGAGGAAGATAGACTATGAAGCAAGCTGTTGTGCCTCTGCGGCTTTGTGTCATATGAATTCGCTCATTCTGGAACTGTTTATTTTTATAATAGAAGCTTAATTTTATTGTAGCAACTCTATTTGGTTGCTAAGAAAAATGGAAAAAATAAAAGAAACCCAGACCCATATTCCTATGTCTAAATCAGACCCATACAAAAGGGATTTACAAGCAGAAAAGAAGACAATTTTTACCCACAAAGGTTCGAACAAAACCACTTCCCCAAAATTTGGAAAACCCTACCAAAATCCAGGAAACAATGAGGAAAAAACATTTTTTGGAAAAAATAGAATTTAACGTTTCAGCATCTATAGATTTGACTTGTTGATTTATACCTTTTCAATCTTGTATAAATAGAATCTAATGAGTTACGAAGGGGATGTGAACTTCAAAACAAAGTCTACAAACCCATACGAAAAAATAAAAATTAGAAAAGATTATCATGTAAGTGGCTGAGGGGATGGTGGCACTGGACAGAGAGTGACGGATGACGGTGATAAACAACTCCAAACCAGCGGAATTTGGTGATGAAGGCTATGGACAACACTCCTGCGACTTGAATGATAGTAGGGCTAATGAAGGCTTGAGCGATGAAAACATTTCAGGACCAAGTGTGATAATTATCGAGTGTGATAATTTTCAAAATTCTTGGAGTAGAGTTGCTGATGTGGCACCATTCATTAGGGGTTGTTAAAGCCAAAACAATAGCCCGACCGATCCAAAGTGGTTCACTTTTTTTTTTCTTCTTTCTCACATGAATGAGGGGCATTTCTCTCGGATCGCAAAAGCGACATCGTATCATGGGTTCGGTCACGTTAGTGTCGACATGTAAACTTTTATTTCTTTAAAAAAATAGAAATAATATTTACGATCTCATAAAGTGTGCTAGTGATGCATATTTTTTTTTTCTAAAAACAAATAAATACGAGACACATTTAAGAAATTTAATTTTATAATAATTTTGTAATAGTAGACCACGTCTTTTTAAAAAAGAGTACAATGTTTACACAATTCATAATTATATCTAATATTATTCATTACTTTAAGTAATATAATCAAATATGATAAATTTAAACCGAAGCATAATATTTTATGGGATGGAGATTTTCTATAATTTAAATTCAAATTATAAGATTTGAAGTAAGAGATTTGAGTTTCATATAATATATGTGTAATAATCTCTTAAAAAAATTAGGTATTGGTCGGTTCATTGAGTTGGGATTGAGGGGATATTTTATTGCTCAGCTGAGTTGTCTTTGCATGTAAAGTGTATTTTTTAAAATGATGAGAAATCTTGATTAAGATTCAAAAAAATAATAAATAAATAAATAAATTATGAAGCCCACGCATGGTTCTCCGGGAATCTCTCTTTGGCTATATTATTATTATCTTTGAAAATGAAGTTTTCGGAAATCGGGAGCTGTAAGCTGAGAAAAACAAGAACAATTTTAATCACAGTAGTTGCTACTATTCAATTTTAGTTTCATCAAACCAATCCAATTTTCTATCTTCTTCTTTATAGTCATTCCTAAGTTTTTTTTCTTCGTTTTTTTTTTATGTTACTTATAATCTTATTTATAAAAGTAATACTACATACAGTCGTGCAGTACGTAATCGCCGTATAATTGTTTTGAAAAAGATCGTGATATTCTATTAAAAAATTAATTTTTTCATGTGAATTTCGTATTTATTTTTACTTTTTTAAAATGATCATACATCGTATACGCACTCACGACTGCAAGTATAATTTTTCAAATTTTACAAACTGATAGAATGTGTGTTCAAATTGCTGATATGATAAGAATATATTAATGAAGTGTATTTTTCGGTTGCAAGTTTTTTGGTTAATTGCAAAATTGAGACATGCATGTCATAGGTTGATTAGCGAGATTTTTTAATCGTGATAAATTGATTGGCATACCACTTGTTGCATGATCCATTATACCTATATTTTTATCGAATAACTTATGAAAGAAAAAATGTATTTCGGCAGTATATTAAGTGTGTACACGTTTTTTCCATCAGAAAAGAATGAAGATTTAACTAATAATTTTGCAATTAAGTTTTTTTTTTTTTTCATGATACTTAATAGTTGTGCACTTTATATATATTTCTTTTATATATACATATATATATATATATGTATATATATATATGTTAATAGGCTACACGTGAAGGTAGCTGCAGAATCGATATGGAGGATTAATTAAAAAATGAAGATGCAAATTGTACAGTGACAGCGAAGCAAAATGCTGCTAATTGTGCTACTGTTGCGTTTAATTACAATATTCAGTTGAGTTTAGTCTAATTTTAAATTGAGTCTAACATTTAAATATACAACTCTCAAATTATTAAACTCATTTCAACTCAAAACTTTCTTACACGTGGGACCTATAACTTTTTTCAATTTCTTATAAAAAGTATTAAACTCATTTTAACATTTAAATATACTTTAAACTCAATTTAGATGAATCTCATATAACTTCTTCCATAACTCAATTCATTATTATTTATAAATAATTAAATTCAATTCAACATTCAAACGCAACCTTACATAATGCGTCGCGTGTTTTTGTTCGTCCATATTTGCTGCCAGACTTGAGAATGATTACTAGATTCAGTATTGAAATGCTTTAGAAAAATAAAAGTTAGAAAATGTTAGTAGACATCTCTTTAAATTTACCTTTCAATCTTATAGCTCATTTTAAATTTTTAAAATTTTTTTTATTTAATAATTAAGGAAGTGATTATTAATAAAATTATATATATTTTTATTTTTTCTAATAATTAAAAATGTTAAAAAATTACTAAAAAATCAAAAAAAAAATAATAACAAATTATAACTAACGGTACGTCCAGTGTTTACCGTACCGCTAGCACCATTCTAAAAGTAAAAATCTACAAAAATTCATAATAAATCATCAAATCGGGCACACAAAAAAACCTAACAAAGTATTTATTTTTTAGATTTTCCCATGTTCTTTCTCACTCACGGAGGGAGTCACACACCACTGCCTTTAAGATTTTCAGGAATATTCTAAATCTGTTGAATTCAAATGAAAAAAAAAAAAAACAGAGAGAGAAAGCAAAACAGCATGAATTAAATTGCAACGAATTAAAGCACAAGGGGCACATTGTCAGAAGCACTTCCATCTTTTTATATACAAGTCATGACTCATGACTCATGCCTGCAAACCGAGTGATACAAATCATAGAAACTAAAGGCATGCAGCACATGAAACAAAGCTAAAACTCCATTATTTATTTATTAAGCGCTCTCTCTCTCTCTCTCTCTCTCTCCGCGCATAGATACCTCCAAAATGCATAACTCTTAGGTTTCGTTTATCTCTAAATTCATCTCACTTTATTATTATAATTTTTTAAAATTTTAATATAAAATATAATAAATAATTTAATTTTTTTAAATTTTAAAATAAAAATAATATTTTAATAAATATAATTCAATTCAACTCAACGTCCAAATTAAAAGTAGAATACAAATCATAAAAACACTATAGTCTGATCATTCTAAGGGGAAGGCCCAGTTATTGAGAGCATTAAACGGGACCCAACGGCAAACTTTTGTTGACCATATTTTGAAAACTAAAATCCAGAATGAGGAGAGAAGAGGGGGCCATCACTTTGACTATACTATATTTGATGGCTCCCACATAAGCGGCAACAACACCAATTATTTTTTCATCTAATAAAAATATTTCCTCTTAAGAAAACAAGATCAGGGTGGTGCTCCCTAACCTCCCTCAAAGGCGGAACCACAGAGGGTTGGACAATTCCTCTACAGTTCTAACATAAAATCCTCATGTTGACCCTGGTGGCAAGATAGGCTCTCCCACCATAGCCAAAACATCATATGCTGAGAAATGGATTTAAGGGTTACCATTCGATAGAGCTGAGGACTCCCTTCCACGCAGATATTTTCGAACATAAAGAGTTCTACGGTCACATCTCCTTGCCTGAACAGCTACTGCGTGTGAACTCCCTCTGTCAACTCGATCACTTGCCTCCAAAGAAAGTGCTCTCTTTTTTGTTGGGAATTCTTCCTCCAACTGAATTCCTTCTCTTTTTTTAGGACTGTTTGTCTTGACAGGAGGGGTGGGATATGGATTTTTGTGAATCTTTGGGATAGGTTACTTAAGGAACTCCACTGAGGGATTGATGGTTGGTGATGGGGGAGGGGACGTAATATGGTGAGGCTTTTTCAGATCCTGGATTATTGAAATTGGGTTGTGACATTTCGAGTGGAAGGTTGGCCACCTTTGATGTGTTTATTTCTGGTAGGATAGTTGTCTCATGGGCGATGTTCAGTAGGGGATTAATCTCTTGGTGGATGATGCAAGAGTAGGTTTGGTTGGGTGGCCCATGCGAGAGTTGGTTGCAGAGGGGTTAATGTGAAGAGGAAGGTCCAGGTCTTTGGGTGTTTTAGCTAGGGTGAAAAGGGAAGTTGGGCCTGGAATCAATGAAGCTAAAAGAATTGCCAAGGATATGGAATCAGGCTAACTAGTTGCCACAGGTATGGAATCAGACCCACAATTCTTTGCCAAAGGTTTAAAAGTTGATGGATGAGTTGAGCAGGCTGAGTGGGCCAGATTTGATGGAAGATTGATGGGCTTGACATTCGGCCCAGCACTTGGAAGGGAAAACATTTTTTTGTAGAGTGCAGGCCCCAATATTATGGACCAGAGGGCATGTTTGTCTTTGAGAAAATTAGAGTTGGTCTGTTGTGCTTGAAAGGAAAAGATTTTCTGGTGGGATTCTTAAGATAAAGTTGATGGTGATTGAGTGGGGAATGTCAATTATGGATGATTATTTGGTAGATGTGAATTAAGAGTCAATGAATTGAATGTATTAAATGGGAATACCTAGCCCCTAGATGACCATTGTTCATCCTCTTGCCGAATTGGTGCATACTCGACATTGTTCCTCTTGCTTCCTGTGCATGAAGTATTTTTCTAGTGGCCCATGCATTGAGTTCTAGCAAATATGTGAATATCAGAATTCTAATTTTCTACAATAGTGAAGCTTGAGTTCCTCTTTGGAATTAACTTTTCTTTGCCCTTATCTCTTGGGTTGTTACTTCCCGAGTGAAACATATTTTAAGTTGGATGTTCATTGTTTCATAAATGAACCGGAGGTAGCAGTGGCCTTTGTTGGTCCTGCACCTGATCTTTACGTTGGTTACCACCATACGGATCATTCCTTCTAAAAGAAGAGCTGTCAGCTTTAGCCCATGCACCGAAATTTGATATTTCAGGAACCATTGCCAACGAAGGACATGAGGGTGCAAGGTACCCTAGAGCCACTTGCGTAACAAAGGTCGGATAACCTCTCGTATTTAATCAAAATTTTCTTTAGCTCTTTGTTTGGGATTGGCAGATCAAAGTCGTCCGGTAGTGATTTTTTGATATTCATTTCAACACCCTAAGGTATCTATGTAAGGAAACTCCAAAGATGGAGGTTTTATCTACCTTTAGAAGATTGCCCAACACATGGCCAATCCTTTTGGCATTTTTGTTTGTCAGCATCTCCATTGGAAGGTCGTGTATTTGTACCTAGAAAGGTGAGAAGTTAAAGACTACTTCATGAATGCCTTGACTAGGTGGCCACTGTCGAAGCACCATATGATAACCTCTAAAGTTCCATGGCCTTTTGAGCATGACACTCTCTCTGTCCTGCTGGTTCGGAAAAGTGAAGAGAAATTTATTCACTTCAATATCCTCGATGATCAAGCCAGGAATGAAGCTCCACACTACATGAATGGTGGCATGCAATGAAACCTTATTTAGAGGCTTTGTGGCTACCAGTTTGCCTACTAGTGTGAAGGTAGACAAGTGGTTAACTAGGGTGTTGTTTGGTTCCAGATGAAGATCACTCCACATCATGGCTTGAGCTTGTTGGATGAGGCTATCTATGTCAGGTTGTTGTTGTTCCATTTTTGGAATGGTTGAGGTTTGTGTGCAGGGTTGATGGCAATATGTTTCTGGAAATGGTGTAAGGTGGGGTTGGCTTTCAGTTGGTTTATGAGGTCAGGTGAGAAAAGTGAGGATTTATTTTTAGTCAGTACCAACACTCCTAAGAGGGGAAGCACTCGGTGGGACGTAGAGAGGCCTCATCTCTAGGAGAGAGGGGTGGGGGCCGGTTTTAAGTTTGTCAAAGCTTTCATTTTGTGGAGGATTATAATCCACAAATTATAATAAATAAAATTATTATTTATTTTTTTTTTAAAATCTACACATAACTATATCATATATCTGTTTTTATTTTTTATTTATTTTTTCTTAACAAGTATGTGGTATAAAAATGATAATTATAAAGACTTTGATGATCTTTTCCCATAAAAAATCTCGGCCATTAAGAATGACTTCCTTTGCAGAATCCCGAACAATAAGGAAATTGTCTCCATTATAAAATAAACCCCTTCTTCTAAAGCTCTTGGTCCCGATGGCTTTATAGGTTTTTTTTTTTTTAAATTCTACTAGAAAATAGTAAAAGAGGACTGTATAAAAGTCATAAAAAATTTCTTTGAGTCTGGGAATAGCATTGAGGCTCTCAATCACGCTTATATTGTGCTTATTCCTAAGACTGTCTCCCCAAGCACTGTGCATCATTTCTGGCCTATCAGTCTATCCAACATCTATTATAAAGTGATTGTCAAAATTCTTGTGAATGGGCTAAAAAAAGTACTTCATAATTTCATCTCTCCTCATCAATCGGCTTTTATCCCGAGTAAGATCATTCAAGAAAATATTATTGTTGCTCAAGAGATCTTTCATCACCTTAACAGAAATGGGAAAAAAAAAGGGTTAATGGCGGTTAAAACTGATATGGAGAAAGCTTTTGACTTTATGGAGTGGAGCTTTCTTTTAAAAATCTCCAAGTCTCTGGGTTTCCATCAGAAATGGATTAATTGGATAGAACAATGCATCACAACTTATCCTTCTCAGTGATGATCAATGGGATCATGTTGGTCACTTCCATCCTTCTAAGGGCTTTAAACAAGGGGATCCCCTATCTCCATTCCTTTTCATAATTGGGAGCAAAGTCCTTTCCAGGCTTATCATAAGAGAAGAGAGAGAGAGGGCAATCTCTAGGGTATCAACATTAGTAGAGGCGAGCCTTCCATCACCCATCTTTTGTTTGCTGATGAATTCTTTTTGGCAAACCCAATGCCAGCAAGCCAGCAATGCAAACGCCTTCCGCAAATGTATTGATATGTACCAAGAGTGGTCAGGCCAAAAAATCAACAAGAACAAATCATCCATCCAACTGAGCAGGAACTCCTCTCTTGCTGACACTCGCACCATCAAAGATATCTTTTATCTCAAAAAATCTTCCACCAGAATTAAATATTTGGGTCTTCCATTAGGTTTTGAAAGAATTGGACGTAGTCACTACAATGAAATGTTGGAGAAAATTAAAAAGAAAAAACTCTCGGGTTGGAAGCTAAAACTTCTTTCTCAAGCTGGTAGAACCACTCTTATCAAATTAGTGGCTAGCGCCTTTCCTTCATACTGGATGTCAAGCATCCTTATTCCTAAGTCTGTCTCAAAGAAAATTGATCAGTCTCTGATGAAATTCTGGTAGGGCTTCAATCCAAAGAAGAGCCACAATTTTATCCCTAAATCCTGGAAATCCATTTGTAAGCCTAAATCTATTGGGGGGGGGGGGGGACTAGGGATAAGACTTTCAACTGAATTTAATAAGGTTTTGTTGTGCAAATGAGGTTAGCATCTTCTCAATAATGATAACTCTCTGTGGAAATCGCTGCTCAAGGAGAAGTACTTGAAAGATAAGTCCTGGCTCAACATTCAAGCAAAGCCAACAGACTCTATCTTTTGGAAGTCTCTTCTCAAACAAAGAGAATTCATTGTCTCTGGCACGTGTTTTTCAATTAACAATGGACTGGATACAAAAGTTTGGTTTGGCCCGTGGATTTCCACTCTCTCTCCACCAATCCCCGTTCCCTCCACAACAATTATTGACAAGGACTTCCACATGACTGTTGCAGAGTTGACTCTTGAGGAACCAAGAAGATGGAACTCTCTTCTGCTTAGTACTCTTTTTTCTCAAAACACGGTCAAGGAAATTGAGAAGATTCCCTTAGCTCTTCACTTTCATACTATTAAAGATAGGCCCATTTGGAAGCATCATTTTTCGGAAAATTTCTCTGTTATATCTGCCTATGATGCTAATTACCCACCGTGTTTTGAGAAAAAAGATTCAAGATAAATTGAAACTTGGAAGCTTAAGATTCAAGATAAATTGAAACTTCTTTTATGGAAAGTTTTCAATAATATCCTCCCCATTAGAGCCCTCCTAAAAAACTGTCTCTCTCTCAAGGATGAACTCCTTGAATGTCTCCTCTGTAATTCAGGTGAAGAAAATCTGTCTCATCTCTTCCTGCAGTGTCCCTTCTCTAGGATCCTGTGGATACAATCACCTTGGCCTATCAATACTACCTCCATTGGGCTCCTGGACTAACACTTAGATCTTAGGTATTCTCAATCCTATTGAATATTTTCATATTGATGAGGAAGACATTCATAATTTTCAATTATTTGTGGTGGTTGCTATGGACAATTTTTGGTTTGACAGGAATCAAGTGATCCACAACTCTGATAAAAAGTCTATTCATCAGTTCCTAGAGCAGGTTAAAAAATCATATCATGAGTATCGTAGAGCCTAGGATTAGAAAAATCAGCAACAGGGTAATCCCCCCCCCTCCCCCAAAGAATTTTTTTGTTTATAAATTTTGATGTAACCGTAAGAACAAATGGTAGCACATTAGTGGCAATAGGATGGAACAATAAAGAGATAGTGTTTTTTGTATCAGCGCACTCAACTAGCTGCAATCCACACAAAGTGAAACATTGGCTGCATACATTAGAGTCAAAGAAACCCAAAGCAAACAGTTGGAGAAAATCAGGTTGGAAGGAGACTCTTAAAGAATAATAGTAGCTTTGAACGATCCCAAAAACAATCAAGATTGGATGGCAAAAGGAATTGCCAGGGACACTAGAATATTGCTAAATAAATTTGCCTCTTGGGAGGCGATTAAGATATATCGATCTCGTAATTGATGTGCGCATAAATTTATACAGTGGGCAGCTTCCAATAATATTATTGGAAGCATACCCCTTACTGTTATTCCTCATGCCTTCTTGCTTTTTATAGTGGCAAAGATCTACATTTTGTGTAATATCTAGACATAACATTTGTATTGTATTTGATATATTAATATAGGTTTATTTTCAGAAAAGAAAAAAAAGTTTTGACGACTAATATATGTAGGCATCAAGGAAGAAACAATCAAATAATTAATTTAGGTATCTTTATTATTTGTTTTTACAAATGAGATGAGATGAGTTGAAATTAAAATTAAAAATTAAATAAAATATTATTAGAATATATATTTTTAATATTATTTTTATTTTAAAATTTGAAAAAGTTAAATTGTTTATTTTATTTTGTGTGAGAATTTAAAAAAATCGTAATGATTAAATCAGATGAGTTGAGACGAATTGTAAAAACAAATGAAGTTAGAGTTGAGATTAACTTATTCTTGATTCAACCCTATAAATTGGAATGAATAACTAATTTTCCTTGCAAACTTGAAGTTGGGTGCATGCGTTGCCTTAATCCATCGTTGTTGATCTTCTAATCTCCTTCTCGAACTGATCAAATTACAAGACTTTTTTTTTGCTTAATAATGGCATATTTATGGTACTTGAATGCTTAATTCATGATAGGGAAATGCTACAAGCTAGAAATCTTACACGATACGCCTTTTTTTAATCAATAGATCTGTTATTTAAAAACTATATAATAAAAATAATTTTAGAATTGTTGAATCAGATTAAATTACGTCGGTTTTTAAGATAATCCGGTTAAAATATTTCTTTTTTTGGCAGGGTGGCGCGCTGGACAACATGTCTTAGGAAACGAGTAAGTAACTAGTGGACTAAACTCCTAGTACGTATCAGCTGATTTCATATAGAAGACAGTCCCATCACCACAAAAGTACTTAAGCAGTGATTACTGTAGAAACCGACCAACCAACCAACCAGCCAACAACGGCAAGAAGTAAACCAGATATTACAGCCCCAATAAAGCCAGGGGCGGGCCCCCCCACCATGAAACGAAAACTGGCTCAGGGGAGAAGAGGGGGCCCAAGTCTGCCTGCCCTAGTGCCGGCCTGCACTATCCAATCAAAGTTGTGTGACATTTTACTTTTTTCTTTTGAGCTTTCCTTTCTTTCTTTCTAACCCTTATCTCTTTCTCTTTCTTACTTAGCGTGAGCTTTATTTGTGTCCTGCAACGAGGTTTTGACGCAAAAATAGAAAAAGAGAAGGAAGCTTTCCAAAAGTATCAGCCCTGAGATATGATCATCGACGACAGTAACCCCTCATCACCCCCGGCCCCTTTTTTATATTACATACACTCATAAAAATATATAAATATCGTATAATTATTTTAAAATAAAATAAAATTTATTATTAAAAAAATTAATTTATTTTTATATAAATCTCGTATTTATTTATTTATTTTTTAAAATAACTATACGATATTTACACACTCACGACTGTAAATATTATTTCTCATTCATATATATCGTACTTGCGTGTCCATATCTGATTTGCTGCCTCCCTGGATCGTCTCAATCCAAATACTGCATGCGGGTTGACTGTGATTTTTAAAATTCACCATCATTATAAAAACTTGTTATTATTTTTCGTTTCTCAGCAAATATTATTACGTAACCTTAGGTCCTTGCAAAAGTTGCAATTTTACCTAATTTTTGGGTCTTGTCAAAGTGTGTTACAGATGACACTCGGCGATGTGGGTATCATGGTGTGCTAATGTGGGTCAACAGAGAGGTGCGCAGAATATATATATATATATATGAAAGAGTATCGAAACTTAATGGATTTGACAATAAGTATTCGTTTAGAACATGAACTACTCTTAATTTATCTCAATTTATTATTATAATTTTTTTAAATTTTAATACAAAATATAATAAATAATTTAATTTTTTTTAATTTTAAAATAATAATAATATTAAAAAATAATATTCTAATAATATTTTATTATCTCAACTCAACTCACTTTAACATCTAAACTCACCTTAAAAATATTACTTCACAACTAAAATGTGGATAATATCCACATCCAAGATAATCTTAAACAAAGACTTTCTTTCTCTTAAAGTGGATGTGATCAATGAATTTTATAGCTATTAAATCTTAAAACAAATCTTCGTACGTGAGTTGTTAGAAGTTAGGTTAGTCTAGACATGACAGAGCAAGAGTTTTTATATAGGAATCCCCGATCTAATAAAAAGTAAACAGGGGATGATATCATCTAGTTATTGCTAGTTAATTACAACTCGATCGTGCTTATGCTCATGAACAAAGTTCTCATGATTCATACCAGCAATTAAGCATGTGGGTAGTAGATACACCTCATGCTTGCAGACTTGAGATTGTGGAAGCTAGGGTGAGGTGAGGATATTGCAAGCAGCTAATTAAGAACTTCTTGTTAGATAATAATAATTTATTTATAGAAGCGAAGTTCTATAAACAAAATAAATAGATCAAAATTAAAGATTAATCATCATGCAGGCTCAAGATCTTTCTATCGCCTCTCTAAAAAATTTGTATTGCTATTTTTTTTTATTGGATATAGTTAATTATTTGGATGAATCATAATGACTTTATATATTAATACATATTTATTGTAACAAGATTCAGATACCAATTATGATCTGACAAAATTATATACTGCATTGCACACTGATCGTAATGGAGAGTGGATTCATCCTGATACCCGTGAAAATTATGAAAGTATTATAATCTATTTTAATTAAATATATTAGAATATTTATGATGGTATTAATTCTTTATCTTATATATGTCTACGATAAAATAGTTGTCTTACGTGCTGAATCTGCGTCAGATCAAAATTTCTCAACAAGTGATATTGATATTTTTACACAAGTTTTGGGTCAACGTTCAGGATATTTGAGGGGTTTGGGTTGTTGTGTAAAGCGTTCTCCCTCTTCCTCTTCTTCTGAGTTTGCATCTATGACTTCTATAGTGCTAGAGAATGCGAATTTCAAATTCAAAAAATTGACTGCAAGGTAACATGAGTTAGATGCTCAATTGGCAAAACAAGCAGACATAAAGATGCGCTTCAAACAACATGAAGAACAACAAAAAAGAGTTTAGAAGACAGATGCAATTCCAAATGCAACATCTTATGTAACAGTACAGGCATCCAAGCAATTGATAGTTTTTTGCGTACAAATTTTGGGATTATCTATTTATGTACGAACAATGCCAGTTTCACGGTTATTTGCGTAAAATTATGTAAGTATTATAATTTATTTTAATTAAATATATTAGAATATTTATGATGATATTAATTCTTTATCTTATATATGTCTACGATAAAATGATTGTCTTATATGCTGAATCTGCGTCAGATCAAAATTTCTCAACAAGTGATATTGATATTTTTACACAAGTTTTGGATCAACGTTCAGGATATTTGAGGGGTTTGGGTCGCTGTGTAAAGCGTTCTCTATCTTCCTCTTCTTTCGGGTTTGCATCTATGACTTCTATAGCGCTAAAAAATGCGAATTTCAAATTCAAAAAATTGACTGCAAGATAACATGAGTTATAGACTCAATTGACAAAACAAGTAGACATGAAGATGCGCCTCAAACAACATGAAGAACAACAAAAAAGAGTTCAGAAGACAGATGCAATTCCAAATGCAACATCTTATGCAACAGTACAGGCATCTAAGTAACTGATAGTTTTTTTAGTACAAATTTTGAGATTATCTATTTATGTACGAACAATGCCAGTCTCACGGTTATTTATTTAGTTCGCACTTATTATAAAACTTTTGTGAGTATTAAACAGTTTCTAATGTATTTTTTCAAATATTATGAATGTATATTTGGTTTTTTATTATTGAGTTTAAATAAAATAGTTATTGTTCAAACGATTACATAATATTCAAACGCAATTTATTTTCGTAGCATTCGAACGATCACATAACATTCGAATGCAACTTATTTTCGTAGTGTTCGAACTATCACATAACGTTTGAACGCCATTTATTTTTGTACTGTTCGAACATAACTTCTACCGTTCGAACGCTTATACCATTCGATTTGACCCTTTAACATTCGAACAGAAAGTTAAATTTAACGAAAGTGTGTATAATTTATTTTTGTTCGAATGTATTTTGCAATCGTTCAAACAAATTAATCTTGTTCGAATGTAAAATTATAAGCGTTCAAACGATATTTTAGGATGAATTTCAACCGTAACAAAAGAAATTTTCGTTCAAACGTATCCGAACAGTTTTCTTCAAATTCATCTCAAAAGATATTTTTTGAGATAAAATGGTGATTTTTGTCTCAATATATCTTTTGAGACAATATTGTGGGAATGAGATAGGGATGAATTTTTTTCATCTCAAAATATCTTTTGAGACAAAATGACTATAATTTGAGATAAAAAAATTCGTTCCTAAAGAGTCTTTTTGTTATAGTGAATTAGCGAGTCCTCTCATGATTTATTCATCTCTGTATAATAATCATTGAACAAAATCAAAGCATTTTTGTGGTGCTTGCATGCACTAGCTAACTAGGTCAATGGAGCTGCATGCTTTCATGAATAATAAATACATGTTCCTTCTGCAGAAAATCCCGGCCCAATGCATGCTATAGATCGATCGATAAGACACTCCAAATCATGATCTGTTCGCTTAAAAATCTGTACGTCTTTATTTTCCAATGCTGATAAGTCCAAACTAGTATGAGAATTAAGCCTTATATTAACAAAAAAGGACAGCAACATAACGCTTTATAAGTAGCAGTCTTCTGTTCCCATCCCAAACTTATAATAATTATGCGAATGTTATATGTCATATTATAATTGGATAATGGTAGAATGACCGTAAAAGTTAATTTGCGACAAGAATGACTCTGTGCGATGAAAGTAGACTCATTTTGATAAGAAATAATCATTTTTATAAGAAATAATTGATCACAATTAAGTAATTTTCTTTTTTTTTTTTATTTTTTTTTTATAGAAACGACTTTTAGCCCGAGGCCTTCCATTTATTTAATTTGCTCCATATGAGATTAACCTTATTTCAATCAAAACATTATTTGGGATTATTTTGAGGATGGATCGATTTCTCTATATATATAATCCTCCCGTGCTATGTGTTCCCGACCCACTTGGGTAATGTTTACCTATCCTATCAGTTAGTACAACTTTTCCAACTTTGTACTGTTTCTTATCTTTTGTAAATGATTTCAAGCATCTCTTTTGCGGGATGTAACCCTCTTTATTTCAAATGAAATGAAAGGGTAATCCATTTCCTACAAAAGCATGCATGTAGATGTTTTGATGAGAAAGGTTAGGTTGAAAAGTAAAATAATCAAAACATTATGTATTTTATTTTTATATTGGGATAATTGAAGGATCGATCGACCGGGGTAAAACTCTTTTTTATTCCACCAATAACAATGGGCAAAGAGGAGGTTATTAAGACCTGATCATCAAGCAAAAAGAGCCATTACATACCATTCCACGAATTCACAACCCAAAAAGAAATGCTTATAATGGACTCATTATGAAAGCAAGATAGTACGCATGAAGTAGATGAAATGTAGGACGTTTGCTAAATTGACTGGATCTTTATCACTCGGAACTACATCTAAAGTAGTAACTTACCATTGATAAAGAAATGTCTTATTTATAACAGAAATTTATAAAAATAAATTCATAAATTGACGTGATTCGATAAAGTATATCAAATAATGAATTTACTTTTATTATAAGAGATATATAATATATCATATTAAGTACTCGCATCATCAGTTTCTAAGTTTACTTTTATAAAATTTCGGATTATAGCACCAAATCTCTTTACTATTGGCAACTAGGACATGTATCTCTTTGGATTGCAATTTCAAAATGTTTGGATTATCAGTACTCTGTTGGGTCAGTTCAAGCCTTTCAACAGTGTATCGTATGTAGTAGTAGCGAAAAGTTCCTTCCTAGATAGAGAAGCTTGAGCAAGAAATTCTCACATACAAATAGAGACGCCAACGTCCAACAGAAAGCTAACAAGTGTGCTAGCTAGCTGAGTTAATACCAAAATGAAATGTATCGAGAGTACTGTCCTTGACTAGCTCCCTGCATGCATTATACTTGGCTTTGTGGAATGTCATGCACTGTTATATTATAATACCGATAATCTTAGACTTTGTTTGGTTGCAAGATTCATCTGAGTTTAGTCTAATTTTAAGTTAAGTCTAACATCAAAATACCAAACTCTCAAAGTACTAAACTCATCTTAACTTAAAACATCTTTACACGTAGGACCCATAATAATTTTAAACTTAACACATCTTTATACATGTGATCCATAATTTTTTTAACTTTTTATAAAAAATATTAAACTCGTCTTAACATCGAAACATACTTTAAGTTTAGTTTAGATGAGCTCCACATAACTCCATCTACTACTCAACTCATTACTATTCAGAAAAAATTGAACTCAATTGAATTCAACTCAATATCTAAATACAACTTTAGTCCCTTTTGGATGTATATATGGGAGAAAAAGAAAGAGAGAAAAATAAAGCTTCAAAAAGAGCAGCTTGTTTCACATCAGATTTAGCCAATCAAGTAGATGGTCATATATTTTAGCATTGTTTCTGGAGTCTTCCAATCACTGGAAATAAGAAAGATCAAAACCGTGCATCTGCCTGATCTCCTATATATATATATATATATATATATATATATAGTCACGTACAGTAGTTGTTGATTTTTCACAAACAGAAGTAGCCATGTTCTAAAAAACTGTGTCTCATTCTGAAATCCTTTTTTGCCAACTGTTGGTACACTAGATGACAATTTTAGATTCTGCACGCTTGAGTCTGACTTAATCAATTTTATTATACTATTAAGGAGTCAGAATTTGTTGGAAATTATATACATTCTTGAAGGTTGTTTTGCCACTACAGACATAAAGTGTGTGTATATATATATATATATATATATATATTCTATACCCACCCGCACAACTATTTTGAAACTTACCATAACATGACGAGAAAGGCATTCATATTTCATACTGTATTAAGGTCGTGTCCTTTTGTGGTACTGTTTTTTTCTCCAATCTCCTGGAAATTGTCAGCCAAAAACGTTGAAGCTGCAGTTAGCTAGCTCGTCCATGCATGATTTATTAATGAGAAGAAGAAGATAAACAGACCTAAAACATTAATTTGAACCTTCTGCTCTTCCTGCGAAGCGCTACAAAGAAATGCTACTTTTCATTCTAAATATAATTATCTTTGGTCATACTTACTGATATTTTACACGTTTTAAATGATTTCACGGATCATACCATCAGAAATAGTTAAGTTCTCAACTCTCAGGTTGTATTTGATTGTTAAACCAAATTCTAACTCATTGTAAATTAATTATTGATGAGATGTATTAGCTTAATTTTAAAAGTTAAAATTCATCTCAACTTAAAAAAATTAAATTTATCTCAATGAGACCTACAAAATACTACTATTTATAACTCAACTCAATTCAATTCAACTCATCATAACATCAAAACATAGCCTAAACTGTTATATATGAATGTAAGTGTACTACACCACTAGTTAGGAAACTCTCCGACCAGTCCAAAAGGATATAGCTTTGGGTTATCAAATGTTTCAAATGACATTGCTAGGTCCACAGAAGATTTCTACCGAAATTCTCTACCGATCACTGACAATTTTTTTTTTTTATTTTTTTCACTTTTTCTTTCACTGTTTTTTTAAACTATTTAAATATTTTTTAAAAAGAAAAAAAATCACATATTCATTTAAAAACACTTACTTAATCACTAAAAAAAAAAAAAATCAGTAGAAATCCTCTGTGGGCATGGTGTTTTCCATGATTCAAATCCTTGTGTAGGTTTCTAGTACATTTTTTTGTCATGGTCCCTGCTAAACTTTTTCCTCCATTTAAAGCACAGTGGTCCTGACAGTGAAATCCCTTGATGGATCCAATGGTTGTAACTCATTGATTAAGCTATATATTAATGCTTTTTGGCCATTGATGGTCCCCTTACAGGTGGACCACTCGTCCAAGGGTCAATCTAACTCTTTAACAATGTGCCATGGCGATGCACAAGAGGCTGAATCTATGCTATATCCTTGGTTATTTTACTACCCATATATATATATATATATTCCTTCGATATCTTAAAGACGAATTAGCATGCACGTTGGTGGTAGTAGTTTTTGTTATTTTTCTTCTCCTTTGAACATATAATTTCTTTCCTCTGGGTGGGTTCTAGTGGGGAGATACGTGTTTCAGGCTAAGGTTTCTGACTCGTGTTTTGTTTTCTTCGCACTTGGAGTTCCATAACTCTGGCCAAGGGGCGGCGCGCGGCCAGTTCAATGCCCCCATGATCACAATGCCTTTTGGAACTTAACCAAACTCTGCTCGCATTTCTCGTCTCATTTTTCTGTCCAATTAAGAGTTTTTGGACCCTGCTTTCCACACACGCCAATTACTGGACAAAGAAAAAGTTAGCATTCGCTTTTTATATGCGTGGCCGGTGGACAATGGCATGCTTTCATGAAGAGAATGCATGCCTCATTGCCCTGGGCTGTTTATATGATGTTTGCATGCAAGAAGTCGCAGTTGCCACAAATTAACGCGTGGAGTGTGTAAAATAAAGGGCATTTTTTTCTCCTCTTTTTAGATATTTTTTTCTTGTAAATTTGAAAATTTTAAATTAAAAAGAGATAAAATAGTAGAGATAGACATTATGGTGTTGATACTGGACTGTGATCATGAAAGAGTGTTGAAAAGCTGTATAGTTTTATCCATAACACATTGTTGGGTGGGAGTAGCTGTACTGTAGACACGTTGTACAGACAAAAAAAAAACCCCCAAAAAGATCACACGCATTTTGCTCGAACTACTAGTCCTTTGGGGATACTTCTCCCCCGTTTAAAGTAGGCGTTACTTTTGGTTTATTTTCAAAAATCATCTCACATCATTTTAATTATTATAATTTTTTTAAATTTTTACACAAAATAAAATAAACAAGAAGAATGTTATGCATTAGCCATTATTCACTCTCACACCCCACACGTATAGTTTTTTCATAGGGTGTGGGGTATGAGGTGATAAATAGTGACTGATGAGAAGAGTTTTTCAATAAACAATTCAACTCTTTCAAATCTCAAAATAAAAATAATATTAAAAAATTTTATTATAATAATATTTTATTTAATTTTCAACTTTTATATCATCTTACCTTATTTTATCTGTGTAAATAAACGAGATTTGCATGCTTTTTTTTGGGGGGCTATTGATTGGATATTTGAAGAAGTTGGGCCTTTTTAGTCTGTCCATCTAAGATTGGGCCTCAGTCTGCAATGTGTCATTGTTTAGTATAATACTAGTTCTATATGCAGAGAACGAGCACAGGTTGGGCCTCATGACCACATACAGATAATACAGAACCAGTCGATTTTATGCCCAATATTTGTTTATTACGAAGCGCAAGCCCAAAACTGCTCAGACACATGTACTTGCTTGGCACCACGTCGTAGGGTAATTTTAGCTGGCAAATGAGAAAGACAATGTTCTAAATTCGGTGAGATAAATATGGTAGGATAAGTTTATAGTATTTTAATGTTGAATGACTTTTATGAACAACGCTGCATTTATATTATTATTCTTTTTCAAATAATATTTGGTACATACAATTTTTTTTTTATTTGAATTAGACCGTCTAATTGGATAAATAAAATTGAAAGGTTTTTATAATCGATAAATTATGGGCTTCCTTTTTCAATCTCTTATTCGAATATAAGAAATGTTTCATCTACACTGAGATCTTATAGATACAAACTTACACAATAATTTGGTTTGATATAACACGTTTAATAATAAATATTTTACAATATTATGTATCACGTCAAGACAAATCATCTTATAAATTTACTTTTGTAAAATATTTATTTAGATCACGTATTTATCTTCAGATCATGTGCTATTATGTGATTTTGGAAAAAACCCCCCGGGAGAGAATATATGGTGGCGATGTGGAGTCTCTTTTTTTTTTGGAAAATGATAAATCTACAATTAATCTACAACTATTTTAGAACTCTACTTAAAAATAATGGTAATTATGTAAAATTAAAAATATTTTTTAATGAAATGTCACAATTACATTGGTTAATTTAAAATATGCTGTAAAATATTTATAAAGAAATTATAAAGGTATCATTATCCCTTTTATTTTTTAGTTTTACTATTCATCATTCTCACATATCACACACTATATTTTTTTTTATTTGTTTATTTTATTTGTTTGATTTTCTTAAACTAATTGAATTAGTCTACTCATCATCCATATACCACATATTTGGTAAGAGAAAAAAAATTGGTGTGTGGGGATGATGAATCGTATTTTTCTTTATTTTTACTAAAGAATAATTCTACTTATCATCTTCACACACCACACCTATTTTAATTTATTTTTTTCAATTTTCCTATAACAGGTATATGGTGTATGGATGATAAGTAGAATAACTCAATTAGTTTAATAAGAATATAATAAAATAAAAATAATAAAAAATAATTTTAAAATATGTAAAGTGTATAGGGTGAAATGATAAGTAGACACTATTTGGCAACAGCCAGATCACACCCTACATGGCCTAGCAAAGTAACCAATTTTTCCCTTCAACAAAACACACGTTCTCTCTCTCTCCCTCTCTCAGATTTCACTCATTTGAAATGCCCAGCAAAGCTCCTCTCCCCATCCCCACCCTACGTTCTGTCTGCACTCTCCCCCCACCCCCACCCCCGCGTTGCGCATCCTCTCCCATACCCCCACTCCACGTCTCCATCCTCTACAAAGTTACCCCCTCACTGTTGACCCTCCTCCCCTCTATCAGTTCTTCTCTTCGACTTCGTGCTTCACCTAAGGTATTTATTAAAGTACTCTTCTTCAAATAGGATTATATGAAATTCTAAGGTTTGTGGCAAATTCTATGAAATTGTAGGGTTTACTCCATCTCTGTTTTTCTATGTGATTCCAGAGTTTAGGCATATATTTTCATGTCTGGTGTCTTTTTTATTCTTATTTGGATATGATTTTATATATGATTATACTTTGAAGTTGTTCAGGTTTGTACTTGGATGAGTTACTGTTGTTGAATTTTACCTAGGAATTTTTATGTATTGAATACATATAGGTGTTGAGTATAGATTACTAGAGAACTCGATTTATATAAATAAATCCAGGCTTTGTTGAAGTCTGCCTGAGATTATTATTCTTTTTACTCAAATTGGGTAATCACTCTAAAGCACTTGAAAGAAAATACCTGATAAAATTGTGTTATTTTCCCTTGGTATGTTAAATAAGTTAGCTTTTGTGATTAAGTTGTGTTAGATATGAGTATGGTAACTTGGATGTCGTGGGTAACCGTATCTCCTAGTTTTCCAATAAGTAAACAATTTAATGTGTTGTATTAAAGAACAAGAAACATACTCTACTAAACTAGTTTAGTGACTGGGCTTATCGTCAATTTCCTCAGACTGTACATTTTTTTTAATCATTCATAAAACTTTCATTCACTGTAAATTGTTACAAAGTTTGTCCTTTACAGTATTTTTTTGTATAAAAATTGGTACTTCTTCCATCCAGACCTGCTCCTCATCATTCAAGAGAGCAATTTTTGCCAAAATGTGAGCCACTTCATTGCTTTCCCTATGACTAAACACCACCTTCCAGTTCCTGTGTTGATATCTCAACTACTTAATGTCTTCAACAATCTGCCCACCCCATGAGTCCACCTCCTCATCTGACGTCACAGCCTCTATCAACTCCTTTGCATCCCCTTCAAAAATCACATCCACTATGCCAGTCTCCATACAAAAAACCATGGCTCTCCAGAGAGCCATACCCTCTGCCAAAAAAGGGTTTTGGACATCCCTTCTTGAAGCACTCATTGCAACCACCACCTCCCCCTGCCTATCTCTAATCACCACACCCATTCCCATCTTCTAGAGACCCTTATCCAGAGCCCCATCAAAGTTGACTTTAAAAGCAACACCAGTAGGGCACCTCCAGTGGCATCTTTCTCTTCCCCCACCCTCCTCCCCCTTATCATACCAGCTCTCTTTTCAGTTGCAGAATAAAAACTTTCAAGCCCCGTGACAGCTGTTTGTACAACCTTAATTGGCCCCTAAAACTTCTGCTCAAAAGCAAATTTGTTTCTTCTGTACCAGAAACCATCATTATTACAACCACCATTTCTATAATTTTTTTTTATCTATGCACCTACATAAGTCCAACCACATCTGTATAAAGTCACAATCACCAGTAGGTTACTTACTAATAGGACTCAATGTATCCCCCATACATCAACAGCAATAGGGCAAGACCACATCACATGAGATATAGTTTCCTCCTTCATTTTGCATATTGGACACAGTGGATCTTCTACGATATTTTTCTTCCATAAATTATTCGTTGTAGGCAATAAGTCACTAACTGCTCTCCACATAAAAATATTTGCAGCAACTGGCACATTTAGTCCCCAAATCCTTGTCCACACCTCATCTTTATTCTTTAGAGCAGAAAGTTCACCACCCGTTTGCAACATCCTTTGATGGACCATATGGTAAGCACTTCTCACCGAGTACTTCCCATTCTTAGTTTGGCCCCAAACAAGTTTATCTGTTATGCCCCCTTGACTAATGGGGATTGATCTTACAGTCTCAACTTCCTCCTTTGAAAAAACTGCATTAACTATATCCACCTTCTAGCATCTTCACCTCATCAATTAACTCACACACTTTTGCCTCTGCTTGCAATATCGATATATGAGATTATACATTATTATTTCCTAGTTCATTTATGTGATTGCCTAACTGTCATGATTTATGGGCTGATTGTTTTTGCAAGCTATGCATAGATGAGTCATGCACCATACATATATCTGTTTTGAATGGATGTCAATATTTTTGGGTTTTGCCTCTTCCTCATGAAACATTGTCGTCTTTTTTTTTTCTTTTTTTTTGCAAATGGATGTCAATACTTATCAAACATGGGGGCTGTTTTCAAGAGACTTTTGATTCTCTTTACAAATTGTAGCATTTGCGTAGCATATTTCTAAGTGTTACTTACTCTCAAGTTGTTGCATACTTGAAATTTCTTTACATCAATGAATTTATTTATTTATTTGATTATAGTTTCTTTAGCTAATGCTTTTCCTTCCTACACTTTAGGTCATTGTAAGTGGGTTGGTATTCCAGGTAAGAGAAGCTTTTTGTTTGATACAATTCCTTTGTGATCCTGCACTTTTATCTCAAGCAATCTTATCTTGATGCCTCATGCTTTAATATTTATGTTTGAAAAAGGAAGTAAAAAGCTAAGAGAAAGAAATGATAGTACATTGATGATGTGTGAATGGAATATGACAATACCAGTTAGAAATGACAGTAAAATAGCCCGCATTGAATTATATATATATATATGTGTGTGTGCGTGTGTGGTGAAATAGATGCTGATTTTGATGTTTAATCTCTCGTATTTTATTTCTATACACACATTCTATACACATTGATGTCCCTCTCTTAGTCTAGACTCTTGTGTTTGAACTTGTCTTTAGTTTTTTAGAATCACGCATGGCATCATCCCAATCATTATCTTTAGCTAAAAACGTCCCACACTAAGAAAAATCCTGGAAGGAGATTTTTTGTCTACCCAAAGTATAATATAGTAAAATGACTTTATATTTGCATATCGATTTGCTGATTGCGGGGTGCACTTTATCATGTTAATTGGGAGTTCTTATTGTGTGCAAGGAGATGTGAGGTGTGAATTCCTTGTATGGGCGGATATACTTCAATTGCTAGAAGAGAACTTTTTCTTAAGAGAGAATAAGGCTTGGAAGACGTGGGATGATGTATTACAGTGCGAGTACGATGTTCGGAAAATGGAAGATAAAGTGAGAGAGATAGAGAAGAATCTAAAAAATGAAAAGCAAAAATTACTGTGTTTGTACTAAATTGTCACCTTTGTAATAGTGTTTGTTTGGTTCGGATAAATTCCATATAAAAAGTACGTTGTATGGATTAGTTGAATTTTGAATGGAAACAGTTTGTGCACATGGTTTGATGAAAACCATGTATATAAATTGTATTTTGAGGAAGCAAGTTGTGTAATGAAAACATCTTTTACACTTCAATTGACTTTGTAAACTTAGCCAAGACTTATGTAATTATTTTGATCGATTATGATTATATAATCTATAATTCACACGACACAAGTGTAGATAGATTTTTCATTTGTTTCTTTGTGTTTTGAGATACATATTCTATATATATTCGGATGTCATAGTTTCATTAAAGTCTGAATGGATTGTTTTTTTTTTCCTATTATTTAGCTTTTTATTTAGTAATTCTAATTAATATTATTTAAAATCTATTGCATCAATCACCATAAATGATGATGCTCTCTTCTCATAAGTGCATGTTATGATAGCTTGAGTTTGGAAAACACGTCTAGCTTGAGTCAATTATCAAGCAATTCAAGTAGTAGTTTTGATACCTACATTACACTAACAACAGTTATATTAACAACAAATTAGCACTGTAATTATCGTTGATGCTCACTTTATTTTCAGTTCTATTAATTACTTTCTGTTTTCAAAGTATGAGAAATGAAAGAGAACATAAAAGCAAAGAAAGAGGACTACTCTTTCAAGGAAAAATTGTTGTCAAATAATTCTTTGAAGTGAAATATACAATGTAATAACACTTTAATAACATTGTAATAACTCTTTCAAGCATGTAATCATAATATAACATTGTGTAATAACAGTGTAATAACAATATACAAGAACTAAATATATAGCAAATTAAAATGCTACCACTGTAATAACACTATACAAGAACTAAATATGTAGCAATTCGGTAACCATTGTCCCAACGCCTATGGATGCCTTCTCTCTGTAACTCTTCTATCATCATCTCTTCTTCCTCTTCTGCTCTTCAATTCTACACATCCCCTGCAGTACAAAGCAGCAAGTTACCCATAATCATTCATCATAATCTTGGGTTTTTTTTCTTTTTCTTCAAAACCTATTCTTTCATGTGGGTTATTGTTGAAGATGGGGACCCAAGTTTTCATAGATCCAACTAAGAAAGATGTACTAAGTGTCCCACTTCGTTTGTCGTAAAAGTGCATATGCAGAGAAATCCAACAAAGTTAACTTTAATATCAAATTAACATATTAATAATATATACAATGAAGAGTAGCATTGCACTACCAAAAAAATATTCCCAAAGAAAATAAAATGCAAGTCACACATGTACACTCTGCAAATGATAAAATCAATAATAGCTTCATGCATTTATGATCATTATCGATCAAAAAATTTG
Organism: Juglans microcarpa x Juglans regia; assembly: GCF_004785595.1. Taxonomy (NCBI): domain Eukaryota; kingdom Viridiplantae; phylum Streptophyta; class Magnoliopsida; order Fagales; family Juglandaceae; genus Juglans; species Juglans microcarpa x Juglans regia. The sequence goes on along the minus strand of NC_054600.1, from coordinate 22,185,626 downwards.
AAATTGCCTTAACTTTCTCGAGTTCCTACTAAAATGAGAAAACTTCTGGTGGTACAATCATAGTCTCTTAAAAATAACAATTAACCACTAAATGATCTCATGGGCCATAAAAAAATGAGCAGAAAAACAATGAGTAGCATTTGATTTACAATGCAATCACTCATTTCACAACCAGCAATGTTTGGATCCTTTCACAAAAAATGAAATAATCTCACATTCACAAAATAAATTTCACGTTCCATTACTTTGTCCAGAAACAAGTAAAACGAACGAATTGTCTTAGGTCTATATATTGTTCAAAGCCAAAGGTTAAACAAAATTGTAAGATTTGTTACACTATCATCCACAACAAGATCTATAGACTACAGGTAACTGAATCCAAATAGAAATAAAACACATCTTGCGCTCCATTTGATTGATTACTACGAAAATGCAAAGAAGTCGTCTTACAATTAGGCATTCAGATTACTCATTAGCTAGCCAATTCATGTTGTGGGAAAGCTAGCTGAGAAAACAAGGATTTACCTTTCCCTGGAATTGGATAAAGAACTTCCAAAAGTCGTAACTTTGGTCAGTTTCTGAAGCGATATCTGCAACATGGGTAAGGAAAGTTAGTTCAAGGAAGACAATTTATTAGGTCTATCACAACTTTCCTAGTTATTGCCACAACAAATGGGATCGATGCCCAATTTTTTTTACCCTTCTTAACTCAAATATTAGTACAATAAATTTTTAAATGAGAATGGAAAGAAACCAAACCTTTGCATGTAGCCTGTCATCAAAGACACAGTTAATCAACATACATAATCATGCTACCAAAAACCCTCTGCATGTAGACTAGTCGGCTCATGCTACCAAAACACCCTCTTCAAGAGGTACAAAAACTAAGAATAGCATCTCCACAAAAATTATACTTTCGCCATATTCATAAACTATACCAAAACTACACTAAGAGGTACAAAAATTCATATTCACAAACTACTACATACCCTTTCAAAGAGGTACAAAAATTAAACCGGAAGTATATTCACAAACTACTACATACCCTCTCAAGGAGTTATAAAAATTAAACCTTTGCATATTCACAAACTATACCCTACCATTTCCAAGAGGAACAAAAATGAAACACATCATCTCCACAAACTATATCATACCCTCTCTAAAAGGAACAAAAATAAAACACATCATCTCCACAAACTATACCATACCCTCTCCAACAGGCACAAAAATGTAAACACCATCACTATGGAGTTACAAGTGTGCATCAATATGGTCATACATCTGAAAGAAAGCAACTATAATTACACCTTTTCAATTATGCTTGCAATCTTTAATCGAAAAAAATATTGAAAAGACATAGTTAACCAATAGCTGAAGACCTCCTCATTTCCTGATGGCATCGATTGTGTGACAATGTTGTTTTGTGTTCCAACACCAACCCCATTATCAAATTGGTGGTGTTGAGATCCCAGAGTGTCACCCAATTGTGTTTCATCATCTAATATTTTCCTGCAAGTCTAAGTTTCAAAACAAAAAATAGACATATATTAGAATTAGAATACTAACTATTAACTGAAATTTCGACAATTGCACTACCTTTCTCTTTCTTGCCATCTTCTACACAGGCGGAACCTTTCTCTTACTTGGGGGTCTCCATTTCCTTCAGACTTTGTGGGGGCTTAATATCTTCTTACCCTTATCCGCAACTACCCTCGATCCGACCTTCATTGATTCAAATTTCAACCCAAATGTTATATCATCACATCTTGAATGAAACTCATCGACATAGCGCAGGAATGCATTGACATACTTATCACTTGGGGATATTTTAGCTGCTAATTTCATTCATCTTTTAAACACCATCTCATACCTCTGTGCGTCTCTACTGGCCCGCAAGTCATCATAACTACTTTGGATCAATGTGTATCTCCTCTTATCGTCCTTCCTCCAGCGATCCAAGACATATCTATCTGGCAGCACATTAATCCTCTTCAAATGAAAAACTCTAAGTACATGCCTACATAGAATTTCCCCCATCTCAAACAATGCACACGTGCATTTTAACTCACAGTCCTCTTCATTATAGTAAAGTGTGTAGTGGATTGTTTTTGTGCAGTCCACAATAGATATTTCATCCATGATATTGAAGGTTGAAATGCATCCACGCTTGCTTACTAGAGTGCAATTACAACACATTAGGTCCATCAACTCTTTTTGGAACTCTTTAAACTTTGCATTTGAGTATACCTTCTGAAACTGCTTCTCAAAGTTGAAAGGGGAAACGCAGGGGATCATTTGGTTGCTGGAGTTGAAATCAGCCATTGTCTCTACCTCCACCTTCTTTCTTAGAGTATTATTGAACTGGTTGACAAATTCCTTCAAGGTCATATCGGAATGGACATACCCGTCGAAAAAAGTATTCATGCTTTCTGACCGTTGTGTCATGTTCATACTGGCCCAAAATACATTCTTCAAGTAAACCGAAATCCAAAAAGTCATTTTCTTGTATAAGGACTGGAGCCAATTATTACCTCTGAGATCATACTTATCAAGAAGTTGACCCCACCTCTCCTCAAATTTTGTGCACGTTTATGAATCATACAATGCAACCTAAATGGAGGTCTTCAACCTTGTGTTGAATTGGGAGTGAGATCCTAACTTCTCTAAAAATTTGTGCATTATATACTATAGACAATATCTATGGCGGGTTTCCAAAAATACAATTGCAATTGTGTTCCTCATTGCCCGGTCTTGGTCAGTTATGATGGCTTTGGACGCTCGACCATTCATGTAAGAAAACCACATTCAGAACAACCAAACAAAGGTATGTGTGTCCTTGCTTGACAACAACCCCGCCCTTAGTAGTATGGGCTGTCCATGATGGATAACACCAATAAATGGAGCAAAAGGCATCCCATACCGGTTTGTTAGGTACGTTATATCGAAGGTTACAACGTCTCTGAAATACTCATAAGCCGCTTGACTCCGTGCATCAGCCCAAAACACATTCCACAACCTTCCCTCATCATCCACGTCCATGGAAGAAACGAAGCCATCATTCTAATCTCTCATTCTTTGGAAGTACTCATCAAGTGCTTCGTCACCTCTTTTACCCAACCTTAAATGTATAGCCTTGTCAATGAAATTTCGACAATATTTCTCTTGAAAATCTAGATTCTCAAAATCCCCTACGTGAACGACAAGAGAATAATAATTCATGTTCATTTGAATACCGACTCTATCATTCAGGTTGAAGATCCTTTGACTGTATTCATCTAGACACTTGTGAGATCGCAAGAGTCCTGTCTTCTTGGGCTCACAGTAATGTGGTTGTGCGCATTTTCAATAGTGATGATAACCCATTTGTCATTTTTGTTCAATGTAGTATTTACCTTCGTCTTATAATCACATTTAGTTGTTGGCTGTGGCTTCGAGATATTATTGTGCTTAGGTTGGTATTTTTCGCCACGGGCACAACCAATAGTCACATACACAGACTTCTCATCATCATTTCTCTTAGTCTTCTGTGTCCTTATACCAAATCTCTCTTGCTTGGCATATTGCTTATAGTAGGCCGTAAACTCTTTCTCACTCTTGAATTCCATACCTTGGTGCTTCAACCTGTACCTCATCATCCGGGACAAAAGTGGTACCCTCTAAATCTTCATCTATGTCGAATAACATTTCTAAACATGGAAACATAGGGATGAATTAGCAACAATTCAATATTAACGTCATTAAAGTGAAAGTAGACAAAAGTGTAATACCATCAGTAGCATCAGAAAATGTACTTCTAACATTTTCTTCAAATTCTATAAATTTAGAAAATTCTTACTTAAAGTCCTTTGGATTACTCGATGGAGGGTACTACATATAAGGTGATATCTGCTCAAACCGGTACGTTGTTAGAAAAAATTGAATGACTTTAAACAAATTAACATTTTAATTTTGGAATTTGGGTAAAAAACTCAGAGAAATATACCTGGAATTAATTTTCAACTCACCTACAGTCCTCCAGATTACTCGAAGGAGAGTAGGGCATATATAAGCAGATTCATCAACCAGGGGTGTTGTTAGGAAAAATTAGAATGACTTTAAACAAATTAACATGTTAATTGTAGAATATTAGTTAAAAGAAATTAGGAGATGTCATACCTGGAATGACTCTTCAACTCGTCTAAAGTTCTCCAGATTACTCAGCAGAGGGTAGGGTACATTTACATAAAAAAGATGCTCCAATTATGCAATTAGTTAGATTCTTGAGCACGTTAAACACACTTTATTGAAAAATAAAAGACATCAACCTGCCTACTTGTAACACCCGTCCTTGTGGTGGGTCTTTTTATAAAATATTTTGAGAAAGGACGATAGGAATTACCGTCCGATTTAAAACTTTTTGCTTCTTTCCAGGGTGTGAGACTTTACGTTTATAAAATAAAAATGTGCTTTTACAATAAAATAGGTTTATAGCGAAAAACATCATTTTTAATAATAAAAAAGCCTCTCTTACATTTAAATGCTCGTGTCTAGACTTCCGTGCTCTTCCCAATGGGCCGTGTCCGTCCCGACGAGTACTTCATTTCCTTCCCTGTTGGGGGGAGGGACATGCATAAAAACTAAAATGAGTCGAAGACTCGTAAGCATTACTTCATGCAGTTAAAATATAACAACGTAGGTTTTCATTCATGCATTCATCATTCGTACATACTATACATACATGCATGCGTGCATATGTGCGTTCATTTGAAAACATCACTAGACGGGGTTTTCCTTTCTTTTCGTAAAACGTTTCACCCGTCAGTGCTTTCATTTCTACAAGAGTGCAGTGCCCTCAATTCTTAAAGTGCATTCGTTCGTGCGTGCATGCGTACATACATACGTACATACATTCTTTCTTTTCACTTTCATAGGCCAGTACACACTGTTACGCCCCGTGTGTTAGGGTTAGCGGCCCTATGGCCAATGGATTCGCCCGTGGCCACGGGGTGGAATCCCATTCCGTTAGGGTGCAGCACTGGGTGCACTACTAGTACTACTGCTCGGCGTTGCAATCTGCTCATTCATTCATTGGGTACCCCTTTTTCATTCATTAATGTGGCTGTTAAGTATCTTCATACATTTCATGCTTTCATTTCATTCTTTCATTCATTCATGGCAGCTCCGAAGAGCTGGAGCTTTCATTCATTCATGTTCTTTCTTTCGTTTAACATTCATTTCATGAGAAAACATTTCTTTTCATAAGAAAACATCATTTCGTGAGCATGGGCTTGAACGTCCTCCTTCATGTCATCCACGAGCATCACCTCGTGGCATTCATAAAAGTATCAGTTTGCACCGTCCATAAAACATAAAGCACGGGCTCAAACTTCGCCTTTCACGGCATCCGCAAGCATCACCTTGAACGTCGGCCTTCGCGGCGTCCACGAGTATCACCTCGCGGCGTTCGCGACAGTGTCGGTCCATAGGATCCACGAAGGCGTTGGCTCAAGCTCGTCTTTCGTGCATTTTCATCAGTTCGTCTCTTTGAAAATACATACAATAGATACATCTTATAGTCATCCATTCGCATGCGTACAATTAATAACTTTGGGTGCGTAAAAAGGAGCTTCCATGGAGGAGCCGTACGTACATATACGTTTGAAAGCATGACATCTTCTTTCATAAGCATTTTCTTAAAGATAAAAGCTTTTCGTTTTCTTTTCGTAATTTCTTGAAAACTCCAGAAGGGCATGAACGTAATACTTACCTAGACTCCATGCTACTTTCATACCATGCAGTCTATTCATGCGCGTGTCAGCTGGCAACCTACATGCATACATAACCTTAACGTCATTCTCTATCTAATGCATAAGCAACTTAAACTATAAATAGAACTACGCTATACTTGAAACACTCTCATTCTATCCCGTGCACTTACGTGCCCATCACTACGTTAAAACCTTTCAGAGACCACTTATTGTCACCACATCTTCCAACTCAACGTCTTGCCTCGAGTGCTCATCCACTAAAGTGAACCCATGATTCACCTTAGGATTAAGACACTAAGACATTCGTCTTATTCTCATTTTTGAACTCATCTTGATGCATGACTCAGACCAACTAAGTCACGCATCTCAATCCTAGACAATACACTCGTCACTACCTACATACATCCTAGCCCATACTAATCCTCATTCCCATCCATACAAGTCACACAGCTCTAAGCCAACTCTAAGGCTTAAGCACTGTGTAACTGTGCTCAGGACAGACTACCCATTACATATGGTGAATCCGTCTGGTACACGTGTCTCACCAGATTACACATGTACCTTACCCCTTTATCACCTAAGATTAACATATAACATGTTGATCACCTGCTCATAGGGATGAGGGCCATATTCTGATACCAACATTCTCTTGACTCGGCTAGCATGACTCTTCATGCTATCTGTCCCTTCTTACAGTTCATCACAACACTTAGTGCGACAAAGCTCCAATCACCATTACGCCTTATGTCATGTCATATAGCTCGAGACTACTCCCAAGCTACACTGTGACCTTGTCACGTCACCCGACGTCATGTTACATCACTTCCACGCCAACTCCTAACTCATCACGAGTACGGTTCCTCACGTACTCCCGTCACATCGTGACATCTCGTCACGTTCCCGTTACGCCATTTCCACACTAACTCTTCACCCATCATAAGCATGACTATCCGTAACCACGTCACTTCGTGACGTTGCCCAATCATGCTTCCGTTGCGCTCTCTTACACTTATTCTGTTACTACACCCATACTTCCAGCCGCAGTCAATTACAGTGACATTTGTCACCTCAGACTACAAGCCGCTTCACAACTATTTCGGGACACTGTTCCACAGTTCCCCACACAACTCACCACGTTCTACACCAGTGTCTCATCCATCACAAGCACGACTGTCAATAACCACGTCGCTTCGTGACCTTGCCCTGTCATGCTTCCGCTACGTACTCTTACACTTGTTCTGCTACTTCATGCATACTCCTAGCCATAAGTCCATCACGGTGACACTTGTCATCTTAGACTACAGGCTGCATCATAACTACTTCGGGACATTGTTTCACAATTTTTGATACTATTCACTACGTTCTACGTCCATCAACTGTACAACCATCCTTATCTCTGTGACACGTCACACGGAGTGTCGTTGCCTCGTGGAGTACACTCCATGCATACTCCCTTTCCACACGCTACAACCTATCATCAATATGGCATACCTGCCATACGATACATCACTCTACCATAAAGAGTACACTCCGCGTATACTCCATACACGTTATGCCACATCACCATTACGGCATACCCGCCATATGGTGCATCACTCCATTACATGGAGTACACTCCGTGTATACTCCATACACGCTACGCCACATCACCATCACGGCATACCCGCCGTATGGTGCATCGCTCCACTACATGAAGTACACTCCGCGTATACTCCATACACGCTACGCCACATCACCATCACGGCATACCCGCCGTATGGTGCATCGCTCCACTACATGAAGTACACTCCGCGTATACTCCATACACGCTACGCCACATCACCATCACGGCATACCCACCGTATGGTGCATCACTCCACTACATGGAGTGCACTCCGCGTATACTCCATACACGCTACGCCACATCACCATCACGGCATACCCATCGTATGGTGCATCGCTCCACTACATGAAGTACACTCCGCGTATACTCCATACACGCTACACCACATCACCATCACGACATACCCGCCGTATAGTGCATTGCTCCACTACATGGAGTACACTCCGCGTATACTCCATACACGCTATGCCACATCACCATCACGGCATACCCGCCGTATGGTGCATCGCTCCATCCTCCCGTTACACACATCACGCCATATAGAGTACACTTTACGTGTACTCCATACACGTTACGCCACATCACCATTACGGCATACCCGCCGTATGGTGCGTCACTCCATTACATGGAGTACACTCCACGTGTACTCATCCTGTTCCACAATACGCCAGGAGGGTATATTTTACATATACTCTCCTTATCTCACACTACACCACACACAGAGTACACTCAGCGTGTACTATTCCCACTCCACATATGCCACGTCACCAATACAGCACATGCCCCACAACTACACTGCACAGCACAACCATGCCATCATTACAACACAACCTCCACAACTGCATTACCCAGCACAGTCCACAACACTTCCCAAATACGCCTAACACTTTACATACACGGCACATCACATTACCACACTACAAAGATATGCCTAACACTTCACATACACAGCACTTCACGTCTCCACACTACACAGATATGCCCAACACTTCACAGCGTACTACATAGCGCATCTCAATACAACCCAATCATTCTTCTAATACTAACAGCACAGTCCACAACCTAATCAACTAATCAATATCTATCATAATTAAAAGGGATAGAGAGTTATATCATCGACGGGATAACCCGCGCGTTGCCCGTTGATCGTCACAGCTAATGACGTTGGAGAGGTCGTATGTGGCGGCTAACCCACGTACGTTGACTGTTTGGGCGTTTAGATAGCTAAGTGTGGTCTTGGAAGGGCTCGTGAATGGCTAATGATGGTGGCTATGAAGGGCGGTACACAATATACCTAACCGTGTACAATGGCGGTCAGTCACATGCAGTGACTGTCCATCGCGTGCAATGATTACCCACTACGTAAAGTGGTGGTTTGGACCTAGGGCTTGGCTAAGGAAAATGCGGTGGATCTCGTGGTGGCGTCGAGGTGGCGCCACGGTGGCTCACGGCGGCGGATCTGGCTGTGAAGTGGGTGAGAGGCCGTGGGAGAGTGAGAGAGAGTGTGCGTGCATGGGTGGCAGATCAGGGTCGTGGGAGGTTGGGTTGGCTTCGTGATGGCCTGAGGAAGTTGATGACGGTGGTTACCCACCATGTGCAACCCGTGCGTGTGAGGGGGAGGGAGGCCATGCGTGAGTGAGAGGCTACTGGCCATGGTTCACGTGGAGGAGGAAGGGGGAGGTAGAGGGAGGTCCATGGTGGCACCTAGTGGCCGTGGGTGCCGCACACAGCGGCGCTAGAGGTCGCGCACGGTGAAGCCGTGCGTGGGTCTCCTCGTGCGTGTGTGCGATGGAGGGGGAAGGTGGCTGCATGGGAGGAGCTGAGATTGCTGGAGGGTGGTGGCCGGTGGCAGAGGAAGCTGCCATGGAAGTGGTGGCGCCGGAGAATGGCGCTCGGCGGCGCTAAGGACAACAAGCCCATTCGGGCATTATGCTTCCAGTGGAGAGGAAGAGAGAGCGTGAGAGGGAGAGGTTGCTGTGGATGGACTCGCAGAAGGGAGAGGAGGCCAACGGTGCCGGCGGTGAGAGCTGCCGACGCATGGCGGCGCCGGGCTGAGGCATGGGGTAGTTCGGGCGTAGGGGGAGCCGCTTATCGCGTATGCTGGGGAGAGGGAGGAGAGAGAGAGGGCTGGGGAAAAGTGAGGGGGAAAGAAAGGGGGTCTGGGTACTTAATCCAGTCTCTTCGTCTTGGGGTCCTCAAAACGATCTAACGTTGAGATATTAAAATACTGATTTGAAAATGCGTAAATGTTAACTTAATTAAAAGCACTCAGAGGAATTAAGGTAAATATTATTTTAAACTGACTTTAGTTTATAAAATAATATTTCTTCATCATCAATAAAATGATGAAGTCTTATTTAATATCTTTAAGAGAATAAAACTATTAAATTAATTAAAGCTTTCAACATAATTTAAATCCCATAATATTTCAAATAATTGGAATCATTTTAATAATTAATATTAAAATGATCTCCGACAATTATAATATTTTGGAGCTCTTCAAAATATTATAATTGTCTCATTTAAAAAGAAGTTTAACTCAACGATACTGGAAGTACCTCATATGAATATTTCTAGTACATTTAAACACTGGGCGTAATTTAGAAGTCACTTAATATCTCGAGAGGCACGTCGTCATGGTTCGGCGCACATGACGATGCTCGCAGTCGCCAGAAAGAATGGTAGACTGTTGCATAATTCCGTCATCGAAATTTGCTTACGTAAAAAAGGAAGAGCCTTACGTAAGAAAGAGAGAAGCTTACGTAAGAAGAAAGGAGCGGAAGGGGTTACACTACTCACATGGTAAACGTTTGGATTTCCATATGTATTTTGAGGTGTCATTAATGATTGTGAAGTCGACATTGAAGGCCTGGGTGCCATTTTATCTTCCTCTTCCCCCATCACACTAAAACTGAGAATGTCTTCGAGACTTTAAAGACAAGCACATGATGGCAAAAGAAGAAAATGAACATTAAATTCTAAAAGTTAATGCAAAATCTGAAAAGTAAAAAAATGAAAAGAGTGTAAATGGAACAGTGTATTTATGATCATCATAATTGATAACAATGCATAGTTAGCTAGCTCTCTGTATAAAATTAGATCAGTTAACTAAAAATCATTACGAGATAAGGTTTTACAAATTAAGATTATTGAGATATATATGTTGTTTCAACAAATTAAAGTTGTACAAGAAGCAAAAGAAACATATTATAAATTATATTAATATTGTGGATCGGGAATCTAATAAGAACAATATAATATGCAAAATCATTCAGTCACCTAAAATACATACACTACCATACTAATATATATAGCTGCAAAACTACTAATATATATAGCTGCAAAAGTACTAAGTGGTCCTTTCTGTAAAAGGTATTAAAGAAAAAAAGAAAAAGGAAAAAATTAAAAACAAAAGCTTGGTCGATTCTCATAAGTAGGATGAACTTTGTAAACAGTCAAAGCATCTGATAAGCTTGCTAAGTTGATCTTCTTTTCTGCTTCTTCCTCTTTGTTTTCCTTTTTTTTTTTTTTTTTTTTAATCCTTCGAATCCTATTTCCATTTTGGAAAAGTCTTTCTGTTCTAACCGATCAATTTGCTTATTAATAAAGTAAGGCAAACTAATAATGAAATGGAGAGGATCTTCAAACCTTATAATGCTGTTTTAAGTACACTTCACAAGATTTTGAGTTAAAAACTCGCTCTCAAGCATCCAAACCAACAGTCGTGTAAACAAAATATTGCAAATAAATCCAACAATCTTATCATGAATAACTAAAGCCAAAGATCTTAATCAAGCTAGAGCATAGGAACAATTATTCACAATATTAACACAACCAAATAAAGATAATAACATTTGAGATTCCCATTGAAATTAAATACATTGAGCAAGAGTAGTTAAATGAGATGTCCTTTAAAGAATTCAGCCTTTTCTCAGTAAATGCAGAATAGTTTTGCCCATAATGGTGATCTTGATTTTCAGGCTCACGCAAAATAGTCATAGGCTTTGTCCATGCTACTCTAAATTCCATATTGGAGGACCGAATAGCACTACATTCAGGTTCTCATAATCCAGAAAAAATATGCATATTTCTGTGCATATATAACTCTTTCCCCATCTTTGTGAAAATGAAGGTTATTGCCATAAAAAAATAAAACATATTAATTGTACAAGTAATTCTGACCAATCATGATAACATATATAGTTCCAGCATGCTTAAACACACATTCAATAAGAATCAATTGACATGCCAGGAAAATTTATATAGAAAGTGTAATGACCCAAGCAAGGTCGAAGCCACATCTAAGCCCATAGTTCAAAAGGATTAATCAATGTTACAATTGAAGCCCCTTGGAATCATCAATTATAAAGGGCGTAAATTTTATCTCCCATGTAATGTGAGAACGCATTCAACGCTTTCCTACATCATCACACAATCTGGGGTATTATAGAAGGTGTAAATTCCAATCTCAAATGGAGGGAAGAGTTCATTCTAGTTGTCAAATTGAAGCACAACATTCTTCAGATTGGATGTACAACAATCAATCAACCAAACAAGCACACGCGTCAGACCTTGCAATGTTTTGTTGACTTATATGGACAGCATGGAGTGCCTGTTTGAGTTGATTTAGGCATTAGAGCCCTTTGTCCAACCCTATTTGTGGAAATCACATAAAGCTCTTTATAGGCTGGATTATGTCATGCTCATGCTCATACTCATGCAATGAATGTAAACCATTTGAACAGCTTAGTAAAATCAACTCTGATAGATCATACATACATTGATCATTGTCTGAGCAATGTGAGCATCTATTTTAGGAGGTGCGGACAAAAACTTAAGATACATTTTGATGGATTTCGATAAGATTGGTAAGAAGACCAACTGCAAAAAACAATGCACATAGGACATGTTAGGATAGGACTATAAAGAACAAGAGGAAAGGAATTCACTTTATGATTTAGGTCGAAAGCAAAAAACATTGTTTTTTCTCCATGCCCTAAGTTGCAATACCCATCTCACAATAACCCAAAACTCACCTCTCTCAGTACACAAGAAGAAACCAAATTGGTCCTTAAAATGTTACCTATGATGCCCTCCAAGGGACGGAGGCAAAAGAGAGCTCCATCGGAGCAGTGTCGCTAGTTTGCATTAAATGAGCTCGCAGGAAGGGGCAGCGTTGGGCAGACGGATGAGAGCGAGGTGGTGCTGGGCAGAGGAAAGGTGACACAATGCGGGCGAGAGAGGAGGTATTTCGTGGGAAAATTTTGAATGGGGAAGAAAAATCAACCGAGAATCAAAACGCACGTTTTGTTTAAAAAAGAAAAAAGAAAAGAAACTCTATAGTTTTACTCCTTTACTAAATACCGTTTAGGGGTATGAATATATGGGAGCCAAATAACAAGTAAGAAACCGGATAATTTGAGAAATTGAAGGGAATGAATTAATTTACATGAAATAGAAATACATGAAATTAAAAGGGTACGGTTGCAAATACTTGTGACAATAAATACTTTTTATCGGTAAACCAAACCCTAACCGGACCAGACCTCATACCTTCTCCTCCGCAAAGAAATTCACTGCGAATAGCTGGAAATCAAATCTTACTTTCATCTGAAACTGTTTGGCGATTGAGAAAACAAGAATCTCATCCCAGTTGGGTCTTTTTGTTGTGCTTTTACGGAATAGCTCGATTTGTTTTTTATTTTCTTTCTTTTTTGTTGTGTGAAATGTTATGGGGTAATTGCTGATGATGACAAACATTATGGCCTGAAGCTGCAACAACAAATTTTGCGCTCCGTGTAGAAATCCTACATGGGTTGTTTGTTGCGATGAAGAATGTGCCAAAATGCTAATCTGAGGCTCCCAAGCATTATCTGAAAAAATGATGCTTTGTTCTGTTGTTGAAGAAGTCTTGGAAACAACTTTTTAGCCCAAGGAACTTTTATCGATTTGTAGATTTTTGTTTTTGTCGTTTGAAACTGAGACCGCAGACAAACTTTTGTTTGAGAAACAAACATGAAACTTTGGACTAGAAGTGTCGTTCTCTGTACTTGTCCTCAGTTTGAAGATGATTATTTGGTCAATGATCCATTACATATACAATTGCTTTGTTCTAAATAAGAACCAAATGGCTGTTAAGATCCAAACGTTTAAAACAAGGCATTATTTCACGTTTGACTCAGCGTGATCTTAGCGAGTATGACATATCTATGTAATTCTATATCTCATTCATTCAGGACGCCTGGGGCCTGGGCTATCTGAGAACTATGAAACTCCATGAAAGTGAATATCGCACTTCTATTGCCTTCATATAAAATATGATGTATTTCGTGTCTTGAGCTGATATCCCTGGCTGGTAATGCAAGGGGCATAATAGCTCTTCCAATTATATGTTTCTATATTTCAGAGTGTAATAATAATCCAGCTACTTACATAAAAATAATAATAATTCTTAAAGAACTGTTCTTTAATGGTTCTATGAAATGACTATGATCTAATGGTCGGGTACATATCGGTGGCTTGAAAGTATACGTACAGTTGTATTGATATATCGCTTAGAATGGTAGGTTTGAATAGGGGTTAGTTGCCTGATTGACTGGAAGCTATCACACAAAGAGCATGGAAGAAAATCTTGCTTAGTAATTCAATGCTTCGAGGATAAGGAAGCCGCACCAATTCCTACAGAGATTTCTTTGATATATATGTCACAAACTAGTTAAAGTTTATGGGAATAAGGCCTTAGGCACGACCCTTTTGATAGTTTTTGGCTTAAGATCAGATCAGGTGCATTTCAAGACTACCATCTCTTGCTTGGCATCTCTTTCTGGTGGAGGAGGGGGCAGCTCTGGTGTCGGTGCTGTAGAAGATATCTAGAGATGGGACCTGGAGGTCCAGGAGGAGGTCCAGGAGGAGGACCTGGTGGACCTGGTGGCTGGGGTCCTGGAGGACCGGGCGGACCAGGTGGCTGGGGTCCTGGTCCCGGAGGACCTGGTGGCTGGGGTCCTGGTCCCGGAGGACCTGGTGGCTGGCCTGGAGGTCCTGGTGGCTGGCCTGGAGGTCCTGGATTTTGGCCTGGACCTGGTGGCTTCTTTGGTGGATTTGCTGATGGTTTATGCAGCATGATCTCTTCGTGGTAAGTCCAATTCAGTGTCGAATATCTTTTTTTATGCAAGTCAATACATTCTTTGTTGGCAAGTAACTTTGATGTTGGTATGCCAGAAATAGAACATTGCTGCCTCATTAGTTTCGAGTATTGCTTTGGATTGTCCTTGGACTGGCACTGATTCTGGATTTTATTCATTCCTTTTTACTTCCCCATCTCCGGGGACTTTGACTGCAGCTTCTACTGCCTATGCTGTTGTTGGTTGCTGCAAGATTGCTTTGGTGGACCCCGCGGCCCATATGGCCCTCCCGGCGGGGGCCTCCACCTTTCTGATCGGTTTCATTTTGCTGTACTGAAATGGTCTCTGTTTCGTTGGAGTCATATAATAATGGTTGGTTGTATCCATGATATATTATTGAAATGCTGACTCGGTTTGCTGCTGCGTTTCATGCTTTATTACCCTGGAAGGTTAAAAAGGGAATTGGAGATGTTTTTAAGGCAGCCATGTCTGTGGAATCTGTTTTCATTTTAGAAGCTTGTTCGATCCTTCTTTTTCTGCACTTTTGTGATCAGGAGCACATCCTGATTACGGATTTATAAGCCATGTTGAATGCCTGTCCATCGTGTAGTGTTGTGCCAAATCTAGTAAATATTATACATAAGCACACAAAGTTGCAAGAGATCGATCACTTCCTTTGGCAGCCAAATGACATGACCTCTACCTAGGTAGCTCCATAACTTGTGCAAAAGATAATTTAAGCATAATGGTGGATTTTCAGTGCTACAAACCCTCGGAACAAATCTCACTTTCCCTCAAGTGTACTTCTGGTTAATTCAGGGGACAATTGAACTTAAGACGACCGAATTATACTGCTTTTTGCTGCCTAATTGGTTTTAAGTATGATGGTCAAAGAGGTAATCCGAAATTTCATCTTGCTCCATCCTCTTAGATTGATATGCACATACCATACGTACGACTTGATATAGATGGCTTGATGGTTTAGAGATACATGTATACGATGAATCTACATATAGATCAAGTGTTTGGATGAATAGGATTGCTTCCCTCTTGCTATTCATACATTTGAGGAAGATTTAGCACAGCGTTGGATAAGGTGAACTCGAATGAGATTGGAAATGGGATCTGCAGGCATGCCAACACGTCCCTTTAGCGCTTCTTTTTCCTCAAGTTTTAGGACTTGTTTGGATAGTGAGATGAGATAAGATGATTTTAGATAAGTAGAATAAAATATTATTTTTTAATATTGTTATTGTTTTGAAATTTGAAAAAATTAAATTATTTATTATATTTTGTATTGTAATTTGAAAAAGTTGTAATGATGAGATGAGATGAGTTGAATGTTTTTACATCCAAACAAGGCCTTAATTATCATAAACACAAAGCATTAGTTGTGTCAAGAATTAAATTAAGCACAATACCTTGCCCTGACTTTTGTATAAGTTTTACACCACACACCATCCATTGACATATTTTGATTTGGAAGATAAATTTTAATATTTGAATCTTACAAATAAATCAGGCAATCTGGATAGTGTGAGGTATAAATGCTTTCAAATAACACTCTTTGAATTAAAAAAAAAAAATCCACAGAGAGAGAAGACACACTGGTAAAGCATCTCCAAATTAAAAAAGTTGTAGCAATAAACCGCATATATAACAAAAAAATAAAACACAGGCCACCAGAGCAAAAAGTTAAAAACTGCACTGAGAAACTCACGAAGTAGTCCCAACTCAGTTGTCTATCCAATATCTCACACAAAATACAACTCAACAAGCACTTAAAATGGCCAAGCCTAACTATGTTAGCAAGAGAGCAGCCACCATAAGCTACTAATCAAAAAAGAAAACCATCATCATAGGCATGTATTGCTCATAACACCGACAGTTTTATGTACAGAGAAAAAGCCAAAGGGCCTAACAGCCAAGATGGCAACTCCACTCGTGAACAACTTTGTCACCAGATGTCCCCTCCTGCAATCAACTTCTATTGCATCTGCCAACACCTGTCAGATAAAATTCTGGAACTTTCACTGCCTTTTCAAATCTAAAACAATAGAAGATTAGTAAAAATCCAGACTAGAAGGACATGATGTGAGCTTAGCTTCCGTGTGGGAGTCAATACCAACCTAAATATAAGTTTGAGCTGGCGAGATCGATCGCTGTTCATATTAAAAGACCCAAGTTAAAGTCTTAAAGGCATTGTAGCTGATCAGAAAAGATTGACAGCTGACTACAACAAAGACAATTAGCTGAGAAGCAAGTCACCACGTTACAATATAAAATATTTTAAGCACAATTCAATTTTTTTTTTTTCTTTTACTTTTAAATTACTTTCCATATTCAGACATTGCAAGAAGCAGATGGGGGAATTATTTATTATTATTATTATCTTCTACTCATATAGCAATTAACCACTGGGACTCCAACTAATGAGACAATTTGAACCTGCTGCTGCGAGTCATTCACAGGCGATCTTAGTGTCAAAGCTGCTGAGGCATATGGCAAATGCCTGGAAAGCTGAGATTGGATACTGATAATCCATGGTGAATGTATCCTTTCCCACTTTGCCAAACTGGAGAATGACATTCTCATGCTCGTGCCCAGCAGCTTCATTCTCAGGAGATGCAACCAGCTGAAAATTCTTAACTGAAGCAATTGTCACACGTCCATTGAAGTTCAGACACCAGCATTGGAGTTGTTCATGCCACCTAGGAGCTTTGTTCCTTAAAACCAGCCTTCCCTCACTCTCACCAGACAAATTTCCAGATAGGAAACTCTCTGTGCGCATTGATTTTGATCTGAAGAAAGGAAGAGATGGAAAATTATCCACACTGCTGACAAGGAATTCAGTCTGTGTGGGAGCCACACCTCCTGGCTCAACAGCAGAGGCGGGAATGGCATCCATGACACACTGCATTCTCCTAGGACCTCTGGTTTCCAGGGCAAGAAAACTTCAGTTTCACATAGAAAAAATAGTGTAGTAACTAAATAGGATGCATACAAGTCAAAGACTATAGCTTTCTTAATTCCAGTGCTATGGGTTTTTTTTTTTTTTTTCACTGTGTAGATAAGGGAATAATTTAGAAACATCTTTCATACCTGGAGCCCAAGACATTCAACTCATATGAAATATGAGCAATGGGATAGTTGCCAGCGGGGACTCTCGGGGAGACTTGCCTCAAATTAACTAGCCTGGTAGAACGACATTTGGTGACGACTTTCACTCCAGTATGTGGAGCTTGCGCATCATAGATTGTGAATTTGGTCCCCAAAAAGTTTGATCTATTATCACAGAAAGTGAAATTGTACACTTACGCAAACAAGAAAATCAAGAACCAATGATGTCACATGCCAGCACAAAATACCTCAACTTTCCAATGAAGGTGCTACTCCCTTTTGAAACATCATCGGAATTCAAAGAGATGATATAATCTGTGTAAGTAGGGCGTCGACACTTCCGTGCAGCAAGAAGAAACTTGCCATCATCGGTTGAGGCTGACAAGATAGAAAAATGCAGAAGACTTCAATGTCAACAACTCAGAGAGGAAACCAAAGAAAAGTTGAACTTTCCTTCTCTAGTAGGAACCCCAACTCTCTACTAATCAAACTAATCTCGGTAAAGTTAAAAAAAAAATGAAAGTCTGCAAAGAACAAAAGTTCAATTCTCGACCTCGATTTAAGCTGAGATAAAGATAATATGTTTGGCTGCTATGATTTCGTTTGATGTAACACTGAAAGAGGGAGTCCCTTGGGCCAGGCTGCAAAAATATAACCAAGGATTTTGACGATTAGCTGGATGCCAAAAGGCTGCATGCCTCAAAGACTATAACCTTAAAAGGAAATTTTAAGAGCATGGTTTTCCAGACACATCATGAAGGACTCAACAGAATTGAAAGTTTCTAGAATCCGGGATGTAAACTAACAGTATTTGGAAACTAACAACTATTTACAAGGATGACAACAAGAGAGTCCAAAATGTTTAGCGACAACTAGTTAAGACAGTCTGTTTTCTAATCTAATTCTGTATATTCAGCACTCCAAATACATATAAATGATTAGAGAAAGTGAGCAGAACTTCCACAAGTAAGTCATGGACTAATCCATAAGTCATCACGATGACAAGTTTTACTAGTATCACAAAAGAAAAAGAGAACCCCAAGGAGTTGGCTCAAGTGCTACAGGCCTTCCGTTTGCACGGTCTCCGGGATCCTCGTCATTAAAAAAATACCCACCTTCCAAATTCTTGAGTGTTGTTATCCTTGTTAGTCTTACAAGAAAAGATGGAAAGTTCTGACTCATTCCCAAACCATGTTTCACACCTATGAAATATATTTTTCATGATGAACTAACACTTTCTTTTTCTTCCCCCTTTTTTCTACATGAGAAGTGAGTGGAGGGCTCACATTTATAACACGTTAGTTTTCACAAATATCTGAACAACAATAAGCTAGAATTCATTAATGTAAAGGTCTCTATTGATTGCATAGTCGGCATCATGGAAGCACCGATATTTGTAAATCGCCTAATTTCCTAGATGATCCAACTTTTAAAAAAATATGCACTCCAGCTTTGTGTAATCAATAATTCCCAAACTATTCAAACTATTCACAAGCATCCAAAAATATGCTCTAATGGAGTGAGAGCCTATGTCTGGTTTTTGGTTATTCTCCACGCATAAATCTTCCCCCACTACCATAACAAGTAAGATGCTTTCTTTCTTTTTTTCTTTCTTTCCAGGACATTAGTAACCAAAAGGAAGAAAGTATATCACACACAGTTAGACCTTAAATTCTGAAATAAAAAAGCCACTCACATGCAGGCTCATGGTCAAGCACCATTGGTTGGGTAGACTAACCAACCAACTCAAACCTCCTGACTCCCCAAATTCAAAAAGATTTTGAGGCAACAAATTTATTTGCACAAACTAATCATGTCATTGTTTACGATCCAGTTCCAATATCCACCATGAAACAAATTGAAGGGGAAAACCTAGTCGAGTTAAAATCCAGTCTAGTTATTTTAAGAAACGAAAACTATCACATCTCAGCTCACAGTATGGTGGGAGCAACACCTCCTTACAAAAACAGCTCACATTAGGTTGGAAACTTTTATTTCTGGTTGTTGAGTATTTTACAATATACAGGAAGATGGTAAAGCTGCGCGTGCGCATTGCAGATACAGGTATACCATCATGACAAATTTAAGAATATATATATATATATATAGATATATATAAAGGAGCAATGTTGAATCAGGAAACAGCAATTGATATCGGTTTCAAACCTGCTTCAAGGATATCGGAAATGTCAACTTGCAGGAAACTTCTGGTGATTTCACAATTTCTATCATGATTTCTCTCCAGCTCCTACAAACACCAGCACAAGCAACCACATTTTTCCGGGGAGGCCAAGTATCTTCAGAGGCCTCTATCCGCATTAGCACATCCCTCAAAAGCTCCGGCGGCAAGTTAGCCCAACAGCTCTGCTTCAAAGCATGGATTGCCCCCACTGAGCTGTCCTGGACCACCCGTTGCGACCTGGATCTCATTCCATATGCAGACTTCACCCCAAACCCTCTTCTGGACATGCTCCCAAACTCACCCCTCATATCCTGAATGATACTCATAATCGACATATGAGGCCTCTTTTGTCCTCGCCTTTATAACTCTAATAACATAAACCTCGTATCAAAAAACTCCAAATGCCTCCAAAGTAAACCACATTTCTCACAAAATACAAGCTAGCAAACACTAACGATGATAAACCCAGAGGCAAAAGCCAAAAGGTTGTAATTTGCTGAGAGAGACAAACTCTAATGCTTTCCCTAAAGCATGGAAATCAACCAAAAATTCCTCCCAAATTTTGAGAAATACAATACTAAGCTAATGCCAAAACTTATCTCTGGATAAAGCAAATACACAAACCCATAAACCCCAAAGACCCAACATCTGTTTCTCCATACTTCGATAATACTGACAAACCATCGCCACAAATTCTCTCACCTCGGAATGTGAGAATTGGCCATAGGCTTTTTCTAGAAAATAAGACAATAACACTGTAGCAAGCCACATACACGCGGACCCAGATCCAGAAAGACCCAAAACTCAACTAAATCTATCAATCTGGGCCAATAAATCCAGCAAAACAGCAACTGGATAATACCCTTAAAAAAAAAACCGCCAAATACAATCAAATTTTCAGTTTTTTCCCCAAACAGATCCTCTCCATATCATTACCAGACACCCAAAAAAAACTAAGCATCAAACATTTGCAACGAGTAACTGAATTTCATAGATCCAAACAACAAAGAAACCAACATCGGAGGGCACTATTACAGAAACATGTTTTAGACAGGATAGCCCGCATTTCGGTTAGTGGGAACGAAACCCGTTTTGGTCATTTGGTAATGGGAAGCACCAGGATAAGAAGGAAGATGGCACCGTCGTACAGACGAAAGTGGCCTAGATTTGTGTTTTTTTTTTTTCGGTTGGTCTGTTCAGTGTCACTATTGTCTCCAGTGGGGTCCATCCCCGACCACTATTTGCTGGATTCGATTCTCTTCCATATCCGGTGGCTCGCTACGTCTCAGATATTGGATCGGGTCAGAAATTGGATAGCCTTCTCGGATCTTCCGTTTGCTGTTGTTTTCCTTAATATCGAAGACAATCCATCTCACAATCCATCTCATATCATCATTATAATTTTTACACATATTTATATAAAATATAATAAATAATTTAAAATTTTTAAATTCTAAAATAATAATAATATTAAAAAATAATATTTTAACAATATTTTATTTAATTTTCATCTCAACTCATTATTCAAACCTAACTTGAGAAATGTTATCAAGAAATCTGACACTTTATATTTCTAAGGTCTCATTTGGATATAGAAGTGGTTTTATCTCATTTTATCGTTATAATTTTTTCAAATTTATATACAAAATATAATAAATAATTTAATTTTTTTAAATTTTAAAACAATAATAATATTAAAAATAATATTCTAATAATATATTATTCAATTTTTAACTTTTAACTCAAATCATCTCATTTCACAATCCAAACGGATCTACATTTCCAATTGATCAATATGTGATTTTTTAATTTTTTTTCTTTTATTTAAATACACAAATTTAAGCATTAAAATAAAAGTTAAAAATGAAAAATCACATATAGATTAGGCAAAAGTGTGTAGTGTAAGACTTACATATAAAATTTTTATTTTTTGTCATTGGCCAGACCCCAAATTTCAAAAGTTTTTATTTTTATTTTTTAATAAATATATACTGTCACATTTACATTAAATCACATTTTGTGAAAAAAATGATTAATATAAAAAAAATACCTAATTAGTAAAATGTATGGATAATACTAGAGTCACTGTTCGGGATTCCCGTTAGGCTATTCGATGTATTTTTTTTCTTTTTCTACATATATTTTTTAATACTTTTAAATAATTTTTTTAAAAAAATTGCATCATTAAAAAACACTTTTTTTAATCACAAAGTAAAAAAAAAAAAAAAAATTAGTCTTTCCACTAGGGGCTCCTGCTGGGATTTTGTTATTTATTTTTATTTCGTAATTAAGAAAGTATATTCAACGATGATGTAAAATTTTTTTATTTTTTAAAAATATTAAAAAAATCTATGTAAAAATAAAGAATAAATAAAATAAAAAATAAGCCTAACGGGAGCCCCCAGCACCAGCGGCGGCTCTCTTATCCAAAATGCATTCCATCAATTGATTGATGTGTATGGAGTAGCTTTTAAAATTATTTCTGGGGTTTGATGTTTTGTTTGAGATTTCATTTCGAATTTGTGCTATAAGATGCTGCTTGCACGTTTAATTTGGATGTGTTTCCACATCAAATAAATCGGAAAAAAAAAATCCGATGGCTGATTATATATTTAAAGATGTTGCTCGTGGCATCTCATGCTTTAATTATTTTTATTTTGAATAGAAAACTTGTTCCATTCATTGGATTTGAACCCAAAACTAAACAAAACGAGCTACAATAATTTTGTCTAATATGTCAGTTATTGATATACTAAAAATTATAAATTTTAAATTTTTAAAAAAAATTAATAAAATAAATTTTATATGTAAAATTGTAAATATATATAATAGTATTATAATATAATAGAGACAAGAAAAATGAGAAGAATGCAACCATAAAAGAGAGATTTTGAAATTTACATCTTTTTAGTTGACGAGATAAGATAAATATTCTCAACAATTATGAAAACCAAACTGTTTAATTGGGTTAGTATAAAAATCAAATATCTTGATGAGATAACTATAAGAATCAAATCATTTGATTATAATAATATCAAATCAAATCAAAGTTCTTATTTTGATATCATCGCTAACAAACTCCAACCCTAGTGTAACGTTGAATTTTTGACACCACCCAATTCTCAAGATGATTTAAAGATTTGTATTATTAAAATGGGTTAGATAATATCTTAGCATTCATGATGAGAACAACAAGAAAGTTTCCAAGTATAAGAATGGCATTGGATGCATCTGTTAGCAAATCAAGCATAGCAGACTCTGCTGACCAAGATCAAGGCTCAATTGTCAAATATAAAGGCATGATCTTAGCCATCAATTCAGTCTCAATGGAGATGGCTCGCATGCAGACCATGCCCAAGACAGCAAAACAGTTGACACTAGTTTCTTTGTTTAGATTTATTCTCTATTTAGTTTCCTTGTACAGATTTATTCTAATTAAATGTAATCTTGTAATCTCATTATTTCTTCCTATGTCTCAATCCCTACAATTATGGAAACATATATATTTAAGCAGCTCTGCTGCATTGTAAAGTTTTATGTAGTGAAATACAATTTGCCTTTTATTTCCTTCTATATTTTTGCAGCATCAACAACCTTTTTTTTATCGTATGCGAATAAAATACTACAAGGATCAACAATACTTGTATCTCGCGTCACAATTGATTAATTCAATAAATAAAAATATATAAAAATTAGTTAATGCAGCAAGTCTCATGTGACGTGGTCTAAGCTTGTCTGTATTTTTTTTCAAAGAATTCTTTTTTATTTATAAGTTATTCTGGATTCTGCTTGAGTAGTTATCATTATGAAAATTCTTGCAATTTATTTTCATATCTAGGTGCCAAGGAGTTTCCAATTCATTGAAGAATAAATCTATTTGTAAACTTATTTAGTGATAGATCAACCATATTGTTGATATGAAAGTCTATCACATCAGTTTACATAAAATTTAATCATTTTTAAATACAATGGATCTCACAGTAAGTATTGTGCCCCAAACCCACTGTATAGGCCGGTGAGGATTTGTATAATTTAGTATATTTTATTATTTTTTAATTTTAAATTTTAGTCTAATTTTATTTATTTTTATTGATTTTAAGTTTTATTGTCGTTATTAAATTTTATTTTAAATTTTAAAAAAAATAAAGATTCTAATTTTGGCAGCCTATTGTCTGGTGAGTCGGTGACTCTCTCTCATTTAACGAAGAATTAGGCGCTTCAAAAAATCAAAGTCAAGAGAGAGTTTTACGTAGAGGAACCTTTACGCACTAATGAGGTTTGATTTGGCAAAAGGAAGCAAGACAGTGGGAGCTTTTGGAGTATAATGGACATGCATGAAGTTTTGTCTTTATGTGGATTTCTAATGACGAAAAGAAGGGGGGTAGAAAATGACTTTGGCGGTTTGGTTTTATGAGAGTTTCAGGCGTGGGGCGCTTTTAGTTTTGAATTGAAAATGAGATGCAGAGCTGTAGTTTGACTTGGCATGCAATACGGTGAAGGAAGCAAGCTCGAGCTGGACTCTATTCAAAATGGCTAGCACGAAACGGATTGGACGGGTTAAAAAAAAATTCAAGTTGGGTTCTGGCTACTACACGCACGGGAGAGGAACAACTTTTTGTTTTTTTTGTGCGTTCTTTTTTCTTAACTCCGGACGCTGCGACGATTTTGGGCTTTTGGCAAGTCTTGGACGCTGCAACTTACGAAGGCTTGGAGTGCCTGGAGTATTTTCAGTGTTTATTTATTTTTATTTTTCTTATAAAAATTATAGTGAATTTATTTATGTTAAATTTAATTTTTAGTATGAATTAAACTTTTTTTATTCTAAGAAAACGATGTAATCTAATTCTGAACTATACTTTTTTTCTATGTTAATTTGAAGTAATTATCTTCTATATTTGTCTGATTTATTCTGAGCTTATGACTTCTAATTAACTGGCCATTAATTAGATAATTTTAATCTTGTGATTTGCTGTCGAAAGAGAGAATTATAAGATAGATTTTAGATATTTCGGCATAGGTAAATATAGAGATCGAAAGACTTGTATGAACCTATGTAGTATTAAAATCATTGATCTTATTGATTTCTTGCTTTATTAATTTGCATACTTTTGTATAAAATGATGAACAAGAATAATTTTCAATAGATTGTTGAAAGGGGCTTTTGGATGTTTGTGGAGATTTGCTAACAAACAGAGAGAATTAAATTCAATTAGTTAGATGAGTAAAGCATAGTGAAGAATTAGGTGAAATCGATTTCTAGAAGTTTTCTTTCTCATTGATTTGATCTTTGAACAATATCTTTCTTTTCCTTTGAGTATTCTCTTTGAATTAATTTTATTTTAAATTGCAATTACAAAACTCTTAGTGACTTTTCTAAATAAAATCGAGATTAATATAATTTCGGTTTTTGTCAAAAGTAAGTTACCAATCCTTGAGGACAATACTCATCTCATCACTTTACTATAAAACTATGATACTGTGCACTTGCAGTTTTGCACCAATCAGCCGGGGCGAGGGAGTGGGACAATTTGGGCCCTAAACCCCAGCACCCCACCCTTGAGCGTGCCCCCATCCGCATGCCGGAAGGCGGATTGGCCCCAATGGTTGTTCATCCCATCCCACCCATCCACAATGAAAAACAATTGGAAAACAATAGAAGAAAAATTCAAAACCAACCGAAAAATAACAACAATTCCATATATCTATCATCCAATGACAAACCCACGAGATTATAAACACAAATCGAAAAAAAAAAAATCATCTTAACAAAATTGCAACTTTCAGCTCCAGCAAGACCACCCCCGCGAATGATCATGGGGTCTCTCTGCAAACCCACGATTTTCGTGGCCTCAGACCCACAACCATGTGATGGAGATTCAAAAAGGGTCATTCGTAATGCCACTAGGAGGGCTAGGCGTGCCGAGGCTAGGAGGGTGGCATTGGAGTGCATGCATGGCTCGAGTGCTGGTCCACGGGTGCCCAAGACAATGTCAACTAGAGGAAGATCAAGTTATTAGCCAATTCCTTGATTTTATGGATTAGTTGGCAAATCCCTTGAACTTAGGAGATGAGGCAAACCCCTTGATTTTAGGGATTGAGAAGGTTGCTAGAGGGTTGGCCAAATATCTCCTTCAAATTAGAGAGATCATCTATTTGTTAATTTGTTTGAATTTGTTTCCTTTATTTTAGACATTTGAAAAGATTGTTTCCTTAAATTTAGGAGTTTAATTTGTTTTGGGATTATGATTTCAAAAGAAGTCGTTAGAGGGAATAATTGGGGGAGAGCTAGCCGAACCCTAGTACTATTTATTTTGGTTTTGCATTATAATTGATTATTATGCTATTTTCAATAAAAGTGAAGCTTATTCTTTGTCACCCTAATTTTCGAGAATTGAGTGCTAGCCCGAGTTAGTCTTAATTTTCACCATTATACCAATTGGATCTTGTTGTTACCTTGAGGTAACCCTAGATTCAATTACCCAACACACCACAAACACTTGAGTGAGAGTGAAGCTTCCATCATTGGTGCTTTCATTGAGAATGTCCAACCTAAGAAGAGGAAGCCATGGCCGATTGACAACCAACTCATACGAAGCAGATTGAGAAACTTGAAGCCACTTTGGAGGCACAACAAACCGCTACCAATGAAAGGCTTGGAAGGTTAGAGAAAGTGCTCCACCAATTGGTGGATCAAATGATGAAGGGAGATGGGAGGCGTCATAGGAGAAAAGCCGAGAGACATCATAGTCTTGAGGGCTCCATGGGGTGTAGGAGAAGCCAACACCGGGAGAGGGTAAAGGACTCGGATTCATCCACTTTAGATTCCTTAAGCACTAATGAGAAATCAATAGGGGAAAGTGAAAGGGAACTGAGGTGAGAGGAGAGGTGCACGCAGGGGGAAGTTCTCAAACCAAAAATGGACTTTCCCAAGTTCAATAGTAATGACCCGAGCACTTGGGTTAGTAGAGCCGAGCGATACTTCAAACACAATCACATGGAGAGCCATGCTAAAGTGTCCTATGCCGCCTACTTGCTTGAGGGGGAGGCCAACCAATGGTGGCAATGGATGAGGAAAACCTATGGGGCTCGAAGGAGGGAGTTGAAATGGAGGAAGTTTGTCGATGAACTTTTGAGGAGGTTCGGGCCAACTAAGTATATGGACTACCATGAGACTCCCTCAAGGATCAAGCAAACCAGATTTTTAAGAGATTATCAAAAGGAATTCAAATACTTGTCCACTAGAGCACATGGGTGGTCGGAGAAGGCCCTCACTGAGACCTTTTTGGGTGGCTTGAAAAGTGAGTTGGCGGTGGAAGTAAAACTTAAGAAGCCGAAGACCTTGATGCAAGCCTTGGAAGTTGCACGGATTAAGGAAGATCAACTCTAAGATTTGAGGAAGAATAGTTGCTTGGAGGTGAGGAAACCACCCCCAATGGTTTCCAAATTTGATGCAAACCAAACTTTTAGCAAATGACTTCTCACCGAGAGGTCCTAATGGAGGTGCATCAAGTGGAACCAAACCATTATCCGTGGAAGTGAAGAGGTTACCTTGAGAAGAGATGAAATGATGAAGAGAAAAGAGGCTTTGTTTCAGTTGCAATGAGAGGATCACAATGGGCCACAGATGCAAAGCCAAGCAAATTTTCTCATAGAGATAGAGTCGGAAGAAGAGGAAGACATAAGGGAGGAAGAACAAGGGCGAGAAGAGCAAGAACAAGATGAAGCCGTGATGGGAGATCATCAAATTTCTATCCATGCATTGATGGGTGTTGTGGGGCCTAGAACGATGAAAAGACAAGCTAATATTGGCAAGATAGAGGTAACGGTTCTTGTTAATAATGGCTCATCCCTAAACTTCATCAACTCTAAAGTGGCCGAGAGCTTGGGGTTGCCTATGACTTCTATCACTCAATTCAAGGTCAAGGTATCTAGCAGGGAGAATATGAGGTGTAAAGAAATATTTAGAAAAGTATGTTTGAAAGCACAAGGTCTTAAAATTGTAGTGAATTTATATTCTTTGCCTATTGTGGGGTTGGATGTTGTGTTGGGTGTGCAATGGCTCGAGGAGCTAGGAAAGATAGTCTCGGATCATAGAAAAATGACTATGGAGTTTATGATAGGGGACAAATGGGTGACCATCAAGATGAATGGAAGAAGAGGAAGTAAGATGAGATGGAGAAGCAATTGAGACAAAGGGCAATGTTTTGCTATTACATTGGCCTCCCAACCGAGGGGCTTGAGTGAGGGACATGAAGTGAAAGATGGGGGCATGGAGAGGAAGTTAGGGGTTGAGGTTCCTAATGACTTGAGGGAGTATGTGAGGAAGAGTGGCCAAGTGGCAACTAAAGCCTTCGTTCAATGGAAGGGGCTCCCAACCGAAGATTCTACATGGGAGAGTGTTTGGGTTCTCAAGGATCAATTTCCATATTTGAACCTTGAGGACAAGGTCGGTCTTGAAGGGGGGAGGATTGATGGAGATCCAAGAAGGGCCATTCATAATGCCACTAGGAGGGCTAGGCGTGCCGAGGCTAGGAGGGTGCATGCATGGCTCAGGTGATGGGTCCTTAGACGCTCAAGACAAGGTCAACTAGAGGGGGATCAAGTTATTAATCAATTCCTTGATTTTAGGGGTTGGTTGGCAAATCCATTGAACTTAGGGGAGGAGGCAAACCCCTTGATTTTAGAGGATTGGGAGGGTTGCTAGAGGGTTAGCCAAATATCTCCTTCAAATTAGGGAGATCATCTATTTGTTAATTTGTTTGAGTTTGTTTCCTTTATTTTAGGCATTTGATAAGATTGTTTCCTTAAATTTAGGACATTGATTTGTTTTGGGATTATGATTTCAAAAAAAATCATTGGAGGGAATGATAAAGGGAGGGCTAGCCAAACCCTAATACTATTTATTTTGATTTTGCATTGTAATTGATTATTACGTTATTTTCAATAAAAGTGAAACTTATGCTTTGTCACTCTAATTTTTGAAAATTGAGTGCTAGCCTGAGTTAGTCTTAATTTTCACCATCATACCAATTGGATCTTGGTGTTGCCTTAAGATAACCTTATATTCAATCGCCCAACAAGCCACGAACACTTGAGTGAGAGTGAGACTTCCATCAACACGCCATGGCCCATGGATGTCCTACACAAGCTTCTAGGAGAAAAAGTGGACGAGAGGAGAGGATGCCAAAGAAGAAAAAGAGAAGAGGAGACAAGAGAGAACGGTGGATGGAGAGAGAGAGAGAGAGAGAGAAAAAGAGAATAGAGGAACAAGGTTCAACAAAAAAGAATAGAATTGTTTTATATAGTACTCAGCAAAACACTTCACTCCTCCGATCATCAGATGCTGGGGTGCGAGCCTTCGCTTGAGGTCCCATGCTGGGACGGGTGATAATTTTTCCAATGCAGCTAATATCATGACACTTGATTCCTTCGATTTCAAAATAGTCATCAAGCATTAACATGGTTGGTCGAAGAGCATGGTCATATCACATGAGAGATTGCTTTGTGTCAATGAATCATGTTTATCAGAATAGGCAATTAGACCAATTGGGCCATTAAGTAATGCATTTTTTTTTCCCTCAAATAAAAAATGCTTATTTCCCTCATATGGGTGGGGATTGATTACACTCGTTTCTTGAAGCATGCAATTGGGTGTCGGCCTTTCAGACGCATTAATTTCTACCTCCAATCCAAGTTGTCGAGGGTATGGATCCAACAACTTAGGGCTCATGAAAAGGAAGCCCAGCGAATGGTAAAAGCTTTGCATTTTGTTGACACCTTGACTAGAGCCAACATTGTTTCTATACCCTTTTTCTAGGAGCGATCGGTCTCCCTTGAATGCAGCAAAAGGGTTCTACCCCAAATTCTTCCTTTAGGGAAGTTGTTATTTTTTCTGTAGTGTTGCTTCTAGTTTGGGTCTTTATATGTCTTAATCCATTGCCAATTTCTTTTTTCTTTTTTTAATTGTGTTATAAGAGTCGTTCTATTTGCACATCAAGAAAGACGACGCTTCATTCACACTGTTTACGTAACAACATTTTATTTACAGGATTCAAAATTTACAATTTTTTCAGTAAATCAAATCATATATTACCCATTATGCAAAAATATGTGTTCTTTACCGTTACTTGCAAATATAAATTTCTAATTTTATAACTGTATTTCAAATGGAGGGTAGTTATATAAATTTGAAATTAATTTTAATGAAGTGACACGATTACATTAATTAACTATGAAATCAACTGCAAAAAAATTATAGATATATGACTTGTAAAATAATCGTAAAAGAGTCGTCGATATGTTATTGACCGATGCATCCTAAGTCTACCATAACACTTAAGGGTGCGTTTGGTTTCTAAACCAAACTCAACTCATCTTAACTCATCATTACAATTTTTTTCAAATTTTAATACAAAATATAATAAATAATTCAATTTTTTCAAATTTCAAAATAATAATAATATTAAAAAATAATATTCAAATAATATTTTATCAACTCAACTCACTTCAACATCCAAACGCACTCTTAACCTTTGGATGTGTCATTATTATGTTAGACAATACAACTTTTTTATACAAAAGAATGATACAGCAGTCCCATAAACCAAAGTTACGATCGAGATATTCGAAGGTTTTTACATTATATACTATTTATATTGTATAATTTAATTTGTAATATTAAAATTTTAAAATTTATTTTCAAATCAAATTATGAATTATTCATGTAAAAGTTAGTAAAGGATAATTTAATGTCCACAATTTATTCTGCAAAAAATTTGAAAAAAAAGAAGAGATTTTATCTGCTTGAGTAGTTACCTACATATATGCATAAGATTTTCGGGTCTTATTTATCATATGATGGGAGAATTCCCATCTTATATTGTATTTAAGGTGTTTTTTTTTTTATTTGTTGCCATTATCACAACACTTGATAGTGCTTAATACTTACTTGGAAGAGACCCAAACTCCTATCTTGGATCCAACTTCTCAACAAATTTTTTCGAAATATTTCAAAACTTATATTTTGATAATCTCTAATCAAATATCTTTTAAACTTTTTAAAAATTATGTTATTTCAACTTTCCGACTTCTCATTAAATATTATCATAACACAAAAATCAAAATAGTAAAAAACTTTATTGTTTATTAGTGTGACCAATTTTTTTATAAAATGCTTATATGAGACTTGTAATTTTAAAGTGTGCAAATCTCACTTACTATTTTTGAAAAACAAATGGGTAAATCTTTGACCGATATAAAATAATTATTTTTTTAATTATGAATCTTACTATTTTTCAGAGGAAGTGTTCGAGACTTGTATACCTTAAGATTGTATTTAATATTACTCATAATAAAATATCATTTAAGTTATACTCATCAACTTTCAAAAATCCTAATATAAACATTATTTAAAAAATATTCAAACTTTTATCTTTCCTTCATTAAAATCTAATAAATAATTATCTAAAAAAATATTTTCAAACTTTCTTAAAATCTTCTACCACATCCAATATCTTATATTGGAAAATTTAGATAAAGTGAAAAAAAAAAAAAGAGATTATTTGTTTTCTAAAATTTGATGTTCCAAAGGACGAACAAACGGTGAAAACTGAAAAGGACACAACCGACTCATGCAATTGTGACCGTTCAAACTCAGGAGGAAATTTGTTTCCTATTGGGAAAGCAATAGAAGAATTTAAATTCTTTTCACTCTCATACATCCACGTCAATTGATCCAACGGCTCAGATTTCCCAATTTTTCCTTCTTGACCGCACTGTATAAAACTCCTTCCCGCACCGTCCTTTCCCGGTCTTCCAATTGTCCCCTACTTCAAACTCTCTGACTCCCTCCGTTATACTCTCCCTCTCTTGGTATTCCAATTGTCCCCAACTTCAAACTCTAAACTCTCTGACTCCCTCCGTTATACTCTCCCTCTCTCGGTATTCCAATTGTCCCCAACTTCAAACTCTAAACTCTCTGACTCCCTCCGTTATACTCTCCCTCTCTCGGTATTCCAATTGTCCCCAACTTCAAACTCTCTGACTCCCTCCGTTGTACTCTATCTCTGCGTCAAGTCTTCTTGTCCAAGCGCTTAGAGACGATCAACTGTCTAGAAATTACGATACGAAGGGAGTTCCAGGTAAACGAGTCTATGAGCTCTAGTTTTTGTTTGAGATTGGTTGCTTTCTGATGAAATGGAGGGATGGAAAATGAAAACTTAGCTATTACGCTTTTTATGTTTTTTTTTTCTTAAATTTATCTTCGGCTTCTTAAATGTGGAAGAGCTAAATTTGTTAGCGGCTATGTTATTATTATTATTATTATTTTGCTTTAGGTTTTGATTTCACTGGTTGCTGAGAAAATGGAGGAAAAGGAACGAAAGCGATATCGTATGCGTTAAGCTTTCTATTGTTTTGTTGTTTTTGTTTCTTCAAACTGAAATTGATTAGCGTAAAAGGTAATGGAAGGAATAAATTGGCTTTGACTAGTGGTCTTGTTTTCAGTGACGTGGAACTTCTTGTGTACCTTTTTTTTTTGTTTGGTTGCTGAGAAACTCGATGAAATTTGTAAAAAGGTAAAAGAATTCGAGGCTTACGATTTCTGGTCGGCGCTTCTTTGTTCTACTCCCAATCGAATAATCAAACTTCGTTTTAGGCTGAATATTGTTGGTATGTATTCTGTTAACCGCAGTTTTTAAAATCCTTTTCGTTTCTTTTTAAATTGAAAAATTCTATATTTCGGTACACTTGAAGATAACCAAGATTTAGCGGATGTTTTTAACGTTTCAAGCAAGTTTTTTCCCTCCCTCTTCGAATGTTTAATTAGAGGACTCTGTTTGGTTGTTTAATCCTATCTTTCTAATATCTAGTAAATAGACAAAATTTGATAAACTTTCTTTAATGTCCATCCTTTTTTTTTTTTTTTTTTTTTTTAAAGTAAGTTTGATATCCATCCTTAATTTCATTGTTTTAATTCCGTGATCTGAAGTTTTTGTCCTGAAAGTAAAACTTGGATGCAGAGCTTACAAAGATTTGAATAATCTTATATTTACAAGAAATTGTTGTTAACTTGTTGCAGAAAAATGTCAGTGCACTTTTAATATACATTCATTTAAATCTTTGTGTCAATGAACAGTGATTTCTTGGACCCGTTTGAGATTGAGGTGGCTTCATGGGTTTCACTTTGGGGTCTGTTATGATGAGGTTGGGAATGACCGGACCTGATGAAGTCTCGGTTGATGCTATAACTTTATTTGTATTGCTTCTTAGTGCTTGTATTATAATTGGGCATCTTCTAGAGAAGAGTCGGTGGCTGACTGAATCAGTTTCTGCCCTTCTGATTGTGAGTTTCTCTACCTTATATGGTATTAGGCATATGCCTTATACTTTTAATTATGGTTGGATATATTTTCTTAAATCATCCCTACTTTATGCAGCATTATGGAACTCAGTCCTTTTTTATTTTAATTTTCTTTTCGGGGTTGGTTGCAGGGCCTTTGTTGTGGAGTTGTAATTCTACTAAGTACTCAGGGGAAAAGCTCTCACGTCTTAGTATTTAATGAAGGACTGTTCTTTATTTATCTTCTTCCACCTATTATATTTAATGCTGGGTAAGTTTTGTTCTTCGTTACGACCTTCACCTTTTTAGTTAATGCCTTTTGCTTTATTCATTACATCTCAATGTTGCTACTTCAGTGCATTGCTCATGATTTCCATTAGGTCTGAAATATATGCTCGAAGATTTAAGTGTATTATATCCAAGTCTTGTCTCGCATTTTCTTGATACTAGAAATAGTGGTTCATTTCTTTGTTTATCTGCTTTTTATGTGAAGTCTAGTAGCATCTTTGCATTTGTTTTAATTTTTTTCTTCAATTGTCTCTGTTCTTGTGGACCACGGTTTGTAATCAGGGATAGCATAAAGCTTAGCTTCTTTCGTCTTGAACTGACTGCTGATATTCTCCTTTCTGTTTTTGGATAGGCCCGTTCTCTTTTGCTGTGCTGTGTTTATTATTGTCAATTTTTATTGATGTGAGAGGATTGTGGTTGGGTTGGCATATTATATTTTCAATTCCTGTCTTAAAGAACGTTCTTTAGTATGTTAAAATAATTTTTTGATGCTTAGTTTCTGATCAGATGTTTTTTCTGTTCAGTTTTCAGATGAAAAAGAAGCATTTTTTCCAAAATTTTTCTACAATCATTTTGTTTGGTGCTGTTGGTACTTTAATATCCTTCTTCATCATAACGCTAGGTATGTTCAGAATTAAATTTACATCAGTTAAATATGGTAACCGTGCAGTCTTAAATACACGATGTTGCATTGCTTATTGCTATACAACTGACTGATCTTTTGCTTCTTGTGCAAGTATATGCATGTAGGCACACATAGGTATATGGGTTTTACATACATGCATTTTACTGACTAAAAGAGTGTTTATGCACACTAGCATGAGGATCCGCCTGCTATTTTTTTAAATTGACTATAGCACCCTGTGATATGTTACTGCATTAATTGTATAGATATTTCTGTTATTATAAAATAAAAAAGAAAGATTACATGAGGGAGACTGATAAAGTGGAAGTTGGTTCAAGAAAAGAACATGTCCTTTCTTGGGATCTTTCACCCTACAAGGAGAGAAAGAACACAATGAAGAAAACCATGTTTTGTATTCAACAGTAGGATGCAGGCTCTCGTCAAAACATAATATAATTATAATTATGTTCAGTCGAATGGTAGTCAATGTGGTGGTCAACCTCTATACTAATGTACCTATGGTTGAAGGGTTGCTGATATTTGCATAAACCCAGCTGAAGTATGACTGATATTGGCATCAATCCAGCTGAAGGGTGGTCGACCCTAACATCAACCTAGCTCCAGCACGAATCCCTCTGAACTTTATTTCTTTCAATTTCCTCAATATATCTTTTTGTAATCTGTTCTACATCAGAGACAACTTGTTGCTAGATTTCTTTATGCAATTGATATTACAATAGAAGCATTAGAAAGTACCTGATATATAGAAAACCACTCTTATATAATGTTAAGTCTGTTGTGAAACAGAGGATTATCTTCTTCATGTCTCTTTGCATGGGTGAAAGATGTTTCAGTAGTTGATAATTTGCAGTTCTGAGATGGTTAAAGTTATTGGGGAGTTGGATTTTTCAGTGCAACACATGGTTGGGAGATGAATTTTTCGGTGTCGTTCTTTACCCAGTTTTACCCAGCTAGTGTGAGATATGGGAGAGAATAAAAGCTGTTGTAGGTCCCATCTGACAGGTGTGTTTGAACATAAATCATTTTATCATGTGTTATATTCCCACAAACGGTTGCATTTCCCATGGGAGAGCATTTGAAGAGTAAAACCCCACTGAGAGCAGCTGTCTTTGCTTGGGTGGTGGCTTTAGGGAAAACTCACACTGGATAACTTAGGAGGTGACATATTGTAATTATTATTTAATGCTGCATGTGTAAGAGGGATGAGAAAATTGTGGATCAGTTGTTACTACATTTTGAAGTAGCTACCTTTGGCATACTTGTTTTAGCCTACTTGGATTGAGTTGGGGTCATGCCTAGATGGGTAGTGGATCTTTTCTAGTGGTCATTATGATTTAAAAAACTTATGAATCGGAAGTGTTTTTTTATAAGTAACTTATGAATCTGAACATTAGGACACAATATTCGATGGGAATGGTTCCGGTGCTAACAGTTTCAAGCATTCGATTTAATCGTAATGCATAATCCTCTGGGTCATGACGCAATAGGTAGCTTTATATTCTTTGTTAGAAAGTAATAGGGTTACATTCTCTGCTGGATGCTGGATTTTATTTTAAGAAAACAGCTGTAATGTTATTCTGTCTAGTTATGAGGTTGCACTTTATCAACAACAAAATTGTTTTTTACAAGGTTGTATGTAAAAGGCTCCGAAACTCAAGATATTTGATATGTTATAAACCTCTTTTGGGAAAAACTGTATTGTGCACGTTATCCGCAAAGGTTTGTGATATTTACTACTTATAAAAAAAAAGGTTTGTGATATTTACTCCCAAGACATACATGCAATGCTTTGGAGCTGTCAGCAAAATTATGTTTTTTCAAGTTGACTACTTAAATGATACTGGGTAGGACTTGTGCATGAATGTTTTTGATGGATATCAATGTCATGTTCACATTTATCATCACAGTGTTAGTATTCACGCCATTCTTGGGATGGAAAGAGAGAAGCTACCACCAAAAATGAAAAGTAAATAATTCTAGTTAGTCAAGAAAAAGAAAAAGGAACTGGTTCTGGTTCTGGTTCTGGTTCTGGTTTGTAATTTTATATTTGGTCCTATTGGTACCTATTCAGAACTATGTTTTTTGACGTTCTTGGCTTTTGAAATCTTGATCCAGGTTCACTACAACTATTCAAAAAATTGGATATTGGTTTCCTGGAGATTGGAGATTATCTTGGTAATCTCTATCACTTTGTTATGTTGATTTAAACTTTCACATTTTCTATTGGTATGGGATCTTTTGATTACAATTTTAAAGGTGGGGCAGCAAAAGACTCCGCACACCTCATTGCTTTATGTTTTGGGTTGGAATACTGACCTGCATGCAAATATTTTGTTGAACCCCCTTGAAAGCTTGACTCTTTAAGTTCATGGCTCTCTCTCTCTCTCTGTGGCTCTGTGTCTGACACTCACTGTTCCCAATACTATACCTATGATTGTCTGCAAAAAAGTATCTGCCTCACTGCAAGCTATATCTTTACTTAAGGTTAAAACGTGGTATCTATTATATTGTTTTATTCTCTTGACTCTTCCATGATTATTATTTGACTTCATTATTTGTAGCACTTGGAGCTATCCTTTCAGCTACAGATTCTGTTTGCACATTACAGGTAAAAGTATATTGTGAAGGCAGTAGTTGCGAACAATAGTTAAAAATTTGTGGAAGACTAGGAAACAAATTCTTTTCTAAATGTCCATCTAATGTGACAGGTTCTTAATCAGGAAGAGACACCTTTACTGTATAGTCTAGTCTTCGGAGAAGGTGTAGTTAATGATGCCACGTCTGTAGTACTTTTCAATGCAATCCAGAGATTTGACCTTTCTCATATCACCTCAACCATTGCCTTGCAATTCATCGGCAACTTCTTATATTTATTCTTCACCAGCACGGTGTTGGGGATAGGAGTTAGTCCTTCTAACCTACGTCTCTCTCTCTGCATTTGTGGGTTTGTGTGCATGCACTCAAATGTACTGTGTGCTCATTCTCTGGTTATTTGCATTGCCTTATTGCTTCAATTTCATGAATTATGAATTGTGTTCTTCGTGCTCTTGAGACCCTTAAACTTAACAATAGTACTTAATAAATTCAAGAAGTATCCTCTTGTGAATAAGGTGAGAAGAAATTTTTATTAACATCCTGCATGTGGGCTAGTTAGGGCTACGTTTGGATGTTGAGATGAATCGAGTTGAGTTGAGTTGTGAATAGTAGTGTTTTGTGGGTCTCATTGAGATGGGTTTAACTTTTTAGGTTGAAATGTATGAAGTAGATTAACCTTTTTTATGGGAAGTTGAAAAAGTAGTGGATCCCATAAATAATTAGTTTGAGATGAGTTGAGTTTGGTTCAACAACCAAACACAACCTAAGGCCTGGTTTGTTTTCGCAAATCATCTCATCTCATTTCATCTAATCATTACAATTTTGACGGTCAAACAATATATCTCTTTTTCGTGGAAGAGCATTTGGAGGGTTTTTGTGCCGTCTAAAGTTACCTTTTTTACATGGACAGCTATACTTGGGAAGATTTTGAATGTTGATAATCTTAGGAAACATGATATGATTGTTATAGAGTGGTACTTTATGTGTAAGAAGAATGGAAAATCGACTAATAATTAATAATTTACTTTTACATTGTGGGATTGAGGTGGCTAGGGAGTTATGGGTTGGCATTCTTAGGGATGTTTGGAAATAGATCTCATCCCAAAATTCTCATATCATCTCATTCTCAAAAATAATTTAAATACAAATATTTTTAAACTAATCATTACAACTTTTCCAAACTTTTAAATAAAAAATAAAAAACAATTCAACTTTTTCAAATTCTCAAACAAAAATAATATTTTAAAACTATATTCTAATAATATTTTAATTTTATAATATTTTTTATTCAACTTTTTCTCTCTCCATTCCCAAAACCTAAAAAATACTCAACTCAAACTATCTCACTACTGTTCACAAACTATGTTACTACTATTCACAAAATTCTAATCTCATCTCACTCACCAGACGAGCCCTTTAGTAGAGTTGGGCTGAGTTGGGTTATGTTTAAGAGTGTGGTGGATCTACTAGCATGTCAGAATAGGTATCATAATAGCTCTCAACTGGTAGCGGCATGGAGGATGATACCTTTGTGCTTAATGTGGTGTTTATGGATGGAAAGAAATGACAGGTGCTTTAACAACAAGGAGTGAGCAGTTGGGGAAAATCTGGAATTTCTTTGTCTTCTCTTTTTCAGTGTTTTCTGCTACTGTACTAAAGGGAGGGAATGTTCATGAGTTTTTGTTTTCTTTTCAGCTTTCTAGAATGTAATTAGGTGTCTCATTTTGTATACTTCCTGTGTACATGGACTTCCCCTAGTTTCATTTGATTCAATAAAGATTCTTACTTATAAAAAAGAAAATTAGTACAATTTTTCCAAACTCCTAAACAAAATATAAAAAATAATTCAACTTTTTTAAATCCTAAAACAAAAATAATATTAAAAAAAAAATATTTTAACAATATTTTATTCAACTTTCATCTTATTTCATTTGTATAACCAAAAGAGGCTTAAATCGATGTCATTACTCACCTAGAAGATTTAAGGCCCTGTTTGGATAGTGAAAGTATTTCATTTTATCTTATCTCATCATTACAACTTTTTCAAATTTTCACACAAAATATAATAAAAAATTCAACTTTTTCAAATCTCAAAATAATAATAACATTAAAAAATAATATTCTAATAATATTTTATTCAACTTTCAACTTTCATATAATTTCATCTCATCTCATTATCCAAATCGCATCTTAAATAAGTAATATCCAATTGCTTTTGCCCTAGGCTTTCCTGGGCAACAATATCATTTGGGACAAAAGAAATGTTTTATTTGTGGATGCAGTTGTTTTGGGGTGGGGTGCTTGCAGGACATATGAGATGCATGTATGCATGTATGCATATAGCATAATCCTATCTATTGACATTTTGTATCTTCTACTTGCAGGTTGGATTGCTTAGTGCGTACATAATAAGGAAATTGTACTTTGGCAGGTAGATAAAAGCTAATAATTGCCTTTTTGTCTGTTTTTAATTATGTCGATCAAGTTTCTTTTCTTTTGGTTTCTGTTTGTTTTTATCATGGTATCGAAAGTTCACATGTAAGCTCTATGGTATTCTTTGATGAAGAAACTTTGCTTTGATACCATTTGTAACGCCCCAACGGAAGGCCCAAGCCACATAACTTATACGCCAAAAGGACTAGTCAATGATACAAGTGAAATTCCATTGGAACCTTGTAAAGAGTAAGAAAGTCTCATTCCCAAGCAACGTGGGATCCCATACACTATTTACCTTTATCCTTATCATATGGGGGATCACAAGTTATGTAGAGTTTACCTAAATATGATAGGTGTTGTTCAATTTGGATTTTAATCTTCTTAATTTCCTTTTGTTTCAGATTATGCTGAGCTAATATTTGGCTACATACAATTCAAATAAGGAATTGGTTTATAACTATGGATTATTATGATCAATTAAAAAATTAAACAACAATTTTTTAAAGCAGCTAATCGAGTTGTGGTTGTGTTGAAGGTTTTATATGTATAGCAATTATCTAGTATTGCCCATTATGTTTCAGCCTATAAAGCTTTTAGAATCGTATTTTTGTCACGAGCATTCCACTAAAATGATCATCTTCTCGAAAAGGGCAAAAAATAATTTACTCTTTTAAGTTGTATTAAGTCTTTACATGATGGAGAAAGATTACTAAAAAGAGAAAACAATACAGTTTTCTATTCTCTTAGTCTTTTGTTTTTTAGTATGATTTATATCGTCAAATTTTTTCCAGGCACTCTACTGATCGTGAAGTTGCCCTTATGATTCTAATGGCTTACCTTTCATACATGATGGCTGAAGTGAGATTTTCTAACATGTTGAGCTGAAACTTCCGATTGCTTTTGTTTCAGATTTAATAATTGGATTTCACACAACTGAACATTCTAACGCTGATGTTAAAACTTGTGTTCCAGCTGTTCTATCTAAGTGGTATTCTCACTGTGTTCTTTTGCGGGATTGTCATGTCACACTACACATGGCATAATGTGACTGAATGTTCAAGAGTCACAACTAAGTATGTTAACTATTGAAACAGACTCTCTTTCCTCCACATAATAATTTCCCCTCCCTACATCAGTTGAATGAACTGTTTTCCCTTTCCTATTTTTCCTCTATGCAGGCACGCTTTTGCAACATTGTCATTTGTCTCAGAGATTTTCATCTTCCTATATGTTGGTATGGACGCCTTGGACATCGAAAAGTGGACAGTAGTAAGCAAGAGGTAGTGTCTACCAGCACCAAAAGAACAATCTAATAACTTAATCTTCCCAGTTTATCTTTATATGTTATTATTGATATGCTCATCCTGCCTACACTTGCCCTTGTTTTTACGATTGTGAAAGGTTGAAGTTATATTATCATTGTCACAATGATTTTCAATGTAAGTTGCTTGTTGCAAGAGTGTGCCATTTTTGTAATCTGAGCTACATTTGTGCTTTCACAGTCCTGGGACATCGGTTGGGGTGAGTCTAATATTGCTTGCCTTGGTTCTGATTGGACGGGCAGCTTTTATATTCCCCCTATCTTTTATATCCAACCTAACTAAGAAGTCTCAGAATGACAAAATTGGGTTTAAGCAGCAGGTAGATATTTGGTATCTTGTGTTGAGCTTTTCATCTCCCGTAATTCTTAATGACTCATTAATATAAGTCAAACAGGTGACCATTTGGTGGGCAGGACTCATGCGAGGTGCTGTATCTGTGGCACTTGCTTATAATCAGGTAAAATTGGGACAAGTTGACTTTGCTACTTATCACCATTGTTACTGCTCCACTCTCAACATTTAAGTTGGGAGCCGTATTCATGCTGGGTCTATATGGGCTACATGAGTCACACCACCTTGTCTTGCTCGTAATTATGTATGTCCTGGTGGTGAGGATGGCGTTTTCCTTGATTCTTGGTGCATTTTTCCTTGGTGTAATGTTTTTGCATTTGAGGGTGAATGATAATGTTGAGTATCCGTCACTACCATATGTAGTCATAAAATTACATTGCTCTTTTGTGGTGGTTATTACCTGTGATGAAGTCTTAATATGATGTGTGTGCAGTTCGCTAGGTCTGGGCATACTCAATTGCTGGGGAATGCAATAATGATCACCAGCACCATCACAGTTGTTCTCTTTACTACTGTGGTAAGAAACCTGATTCTAGTGAGGTCGAAGTTTTAGATTTTGGAGTGTTCTCTTACAAGATTATTTGCCATAACTGAATAAGGTATTTTAAATTATACGTGTGGTTTCCACTTCCATTCTTTCGTCAACTACCAGGTTAAGGTCATTAAAATTGTGATAGACGTATGAATAGGAGGATGAGGAAGGAGGTCTTGTAGGGGTCTGTTGCTTGAATAATATTTTTGCTGGCAGTGATTTGCCTAATTTCCACGTATGCTATTTCAGACCTACCCACATATAGTATCATGCTTGTGGTTTCCCTTCCCTCCCTTTGCTTCTTAACACTAGGTTAATGTGGTCACTAAGCCCCCGTTTGCATTCAGGGATGAGTTGAGATCAACTATCTCGGTAAAACCATCTCTAATCCAAACGGTATAGATAAAAACGTTTGAAGTGCATCTCATCTGTTTCGTATACGACAAAATACCTCCCTGACAGTTGCTTTTTACTTTTTACTTTTTGCAGCTGGCTAAGGTTAAAAATATTATTATGAAATATATTAAAAAAAATAAAAATTGGGTAGGTAATTTATA
This sequence comes from Juglans microcarpa x Juglans regia, assembly GCF_004785595.1. NCBI lineage: Eukaryota > Viridiplantae > Streptophyta > Magnoliopsida > Fagales > Juglandaceae > Juglans > Juglans microcarpa x Juglans regia. Next base: position 22,143,787 of record NC_054600.1, on the reverse strand, counting down.
AATTATTATTACTTATTTATATTTATAAATAAGTAAAATAAAATCATTACAAACACTATGCAATAATTTGTGGGACCCACATCTATCTCATCTCCAAAAAGTTAAAACTATCCCATCTCACTTCAATTCAAACACAAAATTTTCAAAAACCATCTCATCTCAATAATCTCACTATTATTTACAAATCATCTCAACTTATCGCATCTCATCTCTGAATCCAAATGGGGCCAATTAGCCTTGTTTGGATTCAGAGAGTATCTCAACTCATCTTATCCCATCTCATCTAATCATTACAATTTTTCCGAACTCCTACACAAAATATAATAAACAATTCAACTTTTTCAAATTTCAAAACAAAAATAATATTTAAAAATAATATTTTATTCAACTTTTAATATCATCTCATCTCAACTCACTATCCAAATCTCATTTTGGTATGACTATATGAATAGAACAGAGCCCTTGCCATTGACCATAAAGATTCTTACTCTTTTTTTTTTTAACGGGCAAGAAAGCAAGTCACTAATTTCAGGGAGATTTGAATGAGAGATGTTAAATAAATATGAGGTGGGATAATCTGTATTGGGAATGCATCCACCAACATCATTGGTTGTGGCTTTGGGCTTGGGGGTATACTCTCCCTCAGTTTAAGGTTCAAATCCCTTTGAGTGTAAACAATCTTTAAGAGCCATCAAACTGGGAGATTTTTCCCTTGAATTACCTGAGGTGTACTTGTGAGAAACTCTTTGCCGAGGGCCTGTGCACCCCTGGGATTAGTCGGGACGTTGTTCCTGGACATCCGGTGCCAATAAAAAAAAAACATCATTGGCTGTGGCCTGTCTAGTGAGGTTGTGTGCAGTGAAATTGGCACTTCTATGGATCTTTGTAGCTTCACATAATTTGATTCCCATCATTGGCTTTCAACATTCTTACAGTAGGGAACTCTTACGACCATACCTCCAAGCATTTGGATCACAAGGGGGTACTTGATGGTTGGCTGTTCATGAGCTACTATTGTTTTCGGGGGTTGGCTGTCAATTGACTATAATTTGGCTTGCTTCTACTAAGAACATAATAAAGGATAACTCCAGGCCCGATTAGTTATGTGTGTCATCTTGATGTTGGCAAGAAGATAATGATGAAAGATGATTAACTGTAATTGGACAAGCTCTGTCTCATGATGTTCGTTATGTAACTCATATTCGATTTTATGGTCATTTTCAGGTGGGTGGATTACTGACAAAGCCTCTTGTAAGGTTCTTGCTTCCACTACAGAAGCACTCAGGAAGCACGATTATATCTGATTTTTCTTCTCAGAAGTCTCTAAATCTTCCACTTCTCATTGGACAAGAGTCAGAGGTCGCTATTGGTGGTACCTACATTCCTCAGGTACCTAGTTTACGTATGCTGTTGACCACCCCGACTAACACCGTACATCACTATTGGCGGAAATTTGATGATGCTGTCATGCGTCCCGTGTTTGGTGGGAGGGGCTTTGTTCCCTATGCCCCCGGTTCACCACCAGAGTTAGTTGTCCAGTAATGAGAAATGGGAGAAATAAATATAGGAAATATTCGAATTTTGAAGATACTTGGTATATAGAGTTAATATATTTCTGGGAATTTAGTTGAGGCATTTATGTAAGTAAAATCGAAAGTGATGGGATCCTTTACAGTTCCACTTTGAACATTATGCATCGACTTCTTATATAAAAAGAACTCAAAAACTATTAGAGGACTCGTTTGTTGGATGAAATGGAAAGCCAACCGACACTTCCTCCTCTGCTCCACATGATGTCTGTCTAGTGCGATGAGGTGAGTTAGGCCATGAATTCTGATTACTCGCATGTTACCCACTCAAGGTTTATCTACACACACATACTAGTAAGCACATCGCAATGTGCGCTGCACGTTTAACCAGTTGATAATTTTTGTAATGATTCAAATTTTAAACTATAAACAGGGAGTCATGTTTATATTTTTAAAATTTTATCCCTGTTTACAACATATATCACACACACTATCTGCAAAGTATCTACAACAATAATACAACGATTAACAAAACCCTAATCAGAAGTATATACGTACAGATATTTTTTAAGTATATATTACAGCAACAGTAAGTTTTAAATGAGACATTTGAAACATTTATGTCCCACTTCAAGTACAACATCGACAGAGACTACGTTAAATTTGTTCTGGCACTACTGTCCATATTCATTTATTTGCGTCCCCAAATTGATCATCCCTTCTTTTTTTGAAATTTGAGTTGCAATATTTTTAAAATATGAGAGGTGATGTTGTAATGATGGAAACACATAGACAAGTAATGCATCAAATTTTTTAAACAGATTGATGAATAAACATTTTTCCTCGCCTCCATGTTCTAGAAGATCCATCTATACAATAGATTACGTTAGAAATGCGAAATCAAAAGCTAAGTAAAAAAATTCAAAAAACCTTAAAAAGATGTAATCAATTTACAAAAATTAAAGTAAATCTAATAAGAAGTTAACAGAAGTTATAGATTTATAGAAGTTAATGTTTTATTTAGATATATAATTAGTGTTTGATAACAAGAGATTTCAAAATTTTATGCCGTTGTTTCACCGACAGGGCTGATGGAGAGAATGTTTAGTTTCTTTTGACACAGTTGTCCTAGTTGATTGATTTCTACGCCAAGATAGATGATCCCTTTATTTTCTATAAAGTTTTTTGCAACATTTTGGACATATAGTAGATGATCTTGTATGAAATAATGAGAAGATATAAATATATGAATATCAAGATTTTTTAATTTTACATTTTTGTTGTTTTTTTAAGTGTTTAGATACTTTATATAGTATAGTTCAAATATTAAATATATAGTTTGCAGTTTCTTTGAATTGTGTATTTTATTATAAATTTAAATATATTTTCTTTTGATGAAAATAATAATTCATTCGTAACATTTATTATTTAATGAATATTGTTGTTATGGAATAGATTTTTTTTATGAGCCAGCCCAACCACCACCACCACCACTGAGCCCCATGACCTCCCAGCAACTCCTACTGTCGAACCCAAGTTATGACAACCTCGTCCTACCTCTCCATTACAGCTTAGATCAACCCAACTCGAAATGGGTCTCCCCCTCTCTACCAGCCCAATCACCACCACCGAGCCCCACAACCTCCCAACAACCCCCACCGTCGAACCCCAGTCATGGCAACTCCCTCACCATCGCAGCTCATATTAGCCCCTGGTAGCAATTCCTTCATTGAATTTTGAATTCCAGGTTTGTGGGACTTAGAATAAATTTTTCAATTTACTTAGCCACGTAAGATGTGTTTTGGATGATGCGTGAATAGGGGCTGCTCCCCAGACTTTTTTTTTTTATTATACTTAACTAATTGTTTTCATCTCTTCTCTCTCTCTCCGTCCTCTTATTCCCTTCTGCACCGACACTTTTTTCATTTCTCTCAACACCATTTCTTTCCCCCACCTTTCTCATCTCTCTCTCTCTCTCTCTCCCTCTCTCTCCATCCATCAGCCGACAACCCTCTCCTTTTCATTTATCTTCTATCAACCAAAACCACCTCTATTTTTCTCTCTCCATATATCTCAGTCGCCGTCGTTTCCAGTAACTCACGACAACGCTTGGTTTCTCTCCTCTCTATTCCGTCAATATTTGACCCACAATCATCATCGTCCTCCACAAGATTTGCGAAGACTGATGTGAAGATTTGTTTGAAGCCATGAATATGTGGGTGCCAGAATAAGAGAGTTGACATATTCACGGCTTTGGGTGAACATCCTCTGTGCGTGGTGGGTCTCATGATCGAATTTGGGTCGTTTTGGTGGCTGTCGTTGTAGACCTGGTGGTTTGTCATTGTAGATCTGGTTTGCAGATCTGGTGCATCTAATGACCGAATTTGGGTAGTTTGCAAATCTGAAGATTTTTTTTTTTTATATGTAGACATTTATTGCAAATTGTGTTTAGATTTAGTTTAGTTTCATGTATATAGGTATGATTTTGTTAGTGAAGTTGTATAAATTGGAACAGATTTTCTTTGGTTTGATTTTGTCTCATGCATATGCGTATGCTCTATTTTGTTGAGAAAAGCATGAACAAAACAGTTGGTGAGAGGAAGAGAAAATACAAAACAATGAGACTTTCATGAGAAAATAGAAGGCAAAATTGGAAAGAAAATAAGGACATAAATGGAAGAAAAGGTGTTGACAAAAACACTATTTAAGGTCAATTGGCGCTTATTATATATAATAGATATATATATATATATTAAATAGCTAAACTTTATATTATAAATTATGAGATTGGAAAAGAAACCACAAATAGTTTATACCTAAAAATAGTGAAATATTTATAACTTGAGACTAAAATATTTGATGATACTCTCTTTGCCGGCACAAGCCGGCGTAATACTTTTCTAAACTTTCTCGATGTACTCCCCTCAAAAAGACAATGAAAGATATGCAACCTAGCACTCGTAATATTAGATGCAAAATGATAAACACATATTAGATAGTAGTTTCAGTAGAATTGTTAAAAAAAAAAAGAAAAAAAATACTTACAGATCCAACACTCCAAGTGGGGATCTTTTTCTTTTTTAGGTAATGATACCCTTACCACCAAAGACTACCTGTTTACTACCCTTAGAAACTCTGCTTCTATCTATTCTGCCATCCCAGATTAGACTAAGCTTTGTTAGTCAGCTTTCATTTTCTTTCATATGTGAAATTTTCCCTCGCGCCAACATTTAATACGAGCCGAGACCCTTCTTTCCTCTCTCCCTCTCTCTGGCCCTTTTTGCGTCGCTTTCATTTTTTGGGTTGCCACTGTTGAAGTTGGCTTGAGAGAGACGTAAAGCCCAAACTACATCGAGCCTAGACAACATCAAGCCCACCTCCGCGTCATACCTCTTACAGTGAGGATACTTTTGTCTCACCTTCGTCGCTCCTCCTGTGGTATGGAGAAATCACTTGAATATTTTTCACAAGGAACTTTTTGGAGTTTGAGTTAAAAGTACAAGTGAATTTAATTTGTTATTCAAATTCTCATAGTTCCTGTGTTTGAGCATCTGGTATGTAACACCCTGTATTTTAGTGTATTTTTATTGAAAGATTATTTTTATTAATTCAAAATTTTATTCTCTTGTTTTAAATTTATCGGATATTTTTAGATGATTTATTTTATGATCTTTAAATTGTGAAAAAAAATAATTTGAGATGTTTCCTTAATATTTGTTATTGTTATGCATTTAAATTGTTCTTTTTTAAATTAATTGATTGTTGGATTTAATTATTTTATTTTCATTTTATCATTACGTTTAAATTATTTTATTTAACTTGCTGTTTTGAAATCATTTTCGTTGGATCATTTTTTGTGACCCAAGAGGTGAGGATTGGACCTCATTTCTTTTTCCCACTTTTCTTTTTCTCTTTTTCTTTCCTTTTTTCTTTCTTTCTTCCTCTGTTTTCCTTCCCCGCGCGACACCTTTCCCTCTCTCTTCCCCGTGCGTTCACGTCGTCTCTCCCAACCCACCGCCGTCGCGCAGTCGTGCGCGCACCGCCTCTCCCGTTCGCTTCCCCACCGGCCGGCAATCATACCCTTCCAACCTCAACCTCCCTCGCGCTGCCGGTAGCCTCCACGAACCACCCAAAGCCGCGGCCTTCTTTTCGTTCCAGCGCCGCCGTCGCACTACCTCCGGCCACCATTTTTTCATCACTTAATCCTCGACCTCCTAGCAACTCAATGGACCCAACCCCAGCTCCGATCCGTCATCGGTGAAGCCTATTTATCTCCATCTCCGATTTCGATATTTTAGGCCTAAAACCACCCTTTGCGCCGCCACTCACGGCAAACCACCATCACCATTGACTTCACCGACGTCTCTAAGCCCTATCCTATCAATTTTGGGTCTTGGTTTGTCCCCATTCAAAAATGGGTATTTGATACCCACGGCCACAGTGCATTTTGCACTGTTCTGCAGTTGTGTTGCCACTTCTTGCAGCTCCGTAATCCTTCGAAAATTATTATATAGCACTGTAAGTACTTTCCCAAAGAACTTTCGTGATTTAAATGTATTTTTGCACTAACTCATTTTATCTGTGAATTGGTTGGTTATGCCGGATTGAGTCCGAGGAGTTCGGGGGTCGGATGGATTGTGGATGGAGTTGATTGTATGTTTGGTTTGTGATTGGATTGTGTTGACATTTGTTGGTTGTTGGATATTGGTGTTGTGTCTTGTTCACTGCATTTGCACGCATGTTCATGTTTATAACTGAAAACTGGGTTTTCGCATGATTGCATACATGTTCATGTGTTTATTTGAAAACTGAATTTTCATGTGAGAAATAATTTTGAGTATGTTTGAAATGACTGGATTGACTGGTTTGAGAAAAAGGGAAAAGAAACTGTAGGGATGGTGGTAGAGTCCCGCCTGTGATTCCCGCCTACGGTGCACGCGGTAGGGATGGTGGTTGTGTCCCGCCTGTGATTCCTGCCTACGGTGCACGAGGTAGGGATGGTGGTAAGCAGGGATGGTGGTATAGTCATGCCTATGATTCCCGCCTACAGTGCTCTGATAAGTATTCATTGTGTGTGATAAGTATTCATTGTGTGGAAAGGAACTGCAGGGATGGTGGTAAGCAGGGATGGTAGTAGAGTCCCGCCTGTGATTCCCGCCTACAGTGCACGTGGTAGGGATGGTGGTATAGTCCCGCCTGCGATTCCCGCCTACAGTGTCCGATAAATGGTTTGTTTTGTGTGAATCATTTTCTGGAAAAATGACAGACTATGTTTTTAGGCCAAAATGAGATTTTGGCGTGTGTTGAAAAATAATCATTTTCGGAGAAAATGAGGTTTTGAGATCTATTTGTTGGTTGCATTAATGCGTTTTATCCCGAGAGTTTTTTGAATTATTACTTACCTGTAGTACCATTTTATGGTATCGCAGCTTTTGATGCAGATGAGGATGATGTGCCTTAGCTTGGCTCTGTTGGTGGAGTGATCTGGGATTGCTCCTGTTTGTCGAGATTCGTTTTCATCAATTATTTATGTATTTGCCTTGTATTATATTTTAGGATGACTGTATAACCTTTTAAAGATAATTTGTTTTGAATATTTGTATTTAAACTTCTGGTACTTAGATGATTTATTTATATTATCCGCTGCAATTTTTATTTGCACTTTTGCATATTGCACACAGTTGGCACTATCGTTGGGATACGTGAACCGTGTTATCATCATCCCGACGTCACGATTCCCGTATTTTTTTGTACGTGGGAGTCGGGGCGTCACATGGTATAAAAGTAAAATTTGATTATCAATGCAAAACTTGAAATAGTTTTCATGATAAAGACAATCTTTTATCAAATCACGATCTTAAAGTTTGAACTATTTGACATTCTGCATTGAGATGCTGCTACACAAGGGGTTTTGTGATAAATATTTCGATATTTTAAATGCTTGCTAGTTGTGGTTTTACGTGGTTTTGGTCATGGTGCCATCTTTAAAATCTGACCTTTCTGAAATCAGATATAACAACTGTATTGGATGTGTGTATCAATTCAGTAAAATTTACATGGATTGTGAATATAATTATTAAGACAAATCTTTTATCCCTCTAATACTGTCAATCTAATTGTGAGCATGAATTAAACTTATAATATATGAAATTGTTTTCTTTTTGACCCATAATTAAAGTTAAACCAAAATAAATGTAAATGATAAATTTATAACTTGAAATTTGGCTGCTATTAAGTTCAATGATGATATATAAGAAAATGCATTGGATGTGTGTAATTATGCCGTATTTGATGCATTTTTGCTGAGCATAAATTAAACTTATAACATATGCTCAATCTAATTGTGAGCGTTAATTAAAATGATAACACATGTATTTTTGTTGTAATTATGCCGTATTTGATGCATCATTGATTTTTTTTCTTTATGTTTGATTGATTTTTTTCTTTGTTGTCTTTATCATCACTTTTTGTTTTTGTTTTTTTTTTTTTTTTGTCTTTGTTTCTTATGTTATGTCTGTGTAGGGATGAAACCAAATGTTGGAGATGAGGATGTTGTTGAAAAGTTGAAGGAGAGAATGTCATTTTTCTCAGTTGAGGAAGTAAGGACATGCTATATGCGATATGCAAAGCAATTTGGTTTTGAAGTGACAAAGCGAAATTCTAAAATCTGAGCCAATGGGAAAATAAGATATTTCACCCTTGCTTATGTCCATCAAGGCATGTTTGTGAGCATATAGTCGAATATTCTTAAACCAAGATCGATGGAATATAACGAATGTAAGGCAAATATTAATGTCCTATTGGGTTCTGAATGAAAGTTTGCTTGACTCATGGTTTCCTTGAGCACACTCATATTCTCAGTCCTAGAAAAGCAAGATACATTAGATGTCATAAGAGGTTGAATGAGCCGATGAAGAGAAGACAAGAATACAATGATATATGACCGGCATTCAATTGAGTAAGAACTATAATTCTTGCGTTGCTGAGGTTGGAGGGTATGAGAATCTCACGTTTTGAGAGAGAGATGCACGTAAATACATACATGAGGTCAGATTACTTCAGCTTGGGTTAGGAGGTTCGAAGCACTAACAAAACTACTTCACTCGTATGTAGGTGCAAAATGATGGTTTCTATTATGTCATGGACATTGATGATGAAACCAGATTGTGGAATGCATTTTGGGTGGATGCCCGTAGTGGAGTTGCTTACGAGTCGTTCGGTAATGTTATAACTTTTGACACGGCATACTTGACCAATGCATACAAACTGTCATTTGCTCCTTTGATAGGAGTTAATCATCATGGTCAATCGATTCGATTTGGATGTGACTTGATTTCTGGGGAGGATATGGACACATTCGTTTGGTTATTTTAGTTGTGGCTTAAGTATATGGATGACCACGTACCACAAGACATAACAATAGATCAAGATAAAGCTATGTAAAATGCAATTGCAAATGTGTTTCCTAAATCTCGACATCAATTTTACTTGTGGCATGTAATGAAAAGAATTCCCAAGAAATTTGGAGCATATAGACAATATGATGGCATCCAAATTCAGCTTCATGAGTATTTTGTTTTCCTCGATTATTTCTTGAATGTTGTGTTATCTCCTTGTGACAGATTATGGGAAAGAAAACAATCGATCTTTGAACTGTTCACACAAGTGTGCTTATGACACGTTGACTTGTGATGAATTCGACAAGTGTTGGCTGCAACTTTTTGATAGTTTTGATCTCCGTGATAACTTTTGGCTTGAATGGTTATATTATAAGCATCATTTATGGGTGCTAGCGTACGTGAGGAATGACTTTTGGGCAGGAAAGACTGAATGTCAACTATTCAAATAAGATAGAGTATAAATGTGTTTTTGGATGATTACGTAAATTCAGAGCCAATATTAAAGCAATTTGTAGATTAGTATGATAATAAATTTAGACGCAAGATTGAGAATGAGCTTGTAGCTGGCTTTAGTTCATTCCACACACAAATTCCGTGCATAAATTTTTATGGCATTGAGAGGCAGTTCCAAACAGTTTATACAAATATTAAATTTAAAGAAGTTCAAAAAGAGTTAAGATGTTTGATTTCGAATGAAGGAGGAATTTTTACATATCATGTGACTTACTAGGTCCAAGTTATGGATGGATTAAGAAAAAGTGTAAAATGTGTTGACTTGAACGATGAGACTGTGAAGCAAGGTGCACGTGTCAGTTGTTTGATTTTGAGGACATTTTGTGTAGGCATGTCATTCGTGTGTTGACACTCCATGACAAGGAATAGTTGCCTTCAAAACACATCTTTGATAGGTGGATGAAGGACTTGAAATGAGATTACACACTTGTCCGAAGTAGCCGCGATGATCTGAGTTGTAGTCCAAATGCACACCAAATGAATACATTGATCAAGGCATTTTACGAGATTTCTTCAATTGCAGGAATGTCAGATGAAGGTGGTGCGAAATTAATGACTCTTAGGTAAGTTGAAGTTGGAGTGGGTTGAGGTGCAGCCAGCGTGTGATAATTGTCCTATTAGATAATTAGGGGTGACAAAAGGGTCTTAGAAATTAAAAAGTCTTGTAGCTGCTCGTAGTAAAGGGAGGCCAGTTTGTAAGAAGAAACAATCATCATTGAGAATGCAGTGAATATGTTGACATCAAGAAAGACACAATGGGCCCAAGTAAGTCAGGTAGTTTTTGTATTTTATGTGTCTAATCATATTTTGTAACCTATCGGCATTAACTATACGTCTTGGAATTTTGAATAAAAGAATTGGCCACACCTAGATAGAATCGTTGTGGCAGATTTTGGCTCACCTAGCTTGGCCGGGTGTGATTTTCCTATAGCCTCTACTGTTCAATCAATTGTGATATTGTTTGTACGTTTTTATTTTTATTTTTTTTTATTTTTTATATATATAATATGATTATTTGAGGATATTAATTGTGGATGTTTTGTCTTCCCTTGGTAGGTACAACAGTCTTACCAACTTTTAGAAGATGATAACTCTTGTTGTACTCCTACATATCACGATGTAGATATCAATATCCGTACGTATAATAGATCAACACTTATGCTGAACTTTAATTTTACTCCAAATAGTACAATCATTGGTGTAACAATATGATGCAGGTTTGGAATTGTAGACCCATTCTTTAGACACATTTTGCAAGAAGCTGTATTGGAAGAAATTCATGTTTGTGGTCCTAATTTTTAAGATACAAGGTATATATATTATAGTTTAGTTATTACTTTAATTAAGTTGAGGCATTTCTACAGTTTACTGTATTGCTGAGTGTGGTGATATTTACGTGCAGGCTTGTGAAATTTACGTTCATTTTACCTATGTTGGTGTAAAGGCTAGTGCTCAATTTTAGTGCTAATTTTTGTGCTCATTTTGTTGCTCAGTTTGGTGGTGCTCATTTATGTAAGAATACCATTTCTTATGTTGTTTTTGTTGTCTTTTGAGAATATCATTTCTAATATGTACTAGACATTTAACTGTCGGGTACTTTCAATGTAAAGACATGATTATATTTTACTTCTGATTTGTTTCCAACAACATTCTCTTTGGATATTGTGAGGCGAAAGATGCAGTTGGAAGGGGCATGTGGACAAGCCCATGTCTATAATATTGGCTTGTTTGGGACATTTGGACACATAATCCAAAATGAAGGCCTCTGTTGTATGGAGGCATTTTGCCAGAATTTTGGGCAGGTTGTTCTTGTGGTAGGCATTGTCTACGAGTCATACAAGTGTACCAATTCAAATGATTAAGTCATACCATATTATACTACAAGTGTACTCCTCAGAATATTAAGAAAGACAATGGAGCAATGGTTTTATGATCTCCATATGCACTATTCAATTTATTTTAATTCATTTTAATAGCTATATGTTCAGGAGAAAAATATCAATTTGACTTTGAAAGAGAGGAAGACATAAGACACAATATATACAGGACGAGCAATTATAGCTGATACACTACTCACAGTCATCGTGGATGAATGTTCTAGTTTCGAATAAGTAGAGTACTTGATTATCACAAATCCACAATAGATAGAGAAATACATATTTTATTTAATTCAAAATAAATACATTAAAATCCTCATTTTCTTCTTCATAATTTTCTTGCATAAGAGTGTGAAGCGAGTTCTATTGATTTTCCTATGTTGTTTTTAACAAGTTTAAGGGATATAAAGCCACTTTTTTATTCCAATGACTCCAGTTCTACCTTTTTGAAGCTATTTTCATGATTAATAGCCTCCTTCAGATCCATGTTGTCTGAAATCGAAAGGGGTCTACTCTTTATTGAACTGTACTACTGCACCAATGCTAGTTACATAAGCAAGTAAACTTTTACAACACATAAGTACTATCCACATTATAATAATAAAATATCAAAGTATCCCTTGATCATGAAACTATAATATGAAGCATACTCATTGTTGTCTGTAGCTAGAAAATCTATCAGGTCAAATACTTTTAACAATACCAAACATAAGAATTTTAACAAAGCTAGTATGCTCACTATTGAAGGACCATACATATACAAATCTCCCTGCCTCATGTTAACAATACCAAACATAATATGTAGTCTGACTCCAACATCATATAACAAGTTTTTGACAAAAAACTAGAGAGATTTCCAACCTCGTTGAGTGGTTAAAGTAAAGTAGTAGCCATATTAATACAAATATGAAAAACATCCACGGCACTATAAGTGCAACCCTATATTTACACATGAGCATCTTTGTTTTACGTGCATCCACTTGGGTTTCTACTTGATGTTGAGTAGCTTTTATTTCCATTTTTTTACTTGAACTTAGATGTCACATACTGAACTGGTATATCATTCTGAGCAGTATTTGCCAACAACTGTTCATTCATTGCTTGAAGATGTTCTATTATAGTCATACCATATTCAGGGATTTCAGGATCTACTCAAGTGAAAAACTTGCATGATCGGCCATACTGCAAAACACCACAACAAACATGTGGGTTAGGCTTGGTTTCCAACCACAATGACATGATTAAAATATGGCATCTTACTTGCCAATTCTTACAAGTAAAAAATCATCTGCCATAATTTCCATCCACCCTTATGACAAGTCTTTAGGTTTGCTTTCACACCACACCGACATATTGGATCATCAAATATTGATCTAAAAGATGAGTTGACACAGAATTTGTAGAATTCTAGAAGCTGATCTAGAAGCTATAGCTATGTCATCACTTTATTGGTTCAGAAACCCATATTAATGCAACATCCTTTACTTGACCAAACAAATACTCATATAGAAGTGAAAAAAGAAATTTGTGCTGTAGTAGCTTGGAGAGAAATTGTAATGGATCAATAAGCATAAAAAAGTGAGAGAAAATTAATGGATTCATACATAAATGTAGATTCTTTATAACTTTGAATATGCAACAAAGGTCAAAAGAGCAAAAGATAAGAGCAAAGTAAAGAGGAACGATACAGATCTCCAAAAACAAAAACCCACCTCTTTGGATCCCAGAACCCCACAAAGACACCATATGCTACAAAACAAAATAGAGTGCAAAGGGAAGCAAAAGAAAAACCCCACTTAAACAAATCAGAGTACCTAGTTGAAAAGTGAATAGAAAAAAAGGGAAGTCCAAGAAGGTACCTGGTATAGAGTCTCAAAGATCACCAAATCTTGAGGCCATGGACATAATGTAAACTTGTAAAATAGATCAAATTAGACAAATCTATTACTCAAACCCCAGTCTCACCATGTTGTACCTTGAGGTTTTTAGTGGAGTACTTCATGGGCTCAGACAAAGGGTAATGATATGAACCCCTTGGTGTCCATCAGGTATGTTGGCATTGGACAATGGGGGAATTAAGAGAGGGATTGGAGGAATGTGTGTAAGCTGGGAATTACAATATTGTGGAAAATCCAAAATACACAAGGGTGGTGTAATAGCATTAGAGGTACTGCTAAGTCAAGATTCTCAAACTAGAGGTAGATTGTGGTATATAAATGGGTACCCATATTAATGGTACTGCACCAACATTCCTTCTATTATGCATTAATGGATGTCAAGATTTTAGACCTTGGATACCTTACACATGCATGAAAGAGAAAGGAAGTCGAAGTCCTAACTTCAAATCTACCTTTGAATCATACTCTTCAATAAAAAGCAATCCAAGCAAAGATTACCAAGTGATTTTCTCATACATTGAATCAGTATAAAGCAATCCAAATAATCATCCTAAAAATGAAAATTATAGAGAGAGAGGGAAATTGTGAGGACTTACCTGGAGGCTCAGGAGGGGTGGCTCTACATGGCCGCAACACCTTATTGTGATTTCTCCCAAATCGCCCAAACTCGTGAATCCATGACATGCTGCCATTAATTGGTGACAACGTTGTCCAAACCCTAATGGGAAAGCGAGATGTTGCTATTAGAATTGGATGCAAAATTCAAGTTTACCCCCCTCTATTCCTAATTTTGAAAATAGATAAGAAATAGGAAAATGATGTTTGTAATCTTAAGGGATATAAGTCTTGTATATATCTTTTAAATTTTTTTATATGAATTTCATATTTATTCATTTTTTTTAAAAAAAAATATGCAAGACTTCCACGCTATAAGAATATCTAATATTACTCAAAAGAAAGATTAATAACACATTCAAGCGTTACGAGAACTTAGATTTAAGAGTTTGTATATATATATATTAACTCAAGTGAATTAGAAAAATGAAATGAATTTTCATTACATGAATAATATCCAAAAACATGGGATGATTTCACACATTGCAAATAATTTGGGATACCAAATCGTTGATTTGAACAGTTTGGAAAGCTAATCGGAAAAACAAAATGACAAATTCTGACTACAAAATAAAATTTCCAATTATAAGACATTTCCATCCAAAACAAAAAAGAAAAGAAACATAATTTTTGTTTTTTGTTTTTTGGGGGATGGTGGTCTTTGTGCCGTAAAATAAGAACAACATTAAAACCCAAAATCTAAATGGTCCCATTTTGGTCCGTGTCTTATAGTTTTGACGATGAAAAAGGTTCTTTTTATGGCATTTTCGACCGTTACACATATATGGCTCCACCACGCTCCCTGCCTGCCTCCATATATGGCTGTCTTTTTAATTTTAAAACCCCTTCAAACACATGAAGAAGCATCCAATATTCATTTACAAGTTCATCTCACGTGAATCCATTGCAAGCTGATTCGCTTTTGCATTGACCCTGCGTCTCAAAACCGACCGTCCAAATACCACAAATCTAAAGTCCTACAAAGAGACAAAACAGACTCGAAACTCGAGGACGTGCATTTAAACTACAACTTCTAGTTCTACACTTCTCTTCGGAAGTCCACAGAGAGAAAGAGAGAGAGAGAGAGAGAGAGTCCCAGCTCTGTGCTTTGGCATCTGGGGAGAAGAAGACGAAGGAACCAGGTACTACCTCTCTTGTTCTTGTCGAAGTTCTCTTGTAATGGTCATGGTGGCCGTTCAAAAAAATATATTGCTTAGTCCAGGGTTATCTGGTCGCTTAGTTCTGTTCTTAACTCACTGAGTCTTGAACTAAAGACTCCTTTTTTTATCCTTTCTTTCTTTTTTTGTTGGTGGGTTATTACCAATTTTTTCTTTATGGGAAAAAGGGAAGGTTAGGGTTTTGAAAATTACTAGCCTCTTTGAAATTATTCCAGCGTGCCTCGACAGCACAAATTCTCTTTTGTGCAACCGCGACGGGTGTTTTCTCGACACGGCCGCACTTATACTGGAGATCAACGACAGTCGTCCGCTTGTATATGCGGGTAGTACGCCTGGTTTTTTCTTTTTAGCCGAGGGTTGGAGACCATATCTTGTTTATTCTTATCTTTTCTCTTTGATTTGGTAAGTTATTAATATATATATATATATATATATATTTTTCCGTCTTGTTTTTAAGGAAATAAAGAAATTTGAGTTTCTGCAAAACCAGATTCCATATAAACATTTTTTTTTTTATAAGTAATTCCATCTAAACATTTAGGACGTTGGATGACCTCATTAGCACCATGATTAGAATTTAGAGTAATGTTATTAATAGAGGAAAATTAATTGTTTTTTTTTTCTAATCTATGTCACTTTCACCTCACATTTTGTTTAGCTTGGCTTCTGATTGATAAAAGAGAAAAATAAAGCTTGAGACGTGGGTTTTGATTTTGAGTAGGTACGGACTGATAAGATGGTGGAAATGATGATGAAGAACCAAACATCACACCGGTGGTGGTTTGACAGCCACAACAGCTCAAGGCGCTCACCATGGCTCCAATCTACTCTTGCCGGTACCTTAATCTTCTTTTTTTACAAATTTTTGTTTTTTAAAAATTTTTCTGTATCAAGTGGGCCTAGATTTTCTTTGTCTTTGATTCCGTCTGTATCTTAACTTTTTTTGAAAGTTTGAATATTTTTTACTTTTGTGACTTTGTTTATTTTTGGTGGGAATCTGAATTACAAGCTAACAAGTCTCAGGGAGACCGGTTGGTGTACTGGTGGGTTTTATTACATCAGATGAATAGGAACAAGATTCTTGATATAGGGACTGTTAATTACCCAAAAACTAGGAAGGACAAGAAAAATATTTTATATGGGATGGACCTCCATGGATCCCATGTGATTTGGAATTGGGTGACACTACAGCCACAGAGGGATTCTCCCGACAAGACAAATTGCCTTTTTTCTTCATACATACATTCTTAAAAAAAAAATTCACAACATCAATAAAAAACACTTAATCACTTGGTAAAAAAAAAAAAAAAACTATTGGGAAAATGCTCGGGACCCATTATCGGGATCCCAAGCATTTCTCTTTGGAATTTGGGTAGTCTTGTCTTGAATTGGGTAAATTATTAAATACTATAAAGGTAAGAGACAAATAATTACTATTCAGATGGGGGGATGTTCATCTCTCTTGGATCAAACACCATGCATGTTACCTTTTATGAAAAGGTTCATCTATTTTCAGTAATGCCGTTACATGTTGATAATTTCTTCTAAAGAAAAAGATTATCTCTTTTCTTTTTATTGAGTCAATGACGCCATAAATTACAGAACAATTGAAATCCTTGCCATATATGTATGCCTCAGCCATGAAACAAATGATCCATGAAGACACGAACCAATTCCTTGTCTCTAGTCCGACCCCATCAATACTTACATAGAATGCTATTTGACTAACAAGTCAAAATATGGGAAACTCCGGACCTTGGGCTCCTTGGAAGAGGCACCACGTCTTGTCTTCTTGGCACTGTTCTTGATAGGTGATATGGAGCCAGTTCTAGGATGATTGAATAGGTTGAAATAGTGAGAGTACTCCCTATTTTATTTAATAGTGGTCCTCACTGTTGATTGTTGAGCTCCACCAAGAGCTGTCAAATACTTTTTACATGAACTTTTAGCATTGGTCTCAATAGTTTAAATCATTCTTTAGAGCCTTGAAATGACTTGAACCCCCTGAAATCTTGTTAATATAAATAAACTTTGGTGAACATGCAAAGCAGATTTCTGGTACTAGAAAGTTGGAAGGATGTGGGGCCCTATAATAATGCATTGATCCATCCCTGCTATATTCTTTTCTTTTTCTCCTTTTTATCTAATTATGGTGATTAGAGAATTAGACCCTTTATGTCCTCATGCAAACCTGCTGCTTTGTTTGTATTGATGCCTATCTCCATTATTCTCTGGCAGAACTAGATGGGAAGACGACGGCCATGCTAAAATTGATCGAAGAGGATGCAGATTCATTTGCTCAACGAGCTGAGATGTATTACAAGAAGCGACCAGAGCTGATCAGCATGGTTGAAGAGTTTTACAGAGCTCACCGATCATTAGCTGAGCGATATGATCAATTGAAGTCTGACTCTAGCACTCGCCTCCTTACAACCTTGGGGTCTCCATTTTCTTCCACTAAAGATCGACTGGAGAAGTTAACAAGTATGATGGATCAAACGGATGATGGCTACTCTGAGACTTGTGACCCTGAGGAGTCCGTTGAGTCTGAAGTTGATGATCCTGAACTAGATTATGAAACTGAAGTTGATCAAGAAATAAAGGCAGAGGCCATTCCAAGTGGGGTCAGTAATGATGAAGTGAAGAAGTTGAGGGAAGAGATAGAAAGACTTAAAGAAGAGAACATAATTCAACGAGATCTACTAGTGCAGAAAGATGAAGAGAAGAGAGAAGTAATAAGACAGCTGAGCTTGGCAGTGGATGTGCTTAAGGATGAAAATGTGAAACTGAGGAAGTATCTTGCTAGAGACTCCCCCAACCCAAAGAAACGGGCTCCTTTTGAGTTCAACATATTTAAGGGGGCATTTCTGGGGAAGTTGTTTAATGGGCCTCCGAAGGTTAGTGTTGTTGCTTTGTAGAAGTGGGTATATTCTGGTGAATAGGGTAGTCTGTAGCACAGTCTAGAGAGATGTCTATATTAAGGAAATTTCCCTTCGAACGCAACTCGGAAAGTTAATCTAACGCTACTTTTAAAAGTATCTTCCATCATTCTCGATATTCTTCCTCAGACGAGTCATTTACCTGTAATTCAATTTTTGATAGTCTTCCTTTTAGTTTGTCTTTTGGGTAATTGGGCAACAGTCCCCTTGCATCTAGATAAGTTTATAACAGATCAGAGATGGATGGTTATGCCCGTATGCATGGTGCTTTGGTGTGTCTAATGCGAATGCTAATGAAAACGCCAAGTTACCAACTCTACAAACAAAAAAGAAGAAAATGTAAAGGGGAGGGAAAGAAGAAGAAGAAGAAGAAAGGGTAAGAAGTTACAGTTTGAGAGGCAGAGGATGCCTCTTGTTGAGCAATCTTCAAAACCAAAAGAGGAAAGTAATAGAAGGTAAAACTCACAGCGACCCACTGTATCAGAAAAAGAATACAAGTACCCAGTAGTGACAACAGAAATGTTTTCTACCAAAGAGAGGGGGGGGGGGGGGGGGGGGGGGGGGGGGGGGGGGGGGGGGGGGGGGGGGGGGGGGGTGGGAAGCAAAATATAAAATAAATGGGATTTCTGAAAGCATCTACTCTTTATTTGGTACTTTTTCCCGACATTATCCTATCCCAGTTCACGGCGATGCCTTACACTTCCATACCTGAAACCACACTAGACCATACATGTACCCAAAAAACAAATCGACATAATTCCTTAAGTGGAACCACTAGTAACAATAATTGAAGCTGATCACCAACATCTCCTCATATACCAAGGCTCTGCACCATGCAAACCGTCACCAAACTTAGCAGTAAAACAAAGTCTAGAGGACCGGATGGAGCTATAGAAATTGAGGACGATGCCGGCAAAGACTCAGATGGTGGAAAGGCTGCGTCATGCCCAGGAGCAACCAGAAAATCCGGGTTCGGAGGGCTCTGGCTCGAAGGGATAGTAGGCAGTGATGACTCAGAAGGAGGAAGTGCCACACCACCAGGAGAAGGGAACAAGGGACTAATGTCTGGGGATAGAACTGGAGGGGATGCAGGAGCACTTGGCAAGATAGCAGGCGCAGCTGAAATAGTTGAAACTTTCATATTTAGTGCAGATGCTGACGCTAATGAAGAGTAGGCAGCAAAGAGCATAAACATTGTCAAGATTGACCAAATGGAAGCCATAAATGATGATAGAATCAATTCCCTACTTATGAACTGCAACAAATGTTTCTCAGAGAGAGAGAGATAGAGAGAGAGAGAGAGAGAGAGAGAGAGGGAGTATGAGAGGAATGTGAGGATGTTCATGATTAAGGCTTAAAAGGGTACACTGTTGTGGAAGTGCTGGTGGGGACGAAGTGCAATGTGGCAAAAGATCATCGGGACCCATTATGATAATAAAGCTCTGCATGTTAGCTACGGGACAAGGTAGATTTGTGATTTTCTTCTGAGCACATGAAGATGAGGTGTCTGTTATCTTTTTCCTTTCCTTTTGAGCATTCCTGCTTCAGTTAAACCATGAGAGTCTGATGTTAAAGGTTTAATTCAAAGTCACGTAGGCTTCCCAGTTGGCATATACATATATAAATATAAGAACTGCATGCCTTGGTTTCAGTACAAGTTAATGATTACATGAACATATGAAAGTCACGATCCTAGAAACAGACATAGAGGAAAACAAAATTGAGCATTCCATCTCTATGGATCCTGTTAATTTGGATTTATCTTCATGTTTTGTTGCTCTTGTGGAATCACACATGCATGGACTAGGATTAATGTTTACTTTCTTGAATATAGTAACATATATGATTTTCAATTTTATATAATTCCTCTCAATCTAACAATGTAGTTGCAAGAAGAATTGTAAAAATTATTGCATGTCATGTATCCCTTTATGCTCTAGCCAGCTGTTACTTCTGATCTTTAAAATCCACATCTCTCTCTCTCTCTCTCTCTCTCTCTCTCTCTCTACCTTCACTTTAGCCAAATTAACCACGTACGGTTCTTCCTCGTCTTTTACCAAGACGACTGGTTTAGAGGAAAACGATTGGGTTTGACACATAAGCTATAAAAGAGTATACGTAGTTCCTCAATTTTTATTTTTCCTTTTTCCACTTTTGAGCTACTCTGCTACAAACAGCGTTAACATCTCTAGAAAAATCATATTTTTAGTCTGTGTGTAGCTTGCACATTATAGAATTGTAAATATTATTTCTTATTATTAGATCATATTGGATTTAGATTACACGTACATGCAATACCCTCATCCTATTATATAACTGATTATAAAATATTATATTTCTTGTATTGAATGACATGCAATTAAAAATTAGAGTTTATGTAACAAATTTGATGACATGGCATCTTGTAAATAAGAAATGATATTTACAGTCGTGAAGTGTGTAAGTGCCACACAATTTTCTTGAAAAAAAAGTGAGTAAATACGGGACTCATGAAAAAATTAATTAATTTTTTAATAGTGAACCTTATTCTTTTTCAAAAGGATTGCATGACATTTGTGTACTTCACGATTGTATCTAACATTACTCATCTTCTAACTAGAGATTAAAAGGATAGCCTTGTTTGGATTGAAAAATGAGATAATATGAGTTGAGATAGTTTGTGAATATTAGTGAGATTTATGAGTTAAAATTTATGAATAGTAATAAATAGTAATTGAGATGAGTCAAAGCTCTTCAGAAATTATAGAATAATGATAACTTTATGCAAAATTTAAATCATTGTTTTAAAATTCAATGCATGATAAGGTCCTTAACAACCGGAAACATTTATTATATAAAAACCCACTTGAGTAATTTCAATTCAATGTAATTTAAAAGTTCTTTTTAACAAAAAAAAACACTAAAACTATTGAATTGAGATCCTTCTAGTTTAATCTCTCAAATTTCCTGAAGTTATATTTATCTTTCTAAGTTAGATACCGGCCACATGCTATATTTATATTTCTAATGTAGATACCGGCCACATGCTATATGTATATGAGAAAGAGCCGAGCTACCCATAAGCCTCACACCCTACATACACATTTAAAAACATATATTTTACTTTTTTATCTTATTTTACTTGTAAACATATCTAGAATCATTTTCATTACGTGGATAAAAGGATAAAATGACATGTTTTTAAATAGATATGCAAAGTATAAGACTTATATCTAGAATTTTTCTATGAGAAAGAGCACCTCCAGACCGTCCTACTTTACACCGGCCAATAAAATCTCAACACAGACGAGACTTATAAATCTTATAGTGTGGTCTAGTTTATTGAATCATTTCTCTCTCCTCTCCCAGTACCTCGCTCCCCTAGAACGAACCCATCTCTCTTCTCTTTTGACAATATCTTCTAAAGCTCTTCCACTGAACTTCAAAACAGCGGCAATGCCCCCTTCCACTTTTCTCAAGCTAATCGTTTCTTGATTTGGATTTGGTAAACTGGAAAAGTTCATGTTTATTGCTAAACGACTTACTTTATTCTATAGTTTTTTTAATCTGTCAGGTCTTCTAGCTCGAGATCCATGGAGGTAAAGTTTGGAACTTTATGGGCTGAAAAGAGAGGATGCTGAAGTGTAGAAGAAGAAATGAGAAGATGAAGACAAGGTTTTTGTATTAAGGCTTGGTGATGTTAAACGGCACAGTTTCAATAAAGGCTGAAACAGCACAGTTTAATCATTTAAGTGGGAATGAGTTTATATGTAAACCGCATCGTTTGATCTATAAAAACGGTGTGTTTTGGTTTTAGTCTATATCTTGCTTACAAGGGACTTTTATGTAATTTCAGTTAGAAAGAGTTAAGTATCATGCCAAATGGGTTTTGCGATGCACTCTGGAGCATTTTCATCTAATTGCTATTTGTCTTTTATGGAGGAATTGGGGACCTCAAATACCGCAAACTGTATGAACATTTGAGGTATTTTCATTAGCATTCATCACCTTCTTTACTGTTTCTGTTACTGTCGTTTTACATACAACCTGAAAATAAAAAGGAATCCTTACAAGTGGTATCATTAGTCACCGATCCTACCCATTTCATCCAAATAGAACCAATCCATTAAATCATCATTCCTATACCCAGCCATCACAATCACTCCCAATCCAGATAATATCGGATTGAATTAACCCATACGTTACATTTTCACTACCCATTTTCCAAGCCAAACACTAACCCAAACAGCACCATACACTACCATCTACCATGGCTAGGGGTGAATTCGGTCTGGTCCGGTCGGTCTGAAAGAGGTGTTATGGACCGGACCGGACTAATTCGGTCCAGGGTTTTTTCACCCTGGACCGGACCGAATAGGCAGAAGGACCGGTCCGATCCAGTCCAATTCGGTCCGGTCCGGTCTGGTCGGTCCTATTCGGTCCAATCCTAACTGGATGGGCCAAAAGCCCAATCTTCTTCCTATGTTTTTTTGGCCCAATGGTGAAAGCCCACTAACAATTTATCCAATTTGAAGCCAAAAAATACAAAAAGAACTTAAAGGGAAAATAAAAATAATCATAAAAAAATTGTCAATATAATAAATTAATAATACTTGTGTTGCCAAGCAATATGCTAACTAAATTACAGTGAATAAATTTGAATAAAAGGTTTTAGTACAAAAAATAAATTTTGTCTATATCCATAAAAAACTTTAAAAAATGAATAGCTACTTGATTTTCTTACTACTAATCCATCCAAAGATTCCAAACAATTTAAACATGGTTAAACTAAAAATTATACTAGATAATGAAAGAAAATTGAAATAACATTCCAAGCAGATTTGGCTTCTAAAAGTAAGAAAGAAAAAAAAAATCATTCACAAGCATAGATAAATTATAATGAAAATTAAAAATTATACAATTCCCAAATAACTGAAAAATTAAAAAGCTCTAAATACAAATTACAATAAAGATAATTCTTCTCCTGACAGCTCATAAGCCATAGCTTCCTACATCTTTTGGCTTGGCATACTTTTCAGTTTTCACAGTATTCTGTAAAGTGTAAACAAAGAAATTATTAGGAAATAGCATGATATCATGATGCATGCATGTTACTGATCTGATTATGGTGCTAGGTAGATCATGCAAGCTAATTAAACATGGCTAGCTGTGGTGCAGGTATTTGGCTTCAAGGAAATTAGGTCGGCCAACTGTTTGATATATTGTTGCAGGGCGTTAGGCTCCCCTTTAATTGCAACGTAATGATACCAAAATAGATGCATATAACTACTACTTCTACTACTAGTCTATGATTTAAGACATAATAAACTATAGTCTGTAATCAGGTTATTAAAATTTAAGACATAATAAACTATAGTCTATGATTTAAAAAGAGAGATTTTTCTGTAATCACCGATTCACCATTAAAAAATTTTCTAACCAACCAAACAAGAGAGCAAATAAATAAACAAAATCAAGAGGAAAAAAGGGTTTCATATTCGGGCATCCGAAATTTTATACCCCCACAAATTCACAATATTCAAGATCAAGATATCGAGAATTTCAAGTAGATGAAATGAAATAAACATACCGAGAGTGAGGCTTTGAAGTCTGAGGCAGCACCGGAGCGGTTGAGTGGGGCTGTCGGCTGTAATTTTTTGGGGACCCAACGAAGACGACTCAGACGATGGACTGCCGGCAGGAATTTTCAGGTGACCGAACGGAGGGCTGGGCTGCTGGAGAGGGGGTTGTCGCGCGGCTGCTAGGGTTACGGAATTGGGAAACTGAGAATTCCAATTTCGTGGCCCGTGGAGTGGGGGGTTGGGGGCCAGGGGCTAACTGGGGAAGTGGGGGTGACGAAACGGCGCCGTTTGGGTTAAATTTGAACCCAAACAGCACCATTTAAGTAAGCTTGCACTCATTTAAAAAAAAAAGGTGACCGGTTGGGACTTCAATTTTGTTTTTAACGGCGCCGTTTGATGTTTTCCAAACTTGATGTGTTTTAATTTTAAACTTGTGATTTTTTTTAACATCAAACTTGATGTGTTTTAATTTTAAACTTGTGATTTTTTTTTTTATCTTTTTGGCACATAAATTAATTAAAAAAATTATTTAAATTAGTAAATTTAATTAAACTATTTAATGGTGATTATTCTTGTAACTCATTGAAAAAATAATTAATGATAATATTATATATTATACTCTAATAGTAATAGTGATACTAATAATATAATTATATATGTTATATATTATGGAATATATATTATATAATAACACATGGATACTAAATTATGGACTATACTATACTAAATTACTAATAGTAAATTAGAGTCATAGTGAATCAGTGATATATCATATAGACTCATTACTCATACTCATTAGTAATACTCATTAGTCATTAGTCATAGTATTAGTTGTATTGATACTATATATAGACTTGTAGACTTGTAGTTACTAGTTATAATATCTTATAGACTTACATTGATTTAGTTATAAATTTAGTTTAGTTATAAACTTATAATTATATTGATGATGTTAATTGTTACTTTATTACTAATTTAGAGTATGTCAACATATTACAATTTATTATAGTTCTAACTTCTAACTTATAAATTAGTTAATGGTGAATTAGTCATAGACTCATAAGTGAGTTAATTTATATTCATGTCATACATGAATCATGAAGTTAATTATAATTTACATTAGTTACTTTTAAATTTTTAATTGCTTTATACTTACTTACAATTTAGATATATTAAAAAATGTTATCTAATAATGTAGAATCTAGATAGATGTAGTCTTGTATTTGTAGATGTCTACTAATTAGTTAGTGGTGAATTGATGATAGGTTAATTGGACCATGTGGTAGGTTAGATGAAAATTACATAGTTTATTATATAAAAAATATAAATATATAATTTAATTTTTTTGTCGGTCCGGTCCGGTCCAATGCTTCTCGGTCCGATCCGGTCTGAAAACCCCTAAACCCGGGACCGGACCGAAACCGAGAATGCCTATTCTCGGTCCGGTCGGTTTTCTCAGTCCGGACCGGCTGACTTACAACCCTAACCATGGCAGACAATACCAGATCCAAGCACCAGCAGCATGAGAACCTTCAACATTAAGTTGAACACCACCAACAAGAAATTCTGAAATTAAAATCATATGTCAGTATTTTGAAAACTGATGTGAGTACTGTGAAAATAGATGTAAAGGAAATTAAAGACATGTTACATACCCTTTTTACCCAACAACAGAACCAACCACTACCCCTTCCAGCCTTCAACCATGAATTTTCTCCAGAAAATGAACATCCATACCCACGAAGGTTCAATCCTAAGGGGGTCAAACTTGATTTCCCTCATTTTCAAGGTGTTAATCCAGCAGCATGGCTTTTCAAGGCTAATCATTACTTTGAGTTCCACCAAACACCACTACCCCAACGGTTGTTGATGGCCTCGTATCACATGGAAGGGGATGCTCTTGTGTGGTTTCAAAATGCAGCAGATGGGGGCCTATGCAGGGATTGGGGCCTTTTCCAGATCATTACTACTTCGTTTTGGTCCAACAGCATATAACGACCCCATGGAAGCGTTGACAAGGCTCAAGCAGACCAGCTCCGTCGCTGGTTACATGGCGCAGTTCGAAACATTATCCAATCGCTTGAGGGGGCTCTCGGATGTCCATAAGTTGAGTTGTTTTCTCAGCGGCTTGAAGGACGAGCTCCGCATACCAATCCGAATGTTGAATCTGGTGAATTTAAATGCAGCGTATGGTTTGGCAAAAATGCAGGAAGAGTATCATATCAATACTAGGAAGTACAACAAACCAATGGAAGAAAGGACCACGACACTTGCAGGGGAAATTCTGGACAGCGTTCTTATTCCAATGATAATTACAACAAATGGAAGAAACCAATGAGTTTTACTAAGCCGGTGACTTCCATGCATATGTATGAGAAAAGAAAAAATGGCCTATGTTTCCATTGTGAGGAGAAATGGAACCCAACACATACTTGCAAAAATCCTAGAATTTATTTCTTACAAGTGGATGAAGAAGGAGTGGAAGAGGAATAAGAGGAATCTTGTGAAAAAAATGAAAGAGCAAGCCATTAGAGTTACTCCCCAGTGACAAGGCCAAACGTGAGATCTCTTTGGTTGCTATAGTTGTAACTCCTACTGTGAGAACTATGAGGCTGGTGGGAAGTATCAATGGAGAGCAAGTGGTGATTTTAGTAGACTCGGGCAGCTCACACAACTTTATAGATTCAACCTTGGTCTCAAAGTTGCAGCTGCCAGTGGATTACTTAGTAAACTTGAAGGTGCGGGTAGCTAATGGACAAGGCCTAAGCAATAAAGGGTTGTGTAGAACAATACAGCTGAAGGTACAAGGTAATTTGCTCCAACCCCTCTTCATTTATTAGACCTTGCGGGTTGTGACATTGTGTTAGGAGTCCAATGGTTAGAGATCTTGGGCCCTATTACTTGGAACGTTTCAAAGCTATTGATGTGCTTTTGGTCGGAAGGAAAGGCCATTGAATTGAATGGGCTGAAACTAAATCCTTCAATTGTAGAGGAGAGTGCAAAAGTCTGCAAGGCCACTATGGAAAGAGGGAATGGAATTTTCTTACAAATTATGTGTGTTGGGGAAGAAGAATGGGAGTATGGGAATGTGGCTGAGCCATTTTCAGAACTGTTAGAAGAATTTAAGGAGGTATTTGAGGAACCTCAAGGGTTACCCCCACCCCGTTCCCATGACCATTAAATAGTCCTCAAGGAGGTCACTCAACCCATAACAAATAAACCATATCGATACCCATATTATCGGTAAACAGAAATTGAAAAAATGGTGGCTGAGTTGTTGAGTTTGGGACTGATTAGACCTAGTTCTAGTCCTTTTTCTGCCCTTATTTTGTTGGTTTTTAAAGCCGATGGCAGTTAGGGGTGTAAATTCAAACAGGAAAACCGGTCCGGACCTGTCCGGACCGGACTGGTTTTACCGGTTTTGAACAGGTCCGGTCCGGGACCGGTTCTTAGAATATGAAAACCGGCCGGTTCAGGTCCGGTTCTGATTTTAGGATTTTTCGGACCGGACCAGTTGATAAAAAATATATATATATATAAAATAATATTTGTATTATTGTATATATAAGTTTTATACAAAATATTATATATATATTAATATATATAAGTTTTATATATTATGTATAATTATAAATTTGTATGTGAAATTTTTATATATAATTATATATATTCATATATGAAATAATTTCTTATTATAATTTATAAATTATTACATAAAATGTTAATACTAAATCACTAAAAGTTTATAACTAATACTAATATTAAATATATAGTTTATAACTAATACTAATATATAACTTATAACTAAATCAATAGTCTAATATTAATACTATTATATAGTCTAATATATTAATAAAAGTATAAAACAGATTTTTTTTAAATCAGTTTTTTTTTTTTTTTATAAACAAATTTTTAATGACAAATTGTGAAACTTATATTTTAAAAAAACCGGAAAACCGGACCAGACTGAAAACCGGTAAAACCGGAAGTACCGGTTTAGGAGGGTAACCGGTGCGTAATCGGTTTTGGAAAATACAAAACCGGTACATACCGGTTCGGTCCTAAATTTTGTCCAAAACCGGACCGGACCGGACCCGTTACACCCCTAATGGTAGTTGGTGGCTTTGCATGGATTATAGGGCACTTAATAAGGAAACAGTGAAGACAAAGTTTCATATTCCAGTGATAGATGAATTGCTGGATGAACTCTTCGAAGCGGTGACCTTCTCTAAGCTCGACCTATGGTCGGGCTATCACCAAGTGAGAGTGGTGCCTAGTGACATTCCTAAGACGACTTTCTGTACCTATGAAGGGCATTACCAGTTTTTGGTGATGCCTTTTGGCCTCACCAATGCTCCAGCCACATTTCATGGGTTAATGAATGATGTATTCAAACCCTTTATGAGGAAATTTGTTCTTTTTTTTTTTTTTACGACATCTTGGTCTATAGTAAATCTTGGGAGGAGCATGAAATTCATTTGAGAGAGGTTTTGAAGATGCTGAAATAGCATTGCTTGTATGCAAAAAAATCCAAGTGTCGATTCACTATGGAGGAAGTGGATTACTTGGGTCACATACATCATTTATGGCCAAGGTGTTAAGGCAGACCCTTCAAAAATTCAATCCATGTTGGATTAGCCAATCCCTAAGACATCTAAGGCCTTGAGAAGGTTCTTAGGGTTAACGGGGTATTATAGAAAATTTATAAGGCATTACGGGGTGTTAGCAGCCCCACTTACTTTGTTGTTGACAAAAAATGGCTTTGTGTAGACCCAAGAGGCAGAACTGGCCTTTAATAAGTTAAAGGAAGCGGAGACTAAGCCACCCGTACTTGCATTACCAGATTTCTCAAGGCCCTACACGGTGGAGCGTGATACTAGTGGGAATGGAATAGGTGTTGTCCTTATGCAGTCGGGGCAACCTTTTGCTTTTTTGAGTAAAATGTTAAAAGGAAGGGCTCTACTACTCTCAACGTATGAGAAGAGTTTCTGGTCATTGTGACAGCGGTGCAAAATGACGACCCTACCTTTTGGGGCAGTCATTTATCATTAAAACGGACCAACAAGCGCTGAAATTTTTGCTTGAGCAGAAAATTGGAACGGAAGCTCAACATAAATGGGTAAGCAAGCTTATGGGCTACGATTTTAAGATTTTGTACAAGAGGGGAAGAGAGAACGTCGTGGCTGATGCATTGTAGAGAAAAGGGGATATTGAAAATGAAGAAGTATGATTGCTTGCCCAGATTTCATTTCCCACTTCAGATTGGGTGAAAGAGCTAAAACTCAGCTATAAGAACAATACAGAAGCTTCGGGTTTGATGGAAAGGTTGTTGAATCAGCTAGAGGTTCCTAAGGGGACAACAGTATAGTTGGGAATAATTTTGAGGAAGGGCAAAATCTTTATAGTTCCAGACTCACCTTTCAAACTAAAAGTACTTTAGTTCATTCATCCGACTTTATGGCGGACATTCGAGGTACTTAAAGACCTATCAAAGGGCCAAAATGGACTTCTATTGGCCAGGTATGAAAAAAAATACATTAAAAGGTGGGTGAGGAAGTGTGAAATATGTCAGGCTTCTAAGTACGAGACGCTGCCCCCAGCTGGTCTCTTCCAACCTCTCCCCATACCCCAACAAGCATGGGTCGATATTTTGATGGACTTTGTGGAAGGGCTACCAAAGTCCAAGGTGTACTCTATAATTTTTGTTGTAATGGATCGTTTCACTAAATATGGGCATTTCATGTCCCTATCTCATCCCTATACAGCTCATGAAGTGGCCAAGATATTTTTCGGGTCAGTTTTTAAACTGCATGGTTTTCCAAAAACCATAGTGTCTGACAGGGATCCGGTGTTTTTAAGTTCCTTCTGGAAGGAGTTGTTTGCCCTCCAGGGTACTTCCTTAGACTATAGCTCGACTTATCACCCGCAAAGCGACGGTCAAACGGAAGTGGTGAATAAGGTGGTGGAAGGCTATCTGAGGTGTTACGTAGGATCTAAACCCACAGAGTGGAGCCAATGGCTGCCATTAGCCAAATGGTGGTACAACAGTACCTACCACAGCTCAACTAAGCTAACCCCTTTTAAGGCTCTCTACGGTTACCCTCCCTCCAAATTACTCGACTATATTCCTGGCACATCAAACAACACAACAGTTGACCAGCTACTACACAACAGAGCACAGATTTTGAATCTCTTGAAAAACAACCTCTCGGCAGCTCAAGTGAGAATGAAACACTATGCAGACAAAAAGAGAACCGAAAGACAATTTAGTGTAGGAGATTGGGTATACCTCCGCCTGCAACCGTATTGCCAGAAAACGGTGGCGTTGCGCCGGAATATGAAGTTGGCTCCACGCTTCTATGGGCCTTTCAAGGTGCTTCAGAAGCTTGGATCTATGGCCTACCACCTTGAGTTACCCCCCCTCTTCTAAAATCCACCCAGTTTTCCATGTTTCCTGCTTGAAAAGGAAACTGGGGGATTGTATTCAACCATTGGCCACGGTCCCACCCACCAACGACGGCGGCGAAGTGATTCCCGAGCTAGAGGTGGTGCATGATCGACGTATGAGACAACATAGGGGACGGGTTGCAACAGAGGTGTTGATTAAATGGGTAGGGCTTTCAGAAGAGGATAATACTTGGAAAAATCTCTGGAAACTTAGGACTTTGTATCCACACCTTGTGGACAAGGTCTTATAAGGAAAGGGGAATGTTAGGAGGTCTTCTAGCTCGAGATCCATGGAGGTAAAGTTTGAACTTTACAAGCTGAAGAGAGAGGATGCTGAAGTGTAGAAGAAGAAATGAGAAGATGAAGGCATGGGTTTTCGTATTAAGGTTTGGTAATGTTAAACAGCACAGTTTCAATAAAGGCTGGAAACGGCACAGTTTAATCATTTAAGTGGGAATGGGTCTGTATGTAAACTGCACCGTTTGATCTATAAAAACGGTGTGTTTTGGTTTCAGTCTATATCTTGCTTACAAGGGACTTTTATGTAATTTAAGTTAGAAACAGTTAAGTATCACGCCAGATGGGTTTTGCAATGCACTCTGGAACATTTTCATCTAATTGCTATTTGTCTTTTATGGAGGAATTGGGGACCTTGAATACCTTAAACTGTATGAACATTTCAAGTATTTTCATCAGCATTCGTCACCTTCTTTATTGTTTCTGTTACTGTCATTTTACATACAACCTGGAAATCAAAGGGAATCCTTACACAATCAAATGCAACAAGTTACATTTTTAATAGAGAAATATCACACATGTAAGTGGCTCAACCGGCAAAGGAAGCAATGAATACTCAAGATTGAATCAAGAACAGAGAAATATCATATTACATACAAAATTCCTCTCTTTACAAGCACTCAAAATCTCTCTCGCTCAACCCATTAGAAAAACAAGAAAAAAAAAAGAACAGAATAAAACAGAAAAGCCTATGTCTGCATGCCTCTATGTAGCTTTCCCCAATCGATGTACTAAGAGAACTCTTGAGCCAGAAAAAAAGTGTCCAGCCTCACCTACTTATATCTTTCTCCAATGGAAGAACCACTTTGATGGAAACTTTGGACAGTGCAGCATCAAATGTCTACGTGAAGACAGGAGTATTAAGGGCTTGAGAGAGAGAGAAAGCAACAATCCGAGGAAAGGGAGGGAGGGAGAGGGGTTTCGAAGGAGAGAGAGTATTTTAGAGAGAGAGTGACGAGGAAGGGAGGGGGAGAGAGAGAGAGAGAGAGAGAGAGAGAGAGAATTGACAGAAAATAAAAACATTTAATTAGCTGCATGCGGGTGTATTGTCCATTTTGCTGCAACCCATGCATGGCAGCTCCTCACTTGCAGGTGTAAAAGCGGGTATTACACCAGACAGGCTAGTAGCGTCTCCCCATGCTATATTTATCTTTCTAAGTTAGACCATCTAATCCAAACCGAAAATCATTGAATATCTCTTTTCAAAGCTAATATATGATCGATGGTGTTAACGTCGTGTTTCGCACACTTTTGGATAAGGCTCCGACAACTCAGGTTTTTGGGAATGGACATGCAAAAGATGGAGGGTAGTGCAACGTGGAGAGGGCGGCGTTGGAGCCGGGTAACCTTTGATGCTAAAGTCAGTAAATATTCTTGAAAGCTTATAAATAAGTAAAAGAGTTTAAGGATCAAAGAGACTTCTTCGTACTTGGAGCTGGCTATTTATACCATGGTAGAGGGGGTGCAAATCGTCTTTATCTCCACAAAATTTGTGCCTTCCTTTCTGTTTCTATTGTTAGACCTTCTTTAATGCGGCATGGCTCTGCGTTGACTCCATAAATGTGGCGTGTAACTTAGCAACAGTGCCATTAATGCAGCGTGATTCTCTAACCCCGCGTTTGCTCTATATGAGCCATAAATGATTTGATGCCAATAGGTTGATGGTCCTCCGCATTTCCTGTTGCGCTCCGTGCAGGTCCTTGGATTCTGAAGGTGGCCGCAGAATGCTAGACTGACCTGTCTTGTCAACTATACGGCGTCCCTTCCTGGTAAATGTTTCGTCCCCTACATAGATTTAGGGGTCCTCATGTCGGGTATTGGGTCGAAGTCCAATGGGCTTTAAGCAGTGGGGAAAATTCCCTTACAGATGGCATAAGATTTCGATCTTTTAGAATTCTAGAGCGTGAGAGATATAGACATGTACGTACTAAAGTGAGTTTCATAATATTTGTTGAGCTAATTTTAATGTTGTCCAAATAACTCACTCCGGCAGTTATTGATGTTGTGGAGTCTAATATATGTATTTAGATCTCTCACACTTTAGATCCCAAAATCCAATAAAAAAAATTGTAAAGTATCTCTATCCAAGATTCTTTCATTGGAGTTTATTTTTCTTTAAAATAAATAAAGAGATTAAAGTGAATTGATTGCTTGAATTAGAAGCGAGCTGTATGGTGATTAACTCATGTCCAAAAGAAAAAGAAAAAAGAACTGAAAATAAGAAAGAAGCAAAAGACAGAAATAAAGGAACAGTGAATTAGTCTATAGCTACTTCTCAACTCCCACGCAACTTACATTACAGCGGCTAATAAATTCTAATAATTGTTAGGTCTATATATATATATATATGTAATATCGCACGGAAAGTAGAAATAAAAGTTGATAAATCCAAATTGTTCCAACAAGTGGTTGGCAAATTTAGGAGAGATGTATTATAAGTACAATGATTTATCTGCAAAAACGAACACGAGTATTCAAGAATCAAAATGCATGTGATTACCCCACGTGGCCACACTAATTCTAACTTGGACTGCCTATAAATTGGCACGTTTCTCTTTTTTCCACCAAGTAAATTTATAAAACTTAATTGAATGATATGAGATCTGGATTTAGGATATTCATTACTAGCATTATTTATAAGGCCCTAACACCTATGAGGAGGCATCCATGCATTATATATAAGTTAGGCTTACATATATATATATATATATATATATATATATATATATATCTATCGTTGAGCTCTTAAGGTGCCATTTGGATAGTGAGTTGAGTTGAGTTGAGATGAAAGTTAAAATTTGAATAAAATATTATTATAATATTATTTTTTTAATAATATTATTATTATTAAATTTAAAATAATTGAATTGTTTATTATATTTTGTATCAGAATTTGAAAAAGTTATAATGATAAGATGACATGAGATGAAACACTTTTTACATCCTTAAAGTAAGTAATTAAGGACATGCTTGGCTTTACAATTAAACAAATTAATTGCTGGTATTTGATGAGTAAAAACATGATTTGTTCTCTAATCTCAATTTGATTGCTTTTTTATTCCCAATTTTAGTAAATGAACAGTTTTTTTTTTTTTTAATAAAAATGTTCTCAATTTAAAACATAATTGTAAAAAAATATTAGGTATCTTTATAATTTTTTCATTTTAAAAATGCTACAACCAAAAAGATAATCCGCAAAAATTCTAAATTTACAAACTGACATAATTTTATATGATACGTTATATTTATTTTACAAAAAAAATAATTTTACAATTTAAATACTACATCAAATCATGTCAATTTATAGATTTATTTTTATGGGATCTTTTCGTTAGACATTTTTTCAGCTTCTCCAACAATTGAAGTGCACGCACGTCAGCTCCTCATTAAACCAATAACTCACAATTAAAGTCACAGCTAAATCCAGCCAAAAGGAAACGTTGCCTTCAATCATACTTCCAAGCAAACTTCATTCAAGTATACTCCAAGAAAATATATACCAAAGGACTTAAAATGAAATTAATAATAAAGCAGAAACTTGGGAAGGTTAGGAAGCGTGCAAAAGCAGGTGGAAGAGTTCTTCATTCAATTCTGTGAAAACATACAGCTTGCCTTTGTGGTGATGACTGGCTGGGGATACTGCACGTACAAACCTCTACATTATTGTACTACTCTTCTTATAATACATTTCAATTTTCAACCTACCTACCAACAAAGTTTTGGAATAATATTAAAAATAATTATTCATAAGTGAGAATTAATAAAAAAAAAATCTCATATCAAAAGAGGTTGAAAAGATAATAATTAAAAAAAATAAATAAATTATGAGTAATGTATTGAACCGCAAGAGCATGTCCATGAAAGAAGTACATGACTAGCTAGTTTTAAATTCAAAGAGAATAAATAATTGATGACAATCACTGCATGAAAATTTGTGCAATACCCATATGGTTCACAAATTATGAATTAAATTCACAAATTTACTGTAGTATATTATTTAGTTGCAAATCTTTTTTTTTTTTTTCTGTAAATTAAGTAGATTGATATTTTTATATATTATATTTAACCTTATCAATAAGCCATCATATAAGTAGATTAATTATATTATAATTAAGTTTTAATTATATAATTTTTTTTTTAAAAAAAAAAATTACACTCATCTTCTTGTATAAGCCATGAAGGTGAGGTTTTTTTATTTTTTATTTTTCTTTTCTTTTTTAAGGGCGTTCTTCAGCGTTTATGCAAGTGATCAGATTGGGATTGAGCCACCATGCAAAAAGGGGCTGGAGACATAGGAGGGTAGAAATTCAATTCAATGAAGTCTTTATCCCTCAATAATTATGGTCCATCATAGGATTTAGTTTAGGGGTAATGATACTCTTACACTTTTTTTACTATCTGACTTTTTTTTTTTTTTTTTTTGCTATATGAATTTAGATAAAAAGATTTTGGAATATGATCTTCTTGCAAAATCTACAAGAAAATAACTTCAATAAATAACGTAATCATGTAAATTAATTCAGAATAGATTTAATTTTATAAAAATTGATTCAAAGAGTAAAAGAAAGTCGAATTTATGTTTAAGTAAATTATATGATTACGTTAGTTGATTAATTTTTTTTTTTTTTTAGATTATGCAAGAAGGTTATGTTCTGAGATTTTTAATCTAGATTCAAAGAGCAAAATGAAAAAGAAAAAAAACAGAAAAAAAGAGCTAAGTAGTAATTAAATAGTAGTACTAAAAGAGCTGTAAAGATATCATTACCCTTAGTTTAATTTAGATCATTGAACCATATCTAAAACTACATTCTCGATCGTCTCCCTCACGAATTTATTTTTAGGAAAATTTACAATAAAATGGGTACAAGTTAACATCACAAATATCACAAACACAACCAAATTACAATTTGTGACAAATAATCTCGAATTAAATCTGAGTTGCGCGCCTTTGAATCATCTCAGGACATGGATCATTCAATAATTTAATTTGGAGGTCTTCATTATCCTAATTTATAGAAAAATAATTATATAATCATCAACTTGAGAGAGAGAGATTGCTGGGGAAACAATTGATGGTCTTGAGAGACACGACCGTACGTACGTAATCAACTTCCATGACTGCAGGGCATTGACGAGCATAATAGGTGGCAAACTCCAAGCTGGTGGGCAGCTATTTTTTCACTACTACTACTACTAATAATAATAATAATAATAAATAAAAAATAAAAAGAGATGAGAATTATGTTATTTTAATTATAAAGGGGATAATTTTATCTTCTTTTTTTTTTTTTTTAAATCTCTAGTTTAATATAAACTGATTGAGTGAATATATCTCGTAATAAAAAGTTGATTGTGGAACAAGCGCCACCTGTTACAAATCATAACTTGGTAGAGAATTTTTGTTTTCTTTCTAATTATTTAACCATCTTTTTAATGTTTTATATATATATATATATATATATAATATTCAAATAATCTGTCATGCACGAAGTTGGACCCATGGATTTGATCCTTCTTTTTCCAGTACTAATTAAACCAGTTTATAACTTACACGACTTCCATTTCGTTAGAACAATATATAAATATATATATATATATATAATATGTTTGTATATAATAAAATAAAATGAAATAAACAAAAACAACATGCAGCATATGATTCCATCGATCCAGTGTTTTGCTCTCTAAGCAACGTTTTCAATTATGTTACACAGGTACGTAATTTATAGGTGCAGAAATCGATCCCACCCATTTGACAGTGATGCATGTCTAAAGACCCTTCTTACAAGCAGGCAGCAGCTCCCCACCAGCCCCGGCCCCTTTAAAGGTCTTTTGGGGGGGGCTCTGATCTTCCATCTTTGCAAAACTCTCGATCGCGTCGACTCCATTAATATGCAGGAGCAAGGCGCTGTAGTAATAATAGTTGGAGCCGGCCCTTCTGGGCTTGCAACTGCTGCCTGTCTAACAACGCTATCCATCCCATACCTATTACTCGAGAGAGAAGATTGTTTTGCTTCTCTATGGCAGAAGTATTCCTACGACCGTCTCCATCTCCACCTCAAAAAGCAATTCTGCCAACTCCCTCACATGTCATTCCCTGCCTCTTTTCCTACATACGTCCCCAAAACAATGTTCTTGCAATACTTAGATGACTATGTTTCCCGTTTCAAGATCAATCCCTTGTACCAAAGAAACGTGGTGTCTGCAGAGTACGATGATATTTCCAAGAGATGGTGTGTGAAGGCTAGGAATATTAATGCATCATCATGTTCTGGTGATGATCGGGTCGAGGAATATACAGCAAGGTTTTTAGTGGTGGCCACTGGGGAAGCAACCGACCCTTATACTCCCGATCAGATCGAGGGATTAGACACATTCACTGGGGAAGTTCTTCATTCTACTCAGTTCAAATCTGGGAAGGACTTCCAAAACAAGAATGTTTTGGTTGTTGGGTCTGGGAATTCGGGCTTGGAAATTGCAGTAGACTTGGTAAATCACGGTGCCAAAACCTCCATTGTTGTCCGAAGCCCGGTACGGACATATATATATATATATATATCCATTCATCTGTTTAATTCTAACTTAGCTATATATAGTTTTTTTCATTTTCCTTTTTTATTATATATATAACATGTTAGATATACCAATGTTTTGGATTATATATACACGTAGTACGTACAGGTTCATTTCCTGTCAAGGGAGATGGTGTTCTTGGCCTTGGTTTTGTTGAAGCATTTCGAGGTTGGCTTGGTGGATTCCATGATGGTCATGCTGAGCAAGCTGGTTTATAGGGACTTGAGCAAATACGGAATAAGGAGGCCTGAAGAGGGTCCTTTCTATATGAAGGCTAAGTACGGCAAGTATCCGGCAATCGACGTTGGTGCCTACGAAAAGATCAAGTCCGGAGAAATTCAGGTAAGATTACTGATCAGTACTATAGCTACTAATTTAATTCATAGAATGGTCCAAGTTATATTTATTGGTAAGGTCAGACAAATAATAATGGCTTCTCCGTCAAGTTTGGTGTGTGTTTTTTTTTTTTTCATTCTCCTTTCTTTCCCCCCTTTTTCATGGGAAACCCACGTTCTTGTCTATAGTAAAAAGCATAGAGGTGGTTGAGATTTTTGTGATGTTTGTTTTTTAGTTTTTTGACAAGCAAATCGATCACCAGTTGTCCCCACTCAATCAATACAATCTACAGTTCTGACTCTGTTCTAACAGCACTATATTATTGATTTTATTTTTGGTTTTTGTCTGTGTATTTTCAGGTATTTACAGCAGAAATAACGAGCATTAGTGGCAACAATATACAATTCAAGAACGGCAGCTCACATCCATTTGACACAATAGTTTTTTGCACTGGGTTCAAGAGATCAACAAACTCGTGGCTCAAGGTAAATGTATCAAGGAATGTTAGCACTGTATTGTTAAAAGTGCAAGAAAAATCAAAGCTTTACATCCCCCACCCCCATTTAAGTGCTTAGTTTATTGTCTTGAGCAGGGGGATGATTATCTTTTGAGCGAGGAAGGAATTCCGAAGCCTAGGTACCCTAACCATTGGAAGGGCAAGAACGGCTTGTACTGCGTTGGACTATCAAGAACAGGATTATATGGAGCTAGTGCTGATGCACAGAACATTGCTGATGATATCAAGTCACTTCTGTAGAGTTCTGCACTAAGTTCTGAAATGGTGTTTTTTTTGGATATTTGGCATTAATATAAGATTTTTTTTTTTTTTTTTTATTTGAAATTTTTGAGCTGTGACACAGAATGTGTCAGTTTTGGAACTCGGTTATCATATGATATAGTTTGTCGCTTTCAATGACTGCTTGGGTTCCTGGCTCAGAAACATCTGTGAAAAGTGGCTGTGTCGTCAAGCCAAGTTACTATGACAATCCATGAGTATTGAAACTCTTTTTCAAATTTGAAATGATAATCCCTTCTTTCACCCTTTTAGGGTACATTTCCATTCCCCTTCTGTGGTAAGGGAGATAACAGACGCACGCTTGTGGTAGCTGGAGACCAATCTTTAACGGGCAATCATTGCAACAAATCCATCTTTTGATGCATAATAATGTTAAGCCTTGTGCAAGTCACTGCAGAACAGGACCGATATTTTAGCAAAAGAGACATGAAAACTTACTCGTAATGCCTTATTTAACAATGTCATTATTGAAATCATTACATCACACTGCTTTCAGAGCCAATGGAAATAACTTCTACATAAATCATGCTCTACCTAATTGAAATAATAGAGGTAAAAAAATCGTTATAACAAAAGACAAAAGAAATACCTCAAAATGTTACAGCAGGAAAAATGAGCACATCCTCGGAGTAACCAATTTGTTGGCCTACGCTTCCCAAGTTTGGCTGCTATGAGAAAATTGAGATCGACCTCTCAACATAAGGTAATTATGTCCAGAGGAGTCCATCTATGCCAATTTCCAAATTTGAAACCGGACTCTCGCCCAAATCTTGATCTATTGCTTGGTTGTCTCCCCCTAAATCTAAATATGGCTCCAACAGATCAGAAGATCTTTCTGAGGGAATTCCATAATCTTTGAGAATGCAGGATGAAGCAGCAGTAGCTGCTTCCCTCTCCAAAACAGCAATGTAGTTGTCTTCAAATTCAAAAACTAAATATTGATCCTCGCATGCTGATGAAGGGCAGACATAAAAATATTAGATTACGACAAGAATGACGGGAAACAGATGAGGGCTGTTTGCACTCACAATCGATGAGGTGTGCCAAGTGATGGATGTTCTTTATTCGAGTTCCATTGAATTTCAAAACCTGCAATTATTTTTGCCTGAGAATATGTATGGAAGTGGGAGTGCATGTCAAAGTTATAAGAAGTAATAGATAACTTACTTGCAGATTGCTCATATCCTCGTATCCAATGTTCGCTTCATTTGCTAAGACCTATGAATGTAAAAGAAGATCAGCAAAACTGTTGAACAGACACCTAGTCATCGAGTTTCATCTCTGACAAGCTAAGTGATGTGAGCTTGAAATCAACAGGGGTGATAAGGGGCTGAAAAGGATGTAGGGGTTTAACTCAGGCTGGATGTGGAGGCTGTTGGTTTATCACATTGGGTTAGAGTAAAATCTCAGCATGCCCCTCACCCTTGGGTTAAAGGGCACCCCCATCCATAGTGATAAAAATTACAAGAACAGTGATTCAATTCAAATTTAATATGATTCTTCACAAATGAAATTAAGATATAATCAGGATATATAACCTCTGCCAGTTCTTACGCATATAAAAAAAACGCAGAAGACAAATAGCATTCAGTTATACATGTAGGACATGATTTATGTGCTAACCTGTGATAAGATCACAATCTGTTCCCCTTTGAACCTTGCCAACGAATAACGTGCCTTTACCAGTAGTTTCAACTAACCATAGGAAATACCAAGCAAACTTAAAAACAAAAACCACGCATGTTTGTAATAAAATATTACTTTGTAGAACAATTTTAGTTAAAGGTATCTTTTATAATTCGCAACTCACCCCTATAGAGTCTTCACACTCTTCGCTGTCGAAAAAATAAAATACATCAAGAGATAGTTAGTTGTTAGAATCAGTTGATATAGAAAGGGTTCTTGTAACTTGCAGAGTGCCAGGAACTTGAGGGGAAAAAAAGGACAAACATACTCTATCAGTGGTTCCGAGAGTGGGGTAAACACCAAACCAGCAATTATTATATAAGAAGGCTGATCTCCATCAATATGATAGGGAACCTTTACGTGAGGGAATAAGTAACCACATTAATTAGCATCAGGAAATGAAAACTTAGAAGTGACATAAATGCATTCAATCAATAAATACATATCAATATGATAATGGCATACCAAATGCACTCGTGGATTCAAAACCGCTTGAACTTTCATGGGCTTTCCTGCTCTAATTATACCAAGTTCTGCTACATCACCAGCGAATCTGTAATAGATAATTATCATTAACAAGGACAAACATCATCATGGATGCCAAATTACAGGGGGGAAAAACTGCAAAAATGAATGGGGATGGATGTCCTGAGCATGATGTGATGAGAAAAGAACAACTGGACTGAGTTAAATAATTCCTTGGCAGAGAATTAGGGCCCTTACTTTTGACTGATTAGGTAGCGAAATGCAATGCGTTCATTTGATCGGAATGGCACTGTTCCTTCACATCCTACACGAACATCATCAAAGCTTACAATGACATCCCCCTGGAAAAGTGCAAGTACATTTAAAGTCCCTAACATTTGAAGTATTGAGCATTGTTTGGTACACAATAAAAAGAAAAGTGCCCAAATATGGTAAATTAGCATTTTCTTCTTATCAGTGAGAAAGGTTTCTCTGTTGGACAAGAAAACTCTGAAGAATTACAGGAATGTTCAATTGAATCACGTGTAAAAACAAGGATAATGCAGGTAGGATCCATACTTGATATGGATATATGAGTTGGATTATAAAGTTTCAGTCCAAGATGGACCCAAATATAATAGCTTCTTCATTATAGCATATGATTTCCATTGACTTTTCTCATTTTATTGCAGCTTTTGACTTTGCATAAAACAGCTCTCGAAGAATTCATAAATATAACATGAATATTTCAGAATGTAAGAATGCAACACAAGTGCATCAAGTTCTGGAAGCTGCAAAATGGAAATCATACCTCCTTTAAGACCTTATTTGCATCAGTAGTGGGTTCAACTCTCCGTACCAGTACACCCTACGGATGCCAGATATAACAAAACATGTGAGAAACCTAAACTACTCGGCAGATATTTGGCTACCAAGTTCGCACGCAGACAAGGATAAAATGTTCTGTTTGTGGAATCCACACCAGTTCATATCTCTGCAAACCTTTATAGAAATTTATATTACTTTACTCATTCTAGAAAACCTTCTGAACAAAGGTGAAGAAACATACCTCATTAGACTGTACTTTTAAGCACGCACGTAGGGCCGGATTCTCTAACTTCTGCAACAACACGCCAAGGCTAGGGAAACCTGGAAGTTAACATTTTGTATAGTCTTTAGTCATTTTCATGACAAATGATATGATTGAGCTTAATTACAAAGTAGCCACCACTAAGTGATAATATTTTTCTAAAACAGTAGGAGGAAATCAAAATAATGAAAGGAAGCACTGTGTGTGGAAAATAGATTTTTACGCTACTAAGATCTCTTATGTCCGTATCTCTTCTTTCGTATAAGCTATTACTTCCATAATTTAGTTATATTTATCTTGGCTTCTAACTCTAAATCAAGAGTTTGTGTGTAAATGCAAGTAGGCACAAAGATCCACAGACATCTGTGTAAGCATATATCCTCTTAAGAAAAAAAACTTAAATGAAGAAACATCTTTACCGGAAAATGACAAAAAAGAGGGGA
This sequence comes from Juglans microcarpa x Juglans regia, assembly GCF_004785595.1. Classification (NCBI taxonomy): domain Eukaryota; kingdom Viridiplantae; phylum Streptophyta; class Magnoliopsida; order Fagales; family Juglandaceae; genus Juglans; species Juglans microcarpa x Juglans regia. The sequence continues at coordinate 22,102,144 of NC_054600.1, read as the reverse complement.
AACACTAGCAAGCAAAACAAAAGATACCATTACAGAGTAGGGGAAATTAAACCTGACCCACTGTATTTGGCTTGAGTTCGAATTGCCAACCAGTGGATTAAAAAGTTACACTTTACCCACCTGAAGTCTAGTTGTTTTTTTTTTATCGATAAACAAAATTTTATTGAGGATAAAGTAGCCATAGGCCGGAGGAGTATACGGGACATATACAAGAGCATCGCCTATATATGCAAGTTTAGCGATACAAGGAAGTCATGAAAAGACATTCCATTAAAATCAATAACAATCGACCAATGGAGTAAGGTATTGAAAAATAAACTTCTAAGCGTTTCCATTGACCGCTCTCAATCTTCAAAGCTTCTTGCATTCCTCTCCCTCCAAATACACCACCACAGACAAATTGGGACCATCTTCCACACTTTTGCGATCTGAGGGTTACCTAGATGCCTCGCCAAGAACCTAGGAGGTCGATTACCCTTTTTGGCATCATCCAAGCTAACCCCACCCGAGCAAAGAAATCATTCCACAAGGTCGTAGCAATCTCACAATGAATTAATAGAGTGATCTATGGATTCTTTGCTCTATTTGCACATACAACACCAATCCATGACTATGATGTGGTGTTTTCGTAAATTGTCCATTGTGAGGATCTTCCCTAATGAGGCTGTCCATACAAAGAAATTTGCCTTCATAGGTGCTTTTGTCTTCTAAATACTCTTCCATGGGAATGACATTGTATTATGCATGATCATGGCATGATAGAAGGAGCAAACTGTGAACTTCCCCTTCTTAGAAGGGCGCCAAAAGATCTTGTCTTCAGCTCCCCTCATTATACTGGTAGAGAACACTAGATCATAGAACTCCGAGAAAGCGTCAACTTCCTCTTTCATCCTTGCTCAGCGATAGAATTCTGGGTAAGCTTCCTTGAGTGTTGCATCACTACACCATATATTGTGCCAAAATTTGATTTTGGACTCATCACCCACCTCAATATGGATATTTCTTGAATATGTGTCCCATCCTCTTCTTATGTGTTTCCATAAACCAAACCCCATATGTTCTATTTACCTCATTTGAACACCGTCCTCCCCATGGTTCACCATACTTCGATTCTATGACAGCTCTCCATAATGTTCCTCGTTCATTGTGGTATCTCCATAGCCATTTGCCAAGCAAGGCTTTGTTAAAATATAGCAAATGTCAGATTCCCAATCCTCCTTCCGAGATAGGCTGGCACATTGTGGCCCTTTTTTACCAGGTGGAATTTAAATTCCTCATTCACCCCCCCCCCCCCCCCCCCCCCCCCCCAAAAAAAAAGAAATCCTGTTGAAGTTTCTCCATGCATAAAGCCACCTTGGTGGGAAGCGAAAATAGTGATAGGAAATAGGTTGTCAAGTTGGATAAAGTACTTTTGATTAAAGCAACCATACCACCTCTGGATAGATACATCCTCTTCCAACTAGCCAGTTTCCGCTCCATTTTTTCTAGTACTTAATCCCAAATAGATTTTGATTTGAACGGGGCACCTCAAGAAAGACCCAAATATTTCATCAGCAACTTGGATATCTTGCATTCCAAATTGTTAGCCATGCTCTCATTCGGAATGTTACCCACTAGGACTACTTCTGATTTAGCCAAGTTCACCTTCAACCCTGAAACAACTTCAAATCATAAAAGGAGTGCCCTCAAAGCTCGGATTTGATCATGACTAGCGCCACAAAAGATTGGGGTATCATCAGTAAACAATTGGTGAGATATGAGAAGTGAGCTTGTATTTACCTCCCCCACTGAGAAACCGGATAAGAACCCGCCCTCCACAACCCCTTAAATCATCTTGCTAAAAGCTTCCATAACAAAAACAAAAAGTAGCGGAAATATAGGGTCACCTTGTCTCAAACCTCGTGTGCTTTTAAAGAAGCCTTGTGATGTGCCATTCACCAATACAAAAAAACAAACAATAGAGATACAATGTTTGATCCAAGAACACCATTTCGAACCAAAGCCGCATCTTTCGAGCATATGAAGCAAAAATCTCCAATTGACTTGATCATAAGCTTTCTCCATATCAAGCTTACACAAGAGCCCGTCAATCTCGACTTGAGTCTACTATCCAGGCATTCGTTTTGCAATAAGCACCAAATCAAGAATTTGCCTACCTCGGACAAATGCATTTTGAGGCTTTGAGATTAGCTTCTCAACCACCATGCTCAATCTATTCGCCAAAACTTTCGAAAGGAGCTTGTAGATTCCGCTCAACAATCTAATAGGGCGATAATCTTTTATCTTTATAGCACCAGGTTTTTTTGGAAGGAGAGTAATAAATGTTGCATTGAGACTCTTTTCAAACATAACATTTTCATGAAATTCATGAAAGACCCCATTATATCTTCTTTGATCACTTCCCAACAAGTTTGGAAAAAAGCAATAGAAAACCCATCCAGACCTGGAGCATCATGCTTCTTAACGCTTTTCTAATTTATGTTTCTTCAAAAAGGCCTCTCAAGCTCTTCTGCTTCTTGCAAGTCAAGAGCATCAAAGTGAAGCCCATCTATTCTCGGTTTCCAAGAGAATTGCTCTTAATGCAAGCTCGTGTAATAGTTGACGATGTGTTCTGTGAACTCAATTTGGTTGGAAGAAACTGCTCCATCCCGTCAACGTCTCTATGGCATTGTTCCGCCTATGCGAGTTAGCCACCCGATGGAAAAACTTAGCGCATTTATCCCCTTCTTTCAATCAAAGTGCTCTTGACTTTTGTCTCCAAGATATTTCCTCCAAAAGAGAAACCCTTTCGAGGTCCGCGAATACTTGAATTTGACGAGCCCTCTCCATTTCAGACAAGACCCTCTCCTCCTCCACTCCCTCCCATCCTTTGAGTTCCTCAAAGAGAGTAGAATTTTGAGCTTCCACATTGCCAAACTCTTGTTCATTCCAAGCCTTCAAATCTTTTTTCAACAACTTCAATTTACACGACAAGATATAACGTGGAGTACCAAGAAATTGATAAGAGGACCACCATTGCCAAACTCGATCGAGAATCATATGATTTCAGCCACATATTTTCAAATTTGAAGGGTCTTGGGCCACCATGAATGCCTCCACAATCAAGAAGGCTGGGAAAGTGATATGAGCACAATCTGGGAAGTCTCTTTTGGATAAGTTCCAGGTAATGTACTTCCAATGCAGGTGATGCTAGGAATCGATCAATCCTTGACCAAAAGGGGTGTTCTCGGTTGCTTGAACAAGAGTAAGTGTCACCTGCTAGTTGAAGATCTAATCAATCTTATTCATAGATGAAGTTAGAGAATTCTACCATTGGTGAATTGAAGCTGGTACCATCCAATTGTTCACTCGGGAATCGAGTAATGTTAGAATCGCCCCCAATACACCAAGGTAAATCCCATATATTGCTTAGGCCAGCCAATTCATCCCATAATAGTGGGCCTCTTGCACGATCTAAATTAGGACCAAAGACTCCTGCAAAAGGCCCACTAATATCCACCCTCAACGTTCTTGAACGAGCACGCCACCATATACTCCCCTATACAATCTTCTAATTTTTCCACCACTCTTTTATCCCACATCACTAAGATGCCACTCGATGCTCCATTGGATGGTAAATAATGCCACCCTACTTGATTACAACACCACAAGCTCCTAATAATGCTTAGGGGGATAGTTTCCAATTTCATTTCTTGTAAGTAAACTATGTCCACTTTCCAATTAAGAAGTTGGTTTCTAACTTTGAGGCACTTTTCCTTCTCATTCAACCACCTCACATTCCAAGATAAAATTTTCGGCTTCATAAAACAACATCCGTTGCCCTTCCCTTTGATCTTCCACGGTTAGAACTCCTCTCTCCTGCTCTATCATTGACTGTCCAGTTGACCCTTTTTAATTCTCTTGCTCTTTACTTTGTTGTATTGATCTCACTTGGTGAAGAGTGAGTCTGTCCAGCCTCTACAGCTGTGAGGGGAGCTATAAATTGGTCCTCAAAACCATCGCACAATATCCCCACACCTGTTGAATGGAGCTCCCTAGCTTTGTCTAGGACCCAACCTGAGACCTGGATGTTACTGCTTGGGTGCAAAGAATTCAGTGGTGTAGGTGTTTCCCAGTATTCCTCATCACTGCCAAGAGGATCTGGTTGCACCTCACCCAACCCATCCGAGACATAGCTTAGCACCTACCGTTGCTCTCCTTCGACCCCATCTAAGTCGTATACCACCATTGTTTTGTCTGAGATTTCCTTGACCTTCGTATTACCCACTTCAAAGGCTCCACCTTCTGTTTGATCCTTTCCAAGGCTTATACTTATGCTAATATCAAGGACGACGCTTTCTGGGGTGATACGATGAATGAAGTTTTCCTCCATTTGAGACTCTCGGGCAGCATTTTCTGGTACAAAACCAGATGCAGCATTGTTACTTTTTGTCGCCGGTGCCGGCTGCCAGGACATTCGCCGCCATCTCACCTTGGCCCTTTGGTGGTTTTTGTGTGTGTGGTTCTCGGTCGGAGTAAAGTTGCCTCCTTTGGGTTATTGAGAGTGCCAGAGGAGCACCCAACTTCAAAGCTCGAAAAGCTCGTGGTTTTGCCCGCCAATGCTGGGTCATAGTGCCCTTAGCCTTGTGGGCTTTCATTTTCCCTTTCACAGCCCATGAGCTGTGTGCAGCACCGAAACCTTCAATTCCCTTTTCACAACTCAAGGCCCATGCCTTGCCAATAGCCTTCTTTTTTGCTTGACTCGATCCCAGGCCCATATCTTGGCCCATGTCCTAGATTACCCAGCTTATTAAACCACTGACCTTCTCTCTCAAGTCCAACAGTTCTTTGAGGGTGTGCAAAGTCCTCCTTTCTACATCTTGCCCTTGGTCAGAAGGCCACCTTCCTTTCCTGTGTAAGCTTTGTTAGCTAACAGTGCCTCAAACCTCCTCTCTCTGCAAGTCTCACAAATGGTAAGTTTTTCCTGCTGCAAAATACCCATGCTGCCCTTCGCACTCTAGTTCTGCATCTGTCCCCTTTTGAGTTCACCATGATTTTCCCAGCGTAACCGTTAATGGCTAGCACTAAGCATGAACCAGCCTCTGCATACGTCTTATAATGCAACCCCCGCCCCCCCCCCCCCCCCCCCCCCCCCCCCCCCCCCCCCCCCCCCCCACCACAAAACCTGTGTGCTTGCTGATTTTCCGTTTGATCTTTTCAACCCCTCCATATTCCTTTGCTTCATTTTTTCCTGCCCACATAGCCCACACAGTTCCATAGACATCTTCCTCCACCCTTGGTCTTCCATTTCTTTGGGGATGATGATAAGGCTCTTCCTACCACCACCTCTATACTCAACTAGAATCAAGTACCTTCCATATACATTGGAAGATCTCTGTGCTATAAAAGCACTGCTGCCTAAGTTGGATGTCCTGATGAACTCCTTGTCCCCATTCGACCTTGAGCATTCTTCTAAGGTTTGTGCAACCCATAAAGCAGTTGGTAACCCCAATATCAGCTCTTTAGTCACCTTCCTCCCTCATTCTATAATGTGTATAAAACGACCAACTTCGACTAAAAGCTTGAATATTTTAGTTTCAATCAGAACAACCTTCGTTAATCCCATCCTTTCAAACTTGCACCTCTATCTAACTGCTACAGTAGGACTAGTAATGATGATTATCACCAGCAAGATTCATCAGAGACATGAAGCAAAAGAGACCAGAGAAGGTGTAAGGAGAGAAAAAAGAAAGAAAACACTTATGTCAAAAAAAAGAAAAAAAGAAGAAAGAAAACACTCATGTCTTGTTTTTAGTTCATGAGTCTAATACTTCCTTTAATTTCTTACTGATGAACATGTTCTACATATAAATTGCAACATTTTACGCCACCACACATTGATGAACACAGGTCCTGAGCCATAGTCTATAGATGGCTGATGTGTAACCTTAGGAGAAACTAGAACAGATTAGAAAGACGTGATTCTTGTTTTAAGGAGAATGTACAGAAAGTGTAATTCTTATTTATAAGCAATTGAAAATTTTACTACAAAACAAGTCAAACTAGACAAATAAACAGACATAGCCCAAGTAACCGGAAGTATTCAAGAGGAACACCTAACTTAAATTAAACAAGACAGGAAAATCATGGAAACTCAACCCATTACAATCCATAGAAGCTGCCCAAAGGAACAGAAATATAATTAATATGTTATTCTGATAGTGAATAGCTTTACCTCTGAAATTGACCAGAAATGGGAAGACACCTTTTTTATACAAGTAATGAAGAATTTTATTGATAATAGGAAGACACTTTAATAGTCGTTTAAAATAAATTTTTACATTATTTAAAAACGTGAAATTTACATCCCTACCATTCCTAGTTGAAATCCATCATGCCTATAAATACAAAGATCAAACGGGGAAGAAGTTAGAAAAGCCCCAGATATAGATGATCAAGAGGATTTTCTCACCAGTGTATTTCCCATTCCTTTCATAGTCCTCAAGAAAATGAGAAACAACTGTAGTTGGAATCACATATCCAATATTCTCAGCCTCTTCAGATCTGTAAACCTAAAGGAAGCATCTCATAAAAACATAATAGACCAAGAGCAGTCAACAAAACTAAGAAAATGATGTCCCGTAATAAACACGTGCAATTTGCCAAAGATGGCAAGTGGAAGAAATATCACATGTAAAGGTATAGAGACATATATATATATATATATATATATATATGCAAGTAATTTAAGACCAAGTAAACACTAATACAATACCTGAAATGCCACTCCAATGCACTCCCCCTGGTCATTGAATGCAGGGCCACCACTATTACCTAAAATCTAGCAAGTATAAGCAGTTGCTATCACAAAGATATGGAATAATGCTTAGACCTACCAAAAAGACTAATGATAGTTAGAGAAAGAGAGGGGGGCGGTTCTTGTAATTTTTAGCAGTTGAACATAAATGCCTTCCAAAAGGAAATTCCATCATTTGGAGAAGCTTCTTTTACCTACCAGGATTTATTGCCGCATCTATCTGAATTCCCAACAAATCAGATGACCCATGAGCATATGACGTAACCTGATGATATAGTGTTTGGTAAGAAACTTGATACTCTATCTGTTTGATGCCAATTTGGGATAGACATAACCACGGCAATCAAAATGACTAGAAAACCTCTATACGTGATACAACTCCTTTCGTCACTGATATCGTGTCTCCTCCAAGGGGGTATCCTACAACCGTCACTGCATCCTGTCAATTAAGAAGCAGCACAAAAAGCAACTTAAAAGATTTGCATGGAAGGGATGTTTTCATCACACACAAAGAGAACTATCAGATTAAACTATGACTCTGAGAAACTACCAGATTAACAAATTGGAAATGTACTCAACCCTGTAACATGTGATTTCAAGTTTGGATCAGGTGGACAGTTATAGCCTTTAAATCGTGCAATATATAGATTGCTTCGAGTTCAGAGAGTAACAAAGTAAATGCTCAATTTTAGAGTGTGAAATTTTAATTATGCAATAAAGCCATGGTTGTTTGGTCAAACATTGTTACTATACTAAACGGGAAATCATTCCTTCAATTAAGGTGAACAATTCAATCCAAGGCCTGCCAATTTTTTAAAGCTTTTTAATTGAGCAATTATCTGTTCCTTAGGTATCTAGGCTCTTCTTCAAAAGTTGTTTATCACACTGGTGGCTATTGAATTCTTTGTCAAATCAAAATGCATGGACTGATACAAATGGAAGAAATTAAAAAGAGAAAGAAAAAATAAGTGCAAATGTTAATGTGCCTCTAATGAAAAGGAGTGAGTGATTTAGACCTGAAGACATGGCAGGCGCCCAAAATCGAGGGATTCTGCTCCTTCCCAAAATTCCTTGCTTTCCACTGAAAGCAAAGCTATATCGCAATCAACACCCCGGGCTAAAACCTGCCATAATGTCACCATGAGGAATGTCAACTGACCAGCAACATCTTATCAAAGTTGTACTATGCATAAGATTTATAGCATCTTATATGAACAATTTTGAGGATATACTATGGCCTTGTTTTGGTAACGAGGTATTCTAAGATATTCTAAAAAATTCTCATAATTTCCTTCCCAAACATCATTCAAACACAAAACACTTTTCAATTTCAAATCTTCAACTTTTTCATTTAATCATTATCTAATCATATCCAAACATAAAACCCAATACAACTTTCCTAAATTTCCAAACAAAACACAAAAAACAAGACAAATTTTTCAAATTTCAGAACAAACATAATATAAAAAAATTATATTCAAACAATTTTTTTACAAGTTATATTCAAACAATTTTTTAACTTTCTAATATTTTTATTCAACATTTTCTCTCTCATTTTCCAAAATGCAAAAACATCTTAACTCAAACTATTTCACTGCTATTCACAGAATTCTGAGATATTCTAAGAGCACTCTCAATAGCTCTTGTAAAATACATTTTTCTTTAAAATATAAAGAAATTTGTTCAAAAAGGACGTACAATGGATGTTGTATTTCATCTTCATTTTCCATTTTGCTACAGTGATCCCGCTACATCTAGAGGATATTGTTCACACATGTAAAACATTTTTAATTTGTTTCTCTCTCCTCCCCACTGCTGAACTTTAGAGAAATCTCACTGTTTTCTTGTTTGGCGCAAGCTTTTCCTTGCGCTGCTGTTGTGCCTGAGTATGCAAAGTTCATTACTAATCTGGGTTTGCTCTTTTTGGGTGTTCCTTTAGTTTTCTTTCTCTCTTTTTTCTTTTTTTTTCCTCGGTTCTGTGATTAGAATAAATTGGTATGTATTTGCTTTGCTAGTCTTACAGTTTACTTAGGCTTTGTTCGGCTGCTGAGAAAGTTTTGAAGAATTTCACTTACTTGGGTGGAGAAAAAAAAGAAGACAAGTGTTCTTTTTATTAAAACTATTTTCAGAGACCATTACCATTGATATTTTTTGTTACATATCAGTTTTCGGGTGATGAAGATATTGAAGATGGGGAGATATTGTAAATATTAAAAGATATGAGAAGATTGAGAAAATATTTAAAATAAATAAAAAAATATATTTAAATGATATAAAGAAAAAATAGATAACTGATGTATAGTATATTGTAAAAGTCAGTATATAAAATAGAAAAAATGGATTTTGGTTATGTATTTTAAAGGATGGGATGAAAAATCCATTGGGAGTGCTCTAAGGGGATGCTTGGGGAATGAGATGAGATAAAAATTTTGTAAATAGTAGTAAGATGGTTTGTGAATAGTAATGAGATGATTTGAGGTAAGTAGTTATTGGGTTTTGAAAAATGAGAGAAAAAAAGTTGAATAAAAATATTATAAAGTTAAAATATTATAAAAAATTTTTTTTTTTTTTATTTGAAAAAGTTGAATTGTTTTTTGTTTGAAAATTTGAGAAAGTTGTAATGATTAGTTTGAAAGATATTTGGGAAGGAAATGAGATGGAATGAGACGAGATGAGATGAGATGGGATGAGATGGAAATTGTTTCCAAACATCCCCTAAGTGTCCAAACGAGCCCTAAGTAGAATTTAACAGCTATGAACCAATGAGATTTGCCCACATAACAAGCAAAGCACTCTTAAGTAATGGAAGTCGAGAACATTCAAGTCCCTCGAAAGACCATTAATATAAAACATATATGAAATCCCTTATCTTAATTTTTACTTTAAAAAAAAAAAACATATATGAAGTAACTTAGGATCATAATTTCATCTTATCAATGCAAATAAGGATCCTACCAGTTAAAACTGAAAAATTAAAATACTGAGCCCAAGCTACTTTGCTTGGCTAATGAGACATTAACAAAAAATTGAACAACATTTAGTTTAAGGACCACAAGCTCCTTTCTTGTTTCCCTTGCACCCTCCTAGTTAGGGTTGTTTTTTGTATATACTGGGCTAGGCCTATTCTTGGAGTAATATATCTTGTTTACTTATCCAAACAAAAAAAGTTTGACTTTAGATACATAAACAAAAGCATAATTACTAAAAAATGGTCAAGAATCCTACATGGCCTAAAATAATCGCTGACAGGGAGATCAGCTTTAAACAAATTCCTCACGTCATTAAAGACAATGTTCGCTCAGGAATAATTTTATATCATGTAAATATTTGCTTACTTTTGGCCTTCAACTTCCACATTATCTTTTGACAGTTACTCTCAATACGAGTGATTGTGCTCGATTTTACGCCGTCTCTTTGAACCTAGGGGTGTTAAATCGTATTAACGGGTCGTGTTCGTGTCGTGTCAAGACGTGTATATTATATTATATAGGCCAACCCTAACCCGACCCGTTAAACTTATCGTGTCAAAATCTCAAACCCTAACACGACCCATTAACATAACGGGTCATGTTGTGTCAACCCGTTTTGACCCGTTTATGTAAATGGATTGAACAGACCCAAAATTAACCCGTTTGATCTAGTTAAGTTTAGCATATTTTTATATAAATGTTAAAATCACAATATCTATAAAAAATATAAAACTAACTGCAAGTCCAAAATTACAATCTAAACAATAAAAATATCGAAATTAAAATCCCAACAATTTAATTTTTTAAGTGTAAGGGTATAATTGTAATTTTAACTTTCATAACGGGTCAAAACGGGTTGACCCGTTATCAACCCGTTAAGTAATTGTGTCTTAACGGGTCAACCCGTTTTGACCCGAACCCGTTAAGGCTAAACCCTAATCCGCTTTTATCGTGTCGTGTTCGTGTTGGGTTAACGGGTCGTGTCACATATTGCCACCCCTATTTGAACCAACCATATAGTTTTAAGAAACAAAACCCTTTTGATAAACTTATATCATAGTGATCCTTACAACCAAACCGTTGATAGCGATATCCATGCTCAATGTGATTCCACGTGTAATTTGTTGTGTGGTTTTGTATCTATACTATGAAGGTAATAAAGTAATACCACTACTTTAGGATTCTCGGCTGCAACAAGATTTTTAAATTCTTTTAATAAGCAAGGCAAATTTATTCAAAGTGCAAAAGAGCGCAACCCAAGTACACCCGAGATATGAATCATGATATGCTATTATCATTGAGAAGCATCACAAATGTCGTCAATTTTAGGAGCATACTCAGAAAGAACAGTGGTAACAAATTTATAAGCAATACCTTAGCCACATATTTTGTATCATCTCCCCTTCTCTTAACTTTAACCTGAAATCATTGAAATAACAAATAATGAAAATGTTTACAAATTATGAATCATAATCCAGACATTGCTCAGTAAACTAATAAAAGCGTACTCTGAAAATAAAATAAATATCTTATCAAAATGAACACCGATGCAAAGTGTACTAGAATTAGCAAGCGGATTTGTGAATCTCCTCCTCATTCCTAAACAAAAATGTTTCATTGAAATGATCCAAGTGACGCTCAAGAAGTTAGGGCTTTGTATACAAGGTACTGCATTCATGGTTTTAATGTGCATTTGAAAAGTTAAGTCCAAGTTATTTATATATTTTTTTATAAGTAATTGAATATTTCATTAAAAAAATGCAAAGGACATACCCACACAGGACATGTACAAGATGAACACCTAATTAGGAATGGAAAAATATACAAGAAAATCACAGCTTGTGGGACAGAATTCAAGAAGTCACGTCTAGTAAATCCACCAATCTTGGATCTGGGCAGTGGTAACCTAGAAATAGAAAGAGGTAGAGAAGGGTTGGAGTACAATGTTGGGCAATGAGAAATCAGCCCATTAAAATATATAGCAGCTGCCCAGATAAGTAGAAAAAAATTCCTTTTTTTACAAGGAAAAAAAAATCTCTCATTTCCCTGAAATACATCACACTAAGTAGATTAGACTATCTTCCATACTGCTGCAATTTGTGGGCAGTCCTATAACCCTCCCCAATTGGCAAAGATAGATACTATCTTTCTAAGCATAACCCAAACCAACCCAATTCTACCGAATAAATCATTCCATTAAGCTTTGGCATTCTTGCAATGGAGTATATGGCCGCCTACAGATTCATAGCTCTTTCTGCACATACAAGTTACAATGATACATAGTTTTCTTTGGTTATCCATGGTAAGGATCTTCCTAAGAGCTGTCCAAGCAAAAACAACTGCTCTCAAAGGTGCCTTAATCTGCCAAATACTCATTCAAAGAAAAGAACTACTGTTCTGAGGCACAAGACATGATAGAAAGATTAAATAGTGAACTTTCCATTCTTGAAAGTGATCCAATTAGTCTTATCTGCACCTCCGATACATAATCTAGTGGAGTACCAACGATTGAAACTTTTTTGTGAAGGCATCAATCTCCCAATCATGGGACACTAAAAAAAAAACTCACATTCCACTAAGAGGATTCACTGGAGATCTCTAGTGCATTATCCACTAAGGCCTCCTACACATGCGCTATACTAAATACCTTTACGAAAGCTTCCTTGAGGGCCAAGTCTCCACACTATAAGTCATCAGAATTTGATCCTAGACAGTGATTTTATATACAGCTGGTTTCAGGGTAATCATAATTTTTGGACATCTTATACCTGTGTATCATGCTCGACACAATGTGCATTCGTCAAAAGCTTTCCATCCCCAATCATAAAAGCACTGCATAAAAAATAGAGAAGAATATATTAAAAAGATATGATATGTCGTAATGAATAACTATTGTTAATGAGAGTCACAATGGATGAACAGCAAAACTTGAACGAAGCAAAGAAACCAGCTTCAATGTGTTGGAATTTTTCAAAAGAAAATTAATTTTCACATTCTTCAAGAATAACTAATAGCAAAAGGTTTAAAACATGCCTTCCAGTGCTTGTATATTGTCTTTGTTTTTGCCAAGGAAGGGAATAATCTGGTGCAGTATGGGTGCAGTAAACCTAGATAAATGAAAATAAGACATCCAATTAAAAGATAAAAAATAACCATAAAGCAAGTATGGACTGATTCTACACACAGAGTTTAAACAGATGAACTTACATTGACAATAAATTGAGTACAAAGCAAAAGTGTTTGTATACACAGAGGAATTACGACATCTGTTAATGGTTACTCCAATCATTTTTTACAAGTAAATTATTACTTCAATGGTTAGAACTGTAACCCTTAACTCTCTCCAAGTGAACATGCAAGCAGCTATACAAATCTAGTCCACTTATAAAGCAGAATCAATTGCACTTGGAAATAACGTAGGACACATTCTTCACCCATCCTTTTTTTTTTCTGATCAGTACAATTTTATTGATAGGAAAAGGCATAGCCCAGCAATGCACTCTGTGCACTGTAGGTACTCCCAAGACCCAAACGTGTTGATAATCTGATTGATTATCTTTCAAAGAAAACTGTAGACTATATAGGGTAATATTACAAAGTTCATTGTATTTATCATAAGTCAAAAGAATTCAGATTGGGTTGTAATGGTAAAAGATATATTCGAAAGGCCAAATTGTCAAAAGCATCGAGGTGAACTTAGCATCTAAGGTTACATAATGGGAGGAAGGAAGTCACCACAACAATACGGACCACTCCAAACATAGATATATGAAGGAAAGATACGTGAAATGTTTTCTACCGTCACTAAGCTGAGTGCATGAGTTCAAAACAATGATTGCAAACTCTTACCTTCACAACAGCGTTAAGAAAAGCTGTATCTTGAAAATTCTCTGGTTCAACCTGAAATGTATGCAATCAACTTATATGATAAAATTCGATCAAAAAAAAAACTTGTATGATAAAAGAGTGACAGGAAACGACCAAGGAATCCTGCAGCCAGGAAGTATTTATCAATTTCCAATCAGAACCAAATTCTAAATAGATAGTACCAGCTGCTCCTTCATATCAAACAGGAGGTCCTTGTTGTCTTTTCTTTGCATGCCAAATGATTTAAAAGATGTTGATTGCACACGCCCCCTATCCCCTCTTCCACTATTTTCATCAGCGGACGAATAATTCCTGCCATCGTTTGATCTTCCTGGAATGTTCTTGGGGGAACAGCTTGTTTCTGCATTGATAGCAACCCAACAGTTTAAAAATAAAAAAAGAGGAATTTCAACCAATACTAAAAAATGTAGCTTCTTTCTAAATAACGGACGCAGATTGTTTATGTTATAAATCGTATTCCAAATTTACTTCAAATCGTCTCATTCCACAAGGTCTAAATGTAGCTCTAAGCAATAATGTCAAAGAAAATCGAACATCTAAAATGAGAGATATTTAAGGCTTACCTCTCTGATGGGCTTGTGGGAAAAAGATGACGATGAGGGGCTTCTTTTAGGATTTGTAGCCTTGAGCCTGTGATCGGAAGCTTTGGGAGAGATAGAGGCAATGGAATCCTGAGAAGTGGCGAAGCGGCGTTGGGAGGTTAGAGAGGAACGGAATTTAACGGTGGAGGTGAGAACGGAGAAGCAGCAACTGGTGACTGCAGCGGCCATTTGAAGCACAAAGCTAAAGCTTGGAGCACCAGTTCCAGTTTCAGCGGTGTTTTGAGCTTGTTTTCTCGGTTTTCCCTTATCCTGTGTGCGAAATTGGATTAGGATTAGGTCTAATGAGTTTTGGGCCTTTGGCGCCTCGGTGTTTTTAACCAATTGGGTTCCCTTGTTAGCTGGTGGAGCCCATTCCTTTGTTATATGGGTAATTTAGTTTACGTAGGTGTGGGCCGAAGCCCACTTTAAAAGAGATGGGCTTTTAATAAAGCGAAATACCAAGCCCTATGACACGCATCATGAATACTCATAAGTTTGGATGTGGGGGTGACAATATGTGACACGACCTGTTAATCCAACACGAACACGACATGATAAATGCGGGTTTGGGTATGGCTTTAACGAGTTTGGGTAAAAAGGCACCTATTAAGACACAATTGCTTAATGGGTCAATCCATTATGACCCGTTAAGAGCATTAGCATAGGTCTATGCATATGCGTATGCAAAATCACCTCTTTTGCATATCCACTTTGCCATTCAAACAAAATTTTCACATTGGCTTATGTATATTTGAGACAAAATATTATTATTTTATTATTATTAATTTTTTGCTAAAATCAATTTTTTTATATATTTTTTACAATTAGCATCCACTACATACATTTGACATTAATAATACAAATGCAATAATAAAAAATATATATAATATATTATTATAATAAAATGAATGTGCTAGTGAAGATTTATTGTGTTGTTGAAGGAGGGAGAAAATGAAATAATTGTGAGAGAGAGAGTGGGATGAGAGAGAAATAATGATTAAAATATGATTTGTATGGTGAATAGTGGTTATCTAAATTTGGATAAGTACTGTTCATAGGTAGTTAAATATTTGGATATGTATAAGCCAATGTGGAGGATTTTAGGGCCATATTATGCAAATATGACTAGACCAATGTTAATGCTCTAAAGTTTAATTTACATTTATATCATATTTGGGATTGTAACATTAATATTTTACAATGTTTGTTTATCATATTTGAGATTGTAACTTTAATATTATTACAATGTATATTTATCATATTTATGTAATTGTGTGTTTATCATATTTGGTACTGTTAGAATTTTAATGTCGGTATTTTTAGCGTTTGGATTGTAATTTTGGACTTGTAATTAGTTTTTTTATTTTTTATAGATATTGTTTATATTTTAATATTTATATAAAATCAATCAGGTCAAACGGATTGAAACGGGTCTGTTCAACCCATTAACGTAAACGGGTTGAAACGGGTCGGATCGGATTGGGTCGTGACATATTGTGTCAATCTATTTTGTATTCAGTAACGGGTAGTGTCGTGTCGTGTATTGTCAACCCATTATCTTAATGAGTCATATTAGAGTTTAAGATTTTGATACAAAATCCTTAACGGGTCGTGTTCAGGTTGATCTATTAAGTATAATGTATATATATTGATATAATACGAACACGACTCATTAACACAATTTAACACCCCTACTTAGATTGTCGGGAGAGTGATGGTTGGATGATGGATCCACAAATATCAATTGGAATTGGCAATGACATGATCAATATAATTGACTTCGAATGTGTGTAGTACACGTGTAAATATTTGTTTATAATTAAGTGAGAGATTTACATTAATAATATAGACTTCATAATACTGATTAAAATAATTTGCAGACATTATATGTGAATCTCAGCATGCATTAAAATTTACATACAATACGAACGATATACGTACATATTGTGCTAGCTTGGTCTCTTCTAGTCAATATTTTGAATAGATAAAACTTGTAATCATACATCAATATTTATGCTGATCTAATTAATGACTTGGGTCGGTAATGATATATTTGTGTGGAAGGAAACATAGGGTCACAGTAGTAATTAAGAAATTACCGCGCCCTCAAATATTTGTTGTATATATACTATATGAGAGTTAGTATATAAGGAAGAATTTTCAAGACCGATAATAAAATAGAGATAAACACGTAAAATGAGTTGTAGAGTAACGATAGATATATTTTGGAGAGATAAAGATATCCAGAATTTTATGAAAGAGGTAAATACATGAAATAGGCACCATATCATTCACTCGGCCAGCCATACATATTGTGAAATCTACTTCATTTGTATATCTAATCTCTTACTTTCTAACATAGAATTTAATCAAAGACTCTAACAAACCTAAATTGGTTTTTTGGACTGTAAATACGTTTGGTAGACCATCACATGCAATTACATTAGGGCTGTAAATAAACAAAATTATTAGCTAGACAAGCTACTCGAGTTTGGATCGATCAAATTCAAGGTAAGCTTAATTTGTTTATTAAACAAATTGCTCATAAATACAAAATTATGATTGATTATTAAACTATATAACTTTTAAAAAACTTGGCGCGACTCGAATACGCTTGTATTTGTTATTTTTTATAGTATTATCTTTATATTTATAAAAAAAAATATTTTAAATATTTATATGTATATGTAAGTTTATAAATATATTAACAAAATGTCAATGTATATGTTTTTCAAAATTTGTAAATAAGTTATAAATATAATAGAAATAAGATGTTTTATATAAATAAAGTGGCTTGTGATCATAAAATACCACTGGATGAAAAGTTCAAGCTCAATTCATATTCGAATAATTACGTACCTAAAGACCACTAAGGTGGTAGCCCAGTTGGTATAAGATGGTATTTTATGGTTTCGAGATTAGGAGTTCAAATCAAGGCGTAAGTTGAAACCACTTGTGGTAGTAAAGCATGACCTTTGGATCATGAGATGGCTTTAGATCAGCTGGATATTTTGGTGGTGTTGTGTGATGGGCTCACCCTTTGAGCAGTAGTTATGGCTCAAACTAGACATTCTATAACGGGAATGGGCTCCTATGGTCACGCCCAATGAAGGTTGCTCCCATGGTCACCCCCGCCTTCCCTTTTTGTTGAAAAAAAAAAAAAAAAACTAGGTACCCATAGACAACATATGTTTGGTTAATTAACAGTAGTTCAGTAGCCAAAATATAGGCATAACTTACGTGCATGCCATCTTTGTATATGTAATTGTTGGGTGTGAAGGGTTGGCAAAATGTATTTATTAATTAATTAGGTTGAGGAAAAAAATATATGAAGTGTATTTACAAATTTTTTTTTTTAAAAGTCAAATATTATTAAAATATATAATATTATATTATTATTTTAATTTTAAGATGATTAATATAATATACATTAACCTAGCCAAAAGTTAATATTATAGTCAAAAATTAAGATTTTAGCCAAATTTTAGACTTGTCAATTGGTCATTGCCAAATTCATTTTTAAAATTTAGTCAATATCATACTTTTTTACATTTGCCTATTCTATTTAAATTCAATCTCCACATTGGATTAGCTATTTACTCTATATATAATAATAAAATATTATTAATTTAATAATTTTTGTATTTAATTTATTTGTATCACATTTTATAATTCTACCAATTTAATATTAATAATAATTAAATTAAATTAATATTTATTACATTTATTAAATATTAAATTAACATTAAATATTAATATTAATATTAATTATATTCTAATTAAATTAATATTAATATTTATCACATTTATTAAATATTAAATTAATATTAAATATTAATATTAATAATAATTATATTATAATTAACTTATCATTATAATTAACTTAATAATTAATATTCTAATTAATATTAACTAATTAATTTATTTTTATCACATTTTATATTTAATAATAATAAATCGAACCAAGTTTTTTAATTATAAAAAATACCTACATATTTTGTAAGATGAGTAAGAATTAAATATTTTAATGTTTGGCTACTATAATGTTCACTTAAAAATTTAGAAAATCACTGTAACAAAAGTCGAAAATTTTATAGAGATACTTAATTTAATAGGATAGTTTTTTAGCACATATTAACTAAAATTTACCTATCATTCAATTTTGAACAGGCTAATGAGAATGCTATTATGCTTGCGACTGGAGAGGCCATCCATAACACATTGTACTGTGACACTGTCTCATGAGATAATGACATGAGAAATTATACACTTTTAGGTAGGATGGTACTTTTTTACAAAGAAAACTGAATAAATTTTAAATTTATAAAATAAATAATTTTTAAATGGTGAATTCTATATTTTTCTAAAAAGAATGTGTATAATTTATATATCTTAAAATTATATATGATATTAATTAAGACATATTTAAGAATACAATTATTCTTATTCTTAAATTATTTTATTATTATTTATAAATAAATTGTAAATATAACTATTTATTAATAAATATGCTAGTCTAATCGTTCTCAGCTCTCGCTTAGAGCTACCGTTTGTATTGTTTTTTATTATTTTGTTTTTTGTTTTACTTTGTAATTAATGAAATATTTTTTAATAATATTATAAATTTTGTAAAAGTGTTAAAAAATATATATAAAAAAAGCAAAAAAAAAAAATTCAAAATATCTAGCGGTAGCTTCCAAGGAGCGACCATAGGTGGTTGTAGTGTTTTATTTTTCTTTAATCTTTTAAGGAAAATAATATTCTCACCAATGATTTTTACGACTCGATGTTATTGTTGAAATTTTTTAATTTTTATTTTATTTTAATTTTTATTTAATAATTAAAGAAATATTTTTTAATAATATTGTGATTTTTTAATTTTTTTAAAAAATATTAAAAAATACATGAAAAAAACAACAAAATAAAAAGAATCAACTATACCTTACAATAGCTCCACAGGACTTGGGAGTGGTGGACGTAGCATCATCTATTTATTAATATTGGACTGTAATTCAAGTCATGATACGAGATAGTATCTAAGGAAAATGATAAAATTACTATTAAATAATAATTTGTATACAATTATGTAACAAAATATTATTATTTTATATTTAATTTTTATTTTTATTTTTAATTTGATGTGTTTAAATATAATAAAAAATATTATTAAATTTAAAATTATCTATCAATTGTGAATGGGTTGTTACAACTGCCCGGCACCCAAACGGAGTAATAATAATGGTTCTTCACTGCGCGGATTCCTTTATGTGTCGGATGGACCAGCGCGTTCGGTCTGTAAATTATAATTATAATTTAGAAGTTATCAAACACCGTACACGTATGGACATCGAAAACGACCATACCATCGTACCGTAATTATGATGTCGCCCCTCTTTTATTTCTTTTTTTTTTTTTTTGGAAAGGTCCCCTTTACGTGGCGTCTGAAAGTATTAGCATTAGATTGATCCTTTTATTTTTTAAATTTAGATTAATATGTAATTTTTTTATTTTTAATTAATCATTTAAAATTTAAAATCTATATTAAATGAGTCATTACTTATTTTATAATAATAAAATATTATAATTTTTATTATTTATATTTTTTTAATTAATTTTTATTTTATTTTATAATTTTTAATAACCTCCAACCATCATATTCATTTTTCATTTTCACAATCTAACAATCTATAATATTATAATAGAGAAATCCTTAGGGCCGGTCTGGATGGTTTTCACACAAAAACAGTCTGCCACTTATATAGGTACACATATGCCTTACACCATATCTATCCTAAACTAGTAAACATTAGAAAACTGATTTCAAACAGAGAAATCCTCGCACCCCCTTCGTCCCTCGCACCATACCAAATCGCAACCCCGAATCACATCCGCACCCCCGAGTTGCACCTTCGAATTGCACCCCTGGGTCGAAGCTCAATTCGAAAGAAATCAATCGCACCCCCTTCATCGAAGCTCAACCCGAGATTGCAGGTTTGCGATGGTTTCACTGTGATTTTGAACTTATTATCTATACTTGATGCTCTGAGATTGCGGGTTTGATATGGTTTTCATTGTGATTTTGAATGAATTATGGTTTGATTGTGGATTTTGGTTTGATTAGGTTTTGATGGAAAGGAGATGGAGATGATCGACGGAGATGGAGGAGATCAGCGATACAAATGCATCGGACTGTGATGGTTGAGTCAGCGTCGGGGTCGAACTGAGATGCTTGCGTCGACGTCGGCGTTGGACTAAGGGCAGAGAGAGTAGGGAGGAAGAAAAGGCAGAGGACAGTGCAAATGAGGAAGAGAAGGCTAGTACATATGTATTGATTGTGTGTGGTGGGGTGTATTTCTCTTTGAGTGTTTTTTCCTATGTGGCTTGAGATGAATGGAGGGCTGTTTTTGTGGAAAAACTAGCCCGACCGGTATGAAGCGGTTCTCATAATAATATCATATGTATATAGATGGTAAAATCTCATATCTATAATATAATAATCTCAAAAAATATTTTTAGACTTACTATAGTTCTTTTCATATTTGAAAAGAATAATGAATTTACTGTAACTTATATTTTGAATGAAAACAATTTAGCTAATTCAATGTGATGCAAATAATAAATATGGATGAGATTTGTTAAATTTGAATATGAAAAGGCATTTGATTAATCCAATGCCAATGCTCTGATTGAAAGAAAAAAGTTTTAAAATCTCTTCGTAGAAGCATATAATAGTAACAATTCATTAAATAAAAACTCTTTAAAAACATATTCTAAACAATACCTAATTAAAAACATCATTATTTACATAAATGGGCCAACATACAAATCATTATTCAATTGACAAGCTTGTGATAGTTGCATTCCAAAATCACTAAGTTTATAAACACAATTTTTTACATAAATTTGATTTCACTCATGTCGCCTCAATACATCGGTGTAATGATCTCTATGATCTCACCTGTTTGTGTTTGTTAAATTGTCTCATCACCATTTTTTTTATTTCAATAGATATTACATAATTTTTGTTTCGTTCGATTTGGTGTTTGTTAACAATTAAATCGTCTCATTGCCTTTTTTTGGATCTAAACAGATATTATATAGTGTTTATTTCGTCTGATTTGATAACTAGTTTCATCCAAGTTGATGCATGTCTATTGATCCCATTATTTTGAATGAAGGCTAACCCAAATTATACGTGTGAGTTTTTTACAAAGTTTCTAAAAATCTAAAGAGTTTCAAAAGAGAAGAGAGATGAATAAAACTCATACTCACGTAACGATAAGATCTGTAAGTAAGAAGAAAAATTTTAACACTGAAGAACTTAGAAGTTTGTGTGAAAAAATGGAAAGTGAAAGACATTAAAAATATGTGAAAGTGAGAGGAAAAAGATTTCAACTAACCTTTAGATAAGAATAAAATAATAAAGAAATAAATGAAATATCGTAAAAATATACTTTACATAATCAATGAGAAAAAGAAAAATACACAAGGATGAGAATTTAAGAAAATATAGGACAAATTGGATAAAAAAATATTATTCACCCTGTACAGAACATTCTGAACATAACTGTAATAACAATCAATTACAAATAGACAAATAAAAAGTGTAAAATAAAAATACTATTCATTTCGATTCATATGCCTATAGCCTCTTTCAGCAGTAGTGCGTCCCCCGTACGTACGTTTGATTACATTGTCACACATGACATTGGCCTGCAACCTCGCCTACGTACGTACGTTGCTACCTCACACGTAAAAAATGAAAGAATCTTTTTTTTTTTTCTTTTTTAGGATTAACTTTTACACCACTTTGAGCACTTTCTCACGAAAACTATGAAAAGAATCTAATTAAACTCCCGAATGAGTCTTTTTGTCACTCCTGAATCCTGATCTAGCATATCATTCCCCGAGCAAAAATGATGACCTTTGACAATTTGTTTATAACTATGAATTAAAATAATATATTTTTAAATTTGACTTTTATTTTAATTTGATATTTTTAAATATTTAAAAGATACCATTTTATTAAGAATTATAAATTAATTATGATATGATTCTAAGTCTATCACTACTATTTCCCGACTATCCCTTGGTTGTGCCATTTTGTGTTCGAAAGAGTTAAAATCACAAGATTAAAAGATTATCGACGATTTAAAAAATAAATATTCATGATGAATTATTTACAATAAAAATAATTATTTATTACGATAATAGACTATAAAAAACTAGATAAAAAGTCTATTCACGTTTATAAGATGGAATAATTGTGTAGTATATTTGTATGTGTAAGACACGTAGATAATGTATTGTGCAAAGACTTTCAAATAAAATTATTCCTTACATTATACTTTTAGTTTATTTTGGTGGCATTTGCCGGCCTGATTTTACATACATTTAATAATTTCTTAATACATCATGTTATGTAAAAATCATATTTTACAGCATGGAGTTATCACTCTTGAATTATTTTATTTTTAAGTTAGTGTGTATAGTATATCATTCATATTACTTAAATTGTAAAATTTTATTTGTACTATTTAAATTTTAAAATTTATCTTTCAAATCAAATTATGACATTCAAACACTTTATTAATTGTGCTCTACATACCAGTCTGAGAAAAAAAAATCATCACTCTTTTATTCTTAAAAAAAAAAAAACCATCACTAAACTTTTGCTATATTACCGTTAATTAATTAAACAAACAAAGTTATAACTTGTGTAATTTAAAAAACAAATCATAATTCACTCAATCATCAAGATTTGGCCATTAATGCATACATCTTCGTCTTTTTGAAAGCACAAATTAACCCATTCTTATTAAATTTTGATCATTAAGATAGATTAAAAAAGAAAAAAAAGAAAAACGGTGCTATGATTCGATCTTATTGAATAATGGCATTAGCTAGGTGTAATATAAATTTTACTAATCATCTTTGCAAACCAACATGATGGTCAATGTAGTAGTACTCATGATTACATTAGCCACTAAACTAACGTGGATGCACCCTAAAGGCGGTGGTCCACCCTAAGGTGATGGTTGGAGATAAACCACTCCCTTGTGGTATCCCCCACCACCACCTTAGAGTTAGAGATGACAATATGTGATACGATCCGTGAATTCAATACGAATACAAACACAATACAAAATTAACAGGTTTAGCTTTGATATAAATGAGCTCGGATTAAAACGGGTTAACCCGTTAAGACACAATTAATAAACGAGTCAACTTGCTTTACCTGAAATCAAACCTCAATAACCCATTTAAATTTTATCTCAAAATTAAAATTTTATTATTGTTGAGTTGTAATATTCATATTTTTCAATATACTTCTATTTTTATTGTTGAGATTGTAATTCTGGACCTATACTCATATTTGTTATTGTATGGTTTGTAATATAGATTTTATTATAAGTTAAAAATTGAAAAATATTGTTATTTTTTGTTAGTAGGTAGTTTTATTTATTTTAGATATTGTAACTACTAATAAATTTATATTTTAACTTTTATATGAAATTATGTTAATCAAGTCAAATAAGTTATGCGTGTTAATTCCATCCATTTACATGAATCGTGTTCATTTATTTCTAATTAATTATTAAACGGATTAAAACGGGTGACACGATACGACCTATTATTTAAATTAATAGTTTTAGACTTTGATAACTTGACACATTTAGATTAACGGGTCGAATTCAGATTAACCTATACAGTTGAATATCCATGACTTGACATAACATGCAAATACGAATTGCCACCCCTACTTGTTGCTTGGCTCCCAAATACTCCACTATGAGATGACAGTCACGAGTTGGCTGACCATCCCTCAAGGGATAGAATTATAATTTAAAAAATATATATATTTTTGTTTACTTTCTTAAAGTAATGATTTGTACAAGCTCCAAAGTAATGATTTGTATGAAGATTATTACTACCCACTTATTTTCTTTTGAGAAATAATAGTTGCAGTTGTGAGTGTGCAAGTACCGTACAATCACTTTGAAAAAAGTGAATAAATACGAGACCCACATGAAAAAAATTAATTTTTTAATAGTAAACCTTACTTTTTTTCAAAATGATTGTACGACACTTGCACACTCTATAACTACATATAGCATTACTCTTTTCTTTTAGTGAGATCCACTTTTTTACAAAAATGTCTATGTAAGGCCTGCACACTTTGCTTTTATATCTAATATTACTCACTTTTTTAAAAATATGTGGCCCCAGATACTATCCACTTTCACCATAGGGTTGATGCGTAAGTGTCACATGGACTGCCAAATTGATTTGTGAAAGGGAAGTAATAAACTTTGTACTTTTTTTTGTCTAATCATATATATATATATATTAAACAGTTACAAGAAATAAGAGTCTAAAGGGTGGGTGGCTCCAATAATAATCTCAAACCAGCTAATACAATACTAGAAAAAGAAAAAGGGGATCGGAAGCCAATGACTCCTATCCATTTTCTACAAGGAGAAGCCACTTTGATCTTTTTTTGCAATCTGAAAAATGGATTACAACATTACTCTAAAAGCCGTAGTAAATTATGTTGTGCTGCACTTTGCTGGTCCAACTTGGTTGAAACAAACATCTACTTCTTTTTTCTCATGATCTTTGGTTAGGATAAGTAATAACATAATAAAATAGCATCTAGTAAATGACCCGATATGCAGCCAGACAACCATCAATGGTTGTGAAGGCGTGTGGTGATCACGCGACATTGCTGGTGAGAAGACGTTTGTTGGATTTGCAATATCTAAGGCCGTTGATCCCATTTCTACTGCATGTGGCGATAGAATGCGGATCGTGACGTAGCGACACTTGGATCTCACATGCTACTTGCATGGACACTAGGGAGTCTTATGGGGTGGCATGTGATGGTCGAAGGTTGCTAGAAAGTATTATATCATCGGCACATCTCCATGCCATTTTTGAAAAATAAAGGAAAAGATCGGATAAAAGCCAATGGACATTGTCGGAGAATAGTGGAGGGATGAGGCAAGGCTCCACACCCTGGACGACGGAGGAAGAATTTTAGGAGATAGATTTTGGGAGAGCTTTTCGAAATGAAAAAGGATAATAGAATCAATTATGCGTTAATAAACCTTGTACTTACACAAACTATCAAATAATTTATCTAGGAGTTTTTGAATTCAAACAAAATTATATATGATTTAGACGCTTGGGTTGTATTTTTTCAATTAAAATATAAGTTTTTAAATTTAGACATAGATACGAGTTTCAAGAAGACAAACAAAAAAATTGAGACTTGCTCTCATTTTCCATGAATTTATTTGCAACAATGGCTTAGGTGGATATTATATATATATATATATATATATATATATATAGCATGCACTCTATCGTCACCAAATAAGCCATGAATGAGGTGGATAACCCTTCAACGACTTGCTCGGTACATGTAAAGGGGCAATTATCTCTTTGCTCTAGGAGTGGGTGGCAAGGGCCCGCCACCTGTTCGCCATCCCAATTGGTAAACCCTGCTTGGGTGGCCATGCGTCCTTGACCGTCATATGTTGCAGTACGGCCCCCACCTGTATCTTAAACCTAGGCGAGGATGGGGCCTAGGCTAGGGCCAAGCCCACCCATGCTAAGCCTAGTCCTTCTACACACACACACACACATTTAAAAATATATTTTCTTTAATACAACGACGTTGTTTTGGGATTTTATCTAAAACGACGTTGTTTTAATATAAGATTTCGTATAAAATGGAAAATCCATTAGGACCCAACCATTCCCCTCGCACCTCCCTCTCCCTCTGTGTGTGTACGCGTGCGCGCCTTTGTTTTAGTGTTTTCTGGTGTCATCATTGCCCCCACTCAGTCGCCGACACCATCATGGTCTCTCTCTTTCTCTAGTTGATATTTGGTAACTTGGAATGTTGTTTCACTGGTTGGTTGGTGGTTCACTCTTTACCGAGTAGGTTTTAGTTTTTTCATCTGCCATGGGTGGGTAGCGGATGCTATGTATTTACTGGGGTAGGCGGATAAACCAGGGGATTAATCCGCAGCCCGATTGCTGGATGGGGCGGAGCCCGAGGGCCCAAACCTCTTCCCCTCGTCCTTGTCCATATGGTGCTGGGACAAAGGCACCACCCATCTACGGGTACGAGTAGCATCCCTCCTTTGTACACTCACTCTAGATAGGATGCATTGCTAAAGGATGAGTGGGTAACCCTCGGATTGCCCTAGGTGCAGCTAGGGGTGGGTAGGGTTGTATTTTTCGAGCATATAAAACTTGAAAAAGACATAGTTTCGTTCTATATATCCCCGTCCCAAATTTGCTAAACACACCATCCTTCTTCCTCATCTTATTCTTTTTCTTCTTCCTCTTTACAAATCAATATTAGACATGGTCATGGGTTTGCGTTTTAGATCTGTGCATAAATTTACAGGTCTACAAATTTGAGATGATCAATTTGTTTGTTTAGTTTGTTTAGTGAAATTGTTTATTTCATGGTATATGCAATTTTGTGCTATTTTTTATGCTTTTCTATTGTTGAATGAGATGATTGGACGGTGGTAATGCCAACATGCCCGCCCTGCCAACGATTACGAATCATCAGGTTTACCCTCCCACATAAGGCGGGTAGCACTCCTAATCCTATCTCTTGAGTGGACATTAGTAAGGGCTTTATATGAAATAAATATTTCTTATTACACACAAGTGTTTTTCCTCTTTACTTGTTATCTTAAATGTGGCATCAAATCAATGTAAAGAAGATGGTAGAATATGAATCGAATCCAATTGTCGTAAAATTCTGGTCCCAAATTCTCAAATGCAAGAACACATGAAAGTGTTATCATAATTTATCATTGTAATATTATCGTCTATGGTAATATCATTTATATCAAATGAATTATTATATTATCAAGTCAATATGTAGAGTACACCATGCACAATACTTAATGGTACGATTTAATTTGTACTATTTAAATTTTAAAATTTATCTTTCAAATCAAATTATGTCATATAGATATTTTAATATGTGTGCACTATATACCAGTATAGAATATTATTTTTCGTGTTCAAAATTATCCAGGAAAAAGTTTAAAAATAAAAGAAATAATGTTATTTAGCCATCTGAAACTTGCCGCTCAATGATCTCTTGACATAACATCACTATGTGATTCTATATGGTGTATTAAAAAAAATTAAAAATACAAATACAAAATGGGTAGTGGAAACTTAAAATTTTAGTCTTACTCCTTTTATATTTTCGGATGTCCAATTCGTTTTTTATTCTGTATTTATTTTTGTTTTTAATAGGTTTCATTTGGATAGTAAGATGAGATGAGATAGTTTTAGATGAGTTGAATAAAATATTGCTAAAATATTATTTTTTAATATTATTATTATTTTGAGATTTGAAAAAATTAAATTGTTTATTATATTTTATATAAAAATTTTAAAAAATTATAATGATGAGATGAGATGAGAAAGTTTCTATATACCATATGTGTTTGATTCTCAAACTCAGTTGAGCTCAGATAAGTTCAGTCAAATTTTAAACTAAGTCTGCAATCCAAACATTCAACTCTCAAATTATTAATCTTATCTCAACTCAATACCTTCATACACGTAAGACCCATAACATTTTTCAACTTAAAATATCTTTATATATGAGATCCACAATCTTTTTCAATTTTTCATAAAAATTATTAAACTCATTTTAATATTTAAATATTTTTTAAACTCAATTTAAATGAATCTTACATAACTCTATCTACTATTTAATTTATAACTATTTATAAAAAAATCAATTCAATTAATTTCAGCTAAACGTTCGAACGCAGCGTTAACCGCTAAACGGTAAATTTCAAAGGTGACTTTCAGATCACCTGATACTCAAAATAAAATTATCAGTACACATGTCGGTGATGGAAAGTACCACGTGTCCTTATCTGAACTGCTCTAATTATTGGACCAGGTGGGTCTCTAAACTCTAAACTCTAAAGTGTGAACTTTAATGGCGACAAGGCACTGTACAGTAGCGGAGCCACCTTCGCCATCAATGCCCCCAGCATGCTCCACGGTCGTGTCGTTTTCATCGCCTTTAAACTTTTGTTTTGGATGGTCCATTTCCTCGTAATTTTGTTTTTTCATATAATACGAACAAATTAAGTTCAATTAGGAAAAAATATAATTTGAAATATATATAGTACGACACTGAGGGTTGGTTGAAAACTACGTCGGGCTTAGTTTGTAACGGGATAAATAATTAAGAATGGGCTGTTTTTGTGAGTAATTAAATTATTTTGTCTACTTGCAAATCCCATATATCTAACAAACAAAATATTTATTATATGTGTGTACATACAAGTAAAAGGTGTCTCTTTATTTTTTTCACTCGCAATGGTGAAAAAAGATTTTCATAAATTTATTTATTTAAATAAGAGAAATAATTTGTATAAGTTTCAAATACATAAAATTCATATAAAAGTAGACCCCACTTAAAAAAGTATAAAAAAAATTATTCTTTATTAATAAGATCTATTTTTTTACAAAATACTTGTATGAAATTTGTCTATTTGAGACTTATACCTAGCATTACTCTTTAAATAAATGGTCTACACTTAAGTTTTATAAAAAAATTTTTACAAAGTGATATTGATATGGTACGTTTGATTGTTACGCGCTTTTTGTTATAAAGTAAATATGACACATTACATGAAGTCACATTGTAAACCTACTTTTGTAAGATTTATGTGTTGAACTAGTATTTCTAGTTTATTTATACTAGCTAGATAGATGATTTCTAGGGTTGGGCAGTGGGCCACCAACCTGCATAGGGATGATGTGCGGGTAGAAGCCGACACGAGATTTCTCTTGTTTGCCCAGCCCAACACACACACACACATAAAAAATATTTTTTTAATAAAACGACGTCGTTTTATCTTAAACTTTAATTTTCTTTTAATAATACATCGTTGTTTTGGAGAACTCTACAAAACGTTGTCATTTTGCCTTATGTTTTGTTTTAAAAACTCTTCCTCCCTCCCTCGTTCCTCCCTCTCTCTGTGCTCACTCTGTAGCCAGTTGTCTGGTCATCATCCATCGCAGTCTCTCTCTCTCTTCCTCTTACTGTTGCCCCCAACCCCAGGTCTCTCTCTCTCTCTCTCTCTCTTCATGAGTAGTGGGTGAACGACCTTGGGTGCCAATCCATCCCCCGGTCTCTGAACGGGAGCACCTGCCCACTGAGGGTGAACTCGGGGCCCAACTCTCCCCTCCCCCGCCCCCCGCCCATGTTGGGGTAGGGTTGGCTACTACCCATCTGGGGGGTGTGGGTAACACTCCTAATGATTTCTAAACAATATATAATTTTTATGTTGAATTAAATTCATCAATATCTTTCTTTACATTTATTAGTTTAACCTCTTAGTTAATTACAAAAGGTATTAACTTAGCGGTGAGAGATTTGTGTTTTTGTTGGATTAGGGTTAATAGAGTTGATCCCCTGGGAGAATCCCGATCAAATGTATAATATTTATATAATATAAATACATTTTGTGATGAAGAAATTTAAATTTTGTCCCTTAAATTATCAAAACTATCATACTACTACATAAAGCTAACATTTGGCATTATCCCCTAGCATCTAAGCTTCAAGTTATGTTAGAGTTAAAATGCAATGTGCAAGTTTTTTTACAGTTTACTAGTCTAATATATATTTTAATTTTTTTATAGTTTGAGATATAAGGTGAAAAATTCTAAGGATGTAAAGCCTAATATCTAACTTAATAACTTATTATAAGTCCCAATAAGATCGTATTAATTAATAGCTCATTTCTATTGCATTTTCCGACAAATACTCCATCAATCCTACAAGCTTCATTTGGTTCATGAACCTATCTCAACTCATTTCAATTTATCATTATAATTTTTTCAAATTCTAATACAAAATATAATAATAATTCAATTTTTTTCAAATCCCTAAATAATAATTATATTAAAAATAATATTTTAATAATATTTTATCATCTCATCTTAACTCAACTCAATTCAACTCAACATCCAAATACAACCTTAAACAAAAATGCTATTGTGTATGTTTGGCACAAGCCAATTAATCTATAATAGAGTGATTTTCACTTTACAATAAAAAGCTTTTTTTTTTTTTTAACCTATTTTCCAAACATATAAAACTTATTACTTTAAATTATTTTTACTTTTCTATTAAAAGTAAAAAAGATATAAATTTATAAAAACCTGATGAGGTGGTCACCAGCTACCCTATGGTGGCCCAATATTGTAACCACCCACATCGAGCCGCCTAAGTGGTGGCCGCCATCGACTACCCCAATTACGATTATTTTTCACTTATTATTATTATCAATTAATTTTTAACTTAGAACCATAACTTGAATAAAAATTTATAAAACTCTGGGCACAACTTTATTTGTTTACCGTTTATATTTCAAGGAAAATATTAAATGTATTTAAGAAAAATTTACAATAAACTTACTTCTACACATGTCAATTACTGATATATTAAAAATCATGAAATTTGAAATTTGAATTTAAAAAAAAAATTAATAAAATGAGTATTGTAAGTGTAATTATACGTAGCACTATTCATATTTAAAAGAAAAACTTCCCAACTTTTTATGTCTAGATATAAGAGACAACTATTACATAATTTTTGCACAATTTTTAATAAAATATTATAATATTTTTAATTTATTTAAATTATGATAAGAAAATAAAATAAATTTACAACTCTTAAACATAGAAAGTAGAGATAGCATAGTAATGGAGCTAATTAGTTACTGTAAAATCGAAATATTTTGAATGAGATTATATAAAATAAATTTAAATTATAAAATTATTTTTATTATAAAATAAATTTAATAAATCACGTGAAATGACGTAATTTTGATTTATTTTTGAGTAAACCGTGACATCCTAGCTGCACCTAAGAAGATGTGGTAAACCCGGAAACGAAAAACGGACGAAAAACAGAATATAGACCGACGGAGAAAGGCAGACGAAAGAAAATACGTACATATGCATGTGTGCATGCAGACAGGAAAGCGAAGGCAACAAAGCACATCGATTATATCGGCACCAAAGTAGCAAATATCGCCAGGCACTCGCAGCTAGGTTTAGACATCAGTTTAGAACTTTGGGGGAGAGAGAGAGAGACGACAGAGAGGGTGATGTGCGTGCAAGGTCGAGGAGAGAGGCGGAGACGACGAATCGATCAGAAAGACGCGGAAAAAACGCTGCAGGTTGTACAAACACCCCACCCTCCCCCCACTTCACCTCATTATACTCCATCCCCCACCCGGCACATCACTCTCTCTCTCTCCAGCACGCAGAGATATAGAAACATACGTTACAAGGACAACAGTAAACATCACGCCACTCGGGGAGAGCCTTCTACAGTTAGAAAGAAACTTTTAGCGAGATTAGGCTCCGTGCTCTGGCGTGGTAGTGGAGGTACCTGAGATATCAGAGCGAGGTGTAACAGTCTCACTCCTTGAACGCTCCGCAGTTGGACACGGCATACCTTGTTCTCAAAGCCCTTTTTGTCCTTTCTCTTGTTTTCTCTCCCTCTCTTGTTCTTTTAGCTTTGTATTTTTTAGGTCTTCCTCATTTTATCTTGTGCCTCCCTCATTTGCTCCGAGAGAGAGAGACATGGGTAGCGTTGGCGATCTACAAGGGGCTAATTTGAGTGCCACCGTTTCGGAAAGTGACAGCAGAGCACGTATGGGCGGTGGCTTGCCTGCTGATCAATACGACCAAGGTAAGCTCTTGGGACTCGGGTCCTTCACTAAGATTTTCCTTTTCATGACTGTGTTTTCTTTTCTTTTATGGAGTTTGTCTACTGTGCCCGGGGGGGGGGGGGGGGGGGGGTGTTTGATATTGCATGCTGATGATTTCTGGTTTTTCAAGTGATTTCTATTGGAAAAAATGTAACTTTCCCATTCAGTTGTATATTTAACATTTTCTATGTTAAATAATCAAAATTTTAAATTTCTTGGGACTTGAAGGCTGCGATTGGTGGCCGTTTATCTTCGTCATAATGAATTTCTCAAATCCCGCTGGGAAACTTACGAAGTTACCAGAAAAATATCATTACAATTGATAAACACTCCTGTATTTGGTTTTTACTTCTATATTTCCGCGAAAAATCACGCAAATTAAATGACTGTGAGGTCTTAATTTGTCCCATCGATTCAAAAAATGGGTTCCTATAATTCTATTCTGTAAGTCATTTTACAGTACTTGTTTTACGCAATCATTCCCTAAAGTGGCTTTTATTTGTTTATATTTTTTCTTATCCCAGAAATGGATTCTCGGATTTGCCTTTCCCTGTCTCTCCTAGTCCATGATTCCTATCCGTTTTGTTTTACGTAAACTGGCTCTGCCTTCGGGTGTTAATTTTTCTGTGTTATGATGTTAGGAGAGAGAGATATATTGGACGCTAAACTGTGGCATGCCTGTGCGGGCCCTCGTGTCTACGTTCCGCGTCCTGGGGAAAAGGTCTTCTACTTCCCCCAAGGTCACATGGAACAGGTTCTACTCTCCCTTCCCCTTTTTTTCTTTGTTTTTAGCGGCTCCCGTCTGTTTGCACCGTTTTGTCTTCTGAACTGAATTTATTGAGATCTGATGGGAGTTTTGTAGCTTCTATCACCACTGATCCATTGTAGAAGGAAAAGGAAAAAGAACCATATTGAAGTTTGCTTTCAGCCAATTAAGGGGCGAAATCAGAAAATTTAACTTCAGAGCCAAACCATATTTTTTGTTTTCGGTGGGAAATTAATTTTTATAATTTAAAAACTTAAAAAAGTAAAAATTTTTTAGGATTTTTCAAAATTTTGGAGGAGAAGCTCCTAAGCCTGGTTGTGGGTCTGCCCTTGCTTTCCTGGAGTACATTTACGCACATATATACCGGCACGTTTAGGAATCTATAATTAGATAGCAAAATGATAAAAGTTACGATTATTTGAATTTTATTTGATTTTGATGGGTTTAAACTAAAAAATAATATTTTATTGGAGAATTGTGTAGTAGTTTTACGATAGTTCTATCATTTCTCAATTAGATTAGAATAATTCTATATATAACAAGTGCGTAAATTGCGCGCAATCGATGCTAATTAAACTTAAATAACACAAACTTTAGGGGCATGCTTGGTCACGTACGATGCTAGTTGAATTTATAAATTGGATGGACCAATTTGTCAAATGCAGCCACTGGCATCTGATAATACGTAGAAGCACGAAGGGTTGGCAGTAAGTGAAATTTTTGAAAATTATACCATGTTATTAGTTCTGGGGTGCCACCATTTTTATTCATTTGTCCTGATCAAGATCATAGACTCGCAGCTTTAAAAACCATTTAGTAACCGAAGTGCCCTGTATGTTTTAAATAAGCGACATCTTTGCCTGACATATTATCATGTATCACACTCTCGTCTTTTGCTTATTTGAGGTCATACTTGGTTATATGGAATCCGGTATAGGTTGAGGCATACACCCAACAAGATGGTATGAGGGAAATGCCAATTTACAATGTACCTTCTAAGATCCTCTGCAAGGTTGTTAATGTTCATCTAAAGGTACATCATCTCTATCTTTTTCTTTTCTATTCAAGATTTTTATTTACTTCTTCTGATCGTGTGTTCGAATTGCAACTCAAGGACACTTGAAAACAACAGAAACTTCTTTAGGCTTTGTTCTTTATGTGTGTGTTGATAGTGTTTTTTTGTTTATGTATTTTATTATTCTTTTATGGAGTTCTTGATAATTTATTTGGTTTTGCAGGCTGAAGCTCAAACAGATGAGGTTTTTGCTCAAGTTACTTTGCTTCCAGAGCCAGAGGTCAGATAATGACTGCTGAGATGTTTAAGGGTTTGATAAATCATTTTTGCATAACTGAATGGGTTTCATATCTTATCCTCGCAGCAAGACAGGCTAATTTTGGAGGATGAAACTGCTTTGTCATCACCTCCAAGAACCAGTGTATGTTCCTTTGTCAAAAAACTCACTGCCTCTGACACAAGCACACATGGTGGATTCTCTGTTCGTAAGCCACATGCTCGCAAGTGCTTCCCACCTCTGGTTAGTATCTGCTCTATAACATATATTGTGAGCGGAGAACAGTTAATTGAAGCCTTTGAATGGTTGATCAAGATTGCATCAAGGTTATATGCGAAGTCAGTCATTCATATGTTTATTAGTTATGTTCTTGCAGGACATGTCTCAGCAACCACCAGTACAAGAACTGGTCGCTAGAGACTTGCAAGGGCTTGAATGGAACTTTCGCCATGTTTTCCGTGGTATGTTTACTAAGCTGAGTTTGTCTAAAAGCATCTAAGCCTGAATTAATCCTACTATTATCGATCAGTGCATCAAAAAATCACTAACCTAACATGGATGTCCGATGTTCCTTGGAATAATGAACAAATCACTGTGATTTACTTATCATTTAAACATGTAGGTTAGAAGCATTGCTGTGGTTACTGCATTGACATAGAAGAAGGGTCGTCTCTTTAAGGACAAGGCCTTTCTTTCTGGGAAACCAACAACTTTAACTCTCAAAGGGTTGATATCTAGAGAGACAGTTAATGGGCCAGATTTGCCCCTGGCTTTGACACAAATGGGGCTAGTCCCATAAAAAACCTATATTTTCTTGACACAAATGGACATTTTTTTTTTGTAAAAAGTCACCAAAATAGATGGACTAACATTTTTGTAAAAAGCTCTCTGGTATTCTCCCACCTAGAAAACAACCCCTCCTAAGCAAACACCCTCCAGAAAACTCCACACCGCTTCTCCCTTCCTCCAGTTCCTCTCTAGATCAGTCCTCCCTCTGCGCACATCTTCCTCCTACTTTTCCACCCATTTTCCTACTTTTTCTTCTTTTATTTTTGCTACTGAGAATAGATCTACTAACAAAATACCACACACATGCCCCTACCATTGGAACTGCCATCCTTCTCTCCACATTTCTAGCCATCAGTCACCAAAAACCCCCACTTTGGGGCTGTACTAAATCAATCCCACTCATTTGAAGAACCATTTGTACTAATTCCTTTATATATATATATATATATATATTGATTGATTGGTTGACATAATGTTTAAATCAATCCATTATGAATAATATTGCAAATTGTTAGTTTAGCCAATAGCACCTATTCAGCCCCACTCTTCTAGGTCCAGTAGATAATAGATATAGCCAATTGTACTTTTCAATTTTAATAATGCATATTTGATCAATGTTTATGGAACCACAATGTGGTTGATTTTACATTTATAATTGAGATCTCAGATAATTTGTCAAAGGTTTGGAGAATATTTCTCATTAAATGTAGGTCGACCAAAGCGACACTTGCTCACCAGTGGTTGGAGTACCTTTGTGACTGCAAAAAAGCTTGTTGCTGGTGATGCATGCATCTTCCTTAGGTTCTCTCTCTCTCTCTCTCTCTCTCTCTCTCTCTCATGTCTGTGAGTGAATCATTCTAGGCTTTTTTTGTAGTTAAATTTCCATGCACCTCTTGAATCCAAGTAGACATTTAAATCATGAAACGTTTATAAATTTTCTTTGTTGAAGAAATTTATAGTACCTTGCTGTCTTCAGTTGTTTGTTATCTTTCACTTTGTTAATAACCATTATTTCTATTGTTAGTCAGTGTCTCCATTCTCATCGTTGGTATTTGTGTCACAGAGGAGAGAATGGGCAACTTCGTGTAGGGGTTCGCCGTGCAGTTAAACTACTAAATAATGCCTCAGCATCCGTCATATCTGGCAGCAGCATGCACCATGGTATACTTGCCAGTGCTTCCCATGCTGTTTCTACTGGAACTTTGTTCACAGTGTACTATCGCCCTTGGTAAGCTGTAATTATATATACATAGAATTTTCAAATGAAAGGCCTCTAGTAGGGGTTTACTTTGTATCTCTGCAAATTATATCATTGGGCAAGCGATTCTTTTCAGTAATAATCATGTGACCATTTAATCCATTCTGCAGGACAAGTCCTTCTGAATTTATTATTCCTTCTGAGCAATATATGAAGTTATCTAAAATTGTCTATTCTGTGGGAACGAGGTTTACAATGCCATTTGAAGGGGAAGAATGTTCAGAAAAGAGGTAACTCAGCCAAGCCTTTCTGAACTTGCTCTCTTTCACACGTACATCACTTCAACTGCACACCCCTTCCAAATAAAAAGAAAAGACATACATCATCATTTTTGCTCAAGGCCGTGCTGTTTAGAAAAATGAATGCAGTCTATGACATGCTATAATTTAAAGAAATGTCAGATAAAAATAGTCATTACTGATATTCTTCCAACTTATAAGCACAGATTTGCCCCTTCTATTCTTTTGCCCGAATGTTGTACTGTGTCAACCAGATTTTCAGGTACCATAGTTGGTGTTGAAAATATCGATTGTATTAGGTGGCCTGGTTCAGAATGGAGATGTCTGAAGGTAACGGGATTTTTCCTAACCTTTAAGACATATTTCAACCTTTAAACTGACATTTTTGTAGGTTTCATATTATTCTTTATACTTCAGGTTATTTCATTAATATATCCATTTCAGGTGCAATGGGATCGCACATCAGACACATTCTTGCTGCAACCTGAAAGGGTTTCCCCTTGGAACATCGAGCTGATAGAATCAACTAATAAGAAGCCCACTTCTACAATATCTGAACGAAAGAGGACACGATCAATTAATGCATCATTGCCTGGGTTTTCTAGCTTGACCAGAGACGGTCGGTTGCCTTCATTATCTACTATTTTGACTCTCACTCTTATTTTCTAACGTGTCAAAATTCCCTTTTCTATTAGGCTTATTTCATGGTTCGATTGGGTACGCATCTAAAAGACACAAAGAGGTCTTGCAAGGTCAAGAAAACAAGAAAACCAGTGGTCAAGAACTGGATGCAGAAACCCTACCAACAATACCACATTTGTTACCCTTATCAGATCCTGATTGGTGCCACAGACTAATGGGATTGGAGAATAAACCATGTTTTCCAATACATGATCACTTTCATCAACATAACCGTAGCACAATATCATGTCCTGGTGGAAATATAATGGCTCCTTGCCCCACTTACCAGTGGCCCCCAATATTTGCTAATGAAGTTTGTGACAATATTTCAGTTAGCAGGAACATGATTTCAGTTTCAAATGTTACCATAAGCAATTCCGGGTCCCATGAATTCAGGTCTTCTGAATCGAGGGATGAAAATGACGGTCCACTTTCCCAACCAACTAGTTGTGCAAGATACATGCTTTTTGGGGTCAATTTGGCCAATAGTCACCCGGAGCTCCCTTCACCACAAGTTGCCACTTATTGTGAGCTTTCAAGTCCTTGTTCTTTCCCCCCAACATCTGAGTCTTGTGTTTCTGAAACTATCCAGGTTTCAGAGTCCTCTAAGAATAGCCCTTGCATTCTTCTGAAGAAACAATGCGAGAATTGTTCTGTCACTAACAGAAGTTGCACAAAGGTACTTTACTTTTTGAATTTCCTTCATACATGGTTCGAACAACTTGATGGAAATAACCAATTGAATTACCTGTAATCTTGCTTGGTAAGGGGTATTGGATTATGGCTTAGTAACATCACACAAATTAAGATGCCTGCATTTCTAAATTTTGTATATGTCAAATGCATATATGTTTATGTGTATGTGTGTATATGTGTATGCATTTGGTTATGTGATTCTAAGCACAAGATGACATATGGAATCTAAAGTTGCTTCTTCTCATGCCCTTGTGATGGTCAAGAAATAATTGGACAAGCTAAGTTTGTGAAATTGTGAATTGTAACCCTTCCAGGTTCTCAAGCATGGAACTGCTCTCGGTAGATCAGTTGATCTTGTGCGTTTCAATGGGTATGATGAACTCATTTCTGAGTTTGACGAGATGTTTGATTTCAAAGGAAGCTTGATTGATGGAAGCAGTGGGTGGCATGTAACCTACACTGATTATGAAGGAGATATGATGCTGATAGGAGATTGCCCCTGGCAGTAAGAACCAACCACATATTACTCTTTCAACGAATGTGTCCTAGGTGGTATGCTAGAGTTAGATCTAATGTTGGTATGACTCGGCTAATTTAATGATATTGTTTCATATATGCAGGGAATTTTGCTTCAATGTGCAAAAAATGTTCATCTGCCCAAAGGATGAAATTGACAAGCTGATTCAAACTCAAGAGATCCAACTCACCTCTAGTTGCTCATTGTCAAGGTTAATTATGTCGTCTTTCTCATCCATCAACTTAGATAAATGAGAGAGAGAGAGATAGATGGTGTCAGAGCATTATGTGAAAATATGTCTATGCAGTTATATGAAGACGTGGGATGAAAAATATACACAGTATATGTAATGCAGCTATGCTTGTCATGTGAACGCTGCAGGGTGTTGTTTCTATGGACGAGGTTGTTTGTTGTTGTACTTGTACTGCTTGTAGAGTAATAATGCTTTATTTATCTGAGGACACAAATAATAATGCTTTATTTATTGCCGTCCAAAAAATTCCAACTATACTTTGCAATAGAAAGCCATCCTCTCCTCAAGTATTTATGTTTCCTAGGGAAACTTATTATTTGTGTCCTCAGGTTACGCTTGGTGGGTTCACCAAGAATAATTTCAGAGGTTTTACTTAGCTTAATGAGGCAGCACCTCTTGATATACATACACAGAATAAAAGAATATTCTATAATGTCAGAACAATTTTACAGCTAGCAAATATGCGTTTGTTATAATGGATGGTTTGTTGAGAGTATTTTGGAAGGCTCCTGATGCTGCTGCGTATGTTGCATGGAATCTGCATGAGCTGCCGTTGGATGCTGCTGTGTGTGTTGCTTGGAATCGTTTGCATTAGCTGCAAGCTGTGCACTGTGGTTTGCATGGATTGCATGGGATGCATGCATTGCTTGAATAGGCCCCTTCAAGTCAAGTGGCAGTGAATGTAAGCGAAGACTGGAGAAGGGCAACTGGAACTTTGCAGCAGACAACAGTTTGGTTAGGATATCTACAAGCTGTTCTTTTCCTAAAATAAACGCCACAGAGGACCTGTTGAGAACCCTATCTCGCACAAAGTGGAAATCTATTTCCACATGCTTTGTTCATGCATGGAAAACAGCGGTAGAAGACAAATATGTTACTCCCAAATTGTCACAAAATAGAGTTGGAGTAGTAGTAAGATTAATTCCAAGGTCCCGATACAGATGTTGAACCCATATGATTTCTGCAATGGCGTTGGCTACGGCTTTGAACTCTACTTCGGTGGAGGACCTAACTATTGTGGGTTGCTTTTTGGAGGACCATGAAATTAGATTAGTACCAGAGAAGACACAATATGCACTAGTTAATCTCCTGTCATCGGGGCACCTTGCCCAATTTACATTCGAAAATGCAGTGATATTCATCGATGTGGATTTACAGATAAACAGTTCAAGTTGAGAGGTATGCTTAAGATATCTGAGGATCCTTTTTACTGCCAGCCAATAGAGAACTCTAGGAGCATGCATGTACGGACAGACCTTACTCATGGCAAAGGCCAAATCAGGTCTTGTGAATGATAAGTATTGGAGGGAGCCAATGGTACTACAGTACAATGAGGGATCTTCAAACAGATTTCCAGTGTGGAGACTTAGCTTCTCTGATGTTGCCATTGGTGTCTTGACAGGCTTAGCTAAAGCCATGTTGGTTCGATCAAGTAAATCGGCAATGTACTTTCTTTGCGCGAGAAGGAGTCCATCACTTGTGTAGCTTGCTTCAATACCCAAGAAAAAGTGTAGCTTGTTGAAGTCTGTAATGGGAAATTCTAGATTTAAAGCTTGAAGAAGATTAGTGATAAGGGCTATGCTTGAACCTGTGACAAGCAAATCATCTACATAGACTAATATATAAATGACAACATCACAATCAAAGTAGACAAGCAGAGAGGAATCAACAGAGGATATGTTAAAACCAAGATCATTGAGTTTTTGACTCAAGCGAGAATACTAAGCCCTTGGCGATTGCTTAAGGCCGTAAATGGCCTTGTGCAACTTACACACGTGCATGGAGTATTGAGGATGAGCAAAGCTCGGTGGTTGTGTCATGAAAACTGTCTCAGACAGAGGGCCCTGGAGAAAAACATTTTGCACGTAATATTGTTGAATAGGCCAACCTTTGGTCACAACAAGGGCCAAAATAAGTCGAATTGTTGTTGCTAGGGGTGTAAATTTAAACCGAAAAACCAGACCGGACCGAACCAGACCGGTCCGATTCAGAACCGGTTCTTATATTATGAAAACAGGCCGGAACCGGTCTGGTTTCAGTTCCGTAGTTTTCGGAACCGGACCAGACTGGTTGGAAAAAATATATATATAAAAATTAATTTTATATATTATACAAAATATTTATATATATAAGTTTTAGATATAATATATAATTATATATTAAATTTTTATATATAATATATAATTATATATCATATATGAAATAATTTCATATTATAATTTATAAATTATAACATAAAATGTTAATCTTAAATATGAACATTTGTAATTTGTTTGATCATATGTTATTAATATAATTATATATAAGATAATGTTATTATAATTTATAAAATAAAAGTTTAATCTTAAAGATGAAAATTTAATAGATCATATGCTTTAAACATAATATATATATTAAATTATTAATAACATTTTATCATAAGAAGTAACATTTTGTTATATGTTTTTTACATTTTAAAAAAATCAGAAAATCGAACGGAACCGGACCGAAAACTTGTAAAACCGGATGTACCGGTTTAGGAGGGTAACTGGGGCGTAATCGGTTTTGAAAAATGAAAAACCAGTACATACCGGTTCGATTCTAAATTTTGTCCAAAACTGAACAGAACCGGACCCGTTACACCCCTAGTTGTTGCTTTTACAACAAGGCTGAAGGTCCAATCATAGTCAAGATTGGACTGTTGAAGAAATCATAGTCAATACCGGACAACAAGGCCCTGTTGTTGCTTTTACAACAGGGTTGAAGAAATCCTTTGGCCACCAAACGGGCTTTTCGTGATTCAATGGTGCCGTCGGCAAGATGTTTTGTTTAAAAGACCCATTTACATGACACAACATTAGGAGCTTCAGAGGTAGGCACAAGGGTCCACATATCATAGACTAAGAGTGCATTGAACTCTTTAGACATAGCTTCTCTCCACTCTGAATATTTCTAGGCAATAGAGAAACAAGAGGGCGTTTCGGAATTTTGGAAGCAAGGGATAAATGAGCACGTGGAGGTGGCCACCGAATGGTGCCGTCAGTAAACTGACGAGAGTGAGAGGAATCACTTTGAGAGCTTGTGACCATTGAACATGGTTGCTGTAGAATTCCAGGTTGTGTGGACTGAGATGAAGGTTTGGTGAAGAAGATGAAGTGGGGATTGGGCCTAGAATGGACTGGGCTTGTTGAGCTCGGCTTGGAGCAGAGTTGAAAAGTGGGAGAGAAACAAACTTGGGCTCAGATAGATGTTTGGGCTTGGAGATGTTTGCAAAGGGAAAATGGGCTTCATCATATTTAATGTCTTTTGATATATAGACACGTTTTGATGGAATGTGGTAACAGATGGATCCACGATGGGTCGGGCTTAGACTAAAATGAACACACTGAAGGGCCCTATAATTGAATTTATGATGATTGAATGGACGAGTTAAAGGCCAACAGGCTAATCCAAACACACGTAGAGAGTTAAAATTAGGATCAGCTTTGTGAAAAAGAAAAAATGGAGATGAGTTATTAAGAGAAGAAGATGGAAGCATGTTTATTAAATGTATGACATGTTGAAAAGCATAGGGCCAAAAAATTAATGGAACAAAATCGTGTGCAAGTAAGGCCAAACCTGAGTGTACAATATGCCTATGCTTATGTTCCACTATGCCATTTTAGGTGTGGGCATGAGGGCAAGTTACACGGTGAATAATGCCAGGGGTAGAAAGAATTTCACAGAAAGATCTAAATTCTCGTCCCTAGTCGATTTGAAGTTGCTTAATTTTGGTATTAAACTGCAATTCAGCATAAGCCTTAAATTTAATAAAGATAGATAATGCTTGAGACTTGTTTTGCAGGGAGAACAACCATGTATGTCTAGAGTAATCATCTACAAATGATATATAAAACCAAAAACCATCAACTGAAACATGAGGTGAAGGACCCTATAAATCACTAAAAACAAGATTAAAAGGTGCAACAGACTTAGTGGTTCTAGTATAAGCTGATATGCGATGATGCTTTGCCATAACATAGGCCTTACAAAAATTCATAGAGGACATTTCATCAAAAGGAAGACCATGCTTAAAAAGGACAGAACATACAATCTTGAGGGAAGGGTAGCCAAGGTGTGAGTGCCATAGTGGGACATAAGAAAGTGAGCTAGAATGAGCATGAGGGGATTGTGGTGAGAAGGTATAAAGTTCATTAGCTGTTGTTGTCCCTTGGAGCAGTAGATTTCCTATAGTGCAATCCTTTACATAGAAACAATAAGAGAAAAATTGAAAGAAAACATTATTATCTGAACAAAACTGGCAGATAGGGACAAAAAGTAGCTTAGTAAAAAGAAATTGAGATGAAGAAGAAGGGAAGAGAGCTGAAGTAGAGTGTGAGATTGGGGCAGAGGAGCCATCGCCAACATGAAGTTGATCAAGACTATGGTATTCTGCAGACTGGAGGTTCAGATTTGCAAGCTCACTCGTAATGTGATTTGTTGCCGCTGTGTCAGGATACCAAGCACCATTTGATGTATAGTTGGAGGCACTGTAGTGGGTTGAGGCAGGAGCTACAAATGTATAGGCTTGGTTGAAACGGTAGATACAAGTAAGGGTCGTATGGCCAACCTTGTTACAAACTTGGCAAACAGGTCTAGAGTCAGTTAAGGAAAAAGATGAACTAGTATAGGATGTACCACTAAAACTAGAAGAACCACGACCACTGGTGCTTGAACGAACTCCAAGATTTCGGCCAGAGTTTTGACGACCACGACTAAAAGAAGGAGAGCGAGTGGAAAAATTGGCTGAGATTTTAGGTGAAGAGAAAATAAAGGCAGTAGCAACGTGATGTTGTAGTCGAGCTTCATGGGCAAGAAGATGACCCAGAAGTGTCTTAGTAGAGATGGGATCGAGTCGTGTGGTTATAGATGACACTAAGGCATCATAATTAGGGCCAAGGATAGCCAAAAGATAAGGCACAAACTTAGTGGAGGGCAGAGGATGTCCAACGGTAGCCATGGTGTCGATGAGAGTTTTGGTTTTTTAAAAGTAAACGGATATGGAATCGAAACCTTTCTTAAGGGAGGCAAGCTAAAGTTGGGTTTGAATTAGACGGGCTTGAGAGGAAGAGGCATAAGTAAATTCCAATGATAGCCAAACATCACGAGTAGAAGCACAACCCACTACCTGAGCAAGGATGGATTCGAAAAGAGAGAATATCAACGCCGACATGACCAGCTGGTCTTGTTGGACCCAAATTTCGTATTCTGGATTGGGTGAGGTATTAGGTAGTTGGTCAGGTGGAGCTGGGCAAGAACTATCAACATATTTGAAGAGACGTTAGCCTTGCAGGTAGGGTACAAGTTGGACTTTCCACAATAGATAGTTTTTGGGAATAAGTTTCCCTGAAAGAATATAATAGAAGTTAAGTAAGGGTAGAAAAGGAAGGGATGAGGGGGAAGAAGAGGAGAGGGTGGCGGAGGAA
Source organism: Juglans microcarpa x Juglans regia (assembly GCF_004785595.1). Lineage (NCBI taxonomy): Eukaryota > Viridiplantae > Streptophyta > Magnoliopsida > Fagales > Juglandaceae > Juglans > Juglans microcarpa x Juglans regia. The sequence goes on along the minus strand of NC_054600.1, from coordinate 22,058,177 downwards.
TCAGACATGGTGCCATATGGCAAAGGAAAAAGGTGGACGATGAGTCCTATGTATGCTCTGATACCATGCTAAAATCAGTGCTCCTTTTTGTATTATATGTTTTCATTACAATATAATGAGGCAGAGCCTCTCAATATATATACATAGAATAAAAGAATATTCTCTAATGTCAAGACAATTTTACAGCTAGCAAATATGCGTTTGTTACAACGTATGGTTTGTTGAGAGTATTTTGGAAGGCTCATGATGCTGCTACATACGTTGCATGGAATCTGCATGAGCTGCCATTGGATGCTAATGTGTGTGTTGCTTGGACTCGTTTGCATTAGCTGCAAGTTGTGTTCCGTGGTTTGCATGGATTGCATGTGATGCACATATTGCTTGAACACTTACTCCTAACTAATTGGTGGCTGAGATGTAATGTGACCATTTTTTGAGCAAATCAGCATGCCAAAGATTCAGGATTAGAGGAAAATTGAAAAATCTGAATGAAGGTTTTCTCGGGTATTATTAGAACTTTGAGGTTCTCAAGTGGAAAAGAGAAATATATAAAACAGGCCAAACAATAATTTATTGCTACACAGTTAAATACTTAGGGTAATATTAAATTTATGTTTTTTCCTCCCGCTTGATACCCTTAAGTTCGAACAATGGAATCTTTTTCTATCCCTTAGAATTTGATGATTATTTAGTGTTTAAATGATTATCATAAGATGTTATATGTTAATGCAATTTCTGTAACACCCCGCATTTTAGTGTATTTTTACTAAATGATTATTTTTATTTATTTAAATTTTATTCTCGTATTTTAAAATTGGTTGGATTTTTAATGAGTTTATTTCTATGATTTTAATTTGGTGAAAATTATTTTTATGTGCTTTCTTAATATTTATTTATTGTTATGCATTTAAATTACTTTTAATATTTATTTAATTACTGTAGGATTTAATTATTTCAATTTGACTTTACCATTACGTTTAAATTATTTTATTTAACTTGAGGTTTTGAAATCGTTTTCGTTGGATCATTTTTGTGACCCAAGTTATGAGGATTTGACCTCATTTCTTTTCCCTCTATTTTTCTTTTCCTTTTCTTTTTCTTTTCTTTTCTTCTTTTCTTTTTTTTCATTTCTTTTTCTCCTCCCCTGATTTCCTTCCCTCGCGCGCGACACTCTCTCTCTCCCTCTCTCTTCCGTCCGTTCCTTCTTCACCACCCAGCGCCGCCGTGCGTCGGCGGTGGTCGACACCGCCCAGCCCGCTAGCTTCCCCAGCCACCGGCGACGCTACCCCTCCATTTCCAGCTCCTCCATCGCCGCCGTTAACCACCACGAACCCATTGAAGCCGCGGCGTTCCATGCACCACTGTGCCGCCGTCGCGCCACCTCCGGCCACCATCTTCACACCACTTCATCCTTGACCTCTTGGCAACCCATTGGACCCAACCCCACCTCCGATCCGCCACCGGTGAAGCTCTACCATCTACATTTCCGATTTGGATATTTTGGTCTTCTACTGCCCATTGCGCCGCCACCCACGGCCAACCTTCACCACCACTAGCTTCACCGACCTCCCTAGGCCCTACCCTATCAATCTTGGGTCTTCGTTTGCCTTCGTTTGAAAGTTGGTATTTGTGACCCACGGCCACAGTGTATTTTACACTGTGGTGTTGCTCAAACGTCGCCTTTTTCAACTTCGTAATCCTTCGAAAATTGTTATATTGCACTGTAAGTATTTCTCTAAAGAACTTTCGTAATTTAAATGTATTTTTGCACTAACCCATTTCACTGTATTTTTGGCATGCCGGACTGAGTCCGAGGAGTTCGGGGGTCGGATGGATTTGTGATTGGAGTTGTTTGGTTTATTTGGTTTGGTTGTTGATGAGTTGTTTTGATTGGATTTGTTGGGACTGGTTATTGATGGACGTTGGATTGGTGTTGGTACATGTGCATTTCATTATTTCATGCATGATCATGTTTGTAAAGAAAACTGGGTTTTCGTGTATTGCATTCATGTTCATGTGTTTATGAAAACTGGGTTTTCATGTGAGAATGGATTTTTGGTGCGTGTGTATCACGACCTCAAGCCGAGATGGAGCATTAACTCGGTGGAGCTCTTCTGGTTATTCGGGAGCGGAATATACTGAGTAACGTCCCCTGGATTGTCGCCAGGCGACAATGGGATCGGACGAGATGGTCTCATGCCGACTCTGTGGTCCTTCTGCTGGCGGGGACTAGAGGATGTCTGGCCATGTACGCGCTGGGCGCGGAACTGGGCATCGCTCGTTGCGTGGTGTGGGTGCTTGGCCATGTACGCGCTGAGCGCGGAACTGAGCACCGCTACGAAGCCAGGACGTGCGGATGGTCCATAGGGGAGGCCATGGTGCATATGGAATTAATGCACTATTTTCTGGGAAAATAGTGCGAGTTGGATTTTGGGTAAATCATTTTCTGGGAAAATGTTTTACGGATATTTTGGGCCAAAATGGGATTTTGGCGTGTGTTGGAAAATTATCATTTTCGGAGAAAATGATGTCTTGTGGAAAAATGCATATTTCATCATGTGCATGCATGTTAGTTGCATTTAATGCATTTTATATTACGTTGTTATTTGGGGTCATTCTTATCTGCGATATCATTTTGTGGTAACGTAGATTTTGATGCAGATGAGGAGGAGGAGGGCGAGCCTGAGGAGACGGCTCCGCCCGAGGAGTGATCTGGGATCACTCGTTTGTCTATCTGAAACTATTGTAATATATTTTATGGATGACTGTATAACTGCTATTTAAATCTTTACTGATATTTGATTGTAAATAAATTCTGGTACTTAGTTGACTATCCGCTGCGTTATTTTATTTGTACACTGTTGCATGTACACACACTGGCACTTCGTTGGGATGTGTGACAGTGTTGTCACCATCCTGGTGTCTCAATCCCTGTGTATTTATATAAGGGGGATTGGGGGCGCCACAGGTGGTATCAGAGCAGTTCGGCTCTGGGTAAAACCACATGTCCCTTAGGATAGTACCAGAAAATTATTTTTATTATTTTAAAATAATAAAATTTTTGTTTAAGTGGTGTAAGTTAAGTTATTTATTTTATATTATGAGTTTATTGCTATTTTATTTTATGTTAATTGATGTTATTTGATTTATTTGATTTTATTGCTTTAATTAGTGTTTACCTTTGGTTGAGTATGGTTTTATTGGCTTTATTTATTTTATTGTATAATAATTCTGTTGTTTATTTTTTTTATTGTATAATAATTTTCGTGTTTATTTATTTTATTGTATAATAATTTTGTTGTTTATTTATTTTATTGTATGTCATTTTAATTTAATTGTTTTATTTTATGGCGGATTATTTTATTGTTTTATTTATTTTATTATGAACTACTTCATTGGTTTTATGCATTTTGTCGTATGTTATTTTATTTATAGAATTTTATTTTATTTTGTTTTGTTCGAAATTGAAAGGCGGATTAAGGGCTATGTTATGACAGGAAGATGATACGACTGAGAAGGCCATTGTTAGGCTTAAACATTAGTGTAGTAGGTCTGAACTCTTGGTGATTGGTTGTTTTAATATCAAGGCTTGAACATCAGGGTCTGGGTGAACTCTTTGGATTAGGTACTCAAGTTGCTGCTAAGGAGGGGAATAGTTTTTAATTGATTAGAATAATTGAGGTTTTAGGTTCTGTAGAATTTATGTAGTGAGTCTATGGGTAGGAGGTTGTAAGTTCAACGAATGTCAATGTTAAATTTATGAGAAGTTCATCTAAGGGTTGTGGCCCCATAATTTTTAGGAAATAAGTTTATGGGATTTAAGCTGGTAGGTTCAACAAGCAATTAAGGGATTACTTAGATTAGAAGTTTTTTATTTTGCCGATCTCGATAAGCAATTTGATAACATTTGGAGTTTTAGAATTTACAAGTTTTATAAGGCGAATGTTTTAGATTTAAGTTCATCGATCTTGAGGATTTCAGGAAATGATTTATATCTTGGTTAAGGTTTTAGAATTGCAGAGTTGAATGGCTGAATTAAAATAGGATTGATCTGAGTTAAGTTACTGATATGAGAATTTTTTAGGGGAAAATTTCTTTGGAGATGGAAGATGTTGATCTAGTTCGGTTAATAATTGTTTTTAGCTTGAGGTTACAGTGTCAGGTTGAGGATTTAATTTATATCAATTTTAAGGATAATAGATGGTGATGATTTAAGAAATGATTCTTATTGATTTCGAGGATATAGGTTTAGTGATGGAAATGGTAATGATGATCACTTGCACATTTGGAGCATTTTTGGTTTTGGCTAAGGGTGCGTAAGATTGACGTATGGTAGTGGTGAGTGTTTATGCATATTTCGGAGAGTTCAGGTCCTAGTCTCATTTTGGTTTGCAAGAAGTGGTTTTGGTAGGTGTGGAAGAGGAGTCGACACAATAGTAGTAATTTAAGAGACCTTGGCTTGGAGTTTTTGGTGAGTTGATCGAAGTGTGTAGTCGAGTGGGTTACTCAATGAAATCATGGTTGGGAATAGTTATTGTGATTATCTTCAGGAATTAATTGTGACTTGAGGTCACCTAGGAATTTAAATTTTTGAGGCTATACTTTCTTTTGGAGTTTGAGCATCTAGTTGGTTGAATGAAGGACATGGTTATTTAACTTGAAGAGAGATTGATGGGATGTCATGTATGGTGTATGAAAAGATTTTCGAAGTTGAAGCTTAGGCATCAACAGCGGATAATATGATCAAGTATGTGGGGTAATAAAGCATTAGGATCCTTGGGTGCTTTGCATTGGCTTTTGGTGGATTGATGATTTGAGCAGTAGGGCTTGCCTTGAGGTTTAATAGTGATGTGTTATTGAATGAGCTAGTCGTGCTAATACTAGCTTATAGGAGTAGAAGTAGCTAGGCGAGTTATCAAGGAGGTTTTGTTAATGTTTTGGTGAAGTCAATAATGGTTCGTATTGAGCTTAGTCACCTTTAGATTAGATGTTGTTCAGAATGTAGGTGATTAGCTTTTGGGTTTAGGTTGTTAGGTAGGAGTTTATAGGTTCTCTTTTTGGTTCGCTAGGTTGGAATTGAGTCTTTTAAAGTATGCTTCTTATTGTAGATGAGATGAATGTATTTTGAGTTGAAGTTGCTTATTTCAATTTGAGATGTTGAGGTTGTTTGATATTGATTTTTCTGTCAATGATCACGGGTATATTTTATGGAATTTGATTTTGATCAAGGCAGCTGGAGTTAATTGAGGAATTTGAGTTATAACTCGTGGTTTTGGGAGAGAGTATTTTTCTACCAAATTGTGATAAGAGTTTTGGTTAGTAGGAATGGAGCCACCTTGTACTCGATGGTGTTAGTTTCATGAGGACGTAAGTTTTATGCATGTGGCGAATATCAGAGTGCGCAGCAGAAGCGTGGTATTTTTGTTGTAGTCAGGAGTTCAAATTGTGCTGATTTGAAAAATAAATGGTGACTTGAATTTTGAGAAGATACTTGTAATTGGAGATTAATCATTTGGTTGTGCAATTTGTTACTGATGGTTAACATTGGAAGTGGCTATTAGGTTTCCAATAGTAGAATTCAATGAAGGTTTAGAAGTTGGAGAATAGGAGTTGATTGCAGTTGGCACATATTATTGTATGGATCTATTGATCATTGAAATTTATTGAATGTTGTATTAAGGTTCTCGAGGAATGAGATTTTGGATAGCATAGTCACCCTGGGATTACAGGGCGTGATGTGTCATTGGGGGACTAAAATGAGTATGTTGGATATCGTCATGTTTATTGAGAAATGTGCCACGTGCCGTCAAGTTAAGGCTGAGCATCAAGGTAGAATTCAATCTCTCCCTATTCCAAAGTGGAAGTGGGATGATATTTCTATGGATTTTGTTGTGGATTTGCTGAGGACTCCTAGTGGGAAGAACTCAATTTGGGCGATTGTTGATTGGTTGATCAAGAGTGCTCATTTCTTGCCCATTATTAATACTGACTCTTTAGGTAAGTTGACTCGGTTATATGTCAAGGAGATAGTGCGTTTGCATAGAGTACCCAAGAGTATTGTGTCAGATCGGGACCCGCGGTTCACCTCCCATTTTGGAAGAGCTTGCAGGCAGCTTTAGGCACTAAGTTGAAGTTTAGTACTGCTTATCACCCTCAAACAAACGGTCAATCAGAGCGTACTATTCAGACTCTGGAGGATATGTTGCGGTCTTGTATCATGGAATTTCAAGGAAGTTGGGAGAATCATCTGCCGCTTATCGAGTTCTCTTATAATAACAGTTTTCATTCCTCCATTCAGATGGCTCCGCATGAAATTTTGTATGGAAGGAAGTGTAGATCGCCTTTATGTTGGGATGAAGTTGGCGAGAACAAATTGCTTGGGCCTGAGATAATTCAAGAAATGAAGGATCAAGTTCAGTTTATCAGGAAGAAGATGGCTAAAGCGCAAAGTCGCCAGAAAAGTTACGCAGATACAAGAAGAAGAGACTTATCATTTGAAGTAGGTGATTGGGTTTATCTTAAAGTCTCTCCTATGAAAGGCGTTAAGCGCTTTGGTAAGAAAGGAAAGCTTAGTCCAAGATATGTTGGCCATTTTCAGATCGTAGAGAAGGTTGGGTTTGTTGCTTATAGAGTGGCCTTGCCGGACTATTTTGGTGGTATGTTCTTAGTTTGCTCTTAGTTGAATCTTATTCCTGTCTTAGTCTTAATGTTGACCTTGCCAATTTTGAGTACGAAATTTTATTCAAGGGGGGGAGGATGTAACACCCCGCATTTTAATGTATTTTTACTAAAGGATTATTTTTATTTATTTAAATTTTATTCTCGTATTTTAAAATTGGTTGAATTTTTAATGAGTTTATTTCTATGATTTTAATTTGGTGAAAATTATTTTTATGTGCTTTCTTAATATTTATTTATTGTTATGCATTTAAATTACTTTTAATATTTATTTAATTACTGTGGGATTTAATTATTTCAATTTGACTTTACCATTACGTTTAAATTATTTTATTTAACTTGAGGTTTTGAAATCGTTTCCGTTGGATCATTTTTGTGACCCAAGTTATGAGGATTGGACCTCATTTCTTTTCCCTCTATTTTTCTTTTCCTTTTCTTTTTCTTTTCTTCTTTTCTTTTTTTTCTTTTCTTTTTCTCCTCCCCTGATTTCCTTCCCGCGCGCGCGACACTCTCTCTCTCCCTCTCTCTTCCGTCCGTTCCTTCTTCACCACCCAGCGCCGCCATGCGTCGGCGGTGGTCGACACCGCCCAGCCCGCTAGCTTTCCCAGCCACCGGCGACGCTACCCCTCCATTTCCAGCTCCTCCATCGCCGCCGTTAACCACCACGAACCCATTGAAGCCACGGCGTTCCATGCACCACTGCGCCGCCGTCGCGCTACCTCCGGCCACCATCTTCACACCACTTCATCCTCGACCTCTTGGCAACCCATTGGACCCAACCCCACCTCCGATCCGCCACCGGTGAAGCTCCACCATCTACATTTCCGATTTGGGTATTTTGGTCTTCTACCGCCCATTGCGCCGCTACCCACAGCCAACCTTCACCACCACTAGCTTCACCGACCTCCCTAGGCCCTACCCTATCAATCTTGGGTCTTCGTTTGCCTCCGTTTGAAAGTTGGTATTTGTGACCCACGGCCACAGTGTATTTTACACTGTGGTGTTGCTCAAACGTAGCCTTTTTCAACTTCGTGATCCTTCAGAAATTGTTATATTGCACTGTAAGTATTTCTCCAAAGAACTTTCGTAATTTAAATGTATTTTTGCACTAACCCATTTCACTGTATTTTTGGCATGCCGGACTGAGTCCGAGGAGTTCGGGGGTCGGATGGATTTGTGATTGGAGTTGTTTGGTTTATTTGGTTTGGTTGTTGATGAGTTGTTTTGATTGGATTTGTTGGGACTGGTTATTGATGGACGTTGGATTGGTGTTGGTACATGTGCATTTCATTATTTCATGCATGATCATGTTTGTAAAGAAAACTGGGTTTTCGTGTATTGCATTCATGTTCATATGTTTAAGAAAACTGGATTTTCATGTGAGAATGGATTTTTGGTGCGTGTGTATCACGACCCCAAGCCGAGATGGGGCATTAACTCGGTGGAGCTCCTCTAGTTATTCGGGAGCGGAATATACTGAGTAACGTCCCCTGGATTGTCGCCGGGCGACAATGGGATACGACGAGATGGTCTCGTGCCAACTTTGTGGTCCTTCTGCTGGCGGGGACTAGAGGATGTCTAGCCACGTACGCGCTGGGTGCGGAACTGGGCATCGCTCGTTGCGTGGTGTGGGTGCTTGGCCATGTACGCGCTGGGCGCGGAACTGAGCACCGCTACGAAGCCAGGACGTGCGGATGGTCCATAGGGGAGGCCATGGTGCATATGGAATTAATGCACTATTTTCTGGAAAAATAGTGCGAGTTGGATTTTGGGTAAATCATTTTCTGGGAAAATGTTTTACGGATATTTTGGGCCAAAATAGGATTTTAGCGTGTGTTGGAAAATTATCATTTTCGGAAAAAATGATGTCTTGTGGAAAAATGCATATTTCATCATGTGCATGCATGTTAGTTGCATTTAATGCATTTTATATTACGTTGTTATTTGGGGTCATACTTACCTGCGATACCATTTTGTGGTAACGCAGATTTTGATGCAGATGAGGAGGAGGAGGGCGAGCCTGAGGAGACGGCTCCGCCCGAGGAGTGATCTGGGATCACTCGTTTGTCTATCTGAAACTATTGTAATATATTTTATGGATGACTGTATAACTGCTATTTAAATCTTTACTGATGTTTGATTGTAAATAAATTCTGGTACTTAGTTGACTATCCGCTGCGTTATTTTATTTGTACACTGTTGCATGTACACACACTGGCACTTCGTTGGGATATGTGACCGTGTTGTCACCATCCTGGTGTCTCAATCCCTGTGTATTTATATAAGGGGGATTGGGGGTGCCACAATTTCCAACTATGCTTACAATGCAAACCTACAATGAGAGAAAGAGCCTGGAGAAACTTAGTGGGGCATGCTTATGATGGTTAAGTCGAATCAATCATCTATACTAGAACATATACCTAGTAGTCTATTTATAGGATTAGGGTGTTCTGTATGGCATGACCTCTTCGGGGGCACAATTCTAGATGATTAGTTTGGTATGATCCCTTTAGAAATGCGATTATGCTATTGATAGCATCCTTCTAGTGCATATATCTCATCCAGATATATCTCCATGAATTCCAATTTTTGGTGGATTCGATCGGTTGAGATTCTTTCTCGTGTATGATGTCTCTCATGGACTTTATCCCTAGATTCGTACAATGCATTAGTTTTACCCTTCAATCATCCTCAGTCACGTGAGATTGTGCCATTGGTCGCAAACTATTTGTTCTTAACCCATAACGTGTATTTATGTCCAACACTATATTTTCGGAACCTCGTGAGTATGGCATGAGTGTGAATTGGAAATATCAAAGAAAATGAGAGATTAGCATCAACAATGGTAACAGTTGCCGCTTTCTCTATTTAAAAGTGGGGTACACCATTAAAAAAATGACTTTCATGCAAATTTCAAATTTATCTACTTTTTTTTTTAAAACAAAATGGGCGTGGGACTTAAAATAATATGACTGCAAATATCATTTTTCATCTAAATATTAGATTAGGAAAACATGTTAGTGAAAACCTCGTTTCAAAACATGATGATTCTTCTTGTGTTTTTGCCCATATCCATTCCTGTTCATTAGTTACGAACTTAATAGTAGGCAAAGGCATTTAAAAAGTCATTACACCTAAATGGCAAAAAAAGATTATAATTTCTTAAAAGAAGCAACCATTCACTTTTTCAAAACAACATTTGGTATAGTGGAAAGTCACAACTGCAAGAATTTTTGAATGGTATAATGATAGACTTACTACTTCCTACCACCTATTTATTACTCTTGTTTTTTTTGTTTTTTTCCAAAAACATAAGATTTTAGGGTAGAGTTTTTCTACAAATCAGCAACTATTCACTATTGCACACCCCACTCATGATGTGGAATTTTTTTTTCTCTCTCTCTACAGAAATGTGCGTTTTGGAGAAACAACCCCATTTCATTTCAAATAAGCAATCCCACGAAGACCACCTTCCTCCTAACCCAGCAAGATTTTTCCATTTGGAGATTATGCTACCAACACCCTTCTCTCCCTTTCGGGGTTTCCATTCTGTTCTATAAATATTTCTCTTCATTTTTTTTCTTTTCGATGTTTAATGAATTTCTTCCATCTGTATGTTTTTGGGTGGAAGAGAGAAAGATCACAGTGATGACTCCAATAAATCCAAGCTCAACTATTAAGTGTTTACTTCTTGAATAGTGCTGTGTAATGGACTAAGGAATGGAATGGTGAAATGACCTGCGTAATCTGATTGTAACAGGTTGGCCAGAGTGATGGAAATGCTCTTGCAAATGACAAGCAAGGGGATGCACACAAGATGTTTGATAAAATAGCTCAAGCCTGAGAATTGTATTGTCAAGAGGGTTCTTCGAGGGAATCCCTTAACCTCCAAAATTCACTACAGAAAATATGCCTTTCGATACCTCTCACTTCACTCTCTGATTTCTTTTATTTTCCCATTTCTTGACATGTAACTAACTGTAGCTTTAGTTAAACTGACCATGACAGACTCAACAATACGCAACACAGGCTCATCAAAATGCAACGTTTGGAAAGCCAAACACTGCGTATAACACAGGTTACTAATCCCACTGACCCCAAATACACCGTTTGAAGTCTTTAAACTCAAACAGTGCATATTACATTTATTAAGGAAAAGTTTGAATGCAGCTAATTTCGTGTACTGATCGACGAAGGGGATCTGGTTTTTGGGAAAAATTTGAAAACATTTCCTATGGTGAAATTAGAGCACCCGACAATTATGAATACAATACGGACAAAGAAAAATGTAGAAAATGAGAGAGAGATGTGATATCCCTTCATAAAATGGCCTCCGATTATGAAAGTTCTTAGCAATTTCCAGTCATTCATTCTTTGAAATATAACATCCAACAGATACTCACCATTGGTATGGAAAGAAACTATTAAGTCATAGGATGATTCACCTTTGTAGCAATTCTTTATTATCTGATCCGCCAAACTTTTGGAGTCTGCTTCGTATTGACTGTTCAAAAGCACTACATACAGAGCGGATGCTCAATTTGCTATAGACTATTTGAAATCTAACTGTCATGTCTATATCATTATCAATAAGATCTTCATTAAACTCCTTGTTTTCCTTGAACTCAGAGGTGGATAATTTCTCATATTTCTCACCCAAAGATTCTTTTAGGCCAATTTTATTAGCATAAACCCTTGCACAAAGACATAATCGAGAATGGCACAACTATGGAGAAGATGAGGGAATTCAGCGCATTTTGGAGAAACAGGTATTTTGGGTCTTTGGATGCCGCAACTATGGCAGCAACGGATGCAGCAACAGACGCAACAACTAATGCGGCAGTGGTGGCAAAGGAGAAGCTTCGAGAGGAGGTGGTACTGCGGATGCGGTAGGGGAGCTTTTCGGGGGCTGAGAAAACAAGAAAGGGAAGCGCATAGGGACATATTTTGGGGAAGACGAAGGGGAACTGATATTATTTTTTTAAATATAATAAGCCACGTTAGCAATAGGTGCACAATCGGTACACAAGATTGCTTGTACCTAGGAGAATTGATTTATTAAACCCATCGTTTCCAGTTCTTCACCTCGTTTGGTTACGCAGTTCAGATGAGATAAAATGAGATATTTACCTCGTTTGCATTCAAAACCCACCTCAACTTATCTTAACTCATCTCATCTTATTATTACAACTTTTTCAAATTTCTACACAAAATATAATAAACAATTCCATTTTTTCAAATCTCAAAACAACTTTCTCAAATTTCCACACAAAATATAATAAATAATTCATCTTTTATTCTATTATTCACAAACCATCTCAACTCATTTCTGAATCCAAACCACTCTGGAAGTTAAATAAAATATTTTTAAAATATTATTTTTAATATTATTTTTTATTTTAAGATTTGAAAAATTTGAATTGTTTATTATATTTTGTGTGAGAGTTTGAAAAAGTTATAATAGTGAGATGAGATGAGATATTTTGTATGAGTCATTCTATACAATTTCCACACTGTAGCTCAACCACCCCACACCAGGTGACGTGGATTTTATTTATTTATTTTTAAGTAAGAGGTTGAAAATTAAAACCAAGAATCTGCATTTCCCCCATTCCTTGCGTTCCCCCTTCACCTAGCGTTCGCTTTTCTCCCACCCAGCTCGAATCCCTTCCGTAAGGCGCACAAGCCAAACCTTTCCATAAATCCATCTCTCTTCATAAATCCTCGCACATCCCACGTTCTCTTTTCACCGCTCAAATCCGGATCTCTTCTCACCACATGTGACAAATCACTTCCGCAAGGCTTCGTCGACAAGATTTCCTCTTCTCACCGCTCGTCTGGGTTATTAACAGATGATGAACCAAACCGCATCAAAACGTTTTTTCATCGTCCAGGATATTAACAAAAGTTAACATTAGATATTAACATGTAGTACCCTTTCCATTTTTTCATCGTTTGGGATATTAACAGAATCATTTAGAACCATAAATTCTAATGCTTGATATTCCTACACAAAAAATTGACTCAAAATCAACCAAAAAAAAAAAAAAAAACCCTCACGTAATCAGTGTTACCGTGAAGTGAACAGCAGATCTGGGAATCTGGGTTCTCTGCATCGTCTGGGTTTCTCTGTGGCGCTGGGGTAAGGGGTGAGGGAGAAGAGTCTGGGTTTGAGATCTGGGGTAAGGGGCGTCAAGGTGACGGGAGAGGGTTCGAGTTTGAGAGTTCGTTGAGGATCTGGGGTGAGGGAGAAGAAGGAGAAAAGAGCGTTGGGGGTGAGGCCGATGAGGGAGAAGATCACGCTGGGGGTGAGGCCGACAAGGGAGAAGAGGAAATCGAGGGCTGGGGTGAGGGGCGTCAGTATGAGGGAAGCTCAGAGAAGAACCGTGACGTGGGCGATAATGTTAGGGACCTCGGTCTTGTCCCTAACACTAAGGTCCACGAGCTTGCCTTGGTGAAGATGATGACCGAGTGATCTTGCTATCTTAGTTGGCTTTCACCAAAGGAATGGTGTTTGAGTAATGGAAAGATGAAGATGATGCACTTGGGTAGGCTAAGGCAAATCAATGTGGGTGGCTAAACTTGTTCTTGAGTGAGGTGCCAAGATGATGGAGGCTAGGGTTGAATGGAAGAGATGAGGTTAGGGTTTGTTCTTGGAGAGTGGCGCCAAGTTGATGGAGTGGGAGTGTTCTAAGAGTTGATTATGGTTGTTTGATGCAATGGGGATGGCTTGGGGGTTGCCCTTGATGTTTGGGCCACTTGGATGGAGATTAGGGTTGGTATAGTGAAGTATAGTTAGGGTTTTGTGGGGTGGCTAGGGTGGATTTCGAGATTTGGAAGAGTTGGCTTAGGGTTGGAGTTTAGGATGATGCTAAGGTTTGGGAATGAGATGGAAGAGTAAGGCTAGGTTTTGGAGGCTAAGGTGGGTGGATTGAGATTGACTAGATTTGGTTGGTTTAGGAGTGGATATGGGAAGTTTGTAAGATGGAAGGAATCTTTGAGTGAAGAGGGAAATTTGAATTTGAATTAAGATGACAAGTCAATAATTGACTTAGAGAGATTGTAGTAGGGCTGCTACCCGCATGGTGCGGGGCGGGGGGTCATCCCGCCCCCCGCCCCCGCTATACCCTCTCTATGCGGGGCGGGGGACCCCGCCCCCGCATGGGCGGAGCGGGTTAGCCCGCCCGCCCATGCGGAGGCGGGGCAGCGGGGGCGGCGCCCCGCTGCCCACCCCTAGATTGTAGGAAGAGTGATTTAAGGAATTGAAGAGGATTTGCAATTCCTTAAATTAGGGGATTTGAATTGAGATTTAAATTTGAATTTGGATTTGAATTTGAATTTGAATTGGAGGGAGTCAAGACTCCTAAAAGGAATGAGTTTCCTTATGGAATCTTGAGGTGGATGGCTAGGGCTTATGTGGATGATGGATGATTTAAGGATGGCCAAATTTGGTAAGTGGATGGATTTGAAAAGTGGAATGGGCGGCTAGGCAAACTCAAATAAGGCAAGTGATTGCTGAAGTTTGAATTTGAATTAACAAGGATCATGTGTTTCGGCTATGGCATAGTTTGATGAGGCAAACCAATTATGGAAAGTGACAAACTTATAGAAAGGATGACAAACAAGATGTGGTCGAGTATAAGGTATGGAATGGATCAAATGAGCAATGAAATGGATGAACACCAAGAACAAATGAAAAACACGATGAACAAGTGATAAATAATCAAGAACAAAGTGAACAAAAGATAACTAATTCAACTATGATTCACGTATTGCACATAGATGAAATAAACCTCTTTATTGATGAACTTGAAAATAACAAAGAGAACAACAACTTGGATTCACGAATTGCACCAAGTTGCAAGAACAAGATAGATTGAACCACATCTATTCACGAATTGCAAGGTGTGATTCTCTCTTAAGGGATTCACGGATTGCACCCCAAAGAGCCCAAGTACCTTAGCACCGAATGGTGATCTCAAGAACAAAATAGTCTACCCACTAGGAAATTTGCCAAAAGATGTAAATGCAAAGACTAAGGGTTCTATTTATAAGGATTACAACTTGGAAAACCCCAATAGGTCCATTGGAAAATAAATAATTAAATAAAAATAAATAATAAAAAATATCATAGTTGACATGAGCCAAGTTGACCCATGGCATGCATGAGCCCATGGGTGGGCTAGGCTAGCCCATGGCATGGGCCATGGGCATGGCTAGTGGCTTGGCCATGGGCCATAACACATGAGTTCTTACCAGATAAACCTTATTCACCACGTGAGGAGTGTGGTGTGTGATCCGCAGACTCGAGGTTTGAGCAGATTTATTGATTTTGTATATCTAAACCGAGCATTAATCACTTCACCCACTCGTACACACTTCACACTCCGACTTCTAACTCTCATCTTCCACTTCTCTGTGTTATGATTCCCAGCTCTAAGCCTCACCTTCCACTTCTCTGTGTTAGAGTCCCAGTCGTCAAGTTCATGATATCAACAGACTGAAATGCAGGCTTCTCTCTCTGGAGAAATTTGCGTGTCGAAAACCCCGTTGAACTAAGCGATCTTTCCCTTTCTCTCTTCTTTTGATTGTTTTGGTTTTCCAAAGCATTTTTAATTACAAATGACCAATTCCTAGGGTTTGATATTCTCTATCATTTTCTTGGAAATCAAACAAACTATTGCTCGAGTGCATTTTTTTTTCAAGTTTATATTGTGGGGAATTTGAAGGTTACGATACGGATTCTTAGCTCCCTCTTCTGAAGTTTGAAGAGAGAGAGTTGGCAGAATCGAACCTACGACTTTATCGCCACCACTGAGTAATCTTTTTCCCACTTCATATACTCCCTGAAGTTTTCAATGCTATGCTATTATGGGATATTATTTTCTATGAATTTATTTTGAGTTCCGACATTTAGATGTGTTTGTGTGTGTGAAATCAAGATTGGGATGAAACAGAACAACGTACTCCAACACTTGATCTGAGACATTCATTGTCGAGTCATTGTAAATTATTAGCTTCTGAATCCTCGCATGTTTTTGCACATAAATCTAGACGGGTTGGGATAGATGCAGGATCGATTCACTTTTAATGAATTCGGTCTGCCACATGGAGCGTGGGCCCCGGGTGTATGCGCCCAACAACCAACTGATAACAAGATTTTTTTTAAAATTACAGATTCCACATAAATGTGCTAATTAAGGAAGTAAGGGTTAAAGAGGGAACGTAAAACGACGTCATTTCAGTCCATTCAGCCTATCCCTTCCCGTCTTCATCCAAAACTTCATTTGCAGGTTCATAATCCTTCTCCAAACTTTTCTGGAGAAAGTGATAAGAAAATAAGAAACCAAAAAGAAAAATCAAGAAACCGAAAATCCGATAACTATGAGGTCCTTGCATTTTACACCAGCAATTACTCTAATTTCAAACGTTAATCCTCGTATATCACTCGCAAGTGGCTCTCCTGACCTCTATTTCCGAATTTCATTTATGCCAATTCAACCTCTTAAACATTCAGTCACTCTTCTAAAACCCCAGTCTTATCCGAAGCCACAGATTAATGCAGGAGGAGGAGGAGAAGAAGACCCAGATTCCCAAGTGGCTCAAGTTCAAGACTTGAGGGTCCCAGAGCATTGGTTGATTCCCTCCAAGGCCTTGGAGGTATAACTTCTCCAGTTTCTTCATACCCCCATTTTCGTCGTTAAATTCATTTTTAATTAGCACCATCGGTTAATTTGAGTAGCCAGATTCACATTGATATTACCCAGTTGATCAAACTTATTTGTATTGTTGTATGTCATGAGCTTTAAGTTTGTATTGTTGTAATGTCATGAGCTTTAAGTTTGTATTGTTGTGATGTCATGAGCTGTACTACAACGATGGATACCAAAAAAGAGTATATATTTTGTAGATTGATTGAGACTAGTTTATAGTGAATCTCGTGAGAGGATATTTTTTTCTTCTTTTTAACTTAGTGCTATTAACCGGTTAAGGACTCCGTGTTTTATGCTGCTACACTATTTTTTTTCCTTTTCTCCGAGTGTTCTAGATATATACAATTAATCGCATGACGCTTGCTTCCTTTAGAAGTGACATGCCAGATAGAAATCAGACCTCCTATGCTAGGCAGTTCTACATTTTGAAGCATGGATCGGTTATGTGTTGCTGTTTCTATTGTCATAGCTGATTATAGTGCCATTCCAGCCAGACAACCCAGCTATTAGAGCCATCAGCAACCACTGATCATCGAGCTGTATTCTTAAAACTCTTGAATCTATGCACGTAGGGTCTAATATGCAATGTGGATGGTGCAGGATTATTAATTTGTTGGACCTCTCCACCAAATAGCTAAAGTATAGTATCGTATCAAAGCTCAGTTCATTTATTTGTTTTTTAATCATACTGAAACTGCCAGATCCCTGCCCCTTTTTAGTACGCATCTCTCATAATGTTATCGAAGTCCTCTACCTTGCAGATTTTAGAATTTTATCCTCAAAATTCTTGATTTGCTAGGTATCTTGTGTAAAAATGTTTTTCAATATTTTGGTATTTTTTGCATCGCATGGGATGCAAGAATTAGACTTGTGTTCCACCACCCTGCTCTGGAATTCTTTCACACAATGTTATCTGTGTCGATTGATGGAGGGTTCTCTCAGGTTTTCCCTGTGGCGGCCAGGAATATTGGTAACATAAAGCTATCACGTCTTTTGTATGTTGAAGATACTTTATTTTTTTGTGGGAAAAATCCAATTCATCTTCATCGTGTGCATGCTCTTTTCTTATTCTCTGAAGCAGTCTTAGGACTAAAGGTTAACTTGGATAAATTTGAGTTGGTTGCAGTGGATCAAGTCACCAATATGGATAGTTTGGCAGGCATTCCGGGGTGTAATGTGTCATACTTACCTATGAAATATTTGGGTCTTCCTTTGGGGGCCACTTTCACGGCTAAGATAGTTTGGGATGTGGTTATTGAGAAGACTGAACGAAACCTAGCTAGTTGGAAGAGAGTATGTTTTCCCAAAGGTAGTAAGATTGTTTTGATAAAGAGTACTCTCTCCAGCCTGCCTATGCATTTCATATCTTTATTTCTGTTCCCAGCCAATGCAACTAACTGCCTAAAAGTTGCATAGGGACTTCTTTAAACTTCCTCCGGGGTGGGTTGGGACAAGAGTTCATACACCTGGTAAGTTGGGCCAAAGTATTTTTTCAATCTCCAAAGGTGGCTTAGGAGTTTGAAACTTGATTTCTATAATCATACACTCTAGCAAAAATGGCTTTGCACTATCTGAACGAGAGAGAGGCCATGTGTAGAATGAGTAGGCACTAAGTATGGATGTTTGTAGGGCGGGTGACGTTCTAATGAGGTCTAAGGACCATATGAGGTGAAATTATGGAATGACATAAGAAAAGGGTGGGGGAAGTTTTCTAAGCATACTAGTTTCGAGGTAGGAGATGGTGTTAGGATTAAATTCTGGCTTGATTGGTGGTGTGGTAGTAGGGCTCTCAAAGAAGCTTGCCCAAAGGTGAACATGGTGGCTTGGGTGAAGGATGCTTCAGTGGCAGACCTTTTGGAGACAAATAGTGAAATCTGTTAGTGGATTGTAGATTCAGCGGAGTGGCTCATGATTGGGAGGTTGAGGCCATGACTGCATCCTTTTAATCTTCTGTACTCGTTATTTTCAGAACAATAGGTAAAGACAAGCTGCTTTGGGCTCCATCCAAGAAAGGAAGATTCAATATCCGGTTTTTCTATAATGTCCTTATCCTTTTAATACGAACCCATTTACTTGGAAGAGAATATGGAAGACTAATGCACACCCAAGAGCTCCACTTGTTGCTTGGACAAATCTCTCGGGGAAGATTTTTATCATGGACATTCTGAGAAAAAGAGTGATTGAGTATTAGTGTGCAAAAGGATTGAGGAATCTTGGACCATCTTTTACAGCATTTCCAGGTGGCTAGTGCTCTATGGAATGATTTCTTCATTCAAGTTGGTTTGGATTGGGTTATGCCCAGAGCATAGTAGACCTTTTTAACTCATGGAGAGGATTAGGCGGTTGTCCACAAATCTTGGTAGTTTGCAAAATGGTTCCTACATGTCTCATATGGTGTATCAAGATGGAAAGGAATGATAGAAAATTTTGAGGATCAGAAATGGACGATAAAGGAGCTCAAGACTCTCTTTTTCACCTTCTCTGAGCAGCACACATAGGCTTAGGGCTCATTTGGAGAGTATCTCAGAATTTTGTAAATAGTAGTGAAATGGTTTGATTTAAGATGTTTTATTGGATTTTGGGAAATGAGAGAAAAAGTTCAATAAAAATATTATAAAAATTAAAAAATTGTTTGAATATAATTTTTTGTTTTAAAATTTGAAAAAGTTTTATTATTTTTTGTATTTTGTTTGGAAGTTTGGAAAAGCTGTATTGGGTTTTGTGTTTGGATAATGATTAGATTTTGTGTTTGAGAAGGAAATTATGAGAAGTTTTGAGAATATATGAGAATACCTTGTTACCCAAACAAGGTCTTATTCTCCATGATTATCTTATGTCTCTTTTTATTTCCAATCAGATGACTGTCTTGTATGCATCATGATGTACATGTACTGCACCTTCTAGCGTTTTTTAATGATGCCAAGAAAAGAAAAGAAAAGAAAATATCTTTGACATGATTTCAAGAGCCAAAATCATATTTTAATTGTTCACAGGTGAGGAAACGATAGTTTAATTGAAAAAGGGAGTTCTCTGTGATTTTCTTTGGGATGATTGCTAGCAATTTCAATGTGCATGCTTGTATAACTCAGGTTGTAGATGGCGTGACTGACGCTTAATCCAGCCTCTTTCAGGAATCTGAGTGGCTCAGGTTTACCCTTCACAAATGGTTGGATGATGAGTATTGTCCTGAGGAAACCAACGTGGAAATCAGCAAGGTTGCTGCCAACTCATTCTACAAATCTTTGCTAGAGAAACAAACAGACCTTGGTGAAATCTTGTTGACGATGGCTAGAGAATTGGAATCCATCTCCTACCAAGAGAGCTTTCATGGGGCGTTCTCCTCAGCCAATGCAGCGGTAAACTTAATTGCCCAACGCATAGAGCAGGTTTAGTTGTTTAACCGGTTGCGGTCTCAAAGTAACTAACTGCTATTTCCCTAATAAAACACATTTCTGTCCTTGCTTATGTAGTCTGATTTTCTGCAAATCAATGTTAATCAGAGTTTACTAATTGCATGATCCTCTTTGAGTACTGAAGATCCGTATCTTTACTTTGAGTGCATCTTTTTGGAAGGGCAAAAGGAACAGGTTCAATTCTCCATTGCTCATTTTCTTTTCAATTAATTCTTTTCTCCTTTTGCTCCATTTTGTTTATGTCCAATGAAACCACACTATTCCATCTTCGATCTATTACAATCTAGTTAATGCAAAATAAGAAACAAAATACCATCGCTAAAGCTTGCTTGCACTAAAACATGGAGAAATTGTTAGTGAAGGCATGACCAGGAATTATTTGATTATATAGATCGGAGGAGATGAACCTTTCCTTTTCTTATAAGACATGAAATGATTGATTCTGATTTAGATGAATGTACTGAGATTAAGAGATGAGATGAATTGAGATGATTTGTGAATAGTAGCGAGATTTTTAGTTGGAATTCGATGAGATGATGTGAGATCTAACGAGCTCTAAAGTGATCTCATTGACACACACAAGGATTCAAGTTGTCCTAAAGGGGTTAAAAAACCTGAAATTTCTGAATAGAATTGTTGAGGTAACCAGTTGATATAGTAAGGGGACTATCTGCAATAATTCCTTTATAAAAGCTAACTCCATGTTCTAAGAAGTACTTATTGCCAAACTTAGTGCATATATAGTATAAATTTAATGTTGCATGAAAATATCTAGATTCTACATAAACTATCTTACATATCAAAATGAAAAATGACTTAAAGAGATCAGTTGATAGTTTTTATGAAGATTTTTTTAAAAAAAAAAATATATATATATATATATATATATTTCATTACAAAAATAATTATGGATAAATATTATTTTACAAAACATTGTTATTGGATCAAATCTGAAATAGATATTAAATTATGTTTTCAAAATTTTATTTGATCTACATATATGTAGCAAATTATTGAAATATAATTTTATATATAGTTATATTTTAATGCTTTTTTGTAAAATTAAGATTAATATTTATCTCTTTTTATTTTACATAAACGTTTCACACGGTTGAAAAGTTGGTTCCTCTTAAAAAAAATTGCTTGTTCCACCGCTAAATACTGGATACAAGTTAACATACATATATAGAATATTAGAATACAAAGATTTCTTCACATTCTTGGCAATGTACGTATATATGACAATTACGTGCACATATAATTTTTACAGATGAGATGAGATTAAAGTTAAAAGTTGAATAAAATATTATTATAATATATTTTTTTTCATATTATTTTTATTTTAGAATTTGAAAAAATTAAACTATTTATTTTATTTTGTATGAGAATTTAAAAAAATTGTAATGATTAAATGAGATGAGTTGAGAGGAGTGAAAACAAACTGAGGAATTTCTTCATTTCTATTAGCCTTACAACTCGAATGAACCTGCAGCTTGTTTTGTGCGACCCTTTTTGTATGAAAAACGCTTGTTACAAGCGCCTGGGATTAACAACGTGCAAACGTGACTGACGTGGAGACATTTGATGAGAGAGATGAGAGAGAGCTGAGGAGAGGAAGAGACCGAGCTGCTGGAGCTGATGAGAGAAAAAAACCGACCTGATGAGAGAGGAAGAATTATTCATTTTAAATCTAACGTGACATGGACGACTGCACACCGATTATATCTACCGACTGTATATAGAAAAACTGTTTTGTATAAGCAATTTACATCAAACTCTAATATTTTGCAACCTTCTTGATCATACGTACAATGATGTACGTACGTACCAACCTTTTAATTAAAATACAATTTTTAATGGGTTATTTTTAAATAATAAATTTATTTACAAAGTTTTTTTTATTGACATATCATGAAGTAGAGATATGCCACGTCTGCTTCTTAAAATAATATTGATAATTTTATAAATATAATGAATTTTACAATAAGTGATATGTTAGGCACGAAACTTCTAAATAGTATAATTCATTTTCAAAGAATGATACAACATTAACTAAGCTAAAGTTATTCTTTTGAATGCATATTATTTATTAAATGAAGATGGTACCTATTGTATTAACTTAGTCCAACAGATCAATGGAAAAAAGAAAACAAAGGTACAAAAAATAGGTGTATCATGCTTAATTATGCACGTTACACTTAAAGAAACTAAGACCTGATTTGGATAGTGAGATGAGATGAGATGGTTTTAGATTAAAGTTAAATAGAATATTGTTATAATATTATTATTATTTTAAAATTTAAAAAATTAAATTATTTATTATATTTTGTATGAAAATTTAAAAAAGTTGTAATTGTTGGCCTAAGAATTATTTGATAGAATCTTTAGATAGGAGTCTCCTATATTAAGTTGAAAGATGCCACGTGTGTCTTTAATAAGAAAATAAGAGGACCATGTTATTTTTGTATTGTCCTTAAAATTTAAAATAATGGTAGATATACGTTTGTTACTTGTTACATGTAAGATCGTACAAACTCTTTGAATAATGATTAAAAAAGTAAGATCTTTAAATAGATTTATTTTTTAACAAAAAGGCTTGCACAAACATTACAAAAGAAAAAAATTCATGGGATCCATGTACCTTGTGAAGACTAGTACCACTGGCACTACTTCATTGGTGATTGATCAAAGTAGCATGTTTTATGGATTGTACTTGGATGAAATCTGCAATACATACCGTACTTAGAATCTAATGACAGTTATATATCGTGTGGTGTGGCACCTATAATCCTATTCATGTCTTAGATTGCCGTTCATCCCATTTTGTAAGATTTTAAGGACATCCAGGTTTGAGATATTCAGAACGTGCTGCATCCCACCATTTTTAAATTTACAATTAAAAAATAAAAAATAAATGAAAAACACTATTAGGAAAAAGCTTCAAAGCTCATTTCACCCTTTCTGTCACGTCAAAAATAATTAATAATATAATTTACTACTTTCTATTAGGAAAAAGCTTAAGATTTAAAATTAATTTCCGTACTAGCCAATACTAATGTGCCACATAGGCACTCTAGAAAAGCACGATATGAACCCGCGTCCACCTCATCCCCCTCTATTTCCTCCGAATCTCTCTCCCTCCCCCATTATCTGCATTGAAGTCCAAAAGAGAAAATCTTATTTCTCTCCATCTCCTGCTTGATTCCACGAAGAAGAACAAAAGGAACGTCGTCCCTGCTCCCACCACGACTTACACTGGACACCGACAAGCTTAAGTATTTTCTTCTCTACATTTTCTTTTGATTAGGGTTTTCTTGACTAGATACTAAATTTGTAATTCTTCATTGCCTAGTTTAGTACATCTATCTAGTCTATATGTAGTTATGATAGTATGTTGTGTTGTTGCTTGACCCAGATATAAACTGATTGTTACTAGCTAAATACATTGTCCCTCGGGCATAACTACACCCATGATCAGCTAGCCTAAGTGTCCCCAATTCCATCTTAGGTCTTCTAATAAAGTCTAAAGATAATTTTCTAGTGCTTAATTGAGGTTGTGATTAGATATTTTGGAAAATTATTTCGTTTACAAGTTACATAGTCTTATTATTATTATTATTATTATTATTATTTTGTTATTTTTCTTTGAAATCATACCTATAATCTTTACAATTCACTATAGCCAACTCAAGATAAGTTTATTGCTTTAATAATCTTAACCTTAACATACGCATGTACACATCACTAAATTCATCGTATCGGCCATCCACTAATGTAATTGGTAGGGAAGAAAAGGTTGTTTCCTTGTTTGAATCCAACTAAGGGATCTTTGGGTCATTCAAGTGGCCTTTATAGAATGATTACCTATAGAAAGGGATAACATCAATATCTCACTTTGAGGGTAACCAGTTCAGTGGCTTAATATTAGAGTGTGACAGAATTACCTCTGTTATAATAACATATTAAATCACTTATTGTTATAACTTATAAAAGCTGATTTGAAATAGTTTGTGAATATGGAGGATACTATTGATTTGAAAAAATGAAAATGGGTCCTTCTATGGTCAGATATGAAGTATCGTAAATAAATTTCTCCATTGCACCTGTATTTTACTTCGATTGAACATAACCATGACTCGACTCCAACTTAGTGATTTACGTGATAATATTACCTGTGTTGTATCTTTCAGGTTAGGAACTTGAGCATTTATGTCTTGTATCTTAATTTCACCATTCTCTATGCAAGAAGATCTACTCACCATTTCTATCTTGTAAATGATATCAGGTTGCGTGAATGATGAGTATATCAAGAGATCATGTTGAGATTTTAGATAGTTCTAATTCTAACGCCGATGAAGTTGAGATAATTGAAGAGGATGGTGAGGTTGGACTCAACAGGAACATGCTCGAGGACGGCCATATAATGTCATCTTCATATGTGGAGCCGTATGTGGGGCTAGAGTTTGACGACGTAGATGATGCATTTAGTTGCTATAAAGCCTTCTCCAGACGAACTGGTTTTAGAACTCAAACAAATCATACTCAGTTGTTAGGCATAAACAAATCATTAATTGGTGTAGAGCATGTGTGTTGAGAGAAGGGTTCTGTCGGTATAATCTTAAACTTAAAGAGAGAGCAAGACCCAAGGCTTTGGAAACAAAGTGTGGGTGTAAAATGATGTTGAAAATAAATAAGAATGGAGGCAAATGGGTTGTATCCAAGTTTGTACTCCAGAATAATCATGATTTGTTGACACCTCGGAGTAGAAGTTTGCTTCGTGGGCATAGACGGGTGACACCGGGTCAAAAAAATTTAATAGACACACTAAATGAGTTGGTGATACCAACACGAAAAATAATGTCTGTTTGGAGTAAGGACCATAGTGGTGATTATAACATTAGTTACATTTCTAAGGATATTCAGAATTATTTGAGTAATGTCGTATGTTCCTTGTGTGAAACTTTTTACTTGATGAAATATTTTTTTATAGTACTATGGGCGAACCAAGTTCAACTATATTACCTCCAGACCTGGTCACTATGTCAACAACATTTGATATGTATGAATACTAATCTTATCTTATTTATTTTATATTTAAATGTTTTCTTTGTTCACTTATTGTCATCCTTTTGTGAAAATTTTTCTTGATTTGTAAAAATATGCAATTCCCAACAATGTCACAAGATGAAGAGTATGAAGCATCGTGAAATTTTTACTTTTTAGAAGAGAATTAATTTTTGGGTAGCTGATGGAGTGGACTTTCGTTAAATTTGTTGTTTCCTTATTCAATATTTTTTGTAGACATGATATTTTGTAGCCATGATACTTTTGTTGGCTGTAATGATGAATCCAGTTGGTTGTAAGTTGGTTGTAATGTAGAATTTAGGTGTCTGTGTAAGTGGTTGTAAGTTGGTTGTAAGGCATTTGAACGAAGAAATAACATCTTCCTATATTCTTTTAATCTTTTCATACAGCCTGGTGATTCCAAGAGAAACACATGCTTCTATTAATCTATTACATAATATCATGCTATTAATATTTAATTGAATAAGATAAACTAAGATCTCTATTTTGTCTTTTTGTTTTTTTTTTTTTGTTTTTTGTTATCATTTGATTTGGTTTTTTAATGTGTCTTGGTATTTTAATTGAATACATACGGTAATTATCTTTTGCTTTCACAACTAAAATTTCTCTACAGCTTCTCGCCTTGCTTCCATTATGAAAAAGACCCACCTCTACTTTTTAAGCTTTTATTGTATTGTAAGTTATGCCATGTTCCCTGAGTTCACACCAACATTTGCAAAAAATGTAAAAACTGATCAGAAAACGTCAGTGGTGCCAAAAGAAAAAGAAATGAGAAAACTGATCCAAAAAATAGTCTATTAATTTGCATGGTGATCTCACCATTTCAATAACCCACATCCACTGATCCCATAAAATAGTCTTTTACAAAAACTTATCCAAAAAATAAATACAACTTGTCCCGATAAGCCAAGAACATCTTAATGTAGCATTAAACGATTTACAGAGCATGAAGGCTCATAAACTTTTAGAGTAAGAAATAACGCAATAAATAGAATCTAAGATGCAATTAAGACACATTTGTACTTCTTCTTCATCGATTGAAATTTTATGTGTTCAATTCTTGCATGTTCAGTTGCTATCCTTTCATTTATTCGATGTGTTAATTCCAAGATTCGTTTACAACAATCCGGTTGTTCCATTTCAAGATCAATCCATTTGAAAAAGCCACACTGTTTTTTATCCTTATAATTTGGACAATTGAAAAACTATCTACTAAAACTTTTTGGGTTGCCCGATGTCCACATTTTGGAGGGAATGCCGCAATAACATATCGGTCTTCGTCCTGATATCACATAATCTCTTGCCCTCATAGATCGTAAGCTAAATATAGTGTCTCCTCCACTACTTTCCATATTGTTGCAAAAAAAAAAAAAAAAAAAAAAGAGGAGAAAAAACCCACTCCATCAACTAATGGTTGCATCCTAAGGCACTCAATATGATCATCAAATGCAATGCAATGCCAAAAGAATAAAAATATATAAAGAAATAAACACTAAATTGATCATATGGGGTTTGTCTCCTAGTAACAGTTATAATTGAACACCAACCAATGTAAATCAACTCCCCACTTCCACCCCTTTCTAACACCTCCTTCCCCTAAGGCTATGGCCAAAGGGAGAGGAAATAAGCGTACAAATTCCCTTGAAGAATTACACAAGCGTTCTAGGTATGAAATAAATCTATCAATTTCATATATGATATTTTATACACCACTTACAAACTGAATATACAACCCTCAAACTATTTTTTATAAGTAGAAGATTTATTCATAATATAAAAGTCGTCATGGCCTAAGTACATAGGAATCTTGTGTGCTTAGAGTAAATAAGTCATTTTATAAGTCGATGTAAATAAGTCATTTTAAACAATAATTTTGTGTTAGGTGAAGGGTTCACCATTAGAAACTGAAAGATTTTAACCCCATTTGTGAATGTTCAATCCAAGCATGATTTTTCAACAAGGTGAAACTACTTTCACTAGCCTTCAAGCAGGGGTGGACATTTCGTCTGAAAGTTTACCTCAAACAGTTCCTAATGTGGCTACCTAAAATCAAAGTTCAGGTTTGGGCTCCATATTTTTTCAATGTTTTTTAATATATATTTTCTTTAAGTTTTTAACTTCATTCGAAAAATATTTTAAATCCAAAAAATTAAAAATTATTGTGTGCTTTAAAATTTGATTAAATATACTGATTATCTTAATTCGAAAGACCCACACTGATTACAAGTCTGGGTCAAGTTACAACACAACAAACTATCATAAATACATATGGACTAGATACATGTACTAAACTAGGCAATGAAGGACTACAAATTTAGTTTCCAGTCAAGAAAACCCTAATCTCAAGAAAATGCAGAGAAAAAAATATTTAAGTTTGCCGGCATCCATCGTGAGTCGTGGCGGGAGCAGGGATGGCGTTCCTTTTGTTCATCGTCGTGGGATCGGGCGGGAGATGGAGAGAAAGAGAGCTTTCTCTTTTGGACTAGAGTGTAGATGATGGGGGAGGGAGATAGATTCGAAGGAAACAGACGAGGATCGGGTGGACGCGGGTTCATATTGTGTTTTTTGGACTGTCTAAGTGGCACATTAGTATTGGCTGGTGTGAAAACTGATTTTAAACTCATCTGGCCCCAAATTTTTCCCTTTCTATTACTCATTTATTACTATATATTATATTTGAAATTTTTTCTTTTTTTATTATATTTTTTAAGTATTTTTTTAAAATTCTTACTTATTAAAAAAGTTAAAAATATATATAATTTTACTAACAATCATTTTCTTAATCATTAAGTAAAAAAAAAATTAAAAATAAAGAAAATAATAAATTAGTGGTAGGAGGGAAGCATATGATTAAAAAAAAAAAAAAAAGTGGGTACAAGTACGTCAGATACAAGTATCAGTATCAAATAGATAAGTTTCATATAAATCTTTTTGTAAAAAAATGAAATCTCACTAATAAAGAATAACTTTTTTTACATTTTCTTTAAGGCGAGATCTACTTTTTTTAAAAAAATTTATATATAACTTGTCTATTTAGAATTTATACAAATTATTTCTATTAAAAAAAATTGATAAAATTCGTTTGTATCAATATTCAGATCGGTTCCATAACTTTCATTTCCGCAAAATCCTAACCGACGGCCAGCCAGTTGGAGAAAGAAAGCTAACACAAAAATTTGACAATTCAATTAAATGGTGTAAAATGCGAATAATTAATTATAAAAATAAAATTAGGAAAAAGAAAAGTTTAAGCCCTATAATTAGGTTGGTTTAAATGTCAAATCTTTCATAAGTCCATTTATGTCAAATCTTACCAAAGTTATCATTTTGCACGAATTTTTAGAAGATAAATTTGTTGTAAAAAGTGCCCCATTTTCATTCCTACCAAGCTGCGTCGTATCATTAATTATTGAAAATTTCTTTTTAACAATTATTATTTATCATTTTATATATTATATTTTATAAAAAATATTCTTATATCTTATAAAAAAATATTCTCACATTTTATAAAAAAATAAATTACATTATATATAAAGTGTATGATGTAAACGATTACTGATTCTAAAAAAAAAATATTTATATTTATATTATTGATTATTAATTAATATTCAAATAAATGAGACATGTTTGCATTACTCTATTCTGAAACTCAGACCTGGTGACGGGTCCCATCTCATGCGCCAAACTGCTGAATCTTTTAACCCTACTGAGCCCCGGAAAATAAAGGCATTCTGTAAGTACGCATGCAAATTGCAATCAAATCTTGATGTGGTCCAACCAACCAAATTTGTCCATATTTTTGTATATGTTTTGCTTACTTTAATGATGTAATTAATCAAAATAATTATTTTTTATAAAAATATATGCATTCAATTATATTAATAGAATGTATAAAAAAAATAATGCTGGAGTCATCGTTGGGCTCCTGCTAAGCTTAGCATATGTTTTTTATGTGTTTTTTTTAATTATTTTTTTAACACTTTTAAATATTTAAAAAAAAAATCACTATTAAAAAATACTTTTTTAATCATTAAGTAAAATAAAAAAAAAATCACAGTGAGAGCTCCTAACAGGAAGACTAATATTTTTTTTACTTTATAATTAAGGAAGTATTTTTTAATAATATTCTAAATTTATTTTATTTTTTAAAAATATTTAAAAGTATTAAAAGAATTTTTGTAAAAAATAACTAAAAAACACATATCAAAACCTAACGAGCAGAAGTTTCTAGTATTGTTTATTATAAAAAAAAAAAAAAAAAAAAAAAGGTAGAAAAGAAAAAAAATTACAGAAAAATACTGTACATGAGATTTTTACCGAAATTATTGGATTAATGATATGAGTCAGGTTGGCACGAGAGAAACATGTATAGAAGAGACTGTAATTGATGTCTCCCCAGAAGTCAGAACGTGGAGAAGCAGCGGAACTCATAATTATTTATTACTAATAGAGAGGGAGGAGGAACGAAAAGCGGAGTGGTAGCTAGCCACGAGGCAGATAGCAAATTACACCACATGCTATATAATGGATTTTCAGGAGTTGTTTTGTTTTGTTATATACTTTTTAGGTCTAGTTTAGGAAATGAGATGTGAAAAGGAATTTGTTCATAATAGTAAAATAATTTATATATAATAATAAAATAGTTTACTTAAGATATTTTTATTAGATTTTGAAAATTGAGGAAAAAAATTAGAATAAAAATGTTATAATTCAAATATTGTTTGAATATAATTTTTTAATATAATTTTTATTTTATAATATGAAAATGTTGAATTATTTTTTGTGTTTTATTTAAAATTTTGAAAAAGTTATAATAATTAGATAATGATTAGACAAAAAAATTGAAAATTAAAAATTAAAAATTATTTATATTTAAGTAATGTTTAAAAATAAGATGAAATGAATTCTCAAACAAGAGCTTAGTCTTAACAAGTTCAATCTTCAATAATTAGAAATAGATGTTTGTTTGGTTTTTAAATATGCAATCAAATTCCTTTAATTGATTTATTTTCCAATTTCCTAACGAGCAACAACATTACCATGTAGGTTTTGTTACATTTAAATTAGGTTTGGATAGTGAATTGAGATGAAAGTTAGAAGTTAAATAAAATATTGTTAGAATATTATTTTTTAATATTATTATTATTTTAGAATTTGAAAAAGTTGAGTTATTTATTATATTTCATGTGAAAATTTATAAAATTTATAATGATAAAATGAGATGAAATGAGATAGGTTGAGAGTATCTACAATTTTATTCTATTTACAATTGGGTTTCGTTTGGAATTTAAAATCATCTCAACTCATCATTACAACTTTTTCAAATCTTAACACAAAATATAATAAACAATTTAACTTTTTAAAATTCTAAAATAATAATAATATTAAAAAATAATATTTTAACAATATTTTATCATCTCAACTTAACTCAACTCAACTCAGTTCAACATCCAAACGCAACTTTACTCTAAAAATTTAGCTTTTTTTTTTCTTGGATTTTATATGTATAAGCGAATAAGCGGATTAAATTCGGGTAGGCGATTCCCACCCTAGACTCGCTACCATTTGGGTTTTTTTTTAAAAAAAAAAAAGAAAAAGAAAAAAAAAAAACTTAACGCCGCCTTGCTCGTACTTGAAATTAATGGATCTCGATTAGAAAAAATTTATTCATCATTTTAATTTTTATTATTTTTTTACCATCTTATAATATTGCATTAAATAATAAATTTATAAAAAAATTATAAATAATTTTCAATCACTTAATACTATAAAGTAATAAAAATTGAAATAATAAATAGAATTATTGTCGGGTGACCTACCGAGTGTTGGTTATATAACTCAACACGTGGCCTGTTCTCGCTGGTATTCTCTCTCTCTCTAACCCGTCTCTCAGACTAGCGAAGCAGTAGATCACGATGATTCATAAATTCAGTCACTCTCGGTACTGTTCTCTTCTACAGCGACATCGTTGCTATTAAAGTCACGGGGCATGACCAATGGTGAGTGGTTGCTACTGAAAAACTCAGCCCTCCTCTCTCTCTCTCTCTCGCTCTCTCTGACTCACACATACACAGAAATGGCATTCAAGAACAACATCCTAGTCTGCACACCACTAGAATGTGAAACTGAGGAAGAAATGGTGGGTTCCATGGAGTTAGCCAAGGCAGAAGGTGCAGACCTTGTGGAGCTTTGTGTCGATTCCATGTCCTTCTCCCAAATTTCTGAGGTTAAGAAGCTCATTCAGCACAGAACTCTCCCTGCCATTGTCTCTTACAGGTATCCTATTACTATTTTATCACTAGTACTACTCATCCTTAATTCTGTCCATATCTGTGCACTACATCCCTACCTACATCCTTTTTGTTTTTACATTTTTTATATCATTAAATATTGCATATTAGTCTTCTGAAAAAAAATCTCGTATATTACATTTACTTCACAGTAAAAAGACTTTTATAACATGGCGTATATAAAATTTCCTGATCAAATAGTAACACAAAGGTTTGTATTCAGAACTCATTTTAACGTATTTTATTTTATTATTATAAATTTTTTAAATTTTTATATAAAATATAATAAATAATTTAATTTTTTCAAATTTTAAAAAAATAATAATATTAAAAATAATATTCTAATAATATTTTATTTAATTTATCTAAAACTATCTCAACTCATTTCTAAATCCAAACGTGTAAATAAAACAATGTTGAACGAAAACCAGCATCCAAAAGATCATTGACTAAAGATCAATGCCACATTCCCTTGAATTAATGAAAGGCTACACAATGGGAATCCAAATTTCCATAAATATCTGGATTTCATTTTATTGATCTATGCTTTTTATTATATTACACTGCAGCTTATTTAAGGATAAGATCAGACATGATAGGGCGAAAAAAGAGAACAAAAAAATATCTTTCGTACTTCACACCCCCTTGGACTCGATTCTAATCTCTTCCAAGGATACCAGCAATTGAAAATGCCAACACTTCCAAAATACTTCATAATCAAGTTATAAACATTATTAAAAACTAACATTTTTTTCCCTGCTTTTACACGACTATTAGTAATAAATAATAAGAGAGAAATTAGATCCATCGAGTAATCTCCAATACTTGCTGAAATACAGGCTCAAATCGTCGAGGACCTCAGGCAAAGGAGACAGCAAGTTTCTCTGCTTGCAAGTACTGAGACTAGCTCTTGAAGTAGATGTTGAATTCGTTGAAATGGACTATGAGGTGCATTCTCACTTGTTCATGTTAAATGTTTGGTCTACATAGAGTTCTTATAAAAGTAAATTAACGTAACTTGATATGTGACACGTTAGATATACTTTGCAATAATAAGATTTTTAAGATGTGACATCTGACATAATCTATTCACAGTAGTTTATAAATTTACTTTTTGTAAGATTTTTTTTTTTTTTTTTTTTGTATATACTAAGTATTTCTCAACTTTCATATATATAGATATATATATCACAATACGAATACACTCCTTTTCCTTTACAGTTAGCATATAGTTGGATTCTGATCAGCATGTTATGAAGATTTCTCCAATTTTCTGGGAGCAAAGTAAAGCTTGACAATGAAGCTGTTTGCTGATTTGAAAATTATGTGCAAGTAATTGTGATATATATATATATTGGACGTTTGCCTATTTTTTTTTTTTTTTTTTTTTTTATCTAGTGATTAAGAAAGTATTTTTTAACGATGTTGTGAATTTTTTATTTTTTTAAAAATGTTTATGATGATTAAAAAAATATATGAAAAAAAAGGAAAGAAAAATAAAAAAATGAAATACACATTCAGGACATATTTTCGGGCTACTTTTTTGTTAGCTGTAACAGTTCTCTTTAGTTAATTAAGAATATTATCATATTTAAATTATGTTAAAATTCTAATTATTTATATAGTTATACTTTTTTAAAAATATTTAACAAAATTTCATCATTTGAAAGATTAGTATTTTATAAATTAAATTTGATAATTTATTTATGATATGATATTTATATGTTAATTATCGATTTTAAATTAATTTAAATCAGTATTTAAATTTTTACCATTAGATCAAATTTGGAGAGTTAAGATGAAGGGTTAGATTTAGACTTCGTTTGTTTTCAGAAAACATCTCATCTCATCTAATTATTACAACTTTCCCAACTTTCAATACAAAATAAAATAAACAATTCAACCTTTTCAAATATCAAAATAAAAATAATATTAAAAAATATATTTTAATAATACTTTATTTAACTTTTTAACTTTAATCTCATCTCATCTCATCTCTGAAAACAAACGAACCCTTAAATCCTAAAAAGTTTCATTTTCGTCTCGCTTTCTCTTTCTCCTTCTCTCTCATTCCGCTCAGCCACGTCTTCCCTCTCTCGGCCTTTTTTTTTTTTTTTTTTTTTACCTAGTAATTAAGGAAGTGTTTTTTAATGATGTCGTTAATTTTTTATTTTTTTAAAAAATGTTTATGATGATTAAAAAAATACATGAAAAAAATAAAAGAAAAATAAAAAAGTGAAAGACACATTCAGGACACATTTTCGAACTACTTTTTCTGTAGTTGTAGCAGTTCTCTTTAGTTAATTAAGAATATTATCATATTTAAATTATATTAAAACTCTAATTATTTATATATTTTTATTTTTTTTAAAATATTTAACAAAATTTCATCATTTATTTAATGATGAAATATTAGTATTTTATAAATTAAATTTAATAATTTATTTATGATATGATATTTATATATTAATTATCTATTTTAAATTAATTTAAATCAGTATTTAAATTTTCACCATTGAATCAAATTTAGAGAGTTATGATGAAGGGTTAGATTTAAATCTCAAAAAATTTAATATTTTATAAATTAAATTTGATAATTTATTTATGGTATGATATTTATATATTAATTATCTATTTTAAATTAATTTAAATCTGTATTTAAATTTTTATTATTAGATCAAATTTAGAGATTTATGATGAAGAATTGAATTTAAATCTCAAAACTATTAGTATTTTATAAATTAAATTTGATAATTTATTTATGATATGATATTTATATATTAATTAATTATTTTAAATTAATTTAATCATTATTAAATTTTTACCATTGAATCAAATTTAGAGATTATGATGAATGACTGGATTTAAATCCGAAAACGATCCTTTTCCCCTCACTTTCTCTCTCTCTCCCTCTCTCTCCTTCCGCTCAGCCTCGTCCGCCCTCTCTCTCACGCAATCTCCTCCCTCAAGCAGCAGTGCGCCACCTTGCGGTCTCACCGACCACGTCACCGGCTTCCCCTCATGCCGGCGATCAAACCCCACCGTCGAAGTCCCTTGGCAGCTCCTCCCTTCCGCGCGCGTCTTCCCTCTCTCTCTCTCACCCGATCTCCTCCTTCAAGCAGCCCAACACCATTGTGCGCCATCCTGCGGCGTAACCAACCACCTCACCGGCTTCCCCTCACGCCGGCGAGCAAACCCCACTCTCGAAGCCCCTTGGCAGGTCCTCCTTAGCCGCACGCGACCAACCCGAAATAGGTCTTGACGCACGGGTTTCTTCCCGTAGCGCCGCCATTGGCCACCCCTACGCCACCGCACCACCACCAGCAGCATCGTCTTTCGCCGACGACCCCTCCTCCTCTAGTCGAAGCCCCAGCTTCCCTTCTCTCTTCACGGATCTGTTGATTTGTGATTTGTGTGGAAATTTGTTTGGTAATTCTGTGATTTGTATGGTGATTTTGTGGTGATTTTGCTATGAGGTAGAGAGGGAAGTATATGTGGTGATTTTATGGTGAATTTGCAGATAGGGACGTAAGGGGAAGTGAGGATTTTGCTGTGAGGTAGAGAGGGACATGTATGTGGTGATTTTGTGGTGAATTTGCAGAGAGGGACGTAGGGGGAAGTGGGGATTTTGCTGTGAGGTAGAGAGGGACGTGACGGGAGGAAGAAAATGGTTACTGTTCATT
This sequence comes from Juglans microcarpa x Juglans regia, assembly GCF_004785595.1. Classification (NCBI taxonomy): domain Eukaryota; kingdom Viridiplantae; phylum Streptophyta; class Magnoliopsida; order Fagales; family Juglandaceae; genus Juglans; species Juglans microcarpa x Juglans regia. The sequence goes on along the minus strand of NC_054600.1, from coordinate 22,023,315 downwards.
ACTGTTTATCTCACTTTTCATGGGGCGATAGGCACTTTTAAGTATAAGGAGATATACGTACATCTGCTTTGTAGACGTGTTGCTCTGTCCGTTAACGTAGCTGAATTAATGGAGCTTTGCTGCAGGTAGCATCGGATATTATTGTCATGGCTGAGCACTTGTACGGGCGTGTGAATAGCAGAATTATCGTATCAAGTTATGTGAACGGCGGGAAACCTTCGACAGAGAAACTGGGTCATCTGATTGCATGCATGCAATCTACTGGGGCAGATGTTATCAAGCTTGTAATTGACGTGGATTATATCACTGATCTAGCACCGGTTTTTGAGATGCTCACTCGCTGCCAGGTATTTTCCGAAAATTCACCAGGATGATTCACATACATGAATGATGTTTATGCATGTCTTTCATAATCACGCCACAAATTCTAAACTTTCGTGCTTAAGATTTTGTAATTGCTCTCAAATGTTTTCTAGGAGAACGCAAAGTACCTCTTGTTAAAATCGTGCCTAAAAATTGAAGAAATTTATAGACTAGTTCATCTCATAAAACCGATTCTATAAGAGAGAAATATGTATTCCTTATAAACATGTCTAAGACTTTGTTCACAGGCAATATGAGATTATTCTTCAACACCCTCCATCACGTGGTGGCCGGTATTTTTTTATGGTCCTTATCACAGGGTAAGTAGTGTGAGCCTCCATTCATCCTGTGGCAGGCTCTGATACCAAATTCATGAGCCTAACTCATCTCATAAAACCGGTTCTATAAGAGAGAATTATTAATTCTTTATAAACATACTCAAGACCTTGTCCACAGGCAATGTGAGATTATTCCGCAATAAAAATGTGTTTTGTACAGCAATAAAATTCAGCAATATTGCACATTCAGCTTAAACACAGAAAAACTAAAAGGCAGACTTTGAAAATCGATTGCAACTCTAGTGTTTCCTTTGTTTTGAAAAATGAAAAGCTTTTCTGGTGCATAGCAAAACTCGTATTCTTCTTTCTCCTTTCCTTTGTGTCTTTTTGTTTAAACAACACCAGGCATATTTACTGCTGTTATGTCTATTCAGGTGCCATTAATTGTTATTGCAGCGGGCAGTAGAGGTCTAATAAGCCAACTATTGGGTCCTAAATTTGGTGGTTTTCTAGTCTATGGATCTCTGGAATGCAAATCAATACCTGGGTTGCCAACTTTACTCAGCATTAAACACGTTTACAAGCTTGAACACCTGAACGCAGATACGAAAGTTTTTGGTCTCATTTCAAACCCGGTAGGCCATAGCAAGGGTCCCATTCTGCACAACCCCGCATTCAGACACACTGGATATAATGGAATTTACGTCCCCATGCTCGTCGATGATATCAAGGAGTTCTTTGAAACCTATACGGGCACCGACTTCGCAGGTTTCAGGTATGCTTATGATAGAAGAAAAAGAAGAGCTTCCCATTGCTTGTCGAGCTAGGTTTATGTCTTTTCAACCTGGTTCCTTTTCTAAACTTCCTGATAATTTTACCACCTAGGTTGTTAGAACTCCTATTATTACCCAAACCTTCTGTTCACAATCCATAACAGGGTTCAGTTTTCGCAATTTAGTTCATTGGTTGTCAGAATCCAATGTTGCTTATTAGGCATTTGTTTTTTCAATGTGGTGCTCCACATTTTTGCACAGGTCAGTATTTATAAATTGTAGTGCTCTCGATTCTTGGTTCTCATATGAATGTTTTTCCCTCTATTTGACAAAAATTGTAGTGTTGGAATCCCACACAAGGAAGCAGCTGTTGGATGCTGTGATGAAGTACATCCATTGGCTAAGGTCAGTAGACTTGGTAATGTGCATTGCGTTTTCTTCTTCTAAATTAAACTTAATGTTGACTAATTAGTTTCTCTTTTGGTAAACAAATTACTACGGGAACAAGAAAAGAAAGTGCCAAAAGTTAGCTAATTAAGCACACACTCCCTCATGGTTTGCTTGGAAAAGTCGTGTTGGATGACACATCAGGGGTCAAACTATGTATTCCAGCTTGGTTCTTTGGTTGGGTCGGTTTTCTTTTGGGCGCAATCCCCTGTCAGACAAATTGAGGTTATGTTTAATGAACTTATTATTATCCGGTGTTGTACTGTTACCTGCTCTATTACTTTATGAAGCCAAATTCCATCCTGAGCTGAAGAATCTGGTACAAGTCCTGGTATGAAGGTGTAGAAGATATATAGGCCTCAGCTCAGTAATTGCAATTTGCTCAAATCCATCAGTTTGACATTTACAAGCATCCATGGAGACTTAGATACTAGACATCAATTATCGTATTTGATAATTTCAGTTCTAAGGCACACTATTTTGTTTCACTTGCTGTGTTAATAGTGGGATCATGTTTACAATATCTTCTAAATTGTGCTGTGCTTTCTCAATCAGTCCATAGGAGCTGTGAACACTATAGTAAGAAGGCCTATTGATGGGAAGCTGATTGGTTATAATACAGATTGTGAGGCTTCTATCACTGCAATTGAGGATGCACTAAGAGGTACTAAAATACCAAGTTTGACTTTGTTGACTATTTGGAATCTGGCTGTATGCCTCTATCCGCCTTTCTAATCTACCATACCCTAAAACCTGGTTAGTACTGTGGCTAAGAACATGATTTGGTGGTTTTTCTATCTTCAAGGTGGTGTTGAGAGAGCCTACTGGCTGAAATGGGTATTGTTCTCGGGAGAAAAGTGTACTTTCTTTATGATGGAATCTCTCAAAGTTTCATACTGGTTTACTTTATTGAATTATGCATAGAATGGTCCATGAGCTATACTTATGTTGTTTTCCAATACCATCATTAATATGAAGATTTTCTTAAACAGAACTACAAGCAATCTGAAAAGGATGATTCCTTGATGGAAGACCATGTATAATGATAGTGTAGGTAACATTATAGATTGATCAATCAGGTGATAGTCTGGGTAAAATTATTAATTTCTCATTTGTGTGAGCAGATAGACGACTTCTCAAAGGAGAAGCATCAGATACTTCTCCTATAGCTGGGAAAACTTTTGTTTTGGTTGGAGCAGGGGGTGCAGGAAGAGCACTTGCCTTTGGAGCTAAAAGTAGAGGAGCTAGGGTTGTCATATTCAACAGGAGTTATGGTAATAGGCCATATGTTCTCTTTACCATAACATTAAAGAAAAAAATACAGCTTTATCCTCTCTAACCATGACATTCTTTTGTGAAAAGAAAGAGCAAAGGCTCTTGCAGATGCAGTTTCAGGAGAAGCTTTTCCATATGAATGTCTAGAAAGATTCAGCCCAGAGAAGGACATGATCCTTGCCAATGCTTCTGCAATAGGAATGGAACCTAATTCAGATCAAACTCCTGTTTCGAAGGTTCTCTCTCTCCTTATATATCAAAGAGCACATATTGCTCAAAGTACCACATACTGATCAATAGATTGATTCTCATTTCATGCTTGTTTAGGACGCCCTGAGAGCATATGGACTAGTTTTTGATGCGGTTTATACGCCTAGAAATACACGGCTCTTGCAAGAGGCTGCAGAGATAGGGGCCACTGTGGTGAGTGGAGTTGAGATGTTTATCAGGCAGGCCCTTGGGCAGTTCAGACTGTTCACTGGTGGCTTAGGTACCAATCTTCCTCCAAAGACAAGCCATCACTCTATCATACTTGCATGCTATATTTGAGCAATATATCTTTGGTTAAAATCTCCTCTTACGGCAGGAAACTTGGTAGTTGGGTAACACTTCGGTTGTATTGCTTTGCAGCTCCAGAGGATTTCATGCGAAAGCTGGTTCTGGAACAATTCTGATTCTTATACCCAAGCATGCCGAGATCAAATTGGTTGATGTAAATTCCTTCAGTTTCATCTTCGGCACCAAAGTAATAAATCTATGAATACCTCAGCTTATATGGTATGTTTGAGGTTGTACTACACTTACACCAGCTTGTCAATGCCGAGAGCCTCTCCCTCCCCCCTGCCTCTGTTGTAAAATAGAATGCCAGTACGAGGCTTGTAAGATTATAGATAGGTATGTGTTTGGTTGAGTCTAGCTATGTGTTTGGTGGAGTTAGCAAGGTGGTCCGAGATTACTGTGTCACTTTGACTGAGCAACAATTGCTTCAAAGAGAGTTCAGTCAGGTTCCTTGAAAATTCTCTCATCCTTGTGCAAGAAGGATTATCCCCTGTTTTTTCTTTGCTGAGAACAAGAAGGGATTCCCCCGTTCAATGTTTAGTACAGTCCGAGTGTGGAATGATCACAAATGTACATGCATATGATATTCCCCTACAGCTTAATCCATACATTTTCTGTGAACCCAAGCAGATCACCAACTCAACCTCCACATTTCATACGAGTCACTTTATGAAACCCATACAAATACCATGAACATCAGAACATCTAGCCTCATTGTGAGAGGATCGAGTAATGTTAAATATAGTCATTGGTTATGCACGTGCTAGACACTCCTTTTGTAAAAGAATAGGGTCCATCATAAAAAAAAATTAATTTTTTCACGCGGATCACATATTTACACTTTTTTTAAAATGAGTGCGCAATAGTTGCGCATTACTACAAATATCAGTTCTACTTTTCAAAATCCATGTATGACGGTGCAAAAAATGAGGAGTTTCAGATTATTTTGTAAAATTGTGAAAACTCTAGGAATGATTTTGTAATTAACCCAACATTTTCAATAGAACCCCCACTGTTTTCAAACTCTTAGAAAATTTCTCAATTCATAAATACTTTCTATAGGTCTGCCACTTTCACAAATCCCAAAATACCTCATCTCTAATTTTTTTTTTTTCATAAAAGACCACTGCCAGGGATCCATTAAATGGCTAATGGAAATCCATTGTATTTGCCAAAATGAAATTATCCTAGCTTTTAGCTACAGTAATTGAAAGAGATTCAACAAATTTGGCTTCAGCCGTAAGAAGCCATCAGTTTAGATAGCGAGTTGAGTTGAAATAAGATGAAAGTTGAATAAAATATTGATAAAATATAACTTTTTAATATATTTTTTGTTTTAAGATTTGAAAAAATTAAATTGTTTATTATATTTTGTTTGAAAGTTTAGAAAAGTTGTAATGATTAGATAAAATGAGATGAGATGAGTTGATAGTGATTTTGAATCCAAACTAAAATTTTGTATTCTATTTCCCCCTGTCGAACAGTACAACTTACAAGAAAAGTTTGTCCAATATTAAATTAACAAACTTCATAGAATTTTAGATATTTACCGTTACATTCTCACTTGCAAATAATAATTATTGAAAATATAAGTAAAAATAATAATTTAATTAAAATGAACTACATAACCATTATTTTCAAAAGAAATAAAATACAATAGATATGTAAAATATGACCAAAAGATTTTTTTAAAAATAATAAAAAGTTAAAATTAAATTAATATTCTATCATTATAAACAGTTTAGAGGGATAATCTAATGTGATTAAGTTTTGAATAGGTAGGCAAAAGGCAAAAAAGTGTAAAGTTTACCTAATGGATAGCCAATCCAATGCTAATGCTAGTATTAACTGGTTTTTGGGTATTAAAGAGGCTATTTCAAATAATTTTAGGGTTCATGATTAATTTTCTTCTATAATTTTTTTAGATGAGTAGAGGAGCAGGGTTTGGATATTATTGGGGAACCGTGGCATCTCTCTGCCCCTAAATGGCATCTATACATATATATTTGTGTTACAACCAGACAGAAATAGTTGAAATTGCAATTAGAGTTCTCTAGAATTAGCAATAGAGCCTGGTAGAACACCTAAGGTGTTACTTCACATCCATGTGATGCCTCACAATCCATGATATGAGACTTTTGGTGCTAACAACATATCATCCAAACTTGTAAAACTTGTTTTTGTGGCTCTTTTCTCTTTTCAAATTATACTTGAACACTAAAGCTTTTACTGAAGTTCATCAGGTGCAGGGAAAGTCAAACTTTTAAAAGAAGTAAAACCCCCATCGACCACCAAATTATGCCCATTAACATACTTGGCATCATCAGACACAAGATAGAGCGCAGCATTAGCGACATCGCTGGGTTCACAATATGCACCCTCAAAGACACCAGCATTACGAACCATTTCCACAAGCCGTTGATCATCAACGCCAGGAAAAAACTGTCTCATATCATCCATTGCGAATGGAGTTGGAATGGCAAACGGGGATATGCAATTGACTCGGATTCCATACTTGCATAGCTCTGCAGCCACAGATTTAACAATGCCTATGACAGCAGACTTGGACACAGAATATGTGTGCTGCGATAGCCCACCCATTAGTCCGGTGATACTAGCTGTGCAAAGAATTGAGCCAGTTTGCCGTGGGATCATTACACGTGATGCATGCTTGATCCCGGCCATGACTCCCCGCACGTTGATATCCATGACTTTATCGAACATTTCCAGGTCAAGTTCTACAATGCTGGGGGGAGTTTTGCAGGGCACCCCTGCATTGCAGTGCATGATATCAAGTTGCTTGTGCTTAGAGATCGTAAAATCAACTGCATTTGATATGTCCGACTCTTTAGTGACATCACAGGAAACAAAAGTAGCATAGGGTCCAAGCTCTTCTGCAGTTTCTTGGCCAAGTTGGTTTTGGATATCAGCAACAACAACTTTGGCACCATTGTTGATAAATTTGATTGCAGTTGCCTTTCCAATGCCACTTGCGGCTCCAGTTATTAATGCTACCTTGCCTTCTAGCTTGCTATGTGACAACATAAGAAGGGATTTTAGCCATCAAATCAAAACTGATCCCAACTTGGGTGGAATATAAAATCAGAGCAATTTGAGAGGGTCATTTTAGATAAATACGACATGATGAGATTTTTATGGTCCAATGCAGTTTTGTTTTTTGGTGAGGATGTATGGTTAGCATAACTCTGGCGAACTTAAAGTAGACTGAAATAGGAATTGTTTGAATCTAATGAGCCTATAGGGATGGCAGTGGATGTACAACTGCCCGATTAATTATTTGTATGGAGGCACCTCCAACAAAACCCTATTTATAGTCGTCAACAACAATTCTGTGATTAAAAATATGCACTCTCTTATCCTACACAACTATTTTAGATATACCAACAGTAAAACCGGTGAGAGTAGAAAGTGCAGGAGAATTTGCCAGATGATAATAAAAAAAAAAGGGGGGGGGGGGGGGGGGGGGGGGGGGGGGGGGGGGGGGGGGGAATACAATTTTCACCCTTCATTTAATAGGCTTTTTACATTTTGAATCTTAGGCTCGGTTTGGATACACAAAACTATCTCATCTCATCTCATCATTACAACTTTCTCAAACTCCCACACAAAATATAATAAACAATTTAATTTTTTCAAATCTCAAAATAAAAATTATATTCTAACAATATTTTATTCAACTTTTAACAAAACATCTCATCTCATTTCATTTGAACTGCGTAACCAAACGAGGCCTTAAACTACTAAAACATACACATAACACCCTCAAACTCCCAAAAAGTTAAAACGTATACCCCTTGTTAAGAATATGATTATCAACATTGTACCACATCACTTATTTTTCATCCATCTCGTTGGTTAGAATTAGATGAAAGCTAGTTTTTCATTTTTTGGTAATTTGATGGTGCAATTTATCAGTTTTTATAGTCTCAGGTGTGAAGCATAAAACACGTCAGTTGGAGGGTAGAATCAGTATTTTTCCCATAAAAAATGTTAAAGTCCTCCACAAGAGCTTGGTTAGAATAGTCATTCTCATTCTTCTAGAGATCATTATGTAGAAAAATCAATATAAATCAGAGGTACAAGAGGAGTGGAATGCTCCCAAACAAAAGCCCCAATGCAGTAGACGCATTGCTTGAAAGAAAATAAAAAGGAGACAAAAGGCTAAAGGTACAAGCCCCTTCAAAATGGCCTTGAGCCCTAGCACCACCCTTCTTATATGCCACAATTTCCCTAGCATCCTGAGGTTCTATCTTACACTCACCACCTATCCTACTCCACCCTCACCATTTCAAGCCTTAGCCATGGAATCCAAGAGCTTGTGAGGTAGAGAGAGACCTTCCTTCTCCTTTTTCACCTCTCTTTCCCATCAAGCCTCTTCAAGGAAGCTAGCTCAAGACCCTCTGGCAACAACCGGGTGGGGGGAGAGAGAGAGAGAGGACAGATCACCTGTCAATCTGTGATCAAACAAAACAATGCTTGAAGAATGGGATACAGATTACCGCCAAAAGAGGCAGTTTGTTGTGATCCATCTGGTGGAACGATGAGTTGCAATTGGAGGTCACAACCAATAAAGGGAACCACATTCAACTAGCTTAATGCTTTCGATAGAGATTACGATGCCCACTACCTCTGGATCCTCATCCAGGGAAATCAAGAATATAATGAGATAAGACTGTCAAATTCTCACATATAGGTAAGCCATAAGCTATGGCAGCTCCAGCCGCAACCACAGGGGACCATAGAACATACTTTCAAAATAACTGCCGACAGCAAGTTACTAGAAGTCCAGAGCACTTTTCTTTTCTGAAAGAAACGTATGTGTTTATAATAGTTTCCAACAAACTTTTGATCAAATATAAGAGAGGGCAGGCCCTTATTTGTAAAACTTTTCTATAGTATATATAATTTTCGAAGCAATAGCTTTGTTCCTGTTGAGCCACATCATCCAATATTGCATCAAATGACCATAAATTTGGTGAGCTTAGTTTCAAAAGATTTCAAAGGTCATATCAATAAATATTAGAATGTAGTTTAGAGATAAGAATGTAGTTTATGCCATCATATCCAAGCTACCAACAAATTAAAAGGAATGCAATGAGAAAAAAGAACAAGATACAAAAGTAAAGTTTAAAATGATATTAAAAGAAAAAGAAACTCGACAAACCTTCCAGTCCGGATCGAAAATAACCTGTAGAAGCCGCGAACAAGCGAAGTTCTTGATATGGAGACATTTTTGCTGCTATAACAATAGGAACTAGTTATGAGATGTATTCAGTCCCGCATGCATAAGTAAGAAAGCAACCAAACGCAAATTCATCAGCCCCAAAAACCTTTAAAAACAAGGGGGAAAAAAAACTCAAAAGAAAATTCCTCAAATCAAGGCTTATGGGGTTCTCCCCCATCTTGATCAAATTGCAAATTGCCAGAAAAAATGACCATTTTGATAATCCATTGTCGACAACTGAGTCCTCCTCTCAAAATGGGAATTTGAAATCATATATGCCTTATATTGCCCACGCAGCACCCCCCCCCCCCCCCCCCCCCCCCCCCCCCCCCCCCCAAAAAAAAGAAAAAAAAAAAAAAAAAAAAAACTGAATCTTCGAGAAATACAAAAAATTCAACCTTAGCCCACCCCTGAACATAGTTTCTTCAGTTCTTGTAAAAGGTTGTTTCCGCAGAGAGAGGAGAAAGTTGTGTTGTGTTTTGAGCTTCTGGCTGAGTTCACGCGACAGTGAAAAAGAACAACAATGGGAGAGGGGTAAACAAGGACAGCAACGTGCTCCGTTCCCAGCTCCCACCCATTTTTTATGCATGGAATTAAAGGCCCTTTTGTAATGGGCCTCGGAGTTCGAGATCGTCACTCTCCAAGAACAGGGAAGAGAGAGAATAAGAGAGAAGAGAGATGAGAATCAGTGTAAACTTCCATGGGTTTTCCGCTCCTTTTTATTCATCCTTTACCTTCTACACGTTCTTTTACAAGAACTCAATACTCAAAACGATGCGCTCTATTTACACAGACTTTACATTCAGACTAAAATAAAACGATAAGGTTTTATTTACACAAATGACAAAACGACGACAAGGCCTCTACACGACTAACGAATTTAACTACCATCTTCTTTCTCCTCCTATTTCTGCCTTGTTACCCTTCATTGCAAATTGCAATGGCTTTTCTGACTCAGTTCTCCACTACACAGTATACTCTTCTGGATTAGCTTTTGCTACACAACATAACACTCCCCTTCAAAACACTTTGCCCATGAGATGAGGAAATTTCCGTCGAAGCTTCCAGCAAGGTTCTCAAGTGGCTTATTCAATATATGTCCCTTGCCACTGTACTAAGACCTCAACCAAGGCTCTATTGTTGACTTTCCTGTTGCAACGCTAAATAATTTGTTGAGGCTCAGGTATAAGTTCATCGTGGACATCTACTGGTGATAGTGTATGATAGAATTTTAATATTAACAGAATTTTTTACTACTCTAAATCAATAAGATTTTTCACACACTTCATACACAGTAGGGGTGGGCAGCTGAGTACCGCTGCCTCCCCCCCCGATTCGCCCCACCCCCAGTCCATGCAGGGTAGAGGTTCCGGCCCGCTCGAGCGGGGTGCGAGGGGCCCCGCCCGCACCCCTGGAGGCCAGCAGAGGTGGGGAACAGAGGGGGCTAAGCCTCCATCCGCTTTTCCCCCGCCACTCTTAAATAAATATATATAATTAAAATTAAAATTATATATATATAAATCCCATAAGTAAGTGAAACGGCACCATGACAAAACGGTGTCGTTACAACTTTAGTTTAAGTTCTCCCCTCCCTCCCTCACGTTGTGTCCTTCTCGAATTCACTTCTCTCTCAAACTCACTCTCTCACAGTCTCTCAGTCTCTCTTTCTCTTGATCTCTTCTCTCTCTCGAATGACTGCACGAACACCACCGATCCACCGTCATTTGAACTTTGCATTTTGCAACTTCGCATTCGCTACGCCAAACTCCAAAGGTAAGACTTCCGGACCTAGATTTTATTTTTTGAGTTTTGGATTGGAGATTGGAGGAAGGATAAGTTGAATCGGAGATGGAGGATGGGAATGATTGTGAATTTGTGTGCTATGGATTCTGATTTGTGCATGTGTTTGACATTGATGTCGGCTCTTTTTTTTTTTTTTTTTTTGTAGTTTGTATTTTTGAGTGTTCGAATTTGGAACCCTAAATCAATTTAGAAGGGGTTCAACCCGAAACCCTAAATTAATTGAAACTCCTATAATTATCTGAAACCCCTAAATCAATTTATTTAGGATTTTCGGATTGAACCCCTAAATCAATTTATTTAGGATTTTCGGATTGAACCCCTAAATCAATTTGAACCCCTAAATTGATTTAGGGGTTTCAATTCAAAACCCCTAAATTGTGTTGGCTTTGTACTTTGCCTTTTTTTTCATGTGTGGTGTATTATTATGATTTTTTTTTTATGTCGTGTGTTGATTGATTTTATAAATTTTTATCGTATTGTGGAATCATGAATGTCTTATCAAAGAGATTTCACTGATAGCTCTCCTACTCCTACTAGTACTCCTGTCCCAGAACCTAACCCTACTCCAACCCCAAGGAGTGGGAGTACACCTTACCTTGCCCCCAAGCCCAAACAAAGCAAGAAACCTGTTTCCGTTGTTTGGTCTCATTTTACCAAACTTGAGGATGATGACCCCAATAACCCTCAAGCTAAATGTAATTGTTGTGGAAAAATATATGGATGTCACTATAAGAAACATGGTACATCCCAGTTAAATGCTCATTTAGAGGAACAATGCAAGAAGAGTCTAATATTAAGATCCTTACTGGAGAAGAGTCAATCTAGACTAGAAATTGGACTAAAAAAATGGCGGATAAAAGTAGTATGGGTCCAACGTTGAAGGGGTATACGAAGTATAATGCTAATAAATGTAGAATGAAGTTAGCTCGTATGGTTATCATAGACAAGCTACCTTTTCAGTTTGTGGATGGGAGAGAATTCCAAGAATTTATCCAAGAATTAGAACCTAAATTTATACTTCCTTCTCGCTACATTATGGCAAAAGATATTAAAAAGATGTATTAGAAAGATAAAGATGTTTTGAGGGGCCAATTGGCGAGTTTGGTAGTTTGCCTCACTACCGATACTTGAACTTTTGTCCAAAATTTCAATTATATGTTTTTTACTGTTCATTTTACTAATTATGATTGAATTCTTCATAAAAAGATTATTAAGTTTTGTCAAATAACTGATCATAAGGGTGAGACGATTGGGAAAGCCTTGGAGGTCTCAATAAAGGAGTGGGGGTTGGCACGGGTTTTGACAGTTTCGGTTGATAATATCTCTTCTAATGATGTCGCATTGGGATATCTGAAAATTTATCTTAGAGAGGAAAATAAGACATTCTTGGGTGGTGAATATTTGCATGTTAGATATTCTGCACATATCTTGAATCTAATTGTGACTGAGGGGTTGAAAGATGTTGATAACTCGGTTGCACGAGTTAGACTGGCTGTGAAATTTGTGAGGTATTCTCCTTCTAGATTGGAGAAATTCAAGATCGTTGTGAAGACTATGGACATAACATCAAAGAAGAGTCTTTGTACTGATGTTCCTACCAGATGGAACTCAACCTTCTTGATGTTGGAGGCAGCCCAAGAATATAAGGCAGTCTTTCAATTATTGGGTGATAAAGACATTCAATATGTCAAATACTTTGATGAGCACGGGGGATTAGGAAAGCTTAATAATGATGATTGGGAGGTAGTTTCTACTGTTGTTGATTTTCTTGAGCTTTTTTACGTTGTCACATTGAAATTATCTGCTTCTTTATACCCTACATCCCATGAATTTTGTCAACAAATATGTAGAGTGAAAGAATAATTAGAAGACATGTATAGGGGTTCCAATCTAAGGATGAGGGGAATGACATTGACCATGAGGATCAAATATGACAAGTATTGGAAAGATTTGACTAGACTAAATATTTTATTATATGTGGCTGTTCTTCTTGATCCCCGTCTGAAAATTTCAAGCATGTTATATGGTTTGAGATTTGTGCACGATCAGGCATGGACTGATCTTATTGGTGAGATGGCCCGAGATATCCTGACTAAATTATATGATGAGTTTAATGCAATTAAGGGTAGCACTGCATCTACTACACCTACACCTATCCTAACACCTCTTCCAAACACCGAGGCAACAAAGAAGCGTAGATTGGCATGGACTAAGACCCTCGCACATAATCTCACACTAGTCCGTTAATCTACGGAGGTGGTTTCAGAGTTAGACAACTATTTGTCAGGGCATCTTATTCAAGATGATGATGGTTTCGACATATTAGGATGGTGGAAGGCAGCATCAAAGAAATATCTCATCCTTTCTAAGATTGCCCGTTATATGTTGGTCATCCCTATTAGCACCGATGTCTCGAAGTCAGTCTTTAGTACCGGAGGGCGCATATTGGATCCTTTCTGCAGTTCATTGTCTCCTACAACTGTGGAGGCATTAATATGTACATAGAGTTGGATGATGGAAAATGATATTTATGTTCCAGATGTTTTAGATTTTAAGGAGACCGACGAAGAGGGTGGTGATCAGTTTGGATCTGGACCATCTTGTAATTATTGTTTTTATTTTATTATTTTGATTTATTTATATGCATTTCGATTTCATCAGTATTAATTTTAATATTGATTGTTGTAACAACACATGAGACGACTCAAACGATGTTTACCTCCACTACAATATGAATATGTGCTCAAGCCTTAAAAGACTACCCATCCGAGTTGCCCCAAATGTCACAGTCAAAGACTCAAACAGCTCGCCTCTATCTTTAGATTCTTAATTTCTTAGAATATTGAAATTTGAATCATTTGTACGTATTATGTATTTGATTTGTAATTTTGTAATGTTGATACAATGTCCATTTGACACTTTTTTGTTTGTAATTTTGTAATTATTTAGACTTTCCATTTTATATTTGTAATAGCTTAGTTATTATTATTATTTATTAGTTTATTAGGTAGTAAATTTGTAGTCTGTAGTAGTACTTCATTATAGTCTAAATTAGTAAATTTGTATCATGTATATATTATTTTTATTTATGTAACTTTTTTTTTTAATCAGGTTTTTTAACTCTTTTTTTTTAAACTTATAATTCTATGGGCCTAAAATGGCCTAAAAGCTGTTTCTGGGCCATTTGAGGCCAATTTCAGCGGTTTTTGGGCTTTTGGCCCAGTAGGGGGCGGGCAGATTAACCCCCCCCCCCACCCGCACCCCGTTATCTGGGACTGGGTATCCCACCCCCGCACTCTGGGGGCAGGGGACAGGATGAAAACATGAGACCCCGCCCATGCAAGGGCTAGGGGTGGGGTGGGGGCTACCCCGCCCTATAGGAGTCGGGTAGCACCCTTAATACACAAGATCGTATAGCATATATACACATTATATATAGTCTATTTTAAGTAACTGGACCAAGTCTGTGACTACAATTTCCTAGCTATTACAACCTTGATTTTAGCCTAAAAATCATATTTGTTATCTTGAGCTTGATTTGAGGAATCATCATTTATACACCCCTGCAAGATGGAGCTGCCATCGGCAAGACCAACCTTGTTTCGAAGAAGCTCCATATGTTGTCGTGACAATGGTTTTGTGAGAAGATCCGCAAGCTGATCTTGGGTGTTGACATGACGAACATGAATTATGCCCCGTTGAACCATGTCATGAACAAAGTGTAGATCAATCTAAATGTGCTTCATCCGTGAATGCTGAACTGGATTGAAGTTAAGATATGTTGCTCCCAGATTATCACATAGTAGTGTTGGCGGAGACTTGAGTGGAAATCCTAGCTCATTGAACAAGGCAAGCAGCCACATTGTTTAAGAGGTAGGATTGGCAAGGGCTCTGTATTCGGCCTCAGTAGACGACGAGCGACAACCCTTTGTTTTTTGGAACTCCAAAAAATGGGATTAGAGCCAAGAAAATTTATATAGGTGGATGTAGATGTATGATCATCAAAGTTACTAGCCGAATCGGCATTGGAATATGTGGTGAGAACTGGACTAGTGCTCTTGTGGAGCTGAATGCCATGGAAAATTGTCTGCTTCAGGTAGCGAAGAAGTTGCTTTGCAGCTATCCAATGTGTGATTGTCAGTTTATGCATAAACTGAGACAATTTTTTGACGACAAATGAGATATCCGGACTTGTGAGTGACAAGTATTGAAGAGTACCGATCACACGGTGAAATTATATGCTATCAATAAAAGAAGTACCATCAACTAATTTTAGTTCAATGCTAGTAGATAGCGGAGTAGAGACATCCTTAGCACCGATCATATTGGTTTTGGATAGCAGGTCATGAATGTATTTATGCTGCGACAAAAATAAAGCTGCTGCAATGGAGATGACCTCCACACCCAAGAAAAAATGATCAGCCCCATGTCTTTTAGAGAACTCCAAGTTTGTGAATGATGGAAGAGACAAAGTTGGGATCGTTGCTTGTAATAACAAGATCATCCACATAAACCAGAAAATAGCATATAACAGAACCACACTGATAGATAAACAGTGACGAATCAGCTTTTGAATTCTGAAAACCAAGATCAATAAGAGTGTTCTTCAGAGCAGAGTACCACGCCCGAGAAGCCTGTTTGAGACCATAAATTACATTGCATAACTTGCAAACATGGTCAAGATTGGACATATCTTTGAACCCTGGAGGCTGGACCATATACACATTCTCAGTTAGCTCGTCATGCAAAAATGCATTGTTCACATCAAGTTGTTTTAATATCCACTTCTACATCACAACAATTGTCAAGATGGTCCTAATAGTAGCAAGTTTCACAACAAGACTGAATGTCTCATTGTAATCCAACCCGAGGCGCTGATTGCACCTCTTGGCAACAAGCCGAGCTTTGAATCAATCAATGGACCCATCCACCTTTCTCTTAACCCTAAACACTCATATACAACCCATTGGATTACAATGCTTAGGAGGTGGAACCAACTCCCATGTACCATGCCTCATTAGGGTAGTAAACTAGTCAGACATAGCATTTCGCCAGTGAGGATCACAGAGTGCTTGACTCACACAACTTCGTTCAATGGTGGGTTGGATTGGGTGTTTTGTGACTGAATAAAATTGTTTAGGTTTGTAAATTTGATTCATAGATCGGGTGGTCATAGGGTGGGTTCTCTGTGGTTGGGCAGGAGGTGACTCGGTCTGTGTAGAGGAGGAAACAGCTATCGGGGTGTTCACAAGGGTGGGTGATGTCAGGCTTTCACATTGACCTCGTTGTGGTGCTATGTGGGTGGTTCAGTACAAGGGGTATGGGAGGAGAAATTATGCAAATTAGGAGAAGATAAAGCATAAGGATTACCTGGAAGTGATGTAGAAGCGGCAAGTACACAATCCGGAGTCACTGGAGGCAGTATCGATAGTGGCAGCACTAGTGCTGGTGAAGCAGCCTATAGAGATGGAGGGCACTCGATCTGTGCGACTTGGGTCTTGATGGGGCTTTGGCTTTCATCAAACAAAACATGTCTAGAGATATACATCTAGTTGGTGGTGAGTAGACACTTATATACATTTTGGGTTTTAGAGTAGCCAAGGAACAAGTAAGGAATAGATTTGGGCTGAAGTTTGTGGGTGTTATAGGGCCTAGTGAGCAGGAAGCAAAGGCAGCCAAATTTTTTGAATTTGAGATAATTTGAGGGCTGACCAAATAAGGCTTCATAGGGGAATTTTTTATTTAACAGTGGTGTGGGTTGACGATTTATAAGATATGTGGTAATATGGAAGACATGAGGCCAATAGGATAAGGGTAATGAGGCATCATGTAAGAGAGTGAGACTCATTTCCACCAAGTGGCAATGACAGCGTTTGGAGACCCATTTTGCTGTGGTGTATGGGCTGCGATGGTATTATGGCTAATTTCATGAATTGAAAGATATTATTTAAGAATAAAGAATTCACCACCATTATCTGAGTAGAGACTTTTGATTTTGGTTTGAAATCGAGTTTCAACAAGATGTTTAAATTTTGGAAATATACTACTTACACCGAATTTGGTGGCCATAGGATAGAACCACACATATTTGGTAAAATGATCAACCAAAATCAAAGAGTATCGTGAGCCATCAAGTCCAACAATATGAGAAGGCCCCCAAACATCAGTGTAAATAAGATCAAGGAGAGCATGACTTTGAAAACTAGTGGAACAAAATGGTTGTTTAATACGCTTTATTGATTGAACAAGAAGTACATAGATGAGGCATTCGCTCTTTTGTTACTGGAAGGGAAAATGAGTTAACTAGATTGTGAACAATTTTGAGAGACGGATGTCCAAGACGCTTGTGCCACCCATCAATCAAGGTCCACTCATGCACATAGGCAACCATTTTTGAAGGAGAAGCCACCAGTGAGTCTCGGAGTGTGTAGACATTGTTTTCACATGCACCTCTGAGTATGATCATCCCCATGATCTGATCATTCACAAGAAATTAAGAGGGTGAAATTCAACAAAAATACTATTTTGAGATGTAAAATGATGGATAGAGATTAAATTTTTGTGCATGCTTCGAACACAAAGTGTTTGGTTTAAAAGGAAGGTGCAGGTAGGTAATTGAAACATCAAAGAACCAGTATGTGAGACAGGCAAATCTGATTTGTCACCAATGACAACTTCATATGTACCATCATATTCAAAGTGGATAGATAAATTAGCCAGATTACCACTAATATTGTGAGATGCAGTAGAGTCAATGAGCCATTTACTATCCTTGGCATGAGAAGTGGAGGCACATTTTATGGTGGCATCAAAAGAGTGCAACCGAGGATAATTTTTTGTAGTGTGACCCAGTTGATCACAAAACTAGCACTTGGGCTGATAGCGATGCTAGCCCGAATTGGGTTGTCCTGTGGAGTTATGTGTCCTCCTATTATCACAATTCAGGTCATCATTGTTGTGAGCTGGGCCTGAAGGACGAGAAGGCCCATTTGACTTATAAGACCCTCATTGTTAAGGGCTCCCAGTCGAAGTGTTCGAACAAAGCGGCAGTTGGAGTAGTTTGTTGTGGCAACTAGCTGCTTGGTGGTGGCTTCAAGACGGCGCATGTAGCTTTCATGGCCGATAAGGGGATCATGGAGCTCCTTAAAGGCCAAGGATTTTTCCCGAGCTCTAATGGGTGCAGCAATCTCACGGAAGTCAGGACCCAGACCATTGAGGATGTAGAGAGTGAAATCATCATTGAATATGGGGTGGTCTATGAGGGCAATTTCATCTACAAGAGCCTTCAATGTGTGCAGGGAATTCGATATTGTGCGATTTCCCCACTTAATCAAGGTAAGCTCCTCCTTGAGTTGCACGGCTCTTGTTCGCAATTTACTTGCATACATGGCATTTAGTTTTTTCCATGCCTCATGGGATGTCTTGGCTATAGAGATGAGAGGGGTGACGGTGGTGACAGTGGAGGTCAAAATATCACTGAGGATAAGATTATCCTGACGAACCCAATGGGTCTTTTGGAGGACAGAGTGGATGAGCCAACATGGGTGGGGCATTGGTTGTCTTTGGTGACATAATCAAGAAGATCATAACTAATGAGGAGGGCTTCAAATTGGGCGCGCCATTGGAGAAAGGTTGATGGTGTTAGTTTCTCATTGACCTGAGCAGTAATGTTGAGGGAAATCAGGGTAGTATCGATTGGAGGGGGTTTGTGAGGGGTGTTTGCGTTGTGGAAGAAGGGATTTCTAAGGAGGGGATCGATTGCTCATGAGAGGCTGGCTCTGTGGATGCCATGATAGAATTTTAATATTGACAAAAATTTTCACTGCTCTAAATCAATAAGATTTTTCACACACTTCATATACAAGATCGTACAACATATATTCACATTATATAGAGTTTATTTTATGGAATTAGATTGAGTTTGTGGCTTCAATTTCCTAGCTATTACAACCTTGATTTTAGCCTAAGAATCAACTTTATTATCTTGAGCTTAATTTGAGGAATCATCCTTTATAGTGTAGACAGTGGAGATACATGATGTCCCATCTTATTTTTGAAACATGAAATATGGAACACAAAATGTAATTGGGAGTCTCGGACTGTGATGGAAGATCGAGTTTATAAGTTACTTGATCAATCTTGTTCATTATTTGGGACGGACCAAAAAATCTGGGTGATAATTTCAAATTTCGTCTAATTGCTAATGAGCTATATCTATAAATCTGAAGCCTTAGATAAATCCAATCTCCCATGACAAATTCCCTTTCAATGTGATGCTTATCAAACTATAATTTCATCCTTTCCTGTGAACTTTAAGTATTTGTTTAAGCTTGTCTCATTTATGTGGGTTGGGCTTAATTTTCACATGGGTTTAGTTTATATATTCTGAAAATGTTACCGATTTTTATATTGACTTTGACTTTTAAATTGAACTCAGTTTTAATCTATGATTAGCCCAAAAAAAACTTTATTTTTCATTAACCTTATTTTCTTACAGAAAAATATGTAAGGATTTAAATTGTGTTATCAAGTATTAAATTTTTATAACTAGAATTCAATGGTAATATAGAAAGAGTTTAATCTTTGTTTTAAATACTTTAAATGTGATTAAGTCTAGTTATGAAATGAATGCCATTGTTTATTTCGTCAAATTTGATAAAATTTGTTCTATTATAGTTATAATTAGAAAATAAAGAAATATGTTAAGAATATTTAAATAATATTAGTATTTATTAGATTTCTTATAAAATCAAATAATTATGTTAATGTTTTGAAAAATTAAGTTGTTTTATGAATTAAGATTTCTGCGACTTATTTTAACTACTCATATAAAGTCTAATTATTCTTCTAAATTATAATTTAAAGTGAAAATATGTTACTATTATTTAATTAATTATATAATATTAGTATTCAATGATTTTGTATGAAACATAATATTTATTAAATTATTCTCCATGGTATGTATTAATTAAGTAAAATATTACGGCAAGTTTTGTTAGAAACGTTAGTGACGATTCGTAATGGGCTATGAAGAAAAATTCAAGAAGCAGCGCAGCGATGTAAGTAGTTTAATCATAAATTAGGATTAACACATAGTCAGATTATTATTATTAAGGCCAATTCTCGATAGTCACTTTTTATGTACCATGCATGTCATGATATATACAAACATGACATCCAGCATAGCACACGATCATGTCATTTTTCATCATGTTCAAATTCAACACTTAACAATTATTTATATTAGCATGTATGCCATGCATCTCACATTGCATAAAACACGTAAGCTATTTTAAGTTCAAGTACAATATAAGATCAAATCAGTTTAATCATATGACCATTCAGATGCATGATACCAATGCAGTTTTAGAGTGGATGTGCAAGCCACATACTCAAGCAAGCGTGGTCCACCATAGTATGCCAAAACTATCAGCGGCTCCCCTTGCAACAGCGGGACGTGGGGCACAACCTCTCACATAGAGTTAAGTGTGTCAGCTAGTTAGATCAGTCAAATAAATTAGATCAATCAGTAATTCAGATAAATCAATCATGCTTAGCATAAACATCAGAATGAAAAATCATAATTTTAAGCTCGTAGCATGAAAAATTTTATAAAAACTTTGCATTTATTATGTTTACATTATGATGAATTTCTTACTAAATATTCGACTCATTTTAATTTTATTTCATATTTTTAAACCACCAAGTGAGGATTATAATCAATACGAGCAAACGGACCATGCTTAGTTGGAGCAATTCGATTTAGTCCCTGACTTTATTTAATTATTTATTTAGTTTGATTTATTAAATTAGAAATCTCTTGCCTAGCTTTATTTATATAAGCACGTGTGACATCCCTATCCTACGAGAATGGGGTGTTACAGAATAAACCGCTTCGACAAAGCAGTATCATATATATGAAAGTCCACAAAGTTAAAAACCCCAATCTATTGTAGATCCCTAAATAACAAACACTACTATAATATGGATTGGCCGAAAACAATCTGTCTCATTCTTCATCTAGCATTTGCTTCTAAATTGGTTTCCAAATACATATTTCATGCAACAATCTCTGCCACAGAATAAGAGCCAGTTAAATTTGATAAGAATTCCGGGCAGCGAACACCATAGTTGTAATGTGCACAAAAATGAGACATTCAGCATCAGGTGAAAAGCTCTTGACGGGCATTACATAGTGAGAATCATGAGGTTAAGTGATGAAGTCCCATATACAGGTATTGCACCACGATAATTTCTTGGCTCCCTTTGTTTGCCTGTGTCAAGAACCATATCACTGATGTCACAATCACATATATCGGGTATAATACTCGAGGTATCATACAGATGAACTTTTTTTCTCAAGGAAAAATAATGAATTACTGCAATTTATTGAATGCACAGAGGGGGCGCAACCGTAGTACCCAAGAAGTATGCAAAAGGATACAACCAACTAGCAAGAACAAGAAAAAGATCAAAACAAAAGGTAAATTAGTTGTACTTATCAAAGCAAAACAAAACAACAAAAACAAGAAAAAAAAAATTGCCTTAAAAACATGGAGTAATTATGTTTTGCAAGTAAATAAACATGGAGCAGTTACCGTGAATTAACTGGTAACTGGAAGGAAAAAGTTTGAAGAGTTACTAAAGGAAAAACAAAACAATGTGGAAACTTCATTTGAAGCTGCCTTAAGAGTCCCTCCTGTATTCATTCTCTTCATTCTACAACAACAATTTTTTTTATATGTGATAACCCCGTCCTCTTTTAATCTTCGTCCTCACACTTATCTTTGTTCAGTGACTTCTACTACATGAATAAAGTTCATTCTTAGTTACTCCATGTGCTGGTAATGGCCTAGGACCAAAGTGCTGTAGAAATCCCTCTACATTTGGTTCTCAAGGGTATTAATAAAAATATCAAGCACCTCCCCACCCTATCCATCGGTAAATATGAGTTATATGCACTGCATACAGAAAATTTTAATCATTTCTTTGTATCAGATAAATTTTCAACATGCTTCATGCCCCATAGACCCCATTGTATGTTAGAATTACATTAAATACCTCATTTCATTTAGACATTAGGTATAGAAGTAAAGCCAACCAGTTTGTCAACCCTAATGGTTAGCCTCGGGAGCTTGAGCATTGGCATTGAGAATATCGTAGCCTCCACTTGTTGATGCCACTGGATTGGCCTGATACACTGGCAGGTTGACCATAGGTGGGGCACCAAGGGAAGCAGATGCTGGTGTGCTTCCAGGAACTGTTGTGGTTGGCCTTGGAATAGCATTTAGCTGACCAGGTAAGGAAGGAGCACCAGGTGGAGCCATCATAGGTGCCATTGTTGGAGAAGGTCCGTACCCTAGCAAACAGAAGAGAAATATTGAATATATGACATCGTTAATTACAAAAAAAAAAAAGAGTGCATGTGTTGCAAATGGATCAAAGGTGGTGGCATGAAGATATAACCATTAACCACAAATATGGAGGTAACTAGCTTCAAAATTGTATTGCAAGTGTCCAACCTGGTAGACCATGACAGAAAAACATTTTTTGATTGAGAAAAATCTGGTGATTTCTTTTTCTTTTTTTTTTTTTTTATTGGCACCGGGTGTCCGAGAAAAACCCCTAACAAATCCCAGGGGTGCACAAGTCCTCGATAAGGAGTTTTCCTGCAAGTGCACATTGGGTAATTCAAGGGGAAACTCCCCCAGTCTGATGGCCCCTAGAAATTCTTTGCATCCAAGAGTATTCAAACCTTAGACATGAATGGAGCATACCACCAAGACCAAGGCCCTTACCACTAGAGCTAACCCCTAAGGGTTGGTGATTTCTTATAAAAACATGCAGACACATAATGAGGTAATCACCAATGTTCTTATCCATCTAGCATTTATTTACCACGTGGAACCTAATGAAAGTTGCATGACCTACAGCAGTAGAAAAACAATAGAACGAAGAGAACATGTATGCGCAATAATATCAACTAGCAGTGGCAAAGCCATCAACTCAGATAAATGATAATGGTTTGAACTAAAAGAAAGGATAGCAGGCACATACAAAGCCAAACACTGCAAAATATGAGAGTTTATATGCAAATGCACAGACCCATGAATCAATGCATGGACAACAAGTGAGGTGCCAATAAAAAGAAATATACTGATGTTCCAACTTACCTGGAGCTCCAGGAATTGGTCTGGGCAAAACAGGTGGCCTAATCCCTGGGATTAATGGTGAACTTCCAGGTAACTGTGGCATTAAAGGTGTAGGTAGAACAGGAAGCCGGGGCCTCTGACCCATTAGATGTTGATTGTAAGCAGCACCAACCTGCTGGAATGCGGCAGCTTGTCCAAGATGTTCTTTAATCCTCTGATCAATCAAGCTTTGGGTCTGTTGTTCCTCAAATTGCTGATAGTATGTTCGAACATTTGCCTGAATTTACGTCAACGGTGATGCAAGAGCATCTGAGTCCAAATCAAAGAAGGCCCCCAGTCTATTTATCCAGCCCATTAGCTATTACAAGATCAGTCTTTTATTGTTATATTGTTATATTATTATATCAGTATTTTTTTTATAAGTATTATTATATCAGTATTTTTTTAAATACTATTGTCTTCAGTATTCTTTTTAAAGGTCATGTGGTTAGCATGTGGCCTATGGAGTTGGTTGGTTAAGATTTTTTTGTGCTACAAAAGATGAAGAGCTAGGATTCTAGAATTAATAAAGTATATGATTCCAATAGATGAAATTTCAGATAAAAGATGAATTATTAGTCATAACAAAACCGATTAATTTCAGGCCTAGAAAGAGTTGATTTTATTCTTCATAGTTCAGTCCATCTACTCCTCTTTACCATATTCGTGCTTATTATGAAGGCCACAGGGTAGATGAAATCAAGGCCAGCAGACCAAAATGGATGAGATTAGGTGTATGCTTGAATATTTGTTGCAAGCTGTACAAGCTATTTGGTGACAAGAACCAGTGAGAAACCCATATGGAGATTCTAGAAGGCAACTGTGAGGCTTTGGACACTGGGAGGTGGTCTTGAGGATGAGAGTGATGGCATAGAAGATAAAGGAGCTTTTTCATGATGCTGGAACCATAGATCATACAGCACGAGGAAGATCGGTGCATGTACTTGACTTAAGTGGTAGAAGAATCAAGATAGAAGTTGCTGGTTCTTTTGGGAAGATGCATGCAGAAGATTTTTTTTTTATTTTTTTTTTTTTCCATTGGGACTAGTTTGGAGACTTATTTTGAGTGGAAGCCCATAAGTGAAGACAAAAATATGTTGTTTGTGAAGCTTAAATTGAAGGGTTGCACTACAAGTCTACAATGGGGGAAAAGAGTCGAAGAGCAACATGCTCGACAATGCAAGCCAAAAACCAACCTTGCAAATGAATGTGAAGTTGCGGAAGCCAATTCTGCAATGGATATGTAAGGAAGATTCCACTCATTGAAACAGAGGGATGTCCATTTAGGTACACATAGACGTCAACAACATCTATTTTGTTTATAGGTAGAAGTCAACAACCTCTCTATTCGAGTTGTTTTAAATGAGAGTCACCATTATGAGCCTTAAAAGAGCTAGTTAAAGTATGGATTGTGACCGATGAGAAGCATTTAGCAGCTGGGCTTTAAAGAGCCAGTTAATGATGAGTACCATTTATCAAAAAAAGAAGTTAGTGATGAATCTATTGATCACATGACTTTTAATTAAGTTTGATAGCTTTCTTTTGACAAGTAATTAAGTTTGATAGCTTTCTTTGATAAGTAATTAAGTTTGATAGCTAAGATTTATCTGTTCTGGGAAAGGTGACAAGATATGTTATATGGTTAATAAAGGCTGTTACAAATAGCAAATTTTTAAGTTATTGCACGGGACTTCTTTCTAATATATGGAATTTCAGATTTCTGATTTCTTAGACTCTTTTGTAATAAGCAATTTCAGAGTTCTGATTTCTTAGACTCTTTGAAGCCTACAAAGCAATTGTTCCTACTTTAGTCTTATTTTCTCGTCTTTACCATTTTATTGATTATTGTTGGGATTTCTTCTTAAATCCTTTGTAAGCATCATCAACCAGTCAGCACACAAGTATCATCGCAAGAGAGATGTAAAATACCTTATGCTTGTAACCTGCATTGTGTTGCTTTCTTACAGATGGCTGAAATATAAAAACGAGACAGTCAGCTCTGGAGAGAAAAAAGAACGAAAGAAAAGTTCCAGAAAACCTATTCTGACAAAATTCCGTTGACAACAGATACCAACAAAAATTCCGCTTGATTGAGAGAAGCTGCCACTGAGAATAATGTCACCTTAAACACTAAGCTCAATAAGAACCACATTATTTTCTTTCTTTATTTTTTGCAAACCACGACATTTTCCTTGACTATAAGAACAAAGCATTAAGTTCTTTGTTTCACAATTTAACCCCATTGGCATCATTTTGCTATTTCGTACCACTAGACCTTAAAATTTTCACAGAGAGAGAGTTAGAAACTCTTAGAACGGACACGTAATATCAAGATTGCCAATTGAAGTTGAACATCAAGCACAGTAGCCCCAGATATTAAAAACAAACGCCCCAACAAAACAAAAACAAAAAAGAATCAAGTGGAACACAGAGGGACTTACAGAATCGTGGGTCAAGTAGGTGTCACAGTAATCACAGTAATACCTGCAAAATCGACCGAGGCATGAGAAAATCGCAAGGAGGTAAGAATAGCAGAGATGAAAAATAAGGCCATACCGAGGCATGGCCGTGTGCAGCTCGAATAGTAACTGATCGGAGAGCAGGGTTTCCCAGGGTGCAGGGGAGAGCAAAACCCTAGAGGAGAGAGAAGCTTCTAGGTCTATGAGAGCGTTGACTCATCACAGGGTAAAGGGGAGAGAAGATACATTGCTTAACGATATTTTATTTATAAAAGTTAATAACAACTTTAACCGGATGTTGAGATCAGTCAAAAGTTTAGGGGTAAATAGTAATATTTTATAAATTTTGAGGTGTAATTTTTTTAAATTGAGATGAATTTAAAAAATAATAAATTTTATTGATAATTAATTTGAGATGAGTTGAATTTGATTCAATAATCAAATATAACCTTAGACTTAAGTGGTAAATAAAATAAAAAAACAAATATAATCATTTTTATAATTTTTAAATAATTATATTTTAAACTATGGATATTTTGAAAAAATAACTCATAAAAGTAATATCAATTTATATAAACATTCTCATTTTAAACCATAGTTATATAAATAATTGTAAAAAAATTATATATATATCATTATTTAAACAAAATTAACCCAATAAAAGATTGTACTAAAATTTCAAATTTTAATATTCATATTTTAGGGTTTTAGATTTTCTTTATTTTAAAAATTGAGAAAATATATTTCTAATTATGAATTATATAACTGTGACGTAATTTTTTTAAAAAAATATATAAAATACAGATTTATATAAAAAATTAATTTTTTAATAATAAATTTTATTTTTTTAAAAATAATTATACAATATTTACCAATTATAATTATACGTATACGTAGAATTACTCTCGTAATTTAGATCATGACAAAATCTGTAGAGTCATGACGTGAGGGCTTGACAGCGGAAGATATAAAACCTGGTTCAGGACCAGAAACTTTAAAAGTGGTATCCCTCTTTAAAAACTAAAATCAATACGCCGTCGTATTGCTTATAATCGCATACAATTGGTGCGAACTCTGTCGCATGCTCTGGTTCAAGACGCGAGCTGGAGCACCCAGGAGATCGGAAAATGGATGACCAACCCGGTTCCCTGAAATCTTCAATCCCAGGTTCTATCTGCCTCTCATCTAACAATCTTACTCGTTGTTTTGGTCGCCGATAAAAGCCGCGGGAAAAAAGTCCTATTCTCAAAAGGAACAAAAAACAAATCATCAATCGTGTAAAAGCGAGGCTGTCTTTCCAACATTTTTCTCGGCAACCAAACGAAAACGACGAGGAATGTTTTGACTTTTTTGGCTGACATGTAATTACGGCTTTTTTTTTACCTCATTTCAATACATTTTTGCTTGAATAATTATTTAGCAAATCAGGGTCTCGGAAAGTCAATATTGAGAAGGGAAGTTGGATGGTCTCGCCGTCTTATTTATTATATCACTTTGGTACAAGCGGACTATCAGTTGCTGTGGCCACCGGTGTTACCCATCCTCTAGGTTTCTTCTTCTTCTTCTTCTTCTTCTTCCCTTTCTATGCTTTCTTTATATGCGTGACTTGAAAAAAGTGTCGTGGACAAAGTCTGGGTACGATTATAAGGAATAAACAATCTCTCTTGTAGAACTGATTTTATGAGATGAGTTAGACTCATAAATTTTTTCATGGTATTAGAGTTTGTCACAGGACAAATTGGGGCCCACACTACTTATCCCGTGACAAGGATTGGGAAAAATACTGGTGTGCACGTGAGGGAGGATATTGAGGAATAATCTTACATTGTATGTGGACAAGGTCTTGAATATGTTTATAAGAAATAAACAATCCTCTCTTATAGAACCAGTTTTATGATACGTGTTAGGCCAATGAATTTCTTCAAAAAGTTCCACATGTGTGTGTACTTGATCATGTAAGTGTGATTTACTGGTGTTTATGTGAAGTAAATGGTTGATTAAAACTCAATGGAGTGTGGTTCGTAGACATCATGGTTAATAAGTTTGGATATAGAGAATGGTATTTAGAAATTGTTACATATTCTCTATCATTGATTGCTAATGTGATTGACGTCTAAGAAAGGATTTTTGTGGTGGTTTCATTGAAATTTAAAAGGGGTCTGGGATGCAATGCAATTGTATGTTGGATCTAATGGGTATATTGGAGCTTCTAAAATTTTTATCAACTATGAGAACTTGACCGTTAAGTACATTAACAAATGCATCGAACTGTTGCAATAAATTGTGCACCTGATGCAAAACACGACCATGGTCAATCGACCGATTCGGCCCTTTGATGACTGATAAATGGACAAAACTGTGTTTGTTGGTAGCCTTGGATTCGAGTTGTCTAAGAATGAAGGTTTTTTCCTTGAGGAATGTTCTTGGTTTTTTGTATCGATGCTGTCTTGGCCGAGGGTGAAGTTGCAAGTGGATCCATATTCTAGAGAAGATTGTGTATTTAAAATAAAGTTTGTCTTGCTGGCTCTATGCAAACGGTGAATGATCTATAGTAGCTAGACAGATGGTTTTCTTGCCACAATCCCCCCAAACTTTTGGGAATCTTGTAGAACATTATCTCCAAGCTACTTGAATTGAAGAAGGCCATCTATGTTGTTAGGTCACGTTTTAAAGGTTCATTCTTGCATTTTGAGCATATTTGGTGTTATTTGTCTACTGGCCTTGCAGCTTATAGCTTATGGATCAAGTAAAAATTTAAAGGTTGGTGACCTTTTAATCTTGCTAGCTGGGGATCTTCGTGTAAAAGAAAGGAAGTTGTTACAATAATGTCTTTGAATTTCTTAGGATGTTCATGTGAAATAATCTTTTTAGCAACCATTCTTGATTTTTGGGACATGAATGCTAGCAAGAACAGTATGAACTTGAGGTAAAGACAGAGTTACGGATCTTCAAACAAGTAGACCCGACATAATTGGTTGCAAGGGTGGCATTAGATCAAGAATTTCTATTGGATTTAGTGAGGACTTTTGATAATACCAAAGAAGATATAAGATAAAAGCACAAGAAAACAATAAATTATGAAGAAAAACCATTGCATTGCTGTTTTTTTTTCTTGGCATTTTATTGGTGTGTTTTCTAATGAACTCAGACTGAAATGCAGACGTACTCAAGGTTAGGCTGCAAATGCAACTTGTTGGCCGGAGAGGTCCTTTGACGGGAATGGTATTTGCCAAACCTTTGTGGTGTAGTTTTGCAATTTTGATCTAGTTTATCATATTAATTTGATCTGAGGTTTGTTATATATGGATTTGCACAGGGGAAGTTATTTTTTCAAGTATTGAAGAATGAAGGAACAAGGTCTATGTATCTAGGACTGGCACCGGCATTGACAAGGTCAGTTCTTTATGGTGGTCTTCGTTTAGGCTTGTATGAACCCTCAAAGAATGTTTGCAATTGGGCTTTTGGTTCCACCAATATCTTGTTCAAGATTGCATCTGGAGCATTTTCTGGTGGCATTGCAACTGCATTGACCAATCCAGTTGAGGTTCTAAAGGTAATGCTATCCTGTCAGTTGAATTTTGACTTCTCTTCTGAGATTTGATCTTAAAATGCAGTTTCCTGTCAACAGGTACGGCTACAAATGAATCCAAACTTGAGAAGAGGACCGATTGGAGAATTGCAAAGAATTATTTCTGAAGAGGGAATTCGAGCTCTATGGAAGGGAGTTGGTCCTGCTATGTCCAGGGCCGCTGCTTTGACTGCATCACAGCTGGCAATATATGATGAATCCAAGCGGGTCAAGTTCTTAGCATGATCTTTTTCAGTTTCAATATCCTCGAAGTAATTTCCACTGTTTCTGAATAGTAATTATATTTGATGGTAATAAAATAATGTTTTTCTTTTAATTTATTTGCTTTTTTCTGTTTAGTGAAGGCTCTTATATGTGCAGATTTTGATCAGTCGAACACCTCTTGAAGAAGGATTTCCCCTTCATCTCATGTATACACTCTTAGCTTTCATTTTTTCCCAATTATGCAATTTGAGTTAGAATGTGTTCAAAATGTTTTAAAACTGTGACTCCGCATATAAATTGCAAAATCTGGCAGTTCAGGATGAGGAAGATTGTTTACATCGATATGAAAATAATTTTGCAAAAAGTGTGTGTGTGTGTGTATAAACTAGAATATTAAACAGTGGTAAGTCTGTAGTCTATTTTGAAATAAATGATTGAGGAAATTTCATTATTTTTGAGACATAAACAAAAATGGTATATCAGAAATATGAACTATCTATACTATAATGCATTACATCTAATCAGATTTGCTCAGAAAGTGGTGAAAACTGATGAAGTCAAAAACCTAGCCCGGTGATGTTAAACACTACTTGAGGCATGTATAAACTATAAGCTCATCCTAATGTTAAGTTGTTACATAGCAAGTATGGCAAATTCTTTGTTTCAAACATTTAGCTTATATAGCTAACTGTATATTTCACCTTTTGAAGTGCAAGTATGGTTGCAGGCACTGTGAGTACTTTGATAACTGCACCCATGGACATGATTAAAACTCGTCTCATGCTGCAACGAGAATCGAAAGAAGTTGGGAGCTACAAAACTGGATTTCATTGTGCATATCAGGTTTTGGCTTTCGTTTTCATTTTATATTGAATGTTTTATTTCATTTCTTCCTTACGTGTGTATGTTGATTCATATTGTTATTTTTGGAATTTGTAACTTTGATTACTAATATCACCAAGCCTTTTTTCTACCCATCTCAGTCAGGTTTCTTTTTAAAGGGGTAGATCTGGTCTAAAACACTCTAACTTTAGTAACCTTCACAAACATTTTCAAAATATAAGCCTAGATGTGGCTTGAGCTTTATATA
Source organism: Juglans microcarpa x Juglans regia (assembly GCF_004785595.1). Classification (NCBI taxonomy): domain Eukaryota; kingdom Viridiplantae; phylum Streptophyta; class Magnoliopsida; order Fagales; family Juglandaceae; genus Juglans; species Juglans microcarpa x Juglans regia. The sequence continues at coordinate 21,993,040 of NC_054600.1, read as the reverse complement.
TGGGCTGGAGGTTTCCCTTGGACCGTTACCAATGATATCATAGTCAATTTCCAGCTAGAAGTCTCAGACTTGATTTGTGCCACCTACAATGAAATTAGCCTGACAAGAACATCGGAGAATTAAGAGGAAGATAGTAACAGTCAAGAATTAGAATGAGGGGGTAGAAAATGGTATCCCACTTTGCTGAAAAAAAAAGTAATTTCTAGATTATAATGATTTCAAATGGCTCCAATTGTAAATTTGATTAGTCATTTTGGTGTATAATTCAATAACTTTGATTAGTCCTTTTAGAGTATAAGCCCAAATGGAACATGGGTTTTTAGTAGGCATTTCATGAACATTTTACTGAAAGAGAATATTGGGCATGAGGTGATTACTAGAAGTTAGCTTTGTAAATGGTGGTAGCCTGAATATGAATTGTTGAAATGGGATAGGAAAACTTCTTGGTAGTTTTTTGGTCGATTTCAGCTGAAGTAATTGCTTTTTCTTAATGTACTATTATGGTACTGGAAGGTATTTTACAAATTCTATGACTTACTTTGATATTTAGGGTTCCATTGGGTTTATTTCCCGATGCTGGTGCTTGGGGTAGAAAACACATTGCCTGAGTACACATGATGTGTCGTGAGGAACACATACCAAGAAAAAAGAGCTAAGAAATTATGAGAACTAAAAACAGAAACCAAAATGAGCAACCATCCAATTGTAACAGGTTTTAAAAAAGATATCTTTCACAGTCCACCATCCTATGGTCATTTGTTTTTCTCCATATACACCACAACAAACAGCACTGAATCATCTTCCATAATGCTGCTCTCTATGGAGAACTAAGGCTTGTTTGGATGATGAAAACTTTGACAATATTTGAGCATTGTTTTAGAAAAGTTTTGAGATGTGTTTTTTTATTGGTATTCTAAAAGTAGATGGGAAAATTTGGACAACTTTTTTTAAATATGTTTTTTATTGGTTTTTTTAAAATGGATAGGTAGATTTGAAAAGTTGTTTTAATATAATTTTTTAGGGTTGTTTTTTGGGTTTTGGTGAAAGTTCTCTTAGTTTGTCTTTTTTATTTTTCACAGAGATCTAGATAAAAGGGTTTTTTTTTTTTTTTTTTTTTTGGGAAATATGAATTTTTTTAAGCTTTAAAGATGTTTGGGTTGAATTTGAAGAGTTTTTGTGAAAAAAGTTTAAAAACTCTAGTATCCAATACATATTGCTAAAAAGTGTTTTTAGCAGTCTTTAGCAGTTCTACCTGCAAATTCTGCATTGCTTCTTCTTTTTTTTTTTTTTTTTTTTTTTTGGGTGCTTTGATTTAATATATTTTCCATGGTATTGGCTCTTTGTAGCCAATATTGGGGACACCAATATTGGCTAGAGTGATAGTGGTGGGAATTATTCCTTCTATTTTTTTCCCTCATCTGGAAAAAGTATAGTTTGTTCTTTTTTGTCTAATGCATTTGTGATGTATGATTTCAGGTTTTGCGTACTGAAGGTCCTAGGGGTCTTTACAAGGGGTGAGTCTTAATTCAAAAATGGTCTCATGTAGTTTATGCGTACATGTTTACTTCTTTGTTACATTCAAAGATTCATGACATTTATGAGTAATTGCAAAGTTTTTTCATGAAGTTTTCAGATATATCTTCACTACTAGGTTTTAGGCCTAGTTTGAGTACTAAGAATACATCACTACTATTTATTATTTTATTATTACTTTTCATATACTTTTCACTACTTTTCACTACTATTCACTACTCTATCATTATTCTTTCATTACCTCTTCACTACTATTCACAGAATACCTCAAAATACCTCACTACCCAAATGCAACCTATATAATGTTACAACTACATCAGATGCCTCAATTATTTGTCTCAGAAACATTGCAATCGCCAAATTATCAGGTTGAGAATTTTCAAGTATTTTTTAGTTATGTACATAAAGGGCTAACCTCTATATTTTATCAGGGGGCTTGCCATATTTGCAAGATTAGGCCCACAGACTACAATTACCTTTATACTCTGTGAGAAGCTACGCACGCTTGCTGGATTGAACGCAATCTAGTCTTGGAGTTGTCTGTTTGCAACTACCATCATTTTCTGACTATCTCTACTTTATCTCTTTCAAGTTTTCATATTCAGTTGTGGGGTGACAGGAACCTCATTCCATCATGAAGATGATCAATTGAGGTCATTTCTTCATATTTTACTGTAATAATATTCTTTGCCTGCCGTTCCCACTTTTTTCCCGGGGTCGGCTAAATCCAGTTGAACAGAATGCATGTTCTTCTTGTATGACTGCCATGATTGTATTAATAAAACCATTTGTAGCTTCTCTTTGAATATTCAGTAAAGATGGCTGAGCTTCTCTATATTTCCATGGTGCTATTTCTATTATTTTTCCATAAATTAAGGTAAGATGTCCATCAAGATCTTTATTGTGTTGACTTGGATCAGTTGACAGCCTATTGAGGAACAGCTTGCAAGCCAAACTCCCTTGATTAAAGATTTAGGTACAACTAACTCAGCATTTGACTTGGAAGGAGTTTTTTTTTGTGTTTTTTTCACAATAGGGTCCATCATTCCAGCCAATTCTAAAATAGTCATGACTGTCCTGCTTTTTCTTTAAAATATACTCTAATCTTTTCCAAATTTCCAATTGGTTTAAAATATACTCTAATCTTCATTTTCTTCTCATATTTGTTAATTGTTTATATCTTCCACGTTGGTTCGAACAACAACCACCCCTATTTTGGTCTCGATCTCACTCCAATAATTTCCAACCAATGCCTTGTAGCCAGCTGGGCATGACTAAGTCCAAGTCTGACAGTAGTTTTGAAAGAATAATTCTACTTATCATCTTTGCACACTATATATTATATTATTTTTTTCATTTTTCTATAATAAATATGTGGTATATGAATGATTAGTTGAATAATTTAATTATTTTAACAAGAATAAAATAAAATAATAATAAATGATAACAATAAATAATTTTAAAATATAAAAAATGTGCAGTGTAGAATGTTTGAAAACACGAGTCACCGGCAGCCTACTTTCTAAAACTTGACCTAAAAGAGATATTCCAACATGGCATGCAAAAGTTTGAGGGTCGCACTAAGTTGTTCTCTGGTTATTGGTATAGTTGCCAAGTGCCAATCCACACAATTCACGCACAAAATATCCGAAGTGGATATTGTGTACGTGGCATTTTTTGATTTGACGGGAAAAACCCATCTTGGAACTAGGTAGAAATGTATGGTGTAACTTGAAATAACATAATAAATGCAAGTCTCTATCATTCGCGTTTAAAGTGAAAGGATTTATCGAAACAATTTTCCTGGGAAACAAACAGGGTTTCAGTGACAAACTTCCTTGCCTGCCAAAGAATGTGTTTTCCATACGAAATTATGATTTTTATATGTATACCTATAAATTCTAGTACTGTCACCTCGATTCACAAATATCGTCAATTCATGGGGGGGCTGATTTGAGTCATACATATGTTAACACCATCTAAATAGATAATATTCTCTGTATAAACTTTTAAGTTTTTGTAAAGAAAAAATATTCTTATCAGTCGCTATCTACCACATCATATTTTATAAAAGAAAATATCTTCATATCCTATAAAAAACATTCATACGCCCTGTGAAAAAGTTATAGGTAGAGTGCGAGAGTAAATAGTAACTGATGTGTAGTAAATTTCTTTTGCAAATCACATTGCCTTTAAAATAATATATATTTTTTTTTTTCTCAAGAGGTTTGAGTTCAAAGATGGGAACTGGGAAGTTGTAATTACGGCGTCTCTTTGTTGTTTAAAAGAGGTTTTATTAAAATGAAACCATATCCTAGAAAGAAAATAACAATAAATTCATCAAATAAATTGAATATAATTCGACATGGTAAGTTTAATGTACTGCATCTAATTGATTTTGTAATTCTCTTTAGGATTATATTTAAAAAAAAATTCTAAGCTTTGCATGATTATTGTTTAATTCTATGGTTTTCAATTTTATCATTTCTCTCGTTTGGTTGTAAATTTTTTCAACAAGAACCAGTCGCATTTCATTATTAATCTACTGGAAAATTGAAATTGAGTTACTTGAAAGAGTTGAAAAATCATATCAAGCCTAAAATCATTTCTAAGTAAATAAATAAATAACAAGGAAATAGATTTTGAGTTTTGCTACATACAATATATATTTTTGTGCATTCTACTGATGTGATTGACCAAACTAATTATTTTATATTAAAAAAAGCGATGCAACTAATTATATTAGTGGAATACATAACAAATACGTAAAATTGACTGCACATAACATTTTCTTTTATAGATTTTAGAGTTTACAAACTCTGCACACTCCTTTTAGAAAAATAATAAACTTGAGATCTACATAAAAATTTTATTTTTTAATAACAAGTCTCACTATTTTAAATAAAGTATGCGACACTTGCACGTCTAGACTTGCACGTCTAGATTATAACATTACTCTTAGAAATAAATTGAAACCTAGAAAATAAGATTAAAAAGAAGAGGGAGAAACATATAAAATCCAAAAAACGTTTTAAAAGAAACCCAAAATTAGTGATGAAATTAAAAACTAAAACAACAAAATTTTAAAGAAAATGAAAAAATAACATACAATGAAAAACTAACATACTAATTGAAAAAGCAAATAACGACAGACAAAATTTATAAAAAAAACAAAAAAAAATTTAAATTTAAAAGAATTATTATATTCTTGAGTCGATGTGTAAAACATATTATCTATATAATTTAAATAGTTAAATTTGATTTGTAAGATTTAAATTTTAAATTTTATCTTTTAAATTAAATTATATCATATAAATATTTTATTATGTGTATTTTATATAACGATTTGATAATATAATTTTTTTAATTTTTAAAAAACTGAAAAAATAAAAAAAAGTGTGCAACCCCGCAAGGCGCATGTAAGGGGGGAACCTACTAGCCATTTTCTCGAACCCCTTTTCCCCCAGCTCCCTCCGCTGCAAATCAATCTCTACTTTTTAGTATTTCCCACTTCTTTTGGCTTCGGTATAAAAAAGTTAATTATTCTATTTTTAAATTGGTGTACAAAATACGCTATTGTAAAATTATTAATATTTTCAAAAATTTACACTAATAAGAAGTAGTAGATTTAATTATTTATATTATATTTTTAATACTCATTTTCATGTATGGGCTAAACTTTCCTTTAATAGATGGTATGATACGTAAAATATTTAAATAAATAGGATAGAATATAGAATTAGAATTCGAACTCTAGATCTCTATTTTTATAACATATGAAATTACTAATTATCCCAAAACCTTATACTGACGGAAAGATATAGATTTAATTATTTGTATTATATTTTTAACAACTATCAAGATCACTTAAATAATAAAATTTGATTTATGAGATTTGAATTTTAAAATTTATTTTTTAAATAAATAATGTCAGATAAACATTTTATTAAGTTTGATTTATATAATTTAAAAAAAAAATGATTCCGTCCCACGTAAATTCATTTTTATAAACATTTATGTAAAATTAGTATTATCTCTTCTTTAATTTGGCCTCTGATCTCTTTGCTATATAGTAATATATTTTAAAATTATTAAGCAAAATTTGGTTTTAGGAAAAATAGCTTCGTTTGCTTCGTAAATTTATCTTAACTTATTTTAATTTATTATTATAATTTTTTAAAATTTTAATATAAAATATAATAAATAATTTAATTTTTTTAAATTTTAAAATAATATTAATATTAAAAAATAATATTTTAATAATATTTTTTTATCTAAATTCAATTCAATTCAATTCAACTCAACTCAAATCATTTCAATTCAACGTCTAAATACAGCTTAATCCATTTACGAAAGAGAACTGACGTCGGCAAGTGGTTTTGTTTTGTCGTTTTGGCGTGTGGAGACGAAGCAGGCGAAACAGAGAAGAGAGAAGGAGCAGCTTGGCGGGAGGGGACAGTCTGGCGTACTTATCTTTATGCCTCGGTTTCCACGATTATCTACTATTCTACCCCTCCGTTCTCTCTATTTACGCTTCTACCCTTCCGTTCTTCCTTTACCGTATCATCCATCTAACCATCTCCGTATTCCATGAAAATGACACGGACCAGACAGAGTTGGTCAACTACGGAAGACAATAAATATATATATATTTTTTTCTATCTTATTTCGATTTTAAGCTATCATCTTTGAATACGATTGATTTTTTTTAAAAAAATAATAATTAATATGAAAAAAAGGAAACCGTATTTACACGTAATTAATTGTGTTTAAAAAAAATCAACTGATCAGAGGGCATGTGCTAAATTTTCAAACATTAAATCGAGATCTTTAGGTAATAATGGAGATTGTGTTGGGCATTTTTCCACCTATAGTGGTTATTGAAGCCATTATTCAACAATGTATATGGTTTATTGTTATCATCTATACCATATTTTACAATCTAAGTAGATAAATAATATTTTTGTTTGGATTTTAGGATATATAAACACAACGATACCTATTTCACGATGTTTGTTGAGTAACTATTGCGATTTATGAGTGCAACGTAGGCTTAGAGTGACAAAAATATAGAAATATAAAGCGTATTTTATATCATTTATTGAGTATTTAATGTTATTTAATAAATTTATTCGTGCAGTTTTAAATATTGTAAGACTCATTTTATATATTTATCTCTCTTCTATTTTATGTTTTAAAATTTGGAATAAATTTTTTGAGATTATGAATCTCATTACTCTTATCTTTTTATAAAGAAAAATTTTATTTGCAGTCTTGAGTGGAGAACTGTATGTACAGTCCTATTGATGAATGACTGTAAAAAGAAAAAATATCATTTTAAAAAGAAAAATTATATTTGCAATCTCCAAGTGAGGATTGTGTATACAGACCTATTGATATATTTCATTAAATAGAAATTATTGTAATTTGAGAGTGATATTATTGTAATTTTAAAAAACTTTTAAAGATAAAATCATTCAAGCTTACATGAGCAGTCCCCATTTGGGGAAAATGGGAATTGTACGCAGCATTACTCTTTTAAAAAGGATATCATTGTAATTTTAAAATTTTTTTAAACATAACTGTATGAGTTTGTATTAGTAGCCTCCAATTTGGAGATTGTATGTAGACTAACTTATTTATAAAAGGAAAAAAATACTTTGCCTCTTAATTTGACCGCTCAAGTTGACCGCTTGATAATTTTTTATTTATTTAGTGATTAAAGAAGTTATTTTAAGTGTATTGGTATATTTTTTTTATTTTTTAAAAATATTAAAAAATGTGAATAGAAAAATTAAAAAAAAAAAGTTAGAAAAGCACTATCGGTCAAAATGAGCAAGCTACTCTAAACGATATAGTAGCCCGACTCTTTATAAAATTTACATCGTACAATTTTAATATGCATGTGTTTTAGACTACAAATTTGAGTATAAATTACAAAGAATATGCATCCATATATATGCAAAAAACCTTTCCATATAAAGTGAACCAAAGAGGAAATGAGTTATAAAAGCCAAAAGATGAATGGGATGTCTTCCTTTTTTGAAGCAGTGCATGCTGTGACTGAGCCATGACCAAATAAAGCAAAGCTTAAAGATATGACAACCCTTTTGAGTTAAATTTCAAGATGGAGAAAGGGAAAGCAAAGTTAAGCACAGTTATGATTGGATTTTGTTGCTTTCATTGAAATTTATTACCATAATTAGCATCCTAAATCACAAGTCATGTGATTCCAGAGTCTCTGAATATCTTCATCACTGCTGGATAGCAACTTGTCCCAATATAAATTGGGATTTTTTTTTCTTTTAGTTTTAAAAAATAAATAAAAATTTGACTCTCGAGCTTGTGTGTAAAACACATTTAATAAAATGTTTACATATAGTATAATTTGATTTTAAATATAAATTTTGAAATTTGAATATTATTAATCAAATCGTATAATTTTAAGTTGCTTAATTTATAATCTAATTACTCATAGTCGAATATAAATTATAATTTATAGATTCTAAAATTCGAAAAAAAATATATATCAATCATCGACTATTAAGTAGACAATTATTAAACCTATGATTTGACAATACAACTAGGACACACCTTAAATGCGATTACATGAACATGCTGTCTTATGTATCACAAATCAGCAGGTAGGGGTATTACTGTCAGTTCATTGCACACTTCTTAAATACCGAAACGAAACATGCCAAGGATTCGATGTTTTCGTTTAGGTGGAATAGTAGATTGAGATGAGATAATAATTTAATTAATTTTTAAAAAATATAATATATAGTGTATATAAATTATTAATAGAAAATTTTAATTTTTATATAAAAAATATTAAATGTATTTAAAAAAAATTTATTTCTTCATACGTTAAAAATTATAAAATTTGAATTAAAAAAATTAATAAAATAAATCTTGTAAATAAAATTATAAGTATATGTAGTATTATTTATTTTATATTATATTTATTTTTTTAAAATTTAAATTAAGAAAATTAAATTAAAATTTAAAAAAAATAAATTATTTATTATATTTTATATAAAAATTTAAAAAAATTATAATGATAATATTAAAGAGATAAAATATCGAAAGACTGCTTGTCGCGTACTTCACTTGCACTCGGAAGCCAGAACTCGAACAGCTGTAATGGCACTTTCGTAGATACAAGCGAAATCCAAGCCCGAAAAATGACGTCTGCCATCCAGAAAACCCCCATTTTTCTCTGCGAAGAATAAAGAAAAATAAAAAGAAAAACCGAAACGGAAACGGAAACACGAAAACCACCGAACAGAGGTAGGGAAGCAAGAACTCAGAGAGGAAGAGAGACAGTGTAAGCATTAATGGCGGAGGGGAAGAGAGAGAGAAGCGCAAGCAGCGAGGAGAGCGTGAAGCTGTTCGTAGGTCAGGTGCCGAAGCACATGACCGAGGCTCAGCTCATCGCAATGTTCAAGGAGTTCGCTCTCGTCGACGAGGTCAACATCATCAAGGACAAGGCCACGCGCGCCTCACGTGGTTCGTTTTCTCCTTCCTCTCACTCACATTCTGGATTCTCCTTCCTCCCTCTCTGTCTCTAGTATCCTCTTTGGTTCCGAATGTGTGATTTGCCTAATTTGTTCGTTTTCCGTTGAGATTCGTTGTGCTCGAGTACCGTTAAGACTCCGTTTAAGAACCCTAATTTTCTTTTATTTTTCTCTTTCTTCCAGGGTGTTGCTTCTTAATATGTCCGTCGAGGCAAGAGGCGGATAAGGCCGTCAATGCGTGTCATAACAAGAAAACTCTCCCTGGGGTTAGTGCAATTCTGATCTCCGTGCGTGTGCTTCTTTTGTCTTAATTCTGAACATCACAAGTATATTTGTATTGGAAACTGGAAAGTTAGCTCTTTTGGGAAGTCACTGATCTTGACCTGACGACCTTCAAGTGGCAAAAGACTTCACCCACGGAGTTATTGAAACAATGCTGTATATTTTGGTTAATGTTTGGATAAAAAAGTTAGCAGTAATTAAATAATGACCATTTATAGCAATTGATAGCCAGGTTTCGACATTCAATTCAGAAACAACGGCTTAAGTTGTCTCCTTGGGTAGATTTACTGTATCATAAATGGCTACAGTGTGGGTGTGGAACATGTACACGCAAATGCATTGTTGCTTGTATAAGGTCCGGTAGCATATGGACTTTGATTGCTGTGACTCGATTTCATCCAGTAAATACTTGGATAGACTCTTGTTTGATTAAAAATAAGTCAATTCGCCTGTGCACCCCTAGGATTAGTCGGGATGCTATTCCCGGACACCCGGTGCCTATAAAAAAAACTAAAAATAAGTCAATTAAATCCAACTTGTGGCAGAGTAGCAAGACAAATGACATGAAATGAGAAATTGGCCAAGTTTTGTGTCTTGAGATTAGTTTATGTTGATTAGTGGGAGATAATTGACGTTGAAAAACCATTGTCTACTTGCATTATCCCAAGAAATGAACAACCATTTTCCTTTTTTGGTTGTGAAATAATGAACAGAAAATTAGATAAGGTTAAAGGCATGTAAGGTGAATGCCAATCAGCCTGAGAATGATTACAGTGCTGTGGTAGAGTTTATTTATGCTCGCATCATGCGTAATTTATCTTTTGGTACGATATGTGCACCAAGAACATGGCTAGCAGATTGATATATGGACCAGTGTTGTTAAAAATGTGTGCTTATGCAACTTTGGCAATTTTCTGACCTAGGTATTAAAGTGACTGGCGGAGCCCTATGTAGGCCTTGCTGGACCTTCAAGTGATTGCCCAGGCAAGCTTCTCATTTGGGCTCTTGCCTTTGCCTGTATAGCAATTGTGATATGATCTGTAGTGATTCAACCATGCAAATCAAGTTAGTCAAAAGTATTAAAAAGGACAGATAGTAAGTTTGTACTCGAGTACTTGGCACCCTAATTCTTTTGCCCAGAGTCTAATGTACTTATTATACAATCTCTTTCGTATTACTGTATGATATGCTCTTGTTTTTCTCACTCTGATTGTAAAGGGTCCTTATCTCTTTCTAATTCAGGCATCTAGCCCGTTGCAAGTGAAGTATGCAGATGGCGAGTTGGAAAGACTAGGTGTAATATTCACCATTTTAATTATGCATTTTGTTCTTAAGATGGTTACTATGAATTGTTGCTACTTTGGTTCTCCTTCCTTGCCTGATGCTTTTCTTTTCTCCTTCATGAAGTCTCTGTACATCATATGTTATTTACGTAAAAAACTTTTCACTGACCCTGCTATCCAGAGCACAAGCTCTTTGTTGGCATGCTTCCAAAGAATGTTTCGGAAGCTGAAGTTTCTGATCTCTTTTCTGAATATGGAACTATAAAAGACTTGCAGATATTAAGAGGTTCTCAGCAAACTAGTAAAGGTACTAGTTTCATAATCTTGGATTTTCTTCTTGATTGGTTGCTTGTAAGCCGCATAAATCTTAACTCCTACAGTTCCCAGCCTATTCATTGGTTGTTCTGCATGTCTTTTCACAATGTAGGTTGTGCATTTTTAAAGTATGAGACGAAAGAGCAAGCAATCGCAGCTCTGGAGGCTATCAATGGAAAGCATAAAATGGAGGTTCGTGATATTATAAAAATTCTGGTGGCCATTCATTTAGAACCATCTTGTCTATTGTTAATAGTTTTTCCCAGGTAGTTGGGCTATTTTGTGGTTGCTGCAAATCTGATCGTCAACTTCTCCTATATTAGGGATCAAGTGTGCCTTTGGTTGTCAAATGGGCAGATACTGAAAAAGAAAGGCAAGCTCGGAGGGCTCAGAAAGCTCAATCTCAAGCTTCTAATGTGCCAAATACTGATTCACAACATCCTTCATTGTTTGGAACTTTGCCAATGGGTTATGTTCCTTCATATAATGGATATGGCTATCAGGTGAGTCTCACTGTCATGTATGTGCTAATAAGGTAATATGCTGGAACTTGCGGGCATGTATAAAAACCTGTTATCACTTTCTAACCATGCTCCATTATCGCACTATCTTGCCATTCAAGAAATTTTTTCATTCTTGTATGGTTGTCATTCACACTGTTTTGACTTTTGATCTACTATCTTTATGTGTTCAGAATGTAACGACCATCTCTTCTTTCTATAGGCTCCTGGAACTTATGGACTTATGCAATACCGCCTGCCACCAATGCATAATCATTCTGGATTTCATAATATCATTCCCACAATAAACCAAGGAAATGCCTTGCGAGGAGTTACGCCTGAACTTGGCACCAATATGGCCCCTAGAAATTATGCTATGCCTCCTGCAAGTTATGTGGGGTCTGCTTATCATGGGATACCAGGTCTTCAGCATCACGTGGCATATCCTGGTGGAATGATGAGTCATCGGCCTCCAAGTGCTTCACTTGGGTCAGTGCCACCTGCTGTTATGAACAGTAATCCCACGGCATCTTCGAACACTGGTAAAAGTTCTGGGGGTCAGGTTGAAGGTTGTTATCTGTATATTGTTCTTGTTTTTTTTCCTGCTTTTTCATTTGATGCTTTTCTTTTGGGGGAGTCTGGGTGGTGTTATTAAGTATTTTGTCTCCTCTTACTTAGGTCCACCTGGCGCCAATCTATTTATTTATCACGTACCTCAAGATTTTGGAGATCAAGAGCTTGCCAATGCTTTTCAGGCATATGGTAGGGTCTTGAGTGCTAAGGTTTTTATCGACAAAGCAACTGGTGTTAGCAAATGTTTTGGTGATCACATTACCTAGTTAACTTTCAATCTGACATAAGTTCTTCTGAGATTTGTCTCTAATCATTCACTATTTACTTACCCCCAATAAATTTTCATTCACCATTTTCAGGGTTTGTCAGCTATGACTCACCCGAGGCTGCTCAATCTGCCATTACCGTGATGAATGGATTCCAATTAGGTGGTAAAAAATTAAAGGTTCAGCTTAAGAGAGATAATAAAGAGATTAAATCATATTGAACTGAAGGTGAGTAATGGAAGAAAGCAGAATTCTTGTTTGTATGTGGACGCATTCAACCAGGTCATATTGTTACCACGACAGCATCGTCATATGGAGCGGACAAGATAATCTGTGGTTATATGCGGGTGCTCCATCCTACTTGTAATTGCCTCATGGGACTGAAACCCCAGAAACTTGTAATTCATGGCCCATTCTGTGCCAGTACAATATGTAATTTATGTATCATGGAAGTTCATTTAGACATTTATTATTAATTTATTGATTTTTCCCAGAGAACATCTGTTAGCTGTATAATTTCGTGGAAACATCCATGACAAAATGATTTTTTGCTTCATTTTTTTTTTTTTTTTGCCTTTTACACAGCTACATCAACTATGCTTCATTATATCATCGTTTTCTCATCAGTGTAATATTGACAGGTAAGATTTTTATTACTCTTCCGAAAAAAGTATTTACAGTTGTAAACTATCCTGTTTGAAGTTAAATACCAAGTTTCTAGTTCCTCTTTATTGAAGGCCCACAGAGCATTTTCCTCTATGTAAGTCATTGTAGTTACTGTGTGTGTAGTGTGACATGCCTGTGAAATTGTAGATATTTAGCATTCGGCCTTAGATTTTTATAGAGATGGGTGTTTCAAAAGGCAAGTTAATTAAACCATTTGTCCATGTTTCATCTGGTGGAGGCGTATGCTCATGTAGCCACTTCCATCTGGGTTCATGTCATCCTTTTGTAACCCAAAGCCAGTTGGCTTGCAATTGAATTTAGGGTTTTATCACATATATGTTTGATTATCTTCATCAACTTACTTATAGTAAATATGGTTGCCTTAAGAATATTGATTATTCCCCATCACATGCTAGTAGCTAATCTTCTCTTTCAGTCATTCATTTCAAAACGTAATATATGTTTTGTAAGTGGCTCATTTGGTGTTCAGGTATTTTTCTATTTTTGAAGTCAGTGTGTTTTTTGTTTGTAATTTGCTTTTGTTAATGAGTTTTTATGAGCATGAACATTGCTGTTGTAGGATATTGGGGACTCTGCATCTCAGGTCTCTGTTGGTGCTTTCTTGCTTTAACCAATCTGATATACCAAGCAAGACTGAGGATTTTTATATTGACTGGGAAAAGATTGAAAAGAAGCACTTTCACATTCAATCGGGTAAAAAAATTGGTGAAGGTATTGTGCCTTTGGACTTACGAAACCTCATAATTTCCTTGTTTAATGCTTTTAATTTTAGCCAATCGTGTAACTGAACTCATCTTGAACCATGAGATTCTATTTTATCTATGCTGGTTTAGATAATGATCTTTTGATATGTTTTTTTTCCATTATGATGAATATCCATTCTTTTTTTCTTTGCATCAATATCATGAATTATTGTCTAGCCCACACTCTTTCAGATTATTACCAAGTGATGTTCCTTTCTTGAAACTTCTATCTTTCAATGTCAGAAATAGGAATGGTGGTATGCAGGCTTGGTCTTTGTATTAACTGTTTAAGTTGCTCATTTAGATTTAGGCCGCAGCCAATATTGGGAAAAAAATTCTTTGCACCCCCCAACCACCCAACATTTTATATTTTGCACTCCAAACTACCAAACCTGACACTGCAACTTTTTGGAAGTTAAGAGGCTGCAATGTGTTGGTTTTCGTAATTTCAGGAGCAAAGTGTACAAGTTTATTTTTTTATTAAGTAATGCAAAGTGTACAAGTATGAATAAAGAATAAAACAGAGAGTGCAGTAGCAAATGGCATCCCCCGAAAAAAAAAAAAAAAAAAAAAAAAAAAAAAAAAAAAAAAAAAAAAAAAAAACCCAATGGCACTCTTGCTGACTAGAGGACTCATCATTAGCACCAAAAAGTCCTACACATAACAAAAGGGCCAACAGCAACTACAAAACCAAAAGCTTAGGCCGTACTCTGCAATACAAGCAAAAACTATAAGCTCAAATATACAGAGGCTAAGAGTTGGAAGAATTAAACACACTGACCTTCAGATATGATACCAAACATGTGAAGAAGATCTTTCTTATGTTGTTCTTCACGAATAGCTAGCTGGCTAGAGGCATGCCTAGAAATTGCTTTGCTGAACTACAACCCAAAATGATTATGATGATTTCAGTCAATCAGTGAGTTTAAAATTAAGGAAGAGGAACTACTTACAAATATAAGGAAGCAGAAGTAATAGTTTAGTTTGAACAGTTTCATCTGGTTTGTCTTTGAGAATTCAGACCAATATCAATGTGCTTGAATTTGGAACTGTTGTTGTTGATATGTAGCTTCTTTTATATTCTGAGATTTAAGATTCACATCATTTACTAAAAAAAAAAAAGATTTTTCGTCAGGAAATCTTGGCCAAAGAAGCACAAAAGAACTTGATTGGTGCTGAATTGGTTGATTTAGTCATTAAGTGATTCGTCTCTTGTAGTTTCACCTTCTTAGTAAGGACTTCTGTGAGGCAAAGTTAACTAGAAATATGTGCCTTTGGACCATTGCTGCATCATTTTTTTGGCTGGTTGGCATCATATGTTACTTACACGTGATGGCTGTTAATACCAAATTTGAGTAAAAGAACTATTTGGAGAACTTTGTTGTATAGCTGGAAAAATATTTGAAACACGGCATCTGGGTCTTATTAGATTGAGTTGTGAATTCTAATTCTCAGGGTTCCGGGTGATAAAATGCAAAAAAAGAAAAAAAAAGATTAAGATCTAACTGTACAATGCCTGTGGTGAATGTATATAGAAGTCTGGACAGAGTGGGCATTGTCTGCTTATTTATAGTATTTTCTATGACAGAACTTCAGAGACTGCAAATGCTACAAGTTTTTTACCTAGTTGAACTTTGGACCCATGTACGGGTTAGGTAAATCATCGGTTTTTCACCGATAAGATGTGGCTTCTAGAAATTGTTTGTATCCAAGGATTCGAACCTTAGACCTAGTGGCACACCGAGAGCATAACCCCAAGATCAAGGCTCTTAGCACTCGAGCAATTTGTCTTTTGGGTTATCTGCCGTAGTTTTAAGCTTGTCATTATGATATAAACATGTACCGGGTTTAAATCCGGTACCCGGGCTGGATAAAATTGGTTTTAATCATGCGGGTACCAGCTCGGATATGTCCCGAGTTGGAATCTTTACTCGAAATTTTTGGGTTCCGGACCGGGCTGAAAAAAAATCTGACTCAGATGAACAGTCGTATTTACTTGGCGTGCATGGAAGCTGCTGAATGCCACCACAGCATAGATAAAAGTGTGTTGACGTGGGGGTGAGTCTACAACTCTCATGCGAGGTGCGTATTCTCCCTATCAGAAACAGTCCAATTTTAATGCTAGTATGATATTTGGATGTCAAATTCATCAATTGTGGGGGGATTAGTCTCATGCGAGTTGCCTAGTCTTTATCACCAAGCCGTCTTAGATTCGTGCTGGATTAGGATATGATGTCAAATCAATTAAGTGCTACATGGACACCCTTTTGAAAAAGGATTTGATTGGTGTGTTGAATTAAATGACTGGAATGAAGAAGAAGTTCGTTTTCTTCATCTTTGAGCCAAAGGTTTACCAACAAGAAATGGGAAAAAAAACGATGGTTCTCGTATGGATGTACATAAGAAAACAGAGACATGGGCCCCCTCCCTCGTTTACTTGTCTGTGGAAACCATTATTAATGAACACCAATGTTATAGTGTCTAATGGAACATCATCAGAGACGTCCGGCATAGCACATGTGGTCGGTCCAACCGAGTGACCTCCTGTAATCAGATGGTTACGTGATACGGGTCCTAATGATGTTACGTGTACATTTAATACACGTAAAAGGTAGAAGTGGATAGACATAGGAGAATTGAATTTTATCACAAAAGTCAAGCTGCTGTTAAAAGTAGTGGTGGGTATATTTTGGAGAATTGAATTTTACTTCAGCCTAACCCCCACAACATAATTTTTTGGTTGAAGATTTCTTTTGGGTTTTTATTCTTTTTGATGTTAGGAAGCAGTGGACCATGGATCTTTGTACTTAACCCACGTTTCAATCGTTTAAATAAAATATTCAATAACAAGAATAATGGACGCCGTTTCCCTGTTCAAACGTTCCGCATGCAGCCTTTAATTATTTCAGTTTGGTAAATGGTAGTCTACCCCCCGCAACGTTTTATCTACTTCATTTTAAGGGCCTGAAAATAAATAAATACTCTATATAGACGCCCTTTAATGAACTCGCTTTTCCCCTTTTTCAAAGTGAATAATAATAATAATACCTTTAGCTACCATCCCTTTCTCAACTTAGCTGCCCGTCGTATCTTTTACTCTTATTTTGTGATGTTGTATTTAATAATTGGAGATTATTGTTAAAGGCATCTGACCAGATTGTCATAATTTTCAATTTTTAAAATAGAGATATGAAGTTTAAAATCTTCTTTTCAAATCAAAATAATAATAATAATAATTAGAAATTATTTATTATATTTTACTCATAAGTCAATTATTTAATACTACATCAAAAGATATCGAGAAAATAATGTTAAAAATGATGATTAATAAAGTTTTTATAATAATAATATAAAGTAAAGAAGAGATTTTTTTAATGGAAAATGCTAAATAGATTATTTAACTTACATAAAAAGTATGAATGAGAACAGGGGTATTATAAGATGTAATCTAAATAAACCACTAACGATTTTTCTAGTCGTTTTAACAAAGTGGCTTTGTTTTTTTTTTTTTTTTGTTTTTTTTACTTAAATGTTGATAACACAAAACTGTTGCAGATAATTAGGTGGATATAAACGGACAGAAAAATTATTTACACACAATATTTTTTATAACACTTTACATAATTATATTTTAAATTAAAGATATTTTTATAAAATACTTTATAAAAATAACATCATTTTATAAAAATATTCTTATATTATAATATTATTATATAATATATTGTACAATATACTGTATATATATCATTATTCGGACAGAAACCTCCAATCCCACCCCACCGTATTCCCTTTATCCACGCTGTATCTTTTAAGTTGCACTGTTGCACATGTTTGTTTTCATCTACCGTTTTAACTTCGAGTTCGTTCTACAACACCAAACTGAACCCAGTGCAGGAAAACAAAGCAAAGCAAATGAGTTGCCCCCACCCACCAAAAACGCGTGTGCCCGACGCGTGTATTGGGGGAGGTGGGGAGTCGAGGTTTTCCTTCTAGATGGTTTCGGTGGTCCATCGATATAAATCATTTTGCTTTCCTTTTGCATCTAGAAGGGTGTGCTGGATTATTTTTAGCATGCCTTCGGTTTTTTTTGGTCCTTCTAGAAAAGACTTCTGCCAGATACTTTCAACCAGTTACTTTCTCCTTTATGGAGGAGGTGCCTTGAATTAAGTTAGAACTAGAAGAAGCGAAGCCCATAGTGTCAAACAAGACAACCCACGTCCTCTCACTTCAGTTTTCCTGTTGATAAGTGCCTGTGTCTCTCTTTTGTGTATGTATGTATAGGAGGAGCACCAGTTTTTTGGGGGGTACCAAGTACCAACCCATGCTTTCTTTTCTTTCCTAAACATTATGGACGTCAGAAATCATCTTGTGGATGTCTCTTCTTTCTTTCTCTTTGAAGCCACCGGGACTCCCAAGATAATTGTGATCCCGCCGCCGAAGGTGATGTTGGCCACGTCGACATTGCCATGGCCGACGATGATGCAGAATCGTGTAGCTATGATTTGTCCGATGCTCCTAGAGATAACGAGTTCGATGATTGTGATCTTCAACCATTTGTTCTTCATGAATCATCTGACGACGAAGGCGACGACTGTGGACATGATGAGGAGGAGGAGGTCGAGGAAGAGGAGGGCCATAGCTACCAAACATGGAATAGTGAACATAATTGGAATCCGACAGGCAACCAGAAATCGGGTGCTTCCGTCGATTCAAGAAAAGATCAGTTGATGACAGAGGCGGAGAAGAGCAGGAGGTTCTGGGAGGCATGCTTGGCTTCTTAAGTCTTTTGAGTTTAGTTTTCCCGAGTCTTTTTTCCAGTCTTTCGTACGTCTAGTTCATGGTATTCTTTCTTCTCTCTCTCTAGCTCTTGGTGGATTTTTAAGGAGAAACGGCTAGGACAGGTAGGGGGCGGTGGTGGTTTGTTGATCTAGATTAGGTTTTATTACAATTGTACATAACTTGTGCCAATAGATAGTTAGATACGATAACATGAATTGCCATCTAGCATTTTTAAGTTGAATTTGGATGATAAACTGAATTGAGTTGAGATGATAAAATATTATTTTTTAATATTATTATTATTTTAAAATTTAAAAAAGTTAAATTATTTATTATATTTTGTATTAAAATTTAAAAAAATTATAATAATGAATTGAGAGGAGTAGAAGCCAGATACGGTTTATTCACAGCATGCTATGCCGATTTATTGTTTGTTTTGTTCTTGTTCTTGTTCTTGCTAATTACGAAGCCAGATATGGATCCCAAAATCGCAAAGGAGCTGTCTTGTTCTTGTTCAATCGAGACCAACTATTCCCAGCTCTGTAATTAGCAGATCAACTCACATTCATTTGGTGCCCATCAAATTTTTCTCTCTTTTAATTTATTTGGGGTAGGAGGGGAGGGGGAGAGAGGTAAAGACTAGGAGTAGGTTGTCACGAGGTGAAAGAAAGGGAATCCGCTGAGAACGTGTGTGACAACAGTGTTATTCGAGATGGTGTAAAACAGAGCTAGACAACGGAGTATTATTACATGAGGGTGAGAAAATGGCAACTGGGTTTGGCATGATTAGCACAGTGGCTGAATGAATAATGTAGTGAAGAGTTATAGGCTGGAACTATTACAGCACAAATAAAGGGTGATATGAAAGATATGCCATTACAAAGGGAGTGGATAATGGTTGGATTGGATCCCACTATTATCTCTAAAATTTTAACCGATCACAATCCCTCTCAAGTACTGGTGAAATCTATTTACTCTGATATCTAACTCGATTGAATGAATAAATAAAAGATATGACTATAAAAATTAAATGACGAGCTACATTGAGAGAGAGAGAGAGAGAGAGAGAGAGAGAGAGAGAAACAATCACAGAGAAATCAGATGAGACGAGAGAAAACAACATGAAGGACGCCAACCTCACTTTGTGGGACGGGTGGGTAATGTAATGCAAAAGCAGCAGGAAGGGTGGTGATGATGGTGCGATACGCATAAATAGACAGAAGATGATTAAACATGGCATAATCATTTTGAAAGAGTAGAATACTAGAATCCACTATTTAAAAATTAATTTTTTTATGTGAATCTTATAGTTTATTTATTTTTTTCAAAACGATTATGCGACAGTTACATAATTTACAGTTGCAAATATCTTTTCTCTAGACATGCATACGTTGACTTCCACCCAAAAAAAAAAAAAAAAAAAAAAAGGAAAGAAGACATTTCATATGAAAACATGCACGCCAATTTAAAAGCAAAGTTCCCTACGAATTCAATAGACTGAAATTGTTCGACGTGGAAGGAAACAGGACTCGACTTCTGACTGACAATTCATTCCAATCTGAAAATGCTAAAGGGTTAGAAAATGGTTCACTACTGAAAGGTACAAAGAACAAACACATGTTCAGCCCTAAACTGAACCCTGAATCTTTCACAATCCACAAGCAAAACACTCCCTCCCTACCCCAGTTTAAGGAGAGCCTCACACCCAATGCTGTATTAATAATTTACAGGAGTAATCGTGACTGTCGAGAGAAATTCAAGATCAAACGAAGTATATTACCAAGCACTATGAATATGAAAGAAGTCACGCAGATCATGTAGATGTCAACAATGGCGTAGGCGAAGTGGACACCGATTTATCAATCATCTCCGCGTCATTGGCGCTTGCACATGCTATTGATGGGCTCTCTTTATCAAACTTTGTTTCCACAGCAATCAGGCTTGTCTCCAAGTCTTCCACATCACTTGAACTTGAGCTAGATTTCCCATTTTTGCTTTCCGTGAATGAAACGCTGCTGATACCAGACTCCCCATTGAAGCCCAAGCAACTCGAGGGGCTTGCATGCTCTGACTGTAAATCATTTGACGGTTCTTCTGAAAAACTATTTGTGGTGGTATTCTTTCCGTCCAATTGCCTTAAGAAGCATTCTTCTATCTCACTTAATAACTCCACCTCATCTTCATCTTCGCTGCTGTGGTTATAAGGGCAATTATCATCATTGTCTGACGTAGGTGCTTGCAATTCACAACTTATATCCATCTCCTGCTGACTGTCAAAATCCTCGTCGGTTTGCTGATGGGAAGAACGTGATGACATAGGTGAATATTCTCCAGTAGCAGACTCTTCCCGTTCTCTTATTGTTTTCATAATCAGGGTCTTGAGCAAGTTCATTACTTGAACCGCGTGCATTAAAGCCGTCAATGGATCAGACATCTAAACAAATAAAAAATGAAACATAAATTTTTTTTTTTTTTTTTATTGGCACCGGGTCTCTAGGAACAGCGTCCCAACTAATCCTGGGGGTGCTAAAAAAATGAAACATAAATTTACAGAATGAAAATGAAAAGCAATACTAACCACAGAAAATTATTGGTAGAACATTGGAACTTTTAAAACCAAAACAGATTCTCAGTAGTTATATTTTTCTTGCTACCATAAGGAAGAAAGGTTATTCGAAAATGCTGACCAGATCATGGTCAAGTACCTGAGTCATATTAGGAGCAAAAACCATGGCAATGTTTCTGGCATTCATTTTGTTGGATTCCTCTTCCTCAACAACATCTGCCATAAGATCAACAGCCCAATTAAGCAATGCAACCTCAGTTGGCTTTAACTGCTTCACAAGCTCAACAGATTCTTCTTCAGTGTTGCACTGGAGAACTTGTTCAGGAGAAAGTCCATCTAGGACCCCTGAAGGAAGCTCTCGGAACCAGGCTTTGATGAGTCCTGCCAAGCAATGGACATCAATGTTTTCAGGGACAATGCCTCGGTTCAGCTGATCCCTTACACGCTCCTCTTGGCTATTCTCTGGGTTTATCCTGAAAATTCCTTCTGCCTACAAACAAATCATTTACAGAAACCAGCAAGGAAACTCGTCTATTAGCCAGATTATGATAAACAAGCAACTACATGCAAGTAAACTAATAGAAGTTATCAAACACTAGTACCTTTAGACCTCCTTGAGAGTACAAGCGCTCTTGCATTAGCAAGAGTATGGTGGGCACACTATTTCCATTTGTATCGTAAGAGCATTGCATTGATTCTGCTGACACGCCAAACACGCTAGCACTGCAAAATCTTAGAAATAAAAGTTAGGACAATCCACAAAACACAGAAACCAATCATCAGGGAGGAGAAATTTCTAAGAGAAGAAAAGCACCGGCAATAAATTTGAGATGCTAGAAAGATTTTGTAATGAAAAATAAATCCAAAGTGAACAGGTCAATGATGGAACAGTGAAGAAAATAAATTCCAACATACTTCATAGTAACTGACTCTGCAAGGAATTCGGATTAAATTCAATTGATAAAAGAGAAAATGTCTGTCACCACATCAAAGGGAAGGGATGATGATTAAAAAGACATGAATAGTATTTTCGGTTTAGTATTTTGTGGCTAAGGAAATATAATAGGCATCGTCTAATGACCGAAAAAAATCAGCTCAGTTAGAACCACAAGAGGATGACAACAGTTTGGGACACTTGGACGAGCCCAACTCATAAACTCAACGGATCTTCTTAAATATACTTGGGACTCTATTTCATTGAGTAATGCGAACCCAAATATCCATATACAGTTCCCTGCTTAGGAACTAGAGGAAAAGAATAAAAGATTATAATTCGAATGCCGGACTTCATTACTTGCGGACACACGGAGATCACTAAACAATAACTTGAACTTGGCTCAGTAGAACTACCCGACTTGTTGCCTTCAGAATTTGCAATGAAATAAGACTCACAAACTAGATAAAGCTTAACCTTTTGTCATTTCTCTATTCCTCCACTTACTCTACAAATAAACGGGGTTTTTTAGGCTTCCAATCATCACATCCAAAACCCTCAAAAGACCATTTATAAACCCCAAACACTTTAAGCTAAAAGATAAAAAGTTCATATTAAATGTATGTGAAATCTGGGGTTTGTTCAGCTAGAAGGCTATACAACTTCAACTCTAGTGCAGCTAAAAGTTCAGGACCAATGCAAATCTCTTACTGTCTCTGTGCCCCATCCTCAAGATCCAAAATGTAGTAAATAAAACAACTTGCTTCCTACTTCTACCAGATCTAAGATTCCAAAATGAAACCATATTTTCAGCCAAGAAAACCAAGATAAAAACAGACAAAGCCAAGACCACCCAGAACGAAAACAGGAAAAAAAGAGAGGAAAAAAGAAAAAGAAAAGAGCAGTTGATACCTTGCACTCGGAACTCGACCAGGGATCTCAACCTCGAACTCCACAGGCAGACCCAGAAACCCATTGAAACGGTCGAACGTCACGTGTGTAATGTGCTGAACATTAGTGGGCCACCCGATTTCCATGTTATGAACGGCGGACATCACATCCTCCCGCCGATCAACACGGCAAGAAACCATGGATTTCCTCAGAGCCGCCACGAGAAACGCCACCAACGAGAGCTGGTTTTGCTCTTCCTCGGACCTCTTTCCACCCTTTGCTCCCCTACCACCACCACCACCACACCCCGCTCCCTTCGTTATCATCACGAGCCCTGTCATCTCTCTTCCTCGCGCACACACACACTCTGAGAAACCAACCGTGTGGAGTCTCTTATCTGAAACCGTGTCTGTGTTTATTACCACCCTGAGGGCCTGAGGGCCTGAGGCTCAGTTTGTTTTGCTTTAATGGATTTTGTTGGGTTGCATTCAAGTTTGGTTTTTGAAGTTATAACTATGAATCTGTCTCTCTGTATCTCTCTACTCTCCCTTTCTCTCTCTCTCGGGACTTCAAACGGCCACTCGTTTCAAATTGAATTTGTTTCTTCCTGGGGTTACTTTTATCTGAAAGTATTAGATTATCGAACCTTGGATTTCAAGAAAATTACATGGATGACACTCACAGTCAATTGCTCATAAGGACACCAAAACTTGGCTAATTGACAAAGCTACGGCTTTTATGAAATTAAATACAATTTAGGCATGACTTTTCTTTTTGAAACTTTTGACCTTTATTCTGTAGACGTTGGAAGGGTCTTTTTTGCTTCAAACATCAATGAAACCTTTTTTTTTCTCAACTTTATTTGATCATTCACTCAAATAGCTACTTCCACCAGCTTGACTTGATTGATTGGCAGTCCTCATCTAGCTTTGACGGCTTAAATTTATGAACATATCAACACAATTCCAAGAGTCTAAATCCTGATTAGGTGACTAAGAAGATTACCAATTTTAGTTGCGTAAATTTCGCATATATATATATATATATATATATAGAAGTTAGAGCTCAGTCAAGAGTCTCAAAGAATTGTGGCAGCATATGTTCAAGAAATTGAACAAAGATGAAATGCAAGAGCTTAACTTCAATATTTTGGACCTTATGATGGAGAAGAAATGTTCAGGAATATTTACATTGACCTAAACTCTGTAATTAAAAGAGCTAGACATCTGCAAGATGAGATCTCATCAATACAAACAAGAGAAGCTACTCAAACTTCACCTCTTAACTCAAGAAGAATAATGTGCGAATGTTCACCTCAAGGTTTTTACAAAATCAACTGGGATGTGACAGTTGATAAGAAGATTTGTAAAATAGAAATTTGTGTTACTGTCAAAGATGAACGTAACACTTTTTTGACTACCTTGAGAGAGATACAAAACTCAATTCCAGTTACTAGAGGCCATAGCAGCACATAGAGTAGCAAAATTTAGATTGGAACTTGGTATGTGCAGAGTAATTTTGGAAGGAGATTCCCTAACAGTTTTTAAAGAGGTACATCAGATGAAATAACAAGAGAGTTACTTTGGAACGATAATTTCAGATCTGAAAGAAACATTGGCTCAATATGAGAAGTGAAAAATATGTCACATGAATCGTGAGGATAATTCATTTACTCATGAACTAGGAAAGGTTACATTACATGTAACTAATTACATAGTTAACATGGAGGAAACTCCAAACAGTCTTCAATCCTTGTAATGATCATGTTATCAATGAATGAGGTTATTTCAAAAAAAAAAAAAAAAATTAATGATATTTGTAGTGTAAATCTCATGAATTCTCTTTAAAAATAAAAGTAGGTAAATCTTATACACACATGAAAAAATCATTTTTCTACTAGGACTCCATTTTTTGTAATAAGATAAATGATATTTATAATTTTAGGATGTATAAATTTCGTACATTTTTTTTTTTAAAAGTGAATAAACCTGATACCCATGTAAAAAAAAATTATTTTTTAATAATAGATTCAATTTTTTTCAAAAAAAAGGATACGTGAAACTTTTACCTTATAACTATATCTAGTGTTACTCTTTATATCAAATATACATATTCACGAAAATATATTTTTTCTTTTATGTATTTTTATGATACGGTTTACTCTTAAAAAAAAAAAAAAAAACTGCACAAGATTATTTGCAATTGTAGAAATTATTACTCTTCCGCAAACAGAACAGCTTTATGTCACAAGAAGATGTCAATCCAAGGAAAGTAGGTTGGAAGTAATTATAGCATTTGGTAAAGGAAATTAGGGGACACGACCATCTTTCATGGAGTTGATAATCGATATAACAGTGTCATTTTCTTGGGAAAATGGAGGAGACCGAGACATGCTTCCTTTTGGAAAATAAACAAAAGCAATTTCGAATAAATGGAGGAGACCGTTGGGGGAAGGATGATTGTGAATAGCATATATAGACAGAAGTGAGGAGAGGACAACTTTGATATTTCCAATGATGACCTTTCTTTTTCTATCTGTTTGTCTTTCGCGTGATTAATGGGAAATGGATTTTGCTTTTCTTCTTCTTTTCCTAACTTTTTTCCAAACATTTCTTCTTTTGTCTCCAACTTTAGCAGTCTTTAATGTTAAAATAATTGCAATCAACGTAGATACGATAAATGGCTTCAATTGTCTAGTACTCATGAGTTTAAGTACGAAAAAAAAAAAGTTAAATTGAAAACAATAATTCGGCATATATCAATAATTAGTAATTTTTGAAGTTGTAAAAATCACTCTTGAATCATCTTTTATAATAAAATAATTATTCTCATCAGATACTATTCACTACACAACTATCAAGTATAGAGTGTAAGAATGAATAATAGTTGATATAATTCTTTATAATAAGAATGCAGACAAAAACAAAACAAAAAAAAATCTTTTGCATGATTTAGGAATGCAAGTTGGGGCAAAACATTGGATTCCATATTGTTTTTAATATTAGAAATAAAAAATTTATTAACAATGAGACCCAATTCTTCCAACACAACTGTCATTTTCACTTCACGAAAGCAAAAGGAGATATTATTTAGTCCAAAGCTCAGATTCTATTATTTTAGAAGAAAAATTAAGACTATGACATAATGCTTTGGACTTTTAAGTACTAATAATTCCCTTAATGCAAAAGCAGAAAATGTATATACATAAATTTGTATTTTTCAACCTTTTTGCTGGTTTCATTGAAATAAGAAATAAAATACATATTCATTGAGTATATATTGTTGTAAGGGATGACGAGTTAGGGTTATATGCTTGAGTAATTATAAGATAATCTTAGGGTATGTTTGGAAACAAAACTTTTATCCAAATTACTTCACCACTATTCACAAACTATTCACTATTATTTCATTATTATTTACAAATTATTTCATCATTATTCACAGATGATCTGAAATATTCTTAGCATCCAAACAGAACCTAATAAAAATGCTAACATCTTATTATAATGGTGGTGTTAACACTAAGCTGGATGCTCTCTCAATATTTTTAAGAAAAAAATAAAACGTTTATCTAACTTTAGACTCCTTCCTAATAAAAAAAAAAAAGTGATACACTTAGAATTATTTGTATAACTCTTTATACAATTATGTTTTAAATGAAGAACATTGCAATAAAATAATTTATAAAAATAACATTATTTTATAGAAATACTCGTAATTTAAAATATGATTATATAAAATGTTTTATATATATATATATATATATATATATATATATAAATGGTTGTGTATTATTACAAGAGAGAGGAAGGGATCCTCTTTTCTTTTCCTATAACCATTCTCTATATCTGATCCTCCCTTTTTTTTTTATCGTCTTCTCCTTAATTTTCTTTTCGTAAATTTTCATTAGTATTTTCATGTCTGTCTCATGCATGGGCCTAGATGTACATCTCTATTCCCACAAAAATATTACACGACCTATATCATTAAATATCCACAGACCACCTCTAGCTATTACATCCATGCATGCATGCATGGTCCCAAAACCATGTGTTTCGATCCTTTATCGACAGATTTTTTGTTTCTTGTCTATACCGGATACAGACCTTCAACTCATTTTTCAGTAATTTTATTATATTTTCTCTTATTTTTTATTTATTTCACTCTTTTTTATATGGAAATTAAAACATACATATATGATCTATCGTACTGGTCCACTCGATCGCCAACAGCCACCCACTGCATATCACTCTAATCTAGACGCCCGTGTATCTTTCACTCTTCTATTCTAGACTCTAGTTGCCCACTTCCCTCTTCCTCTACCTATTCCTCAACAATCTAGTTTTTTCAGACATTCGTTTTTATTTTCTTCTTCAAGGATACAGAGAATAAAGGCATGGCAAACTTCACCAAATTCTTTTAAGT
Source organism: Juglans microcarpa x Juglans regia (assembly GCF_004785595.1). Taxonomy (NCBI): domain Eukaryota; kingdom Viridiplantae; phylum Streptophyta; class Magnoliopsida; order Fagales; family Juglandaceae; genus Juglans; species Juglans microcarpa x Juglans regia. The sequence goes on along the minus strand of NC_054600.1, from coordinate 21,965,743 downwards.
TGTTTGAATAGGGAGATCCATGAGATGTTTTAAGTAAGTTGTTTGGATAGGGAGATCCATGAGATGTTTTAAGTAAGTTGTTTGGATGGAGAGATCATGAGATGTGATGAATTGAGATGAAAGTTATAAGTTAAATAAAATATTATTAGAATATTATTATTATTTTGAGATTTGAAAAAAATTGAATTGTTTATTATATTTTGTGTAAAAATTTGAGAAAGTTGTAATGATGAGATGAAACACTTTCATCATCCAATACAAAATTATCTTTTACGACTTTGAGTTTGGTTCTTTATGTGGCGGTCTAATTTGATGATCCGACTTTATAAGAGTTTGTTGCGATTTTCCAGTAGATTTTTAATGAGGTTTCAACCAGTCCAACCCAACTCTTAATTAAGATTTATCCGTTAATAATCTTAATTAGAGTTTCACCACATATATATTCTTCTTTCCTACGGCCGCTCATTGTACTGCAACATTATGTATTTACTTTCAAGAAAATAAAAATCTTTACAGATTTGTAGACGTAGACATCTTGTTAAACCACGCAAATATTGTATTATGTATGATGAATTTCATTTTTCTTATCGTTCCAAATGCACAAAAACGTCCTTTTTTATGACATCAATTTCCTTGTCTACTCCAAAAAATATGGGCCCGGACTATATTTTTTGTACCAGTATCTTTCCTTTAATTATATTTTTAAATGTTAGATTTGTAACAAAATGTTTGTTAAATCCTCCACCCCTCTTTTGTATATAATTATAATTTAATGAAATCGTATCCCATAAAAATATATCACAAGATGGGTTCGTGTATATACCATTAAAATTATTTACATAATTACTAATTTTGAATGAAGTAACGTTATATACCAAGTTCTCATCTAACTTTCATCTCATTTATTATATAAGATGTATTACATAATGTATAAGATGAAAGTATGATTGATTTTAATAATGATAAATGTGTCACTTCTTATAACACAGTGTATGAGATAAAAATGAAAAGATAATATGGTGTATAAAATTCATCACGTTGCTCAAATTGTTCACATGATTCGCATGTTTTATCTAAGTCTCTTGCTTAATCACAATGCCTCGTTGCTTTCAAAATCTACCATTGAAAAGGTTAAAATAGAGAACTATGCACACGAATACATCATCAGGTCCACCCACCTCTACCTGTCCCAATATTTGTTGTACAATCAAAATCTGTTGTATGGAACAAGACTTTTGGAATATCTATTAATATTAATATAAATTAATTAATATTATGGTTGAGACCTGCAACAAAATTAACGTAGACAAGGACATTCTGGTAAATTCAGTAATCGGGAAACTCTATCGTGGGGAAGAGATATCGAGCGGCCCATGCGTAGGGAACCGAGAAGGAGCGGACCGGGTTGGATTTGAATCTATGTTGGATTTTACTGTCTGGTCTCTGTAAAGTAAAGGCAGACACAGGTGGGGGCCACTTGAGGGTCCCAATTCGTGTACAAATCCTACGTGGATCAACTCCCTCCAAAAAGCTACCATTCGAATTTGAAATTGCTCTCTCTCTCTCTCTCAAATCTCAATACTTTGCAGCATCACCAAAGGCTTTGCAGTCTCTCTCCTTTTCATTCTTTTGTACTTGTTCTTGCAACGTTACTATATGTATAAAGTCTTGTACCTTAAGTTTTGACAGGCCTTTAGACTTTTAAGCCTTGAGAAAAGACATTAATAAAGAGTGGAGGGTGTTGTTGATCTTTTATAGATGTGAAACCATAGAGCAAAGGATATCAAGAAATCAATAGAGTGCTCCTATCCCAAAAGAGAGATAAGAGAGTAGGAAAGAGAGAAGATGGAGGGGGAGAGAGAAGATGTGAAACCATAGAGCAAAGGATATCAAGAAATCAATAGAGTGCTGCTATCCCAAAAGAGAGATAAGAGAGTAGGAAAGAGAGGAGATGGAGGGGGAGAGAGAGAAGAGAAGATTCGATATAGGGTTTCAGTTTCAACTTTCATTATATAGTACTAAGTTCATATTCAAAATGAAGTCGTATTGAAAAATTCCAAAAGGTGACGTCGTTTATTAATAAAAATAGTATATTTTTAATATATATATATATATAACTACGAAGGACGGAATGAGGACGAGCTCGGGCCTAGCCCGAGCCCTATCCATACTTGTGTGCTTTAGTTCGGAACCTGGAAATCCGGGCGATAATCCGTCCGGATTGGACTCGGATGGGTAAGATGAAACCAGATTCGATATAGACCCAATTTCGGTTCTAGTTATGTAACCAGTTATTCGTAACCGGGTCTTATATAAAAAAAAATACAAAAAATAATTCAACTATTTCAAATCTTAAAACAAAAGTAATATACAAAAATTATATTCTAATAATATTTTAATTTTATAATACTTTTATTCAGTTTTTTTCTCTCTTTTATCAAAACTCTATAAAACATATTAACTCAAATAATTTATTACTACTCACAAATTGTTTCACTATTTTTAACAAATTATCTCATTTCATTTTACTATCCAAATCAAGTAATCTCATTTTAACATCCAAAACCACGATTTAAGAGAAAATTCTTGCTAAAATCTTAACATTAATCATGCATGCAATACTTTTCTGTTTTTTTCTTTTTCTTTGAAGCTGCCTTAGATTTAACCTATTTGTTACGCAAACATACTGTCTTCAGAAGGTGTATTTTCACAAACTTCTCGAGTACTTATTCTGAATTGTTGAAGTCATATATATACCAACATTAATGCCTGAGTGATTGTCCCATGCAAGACTATTGGGAATTTTTGGCATATTTTTCACTAGTTTTGTGATAAATTAATGCTTGGAGTAGCATTTCTCACCAGAGTTAATCTTAATTTTTAGTTCTTGATATACATATTTTGAATTTATCACCGACTAAGTAATTACTAAGTAAATTGAAATAATCAGTTTGGATAATTTATATTGGAGACAGATAGTATTGAGTGTTACACCTTGATATTGTTGTGATGTATTATTATTTATTTTGTTCTTTGTAAATTGATGTTTTGCATTGTGATCTAAACAACAATGTAATATGTAGTATGCATGCATTGTGTGTGTTGATGTATTATTATTTATTTTGTATAAAAAACAAAACATAAAAGCCTATAAAAAAAGCCCTTTGAATTGTTAAAAAGATTTTTCTTTTAAAAAAATATGGATATCAAACATGATATCTGAATTTAAAAAACAAAGTTCTATAAATTTTTCTTAAAAAGTTTTAAAAAGTTTTTTAAAAAAATAAAAAAAGGTAGTAAACCCAGATATCTGGGTTTACATCCGGTTATCGCCCGGATTTTTCTTGGACTTATCCTAGTAGATCCGAAAAGATTCCGAGTGAATAATCGCTCGGTTTTAAAACCCGGATCAAGATCCGATTATGGTCGGATATCCGGGTCTAGATTCGGATCTGGTCTACACGCATAGTTTTACTCTCAAATTCAACATATAAGTTTTTAGAAAATAACTTAATTACCACAGTGTCAATTTTTTCAAACTTATTCACCACATCCACATGTTATAATTTAATTTATAAGATTATAATTATGTCACATGGATAGTGTATGGTGTAAAGACATTCAAATAAAACTATTCTTTTTATTGACTTTTGTGGTTTAGTTTCCTTACGAGTGGCATTTGAGGTTTCATATAATTGTATTGCATCCCCTTATTTATAATTGAGTGTTAATGTTCATTCAGTTGAAAGTTTTGTAGGCCCAAGACTCAGAAAATAATATTCATTAAATAAACTATTAACATATTTCATTGACTACAAAAATTATTTGACTTTTGTTCAAAAATTTATATAAATTGGTTTCTGTCCGTTTAAAAATAAACTTGTTTTTGAGTTTGAATTATTGAAAGAGATTTTATATGAACCAATTCTATTATTCTAACTTTTGGCAAATAAATATTACTTGTCATCTCCTATCAATTTATAAATTTGATTTTTGTGAATATGAAACTTCTGTTTTTTTTTTTATTCTAAATTTTAAAGTCAACATATCTTGAAGCATTTACTCTCCATGTTGGAGCATATAAAATTCTACAGTAACATAGAAATATTCAACGTCTTTGTTATTAAAAAAAATAATAAAACGATGTATGCTCTTAAGAAAATGTCTTTGTTCTTTGTTAAGGACGTGTTTTACACTACCAACCATACAGATGACCTACAATGAACAAAGGGACGGCACTGGTTGCCTAGTGGATGCTTAAGTCAGTAACACAGCATGAGAATAAATGTATGAAAAGAAGAAGTGAATCAAGTTCAGTTTTTTTTACCTCTTGTAGGCTATTTATAGAGGTAATTTCCTTGGAGTGATAGAGTCCGATTTGCCTTATGAAACATTTTCCTTTTAGGAGTTTGAGTCATCGTTAGGAGTCTGAGTCATCTCTTTCTTAGGAGTCTAAGTCCCTCAAATATCTCTTCGAGTTACCCCACTAATTTTTTTTGTGTTGGCACATAGGAAATTAAATACTTTGCATTTTCTGTACTTGCCTCTTACCCTTCTGGCTCATGGGCTACTTTTGTTTTTCCATACCCCGCTAAGGGTCCATACTAGTTAGTATATAGGTGTCTCCACACCCTTGTGAAGCATTAGAAGGCCTTAAGAATCTTCAAGTCAATAATCTGCAAAATAAATTTAGAAAATTGGTCACTGGTTTGTTGTTCGGTCCCTGGTTTGTTGTTCAGTCCCTTGTTTGTTGTTCGATCCTTGGTTTTTTGTTTGTTTCATGCTAAGCGGTGAGTGGCTCAGCTTGGAGAGATAGGCATGAGATGTACTCGACCACATTATATGTAAGCACAGAGCTCAATTTTGAGTTTGTTTATTTGTGTGAATGTTTGCCTGAAAGATTGTTTATTGTTGGTGAAGATTGCATATTTTCATGATTGGTTTTTTGTGTGTATTTCTGTAATCGTTTTTGCTTTGCTTGGTAGTAATGGATTTTCTACCTCATTGGTGTAAATTGTTGTTGGTATTCTCATTTTGTTATTTGTTGGTAGTAGTGGATTTTCTGCCATTTAGTGTAAATTTCTATCGGTGCTCTCATTTTGTTGTTTGCTTGTAGTAACCCGCGCTGAAATGGTCAGGGTGTCTGTCAATCCCCTGGGTCCATCTTAGACGATTGCTGAGCCCATCGGCCCGCTCCCAAAGGTAACCCGCTCAAGGCGGTTGTAAAGCCTGGTGGCTCGTTCTCGAAGGTAACCCATTCGAGGCGGTTGTGGCGCGAGTATAAACACTCGGCATTTGTTGGAAAATATGTTGTACTTGTATTGCTGTCCAAGAGAGAGGTCGGGCAGTCTAGAGAGTTGCCTGCCTGTTAGGCTCTTGGGAGGTCAGGTGGTCCCTGACCTTTCCCGCCTGTTGACTTGCACTGCGAGTGTGTCACTCAGCTTTTGGTGGCTAACTTTGGAGAGATTCGTGTGGTCTTCTAACCACCACACCCGTTCAATGGTGAAATTTGGAAATGGTCCTGTGGTCTTCTGACCTCCACGCCCATTCGATTGCACCGTGAGTGTGTAACTCAGCTTTTGGTGACTAACTTCTAGAAAGGGTCGTGTAGTCTTCTAACCTCCACGCTCGTTCAATTACACCGTGCCTTGAGGCTTGAGAAGTTCTCACAAAAAACAAAATAGGTAAGTGTAATACAATTTACAAGTTTGAGATTTGTGAAAATGAGCCACCCATCTAAAGTGTGGTGAAGGCTGGTAATACATGGGCGATGCCCGCAGGTAGCCATGCCCTGGCACGGGCAGTGACAGAACCACATATGCTTTCCACATAGACCTTGATCTGGTTGCATGGTGGAGATGCCAGGTTTTGTTGCTTGCCAAGAGGTGTTGGTCTGGTTACTCACCCAAGGTGTTGGTCTTGTTGCCTGCCTAACGGCGCGGGTCTTGTTGCCTGCCAAAGGGCTCGGGTCTTCTTCTGGTTTCTAAGTGGGTTGTGGTGTTCTTTCACCTCCACGCCCTTCTTGATTGCTGAGTGGGTCGTGGGGTTCTTTGACCTCCATGACCTTCTTAATTGTTGAGTGGGTCGTGGGGTCCTTTGACCTTCACGCCCTTTTAATTGTTGAGTGGGTCGTGGGATCCTTTGACTTCCATGCCCTTCTTGATTACACCGTGTCCTAAGAGATTTTCACTAACACAAAATAGGTAAGCATAACACAAATTACAAGTTTGAGGTTTGTAAGTCTGAGTCATCCCGCTAAAGTGTGGTGAAGGCTGGTGATGCATAAGCAATGCCTGTGCGCAGCCATGCCCTGGCATTGAGGAAAGCCCGAGATGCCTGTGATACTAGCCGGACGGCCCATGATATCAGCTAGAAGGTCCAGGATGTTTGTGATACCGAATGGCCTATTTTTGTTGAAGACAAATTGAGATGTTCGAGTGGTGCCCGAGATGTGTCACGTCACATAGGTGACTTCCAGTGGAGTATATTCCCAAAGCATGTAGCTACTGGTCTTCTCGATGAGTTTTGGGAGGGAGTTGGAATTGTTCTCTGATGAATGATTTTTACTTTGGGAAATTGTCCGTCTTTTTGTGCTTTTGTAATAATCTTGTACGGTTGAGACTACCGAATTTTTGCTCGCCGAAAGACGTTGCTCTTGTTATTTTCCCAAGGCGTTGTTCTTGTTTGGTAGTAATAGAACTGCTTTCATTGCCCGCCAAGAGGTGTTGTTTGTCATGTATGCAGTTAACAGTCGGGAGATATCATCTGGACTTGCGTGGATCTGGCGAGGTGCTTCTGGCGAGATGCACTATAGTTGACACCCAAAATCTGGCGAGGTGCTTCTGGTGCGTGAAGCTTGGTCTACATGGGGCAGCGAAGTGGTGCACGTTGGTCACCGCAATTTAGTGTGGTGTTGCCATTACCACTCCACTTGGTCGTGGAAGAGGCATGGAGGTCATTGCCCGGCACGAGAGTGGTAGGAGCCGTGGGATGGTGGTAGAAATCGTGGCCCGCCTTTTAGCGTTGCTTCTCGCCTGTAGTTCATCTGGTTGGTTAGTTGGGAGCCTGGACCTGGGCGGCGCCATACATGGAGGTGGCTGGCAGCACGGTGGCCATGCACGGTGATCCTCGCAGGGGGCATGCAAGTGCACTAGGCCATGCACATGCTTGTGCATGGCATACGTCGTGGACATACCACGTACTAGGTTGATAGTTGTGAGTGCCACCATGGTGACAACAGAGGATGCTAGAGGTTTGCGGTGTGGCCATGGGTGGCTCTACGAGCTCATGGATGGGTTGGGCTGGGGAGCGTGTTGTGCTGTCTGTGCCAAGCAACTCCTACAATGTGCTTTTGTGGTGGTGGTGAGGCTGACGACGAGCTGGGTGGTGGTTGTGGGCGAGGATCACTGCGACTACGACAGAAAGCCCTCGAGCTCCACGGCTTGGCTGTGGGCAGCATCACAAGCTCACGATTGGGCTGGAATGGCAAGCATATTGTGGTGTTGGCGCCAAGTAGCTCCTACGACTTGCTTTCGTGGTGGTGGTGAGGTTGACGACTAGCTAGGTGGTGCTTGTGGGCGAGGATCACTGTGATTGAGACAAAAAGTGCCGAAGCTCCACGGCGTGGCTATAGGTGGCTCCACAAGCACACGGTTGGGCTGGGATGGCAAGCATATTGTGGTGTCAGCGCCAAACAGGTCCTACGACGTGCTTTCGTGGTGGTGGTCAGGCTGATGGCTAGAAAAGCCACCGTGGTTGGAGGCCATACCGTCGATGACAGAAACCTCCAGTGAGCTAGGTGGTGGCTGGCCCTTCGAGGTGCACGACAACGTGCATGCTCTGCCCATGTTGTGCCCGACACCTGTGGTTGAGGAACCATCCTACCGGCAATAGAAATAGTCAGCGGTGCAGGTGGTGGCTGGAGGTGGCTTCACCAGCTTACGGACACCGATGTGTAGGCCTCTAACCACTTATTGCTCTCTGCTCGTACTGTGCATGACATGCACTACGCTATGCTGCCGTGAATGATCGGCGGAAGGCTCGACCGTCATTGTGTCTCCACCATGAAGGCCAGACTCTTCATGCCTCGCCATGCTACGGGGGTGGTGGCTGCAGGTACGAACTCCAATGGTTTACGTGTACTGTGCATGTGCCCATGCATGGTGCATGCTGCCCTTGCACAGTGCATGCAGCACTTGCACATTGCATGTTGCGTGCACTCTCGTTGTGTCTCCGCCATGAAGGGTAGACGTCTTCAAGCCTTGCCAGGGGGTGGTGGCAACAGATACGAACACTAGCAGTTTACATGCACTATGCATGTGCCCATGCACGGTGCATGCTGCCCTCACACAGTGCATGCAGCACTTGCACATTGCATGCTACGTGCACCCTCATTGTGTCTCCGCCATGAAAGGTAGACGTCTTCAAGCCTCGCCGTCCTACCGGGGGTGGTGGCAGCAGGTATGAACTCTAGCGTTTTACGTGCGTTGTGCATGCTGCCCTCGCAAAGTGCATGCAGCACCTGTACATTGCATGTTGCGTGCACCCTCTGCCTCGTATTTTTTTTTATTTGTTGTAGTGTTAGAGTGTAAACAACGAGAGAAATAACAATGTTGAGGTGATCTTATCTGGTATTTTTTTTTTCGAGGATCTCGTGAGTCGCATAATTCTCCTACTCTCCTTTTCGGTATTAACAAATCACGGTTTGAGTGTGATCGCGTAATAGTTGGCATGTGAAAATTATGTTCAAGTCTGACAGGATCCCACAAACCACCAACCACACGGATGACCTGCAACGAACATAGGGGCGGCACCGGTTGCCCAGTGGGGTCTCTGATGCTTAAGTCAGTGACACAATATGTGAATAAATGTATGTAAAGAAGAAGTGAATCAAGTTCAATTTTTGTTACCTCTCGTAAGCTATTTATAGAGATTATTTTCTTGGAGTGGTAGAATTTGATTTACCTTATGAAACCTTTTCCTTTTAAAAGTCTGAGTCATTGTTAGGAATCGGTGTCATCTCCCTCTTAGGAGTCTGAGTCCCTTCTTTACTTTATCTCTTAGCTAAAATTGTAGATGCTCAAATATCCATTTCATTCTTAAAAATAATAATAGAATAACATGTACATATTAAATTTTAGAAAACTCATTATAATCAATAAAATGTGATGTGGCTGCTAGCCGCTTAAAAGATCTTAAAAAAAGGGGAGAAATAAAATTGCAAAACATATATTGATCATTGACGAGAAAAGAGCCCTATCATAATAACTTTGTACTGCAGTTGTTAAAATAAATTATATTCATAATTTTTATAACACTGTATGGGTCAAATCAGCAGCCTATAATTTAGCTTTGAGATAAGGCCGAAAATAAAGTTAAGAGATAAAGTCATGAAGAGATAGGACAAGTTGATTCACACTCCTTAGAGGAAAGACACACAGACTCTAAAAAGGAATGAGACTCAAACTTCTAAAAGGAAAAGCCTTCACAAGACAAGTTTGACCCAATCACTCCAAGAAAATATACCACTCTATATATGAGGAGATCCCTCACAAAACGAACGGACTCTCCACAAGCTCTCTACACAAAATCTCTCAACAGAAGTTCCATACGCCAAACTCCACCACACATTAAGACTACGAAGGATCTCCCCTAAATTTCTCCATTGTATTGAGCGATATGTGAGACTATAAAAATTGTAAAATCACCAATCATAGTGGATTTCACCCCTAAACAACCCGTGGACGTAGGCATTATGCCGAATCACATAAATCATTGTGTCTCTCTTTATGTACTTTTATTCACTTATTTATTATTTATTATATGGATGAATGCTAAGAACATCGTATCGAAGCTCGAATCATTATCATGCAAATTAAGGTTTGTTGTGCAAATATTTGTGTACTTTGATTATTATTTATTTTTACTTTTCATTGAAATTCCCTAAATGTCCCTATATCGTAATATAACATTCTATCAATTCACTCAATAAATTGGTTAATCTTCAATCATGCAATTATACGATAAGAAAACATTAACTAAAATAAATAAATTACATAACATCAAAATTGGTAACGAAGGAAAACCCTTTAAAGAACTTTATAAAGGTAAAATCTTACGGGACAGCCAAACCCAGAAAAATCAATTTTATTTTATGAAAATCAAGTACAAGTAAGTCCTAATTACAAAACCTTTGTCAATTGACTCTCTGACTTGACACAACAAACGACTTGTTTGCCTCTACCGTAGTAGCAGCCATAACCTTTAACGATCTTCAAACATTGACTTTTCTCCAGTGGCTGAATCACGATCACGCTATCTCAATCTTGGATCAATGATCACACACTTTGAGAGAAACAATATGAAAATTCTCCAATGAATTTTCTCATCAAAAAATGCACTGGAAAGTGCTCTAAAAAATATACAGAACTGAATTTATCCAGATCCTAACTAGTATGATAGTTTAAATAGATTTCTAGAATCAGTTTCCAAGTCACAATGAACCTTTGCTGACGAATTCTGCTAACGGCTTGTAGGTGCCTGATACTTATCTTCTCAATATTGACAGTCTCATATTCGAACTCTTCTCTTATCTCTTGGAACTCAACTTCTACACTTTTGACTTATCTAAAACACTTCCTAAGAACATCTAAATAAGATCAAAACAACTTTAGATAAAGTCAAAATATTTTACATTCATCCAATTTATAAAACCCAACATAAGATATAGTCTATCATCTTAGTCACCTAATCCTAGCCAAATTATTGATCTACATTCATCATCATTTTTCATAACATCTATGAGGTCAAATAAGTTGCTTTTTAGGGGAAATTGAGATCTCTCTCTCTGTCTTTCATCATAACTCGATCGAAAATTGAATCGTCTTATTTGGTTCTTATAAAATAATAGCTTGAGTGTCGAATCTAGTTTTGATTGGATAGGCCAAATTAGATTAATGTTCATCGGGCAGTTTTGATCCAAATGTGTACATCAGCACTATCAATAATTTTTTGAAATATGTCATTTAAACGTGTAACTTGAAAAATAAAAAATGATAATTTCAAGAATAGTCAATTTAATAAATTTAAAAATATAAAATAAAAACTTTCTAAAATTAAAATTGAAAAACATAAAACGAAGATTTGCGTGGCTCACCCACCATCTCCCCAACAATTGGAAACTGAGCACTTTGACGGCGACATTCCATTGCACATATGTATCTATATTTAAACGTTGAGGTGGTTTTAAATAATTTATGAATAATAAAATAATAATAATAATAATAAGTAGTGAATAATAGTGAATTATTTATGAATAATAATAAAGAAATATGATTTTACTTGATTTACTAAACGCAGCCTAATCCCTCCACTTCAATATAAAGAATAATGCTTCTTGCAATCGGTGGGAAATCTCCACGTCATTAATTAAATACAGTGTTTCATTTTTACATTGCAATAGATAGGAATAAGAAAATTTAGCTAACACTTGCGGAATTCCATCTTCTTCTCCATGAAGTCACATACGACCACTCCCCCCTTCTTTTCCACGAACTCACGAAGCCACAGCACTCCCCAAGAGGCACTTCCACTGGTCGACTAAAGTTGGCAACGAAGACAATGATGAATTTTCACCTTTCTCCGATCGGCTCCACAACCTTCAAGACCTGCAATGTCTTAAATTTGCACTTCTTCCCATTGCAGTAGACTCTGTTGTTCTTATATCTCTGCAGCTAAACGAGAGTCCTGTGGAGAAACACATACTGGTTTGGGGTTTTTCTCCTTGTAAAAGTGCTTGAGTTCAGACAAGTTCTTCAGGTCAGAAATTACAATTTATCAGCAACTTGGATTTTATCAAGGTCATAAGGAGTGTGAGCAGCTTGAAGCTGGATGTAATCTGACTTTAGGGAGGAGATGCTTTTAAAAATCTTGGATATAAGGGCTTCCATAGCTTCAAGATTTTGATTTGTGGCCTCTTCCATGGGTTGTGGGTGGACCTTTTGGATTTGCTCTCATAGAGTTGGGAATCTTTTGCTCCAATGGGTAGCATAGCTAATTACCAGTTGTTCACGCGAAGACGAGTAGAGATGGACTCATTATCAGAGTTTTGTAAAGAAATTTCTTAAGTTTGAATCTCTTAAATTTTAGGCTATAAAGATTCTCAAAATTTTTCCTTTTATTTATTCGTAGATGTAAGTTATTAGGACAAATTTAACTTTCAGATTAATTTTTTTTTAGCATCGTTGAAATCAGTCTCGGTCAATAATAAGAATCATGAATAGCAGGAAAAGAGTTTTAACTTTGGTTTCCTTATCCAACGAAAAACTATTGTTCAAAGGGTGCTGGTGTTTTCCTAAAAATGAAGCTGAAGGTAGATCCGATAGAGAGCTCTTGTAGTAAGACTTGTCTCGTGGCGTTGTACACATACACGAAGATAAAAGATAAAAAGACGGGAAGTAGTCGTGGATCTTCTCTTTTTTTAATCTAAGAATGAAATAAATAATAGCCAATTGCACTGCAGTTTCGCAGGCCGGCTGAATCTAGCAGAGCTGCCGTATAAAACCCGTGTTGCCATGAAAAGGCATAACCTCCAATGGGGCCACCAAATTGACGGCCTCTTCAACCCTGCACGAGCCACGAGATGTTGGTACGGTCACAAGTGAGATCCTCTCCTTGGTGTTTTTATTATTAATTTATTTTATTGTTTTAGTTTTTTTAAAAATAATATGAAATAACGGTGATAAAAATACACAAAAAATTATAATAACTCAAATATCAATTACCATCACTTCAAAATATAAAATAGTAATAACGAAAAGTGATTAGGTAGAGGCAAACTAGCAGCGGAGACAAGGGGTCGGGGGCGAAGGACACCAAGCCCAAAAGAATTCTGAACCCAAAAAAAAAAAAAAAAAGGAATGCTAGCTACTACATGTAGTAAAATTTTGATTAAGAGATAAATAATTAAATAATTCCGAAAAAAATATGCCATTGCATTCGGAACTAGGATTATAATTTAGAATAATACTACTATATCTTCCTAATTTACCTCTTTATTTTAGCCACTCATGTATTTATTTTTTTTATATTTTTTTTCTTTTATTTACTGATTAAGAAATTGATTATTAGTGTATTGATATTTTTTTTATATTTTTTAAAAATGTTTCAAAATATGAATACGAAAAAGAAAAAAAACTAGAAAGAAAAATTTTACCTAAAGAGCACGCCCAGCAATCACTGCAGGTTAGCACCCTAGCATGACTGTATAATTTAGGGGCTCAAGTAGATCCATTGATTTTTGGAGACAACGTTAGTAAGAGATTAATTGAAAATTTTTAATTTTAATTATGGTAATTAGAAAATGAGTATCTTTTACATCACCCCATTAATCACATTTTTCATTTTCGAAGAGTTCTTAAATTTAGTCACAAGTTAATTGACTGTGTCTTAAATATTCTATTGATCTACACAGCAATGAAATAGGCCGTAAATCATAATGCTTTTCCGCGAGAGAGAGAAAGTCCCACGAGTTATAATCCTCGTAGAGTTGTTAGATATCCGAGGGTTTGTAGTCTTCTTTTATAAGGGTCTCATTCATTATTTGGAGTAGCTAGTTTTACTTGCCTCGTGTCATTTTCAGATTTTTTAATGCCAGTCAATTTCTTTTAACTTTATCTCTTCTTTATTTTATTTATTTATTTATTATTTTTTTTTTTTTTTTTGGACAATGAGCCTCCGATAGACTGGACCAGTTCATTTTAAATCCAATATAGACGATTCATAAAAATTTTAAATTAGATATATTAACATTATTAATAGAAAACATATCGTGCAATAACTTCGATAAAAATACGATACATTAAATGAAATAGTTTAATAAGACTAAAAATCATTTATATGATTCAGATTTCCTTATTTAATTTTCTCAGATATCCTTATTTATGAAGAAAATAAATACCCTTAAGTAATCTAGTTATGAAAAATATAGTAACTTTACTACAAAATACTCATTTCTGATCTAATTTTTCCTCTTTCAGCCAATTAAGGTACCGTTTGGATAGAGAGTTGAGTTGAAATTTAAAAGTTGAATAAAATATTGTTAAAATATTATTTTTTAATATTATTATTATTATTTTGAGATTTAAAGAAATTAAATTTGTGAGGGAAAAAAATACCCATATCCCATAAAACTAGGGCCCAGCCCTCCAAGTCTTTACTAAGGACAAAAGGGAGACCATGAAGAGACAAGAAGGGACATGAGTGAGACATGAGGGCTACACATGTCAGGGGGCCAGGAAGTGATAAGAAGGAGACGAGAGATGTGACAGGCTTAAAAAAAAAGGTCTCAGAGGATAAGGGGGAGGGACCGGGCTCTCCCTTAGTAAGATCTTCTTCTTCAAGCAACCTTTCAAGGAAGACATCGCCCTCAACAAGAAGAGCTCCGACGTTTTCTATACAGTGAGATATGAGGATTTATGAGTGATTGTAAACTAATATATATTATATTGGAGACTTCTCTTCCCAAATCCCCTAGACGTAGACATATTGCCGAACCACGTAAATCTTATGTCGTTTCTTTTTATTTTTACAGCATTTATTTTTCATTCACTGCTATCGACGTACGAAACGTCACCGTACAGTTGCACCGGAATACTGCTGGGGGGCTCCAAATAATTCACTTCGCGGCACCGGAAGTGTGGATTTGTCGAGGCCCGCGAAATACGACATAACAAAATTATTTATTATATTTTGTGAAGAAATTTAAAAAAGTTGTAATGATAAAATGAGATGAGTTGAAATCGCTTCTCAATCCAAACGAGACCTAAATAAAAATAAAAAATAAAAATCATATTTTACCCTTCAAATTTTCTATCATTTTCACGATACAATGATGAAAATGATAATATATATTTGGTACTCTCATATTTTGATATAAAAAATCGTCTTTGAAACACACTAAAAAATAATCTGGAATCGACTGGGGTTCAATTAATTGAGTCAGTTTTGTGGTTGAATCAAAATAGACACTGATCAACTCGGTTTGGTTTTAGACTAATCATTTTTTTCTTGGGTTTTGTTACATATAAGTCGATGTATTAACGCATTGATCACTCATAAAATGACTCCTTATAATTTAAAAAAATCAAAATACCAATTATTTTTTAGCATAGGTGATGTGAAAAATTCCTAAATTAGAAGTATGCTGGTATATAAAAAATAAGGCTTACAAATTGATTTTTTTTTTTCCCCTCTTTCGCTATCTTTTAGATTGATTCAAATATATATTTTTATTCGAGCCGTGTCTAATTAATTTGTCAGCCAAGTCTTTTTTTTTTAATGGGAAAAACAGAATTATTAATGATAATAGTGTATATATACATATATATATATATATATATCTTAAAATTCCATGAAAATATTATATATATATATATATATATAATATGAAGATTCACATTCGTAATGATTTAAATTACTATTTGAATTTATTTATGAGAAAGTGATGAATAAAGCCTAACATTATTAGACAGAGATCTGAAATCACTAATTTTTTATAATAGTTCAAATAGGTTCCCATCTCAATATAATTAACGAAATTTGAGCTTTTATGGATTGATTGTAAATGGAATTAATTAAAGCCAATCTTAGCCATAAATACTGTGAGACTTGATTTATATACATGCCACCCACAACGGCCTTGTTCGGTTCAAAAATCATTTCAATTCTTCTCATTTAATCATTACAATTTTTTTAAATTTTCAAACAAAATATAATAAATAATTCAACTTTTTCAAATAAAAAAATTTAATATTAAAAAATTTTATTCTAACAAAATTTTATTTAACTTTCAGCTCTCATCTCAAATTTTTTTTTAATATTTCTAATACTACTATAAAATTGAAATTTGAAAGTCCACAATTTTTTTTTAAGTGGGTCAAATATGAAGTTAAGAAAGACCAAAAAAGTCCAAAAATCTGACTTTTCTCCGACAAGTTAGAGTCGGAGGTAGAGCAGATTCTGTACATCTTGGAGTCGGAGGGTGGGACTTCCGACTCCCACCCTTCGACTCTGACGTGGTTGGTGCTCAGCCCTAGACTATCATTGATGGGACTTCCTTATTTTGTGCGGTAATAAAGTGGAATAAAATATTTGTTATGGTTATGAACAGTACTTAACAAAGATGGAGAAAGCTTTGCATTTGCTATAGCTCATATGTCACTACAAGAAAAATCACCGATTGCGGCGATTTTTATTCTGTTGCAAATAAAATCGTTGCAATAAGTCACTTTTTGCAGTGAAACGAAATTCGTCGAGGAATTTTAATAGCAACTTGCGATTTAAATGGAGTTAGACTCATCTACAGTGATTTTTAATTATAGTATGGCGATTGTTTTCGCCGTAAAAATAATAAAAAAAAAAATCTTGCAACGGGCTAAAAAACGCACGAAATGTTTTATTTTTCCCCCCCGAACCAGACTCATCTTGTATTCCTCTCTCGCACGGTGCTCATCTTCGTCTCTCTCTCGCACAGTCTTCCTCTCTTGCACGGTGATCATCTTTGTCTCTCTCTCTCTCTCTCTCACTCTCACTCTCTTACTCGCTTCGAACCCCAGGGCCTTCACAATAGACCCTCTCTCTCTCTCTCCACTGCAGATTACTTGTGGGTTTGGTGTTGCGAGCGTTTGTGGGAGTGCTTGGAGTTCTGAGTTGCCGATCAGTGGTAATGCCATTCTCCTTCTCAGCTTCTCACGAACACACCCACATTCACTTCAAGTTAATTTCCACTACCATGAAATTTCTGTGAAATGAATTTCATTTGTGCAGTCCGTGGGTTTTAGGGATTTTTCATACGTTTTGTGCGATTTTGGGTTCCTGTTGAGAATCTCTCACAGCGGTAAGCTCCCTTTCATTTCTCCTCTGCTCACGCAACACTCACTTCAGTTTTTCACTCACAAATTCACTCATCACAGATCGTAACTGCTCTCTATTTTTAGTGCATTTCTCTTTTTTTTTAACAATAAGGTTCATGCTTTCAGATGCTCTACATGTGTTTAACATCTATTTTATATTTCAAATTAGTAAAACTTATAAAGAAAATATAAAAGAAAGAGAAGTGGTCTTCAGCTTGTGTTTTGTGCATTCTACTAGCCTTTGTGACTGCACACACTACAAACTGAGACTGTTATGTGGTTCTGTTTTAGTGCAGTGATGTTTTAGTGCAATGGCATTTTAGTGCAGAAGACAGTTGTGGTTCTTTTTTTGTGCATCTGAGTTGTGAGTCTTTTTAGTGCATCTGTGTTGTGGGTCTGTTTTGTGCATATGAGTAGTGGTTCTGGATTGGTGAAATTGGGTTTCTTTAGGGTTCAAAAGTTGGTGGGGTGGTTGGTTTAAAATTTGGGTCCTGCTGCTATATTTTTTTTCACATATTTTTACCAGTTTTATTTTCCATTTTGTGATCCACCAATATTCAATTTACTTTTTAAAAAAAATTCCATAAGTTTTATCTAAGTATTGATAGATTAAACTACTTATATTTATATATATATATATATATATATATAAAGCATTCATGGACTATCTGCTATGAGATCTCCATGCAAAAAGTTGTCCTACTTTGTATTTTTTTTAAATACATTATGCAGATTATAAGTTATATCTACTCAATCTTTTAGAATAGATCACTTATGTGTTAGTTTTTTGAAATCAGCATTACCTTCAAATAGAGGTGAGGATCTGCAGACAAAGTGCTTGCTCGAGCTCTATGGTCCAAAGGTAAACTAGATACACTAATCTATGACAATTGCTTAAATTATTTAGATCCCTATAGTTGTAAAATGAAGGTAAGGCAGCATTTGGTTGTGCTTCCTTAAATGTTGCATCAAATTCTTGTGTGCTTACATGAATTTTTCAGTTTGTGAGTGCCTTGGGGGGTTTTTCAATTTTTCAGATTGTGATGTACGACCTTGCAATAAGTTTGAAGATAGGTGTACATTGTTCGAGTGCATTTGGTTGAACCTTATGCTAATACAGGGGCTCTTGATTAAAAATGCGTGCTTGTTGTGAACTTCATCATCTCCATGGCCCCTTAGAGTTGTAATTTGACAATGCCTATTAGATAGAAACAGGAGAAAAGAAAAGTGAATATACCAAACTAAAAACTATATTCTTGCCATGATTAGGAAAAGAAAATGCCCACACAGAATATAGTTCTTAGGCATTGACATGAGTAACTTTGAACCTTTCATTCACACTGCCATGCTAGATTTAAACATTTCAGCTGCTATGAGATCTTCACCTATAAATACAGACAGAAAATTGGTAGTTACCTGAAAGCTGAACATGAATTGTCTTGTGTTCTTGCTTACTTGCACATTTGGGTGAGATTGAAGCTTCTCATACATCAATCGAGCCTCATTTGGCCTGTCAACCACTGCCACTGTTTAATAATTCTCCTTACATGGGCTATGCCTACTTTCTACTTTCTACCATCAATAAAATTATTATTAATCAATCAAAGAAAAAAGTATTTATCATTTCAATTCTTATTTTATAGATTATGTTTGTTCAATTATAAGTTGTACTGAAATAACCATAAACAAACTTATAAAAAAATATATATATATATATATATCTATATATATACCATAAACAAAAAAAGATCAACATGCTAGTGTTACTATGGTAGTATCTCAATTACATTTTAAGTGCTGAATACTGCAATTTGCAAGGTAAAAGTCTCCCCCATTGTAAAGTGTGAATTGTATACTGGTTTCTCTGAGAAAATGTGTATGTATTTGCAAAGCAGATACCTTAAAAGGTTTTTGTGTCACTTATGCATGTATATTCCTGATTATGTTTCATTCTTAAATTTTGTCATTTTATTCTAGGATCCATTTTTAAGAGTATCTAGAATTGTTGTATAATTTTTGGGAAATGCCAAATTTTTACATACTAGTACTAGCTCATAATTGTATAATTTTTTATTTATTTTAATGAATGACTGAGAAACCCTTGTGTTTGGTTTGTGCTTTTTGGTCTAACCTTTTCCATTATTTGTCTCTGCTATTGCTGTTCTGCTATGCAGAAGACTGGCTCTTATCATTGTTGCGGTTGTCATGCTCTTTTTGGCATTTCTTGGATTTTGTGAGTTTTTTGTTCCCTTGGACTAGAAGAAGAATATTCTCATCATATGGCTTATTATAGTCGTGGCTTATTTATTTGTTCTTATATCATTGTTATGGCTACTTGTTGTAGTATTTTCCAAATGATTGAGATGCAACCTCTGGTATACTTGTGAGTGATTTAAACATTAAGCCCTTTTCATGCTCAATTATTAAAAAAGTGGTCATTAAGCCCTTTTTGTGACTCTTGGCATGTGAGTATGTTTTCTTCCTTCTGTATCAGTATTTTAAGTTTAGACTTGTTATTTGAGTTATATCATGTGAGGGTGCAATGACATACTGTGTGCACCTTCCTTTTCTCACATCTTTCTTCTATATCATTGTGTATTTGAGTGGATAATCATAAAGAAGGAAAATAGGATCTGTAAATAGGATTAAACCCACCTGTTAGAGCTCAAAGTACATCAGAAAATTTGTGATGTTTTCTATTTGTGCTGCAACAGTTTCCCCTTTATTTTTCGCTTATATCTTCACTCTACAAGGTTGGAACTTTGGCTTAAATTTCATTTGTAAGAATACTAACTTCAGTTTAGTTTAAAACCCCATCATTTTTCCCTCTCTTACCTCACGTTTAGCACCTAAAAAGATAGCAGCCAAACTATGCTTCCCTGCTTTACAGTTTCATATAATTTAGATGTGTAATATGTTTTTTTATGGATGTGTAATTTGGATCTGTAATTTCATTTGGATGTGTAATACGTTTTTTTATATATTCTGGTTTTGTGCTTCCCACTTTTTTATGTAATTTGGTAGTATACATTTCTAACATCATGTTTCTCATGTATCTCTCACATTTCCATTTTTAATAGAAATTTATTGGTTTCTCATGTACCTCTACCAAACTAAATTTTTTTTTGTATTGCAAGAAAGTGTTGATTTTGTGACTTTTGTTGGACGCATATATTTTTTAAAGACCATTAACTGGTCTCTGATGATGTCATTGTTCACTGTGAGTATGAAATATGCTTCCCTGCTTTACAGTTTCAATGTTGTAACATTTCAGAGTATTTGGATTGGAATTCCTTGACCTTTTGTTAAAACTAAATATCTTTGTTCTTCTATTTCTGGAACTCTCTGATTATTATCCTTTCCTTCAATGTAAACGATAAACGATTTTAGTAATATAAGACTATTTGTATCTTGAGGATGAAATTCCACTGATTCTGTTATTTGTTAAGTGGGGGGCAATATTTTTCTAAGAAATAGAACTTCTTTCTTGCATTTAAGGCTACTATTCTATTTAGAACATGTATCATAGGGCAGTTGTGATCACTTTAATATGCAACACTAACTGCGTACACATGAGCTTCATACTCATTGGAATCACACTATATATAGTGACTACTTAAGGAAAAAAAGACACTTCGAAAATTGGTTGTGAGGATGAGTAAATAATAAATAGGTAGTGAGCTTTTATCATTTTCTAGCAAGATCTCTCATTTCATTGATATATATATATATATATATATATATATATATATATATATACATACTGTGTGTGTATGTAGTATTAAAACAATAGTCAATGTGAGGGATTGCTGCACTATTTAGGTGAATTAATTATATATTACAATTATATATACATATATTATATATGTGTAACTATATATAATACAGCATTCCCTCACATATATTATAATATATGTGAGGGGTTGCTACACTATTTAGGTGAACTATATCCAAGTTATACTTCATATATACTAAATGGGTATAGTTCATCTCTGTTTTTGTGCATTTTTTTTTTCTTTTTTGGAAAGCTATTTCCGACGAGTAAATTTCGCCGGAAAATAATTTTTTTGTCGATTTAATTATTTTTGGCTAGTAAATGTCGCCAGAAATAATCTATTTCGGCGACAATTATTGCTAAGACTACGTAATAGCGACAATAATTTATAATCACCGAAAATAATAATGAGTCTTTTGCGGCGATTTTACAAACAATTGTGACGATATATATCACTGCAATTGGTTTTTTTCAACGATTTAATATTAAACGGAAATTACATTTTCGTCGATTTTGGAACAATTGCGAAGCACAAAAATCGTAGGAAATAGTAGTTTTTTGAGACGATTTTTGCCTATCGCTGAAATTGATAAAAAAAAGATACTTTAATTTCGTCGAAAATGTAACGAATTAAAAATCGCCAAAAATGCTCAAATGCAGAGATTAATAGGGATATTTGCGACGATTTTATTGTAGTGTGTGGAGCTTTGTAATTGGTTTGGCTAGTCCAATGCAAAATTTTTTACTCATATATAGCTAAACTATGAGGATTCATTTGTATTTGACTAGACCAATATATATATATATTTTCATCTAACCCACCGGATCAGGTAGCATCAAGTTTTTAAGTCAATTTACAAGAACTTGGATTAGGGTTGACCTTAATTTTTTAAGTGAAGGCATATAATAGTGTCAACTTCGTAGTTCAATCTATAAGAAGCTAAGCTCATGGACTTGCACGCTAGCAATATCAATCCTGATCAGTAATGCTATTTAGCGTCATTTTTACTAGCTACCGTGCAGTTTTCATATATCATGATATGATATTTAATGATTAAAGATTATTTGTTATGTTCGATCTATTAATTGTGAGCTAATTATTTAATGTTATATCAAGAAATGTTGAGACGATGATATAAAAATGATAATAAATAAAAATTTTCTTTATTTCTTTCTTCAATTTACACCGTGGTGTAAATTGTAAGTGGGTTTATATTAAAATAACAAGGTGATAAAAGATAAATATTGATGAAATAATTTTCATTGATCGAGGTCATGAAGTTTAAGACTTAATTAGAGGAATTGATAATGAAATTAACCACCAAACCCAATGATTGTGAACAGATCATGCTTTTTTAATTGCCGGCCATATTAATGGTACTAGACTTAACTTATGAGCTCCAAACGGCAAACAAATACTCAAAATTAAGGCAAATGTACCGCTGGCAAAAACGAGTCGAAGCTGCTAATTCAAGCTACCAGCTATGGATCGATCAAACTATATAATCGGTAATTAAATTAGCTAGCTTGACTTAATTGGCCGATTCATTCAAACGTGTAACAGCTAACTCAAAGGCCAGCAGGCAACATTAACATCTCATGTTTATCTTGAGAATGTGCCGACCAAGACTTCTACGTCCAATAACACTACTATAAATTTATATATCTAAAATGACAACGTACAAATTTCTACATGATGCTTGGAAATTAAGTATGTATATATATATATATATTATACCACTTATTATATTTTACAAATCCTAGTACTATATAACATGCATGCATATCGTAATAAATCAAACCTTCAAATTAATGACTAGCTAATATTAATCTCCAATTGATTAGGTAGTCTCTCATGAATTAAAGATCTTGATGATCAATTTCCTCAGGATCATCATGATCCGTTACTTCCTTTATATATATATATATATATATATATATATATATATATATACATATATATATATATAATATGAAACACCATTTGATGGATCAATATTTATTTAGCTATATTTTCACGAGATGATCTTTCCCCGTGATCATTAGCTAAATATTGGAGTACCATAGTCCATGCAACATGCTTTTTAATTATAATTCTATATCAATATATATTTAGTTGCTACATATATATATATATATATATACACATGCTTCCCAGTAATAATATTTAATCATGTTTGAATTGATCTAGTATTTACGTACTTAATTTACCATATATATATACATATATATGTATATCAGTCATGCATCATGGGCATACTCACGCTAGCTAGCTACATGTCGCGACCCTTATCATGCGGCAGATCGGACGAGGTGGTCTTGTCTCCATTAATAGTTCTCAAGCTTCACCTAATTCCTCACACGCCACGTACTATTGATTAAGTCGTGTTTGACAAGTATAAAATATAAGGGTCAGAGGGTTTAGTTGCAATATTTGTATTTTGTAAATGACATTAATACATATAATATACTATATAAGTAGTACTATTTCTTCATTCCCATCAATTAAGGAACAATCATTAGCGGTTGAGAATACAGCTTGCCCTGTTGCAATACTATAATATATATTGCATTAATTACTTGGTCCATGATATATATGTTTGACTTTATGATATATATTATATTCTTTTTTTGTTTCCTACCCTTGCTAGGGCTGATGAGGGGATCGCATGTTGTCCACTTCGTCGGATTAGATCTCACTTGCAGGCCGAAACTAATTTTTTTTTCCCCCGAATTTAGGAATTAAAAATGCAACTGATCATTACAAGATAAGATAAAGTAATGTTACATATAGTCGTGGAGTGTAAAAGTACCGTACAGTTATTTTGAAAAAGAGTAAATCTACAATTAAAAAATTAATTTTTTATTTTTATGTGGATCTCAAAATGATTGCGCGACGCTTGCACACTCACGATTGTAACTATTATTTCTCATATATATATATATATATATATGGTTAACCATGGTTATTGTTTTTACCAAATATGAAAAAGGTTATATATGCTTGCTGGAGCTAGCTTATTAATATATATAGAATATATAATTCGGACTTAAATTTCTTAGAATTCAATCACTAGAGTTAGATGGGGAAGAGATAGACTTATAATATAGATCCCACAATATTTATTTAGTATATTTTACTGTCGGCTGATAAATTTACTCTAACAATTATAAATACTCCGTCTTAGACAGTGTTTGGTTGTTTAATTCTGTCTTAAGATAGAATGTGATGTTTGTTAAATATGTCTTAGGATAGAATATTGTCTTTCAAATAGTTTGTTTATAAAGAATTACAGTAACGGATTAGACCATGTCAATCACAAAGAAATTTGTGTAGTAGGGAGCTTTAAAAGTAATAGGAAGCCTTAGAAGCAATAGTTGGCTTGTATCCAGTATGTCCTAAGTTAAAGTTGTAATATCCCGTTATAAAATAATGAAGTTTGTTCTACCTTCAAAAAAAAATTATAAATACTACGGGGCCTATTATTTTATTTGTCCATTTCTCTCGATCATTGTCTCTGAAAAGTCTGAATCCAAATAATTAATCAAAACTCTCGTGTACCCACATATACTAATTAAGATACATATGTTTTGCTTAACCGGATACAACTGTTACGATTCCAATATCTCTGTCTGACGTGTATAAAAGGAAGAACCTCTCAGTAACCATGGCATCGTGCCTTGGAGATCAAGAATTGCTTTCCTAGATTACGGACCTAGATTAATAATTAGAGTTGCTTCACAGGGATCCGGAGATGAAGATTGAGACTAACATAATTCTCCTGTTGGTCTGCATAGTGGTTACTGGCTTTCTTGGGGTTTGCCAAGGAGGCAATCTCAGGAAGAATTTCTATAAGACATCCTGTCCATGCGCAGAGAAGATAATCCATGATGTCACTTGGAAACATGTTTCCAGCAATCCCAACTTGCCGGCAAAGCTGCTGAGGATGCATTTCCACGACTGTTTTGTCAGGGTAAGGCAATCATGTCATGTCCGGGTTTCCTTTTGAATATATCTACTTTGCCTGTAATTTTCTTCATGCATGCTCATGTCACTTTATAATTATTAAAGAATATTTGTCCTTAATATTTCAAGGAGATTTCAAAATAGTACATAGAATAACTTCTTTGACATAAGTAGTACTAGAGGCAGCTTGCATGTATACTCCAGTATAAATGATCGTAACAGGCCAGGCCCACCTAATTGCTAGATATGAAAATTTGTAGCTAATTACAAAGAATTCAATGAAAATTTGCAGGGTTGCGATGCATCAATTCTATTGAACTCAACAGCAGATAACACTGCAGAGAAGGAGTCACCACCAAACCAAAGCTTGTCTGGTTTCGATGTAATCGATGACATTAAAGCACAAGTTGAGAAGGAATGCAAAGGAGTTGTATCTTGCGCAGATATTGTGTCTTTGGCAGCTCGGGACTCTGTTTCATTCCAAGTAAGCTAATTAAGTGAAATCAATCTCAATGATACAGATGGTACTGTGATCGATAACAAAATCAAAATCTCAATTCAGTACTATTTATGTCTAATATACTGTTTGCATGCATGCGCGCGCAGTTCCAAAAACCAATGTGGGAAGTGCTTACAGGTAGAAGAGATGGCACCGTTTCACGCATCGCAGAAGTCTTATCCAACCTTCCACCTGCTATCTTTAACTTCGACCAACTCAAGAACAATTTTGCCCGTAAAAACCTTACCGTGCATGACCTTGTCGTGTTATCAGGTACCTAAAGAAGAGATCAGATCGGTTTTCTGAAAACAAAAAACTCAGTTTCGACAGTTTCATTAATTAACGCAAAGCATGTTTAAATATATGTACGCAGGTGGTCACACCATTGGAATTGGTCACTGCATTGGTTTCACCAACAGGCTCTACAACTTCACTGGAAGAGGCGATCAAGATCCGTCTTTGAACCCAACCTATGCCGAGTTCTTGAAGAAAAAATGCCCGAGCCCCACAGACGCAATAACAACAGTGGAAATGGACCCAGGTAGCTCCCAGAAATTTGGCAGCAGCTACTACGCAATCCTTCTGCAGAATAAGGGTCTGTTCCAATCAGACGCGGCGCTTCTGACCAGCAAGCAAGCCAGAAACACTGTCAAGGAGTTGGTTAGCCAAACAGATTTCTTCACAGAATTTGCACAGTCGATGAAGAGGATGGGAGCGATCGAGGTCCTCACCGGCACCGCCGGTGAGATTAGGAAGCAATGTGGGAAAGTGAATTAGTCTTTAAGCTGCTGCTGCTTTGGGTTTTGGTAATTTAATTATAGTCTCGGATGTCATGATGCAGTACTAAGAACGTGGAGTACTTGCATTCACGTTTTAATTGTTCATAATTTGCAGTAACTGTCAATGTTCCATTAATATTGGGAACTTAAAATAAGTTGGAGGTATTAATTGTCTTCATTTCTGTACTTGTAAAATCAGTTTGATCTCAATGTTTCTTAATCTGAAAAAGTAAGCCATTAGTCGAAGTATTTGGCCATATCCATCCATGTTATGATCATGATCATAAGCGGAATCAACGCTTTAAATCCGGACATCTCCCTGGTTAGAATCTACGTGTTCATTAATTTTCTTGAGATTTCTCTCATATTTTGCTCTGTGGGACTTTCTGCTTTTAGTAAGAATCTTTGACTTGGATTGTTTTTATCGAGATAGTATTTTCTGGTCAATGCTTTCTGGTGAGAAGTTCTACTCCTTGTTCATGGATTGGTTTCATCTTTCTATGCTGCTTTTGTTTTTACTCTCTTGACTCTTGACTGTCCCGATGTTTTTAGGTTGGTTTTTGAAGCCGTTATTGCAATTCTGAAGAACTTCTATTCGATGGTAATATTTTCTCGATTTTCTGTTCTTTTTAGCATTACCTTCTGTATTTACAGTTTTTTTTTTTTAATAGGTAATTGTATTTACATTTTTATTCTGAGATTTTCCATAAAGATTATTACAGTTTTCTCCCCCCCCGGCCGAGGGGCAACGTCATCGGTCTCTTTGGTTTGATTAGGGATCTCGGGGATGGTGTTGTTTTTCTGTGTGATAGGAATTTTGGTCAGTTTTTTCTTCGTGTTTCGATCTTTTTGTTTGATTATTGTTATTATGTTGGGAAATATTTTGAAATGTTTTATAAATTAGAGAATATGTAAAATAATAACAACAAATTAAAAATAGAGAATCTAGTTTTGAGGCATGTTATGATGGAACTTTTTTTTAGAATAGATTCTACGGCCTCTAAATTTAAACCTGCATTAGGTTTCTTGATAGTCTACTCTCAAGATACAACAAAATTGGTTCTCGTTAATCTCATTGTCGGTGCACACAAAAAGAAATCCTTGAATCCGATATAAAATAGCCAAAGCCCAAAGAAAGAAATACAAAAAGAATGAGAAAGTGTTTTTCTAATTTTTGTAGAGAATTTGGAGTGAATAAATTTATATGTGAGATTCTCTATTTATAGAGAATGAGATGACACTTGTGAAAAGTCACAATTGGAATTAAATGACACTTGTAAAAAGTCACAACTTATTTAAATGAAATTGTACTTGTGAAAAGTCACATCATATAAATAAAATGGTACTTGTAAAAAGTCACAACTTATATAAATGAAAGAGTATTTGTGAAAAGTCACAACTAAAATAAATGAGCACTTTTGAAAAGTCACAACTTCTTAAATATTAGAGAATACATTGAAAATATTTCTAATTTACCAAATGACACAACCCTTTATTTGGTTGGCAAACGGTTAAGACTCGTATCCCCAAGAAGCATGCATTGATTCAAGTTACCATGACACATTTTCATTTAAATCTAGATAATCAAACTGATACATTTAACAATAGTAATGGTTCAATTATTTTTTATTTATCATTAAATATTTTAATTATTTATAAGTTTAAAAACTAACATATTACTCAAGAAAAAGATTGATTATAATAAATGAAAATACAAGCTGATTACATTTCTCATCTTCAAAACTGCATCTAAATGCCACTTTCATTTTTCTTCATCAGAATTTGAATTGATAAGTGTCATTTTGTTAAAAAATGAACAATCCATTGGGAGAAAATAAAAAAAATAATTTCACAAAAAAATTTGAGTTAAAGTGAATAAAATTGTTGAGAAAATGTTATATTTTATAGTGGAGAAATACTAGCCGTTTAAAAAATATATTCATTGGAAAATATGACTGTTAGAAAAATACGACCGTTTGAAGAATATGACTGTTTTAAAAAAATACCGTTAAAAAATTATATTCATTGAACGTTAGAAAATTAATGCGTAATTTTTTAATAACGAATAAATATTTCAATTATCATTAAAATTAAAATAAATGAAAATGTCGAAATCAATATTTTAATAGAATAATGATAGATTTAAAGAGTTCATTATTTATTGTCATTGAAAAGTGACTAGCTAAATTTAAAAAAGTGAGTTTCTTAGTCAAAATTTGGCCAAAATTTAACTAAATTATACAAAAATGGGCTGTAATGGACTTAACAAAACTATAGTAATTTTAACTTTCAATATTTTCATTGGCTAAATTTATTAAAAATAATATTTTGGCAAAAAATTTCGCATCCCGCATGCTATTACTTGTCGTATGAAGCTCTAGTTGGTTTGTGCCCGTGGGTTGGTGTTTTCTCAGTATCTTATTCTTTTGTTTAATTTTTCATTACTTTTCGTATGAAGCTCTGGTTAGAGTTGGTTGATTTTTTTCACAAGCATTTTGTCCTAAAAACTTTAATACGACCATAAACTTTAATACAAACATATATCAGTTAAAAAAATATAACCCTTGTAAAAAAAAAAAAAACCTTTAAAAAATTTTATCTATTGAAATAATATGAACGTTAAAAAATTAATGTGTAATTTATTAATAACGAATAAATATTTAAATTACAATTAGAATTAAAAAAAATAAAAAGCTCAAAATCAATATTTTAATAGAATAATGATAGATTTGTTGAATCTATTATTTAGCAGTGTTAAAAATTGGCTAGTTAAATTTATAAAAATGAATTTTCTAATCAAATTTTGGCCAAAATTTATTGAGATCATTACTAGTGCTCTTAGAACACTTGTAGTGTGCTAGTTATATGTAAAATTTAGCCAGAAGTTAGCTAGCTAACTCAAAATACACCTAAAACTCAATAAAATTAGCTTGAGTGAATTCAGCTGGCCACATGTAGTGACGGCTAGCATTCTGGAAAGCCTTGTGCATGAAAAAATCTCCTG
The DNA here is from genome assembly GCF_004785595.1 of Juglans microcarpa x Juglans regia. Taxonomy (NCBI): domain Eukaryota; kingdom Viridiplantae; phylum Streptophyta; class Magnoliopsida; order Fagales; family Juglandaceae; genus Juglans; species Juglans microcarpa x Juglans regia. The sequence goes on along the minus strand of NC_054600.1, from coordinate 21,936,809 downwards.
GCTTTTCTGCTGGTTTTTCTGTTCTTTACAAGTAAACTTCTTGCCATTGGATTTCATTATTGTGAAAAAGCAAACGATACATTGAAAAAAAATAAAAAAAGGATGTCACAGATAACAATTAATTGAAGTGAATAAAATTCATGTAATTCATGTTGTGGAAGTGTTATATTTTATAGTGAAACAATTAACCATCGATAAAATATAGCCGTTAAAAAAATATATTCGTTGGAAGAATATAATCGTTAAAAAGATATGACCATTAAAAAAATATATTCGTTAGAAGAATATGATCGTTTTAAAAAAAAACTATTAGAAAATTATATTCATTAGAATAATATAAACGTTAGAAAATTAATATTTATTTTTTTAATAATGAATAAATATTATAGTTATCATTAGAATTAGAATTAAAATAAGTAAAAATATTAAAATTAATATTTTAATAGAATAGTGATAGATTTAAAGAATTTTTTATTTGATGTTATTGAAAATGACTAGCTAAATTAGGAAAAATGAATTTTTTTGGACTTGTTTGGGGTCTTAGATGAGACACAAAATTCTGATTTAATCTCATTTAATCTTATTCTCAAACATAATTTAAATACAAAATTTTCAAACTAATTATTATAACTTTTTCAAACTTTCAAATAAAAAAAAAATAATTTCAACATTTTCAAGTCTCCAAACAAAAATAATATTATAAAACTAAATTTTTACAATATTTTAATTTTATAATATTTTTTATTAAACTTTTTCTCTCTCATATTACAAAACTTAAAAAATACTCAACTCAAACTATCTCATTATTATTTACAAATTATCTTATCATTATTTATATAATTTTCATCTCATCTCATCTCATCTCTAAAATTAGATCTTAATCAAATTTTAGTTACTCTAAAATTAGGTCAGTACTAATGCCCGTGGTTGATTTTGTTTGATGCGTACGTGGGTTGGTTACATGTAGACTTTAAATGGGCCTTTTCTGTGAGAGAAGAGCCCAGTCCAATAAGAGATGGTTTCATACACGATAGTAACGATATGATCCTAATCAGACTCCTCCCATAGATAGTTTCCATATGATTCTGCCCACCAAATCCTGTATTCTTTTCCTCTTCCCCCTTCCTCAAGAAAGCAGATTCCAGAATTGTATTCCACTCCCCAACTGAACCATCCATCCTTTATAATCGAACTCCAACCTAAAACCACCGTGAAAGCCTGCGATTTCAAGCAATTCTGTTGTTTTTGTTCCTGTTTCTGAATTCTTCTCAGTTCAGTTCTTCAAATATGATGCTCAGAGTCCGAAGCCGCGACGGCTTGGAGCGAGTTTCTATCGACGGCCCACAAATTACAGTCTCCCAACTCAAAACCCTAGTCCAATCCCAGCTTCAAATCCCTGTCCAAAACCAGACCCTCTCAACCAATCAGAATCTACTCTTGGCCAAAACCCCTGCCGATCTTCTCAAATTCACCGACATGTCAAACCCTTCTACCCCTCTCTCTGCGCTCAATCTCTCCCACGGCTCCATTGTTTTCCTCACCTACGATGGGGAGCGCACTGTTTCCGGCCCAACCTTCCACCCCGCCGGTTCCTTCGGCCGCAAGATGACCATGGACGACCTCATCGCGAAGCAGATGCGAGTCACGCGCCAGGAGAACCCGCATTGCGAGCTCGTCTCCTTCGACCGCGACTGTGCCAACGGGTTCCAGCACTACGTCAACGAGACGCTCGCGTTCGCCGTCAAACGTGCCGGGTTCATGTACGGCACTGTCTCGGATGAAGGGAAAGTTGAAGTGGATTTCATCTACGAGCCGCCACAGCTAGGTACCGAGGAGAATTTGGCGATTCTGAGAAACCCAGATGAGGAAAAGTTTGTGGAAGCGATTGCGGTTGGGTTGGGAATGACGAAGGTCGGGTTCATATTCACGCAGACGATCAGTCAGGACAAGAAGGACTACACTTTGTCGAACAGAGAGGTGCTTCAGGCGGCGGAGTTTCACGCCGAGAGTGGGCTGAAGGAGTGGGTCACGGCTGTGGTGAAGCTCGAGGTGAATGAGGAAGGTGCGGCTGATGTGCATTTTGAGGCGTTTCAGATGAGTGATACGTGTATTAGGTTGTTCAAGGAAGGGTGGTTCGAGACCGAGATCGCCCAGGACGCCGATCCCAAGCTGTCGAAGATGAAAAAGGATGTAGTGGTTGGAGTGAAGGATACCAGGGAGGTTGACAATGATTTTTTCTTGGTGGTGGTTAAGATCTTCGATCACCAGGTATGACTATATTGCTGTGTCTTTTACTTGCGTAGTAGGGGTGCTCAGTTCATGTTATTGGGTTTGCTTTGTTTATATTGAATTGTTATTATTGGACAGTGTTTCATAACAGTGTTGAGTCTTCTCTTTCTACTTTCCCATGAATTTCCAGATTACTGGGGCTTCTCCCTCATTAACTATTAACAGTCTCATGTAACGTATCAAAATAAGCATTGGGATGCTATTTAGGATAAAAAAAGTTTTGTTTTTAGATCTTATTTGTTTTGTTTTTATCACAGTCTTATGTGATATATATATATATATATAAACAAAAACTGATTTGTTTTTAAATCTTTTTTTAGCTATTTATAGAAAGTATACCAATTGTAAGCTTTACCACGATCAGGGCTTTGATAGGGCAGATAGGTTGCTTGTTGAGGTTACGGCATCATGATAAAGTTAAACACTTCCCTTTAGTTTTGAAGAGAGGCATGGGGAGTACATGTAAAAAAAAAACTATACCACTTACCAGAAAATGAAGGGACAAAAAATTTAACGGAAGAAAATTTGAGGTTGAGGAATGAAGAACTAAATGATTAAGGTTGCCCTCATTTCTTAGGTGTAATCTGGACTCTAAGCTAGGTTATAGTCCTTACTTAGGGTAAATGTATTGTTGTTGATGATGTATTTACAGGTTAATATATCTTTGTGATACGTATGGTTTATGGATCATTAGTTGCAATTTTTATGGATTAGTTGACTGTCAACAAAAAATTTGTAGATTAGTTACTTTTTCTACTCTCCCTTTTCAAGAAAACAAACAATCAAATAAAGTATGGCAAAAACTCGTCATTTCGAAACTACTTATTTTCAGCTCCCATTTTTTGACAGTGCCTTGCATACTCGGATTTAGAATAAAGACTGTTGCCAGAAAGATTCTCACACGCGATGTCTTTGATAGTGAGGACTTGATAGATTGCTGGCCCATGGCCAATCATATGGCTTGTAGTACCTCTTATTACTAGACTAGGCTAGACCTTTGTTAGTGAATATTTCATGTGCTTTGCAACTTAAAGAACCTCCATGCAACAAGCATGCCTACAACTACGTTTGTTATTCACAATCTGGGTTTTTGGCTATCTATGATCTCCACTCTCGAGCTCTTGAAACAAGAATGGAATTTAGTTTCGGCACCGTCCCCCTCGGGGTTTTATCTTTATTGTTTTACAGAAGAAAAGCCCTTTATTCATCCACTCCGATTCTCGTCTTTAAACTCTTTATCATTCTCCACTCTCCTAGTTTTTTCACCAACGTGTTAGGAACTTCTAACGTGTTCGTTCATCATATTCACTAGTTAGGTGTATCTGATGTATTCTTCCTGTGTACTTGGATTGTGCTTCTTGCAATATTAATAAAACTTATCTTACTTCTCAAATACATACATACATAAATACATGCATGCGTGTGTGGGTGTGGGTGTGGGTGTGGGCGCGTGTGCGTGCGAGCGTGTGCTTGGTTGTGTTTTGTCAGCTACAACTTTGACAAAGCATTATGACTTTTAAAACTCTGACCTGGTCCTGGTCAAACATTAGATTGAGTTAGCCTTTTTGCTTATAGTTTCTTGTCTATGCTACTTGCTGAATTTTCAGAAGCTTCATCTTTCTGCTGATTTATGCTTCATTAACTTTGTTCTGTTGTTCGGTCTATTTATTAAAGGTGAAGTGAAAAAATGCTTGTATTTTATAGATATCTATTTTTGAAGAAACAGTACTGTCATTATTTTACTGATAGGTCTGGTCTTATGATTTGTGACCCTGGCAAGATGAACCCTCTGACATCCAATGGTTTAAACTTTAAAGTATTAAAATGCTCTCAACACTTATGGCATCAAGCATTGGGCATCAAGTATTAAAATGTTCCTTTTTTGGACGTATGATGCTCAGTTGCTCACTTCCCCTTGTGCATGTTGTCTACCTCAGATTGCATATTGCCTCATAGAATGAGTGGAGTTGGACAGTCATTATTAGCTAAATGCCTGTTATTCTTAAATCTTTGCTAATTTTGCCCACAAATAGAATCATATTTGTTTTCTTAACTTTTGGTTTCATTTTGGCCTTTTATTCAATGAAAAGTCTGAGTCGTCATTTGTTCTCAAGCTTGGTGCTGGATTACTTTTGTTGGTTGTTCATAATTCCATTTATATTTAATAAGGTGTACAATGGTTGGATGTTTTAGCACGTTCGTGGTTTTCTACTAATAAAAAAAAGGATGCTTTAGCGTGTTCTTGCTTTCACTGCAATGTTGATCATTCTAGGTGTAGGAACTCAGCAATGAGGTATTTATAGAGGTTTGAAGAATCCATCATCATGCCTTTTACACTTTGAACTACTCACTGACCTGAACATGTACGGCATACAGGTACATATGGATGAGAGCCATTTACTAGGTGGACCTTATTGCTATTATAACACAATCATATTCAACTATATATTTTTTAGCTGATCTAGTTTATGTGCAGAACATGCTATACATAAATTCCAAGGCCCTTAACATTTTTTTTCTTTTGTTAGTATAAGATTCCTGTTCACTTGCTTCTCTATTTCAAGGGTTATACTGTGGAAATAATGTGCACTTTTGTTGCAAAGCAGGGTCCACTCACATCAACATTTCCTGTTGAGAACCGGAATACCCCTGTGGCCATGAGGGCGCTGAAGAATCATCTGGACCGCACAAAGAGTCTTCCTTTTGTGAAGCGCATATCGGATTTTCATTTACTGCTTTTACTGGCCAGATTTTTGGATCTCAGTTCTGATGTTCCCGCATTGGCTGAGTGTGTGCAGAGACAGACAGCTGTTCCAGAAGGTTACCAGCTCCTAATCGAGTCCTTGGCCAGTTCTTAATGTTAGTTGTGTCTCCTTTGAGATCTGACACACATTTTCATTTAGGATGTTTATGGACATTTATTTATGCTCAATTTGAATAGGTGCTCTTAAGAAATCTCTATTGCTTTCTAGTGTAATGCATTCCCCCAAAGGTGTTCGTGCACTGTCTTAGTTATAAAATGGATCCAGGCATTGGCAGTTCAAGGTTGTATCAAAATTATGATTGCGCTGGATCCTCCGGATATTTATGTTTGGTGGAAGGAGCTGAGATTTATGGTTGGATGTGTTGTGGTGTTACGACCGACTGCAAGTAAATTATGTATCATCTTATGTTTAGATGTGAGATTATAGTATGAATTCTATGGCTTAACTTCTGTTCTACATGGTTACTTGATGGCACCTATAGGTGTGAGATTGCAATCTGTAGTTGCAATCGAGCAGCCAGAAGTACTGCACTGTTTGGGGTTCCTTTCATCCTTCTGAATATTTGATGTTTCACCTTGAGGTTTTGGTTCGTGGGTGGAGAGGTCACGGGTCCAAATCTTGGTGGTCAAAGATTCGAAAGAGGTGAGATTCGTTTTTTAATATCCTTCTCCATCAGTTGAGAGTATTGCTATTTATCTATGCCTTCTCTGGGTTTAGAGTCGTGTCAAGTCATGAACATTTGTCTATATGGATCAATCTGAATATGATTAGCTAAGTTCAACGGGTCAGACGTTTAAATTCTAGCACGATCCACTTAAATAACAGGGATCACAGCGTGATTTATTTTGATCCGTTTAATAATTAATTAAAAATTGGTTAAAATGAAACTGCATGTTTCAATCCGTTTTATGTAAATGAGTTGCATTAATCTGCATTAGTCATTTGACTTAATTTGTATTCTACGTAATAGTTAAAATCTATATTTATTAGTAGTCACAATATTTAAAAAACAATAATATTATCTAATAACAAAAAATATTAATATTTTTCTGATTTTAACCTTTAATAAAATCAATATTATAAACTCAACAATAACAAATATGAGCATAGGTCTAAAATTACAATCTCAACAATAAAAATATGTTAATGTCGTGTTTCATATGTCTTTGGGTCAGGTTCTAGCAACTCGAGTCTTCAGAACTGGCCTATGAAAATAGAGAAGAAAACAACTAGGAGAGGTGGCTTTGAGACTGAGGAGTCTCCGATGCAAAAATCAGTAAAGTCTCTTGGAAGTTTGTAAATAAATGAGAGAGTGTAGAGATTATAGAAAGTTTCTTGTACTTGGGAGTTGCTATTTATAGTAGGAGTCTGGGAGAGACAGATCATGTCTGCCCCATGGAGTCCATGTCCTTCGTATTATTCTTTTTGTCAGAGTCTTTTAATGCGTCGTGATTTTACGACAGCATCATTAATGTGACATGTAACTTAGGTAATAGTGTCATTAATACAGCATGATTCTTCGATTTGCCTCACCTCGCTAGCGTCCTTGGTGGTCCGTCGATGTCTTCCATGCTAGAGGTTTGAGAGTCCCCCATACTTTCTACCCATTACGCAAACAAGCACTCAATAGTTGAACACTGTTTAAGGAGTCTCTAGGTCGGCAAGTCTCATCCATTTGCAATACGCTCCTTCATGGAGATTTCATCCAAGGAAGTCTACCCATGGGCCGGGCCTAAGAGCTTACTTGTTCTGGATTGAGCTTTTGCTTCTTATTCCTTTAGTTGCCCTTCTCATGCACGTTAAGATAGAGGGGAAAAAAATCCCTTATAATAAGCATATTGAAAAATATTAATAGTACAATTCAATAATAATAAATTTTTAATTTTAAAATAAAATTTAAATGAGATATTGTGAGTTGATTTCGAGTTATGCAGATTCACACATTATTGACCCGCTTATTAATCGTGCCTTAATGAGTCAATCCGTTTTGATTTGAACACATTTATATCAAATTCAAACGTGCTAATTTTGTATCGTGTTCATATTAGATTCATGGGTCGTATGACATATTGTCACTCCTAATTTACACTGGTTTATGTCCTTATATTTAGAAAGAAAACATATTATTTGGTGTTAAATCAGGCTCCATTTTGAAAACAGTTGACAGTCACTCCGTCTAGAGCTTTATGTCTAAATTTTGGCTAAAATGTGAAGTTTTGGCTAAAACCAAAGTCATTGAAAAAACTAGTCTACATTGGATTATTTATTCCAAAGCTAAAATAATAATATAATATTATATATTTTAATAATAATTTTTAATTTTTTTTATATTTTACAAATCCACTCCATATATTAATTAATAATTTAATTTTTACTTCAAATTATTGTTTTCTAACTATTTTTTTCTTCAACCTAATTATCCTATAAATATATTTTGCGAACCATTTTTACACGCAACAATCACATATACAATTCTTTCCAACATTTCTTCTGGCCAAATTGGTTTTAGAAATATTTTTGAAGTAAAATATTATTTTGGAAATGAATTGTAGCGGATCAAATTTGAAGAAATAAATGACTTTATTATAACTCAAAAGTGAAGTATGAGTTTTGAATACAAACCACTTTAGTAAAAATTAACCAAAATTTAACTAGAGACTAACATTGGCTAATACCAGATTGACTATTTTATTCTTTAAATTTTTATTAATATGTAATTTTTTCACTTTTAGCTAATTATTCAAAATTTAAAGTCTACATTGGATTAGTCATTACACTCTCTATAATAATAAAATATTATTATTTATTATTTTTATATTTTTATAATTAATTAATTCTATTTTCATAACCTTCTATAATCTCTAATAATCATATTCATTTTAATTTTCACAATCTAATAAATAAAATTTCATCACACGATATCAAGGAAAAGAGCCGCGGGAGAGAGAATGAGCCGAAATATAATAAACAATGGGTTTAGACTTGCTACAGGACTTTTCATCTTTGGAAAGAAAAATAAAATTATTGTAACTCATATTTAAGATAAAAAATCTTTGACTAATTTAATGTGAGTCAGTTATTGTTAAAATTAATCAAATATAAAGATAAAAAAATATTTGATCAATCCAATACAATGCTTTAAACTCGGTCATGCATCACGCACTAAGCTTATTCATCGCAGTGCATGGCACCATCCATTACCTATCGAGGGTACCGATAAACATGATTAAGATGACGTGACATTTTTTTTTTATATGCATTCTTTTAAAACATGAATTATTCTATTTTCTAAAACTTATTTTGTATTTTATATTAATGTGACATGTTTTTTTTTTATGCATTCTTAATTATTTTTATCATGCTAACTGTATATATGTCTAGTGTCATTTTATTATTAGTTGTCATTATAAATTTGATGGAGTTGAATGGAGAGATTATTTAGTATTTAGAGCTCAGATCAATTTAAAATATCTTAAACCGCAAAATGATGCAAAAATATTTACAAATTGTTTTATAATTTTCAACGGCTTCATTTGTTTTCACAATTCTTCTTAATTCATCTCATCTTATTAGAGATAAAAAATCAGATACGGATACATACATCTAATTATAATCAGATCTGTATCTAAATTTTAAAAACAGGGTGGTTATCCACCTATCGGGATAAACCTGAAAATAATCTAGACGGCAACCGGATGTGAACCCTGATATCCAAGTTATAATTGGATATTTGGATTTTTATACCTTTTTTAGATATAAATCTGGATATCCGAGTACATTTTGTTTTTTTTCTTTTTATAGACATTTTAAAAATTTTAAAAATACTTTTATAGTACTTTTTTTTAAAAAATCGAATATCATGTTTAATTCTTTTTAACAAATTTAAAAGGTTTTTTTTTTACAAGCCTTTATGTTTATTATTATTATTTATACAAAATAAATAATAATACATCAACGCACAATACATGCATACTACAAATTACATTATTTACATTACAATACAAAATATCAATTTATAAAAAATAAAATAAATAATAATACATTACAATTAATTAGACTAATACAATGCATAATACTACATATTACATATGTAATGAATCAAGCTTCTGTACAAACTTTTCACGTCTTGTCTGTCTTTGGTAGCAAGATAGTCCACCTATCTTTCATATTTATCGTACAAAAACAGGTAGTATTTGCAGGAAGACTTCACAACAATTAAGAGAAACACATAACCAGCCGTTATACAAGACTCAAACAATAAGGAAAACATAAGACATGTGTAAGTGATCGAGGTCTAAAAATGTTACCAAGGTATAGAAGATTCAAAGAGCTGAAATAGGCTCCAATAATAAATAATATTAAAAAATAATATTCTAATAATAATAATATTCTAGTCATCAAAATAAATAAGACTTCTCTCCGTTAAAAAAAATATATATTTAAAGATAAGTTTAGTAAGTAGGATGGGATACAAAATTATCATTTCATTATTTTATCACTATAATTTTTTCAAATTCTCACACAAAATATAATAAATAATTCAACTTTTTCAAATCTCAATTTAATTTTTTTAAATATCAAAATAATAATAATATTAAAAAATAATATTTTAAACTTACATTTAAAATAAAAAACTCTCATCTCATTGTCCAAAACGTTTCCTAATAATTCTACTTACTCAGAGAGAGTGAAATGAAAAAAGGAAAGTCGTTAAAATGAATATTAAAAGAGTCGGGCTACTCTGTTGTCTAAAATAACCTGCTCATTTGACCGATAGTGTATTTTTTCTTTTTATTTTTCTATTTACATTTTTTTTAATATACTTAAATATTTTTAAAAAATAAAAAAATATAACAATATACTTAAAATCATTTTATTAATTATTATGTAAAAAAAAAAAAAAAAAAAAGGGTTCAAGCAGTCACTTTGAGCTACGAGGCAAAGTAGTCTTCCGCGTATTAAAATTACGAATATTGAATTGCGACCCGACAACGGAGAGGAGAAGCATTTCTCTAGTTAAAATCTGGCCATGGATCCCTAGCTTTTCCTTTGGCGGGAGATTTCCCCATTCCTCTCTCTCTCTCTCTGTGTCTGCTAAATTTCACCCTCGTCCCTCAACCCCAACCTCTTCGTGCGTGCGTGTAGATTTCTAGGGTTAATCTTCTGGCCACAAACACTTGAAAAAGTCATGGAGGAGGACCCGGCTCCACCATCCGAAACCTCTACTCGCCGCTCCGTGAGTTTCATTTCCATTTCTCTCTCTCTCTCTCTCTCTCTCTCTCTCTCTCTCTCTCTCTCTCTCATTATGCAATTTGATCTAATTGTTTTTTGAGTAAGCAGAAAAGGACTAGGGCTCAGGCTCAAACTACTGAGAACCGACCCAGTAAGGCAAATGGTACTGGTGCTGAGAACCGTGACCGGGCCAGCGAAGCAAGTGACCAGGTGGACAGAGAGAGTTCTCCCGAAGATGATTTCGAGGACGCTGCTCCTAAGACTAAGCGTAATCGTGCCTCCGATGGAACTTCGGCCTTGGCTTTCAAAGCCACCGACCAGAGCTTAATTGGTAATACTTGGACATAATTTACAATTTTGAGAGTATACAGAAATTTTTATACTCATAGCTTTGATACATGGATAATGCTTCAAAAGATGTACCGTTAGGGTTGCAAACGTTTCTATTTTTTTATCGGTAGGTTGCTAACGTTTATATAGAATCAATATCTTCAGTTATTACAAGTTTTTTTGGCCGCTCTTCAATGGGAGCTTCCAGTGTACGTTTTTTCCCTACTCTTCCAGTGTACAATTAAATTTACTTCGTACGACTGCGTGTGACCGTCAGTGGGAAATAATTTGAATTGTTATGCTAGCACTGGTCTTCATTACTGCTAAGTTGAAAATAACTTATCCTGCCAGTGGTTTGTTTGCCAATTATAGCGCTATTGCGGCTGTGTTGGTTCACGAAGGGGTGCGTCCATGACTGCAGAAGATCATTGAAGAGGAGTAGCTTGGATGTATTTTCTGCAAGTACTGTGGCTCTTCGTTATTAGGGTCATCAGTTATTGAGTCCCAGTTAAGCGGGTTCTCTGGGTAGGGGGCTTTGGGTACAATCGTACCTTTCAGGCTTTATTTTTGCATGAAGTGACCGCTATCAAGACTTGGACCCACATGCCTGTGCCTGGCAACATAAGATTCTTGTTAGATATAGTAAGTTTACGATAAGTACGCCAATGACCCTTGGGCCAAATGGCACCACCCTGGTCCTTATAGTTTATGACAAGTACAGGGAAGAACTTCTAATTAGAAGCATGATTCTACAGGATTATAATGTTAATTGTGCTAAAACGATTTTGGTACATGCAAATCATAAAATCCCCAGAGACTTCTCTTTGTTGATCATTGCTCATTTGAAACCTATCGTGATGGTAGAACAACTTTACTCTGATTGTTCCCCATGCATTAAACTATTTAGTGCATTCTATCAAAACTATATACCGTAAGGATCCAACCTCGTCTTGTTTTAACTGTTGTGGGCTTCAATTTTCAGAGTTGTCTCCATAGATTCACCTCTCGTATGTATTGCTATCATATTCTTTCTAAAATTTATTTAAGTTGCTGATTATTCTATTAGTGTCCATTATATGTTTAGTGAGCAGTAATATTTTCTTGTTTGGGACCCAGGTAATGCATATTGACAAGTTGAGTTGATTTTGGTGGTTTTTTATGCAGAGGTCATCAAAGGTAATGGCAAACTTATTCCTCAAGTGGTAAAGCTTTGGGTTGAGCAATATGAAAAAGATCCAAAACCTGCAATGGTTGAGCTCCTGATGATGCTGTTTGAGGTATCTGGAAGCTTTCTTTAAGCAACTCTATGATCAAGAAGATAAATATTGAAGTGATAGAATTTGTAAATACTATATGACTCGGTCTGAAATAATATTTTTAGAGAAATTTAAAACAGAGAAGTGCGTTGGAATTTTCTAATTCATTAGGACACGTCTCTAATTAATTAGAGCATTAAACCTTATTGACTTGACTAACATATTTCGGTCTTGTGACTCGTAAAATTTATACTTTTTCAGGCATGTGGAGCTAAGTACTATATCAAGGGAGAGTACTTGGATGAGACGGATGTCGATGATGTTGTGGTTGCTCTTGTCAATCTTGCTAGAAGGGTATCCTAACCTTACCGTATTATTGCTATTTCTTGTTTCCTTTTTATACTCTTCCATTTATTTATATCTTCAAAGATTTTTTTTTACTAGAATCCGATGTGATAATCAAATGATTAACATTCATGCATCAAGATCTTTTGCCCATAGTTTTAGCTTGACTGCTCTGGAATCTTAGGGAGAAGTTGAAGATTATCAAAATTCGAAAAGGAAGGAGTATAAGAACTTTAAAGACAATCTTGAATTATTCTGGGACAATTTGATTCGTGAGAGTCAACATGGGCCATTATTTGATCAGGTTTTGTTTGACAAGTGCATGGACTATATAATCGCACTATCTTGGTAAGTTCGCAGCTATTTTATGGTTTTATTTTAAATGCTAAAATTTCCAAGTAGCTTACTCTAGTGTTTCCTTGGCTTTTATTTCCATGCAGCACTCCTCCAAGAGTCTACCGTCAAGTTGCTTCTTTGATGGGGCTCCAACTTGTCACATCCTTCATAACTGTGGCTAAAATGCTTGGTTCACAACGTGAAACTACTCGTAGACAGTTGGATGCTGAAAAGAAGAAACGGACTGAGGGGCCTCGTGTGGAGTCTCTAAATAAAAGGTTCTCAATGACTCATGAAAACATAACAGTGTTAGAGGAGATGATGCGCAAAATATTCACTGGGTAGGATCGGAATCAATGAAATGTATTTATCTGCACTAGTGCAGGTATTATTGAAGTCTTCCTAATTTGTTTGTCTTTCTTTTGCAAGGTTATTTGTCCATCGTTACCGAGACATTGACCCAAACATTCGAACATCATGCATACAGTCACTTGGGGCATGGATTTTGTCATTCCCTTCACTGTTCTTGCAAGATTTGTACTTAAAGTATCTAGGGTGGACACTGAATGATAAAGTAAGTTAAAAGTTGTAAATTAATGTCAATATAATATTTGATTCTCCTGGTATGCTAGAGAAATCTTATTTTGCTCATTTTTTATCTGCTTTAATCTGAAGAATGCTGGGGTGAGAAAAGCTTCTGTCCTTGCATTGCAAAATCTTTATGAGGCGGATGATAATGTGCCAACTCTTAGTCTATTCACTGAAAGATTTTCTAATCGGATGATTGAGCTTGCTGACGACATTGATGTTTCTGTGGCTGTTTGTGCCATAGGACTTGTAAAACAACTACTAAGGTGATACTTGTCTATCAACCTTTTGAAAATTCAATGTTAACAATAAACAATAAATCATTTCTTCCCCTTGGTGACTGTTTATGCAAAACTTATGCACTGAGAATTGGCTGCTATCTGTTGCAGACATCAACTTATACCAGATGATGACTTGGGTCCTCTCTATGATTTACTCATTGATGATCCACCAGAAATCAGGCATGCCATAGGAGCATTAGTTTATGATCATCTGATTGCTCAAAAGTTTAGTACTTCCCAGTCTGATTTAAAAGGTTTTAGTCTTCCTTGATTCTCTATTTTCATGTGTATGCTATGATTCTATCAACTATCACTATGATGACTACCATTTTCATTCTAGGCGATGATAGCAGTTCTTCAGAGGTCCATCTTGGCAGAATGCTGCAAATTCTGAGAGAATTTTCAACAGATCCAATTTTAAGCATTTACGTCATTGATGATGTTTGGGAGTATATGAAGGCTATGAAGGTATGTTTTTATGACTCACATTGTAGGCTATGGGTGGGCTGGGTGGGAGAGTGTGATTTACGAACCTGACTGGGTCAGGATTTGCTGACTTTACTTGACACGCAGTTGGGTAGGCATTGATATTTCTATTTCGGCATGGCTGTACTTTGATCCGAAACTTCAGTTGCATTAAAAATTTATTGCAAATTTAGAACCAAGCTTCTTTTTTTGAGCATACCATGCAACAAGGACGACATTGAATTAATGCAGTTTTATGTCCCAAATTTGAAGTAGCTCTAATGGATTTCATTTAGATTTTCTTCTGCTTTGGTGTTTTTTCAAAAACAAAATTCTCTTTTATGCTGTAACTTTATATTTTTTTCCAAACAACTTTATATTGGTTTTTCATGTATACCTGGTTGAGTAATTTCGAATTTAATTTGTACATTATATTTGAAGCATTAGGGATCACAATCTATGTAGGATCTGCTGGAAGTTATAGCTGAACCAACTTGTCCAACTGGGATGCAAAGCCACATGGGTTGGTCAACTTTTATTCTCAGAGGGTTATGGTTTTGGTCAGCGTGTTAAACTAGTGACAGTTGGGGTTGGGTCACCTTTAAGCTGCGCGTTACTTTCTATGTTGGCATTTCTATTCAATAAATTTCTGGAGTGGAACTTAGAGAAGATACTGTTGTGGTGCAGTATATAATAAATTAGATTAGATTTATAATGAAATGTTCTAATAGTATTAACTTTCTCTTGATTTTTTTGGGTCACTTTGTAATAGTAGTTGATTTTTCACTTGCAGGATTGGAAGTGTATTATCTCCATTCTCTTGGATGAGAATCCGTTGATTGAGCTTACTGATGAGGATGCAACAAACTTGGTTCGGCTTCTTTGTGCATCTGTCAAAAAGGCTGTTGGAGAGAGGATTGTCCCTGCTACTGATAATCGGAAGCAATATTACCCTAAAGCTCAAAAAGTGTGTAATTCCTTATGCATTTTGTTCCTGTTTTGCTCAAATACCTTTATATACCTTTTTCATATTGCCAGCTCTAAATATGTTTTATGCGCTATAGTAGAATACAGCATGTTTTGTATCAAAATATCCATTTTTTTGTATAATCAGGTGTTATTAAGAAAGTAAATTGGTTTTGATACATGATTATGCAAGCGGATTTGTGTTTTTGGGCTTACTTTCTAGAGGTGGGTCTTCCTGGGTGAAGTTCCACGTCAGTAAAAATTGAATTAAATAAACTGGTTTTCTTTTGGAAATTCAGTTTATGCAGTTTATCATGGACACCTTATATTAGGACACCGTTCTGAATTACTTCTGTTCCAATTGTCAGGAAATATTTGAAAACAACAGACGGGATATTACTGTTGCCATGATGAAGTACTATCCTTTGCTCTTACGCAAATTCGTGGCAGACAAAGCAAAAATGCCATCACTAGTTGAGATTATTTTACAAATGAATCTTGAGCTTTATTCCTTAAAGAGACAGGAGCAGGTGGGCCACAGAATTTCTTGTGCCTATCGGTTTGTTTGATATTTGTACAACTTAAAATTCAAAGCAAAAGCTTACGGGCTTTACCTTTCAGAATTTTAAAAATGTCCTTCAGCTTATGAAAGAGGCATTTTTTAAGCATGGTGAGAAGGAGGCACTGAGATCTTGTGTGAGGGCTATTAGCTTTTGCTCCACCGAGAGTCAAGGGGAGCTGCAGGATTTTGCTCGTAATAAATTAAAGGAACTGGAGGATGAACTTATTGCTAAACTTAAAGCTGCAATCAAAGAAGTAGCGGTATGCTTCAGCAATAATCATTCTTTTTTCCTTGATTTGTGGTGGGTAAAATGTGATATGTTTCAGCCCTGCAGGATGGTGACGATGAATATTCACTTCTTGTAAATTCGAAAAGGTTGTATGAGCTTCAATTGTCAAGGGCCGTGCCTATTGAGAGCTTATATGATGATATTGTCATGGTTCTCACTAGGTTTAGAAATATGGAAGATGAGGTGTGTCAAGTCTTAGCTTGCGGAAGAATCAGACATTTGTTTCTCTTACTCACTTTATTACATTTATAAATAATCATTTGCTGCTCATGCTGGCTCAGGTTGTCAGTTTTCTTCTTCTGAACATGTATTTGCATTTGGCGTGGTGTCTGCACTCCATTGTAAATAGCGAAACTGTCTCTGAAGCATCTTTATCTTCTCTACTATCTAAACGCACAACCTTTTTTGAGCAACTTCAGTACTTTCTCAACACCTTCGCTGAAGGGGAGAACGTGGGTAAAAATGGAAATCAGCTAGGTTGCAGGGTGAGCATTTTATTGCTTTGATTTTATCAATGTCAAACCACAGCTCAGTTAAAATATTTATCCTTATTTCAATAAAATTTACTTTTACCTATAAAAAAAAAATTTATAAGGGATTTTTTGGCAAGCCCCAATTTTGGTCTAATTAAATGTATGCTGTGCCCAAGGTTTGTACTATACTTGCCGAAGCATGGTTTTTGTTTAGAAAGACAAATTATTCTTCTACGAAGCTGGAAAGACTAGGATATTGTCCTGAGGCTTCTACTCTTCAAAAGTTCTGGAAACTTTGTGAACAGCAGCTCAACATTTCAGGTGACTCAACATTTTTGCTTCCTCTTTTGGCTAGTAGTATGGTGCTATGATTGGAATAACTATGATAGATCACATCAAGATTGAAAGGCTATGCTGTCACTCGTTTTTACATATTTTTGTGGGATTGTTTATTGATACAATACATTCAAATAGATCTTTTTGGATGGGTTTCATTTTCTTTTTCGATAAGGAATAGATCTAAAAACAATGTAGGTGAGAGTCTTTTGCATTTTTCCTGAGATTTGAACAATCAATGGCATTACATGTATGGGTCAAAAGTACATTGTTAATTTTATGGAAACACTGAATTTCATCTTTTTGAAATTTTTATTTGTCAAGTAGGACTGTCTTAATTTTATCTTAATTTATTGAATAGTTTAAATTTTTATAAAACTATTGATACATGAGAAAATGAGTGATGTCCTATCAATCTCGATCAAGTGGTGCCTTATCATAGTTTATCTCATCCTAATTAAATGCTCATTTGCTGGTTTGTAAAATTGAATTGAACATTTTGTTAAAAAACTGGTATCATCAGGAATTTTGATACTTCTAGTGTACTGCTTCTTGTTTGTGTTTGGGTTCTAGACTCAACAACAGTTATGGACTTAATAATTTGATCAAGGTTGATACTTAGAAGATACGATTACCAGCTTTGTTCCCTGCTGTACTTATTTGGATTTCCATGTTTAGAAATCTAGATTCTTATTCCTGCACATTTCTTACAGACGAGACAGAAGATGAAGAGGTGAACAAAGAGTATGTTGAGGAGACAAATAGAGATGCAGTCATGATTGCTGCTGCAAAGTTGGTTGCTGGGGATGCAGTTCCTAAGGTGAACATGGTTCTGTTTTGTCCTCTGTTTTGTCTTTTGAGTATGATTATTTGTCGCACTTGGGATAAACCTGTTGACAATTTTTTTCTGCATGTATGATATCTGTGTGATCCTGAGCTGTCAATTATTAATGCAGGAATATCTCGGTCCTGAGATTATATCTCATTTCGTTATGCATGGAACGGGTGTGGCAGAAATTGTTAAGCATCTGATCACTGTTCTAAAGAAAAAAGATCATGACCTTTCCAATATCTTTCTTGAAGCACTGAAAAGGGTGAGAATAATGACTTTGGGTCGAGGAATTTCATCTAATCTAAGATGCTGACTAATATGTTCTAATGTACA
The DNA here is from genome assembly GCF_004785595.1 of Juglans microcarpa x Juglans regia. NCBI lineage: Eukaryota > Viridiplantae > Streptophyta > Magnoliopsida > Fagales > Juglandaceae > Juglans > Juglans microcarpa x Juglans regia. Next base: position 21,919,131 of record NC_054600.1, on the reverse strand, counting down.
GATGGTCTTAATTTACTTGGTGAATGAAAATGGGACTTTCTTGCATTTTCTTAGCGTGTTGATCCATAAAAATGAGATTCATGGAGAAAATACTAAAGGAGATTTAGTTTGTGATATGATTTTTCTAATTTTGCCTTTCATCTCAGCTCTCCTCTGAATCGTTAGCTTCAGTATTTTTTATTTTCAGCTTCAATTTTTATCCATTTTTTATTGTTAGGTAAGTTATGAGCAAAGTTAAAATGGTGCCACAAGTCCCTCTGGACTTCTTGCTTTGAGATGATGTACAGATAACTTTTTTGGGATTTAGTTAGGTTAGGGGAAAGGTAGTGTCCCTTCCTCTAATTTATGTAGTCTACGTGTTTTTAGTTATTTAGATAATATTGAAAGCATCCTATTATGGATCTGCTATTTTAAGTACTATTAAAAGCATCCTATTCTGGATTCAAACAGGCCTTCCATCGGTATATGGCGGAACTTTCCTTAAGTGAGGACGAACCCTTGACTAGCAAGTCTTTTCTCGAGTGTAAAGAGCTGGCTACTCGGCTGTCTGGAACATTCATGGGCACTGCTCGGAATAAGCATAGATCAGACATCCTAAAAATTGTCAAGGACGGTATTGAATATGCTTTTGTAGATGCTCCGAAGCAGTTGTCATTTTTGGAAGGCGCCGTCCTCCATTTCGTATCCAAACTTCCTACACCTGATGTGCTCGACATGTAAGAGTTATTTGTTTCTGAGTAATGCTACTCATCATCCTTTTATTCATCGTTCTTATCATCTTATGATGTGGCACTAAATGATTGAAAAATTATTTGTTATATTTCACTCGTCTACCAATCATTTGATGTTACATTAAGGGATGTTGAGAGGATGATGGTTAAAAGGGTGACGAATAACAGTTTTCTCTTCTTCTCTCTCTTTTTTTTTTTCTTTTAATGTAGGAATCTAATATAATTTCAGATTAAAGTTCCAATATGACACACTTTGACACTAATTGCTTTGCAAACAGTATCAAGGATGTCCAAAAACGTACAGAGAATGTAAATACAGATGAAGATCCCAGTGGCTGGCGCCCCTACCACACATTTGTTGACAGTTTACGAGAGAAGTATGCAAAGAATGAAGGTTTTCAAGGTACCACTGTAATATACTTTCAATGCTTCCCTCTAGATCTAAAGTGTGTAACTTCTCGTTATTGAGCATTTTTTGCTCAATAACTGTTACTTTAAAAAACTTTCCTTTTGCTAAACAATAAGCAATTCTTTTTTGTAGTGGTAAAAAATAAGCATCTCATTAAGCTGTTTTCTTATTTATCATTATTCTTCGTTCTTCTTCCCCCCCCCCCTCTCTCTCACAATCACATGCAAACACTTGTTTATTTTTAAGTTATTATGTAATCATTTAAAATTATTGATCGTTGTGTATATATCTTTTGCCTATGAGAGTTATGAGGGTGAGACTAATATATTGATTTGCAGAGGAGAAAGAAGGGGCCACCGTAAGGCGCAGGGGTCGTCCCCCTAAGCGGCGTAATATAGAGGGAAAGAGACTTTTTGATGAGCACAGTTCAAGTGAAGAGGATTCAATTAGTGCATCCGACCGAGAAGATGCTCAAGATGAAGAGGAAGAGGAAGATGCTCCTTTGATACGTTCAGTTAGGCCATCATCCAAGTTGAGAGCATTGAGACTTTCAAAAGAGGAAAACAAAGGCCGGACAAGGACAAGAGATTCTGGAAGAGCAAGAGATAATGTAGCTGCATCGACATCAGGTATGGAATCGTTTTGTCCTCTGCTGAATATGCTTCATTTTTTGTGTGTTCATCGGCTAAGAAAAAAGTGATTCAACTTTTGTGTACATTTTTCACTTTGAGAGGAGGTTTTGCTTTTCTGTTTGCAACTTATGATTATTCAGTCAGCACACATTCAAGGTGCACTACTGTTAGACTAAGGTACCACCTGAGCAAAATGGTAGCCTGGTTGGTAATATGCCACCACTGATACGCTTCTTATAAATAAAACTTCTTGTTTACCTATAAAAAAAATGTAACCACTGATATGCATTTTATCTGTTAATATTAAACCTGATGTTTATGAGAACTTAGTGCCTTGCTCGTTAAAGAGCTCAAAATGCGCACACGAAGTACAAAAATTTCATCATGGTTGGCTAATGATAAAATGGAGCAGCCATCCTACATCATGATATCTTCTCTGCTTGAATAAATTACCTCTGATAAATAGTTAGTCAACTGAAGAATATTGACTTTTCAATTGCAATGGCTAGCCCTTTCAATTAGTTAGCGATTGAAAAATATTGCTTTTTGTGATCCCTCTTTTTCCTGAGTGCTACAAGGAATGTAGTTTATGCTTTTAACTTTATCAAAAGCTCATGTATTGTTTCTGAATTGAGAGATTTTAGTTGATAATTTGTGCTGATCATATTTAGTTTTTTCTGTTTGACCATTTGATCTTTTCTTTGAGCAGGGGCCTCCAGCTAGTGACTAGAAGAACACTTCAGACTTGTTTATACAAGCAAGCTACGGCAGCATAGGTCCAAGTAGGAAAAAAAAAAAAAAAAGAGGCTTTGGAGCCGTACCATCTGTAACAGTATGCTCTGGCTCATCTTTGTTTAGGTTACTTCCATGTTTTTGCCTTTATAGCTGAACTGCATTGTTAAGTAATCTCTAATTAAAGTGTTGATCAAATGCAAAGCCGAGATTTCTGGGAAAGACGGACTACCCCATAATTCCAAGCCTTGAAGCAGCTCTTCTCTTTCTTTGTTTTGTTTTATGTTGTGAAAACCAGACGAGGAAAAATTGTGGAGTTGGTCTGTGACATGTCCAATATGTCTTATCTTCAAGGATAACTCGATTCTAGTTTACGGCTTTCGCTCGCTCCTTTTTAATACTCCATCGGCATTGGCCTAAATCTGGTATGAAACAATTGAAACATGATCCATGGATGTAGTAGACTCTTGTAGCTTTATTACGGAAGTAAGCTGAGTTGGTTTGGGTGTATGTTTTGCCTTGTCAATGATGGCTCATACCAGAAACTGGTCGACGTGAACAGAACCGCCGACCATAATTCAGTAAACAGAAGAAAAACTTGATGTTTTATGGGGTTATGAGAAATGAGAGAAAAAGTTGAATAAAAAAATTATAGAGTTAAAATATTGTTAGAATATTATTTTTGTTTGGGGATTTGAAAATTTGAATTGTATTTATTTTTTATTTGAAAGTTTAGTAAAATTGTAATGATTAGTCTGAAAGTATTTGTGTTCGAGTGATATTTGGGGAGTAGATGAAATGATAATTTTGGGATGAATTTTTTTTTCAAACGAAGCCCTTAGTGTAACCCGACCCATATTGGAAAATCGAATAACCTATCTAAAAGTAGTCATGGATGTTAAGTTCTACACTGGCAAACTACTCGTTAAAATTGGGCTTTTTTTAAGGCAAGTTTTAAATTGACGAGTCTTTTAATGATTATGGTGTAGATGTAGGTGGATATGATATTGGAACATCTCATGTTCTGAGGGGGAAATTTAAGAGGATATCACTTGTTTAGGACACCTCAATTCGAACATGTGTAACTTAAGGAATAGGTAGGGTTATAAAGGTAGTCATAGGTGCTTAAGGATGTGATTTGGTAGTGGAGTGATCTAAGATCACTCTATTACTATTTATTATTTTATTATTATTATTTTATCTATTTTTTATTATTATTTAATATTTTATTATTATTATTCACAGATCATCTGAGATCATCTCACTATTTTTACATACCATTAAAAGTGATTCTATATTAGAAGCTTTAAATTTGTGTTTATCGCACACGCGTGAGCAGCATCTTCCCCACAAATAAAAAGGGCCAAGAAAATAACTTTCAAATACCTAATATTTTTAATTTTTCACCTGCCACCTGTTTCATACTTCTTACCACAATTTACTTCTGTTGGTCCCTGCTACCTTCCGTCTTCTGGCTTGCTCTCCTAAACCCCCCCCCCCCCCCCCCCCCAAAATGAAAAAAAAGTGTAATGGCTGATAGATACATAAGACTTAAAAGCAATCGGCAATCAGATATATAAATCCAGATTCACAATAAAACAGCCAGGTTTGCATGAACTAGTAAGTGGAACTCATGTAAATGGAACATCAAGTATATGATAGCGCTGAAACAACCCATCCTCATTGTAAAGGCAAAGTTCATTTGTGAAAGCTTCCCATCCACATCTCAATTTCAAAATTTGGCCTTTGATAATATAATAAAATAAAAATGTTATTTATACTTGAATAGTGTTACATATACTTACAATTTTACATACAAGACCAATTTTATCAGTTTTCTTTTTAAACTCAAATTTTAAATTTCATAATTTTTAGCATCTTAATGAAAAATTCTGGAGACCACTATTTTATATAAGCCGGATCACACCCCTAATAAAATGACCAATTTCTCTTTGTATAAAAAAGCACAGAGCATTTCTATGCATCAGCCTATAACCGCAGCACACCTCACATTATTTTTTTATTTTAATTTTTTTTTACGTGCTTTGTGCTGTGACTATGGGCTGATGCAAATACATTTTCTTTCCCTCTCTCAAATTTCACCCTTGAAATGCCCAGTAGACCTCCTCTTCCCATCTCCAACCCCGCGTTCCGTCTGCACTTTCCCCCCACCCGCGTCGCCCCTCCCTCCCGCCCTCTGCCAAGCACCACCCTGCGACGCCCCTCCCTCTGTCCAGCTCTAGCGCCACCCCTCGTTGGCTCCTCGGTCTGCCCAACGTCGCTCCTCTGCTCATGAGTTTTGAGCTCTCTCTACTCAGCTTCGTAGGTAACTTCAACGTGCATTTTTCCTTCCGTATTATTATTCTACTTGTATAATAAGAGAGGTGAATTTTGGGACAAATTTTGGACTTTGTGAGATGGTTATTGCGGCTTAAGGCATGGAGTTTCGAAATCATTTGTATAAATTGTTGAAGGCTTGGGCAAAAATCCCATTGCTTTTATTTAAAAAAAAAAAAAACTTTTTGTTGACTTGACATACTTTGACCATAACTAAACCAAAAGTCGAGCCATTGATTCTCGGCAGCAGCATTTGTAGATGCCTTGAACTCAAAATTGCACAAAGCCATCCTCTTTACTCCTCCGATCCCCGACCATGGAAACTTTGCAAGACACAGTATTCCTAACATTCTGAAACTTTGCAAGACATGAACAAAGCCATTCCCTTTTCTTGGTTCACTGCAAGAAGAACTACAGATGAAGCAAGTAAAGGAGGGATGGCATTTAATTAAGAGAAACTGCCGTTAAGCCTAGCTTGGCTGCTTCCAAATGTGGATTCAAATGAATACCTCTTCCTTCATAGGTAGGAAGAGAATTGTGTGTTTTTTTCCATCATGTAACGCCCAGAGCCGAACGAGCTCCATTTCATGAGCCAAACGACGCCGTGCCTTCGAAGACCCTAGCAAACGACGCCGTATGGCCAGGGATGCTTTCTTCCCTTCTGTTTCTCCCCACCCCCGACGCGCTCTCTGTCTCTCTCTCTCACAGTTTCTTTCATCCCGAAATCCCCTCCTCCCCGTTAACCCTTCTTCCGCATTTGCTCTCCTACGAAATCCCATTTCCCCCCACTTACCCTTCCGTTGCTCAATCATCTGCATCTTCCCCTCACCCTCACATTCTCATAACAAACTTACTCTCACTCTCTCGCCCTCTTTCACGATTTTTCTTCTTGGATGTTTGTTGCTGAAATTGTGTGGGTTGTGGATTTTGGGTTGCTGCCGAGACTCCTCACGCCGGTCATTCTCAGTGGGCTTTCCTAGTCGTACACCATCACGGGTGCTTGAGATTTGCTGTCGACTCCGCCCATTGCCGAGCTCGATAACGGTAGGCGTTACCTCTCTCTTTCTCTCTCTGTGTACATGTCTTCAAAACGGGCTCCTCTTCCGAAATACATCTTCTAGAACACTAGTCTTTATCTTCACTTTTAATGTGCTGGCATAATCTCAGCCTTTCCTCAGATCAACGGTCACAGAACACTCCAGCGTCTTCTCCTTCTAACCCTAGACTTGGCTTACGACATTCCACTTCGCAAGCTTCCCTTTCACTTCTCTCTTCATGCCGCTGCACCCAACCCTCACAACACCTACGGCCAGATGTGTAACATCTTGTTCCCGTATCTAAAAACCCTAGCGCAACTTTTTTGAGCTTCCACAACCCTCCTTCAATGGCGGAACCAAGTTCAAGCTTTAAACCTGTGAAACCCAAGCTCAAACCCAAACCCAGAACCCCCAAGCAAACCCCAGAGTCCAAGTACTGGTCCTCCTTCAAAACCCACCAAATCCCAAACCTCATCTCCTCTGTCACCTCCCTCACCTTCTCTCCCACGACTCCACACCCCTTCGCCGCCACCTACTCGACCTCGCTTACCCTCTTCAGCCCACAGACGCTCTCTCCCTCCTCCACTATCTCCTCTTTCTCCGACGTCGTTTCCTCCGCCTCCTTTCGCTGTGACGGCCTCTTGATTGCCGCCTCGGATCTCTCCGGACTAATTAAAGTATTCGATGTCAAAACCCGGACCCCACTGCGTAAACTCCGGTCCCACACACGCCCGGTACGTTTTGTCAAATACCCAGTTCATGATAAGCTCCATTTGGTCTCTGGCGGCGACGATGCCCTCGTTAAGTACTGGGATGTCGCCACCGAGACACCAATATTAGAGCTTCAGGGACATAAGGATTATGTACGTAGTGGTGATTTTTCACCTGTTAGTCATGAATTGTGTGTGACTGGATCATATGATCATACGGTTAAGCTATGGGATGTGAGAGTAGCCGATTCCAAATCGGTTTTGGAGGTGAACCATGGAAAACCCATTGAGGATGTGATATTTTTGCCTTCTGGGGGGCTAGTTGCTACGGCAGGTGGGAATTCGGTTAAGATATGGGATTTGATTGGCGGTGGGAGACTGGTTTTTTCAATGGAGAGTCATACCAAGACAGTTACTTCCATTTGTGCAGGGAGAGCTGGGAAGGAGAGTGGAGAAGAGGGGAGGGAGAATAGGGTTTTGAGTGTGGGATTGGATGGGTATATGAAAGTTTTTGATTATGGTAGGATGAAAATCACACATTCCATGCGGTTCCCGGCACCACTTATGTCAATTGGGTTTTCGCCAGATTGTGGGATGAGAGTGATTGGTAGTTCTAATGGGGTACTGTATGTTGGGAAGAAGAAAACAAAGGAGGAGAATGTGGAGAGTGGTGTAAGGAGTTTTTGGAGCTTAGGGCAGGAGGAGAGAAGGGTTATGAGGCCTTCGTATTTTCGCTATTTTCAGAGAGGGCAGGGGGAGAAGCCAAAGGAGGGGGATTATGTGGTAATGAGGCCAAAAAAGCTGAAGTTGGCAGAGCATGATAAGTTGCTTAAGAAGTTTAGGCATAAAGAGGCTTTGGTGTCGGTGTTAGACGGCAAGAATCCAGAGAACGTGGTTGCAGTGATGGAGGAATTGGTGGCAAGGAGGAAATTGCTCAAATGTGTTGAGAATTTGGACAATGAGGAGCTTGGATTGTTGTTGATGTTCTTGCATAAGTACACAACGGTGCCAAGATACTCTGGTTTGTTGATGGGGTTGACGAAGAAGGTGCTTGAAATGCGGATTGAAGATATTAGATGTTCTGAGGCCTTAAAGGATCAAATTAGAAACCTTAAGCGGTCTGTTGAGGAGGAGATACGGATACAACACTCATTGCAAGAGATACAGGGTATCATTTCTCCTTTGTTGAGGATAGCTGGGAGGAGATGAAAACATGACACTTATATTGATTGCATTTCCCTGTTTTATGATGTAGCTGTATTATTTTTGTACCTGCTTACAGCTTTGTTTTCATGCCAACTGAAAATTCTGCAATTTTGTTTCATGAGAATTTACTGTGTTTTCTTTTCAATTTTATGAGGAACTTTAGTTACTTGTTAAGATTTATCATATCAAAGTCGTTCTTTTCCATTGACATTGTTATTCGATACCTTTTAGGTTGTGTTCTTCTATGATCTCAGAATGTACAACATAATAATAGGTGGTGTATTTTTACTATGAGTAATAATACTACATGCATTTACAATTTTACGTACGGAGTAAATGCCCCCGATCCGAACATGATCACTCTAGGCAGCACTACCTTTTCGTTCCTAAATTGTCACCTCTTCTGCAATGGTGTCCAAATTGCTATTTTTGAGATATTGCATCATAAAATTACCACTTCCAAAAAAAAAAAACACTACAGCAGAATTTTGATTATTGGGTATTATTGCAATTTTTCGATAGTTTGAGAAGGTATCGTTTTAGCTGGATGCCATGATGCAATAAGGGCTCTTCTACAGAGTGATAAAACTTGATCGTAACAGACAAAAATAAATAGAGAGTGATAAAAAGAAGTAAATTAGACAATGATTTACAAACTTCCACGTTTAGGTTTTTTAATTGTGTAAGGATGGTTTTGAATTCGAGCTCTTATCTTAGCACAGAACAGACCAAACACTACATATTCTGTAGAACTGTAATGTAATTTACTGCAGGGCTTGGGCTGAGTTGCTCCAAGAAAGAAGGTTTTGCTCTTAAATGGTCCGTTTTTTAAAATAAAAAATAAAAAGAAATCATTCAATGAGCAAATACGTCTATCCCATCATCAATGCTGGTCTGCAATAAGAATGAATATCCCATGTATGACAAACCTATAAATGGTTGGACTTGGACTCACGACTGCGCTGCAGGTAACATAAAATTGTGAGCAATAGCTACTATAAAAGAACACATCTTTGAACAACTAAAAAAGCCTTCTTTAGTTAACTCCCAAACCAAAATTTGACAACCTTAAATAACTGTTGTGTTAGTGGAGACCGACCATACATACTCGCCAGTCCGAACTTTTTTTTTCTGAAAATTGCATCATCAAAAGCAATTAGACGATATAAAGGAATTAATTGTATATTATAGTTTATATTACAATACACGGTTGCTAAACAAACTCTCCCTATAAGTTCTCTGTATGGTGGCTGCAGCCTCTTCACCTTCTAAATTGTACATATATGACAAACCTGGAGACTATGAGCAATTGGTTAACTGCTACATCTTCTACCATTCTCGAGCTATGTGAACAATAGACAATGCTTTATCTTCTGCAACTCATATTTTCACAATGCAACACAGCATATCGGCCATGGTTGGAAAACTTATATGATCCTGCGTGGGTCAAACCTGTCAGAGATGCATAATTGGCACTCTGACATGTTGTAAATTACACAACTTTGTCAGGTAACATTATATATATGCAAGTGAGCTCCGGTCAAGGTCAGGCTGTGGTCGACCACGAGTAGGAGTTGGTGGTCTTTGAATGTTAAGCTCCTGCAGAGCACCAGAACATAGAGTATCACACAAGCCGGTCAATAGAATTCATAATTTTTCAGATTTCCTCATATACAAAGGCACAATTCAAACATTTGTAAGTCAAAAACCCACCTGCATCCACGTGTCCTCAATGACATGTTCAGGAGATGTCTCTGGAGACTGAAGTGGTGGTGGTAAGGGATGAATTAATTTTGGAACCACAACCAACCCCCTTCCAAGTTCGCCGTCCCTACATATATATGAAGCATGAGATCACGTATACTTGCACTCGAAGAGGAGAAATCCCAAAGCAATTTTACGTTCCACAATAGTTCGTCGCAGAAAAAAGGGTTATCAACTGTCCCTGAGCAAACCGTTCAAAACCATCCATGACACATTCATGGGCCCTTATAATGATCTGTAATTTGTTCTTCTTACAGAAATCTGATGATTGAGCTTGCTGACGACATTGATGTTTCTGTTGCTGTTTGTGCCATAGAACTTGTAAAACAACTACTAAGGTGATACTTGTCGATCAACCTTTTGAAAAATTCAATGTTAACAGTAAACAATAAATCATTTTTTCCCCTTGGTGACTGTTTATGCAAAACTCATGCACTGAGAATTGGCTGCTATCTGTTGCAGACATCAACTTATACCAGATCATGACTTGGGTCCTCTCTATGATTTACTGATTGATGATCCACCAGAAATCAGGCATGCCATAGGAGCATTAGTTTGTGATCATCTGATTGCTCAAAAGTTTAGTACTTCCCAGTCTGATTTAAAAGGTTTTAGTCTTCCTTGATTCTCTAGTTTCATGTGTATGCTATGATTCTATCAACTTTCACTATGATGACTACTATTTTCATTCTAGGCGATGATAGCAGTTCTTCAGAGGTCCATCTTGGCAGAATGCTGCAAATTCTGAGAGATCCAATTTTAAGCATTTACGTCATTGATGATGATTGGGAGTATATGAAGGCTATGAAGGTATGTTTTTATGACTCACATTGTAGGCTATGGGTGGGTGGGTGGGAGAGTGTGATTTGCGAACCTGACTGGGTCAGGATTTGCTGACTTTACTTGACATGCAGTTGGGTAGGCATTGATATTTCTATTTTGGCATGGCTGTACTTTGATCCCAAACTTCAGTTGCATTAAAAATTTATTGCAAGTTTAGAACCAAGCTTCTTTTTTTGAGCATACCATGCAACAAGGACGACATTGAATTAATGCAGTTTTATGTCCCAAATTTGAAGTAGCTCTAATGGATTTCATTTATATTTTCTTCTGCTTTGGTGTTTTTTCGAAAACAAAATTCTCTTTTATGCTGAAACTTTATATTTTTTTCCAAACAACTTTATATTGGTTTTTCATGTATACCTGGTTGAGTAATTTCAAATTTAATTTGTACATTATATTTGAAGCATTAGGGATCACAATGTATGTAGGATCTGGTGGAAGTTGTAGCTGCACCAACTTGTCCAACTGGGATGCAGAGCCACTTGGGTTGGTCAACTTTTATTCTCAGAGGGTTATGGTTTTGGTCAGCGTGTTAAACTTGTGACAGTTGGGGTTGGGTCACCTTTAAGCTGCGCGTTACTTTCTATGTTGGCATTTCTATTCAACAAATTTCTGGAGTGGAACTTAGAGAAGACACTGTTGTGGTGCAGTATATAATAAATTAGATTAGATTTATAATGAAATCTTCTAATAGTATTAACTTTCTCTTGAATTTCTTGGGTCACTTTATAATGGTAGTTGATTTTTCACTTGCAGGATTTGAAGTGTATTGTCTCCATTCTCTTGGATGAGAATCCGTTGATTGAGCTTACTGATGAGGATGCAACAAACTTGGTTCGGCTTCTTTGTGCATCTGTCAAAAAGGCTGCTGGAGAGAGGATTGTCCCTGCTACTGATAATCGGAAGCAATATTACCCTAAAGCTCAAAAAGTGTGTAATTCCTCATGCATTTTGTTCCTGTTTTGCTCAAATACCTTCATATACCTTTTTCATATTGCCAGCTCTAAATATGTTTTGTGCACTATAGTAGAATACAGCATGTTTTGTACCAAAATATCCATTTTTTGTATAATCAGGTGTTATTAAGAAAGTAAATTGGTTTTGATACACGATTATGGCGAGTGGATTTGTGTTTTTGGGCTTACTCTCTAGAGGTGGGTCTTCGTGGGTGAAGTTCCACGTCAGTAAAAATTGAACTAAATAAACTGGTTTTCTTTTGGAAATTCAGTTTATGCAGTTTATCATGGACACCATATATTAGGACACCATTCTGAATTACTTCTGTTCCAATTGTCAGGAAATATTTGAAAACAACAGACGGGATATTACTGTTGCCATGATGAAGAACTATCCATTGCTCTTACGCAAATTCGTGGCAGACAAAGCAAAAATGCCATCACTAGTTGAGATTATTTTACAAATGAATCTTGAGCTTTATTCCTTAAAGAGACAGGAGCAGGTGGGCCACAGAATTTCTTGTGCCTGTCGGTTTGTTTGATATTTGTACAACTTAAAATTCAAAGCAAAAGCTTACAGGCTTTACCTTTCAGAATTTTAAAAATGTCCTTCAGCTTATGAAAGAGGCATTTTTTAAGCATGGTGAGAAGGAGGCACTGAGATCTTGTGTGAGGGCTTTTAGCTTTTGCTCCACCGAGAGTCAAGGGGAGCTGCAGGATTTTGCTCGTAATAAATTAAAGGAACTGGAGGATGAACTTATTGCTAAACTTAAAGCTGCAATCAAAGAAGTAGCGGTATGCTTCAGTAATAATCATTCTTTTTTTCCTTGATTTGTGGTGGGTAAAATGTGATATGTTTCAGCCCTGCAGGATGGTGACGATGAATATTCACTTCTTGTAAATTCGAAAAGGTTGTATGAGCTTCATTTGTCAAGGGCCGTGCCTATTGAGAGCTTATATGACGGTATTGTCATGGTTCTCACTAGGTTTAGAAATATGGAAGATGAGGTGTGTCAAGTCTTAGCTTGCGGAAGAATCAGACATTTGTTTCTCTTACTCACTTTGTTACATTTATATATAATCATTTGCTGCTCATGCTGGCACAGGTTGTCAGTTTTCTTCTTCTGAACATGTATTTGCATTTGGCGTGGTGTCTGCACTCCATTGTAAATAGCGAAACTGTGTCTGAAGCATCTTTATCTTCTCTATTATCTAAGCGCAGTACCTTTTTTGAGCTACTTCAGTACTCTCTCAACACCTACGCTGAAGGGGAGAAAGTGGGTAAAAATGGAAATCAGCTAGGAACGAAAAGGTAGTGCTGCCTAGAGTGATCATGGTCGGATCAGAGGCATTTCTTCATTTGCATGAAATGGTATTTCGAACACAAACTCCCCAAATCAGATAGATAGAGAATGGTTCACCAACCTTGAAACAAATTCCGAGATAGCCCATTGCAAGTAAAATCCCTCTGTTGATTAAAGATGATTTGAAGAGAGTAAGAAATACATGAAACTACAATCTCATCAATGTTGGTAATTCTGAAATGCAGTGAGAAGGAACATTACATGAAACAAAAGGTGCAAAAGTTAAGGTAATGGCGGGAAAATGCGTGAATGGGGTGAAATAACAGCCTTCTGCACGAACTTGGACTTGCTTGGATCATGAACCCATTCAATCTCGCTCATGTTGGGTGTCTCAACATATGCCATGGTGAATTCTCCCACCTTCTCTACCTTCCCTCTCTTGCCTGCCCTCAGCACCCAACTTCTCCGGTTGCAAGAGAATATTCCATTTGTTAGTTGGATAATATCACCAGGCTCAAAGGCATCACACTCATTCCCCCAGAGCTGGAAGTGAACTGCGGCTGTCTCATCAGCCACAAGTGCCAAGCATGTCTTGTTTTGGCCCTCTGATGCTGTCTTGCCTATGTTCAAAACTATGACTTGTGTATTTATGTTGTTCTCAGCTGCAGGCACAATGTCTTTAAGAGAGTACATAGCTTGCTTTCTAACTGCAAAAATCTAAACAGAATCAAATTATTTCATGTCCAACCCTTTCTTGAGAAAAAATGATAAATTAATGTCCATCATGCAGATGAGTGATGGTAGCCTATATGGGACCAGGATGTTCTAAACAAAACATAATTGGTTGGGAAACTGACTTTGAATGAAGCAAACATTTTAATCATTTCTACAGCATATGGGCAGGGGAAATGGCACACGTACTTGGTGGTAATTATAGATAGTGTCAATGAAAGCAAGAAAATTCAGCATGAGAGATCACAACAGAGAAAACAACACCAATGAAACATAAAAATCTGCATGGTTTACCCAACTTGGGTTTATGTCCATGTGTGGAAACAAATCAATGAATGCCAATACATACAACTCAGTTCCTATTATTTGGAAACAAATCAATGAATGCCAATACATACAACTCAGTTCCTATTATTTGGAAAAAAATAGATAGATAAACTAACACTATAAACCAAAAAAATCCCCACAGCACAGAAAGTGAAACTAAGAAACTTCTAATTGGCAAGTTACACACGCACACACCAAATGTCTAACCCAAAATCTGACCCCATTCATCTCATTCTTATAAAGCGAGAGATACCAATATTGCCTGAGCCGGTTGGCAAGACTAGAGATCATGTAGTAAATCTGAGCTTCACGAAATCATTAAAAACTTGATGAAACTTGCAAAAACATGAGCATGAAGAGCACTAAAGTTTACTTCTTCCATGCATCTATGCAAAAGTGAAACATTGGAATGACTAGTCTTCTGGATTATTGATTGGGAATGTCATCTAGCAGGAATTTGATAGGACATATGGACCCAGGTGGCAATGCATTGTCAGGATAGAACAAAATAACACAATGCTCCTTTGCTAAGAGTAGGAATCTACATTTCTCTACAAGAAAACTTCATATTCAACAGAGGGATTTGCAATATGGTAATCCAATTACAACGACCCCCACCAAAAATACAAAAACAAAGCCCCAGTAGCTTCACCTATTGACAATCTCAAGCGGCTTTTCGAGCATCAAGTAGCCACATATGGAAAGTTAACCTCAAATTCAAGTAACCCAGAGCAGTAAAAGAGAAACCAACCGGAATACTTAAAAGTTAACATTTTTTAAATTTATGTTTACAATCTACATCATAAAATTGTAAAATTTGTTTAGAATACTGAGATTGAGAAACGGAGGGATATAGAGAAACCGACAAAGGGGCACCAATATCGCTAACTAGTACGCAGTTATCCCGATTTTCTCTATACGAGACAGCCCGAAGTACAATAAAACATAAATCTTTCGTTGTATGATAGATTAAACCGAACAAAGCACCACAGTAACACAGTTGAATGAAGAAATTTGGAACAGCAAAGTTACCTGCTTCTCTGGGCAGAGGGGCACCAAACAAAGATCTGCAATGATTTACCTTTCATGAAGAGGAAGAAGACTTTATTAGAGATCACCGGGAGCACCATTAGGGAGAGACGAAGAGAAGAGAGGAGGGGTGAAAGGGAGAACTCCAGTCGCTGGGCAGAGGGGCGAGGGGCGAAAGGGAGAAAGGTGGGCGCTGGGCGAGGGAGGGAGGTTTCTGATTTCAAAATCTCAAATGGAGCTCCCAATGTAAAACGCACTGCAGGCTCCCAATGCAAATTCGAAATGCATTGGGTATTTGTAAAATGAGCATTTAGACCAAAAAAAAAAAAAGACAGGTAAGGTGTGCTACGGATCAG
This sequence comes from Juglans microcarpa x Juglans regia, assembly GCF_004785595.1. Classification (NCBI taxonomy): domain Eukaryota; kingdom Viridiplantae; phylum Streptophyta; class Magnoliopsida; order Fagales; family Juglandaceae; genus Juglans; species Juglans microcarpa x Juglans regia. The sequence goes on along the minus strand of NC_054600.1, from coordinate 21,904,026 downwards.
CCATAAACAGTGGCTGATCCGTAGAAGAACTTGCATATCAATAACCAACACGTCAGCACATATTGTTATGCAAGTACAAATAGTATTTTCCTTTATACTTACAATTTTTACTCATATAATAATATGTGCTAACATGTCAGTTATTGATATGTTGAAAATTATGAAATTTGAAATTCAAAATTTTAATTAAAAAAAAATTGATAAAATAGGTCTTTTACTCCGTACGTAAAATTGTAAATGCATGTAGTATTACTCATAGTAAAAATATACCACCTATTATTATGTTGTACATTCTGAGATCATAGAAGAACACAACCTAAAAGGTATCGAATGACAATGTCAATGGAAAAGAACGACTTTGATATGATAAATCTTAACAAGTAACTAAAGTTCCTCATAAAATTGAAAAGAAAACACAGTAAACTCTCATGAAACAAAATTGCAGAACTTTCAGTTGGCATGAAAACAAAGCTGCAAGTACCTTTTTTTTAAAATAATTAATAAATACCTTAACAACACACTATACTACTAGTAAACACTGATATGATACATTTTTAGGTGGCTTTTGGACATACAATATCAGTTAAATACGCCAAATTAATAAATATGGCTGAGGTTAGCATTATTGATAGGCTTTGTTCAACTTGAATGTCAACTTTTACACTTGAAACCAATCACCTACCACCAGTTGTTTAAGGCCCGAAGACCGTGGTCCATGTGATGTGCTTTTTTGCCAACAGATTCTTCTAAAATCTTTTCTGAATCTTGTTTCTAAAATTCTTCTCAAATCTATAACTCAGCATAATCCATATGAAAGTTTATGAGCTTTTCGTCATTGGGCATGCAGTCTTCCAGTTTGCAAAGCAAAAATATTTGGTTTAATACTCTATACATCTCTTCAGATTGAGGGTGTGATTCATCAGCAACCAAAAAGTCATGAAACTCACCCTCTATCTCAATCAAGCTACGTCCAGGAGTCTTCTTGACACCCTTCTCTCTCATCATACATCTCACCATCCTTACATCACCCCATCTTCTCTCATGAGCCAAAATATTTGCCAGTAATGAATAAATGCCACTGTCTTCAGGATCCAACTCTAACAGCTTATAGGCAGAAACCTTAGCCAGCTCAACATTCCCGTGCATTCTACAAGCATTAAGAAGAGCACCCCATGCTGCTACACTTGCTCCCATTGGCATTTTTGCTATAAATTTATAAGCTTCTTCTAGTAGCCCAATTCGACCATACAAATCAATCATGCAAGCGTAATGTTCAACTTTTGGTTCTATCCCAAAATTTCTTTTCATGCTTTTGAAATAGTTTTGACCTTCTGAAACTAAACCCCCATGACTGCAAGCTGACAACACACCCACAAATGTGATGTCGTCTGGCCTAAATCCCAATTGGGTCATCTGCTCGAACAGGACGAGGGCTTTTTTAGCATGTCCGTGAGAAGCATATCCGGCAACCATGGAATTCCAGGAAACCAAATCTCTCTCCACCATTTCATTGAAGATAGTTGCAGCCGCATGAAGACTCCCACATTTTGCATACATGTCAACAAAAGCATTTTCCAGAATCAAACTAAATTGAATCCGCTTTTGATGGATATAATAGTGGTGAATCCATTGACCCAAATCCAATGAACCCAGTTGACCACAAGCAGAAAGCACACAGACCAAAGTGTTCTCTGTTGCCGCCAATCCTGCCTCTACCATGTCAAGAAATAATTTCAAAGCTTCCTTTGGTTGATTATTTTGAGAATAACCAGCAACCATTGCATTCCAAGAAATCACGTTTCTCACGGGCATGTCATCAAAAAGCTTCCTTGCCAGCTCCAATTTCCCGAACTTTGCATACCCATTAACCATACTAGTCCATGAAAACACATCCTTATTCTTCATGTTGTCAAAAATCTCCCTAGCAGTGACCAAACTACCACATTTTACATACATATCCAACATGGCGTTTTGCAAGTTCGGGCTCCAAGAAATTTTTTTCTTTTGTATGTATTCATGGATACTTTTCCCCATACTTAATTCCCCTTTCAGTGAGCACGCCGAAAGTACCGGAATCATGGTAACCTCATTTGGCTCAACATCACTCAGCAGCATCAGATTGAACAATTCCAAAGCCTCATCCGAGCAATTATGCACCACATGTCCATCAATTATCGAGGTCCAAGAAACAACATCCTTCACCAGAGTTTCATCGAACATTTTGCGCGCAAAATCCAAACACCCGCGCTCAGCATAGAAATGAACCAATCCATTTTGTACTATCAAATCCGAACTAAAACCCATCTTACAAATCCTGCAGTGAACTGATTCCCCCCCTGAAATTGCACAAAACTGCTCGCACACCTTGAGCGCAAAAACAAAGCTCCGGCGGTCCATTTCGACGCGTTCTCTTACCATACGACGAAAAAACCAAAAACCCACAGTGGGAATTTTAGCTTTACCGTAGCCTCTGATCATCGTATTCCATATGTAAGTATTGGGATTTTCGATTTGAGAAAACAACTCATGGGCATAATCAACGTCACCGATGTCAGCAAGAGCACAAAAGGCTACAACCCGGCTCACAGGGAATGTGTGAGTAATGAGGCCATTGACGGTCATGCGGGCTTGAATTTGCTTCAGTTGGAGCATGGTCGTGCATGACTCCATGATTAGCAGAGTAGGGTTGGTGATGATAACATTAGTGGTTGAGTTCCATTTGGGTCTCCTGGTGGAGGTTGAAGAGAATGGCCTGAGAAAGTGGAGTACTACTTGGGGCCTGAGAGTGAAAGCAGAGAGAAATAGCAGTGAGGTTGAGTTCTGAGTACAAGGGAAAAGGGGTTTCATGTGAGTTTGGAATGGAGCGGGCGTTGAAATGCATCACGAAGGTGCGGGTGCAGGGCGTTGTACTAGCAAATACGTGGCATATATAAATTGTTCTTGTATAAATTGTTCAAGGGCTTGGGCAAAAATCCCATTGCTTTTATTTTTATTTAAAAGAAAAAAAAAATCTTTTTGTTGACATACTTTGACCATATCTGAACCAACAGTTGAGCCATTTAGAACCTCGGCAGCAGCATTTGTAAAATTACACAAAGCCATCCTCTTTACTCCTCCGATCCCCGACCATGGAAACTTCGCAAGACACAGTATTCACCGAACACAACTGAAGGAATTTGCCGTGTGATAACAGTGGACTCACCGAGACAATGAGCTGATGCGCGGCGGCGGCTCTGGGTGGCTGGGAGGGACTGGCGGCGCAGCTGGGGGTACCTATGTTGGTGCGACACCGAGAGAGGGAGAGTTTAGAGAGGAACTATCAAAATCGACATAAATAGAGGGAGCGGAGGGTGGCGGACGGCAGTGGCTTACCGGAAAGGAGTGGGCTCGACGGGGTTGGGCAGGTTGGCGATCTCTGTGGCCTTGTAGAGGTGGTCTGACGTCTTCTAGAGTGGTCGACGGTGGCTAGCCACAACACCCAGCGACTTTGGTCACTAACGGCAGAAGGAAAAACGACGGGAAAGGCTTGAACGGCGACGGCGTACGTCTAGGTGGGAGGAGAGCTTGCCGTCGGCGGCGTCTGTGGTGGATTCCGGCGAGGTAAGTGTCTCGGTTGGATGTCAGAGTGGTTTTCTTGGTTTGCGGAAGCTGCTACGGTGGCTATGTGTATAAAGTTTTCTTGTGTTTATTTCTGGAGGTCTCGGGTGGGTTTTATGGGCAAGGAGAAGGGGTATCGTGGATCATATGCAACCTATTCCAATCTAAGAGACCAAACAGAAAATAAAATAGCTGTATAGTTTAACAGTAGAGAAATCCTATTCAAAACAATTTTTTTTTTTTTCCCTATTCAAAACAAATTACTACGTCAATACATATCTAATAATATAATAAAATAGTAGTAATAATTATTATTATAAAATCACACTTTTTGGGTCTGGATGTTACAAGAAGTCTGTGATACTCTGCAATATTTTTTATGACTGATTTTTTTCGTTATGTGCCCCTGCATTAATAGAATCGCCATCCTTTCGAACTAAAATTGAGAGTTTGGTGTTATTTAAATTGCAATGCTTTGACTGGCGTGCATGCTAGATGTTCGAAGATATGATTCCAATGGATTAGTACCTTTATGCTTGGAATCAGGATGCCTGCTTTGCTACTATATTCACTATAAAATTTCCCTTCATTGATGCAGAGAAGGTCCTCAAAATCATTGTACTCACATGTGGCTTCTGATATTACTATGTTAGCTGGAGCTAAATAGGTGTTCTAGTGAAGTTTGTAACTCTGTATCAATCTTTAGTGAGTTTTAGAAAAGATTTACTGCATGATCTCTAGTCTTGCCAACCGGCTCAGGCAATATTGGTATCTGTCGCTTTATAAGAATGAGATGAATGGGGTCAGATTTTGGGTTAGACATTTGGTGTGTGCGTGTGTAACTTGCCAATTAGAAGTTTCTTAGTTTCACTTTCTGTGCTGGGGGGATTTTTTTGGTTTGAAGTGTTAGTTTATCTATCTATTTTTTGCCAAATAATAGGAACTGAGTTGTATGTATTGGTATTCATTGATTTGTTTTCACACATGGACATAAGCCCTAGTTGGGTAAACCATGCAGATTTTAATGTTTCATTGGTGTTGTTTGCTCTGTTGTGATCGCTCATGCTGAATTTTCTTGCTTTCATTGACACTATAATTACCACCAAGTACGTGTGCCATTCCCACTGCCCATATGCTGTAGAAATGATTAAAATATTTGCTTCATTCAAAGTCAGTTTCCCAACCAATTATGTTTTGTTTAGAACATCCTGGTCCCATATAGGCTACCATCACTCATCTGCATGATGAACATTAATTTATCATTTCTTCTCAAGAAAGGGTTGGACATGAAATAATTTCATTTTGTTTAGATTTTTGCAGTTAGAAAGCAAGCTATGTACTCTCTTAAAGACATTGTGCCTGCAGCTGAGAACAACATAAATACACAGTTCATAGTTCTGAACAAAGGCAAGACAGCATCAGAGGGCCAAAGTAAGACATGCTTGGCACTTGTGGCTGATGAGACAGCCGCAGTTCACTTCCAGCTCTGGGGGGATGAGTGTGATGCCTTTGAGCCTGGTGATATTATCCGTCTAACAAATGGAATATTCTCTTGCAACCGGAGAAGTTGGGTGTTGAGGGCAGGCAAGAGAGGGAAGGTAGAGAAGGTGGGAGAATTCACCATGGCATATGTTGAGACACCCAACATGAGCGAGATTGAATGGGTTCATGATCCAAGCAAGTCCAAGTTCGTGCAGAAGGCTGTTATTTCACCCCATTCACGCATTTTCCCGCCATTACCTTAACTTTTGCACCTTTTGTTTCACGTAATGGCCCTTCTCACTGCATTTCAGAATTATCAACATTGATGAGATTGTAGTTTCATGTATTTCTTACTCTCTTCAAATCATCTTTAATCAACAAAGGGATTTTACTTGCAATGGGCCATCTCGGAATTTGTTTCAAGGTTGGTGAACCATTCTTTATCTATCTGATTTGGGGAGTTTGTGTCCGAAATACCATTTCATGCAAATGAAGAAATGCCTCTGATCCGACCATGATCACTCTAGGCAGCACTACCTTTTCGTTCCTAAATTGTCACCTCTTCTGCAATGGTGTCCAAATTACTATTTTTGAGATATTGCATCATAAAATTACCACTTCCGAAAAAAAAAAAAACACTTCAGCAGAATTTTGATTATTGGGTATTATTGCAATTTTTCGATAGTTTGAGAAGGTATCGTTTTAGCATGGATGCCATGATGCAATAAGGGCTCTTCTACAGAGTGATAAAACTTGATCGTAAAAGACAAAAATAAATAGAGAGTGATAAAAAGAAATAAATTAGACAATGATTTACAAACTTCCACGTTTAGGTTTTTTAATTGTGTAAGGATGGTTTTGAATTCGAGCTCTTATCTTAGCACAGAACAGACCAAACACTACATATTCTGTAAAACTGTAATGTAATTTACTGCAGGGCTTGGGCTGAGTTGCTCCAAGAAAGAAGGTTTTGCTCTTAAATGGTCCGTTTTTAAAAATAAAAAATAAAAAGAAATCATTCAATGAGCAAATACGTCTATCCCATCATCAATGCTGGTCTGCAATAAGAATGAGTATCCCATGTATGACAAACCTATAAATGGTTGGACTTGGACTCACGACTGCGCTGCAGGTAACATAAAATTGTGAGCAATAGCGACTATAAAAGAACACATCTTTGATCAACTACAAAAGCCTTCTTTAGTTAACTCCCAAACCAAAATTTGACAACCTTAAAAAACTGTTGTGTTAGTGGAGACCGACCATACATACTCGCCAGTCCAAACTTTTTTTTCTGAAAATTGCATCATCAAAAGCAATTACACGCTATAAAGGAATTACTTGTATATTATAGTTTATATTACAATACACGGTTGCTAAACAAACTCTCCCTATAAGTTCTCTGTATGGTGGCTGCAGCCTCTTCACATTCTAAATTGTACATATATGACAAACCTGGAGACTATGAGCAATAGACAGCATATTTTCAATAGACAATTGGCTAACTGCTACAGCTTCTACCATTCTCGAGCTATGTGAACAATAGACAATGATTTATCTTCTGCAACTCATATTTTCAAAATACAATAGGAACATAGCATATCCGCCATGGTTGGAAAACTTATCTGATCCTGTGTGGGTCAAACCTGTCAGAGACGTGCATAATTGGCACTCTGACATGTTGTAAATTACACAACTTTGTCAGGTAACATTATATATATGCAAGTGAGCTCCGGTCAAGGTCAGGCTGTGGTCGACCACGAGTAGGAGTTGGTGGTCTTTGAATGTTAAGCTCCTGCAGAGCACCAGAACACAGAGTATCACACAAGCCGGTCAAAATAATTCATTATTTTTCAGATTGCCTTATATACAAAGGCACAATTCAAACATTTGTAAGTGCAAAAACCAACCTGCATCCACGTGTCCTCAATGACATGTTCAGGAGATGTCTCTGGAGACTGAAGTGGTGGTGGTAAGGGATGGATTAATTTTGGAACCACAACCAACCCCCTGCCAACTACCAATATAGCTCCAGCATTGTTTGCCGTCCCTACATATATATGAAGCATGAGACCACGTATACTTGCACTCGAAGAGGAGAAATCCCAAAGCAATTTTACGTACCACAATAGTTCGTTGCAGAAAAAAGGGTTATCAACTGTCCCTGAGCAAACCGTTCAAAACCATCCATGACACATTCATGGGCCCTTATAATGAGCTGTAATTTGTTCTTCTTACAGAAATCTGTGACACGATCAGGCTGCAAGCAGCAAGACTTAAATAGCTGAGTCATGCTAGCACATTATTTCAAAACAGTATCCCTGTGAGTGGCTCATAGCCAAAAGAATTATTTGGCCTTGGGGGGTGGGGTTGGGTGGGGTGGGGGGGGCTCTGTACTTTAAAAATATGACAAAATACCTTCAAGATTCAATCCAACACTTTCCAACTAAACAATAACACGTACCCCAAAAGTGACAAGACCAGGCCCTCTAGCATTTGGTCTTAAACCCTCCACACTATCATTTTCTGTAGGATCAGACCTGTAAGATTAGATCTATTAGAACTGGTAAATAAAACCAGAAATAGTAAATAGAGAGATGAATTGGGCGAGATCCTACCATAGGAGATCCATCAAGATTATAGATCCAGCATCCATTGTTATAGGTCTTTCAAGCTTCTCTATCTGTTCTACTGAATGTATAGACCTCCCAATGCCACCATGCATACAGATAATTTTCTTCTCAATAAGTGCAGCAAGTGGAAGACAGTTGAATAGCTGATTAAATCGTGTCCATGCCCATATTCCATCATTCTCTCCCTACAAGTTGACATGTTATAGGGGCGCATTCACATAATTGCAGAATCTATTATAATATGCAAAGTCATCCATACCATTCTCTCAATGCATTCAAGGCGAAAACCAAAGAGAGCATTTATGTCAGCTGCCTCATGGTTTCCACGTATTAAGTGGACATTCTCAGGATACTCTATCTGCAAAATTATAAACAAGGCAATAGGGTGTCAAATATATGTAAATATGATACAATATGACACAATCGAGCTACATCCCAAAGTTAGAATACTATAACAGATGTATGCCTTAAGAGCTAGGAGCAAAGTTATGGTCTCCAAGCTATGCTGTCCTCGATCAACATAGTCTCCCAAAAACAAGTAGTCTATATACCTGAAACATAAATATATAGGCTCATCAAACAACTCCAATGTGTTTTTTAAGATTCTTAATTAAGATAGAGATTTAAATAAACCACCACAAGATGCCTTCTATCAAGTTTCCCTTGATCATTAACTAGAAGAACATGTCCTGCACAGGCAACATTATCACAGAGAACATCCAAACAGGCTAAGGGAAACATATACTTTTTTTCATACAAAGTACAAGCTTCTACTAATCCACTCGGTTTAATCCATTAAGGGAAGGTCTAGCACATAGATCCCAACTTTTAGGAAAAGATAGCTTCCAATTAATATACGTAGTTAGTTGCAACCCTGACCCTGAACAGCGTCAACTGCAGGCAAGATTCTGCAACCTTTTTCCAATGTTGGGTGTGTACTCTTAAAACAAGGCAACAATTTGTGCTTCTACAAATGTGTGCAATTGGTTCATTTTACAGGACGTTAGGACATAGCTTTCACTGCAAATCCCATAAGATTTAACATTCTCCTAAGTTATAATAGAACCACAACATAGAATTTGGAGTTCTACAGTAAGGACCCGAGACTCATAGTCATGACATAACTAACAATACATAAAATCTAAAGCTAAAGCTGATAATATCTTATTTGAAATCAGATTTACTACCAAAAACCAGCTAAACTAAATATCATACTGAAATGTCAAACTTACGTTATGTCTCCTGCAGTGGAAGGAAATCCATATTCATCAAATAGCCGCATTAAATCGCCAAATTGTCCATGAAGATCACCAAATACCTTAACAGGCGCTTTCAGCTGAAGAACTGTTGGCTCATGCATAAAGATCTGTTCAGCAGCATAACAGAGCTCACCCACTTCATAAGAATCCAGAAAGAACCTCCTATTTGGAGGAGCTTTCCAGTTCCGAGGCCTGAGCAATGTGTAAATAATCTGGCAAGGGTACAACTAACAACTGAGTACATAAACCTAATCCAAAAGAAATAACGAAGAACATCAAATTTAAATAATGCTTACCTTCTTATGTAAGCCCTGAGGAGACTTCTGTCTGGCGAACTTTTTAGTAGGGTATGAAAGGTCATTGTTCAATGGAATCATTCGTCTGCTCTCATTCTCAAACTGATCCAAAGATAACTGTCTTACCATCCCACCCAGGTTACCGACAGCCTCTTTAGCAACTACAACCTGCAACCATAGAAGAGTATGATTTTGCAGCTTGAAGAAGGAATAAAAATCTGGATATACGACAATGATGCGAAGGCCATACAGCTCTTGGATGAAGACGAACATCTGCCTCAGTATCACTACCATCTGAAATTGTTTCTGTTGCTTGAGAGTTGTCATCCGAGACAGATGTCTCTTCAGCAGATGCAGCCTGCACAGCTTGCCAGACAGCACTAGCTGCTTCTGCTTCAGCAGCAGAAGCCTCCCTCAGTTTCTCCATAGAATTTTTGTCCATGCTGCTTAGGATGTGCATCATGAAAGTTCTTATAAGTATGAAGAGAGCATTTGAGAGAGAGAGAGAGAGAGAGAGAGAGGGAGGGAAGGAGACAGTGAGTGATACCTCATGCCACCCAATGAAAGAATCTCTGCTCCACCATCCAAAGTTGGTGTTGTCTCAAAAGGAATCATACTAGATTGATTCACTTTGGTACTTGTTACTGGTGGAGCTCTCTCAGATGTTATTGCAGGAGAATTAATGTCAGGCTGATAAGGTGAATTTTCTGCAACCAGAAAATCATCCAACAGCACATCTGCACAGAGTAACATATTTGACTATATTTTTGTCACAAGACTTGCAACAATAGCTGTAGAAAAAAAAAAACAAGAGAACACATAGCAAGACCAGTAAACATAATGAAAGAAGCAAGAACATCAATAAATGTGAAATTATGTTGTCAACCTAGCTGGAGATAACATCCCATTAATGATTCATTTCTTTAACCATGTCATCCAAGGAAGAGTTGGAATATGCACTCTACTTCTTGCGTGAACTTAAGCTCATGCCTCAGTGTAGTGATTTTGGGGGGAAATGGTGTTCTTGGATAGCATTGTATTTCACTATTTTTCAGTCTGCTCTTTTATATTGGTGAATGGTACACCATTGGACTTCTTCAACAGTTCTCGTGGTTTGTGACAGGGTGATCCATTATCTCCATTACTTTTGTTATGGTCGTGACTCACAGTAAAATGATTTCAGGTGATGCGGATGACAGTTTCCTCTCTAGTTTCTCAGTGGGGTATAGCAACCTTGGCAGTTGGCACGCACAAATTTTGACACTTAAGTCAAAGCTTCAGATTTCCCTTTCTTCTTCTTTTGACAAGTAATTGCACAACTTCATAATTTTGGACTGGAGCTTTTACGTTCTCTAGGGTTTCATAGAATTTATTAAAAAAATCATTTTTTATTAAAAAAGGATCTAAAGTTTTAGCCCGGAATCTTGCAATAGAGGAAACCTAAACTTCAAACCCAAGAATAACTGGTAGTCCACTCTATCAGTTGCAACTGTTGCATCCTTCCTAAAACATTTTTCAGTACATCTGTTCTTCAAAATATAAAATAGGGACATTTTCACTTCTATAGTGACATTCAATATGTTTTCAAGACTGCATTTAGAGTTTTACCTCCCTTGAGACCACCATAGATGTATATTCGAACACCAACAGATGCAGCTGCATGGCGACAACGACGCATAAGCTCCAAAAAAGGATCATATTCAGTTTGTCCCTTGCTTGTGCGTGAAGAGGTGACCAGCCCACTTCTATCTAACCAAATTCCAGCAGCGGTGTCCAATACTACCAAATAAAAGATGTATAAGATTTTCTGCAGGAAGAATACCCCCATATCTATATATCAATCATAATAAACAATACAAGAAAAGAAATGGATTATCCTGCAAGCGTGAAAGGAAAAAAGGGCGGGCAGGGGAGATTAAGGATATTCAATCCATTCAATGGAATGAAGCAACTGACTGCTCAACAAAGACTGAAGAAAAGGTCAGAAATATGATCTGCAGCAAGAATCGCCTTTCTGCTTGGCTTCAAGCAGAATAAAACAGTCATATCACCTGATTTCTCAGATGATAGGATATGAAAACATGATGTTTCAGGGGGGCCAAGTGTACCCCCCCGTTCAGGAAATCAAGGGCAACAGCACTCAATCTCATTAAGGATTGATCCTCTGCATGAGCTGTGCCCCTTTATTTATTTTTTTTTATAAGTAAACGATTGTATTAATGATATGAGCTGTGCCCCTTTATTATGATGAAAATAAGAAGTGTGGCCCTCCTCTTCTGCACACAATAACACATAATATATATGTATATCTCAGATGAATTTAAAAGCCAAGAGATTACCTGCAACAGTTGCTTCACCTTCCACTCCACGTCCTCCTCTGAGAGCACCTCCTGTAACATGCAATCGTGCACCAACAAAAACCTGATAGCCAGAAATCTTATGTTCAGTGATAAGAAATAATGCTCGGGATTTGAGAGTTTGTTCACTCAAGAGACAGCACAGTGTAAAAAACCTATCATCTAAACCAACCAACTTGTTTCAATGAACTGTGCAGGCCCATTAAAAACTGTGTCTAACTAAATCACTACAAAGAATATATTAAAAAATACATAAAACTAACAATACTTTAGATTTATGCCTAAGCACACAATGGATGAAGATATATGCATACATAATAACTAACAAATTGACAATAATAACTCCTACTGTATATGTCATTACTTACCGCAGCATGTTGATACCTTGGTGAAGGAGATACACCTGGTGCAAGAGTCCATTCCCACTGACCATTCCTATGCATGAGCAGCCCATAAGCATCTGCGAGTGGCTGTGGAAGCATACACATTGGAGAGTTAGATCTAAAATGCTTAAAGATTCATTTATTACATAGAACCAAATGCACCTCACTAGTTACACAAACTTCAGAAAGTTACATAAAGGGGCAAGTAAGTAAGATTGGACTCACTAGTTACATGGAATTAAGATGCAACTTCCATACAACTTAGGGCAACAGGTTTTGTACAATGGGTAAGCACAGGAAATAATTTTGAAGATATTGGGGAAATTTGTTTTGAAACAGTTGGAGCACTACTGGGGAACTTCCAGATCATTCCGAGGGAAAGCTCAACAAACAAAATTCACCATGTTCATTTTAATAAGCAACAAAATTCACCATGTTTTGCATTCTTATGTGTAATTTTTTTTGTAAAAAAAAATATTAAAAAAAATAATGTTGCTTTATGTAAACTCAAAATAATAATATTTTGTGTGATATTTGTGATACTTTTCCTTTCTTTCCTGATATTTCTTAAACCTTTTACTTATCAAAATATATCATTTAACTTTTTCCTTGAAATTTCACTAGAATTATTTAATCAACTCGGACTAGGTTCTCATTTTCTCTCTTATTTAAGGTCATCATGAGTTCCCTCAGTTTATCAGAGCTTCACATGAATACTCCCCAAGTTCTTATCCATGCCAAATCAGTTCTAGCTTTATGTTGGGTTTCACCTTTTGCGCTTTTTAATAAACATTTATTCCTTATAAAAAAAATATAGCTTCATGTTTCCCATATGATTTTGGTTTTTTTCTTTTTGATGAATACCTTATGATTTGGGATTAGCATGGGTGATGCCTAGGTGCTATGGGATGATATTTTCAATACTGGTACTAGAATGAGTGATGCCTAGGTAAGTGGTCAATCTCCTCGCCAGCTGGAAAGGTTTACATGGTATGCTGCAAATTGCAGCAGTATGGAAGATGGTTTCCATATGCCTACTATGGTGCATTTGGAGGGAAAGGAAGGATCGGAACTTTGAAGATAAGGAATGCTCACTGGATGAAATTAGACATTTCTTCTTCGATACCTACTTTTATTTAAACTGGAGTTTGTAGTTTTCAATAGTTAAGTTTGTTCAACTTGCAGGGTATATGCTATCCAAAGCAAATTGAGTTTCAAGGGACACGCTCTCCATGCAGATGCTACAAATTAGCAGACACAAATTGGCACATTAAAGTCATCCTTGGTTTAATCGTCTAATTCCTCACATCTTTCATGTGCCTTAAAAATTCTAAGCAAATCACAATAACACACCAATTCAAAATTAAAATTGAGCTAGATGCCCAAAAACCAAGCAAAAACATAGGAGCCCAGTAAACCAAATTGGCAAACATGCAGAGACTATTTGTTATAAATTGAATGCTTCATACATAAGTATATCATTACCGTGCCAGTAGAGTCTCTTCCACCACACAACAAAAACATGCCATCTGAACGGGCACTAGCTGTAGCATACCTACAAAAGAATGTTGAATCATAACTATTCTACACATGGACAGTTGAACGAATACACAAGTAAATAATTTTGTGATTCCCAACAAACTAAAGACACTCACATTCTAGCAGAAGGTCTATCACCTTCCGGGCTCAGCCTCTGCCATGCATAAGGTTTCTGGGCAGTATCCAAAGCCCAAGCATCAGACAGAGCTCTTTTTCCTAACCCCAAAAAAAAATATTACATGGTTTTGATATGTGACAAAATGCATTCTTACTGCAGCAACAAATCAACAAGCAAAAGCATTCTCTTTTCTGAAACTAGTCATGATCAAGTTTGAACTCAAGCAATAAAAAATAAACAATAAGTCACAGCAAAAGGTTAGGTGAAGGGAGGTTGTGAGAATATTATCATCCTAACTATGTCAGACTATAAGTACTAGAAGTATAACATTCAGTGAATAGATCCAATCAGTGCCCCAAAATACTTTCGCAGGCACATGGTGTACATATAAATTATTGGGTACAGAGTTTAAAGAAGCAAAAATCAACAAATCACAATATGCGTCTAATAAGAAATCAAGTTTCCTTTGGATTTTGACATGCCGTCTCTTCCAAAAATGCATACTACAATCAATTTTTTATTTTTAAAAAAACAAGTCAGACAGATAAAATATAACTGGACAGTGAATCTCCCTCACCGTCATTGCCACTGACAGTGACAAGGTATCTTTGAGCAACCAAGTCCATTACATGCCCGTAGCGAGGTCCAGGTCCCTGTCCTTGTACGACCACTCTATGCTCATATGAGAATTAGAATGATCAATATCAGAATGTAATCAAAATTCAAGAAACCCAGAAAAAGAAAATGCCGATTAACTGCAGCCAACTAATCTCACCTGTGCCACTTAAACTTGTCATTCGTCAAGTCCAGCACGTATAGGTCATCTGTAGAATGCCCAGCAGGACCTATCCCACCCTAGCCATACAGCACGAATCAATAACTATTAAACATATTATCAAACTGCAGCAACAAAAGCCTCTACAAAAAAAAAAAAGCCCGAAGAACGATATGCTTAGAATTCTATTGTTTTTCAAATAAAGTTATTTTTTAATCACCTGAAAAACGACCATAGTACCAACTGCAGTCGCTGCGTGCGCAGCCCGAGGTGAAGGAGGCTCGCCGGCCGGCCTAATTCTGCAAAATGCATGCACCCCATTTAGCAAAACTGTGAATCAAATCCAATCTAACTCAATTCAAAACCGTAAAGCAAAAATAATAATAAGGAACCAGAAATCACCTGGTCCATTTCCTGGTGAGAACATCGTAAGAATGAACCGAATTGGTCACACCGGCTAACCCTACAAAATTAATAACAAGCAATGAAACAAGTAAGTTCCATTTGAATTTTGAAGCAGACAGAGCAAACGAAAAAAGAGTTATCATCACATACTGATGCCAGGGGCGGAGGAGGATGCGCCGCCTTCGATGGCAGTGGCGCCGCCGAAGAGGATGAGGCGGGGGCCTAGGGATTTGGTGGCGGCGACGGCGGTGAGCGTGTGACTACACCGGGGACCAGGGGCGTCGTCGTCGGTATCCCAATAGGTCTCTAAGCTACGATAGGTAGGAGCCGGGGACAGCCATGGCTTCGAATCCATCTATCTGTCTCTAGATTCGCTCCTATACGGAGGCAGCACCCCCCAAGCGAGAAGGAGAGAAAAACCAATGAGAAGGAGAAGCGAGAGAGGTACCAGAAATGGTGGAGGAGAGGGGTGCTGGAAGTGGGGCCCGGGCGGGGCTAGGCTCCGGACCCAGCTCGGTTGAATTTTTTTAATTCCGACCGGAGGGGTTTGGGTTTTGGCTTTCGGCTTTTTTTTTTTTCTTTACTTTTGGTTTCGGGGGGTTTCAGTTCAAACTTTGACGGAGCTTTGGTGTTTTTTTTTCTTCTTTTTTTTTTTTTAAAAAAAATTTAAATTTAAATTATTTATTTTATAATACAATTAGTTTATCAACTCATATTAATTTATTATTATAATTTTTTTAAATTTTAATATAAAATATAATAAATAATTTAATTTTTTTAAATTTTTAAATAATAATAATATTAAAAAATAATATTTTATTATCTAAATTTAATTTATTTCAATTTAATTCAATTTAATTCAATATCTAAACGAAAATGAAAGAATTAAAAAAAAATGGCAAGAGGTAAATAATTTCTATATTTGAGAAATTTCTTTATTTGAGTAATTACTTTGGCAAGAGCTAAAAAAAATGGCAAGCGTCTCTGGATTTTACTACTAGTCTACCTATGAACTTTTTTTGTCAAAAAGGTTGACGAGGTTGATTGAGGTACAACTCCTGTCGAATCCATGTTAGACTCTACACTATTCAAAATATATATTTAAATTACTTTCCGTGTGTTGCTAATCTTTCGAGGCAATTTCAACCAAAATTTTAATTTTAGATCTTAAAAAAAAAAAAATAGAATGCTTAAAACCTTTTTTTTTTTTTTTTATAAATTTACTAAACATACTATTTTTAAAAATATATATATGTTTTAATCTCGTGGGATTTTAATAATCCCAAATACAGATAAAAATAGAAAGCATAATCTAAATATCTAGAATTTTTACAAGGCAAGAAGAAGTAGGAGGTAGAGGAAAGAAAGTTCGCAGTAAAATCCAAGTGGCACTGCAGATGTAGCGGTTTCCTTGTGTATGGATCCATCTTCTCTGGCATCTATTGGAATTAGAAAAATATTCTAACTATAAATAGATTATATATAAATAATTTTATAAATTGATGTAATTCAATATGATTTATCAAATTATAAAATTATTTTTATTGTAAAATAGATTTAATATATCAAACAAAATTACATCAATTTATAAAATTATTTTTATATAATTATATTATGGATGTAGCATTATTCATTTTTATATATTGCTTTAAAAAAGAAAAAAGAAAAAAAGGAAAAAGTGCAGGCCATTTCTTTCTGGTGGCCGGAAACCTGCCTATGAAAAGAAGGAAGACCAGCTCATTTACTTTTTTATATTGATTATGAAAGCTCTTAGTTGATTACATCATGTTATTCTAGAAGCTGAATGAATGCAGAGAGGAGATTCCATATTCCAGAATTTAATAAGGCAGAGTTTGAATTAAGTGAGTCTATCTAAATTAGAAGGGAATTAAGGAGAACGATGATTTTTCATGGAATGGTGTTGGTGATTAATTAAATGCATATTTGGATGATTTTGGAAAAGAGAAAAAAAATCGATAAAAATATATTTTAAAATAAGTATTGTGGTGGAGTTGGTGAAAAATGAAAATGAATAGATAAATTTAAAAATTTATTTGAATATAATTTTTAAATATACTTTTTGTTTTGAAGTTTGTAAAAACAATATTGATAATGGTAAAATCTAATTATTATCTTCTTAGATAATTATTAGATGGAAAAGTTAAAATTTTAGAATTGACATATTTTGTGTTTGAATGATGTTTTAGAATAAAATTATAAAAAATTTTGAGATATTTTCATGTTTGCCAAACACGACCTAAATCTCATTTGGTGGATTGAAGGTGGTATGTTTAACAGAAGAATAGGGTGATTATTTACTTGAGTTGTTCTTACTTCTTCTCTAGACTCTAATTATACCTTAGTTGTGAAGCATTGATGGTTTTATAGCAATAGAAAAGTAGAGTACTTCTCAAATTCAATGGTTTGTATTATAAAGTTGGATTGAGCACATACAACATTAAAGTCTCGTTTGTTTTTACAAATGAGATGAATTGAGACTAAAGTTAAAAATTAAATAAAATATTGTCAGAATATATTTTTTTAATATATATATTTTTTTTGTGATTTGAAGAAGTTGAATTATTTATTTTATTTTGTGTGAAAATTTAAAAAAATTGTAATGATTAGATGAAATGAATTAAAACGAATTAAAAGAAGTTGTAAAAATAAACGAGACAACATCCGAAAAAAGTTTGCTTCTTTTATTTGTAAGGATAATAGCTTTAGGGAAGATTTTATCAGTGGACGAGCCGAGAAAGAGGGTGAAGATCATTATTCAATGCTGAATTGTGGGCTTGAGTATGTGTTATTATTTTGGGAGTAATGCCCAGAACCATTTCTAAAGTAGTTTTTTTTTTTTTTTTCCCCTTCTTTCTCAAGTGACTTCTTTAATAAAATAGCATTAGTACAAGAGTAGGTTATATTACAAATCATTTAATGAGATGATGCTTCTAATATCTAAAGGAGAGTCATTCCCACTATGAAAATCTAATAAACATACTGAGATTTCTATTAGAGGGATTTCTATTAGGATATATCTTGACCGCTCTCAACTCTTCCAAGTCTTTTAACAAAAATCTGGTATCCCTTGCCACTCCTTCTTATTTCCAATTGCTTGATTTTTGTGAGTGATTAATGTTGTTAATAACATTTAGTGAATCCCCTTCAATGACAACTTTTCTGATATTTCTTGTGAATGCTTCTTGAACTCCTATGTAGACTGTCATCGCTTCACTCTGATTGGGATCAGTACTACATACAAACCTTGTCACTACAAATTGAACTTCTCCATATTTTATCTGCAAATTGTTGCTGATGTACTACCATGTTGTCTCACTACAACATCAATTGTGATGGAGTAGGTGTCTTCGAGTTCAGGTGGTTTCCAGTTGGAATTAGGGTCAGATTTTGAACATTTCTTCTACCATGCTTTACAATGTTCCTGATACATGTCTAAGGTTTTTTTGACAAATTGATCTACTGCTATATTGTTGTTTGTATGAATTTTATGATTTCTAGTGAACCAAATATTATCCATTGCCACAATAGCAAAAATTTGAAAATGATGAGCTTCTTCATCAAAGAGATTTAGCTTGGTAGGGTTAAGAATATTTTCAATCCAAGTTCTGATCCCTAAAGGTTTGAATGCTTCTATGTCTAGTGGCTAAGGTGACTGTCTCCAAAGTATTCTTGTGAAAAGGCAACTTAGAAAAAGATGCTCATTAGTCTCCTCATCCTGATGAAAAATGGGACAGATTTTTGGTTCCTCAGAAAGTGCTATAAACCTACTAAGAAGGCTCTTAGTAATTAAAATGTCATTTAACACTTTCTAAAGGAAAAGCTTCAGCCTGTCTTGAAGTTTAAGGGACTAGAGTTTTTTCCATGAGAGAGTGAGGTTTGTTGAATTTTGTTCATTTTGTTGGAGAAAAATAGCTGCATAAGTTGATTTTACAAAAAAAGACCTGTTGTATGTTGAGTCCATCTTGAATTGTCCACTTGATTATGATAATGGTGCTTAGTTAAATGGATTTTTTTTTTATTATTATTTCAATTACTGTTTCTTGAGTAAAAAGAGCTTGTAATAAAATTATGTTCCATCTTCTTGGCTCTTTAAGAATGAGTTCAGAAACTGTCATTTGAGGGTCTTGCCATGTATCAGGTGTTTTTGGTTTTGGAGTGAATCTATCAATAAAAGGTACCCATGGATCTGACCAAACTTTAGTTCATGCCCCATTGTTGATCTAGATACAGAGATTCGAGAGAATGAAATCTTTTTGTTTGAGAATGCTTTTCCAGAAACTAGAATCTTTTGGTTTTGCAGAGATATTGTTCCAATTTGAATGTCTCATGCATTTTTGAATGAGCATTTATTTGCATGTACTTGTTTACTTATTGATAAGGTGCTAGGTAACTTTACTCAGAAGGACTTTATTAAAATTTGTTGCAGTTCTCATTCCTAGACCTCTTAAGGATTTAGGTCAACAAATTGATTTCCAAGATTTTAGTATAAGATTGTGAGTTTTGTTAGCCTTAAACCCCCACCAAAACCGCATTTGAATTCTATCAATTTGTTTGGTGATTTTCTTAGGAAGCCAAGTGGTAGCCATAGTATAGGAATAGATTGTGCTAGCTACTGACTTAATAAGTATTGTTCTTCCAGCTTTAGAGAGGAGTTTTGATTTCCGACTAGTCAGTTTGTTTTGAATTTTTTTAATGATTTCTTGACAATGTTGTTTCATAGGAACCCCAACATTGAGTGGCAGACCTAAGTACTTGATTTTTGATTGGGAAAGCTTAAAATTAAAGGTTGCTTTAACTTCTCTTATCAAATGCTGCCTACCATTCGTACTAAATTGAATGGAGGACTTGGCTAAGTTGATCTTTTGGCCAGACCAAAATTGATAAATCTCAAGGCATTATTCAAAAGCTTGTGCATTTTGAGCAGTGGTTGTGCCAAAAAGAATTAAATCATCTGCAAAAAGCAGATGGGAAAAGTAAGGCTCATTCCAACTGATTTGAATCCCTCAAATTATTCCCATTTGTTCTTGTCTGACTATCAATTTAGAGAGAACTTCACTACCTAAAATGAAGAGGAATGGTGAGAGTGAATCACATTGTCTGATTCCTCGATTTGGGTGTTCAAAACCATGAGGTTTTCCATTTGTTGTATGGGGAATTTGGGAGTTAGAGAGGAGGTAAAATTTGTCTTGCAATCACATTATGTGGACCATAAGGATAGACAAACAATCATGCAATCCATAGTGGTAAGCTCCTTTTATATTCCCTCAAGTCCATGCTGTTAAGATCTCTCTAAGATTGAATTATTGCGTTATGCAGTAAACAGGACCCTTTTTCAAGATCTTCACGTGCCCCTATTGTTTTCCCAATCAATCCGTCAAGAAAAGGTACCAACCACGCAGTAGAAGAATGGTGGAACAAGGTGGGGGCTGTTTAGCATGGAAGAAGCTCATATTTTTGGGGGTTAACATGTGCTTTGATCACTCTGTACATAGAAAATGAAAATGTCAAAATATATGCAGAAAGGGCTTTGCCTTTCCTTCACTGTAAAGACAACCCCAAGTTATTCTCCGCACCCTGAGCATCCTTGGATCATGGTTTTCGACTGTCCTCGCTGCAAAGAGGAGGAATTATCTACACTCTCTGCACGCATGCATTGATCAGATCATTTCTCAGAAAGTTCATGAGCGGTGCTCATTCAACACTCAACAATAAAGAAACCGAAAAGATAAACTTCAACTACATTGTCATTACCAGGTGGACCTGTAAGTTTGGGACCCAGAGCCTACGACCCAATAACTTTCCAAATCCTAAGAAAGCGTTTGATCACAGAAAAGCAGGAGTATGGCAATTGATGCCCACACAATAGGCACTCAATAGGTGCAGAGTATCACCGCAATAAATTCTAAAAAATATATTAGTTTTTGTCAACTTCAGATGCAACCGTTTTTTAAATCTGGGTCCACATGAGCCCCAAGTATACAAAACTAAATTGGTTCACATGTGCTACCCACATGAACAATTATCAAGATGGAACAGTGCCCAGCGAACCTTTACTGTCATGTTTCTCTTGAAGAAATTGCTGATGATGCACTCCATGACAGGCATCAATTTTTTTCATATGGCTTCCCCACCAGCAAAGCACTTACTAAAGTGGCAACCTTCTTTTGCTTTCTTAAGAAAATTTATGGTAGGACAAAAGGCAGGCTTCTGTTCCTACTAACTAATTGTAACTTCTGAATTTTCCAACAAGAAAGCAGGATCTTTTGCAGCCCAACGTTGCCAATAATGTCATAAATTTAACATTAAAAAAGGAAGTGCAGGAGGTACAGGTGATCCATTTAGCCAGCCTAGTAAATCTTCCTGATAGGAATGAAATTGAACAGCGTTAACGATTGATCAGGGGCATGGATTAGGAAACCTTGCATGAATCTTGTTTATGTCACCAATTATTTCAGATGTGAGCTCAACTTTCATTGCATCGAGAACCTCCTGAAGCTGCCACAACTTAGTAGCCCCAAAAACAGCACTTGCAACAAGAGGATGTCTCAAAACAAAGGCTGCCAAATGAACTATATTACTTAGATAAATAAATAGACTAAGAATGGATAAACTATAGCTTATAAAATGATCACCCATGCTCGATATGTTCAAGGACCACAATCAATGGAGGATATTAACGATCTTTCCAATTTATAGGTATGTGTAGACTCTATCTAAACATTAAAGACATTCCAAACTTAGAGCACCCATCAGTTGAGAAGCTCCATTCATTGAACTGAGTATATGTTTCAAATGGTAATACCATGCACAGATAACCATAACTTCATAGATGGCATGATATTTTTTCATTAAATGGGTATACATGGCATGAGGGAGTGAGAGGAAGGATATCAAACCAATTGCAAGGGATACAGGATGAAGACCATATTTTCCAGCAATATGAAGATATTCCTGCGCACAGAGAGAGAGAGAGAGAGAGAGAGTATAGAGGAATCAGTCAGATCAACATGCACAGGGCAGACATGAAAATATAATGCTAACCTAAACAATGAAAGCGGCAAAGATCCACAAAATACATGAAAAAGTATGTATTCTTAATTGCTTTGAAAAGACAGTGCAAGCCATTAATTGCTATACAATGGTATGTGATAATCAGATTCAAACAAGTCTAACAGAAAAATCTGCTTAAACAATCACCATTTCCCAATCAAGTTTCAGACCAGTCTTTATTTCTGCTACTAGTCAACAATGAATCATGAATAAAGATTTCACTTTTGGGTTCCGGTGGGGGATGTGAGGAATATCAACTGCTTGGCGGAACTTTTGGGTTATAGAGTTGCTTCTCTTCCTATGAAATATCTTGGTCTTCCGTTGAGGGCGTTTTTCAAGGCAAAGAATATTTGGGATGGGGTTGTAGAGAAGATTGAGAAAAGATTGGTGGGTTGGAAAAGGGGGTAGAATCACTCTTATCAAAAGTACCATTTCCAACCTTCCTACTTATTTTCTTTCATTATTCTCATTACCTGTAGGTGTGGCAAATTGGATTGAGAAGTTATTTAGAGCATATTTGTGCAGTGGTGTGGGAGAGGAGAATAAATTTCATCTTGTGAGCTGGAATAGAGTTTGCTGTCCTATTGTTATTGGAGATTTAGGGGTTCGAGATTTGAGTAGTTTTAATAAGGCTTTATTGGGAAAGTGACTGTGGATGTATCAACTGGAAGGGGAATCGATGTGGTGGGAGGTTATTGATCGGAAATATGGGAGTGATTTTTTTTTTGGGGGGGGGGGGGGGGGGGGGGGGGGGGTGTTGGTGTTCTAAGGAGATTAGGGGGACTTATAGTGTGTCTTTGGAAATTTATTAGAAAGGGGTGGGAAGATTTCGCGAAACAAATTAAGTTTGATGTTGGAGAGGGTTCAAGAATTAGTTTCTGGTTTGATGTTTGGTGTGGTGAACATGCTCTTTTTAGAGTGTTTCTGGCTATTTTCGAATGGTTGCTAATCAGCAGGAATCTGTTTCAGATTTGTTGATCCGTTCTAATGGAGCTGTGCAATGGGATGTTAGTTTTATTAGAGCTGTTCAGGATTGGGAACTTGATGAGGTTGCGGATTTTTTCAGTTTCTTGTATTCTCTGGATATTGGAGGAAATGAGAGCGATTGAATGTTATGGAAGCATATAGGGAGTAAAAATTTTTCGGTTCGGTCATATTATGAGGTGTAGTTCAGCATCACACTTCTTTTCTGTGGAAGAGTATTTGGAGAGTTCACGTGCTGTCCAAAGTTGCCTTTTTTATTTGGACTGCATCACTTGAGAATATTTTGACGATTGATAATTTGAGGAAGCGTGACATGATTGTTATGGTGTGGTGCTTCATGTAAGATATATGGTGAATCAGTGGATCATTTACTTTTACACTGTGAGGTGGCTAAGGCTTTATGGGATGATGTATTTAGTAGAGCTGGGCTGGTTTGGGTAATGCCTAAGAAAGTGGTGGACTTACTTGCGCGTTGGAATAGGCTTCATAGTTGTTCTCAAGTGGCAGCTGCATAGAAGATGATTCCTTTGTGCATTATCTAGTGTATTTGGCTGGAAAGGAATGAGCGGTGCTTTAATAATAAGGAGCTCACTGTAGAGGAAATCTGGAAATTTTTTTTTGTTCTCCTTGCTTCAATGGTTCTCTGCTATTGTACTTAATGGAGGGACTGTTCATGAGTTTTTGTTTTCGTTTTATGCTCCTAGAATATAATTAGGTGCTTCTTTTGTATACTTTTTTTTTTATAAGTTTGTTTCTGTTGTATTACTTCCTATGTACATAGGCTTCATCTATTTCATTCAATGAATAAAATTTTCTTACTTATCAAAAAAATAAAAAAAAAGATTTCACTTCCAAGTTACAGGTCTGGGGTCTAATCCTTTCCTCGGAAGAGAATTAGGAGGACTAATGTTCCACACAGGGTGGTCTATTTTGTGCAGACAGCTGCCATAGGCAAAACTTGCCATTTCTCACATTGAACAATTGGTGATTGCTTGGTATTGTAACTTGTATGTACCATAGAAGTGAACTGTTGACCATCTTTTGCTTCATTGTGAAGTGGCAAATGCTCTGTGGAATACTTTCAGCCTACTTTAGAAGCGTAGTGGATCTTCTTGCACGTTGGAGGTGTCTATGGAGAGAACAAAATGATTGCTGCTTCGAGGACTGTAAGAAATCAGTGGATAACTAGAATTTATTTATTTTCACTAAAACCCTATTTCTTTGGGTGGTCAGTCATATCTGGGATAATGATCTTCTACATCAGGACTTTCTTTCTTTTTTCTTCTAATGTTTAGGTGTATATATCAAATACTCTTTGGGGACTTGGATGTCACCACCTGATGAGATTGAATATATTACATTTACTTATTAAAAAAAAACTATACAGCTTCTTAATAAGCCCCTCAGACTACTAAAATCAAATCTGATGAGCATCTGCTTACCATGCTAGCTGCTTTTATGATGCTATTGGACATGTTATACCTCGATTCCCCTTCTGAATACCTACCTGAGAAGGATGAACAAAACAACAGTTCCACATGAGAAAAGTTCACTAGTATTTTGCAGATAATTGCCAATTATTAATGTAGGTAATTTGTTAGTAACCTTTAAAAAGATTCAACCGAGCATGTGCTGAACCCCCATCAGGCAAAAAATACTTCCCTGAGAGAATGCCCATTGCCAGGGGGCTGTAGGCCAATAAGCTGATCCTAAAAATATAATGAAAAGGAGGTCAAATATAAGACAATTACTTTCAGCAGATTGTTTCGATTTTCAAACTACAACGATATGAATGCAGCAAGACCCATTTAAGATACCCCACATGGGTTTTGTCCATCTAAAGTGCAGCCACACATGATAAGTAAAACCAAACCAAAGTTTCTCATTGGCAGAAAAATCCTTGCCCCTATATACATCTTTGAAGTCCCAAGTTTAAATATCATTAATTAATTTTCCTGTTTCACATAAATAATAACCATGTACACAAAAATCACTTCTTTTTAGTTGAATCCATCCTGCACCACTCTGGAAAAAAAGGATATTTAAACCAAATTCGAAATCATTAGCAATGAATTCCATACACAAGTGGGAAAGCACCAACACAGCGCATATTGAATCAAATACTAAATCTTCTCTTGAAGGCAGAGCAAGGGGCAGCTGCTTTGAATCAAGTTACAAAGTTTTTATAAGTATCGCAAATTTTATTCAAAGCACAAATGAACACAACCCAATAGAAAACATCCAACTATAGGGAAGGAGAGAAAGAACACAAATCCATAAATTCTAGAAAGCTATAGGAGCTGAAACTAATTGCACCACCATCGATACATAAGAAGAATTGAACATAAGGACTCGTAAATCTATCACTGTCCTCTCCCAATCTTAAAAAATCCAGGCATTGTGCTCCACCAAGTACACCAAATGAGACATAAGGGGACCATCTTCTAAGCCTCGAAGTTGGTATGACTAATAATAAGACTATGCCAAGTAGCCATCATTGAATCACGTTGCTACTTCAAACAACCTGAACATTACTTTCACGATTCCGATGATGCCAACATATTCAACATTTTTAATTAACAGTCATAAACCCAAGAAACTCCACGTAACTATATCTGAATGCCATAACCTTTTTTAAAACAGCTTTATTCATAAATTAGCTTGTGCAAGTTGAGCAAATTTTAAATGTCATTTCATACCCGAGTAGATCAGTTTAAATTCCACCCTAAATCATCAATACATTGACATAAACACATGACTACCTCTCATGGTGACAGCACTCAGCCATTCCAGAATCAAAATTTCGACAAAGCAAGCTGTATGAGTTCTATCACAGAGACAATGAGTTGTACATCAGCATTGTAATAAAAAAAGTAAAGAGAGAAAAATAGCAAGAGAAATGGAGGAATAGGAATAAGAAAACAGAACAGGAAGCCTCGCGGTTCTGAACCAGATGACTCACACAACCTGTACTGATACTATCCTAGGACAACGAGAAGCCCTTTCAGCTGTCTGAATGAACTTCATGACACCATATGGGGTTTCATTACTGAGACCAGTGTATCTGATCTACAAACAAAAATTTCCATCAAACTTCGAAAGGTCACGTTATTTACAGATGAAATATAGAGGCAGAACGGATGATATCATCACTCACTTTACCAGCATCAACAGCTCTGCCAAGAGCATCAAGTTGTTCCTCTATGCCAACTGAACTGAACTGTCGGATTGGATCATATTCAGTTTCTCCAAACATGGGAACATAGCTACAAAATCAGCCATTAGTTAATTCAAGAGTACAACATTGGGTTGGTGTGAAAGAAAACAAAACTGAAAGATGAGCATTATTTTTTTCATATATCCCCAAATTGTGTTTAGCCATGCAGCTACTTTAATGCCTACAGATATTTGAGGTAAAGATCCACATACAAACCGATCTGGCCAATGAATCTGATAAAGATCAATGTAGTCAGTTTGCATGCGCAGCAAGCTGCACCAATACAATAAATAACTCATCAAACCATGATACAAATTACTTAAAAATAACTGTAAATAATCTCATCCTCCATAATGCTATAACAATTCCATTAAAAGAAACCATGGGCTGTAAATCTTAGGTAAAAATATCATACTAACACCAAATATAACATTGTATAACTTCAGTATGAGTTCTAGGTTTTTTCTATTGTATAAATCCAGTGTACTTGGGTTATGCCTATTTATATTAATAAAATGTGTATATCTCTTTGCTGCCAAGAGAGGGTTTTAGTGGCAACACACAAATTGCTGCTATGTGGAAGATGGTCCCCATTTGTCTACTGTGGTGTATTCGGAGGACAAACGATAGAAACTTAGAAGATTGTGCACGGTCATTGGATGAACTCGACACTTTCTTCTATAAAACTCTGTTCCATTGGGCACCTATCAAAAACTCTGTTCCTTTGGGCAATAGCTTTAGATTTTAATGAATTAAGTCTCATGATTTCCTTGTATCGGTTTCTAATTCCAACTGGTGTTTGCCTGTATTTGTGTACTATCGGTTTCTAATTCCAACTGTTTGCCTGTATTTGTGTACCTGGGCTTCGCCCATTGTTATAATTAACAAAATTTATATTAACTTATTGAATAAAAACAGAAGACATTGTATGACTTTTGCTTAATGTTATTTTGGGAAGCATAGGCAATGGCCACTGATAATACTATATTTTGGAGAAATCTCATCCCACACTCTTTAGGCCCCATTAGTGTGGATATCATATTGGAGTACAAAACCTAGTTCAGAGATAGTCAAATGGCAAATTATGCTTCCAAATCAACGTTTTTTCAATCACGATGGAATAGCATTTACATACACTAGGAACGTTTTGAAAACAAGGAACGTTCTCCGGATGAGCTTAGAAGTTTCTTTTTCCATTCTTTATTTCTTTGGGCATCTTCTTGTGTTCTTAATGGAGCTTGCTTCAATGAGTTTCTGAAATCTCTTTCTAGCTCCTTTTTATGTAACTAGGTGTATGTTGTTTGTATACCTCATGTATACTTGGGCTATGCCTATTTACTTCTATTAATAAAATGTTATCTTACTTATAGAAAAAAAAAAAAAAATGGCGTGGCTTGGGTTAAGCCTTTGAGGGTGGTGGATTTATTAGCCTGCTGGAAAAATATTCAAGGCTTCCCCCAGGTGGCTGCAATTTGGAGGACAATTCCTTTGTGCATTAAGTGGTGTATCTGGATGGAAAAGAATGATCGGTGCTTTGAAGATAGGGAGAGCACGTTGGAGGAACTTCAGAACTTTTTTGTACACACCTTATTGCTTTGGTTTTCAGCCATTGTGCTTACTGGAACTAGTGTTCATGATTTTCTGTCTTTAATTTTAGGTTCCTAGAATTTATTTATGTGTTCTTTTGTATACTTCCTATGTACACAGGTTTCGCCTACTTCATTCGTATCAATAAAATTTTCATTTTACTTATCAAAATAAAATTTAAAAAAAAAAAAGAAAAACGAAAAAAAAAAAAGGATTTACATACGCTAGAGCATTCTTTTGGAGGACTGGTTAGTTTCAAGAATGTTAATGTCCATTTCCTTCTAGATAGATGTCTCTCTTGTATGCTTCCTGTCTACTTTGGTTGTGCCTTTTGCACCTTATATAAAAGAATTATTACTTATAAAAGAATGTAGATCTCCAAAACTTGAATCTACTGCAGACTGAACTAAGTCTGTCTGAGCAAACATGCTAAGATAAGACAAGAAATCATGAGAGATTATCTTCACCATACAAGAGAACCAAGAGATGACTACCTAAGAACACCAGGGGCATGGGAGTAGGTGGGGATGGGACTAACAAATACCTCAATGTAATATGAATTAAAAAATAAAAGACAATAGCAAGCTGGCCAACATATATTGTGTACATAAAATGCAAACAATTAGGACTAACTTCTCACTAGTTTAGTCCATCTGACAGCGTTAATACAAGATATCTGGGCTTACAACAACTTCACATGAGTAGGTGTAAAAACAAACCTGTTTTTTTAATAGGTAAACAAAACTTTATTAATTAAAGAATTAGGCAAAGCCCGATACAAATAAGAAAAAAACACTGTGTGCCCTAATTAAGAAGGCGCCAAAGAAATAAGAAAGTCATGAAGGTCCATGCCATTAAAGTCAAACCTGTTGTCAATGGCCTTGGTAATATTCCAGGCATCTAAACACATTGGCCCACCTCGTATCCAAGTCATTTGCCCAGATGGTCCAGTCACCTAGATAGAAACAAATCACAATGTTCAAAGCTCAAATTTCAAACAATTATAAAAAACTAACATGGATCATAAACTGTCTATTAAAGCTCACAAACTTCCTGCTATATACAGCCTTACTGTCATTACGGTAGTACACTAGGGTCAGACGAGTACGAAGAGGCGTATAACATACATGACTTGGAATTATTACAGCAATAATTACAGTAAAACGATAGTACAGAGGCCACAGAAAAGGTACCTTCATGTGCTTATAGAATCTCTCACCTTAATCCAGAAAATATACCTCAGCGTTTTACCCACCACCCAAAAGAAATAATTATGGAGCAAAAACCAAATTCAACAAATGAAAGTCAGATTGAAATGCATTCACAATTGCCTAAAAAAATAGCACAAAATTGTACATTTCTGTGACATTTAAGTTTAACCGATCCTAAGAGCACGTCTAACTGAAAGCAATCGCATACAGAGCAGAAATTTTCACAGGGGACTACTATAGAAACCCTCAACAAACTGTCAATTTGGTCATGTACTAGAATTGAAAATTTGGTCCTCAGACAGATAAGTGACTAAAGCAAATACAGAAGGGAAGATAAAACTTAAGAGCAAAGCAATAAAGCAAATACATTAAAGATGATCCTTTTGGAACTAACTCGGTAATAGGCTACCCGAGAAGTATGCCATATACTATAAACGTCAACAGCTTTAGAGTTGAGTTGAGACCTTTGTGGCCAAGACGACGCGATCCCTAGAAATTTTCCTATTTCTAACCCAACGGCCCAGGTACTCTTCGCTCCTACCCTGAGTCTCAGCACGCTGAGGCACTGGATACCTACAAACATAGCAACGTACCCAGAAGTTGAATCTAAAAAGCATATAGAACTTAAGAAGGGCGTCCAGAATTATAGACATATAACATATACATGGGGGTAGCCGAAGAAAGACTAACTTGAAAAAGAACCAAAAAAAAAAAAAAAAAAAGAACCCAGAAAGGAACCTTAAGGGATAAAGGGGGTATACATTTCTGCAGAGTCGAAGAAGTTGATTCCGGCACTGAAAGCTTCGTCGAGAAGGTGAAAGGACTGGGGCAAGCTGTTTTGTTCACCAAAAGTCATGGTTCCTGAGGAAAACAAAAAAATAAAGTTAATCTCGGTTTGAAGAATTAGAGAGTAGCGACTTCCATAAAAGAGCAAAAGTAGCCAGACCTAAGCAAAGCCTTGAAACTGTCAGATTGGGAGCGAGGTTGAAGAGAGGAACAGACATTGTGTCGTGTGAGCAGTGGTCGACGCAACGAGAGATGAAAAGCAATCGTAACTAGTTTCAAGTTTGCTGATAAAAGCGCCAAGTGAGGAAGGAGTAGACCCAATTATCCTACAAAAAATGAAAAAACTAAGCGAGGAGTAAAGTCAAGTCTGGAATAAGAAGATTCCCCTAAGACGAAAAGTCAAAACACTACTAAGTGGAGATGCAGGGGATCGAACCCTGTACCTCTCGCATGCAAAGCGAGCGCTCTACCATTTGAGCTACATCCCCTTTCGATACAACGTCCATCACTTATATTTTAAAACTCTAAAAATATTTCTTAAAATAATTTGTGTTGGCCACCGACTCTGCTTTAATTTTAATTTCTAGGTACAAGTCTCAAATAAACAAGTTATATATAAGTCTTGTATAAAAAAGTAAGTTTTATCAATAAAAAATATTTATTTACACCTTTTTTTTAAGATGGAGTCCATTTTTTTTATAAAAATTTGTATGATATTTATCTATTTGAAACTTGTACAAATCATTCTTTTTTAGAATTTTGAGCAGCCATCTCTAAAGATTGAAGTTTCACTTTCACAGTGGATCTTTGCAATCAAGATTTCTTACAATTTTTTTTATATAAATATTTTGTACAATTTAGAAAGAAATAGACACACGTAAATTCCACTATATTAAATGTTATACCAAAATAATTCACAGATAACATCTTAGATTTCATTTAGATAGTAAAATAGTCTCAGATATTTTGTTAATAGTAATTAAAAAATAATAATAAAATATTAAATACTAGTGAATATTAGTAAAAAAATATATAAAAAGTAATGATAAAATAATAAATAGTAGTATAGTGTTCTCACTACCCACTCTACTACCCAATCTAAGTCTAAGTATAGTGAAATTTACATATTGTAGATGTCTCTATCCTGATTCTAACAAAATATTTGGACTAAAAATTACAAGAAATCTCAATTGGAATCTTTGGCTTAATGAGTTATGAGCGTGACATTGGGAGATATTTTTGTATGAAAGTAGCTATAGCGAACACACTTTCACCAGCCCTTGACTCGAAGTACGTGGTGATTGGCCATCCTCTGCCCAACCCCTTTGTTCCAAAAAAAATACAATTTAATTTTCATTATTTCCTTGGCTGCTTTTCAATCAAAACTATATATATATATTTTAAGAGTAATGATATATATATATAATACATTATACAATATATTATATAACAATGTTATAAAATAAGAATATTTTTGTAAAATTATATTATTTTTATAGATGTTTTATAAAAATACCTCTCATTTAAAACAAAGTTGTATAAAATATTGTAAAAAATAGTGTCTAAATTATTATTTTTTAATTAGAGATGTTGAGACAATTTAAAGATCTTAAATAATTTTTAACCTATTTTTGAAACTCTCAAGTAATTATATATTGAGTGGAATAAATTATACTTAGTTAAAGTGTCACTAAATTCAATTATTGGTCAACTTTATGTCGGAGAGAGAACAAGATCATAAGTTGCTGTCAACCAAAGGGTCGTTGATAAATAGTATACCTATCTTAACAAATACATATACTTTAAGGTAAGATGGTAATTATGAGCCACCAACCAACCACACACAAATTGGGATGTAAACACTCCTTAATTACGTCCATCTCTACCATTAATCCAACTCAATTAAATTAAGAGAAGTGATATTTACAATTATAGAATACGTAAGCATTACGCACTTCTTTTAAAAAAAAATGAATATAGGATTTTTTAATTGTAGATCTCACTCATTTTTAAAAATAGTACGTAACGCTTATACAATCTATGATTGTATCTAGTATTACTCTTAAATTAATTGATATTTATAATCTAAATAAGGACCTTCACCGGATCAACAAGCTTGTGAAAGAAGCAACAATAAATATTACATTGTATATATAATTATAGAAAAGACAAGACCAAAAAAAAAAAAAAAAAGAAGGAAACTGACTCAATTGAGTGTATAATTCTTTAGATCGATATGATAGTATCAGTTGGTACATGAGCTGTCTTGAATTGTTGGTGAAGAATGCCCTTCATCATACCCCATTATATACTTTATATAGCTCCTTGCGTGCATGGGGATTTTTGGTTTAATGCTTAATGCATGATTGTGTTAATTAATTTATGTTTGGAATGATTTCCAAGCAAATGATTTGAAAAATTGCTTACCAAATGTTGATTTATGCAACCACTTTTTTAGTTAAAAAATAAAAGTTTATGCCCCAAATTCTATTAAAGTCGTCACGTAAGGTAGAGAAATACCATGTTACAAAGACCGTAGATTATGACAAATCCTAAAATCGAAATTTTGAAATTACTATTTTCACAACTAAGAGAGAAATTATTCATTATCTCATTTAATCATTATAATTTTTATTTAATTTTTAAATTTCATCTCATCTCAACTCACTATTTAAATCTCTCCTAAAGATCTAATGCCTCCTACAAGGAAGATCAGCTCGATCCGTACTATATGCACCTAGCATTTTATTTTTTAAAATTGTTGTTATATTTTCAAAGGCATTTGTAACCACGACGCAATGGATTTGTAGCACATACAAGTAAAGGCTAGCTACCGGCTGTCGTGTATCTGTGGGGACGAGAAAGGTTGTATTATAGCGCTGCAACATGACATAGCTAAATCCGAAACAAAAAAATACATGACATAGCTAAGGAAGCGTGCATGAGTAGAAAAGTTTTGACCTCACAATATCATTTTCGTCGTAATAGTATTAATTTGTTGATTAACATGATGATGATGATGATAATAATAATAAGATGAGTAGATATCACTCGTGGAGCTATTTTTACGTCTTGATTTGTAGTCCATATTATAATAATCGAAATTATTTTACCCTAATTTATTATTAATTTTAAATTAGACTCTTTTTTCGTAGTAATGTATTGTGTTGAATTTTCAAGATGATAAATTCAAAGAGAAATATTAAATGGTTTCTAAAATTGGTTATAAGACATGTTTTTGTGCTCCAAAAGGTAAGGCTGCACGCTTCATTCAAAGGAGACCGACCAATAAGGCAAAAGAAGCGTCTCTGACCAATGAAGTTACCATGTTTTGTCCGGATAAGAAGAAGATCCTTTTCGATCCTTGTCCTGTCCAGGACACAAACATGTCATCAACCGTCGGTTTTGCGAAAAAAATGCTACTCTCATCGTCGGTCCCGACAAATTTTTTTTTTTTTTTTAGTGATTAAAATGAGTGTTTTTAATGTTGTTGTGAATTATTTTAAAAAAAATTTAAGGTATACAAAAATTGAATTGGAAAAAAAAAAAAAAAAAGAAGTAATTTCAATAGGATTATCAAAATTGAAACTCGTAAAAAAAAGAAAAAAAAAAAACTGTGAACAGTAACCCGGGAAACATACAAAAGCAGCGCCAAGACTTCACCCGAATCAAACCCCGCATCTTCTCTCTTCTCCTCTCTCTCTCTCTCTCTCTCTGCGTTATCTTCTCTTCTGGTTTTAGCTTCTTCTGTTTCTTTGTTCTGTTTGTCGATGGAACGTACATGATATATAACCTTCAGTTTCTTCTTCATGGTATGTCCAAACCCGAGTTTAACTTGCTTTAGTGATTTGAATTTCTATCCCAAAATTATGAATTTTTTGTCTATGGCATCAACTTTGAGTTTTGTTTCTGATGTGGGGTCACGCTTCTCTTCATAATTCATTAATTTTGTTTGTTATTCTCTTTTTTGGTCTGGTACTTCAATAGGCTTCAGATTATTGTTGTGGTTTTTTAATTTTAAGGGTGTCGGTATTTGTTTCATATGTTTTTATTGCTCTTCCAAGACGCCAGTTTCTTCCCCAGTGTCACATCAGTTCAATTTCTTTGTACCTACGTCAGTGTCTGTTTCATATGTTTTTAAGGCATTAATCAATATGTATATATAAATTTTCTCTCTGATTTAGACTTTTTCTTGGTTTTTACTTGTAATTGGCTTCTTTTGTTCATGGTTTGCCTTCTAATCCAAATGTGGGGGGGGGTCGTATTTGCAGAGAAAACGAAATGCTATTAACGAAATCAAAATAAGAACAACAGATGCTATCTATGCTGCCTCTGATTCTCCTTAAGGTAAAAATTCCCATCTTCTCACTTATTTTACTCAAAATTGCACATTTCTCTAATACCATTGCTAGCATGATAGTGATGTTGTATACATTCTTTTCTTTTTCTTTTTCTTTTTCTTTTCTCAGTAGGTTTCTGATCTTCAGATATGAAAAAGAAGGTAGATTCATCTTCTCCTGTTGGAGTTCTTGAGGACTACTTTAAGAGCTCAGAATCGGAAACATGTTCCTCGAAAGAACTAGCTATAGTCTCCAAAAACTCAAAACCCGTTTCAGGCTGGCGTGGATTTGTCCAGTTATTAAGAAATAGATCCAAGAAATCATTAGACACATTGCATCCTCTCAGTGTCACCAAGCTCTCAAGAAGAATGAGTGGTAGTATGAGGGAGGCCATGTCCATGGTGCCTTTTTTTCGTGTCCATCCCGATTTGACTTATACCAATTTACCATGGAAGAATTTCAGCTTGTATGAGCTACAAACTGCTACCAATTATTTCAGCCACGGTTTGTACTTTGTAGTATGCTTCAAGATTTCAATTTTACATCTGGAAATTTATTTATTAGCACACCCATTTGAAATTAGTTCTGCCATACCAAGATAAAGCTTTGCTTTGGTGTAGAGAATCTGATTGGAAAGGGTGGTTATGCTGAAGTTTACAAGGGGTGTTTACGAGATGGGCAGCTGGTAGCAATCAAACGTCTGACAAAAGGGAAAGCCGACGAAATTGTAGCGGACTTCTTATCAGAGCTTGGAGTAATGGCACATGTGAACCATCCAAATACTGCTAAGTTAATTGGTTATGGGGTTGAAGGAGGAATGCACCTCGTTCTTGAACTATCTCCACATGGGAGCTTAGCTTCCCTGCTTTATGGTCAGTTATCGTTTTTGGGTTACTATTTTTCAAATCTTGACGATTGATTCAATGGATCCTCATTAATTCTTCTCCTGCGGCAAAATGGGATGCATGTTTTTATAGGTTCAAAAGAGAAGCTGGAATGGGGTATTAGATATAAGATTGCACTAGGGACAGCTAAGGGTTTACTTTATCTTCATGAGGGTTGTCAGAGAAGAATTATCCACAGAGACATTAAGGCTTCAAACATTTTGCTTACAGGGGACTTTGAGCCTCAGGTACCCTTTTTAGTCAGTTAACATCAACTTATGTAAGCAACCTTTGTTTGGACATTATTGTAGTATGGACTCAGTACTGATCTTTTGTACAGATTTGTGATTTTGGACTTGCAAAATGGCTGCCAGAGCAGTGGACTCACCATATCGTATCAAAATTTGAAGGCACATTTGGGTTTGAAACCAACTTAGTTTTGTGCAGTTATCCACCACATGTTTAGCTTGAAGACTCATTGCTTCAATTCTTAGAGTGCAGGTATCTTGCTCCCGAGTACTTACTGCATGGCATAGTTGATGAAAAGACTGATGTTTTTGCCTTTGGTGTGCTGCTATTGGAAATAGTCACTGGACGCCGAGCACTAGATTACTCCCAGCAAAGCCTTGTTTTATGGGTATGTTTCTTGCTTATTTGGTCATGTGCAGGTACTGGACTTGTATCTTAAATTTACAACTCAGATGGGTGGCTATTGATTAGTGCCTCTCTTTGTACTGGATCAGGCAAAACCTTTGATTAAGAAGAACCACATCAACGAGCTCATTGATCCTTCTCTTGGTGATAACTACAACTCTCCTCAGATAAATCTTGTGCTCTTGGTTGCTTCTTTATGCATTCAACAGTCCTCAATTCGACGGCCCTGTATGAGCCAGGCATGTTCTGTTCTTGAAGTGATAATGAAATTAAGGGATAAACTTCCCGGTAACTGTTGAGAGGGACACAATGGTTGATTCTTGGAATGTTACTTACCTGAAAGACTGACTTTATCATATATTAGTTAATTATAAAAGATAAGGCAAGGTTTAGGGAAATTTAGTAAGACTAATATATACATGTTTTTCAATGTCAGTGCTTCATTGTTGTCTCTCATTTTCAAGACATTCTAGTAATATGGTATTGGGTAACTTTTTTATATCCGATTGGCTGCTAGGTCTTGAGTATGATAACTGAGCTTGTAATTCTTTAGCTTTTCGGTCAGTTAATTTGATCTACTTATTATTTTATAAGTGAATGTCCTGTCTTTCCTAGTAGGTGTAAAAGTAAGCTATGATACTTGTTTTATATTGACATTAGATAACTCTGTAGCTACACAACACCATGTGTGACAAATTCCATTGCTTACATTTGAACATGGGTACCAGGTTCTGCAGCTTCTGAGTGGCGACCTTAGCTGCTTGAAATGCATGAGAAAGAGCCGAACCGAATTCTTCCGAAAAGCATTCCATGAAGAGTTCATCAATGCAGAAGAGTGCTACGCAACCAAGATTTAGTTAGCATTAAACATCATCATTGGTGGATCAGATATGGAATTCCCAGCAACGATGATCGTATCTCATCATTCATCTTTTATGCTGTTGATGAATGAAACAAAGCTTTGGTTCATCTTGCCCCATCAACCATATAGTATGTTGGACCCAGAAGAAAAGAATAATTATATGCTTCTGTTGGAGATGGAAGAAAGGAATGTTTATGCTTTTTAACCTGTGTACTTAGTTAAAAAACAAATGGAATGAATGACATTGGTTTTAAACCTAAGTGCACAAAAAGAATATAGGAAACGAAGCTTGAAAATGTCAAATTAGCTTTCATTGTAGAGAATACGCTGTACAGTTTAATTTACATGGATCAAGTTAAAGAAACTTTCTTCAAGGTCATTTGCAGTTGCATATCCTTCTTAAGAGTGTCTGATATTCATTGAACAGCAATTTGGAGCTGTCAAATGCTTTTCCTAGTTAAGAGAAATGCTAAGACGTCACAAAATAAAATTCACAAACTGACATAGTTTAGATATGATATGTTAGATTTTCTTTACTGTAAAATTAAATTTATAATCAGATGCATCAGAGTCAATTTGTAAACTTTATTTTTATTAATGCAACACCTAAAATGAGTAGAATAGGGGGAAAGATTGTGCGGACTGAGTATGGTTAGCCATACAATAATCACAGCTAAAATGAATCGGCCGAGTAGATAATGTCTACCATTAATTATCTATTAGCACTTAAGTCAAACCCCCCATTCTTATCAAGGGTTGGCTTTCATCAGTCTCGATTTACCATTATTCTTTTGGGGTTGCTTGTCGTGGGATTTTCATTCTCTCTAGAATGAAACATGCCTCAAAATAATAAAGAGAGACTTCATAATAATAGAAATTATTTATAAATTGATGTGTTTGGATGTAATATATCAAAATATAAGACTATTTTTATTGCTAAATGTGACTTGATGTATCACAAAAATCTCAATTTATATATATATATATATATATTGGAAAATCTAATTGAAAGCGATTATGCGCACTAATATGCACACCCATTCAATATGATTGATCAGAAAGTAGATTTTATTGAAAACAGTACTAATTTGAATTTGGAATATGAAAGAAACAACATTAGTACGCAGATTGGTATACAAACTTGCTTGTACATAACAAAACTCATATTTTTTCTTCATAGAATCATCAACTCTTCTCACAATGATCTACCAAGTCAAGAAAACGTTGCTCAATTAAAAGCGATGACAATTCAAATGGTCTATACCTATAATTGGATGACATTATGTCATTATTGCAAGTTCTATTAATATCAACTGAGAAAACATAAATGTAATAAAGGGGCACCCATAGTTGGCACCCTTTTCCCTTCTCTTGGGATTATGAGCCTTGATGGTTGACTCTTAATAACTAGCCAACAGATACACTTAGAGGCACTATTATACAGTACCTCCCCATTTTGGATGAATACATGTGAATATGAAAGTGAAAATCTCTCTCAATATAGTTCTTTCTAGTTCTGGTATTTAGGTTGTGGAATATGTATGTATTGCTCTGGTTTCACCACATAACACACTCCACTATTGATACTTGAAGATTTTAGATGAACAACGGCGACGAAAAATCCTTGGAACAATTACACTAGATCCAAGATATTTTCGACGGTAATAGCACTTCCGCTATGTATTATAATCTAGTATTTCTAAAATTGATATCAGAGCATGATCGGTTTCTTCCCAATTTATATTTTGTTGTCTGTATTGCATTTTTTCCAAAAACATTTTCAAGAATTTTTTCCTCTATCGATAACTATGGCTGCTTGAGAGGTGCTGCAAATAGCCATAACATAGAAAAAGATGTTGTGCGCGAGATTTGTTTCGCCCAGAGCGACTAGGTCATACAATAGTACGCACCAGACCATTGTCATCCCTGTTTCATTAGGTGGCACTTTGGCCACTGTATCGTGCGCATGGAAGGAACAACGCTACCATGAAGGCTGGCTCATGGTGCAACCCGCACCCATACCTCGCTAACTAGATGGGCATAGTGAGATCTCACTGCCCATGTCACTACGAGCACCAGCCATACAAAATGATGTATGGGTGCTACGCGACAAGCAGTGCCACACTGGGTGCTACGCGATAAGCAGCGGCGTATGTGGTGTTGCGCAACAGCAAGAGCAGCGTGATCTAGGTGGAACAACAAGCACATCTAGGTGTAGCAATGGTGCGCCACTCATGGCGCTACGTTGACAAGGGTGTTGCACACATCAGCTGAGTGTTGCGTTCCCAAGACATAGTGCCCACCTGTTGTGCACAGTGCACTCTAGTGGTGATGTGCTTGCCTCGGTGCTATGTCAACCGGTGTCATAGCTAGAACTAGTCACGTTCTCCACACCGTGACGTGGCACAGTGTACAAAGCACTAGTGTGGGCACACCATCGGGGTACTGCACCGCACATGGCTTTGCGCACACCAACTAGGCCGTCACCCCCAAGATACAGCATTCTGCCCAAAGGTGCTAGCTGCGCAGGATACAATGTCAGGAACCCTGCCATGGTGTAGCACAGCACACTGTGTAGCGTGGGGCAGCGCTTCCACGACTTGGTGCCTCTGCCAAGAGCTTCAGAGTCGCTATTAATGGACGGCACACTGCAATTGGCAACGGTTAACAAATTAGGTACGACTTAATTAAACTGAAAAGTCTTGCTTGTGGTTGAACTGATGCAAGATGGGGTTTAGACTAAGATAATTTCTCGCAAGGTTTTCTTTTCTCTCCTATAGTGAATTGGAGAAAATGAAAAATATTAAGCGAGAAATAGGGATATCACTAGTTAGCTGCTAAAACGTCGTAGACTGTATTTATTGTAGAAGGAGATTTTTTTAGCACTTTTAATGCGATATTAGTGAAGTTTAGACCTAATTTGATTTAAGACTCATTGAAAGTAGTGTTGTTAGTGAGGATTCCTAGATGTTTAGAAGTTGAATGGTCACTTATTATCTCAATAATATTATTTCTCAGGTGGATAGATAATATGTTAAAATGTGTGGTGAACGCATAAGATGATGGGTGTGAAGTTTGAAAAATTAAAGGTTTTCTCGCTAATAAGATCTCTCTCTTTTATTTAGTAGAGTCAATGAGAAAATGCAATATGAGTATTTTTTTATGTTAAAGTTCCTAAACATGCATACTAAGGACATGAAATAAATAAAAAAATTGTCTCATCATAAGGATGAGATTTCAAATTTTATTTATTTATTTAAAAAAATATATATTTTTAAGGTAAAATATTTTCTGAATCACAATTGTATGAATTACATGGTGAGAGCAATTTATCTCGCAATTTTATTGGAACTTTTCTTGAAAGAGTCAAATAGTTGATTCTTGCAGGAGAATTAGATAATTAGCTTTTTGTGATATTTAGGCACAAAGTACTATGAGTGCATGATTGTTGCTTGTACTATTTTGGTACAAAAAGCAAATGAATGATGCTCGTACTGTTTACATGTGGCTTAAACGAACTGTCTATTCAAAAATGCTCAATGTACCTAGTCATTTTTATTAATGACCTATTGAATAAAATGAGGTTTTTTGAACACTATTGACAATCTTAGAAAAATGTCCTCTTAATAGAGATGATGATCTGGTTGTCTTATATAATTAATTGTCGCCTAATGAGTAATTTTCTATACTATGAGATAGTGGACATGAGTTTATGAAAAATAGCTCAAATTTCATGTCTTGTGAGATTGTTTACAAGCAAAATAGTTTCTAAGAACTTTTGTTCAAAATTCATAGCCAATTAATGAGATGAAAAATGTCAAAAAATAGTTTTACATATACTATTTGGTGTTTCTATTATGGTTTACTCATGAGAGTTAGAGGTTGAGATTTTATTAAGGGGTAAATATGACTTACTTGCTAAAGTGAATTTGTGATGCGAGTTAAATAAATCATTAAAAGTAATAGCTAGATTGTTGTAATTATCTTTGGGGGCTAAGGTCTTAATCGCTTTACTCTTAATAAATAACAAAATTTGGTTATCTCACATGTTGTTGTTAAGTATAAGAGATTCATATGAAATCCTGAAATCACAAATTAAGTTTGCTAAACGTTATTTGTGGTCACTTTGTATATTCTTAAAAGTCACAGTTATATTTGCTGACTAGAATATACGGTTTATATTGTGAATTTAGCCTTAAGTGAAATTCCCGATGAATCATTGACTTCACGATTGCGCAAAGTTATTTATTTATTTATTTATTTATAAAAAACAGAGTCTCTTAGTAGACACATGTTTTTGAAAAGTTACTACACATGATAATGCACATGGAGATAAATGGTTCTAAAACACCACTTGAGAGTTATGGTTTGATTATTTTTAATTAAGCATGTGATTTCTCTCTGTTATGGTATTGCTCTTCGTGCACATGACACTAATGTGTTCTATGATCATGTGGTGTGACTGAAAGCTTTTTTTTTTTTTGTAAGCATAAATTTGGGAGTTACGGTGAAAAAGGTATGTCGACATGCATAGACCAGTTCACTCACACGAGCGATTATTTTTACAAATGGGTAGCTAGCAAAGATGAGACAATTTGTCACTTGATACTTGTCCAAAGAGGGATAAGTTGTAAGACACAAAAGATATGCAGCCTTAGTGAAAGCTAAGATGAGATCCGTCATATTTAAGAGGACCGTGCATAATTACCCACAATCCATGTAGCCTGTGGTTTAGCCATATGCGAGATCCTTTTTAGCGCTTCGGATATCGAGCAAATGGAGGTA
Organism: Juglans microcarpa x Juglans regia; assembly: GCF_004785595.1. Lineage (NCBI taxonomy): Eukaryota > Viridiplantae > Streptophyta > Magnoliopsida > Fagales > Juglandaceae > Juglans > Juglans microcarpa x Juglans regia. The sequence continues at coordinate 21,862,801 of NC_054600.1, read as the reverse complement.
TTCGGGTTAGGTGCTGAGATAACGATTAAACTAAGATCTGTACAGTGTATTGAGATTAGATATATGCTCTTTCTTTGGAAAGAGAACTCCACCATAGCATATATTTTAAACTACATGTGCTTGTTACCAACAGTAAAGGTGAGTGAGTGGATCCCTGCTTCCTTATCCTGTGAGTCCTATAGGTCATAATTGTGTGATCTTAATTTATTTATGTCCTTATCAGACATTTGATTGTGTCATGAGGTTGATATTTTAGTGCCTTCTACTTAGACATGTTATCTATGACTATGGATGATGAGGTGTAAAGAAGCATTGCTAGGAAAACAACTGGACTGAAACTAAAAAACATGAGGGCGAATGGAAGACTATTTGGTAACACATTGATATTGGTGTGTACTCACTACTGGCAAGTTATGTTGCTTCTTGAAAGTTGCGATATAGTTATGAGTACATCATGTTTTATGGAGATTGAGCATTGCTCTGAGTCATTCGGACTCAAGTACTATCACTACTATTCTTTACTTTATTATTACTTTTCACCTACTTTTTATTACTATTCAATATTTTATTATTACTTTTTCATTACTATTCACAAACATTCTTAACACTTCTCAGGTATTCTCACAACCCAAACCAAGGGTAGTTTTAGGGATGTTGCTATGCTGGTCTTCTCTCAGAGAGATTTGATATAGTGCTTTCATTTTTCTTTTACGGATGTGCTCGACAGTCGCACAACTTATTTGTTAGTAAGAAAAAGATTGAGAATATATTGAGAAATGTAGGTCTGAGATCTTGCCCATTATATACGAGTGAGAGACGTAATAAAGGGGCACCCATAGTGGGCACCCCTTCCCATTCTCTTAGGGGTTATAAGCCTTGCTGGCTGACCCTTAATGGCCAGCCAATGGTTACACTTAGAGGGGCTATATTATATAGCTTCTGAAAATCTCTCTCAATATAGTTCTCTCTAGTCTCGGTATTTAGGCTGTGGAATATATGGGTGTTGCTCGGTCTTATCATGTAGCACACTTCACCATCAATACGTAAAGATTTCGGATGAACAACAACGACGAAAAATCCATGGAACAACTGCATTAGATCCAACATATTTTCGACGGTAATATTGCTTCCATTGTGTATTATGATCTAGTATTTCTAACAATAAATTACAACAGTTTCATTGAAATGACACTGTTTTGTCCCTTACTTTAATCAAAGAGGCACGCCTCAGGAAAAAAAAGGGAAGTCATTTATCCACAACATACTGAAATTAAAGTTACAAAATGAGCAACACTTCACTCATATGATATGACCTCATCTCTCAAGTCACAAAAATGGTCTCACCTTGACCATAATCGAAGTAAATAGGACAAAAAATGATGTCATTTTGATAACTCTTAAATTGAATCCCAAAATCAAATGTTTAAATAACATCGATAATATTTAATACAACTCTCAAATATGAACCCAACAAGTGGATAAAAAGTAAATTTTGGATGAAAAATAGTAGAGTTGATTATGTACAATTAATGAAAAAGTCAATTAAAGTACAAAATGAGCAAAACTTCAATTATATTTATTCTACGAATCGGGCTGCAGAGTAGCTCGTTCAAGCTTACCGCTATTCAGTTTTTGGTTTTTTTTTTTATTTTTTTTATTTTTTACATTTTTAAATATATATTTAAATATTTAAAAAAAAATAAAAATAATTCCAATACATTTAAAATCACTTCCTTAATCACTAAATAAAAAAAAAAAATGGCAAGCGATCAAATTGAGCGGTAAATTTGGGAGGACAAAATAGTTTTTTTCTCATTCTAATGCTATATAGAATATATGACCTCATCTCTCAAGGCAATTTTCCAGCCAAAATGGTCTCACCTTGACAATGATTAAAGCAAACATGACAAAAAATGTTGTCATTTTGATAACTTTTAAATTGAATTCCAAAATCAGTCATTTAAATAAGATTGATAATATTTAATACAAGGATAATGAACCCAACAAGCGATAAAAAAAAGTTAGTGTTACGAAGTCAAATATCAAATTAATTTAGTTATTAGTAAATATAATTAATATGTCAAATCCATCAAAATAAATCAATGGGTATGATATTCAAATCAATTCAAAATAATTAATGTATTAAATGAGTTATGTGGCTGATATGATACAATTCATTTATGAACATGGTTGTGTCGTATTTGATTTGACTTATTTAAAGAAATGAATTCCCTTAGACTTGAGCCGTATAATCTTATTTACATGACAACACTAAACACTAACCGGATTTATGAACCTAAATGGCAACCCTTTACAGCCTCAATTAATAAAACAGGTTTAATTTAAACATTAAATTTCAAAATATTGTAAACTAAAAATATTTGGCAAGCCCAATCCAGCTCAATCTGTGAATTAAAAAATGTTAATATCTCATTGGAACATAAAATAAATTTTTTTGTTAAGCTGTATTATTTATTAGGTTTAAGAAAAAAAGAGAATTTTTTGAAGAATTTTTTTAAAAAATATGTTTTATACTAGAGTTATAAAAATAGATAAATAGAATTTAAAATATGTTGGAATATAATTTTTTTAAAAGTAATTATTATAAAAGAAGTGCGTGAATCTTACACTTTAGACTGTATCTAATATGAAAAATGCCACTCTCAGCGAGATTCTAGAGTAGCTATCGAGAATTCTCACCGGTTATTTTTTTTTTCTATTTAATAGCTAAAGAAGTATTTTTTTTAATAACTTTACGAGTATTTTTAAATGTTTAAGAAAATTTAAAAAATATTTGAAAAAAAATAAAAAACAATTGGTAGAATTCTCGATGGGTGTAGTATCTATCAATATTACTCTTGGATTTTTATGTTTGGTTTATAATTAGATGAAAATTAATTTTAATGAAAATTAATATTTTTTTAATTTTTTAAAATCTAAAATAAAGGAAAAACAAAGAAAGAAACTCAAACAACTTTCACTTTCAATTTTTTTTTTTAAGAAAAAAAAAGGAGAGAGAGAGAGAGAGAGAGAGAGAGAGTCCCTGTCCCTCGCAGCGTGTGTCAGTGGTTAACTTTGAGCATCACAAAGAGATATTCTTAAGAGGTCTCGCCACTCCCCAGTAGCGGTGATGTCTGTCGAAGAAGTTGTAATTTCTTTCTTTAAATTCCCATTTTGTTCCATAATATTCCCCCATTTTTAAAACGAACACACAATAACTTTTACAATTTCGATTACACCCTCCCAAGCGGTGTGCCTCCAACTCTTTACACTAGCACAGCACGCAGATGATAATCGAGATGAGAGAGGGAAAGCGAAAGGAAGCGAGTGAAACTAGAGTGAACTTCGATTGAAGCAACTCTATAGAGCGACTGAGGCAGACGGCTGCTTCGTTGTCAAGGTTTCCAAGTCAAACTCTTAAGGGAACGGGGAAGATATCTGTGTTGGTGTTTTCTGTTTGCTTGATTATTATTGTTTTTTTATTTTTTGTGTCCGATTGCGATCGTGTTGAAGTTATCGGATGACCTTTCCGATCGTCTTTGGAGATCGGTTATGTTTGTCTGCGGCTTTGGTGCCGGCTGTTCCGGAGGCAGAAGGCGGTGGCAGTGGGAGTAGCTCCGGCGAGTCGGCATCGGCAGTGGTGGTTGGGAGAGGTGGAGGATGATGAAGAAGGGTAAGGGAAAGAACAACGGCCTGTTGCCCAACTCTCTGAGGATCATATCTTCCTGCCTCAAGACCGTGTCCACGAATGCCAGCACCGTCGCTTCCACTGTCCGCTCGGCCGGCTCCTCGGTCGCTGCTTCGATTTCTTCCGCTTCCTCTGACGATCACAAAGATCAGGTATCGCTTTGATTTTTCATTTCTCTATTCCAATTTCTATCTTCTTTGTAAATTTTGTACCGACTTGATACATACCCCAAATTTAAGTTAATACTCTTCATCATTTCCTACCTCGCATGAAGTACTTTTAATTTTAAGCTCTCTTGCACCTTGTACATTTCTCAGTTTCATTACATAGCTAGCTAGTCATTGAGACTTTGACTTTTAGTTCAGTTTTGAAGTGGTTTAAGTATATGCAGTTCTTCTGGACTATAGATATAATAATGGGCTTTTAACACACATGGACTTACAAGATGTCTAAATATGAACCTATATGCCACACTGTATATAAAACTACGCATTTTTTCTTCCCTTCAATCTAATAAGTTTGTTTTTTTGGTAACTATAAGAAGAGAGGGAAGAAAACCAACATAGTATTGGGGGAGAGATTGGAAGTCCCACAATATTTTGGATAAATGGTATATCTGAAAACCAAACTTTAAAACCTATGGAATATGTGTACTTATATAGTTGTACTTATGCGTACATACACAAACTAATTTCAAATGAAAAGGTGTCTAGCGAATATTTGGTGTTTTAGGAAAGTTGTGAGTTATGATATGGTATATTTTTCACGTAAAAAATTCCAGAAAAGTTATGCTTAAAGATGATATTGAGAATGGAAACTTTACTATGTGAAAGGTGCACTCGTTTCATGTGCAAAACACTTTATATCATTGTATAATAAAGGCACACATGGTGTAGGGTTGTGGAAGTATATTAGGAGTGGCTGGGTAGATTTCACTAGCCATGTTCGTTTTGTGATTGGTGAGGGCTCCAGAGTCGGCTTCTAGCATGACTATTGTTGTGGTAGCGCATCCCTTGAGGTTTCATTCCCTGCACTCTACTGGATTGCCCATAATCAGGATGCTTTGGTGGCGGATCTTTTGGTTATCTCTAGTGGATCTTCTATGTGGAATGTGTGCTTTCTTAGAGTTGTGGAGGAGTTGGAGATTGGTGGTATTTCTGATCTGTTTGGTTTGCTGTATGCTACAAGTATTGGCCGGGTTGAGGCGGTAAGATGATTTGGATCCACTCTGGGAACAAGAAGTTTACTGTTAAATCCATATACTAGGTTTTATCTTGTTAGCACCATAATCCTTCTCCTTGGAATTGCATTTGGAGGTGTAAAGTGCCATCCGAGGTTGCTTTCTTTGTTTGGACAGCCTCTCTTGGGAAGATCCTAACCATTGACAAACTAAGGAAGTGTGGGCTTATAGTTATGGATTGGTGCTTTATGCGTAAAAATTGCGGTGAATTGGCTATTACTTCATTCTGAGGTGGCAAGGGTGTTATTGGATGGAATTTTTAGAAGGTTTGGATTGGCTTGGGTGATGCCTAGAAGGGTTGTGGATATTTTTGCTTGTTGGATAGGTCTTCGGGGCAATTCTCCTATTTCTGCTATATGGAATTTGATTAATTTATGCTTCATGTGGTGCAGTTCGCTTGAAAGGAAAGGCAGGAGAAGATCGAGAATGCACTTTGGGTGAGCCAAGAAGTTTCTTTTAACACATCTTATTTCTATGGGCATTGGCCTGTCACACAGATGGGTGAAGAACATAGACTATTTACAAAATCTGGTGCATTTGTTTCTTCCCATCCGTTGTCAGTGCTTACCAGAAGATGGTGAAATTTAGTTTGGAAGAAAATCTAAAAGAGCACGACAACGACCCTTGTGGGGAAGTGAAAGTCATTCTAATGTCACTACGTTTAGTTTTTTTATGATGTGAAACTTCACGAAGGTGGGGCCCTTTGGACCTATCATTGGGGAGTAAATCTTGGACACACTACCCACCCACTAGAATTGTGTATCAAATAATCTAAGGGAACTCCTGGTTGGGAATTGAAGTTAGGATGCCTGACTCTATAGGTCGTCCCAACAATATTTAGTAGAATTGAAGTTAAGATGCCTGAGTCTATAGTTCCTCCCAACAATATTTAGTAGTTGAATTGTATTTGAAATATAACCTTAATTTGAAGAAACAATGCTATTTGGAAATGCTTTACAACTTTGGTTTCTTAATTCCCTCACTAATGTTTCTAATTTTGTAGAGTTTTGTACTCCTTTTCATTATCTTTGCTATTTGTTGGGTGTTTGTGTACTTCCTGTGTGCTCGAGTTATGCCCTTTGCACATATAATATTTTTACTTCCAATTTATATAAGTTTCACAAGTAATATGACTACTTTGCCTTATTGAAAAGACAAATGAATTATGTCATTCAGGCAATTATTTTGGCATCTAAATTTATAGAATGGTGCTTAGTGCTTTTTTTTAGATAATGTTCTTGGTGTTGTCTCTAGTTGTATTTCTTCCAGCTTATGAGGGCTGGCATGAAACATATTCAGTAAATTTGTTGGGTGTTTGTGTACTTCCTGCTGCAACATGTATTGGATTCCTGATTATTTTGCTTTATGTATCTGGCCTCTTTTCTCTAGAATTGCATTCACCAGATTGCCTTCTGAATTTTTGTACGTGGACAGGTAACCTGGGCTGGCTTTGACAGGCTTGAGTTTGGTCCATCTGTCTTCAAACATGTTCTCTTGCTTGGTTATCAGAATGGTTTTCAAGTCCTTGATGTGGAGGATGCCTCTAGTTTCAGTGAACTTGTTTCGAAGCGTGATGGCCCGGTTTCATTCTTACAGATTCAGCCCTTCCCTGCATTGAGTGATGGTGGTGAAGGATTTAAAACATCACATCCTTTATTGCTGGTTGTTGCTGGAGATGAAATGAACAGTTCAGGCCTCAGTCAACATCGTAGCAATCTGGGTGGTTTAGGAAGAGATGGTAATTTGGAGTCCCGATCAGGAAACTCTGCCAACTCTCCTACAGCTGTTCGATTTTACTCTCTTAGGTCTCATTGCTACGTGCATGTCCTGAGATTCCGGTCTGCAGTGTGCATGGTTAGATGCAGTCCTCGAATTGTAGCCGTGGGTCTTGCAACACAAGTAAGATGGCCTTATCTGTGGCATTTAGTCTTCACTATTAAGTTTAGAAGTACAGATATGTAGGTTGAATGATATCAACCTTCATATAGATTTTACCCCTTTTCAGTACTTTTCATTTGTCTGGCTTTCAAACTTGTTCACTTAAACATTTTCTTGTTGAGGCGGACATTGGAGTGAGCGCCACTCTTTTTTTTTTTTTTTTTTTTATTGCTAACTTTTTTATTTTTATTTTTATTTTTTTTATTTTTATTGATTTAAGAATTGGCAAGTGCCCAAGTACATAGGACATATAATGAGAACCACTCTTATCATGAATCTAAGGATATCTACTCAAGTTGTTAATGATAATGGTATTTTTCAGTCAGTAACTGTTGGATAGATTCCTTGTCTCGCCGTCATGGGAAGCCCACTATCTAGAAGTAAGTCAGAAAAGGTTAGCTCGAGACTGTTCAGATCATTTTTCCATTCTCCTAGATTGTGGGGGCATTCACCGGGGTCGTCGGTATTTCAAGTTTGAGAACATGTGGCTTAAAGCGAATGGGTTTGTAGAGTTGGTGCGTACTTGGTGGGCATCGTACCAGTTTAGTGGTACTTCAAGTTTCATTCTTGCAGGTAAGCTGAAGGCTCTAAAGCAAGATCTGAAAAAGTGAAATTTGGAAGTTTTTTGTCACACTGACAATCAAAAGTCTACATTGTTGGAGGAATTGCAGGAGTTAGAGGGCAAGGAACTATTGGGAGAGGCCTTGGAGGAGGTGTTATTGAGGAAGGCCACGGTGGTGGCAGAGTTGGAAAGGGTTTTGTTGTCAGAGGAGACATTATGGCGCCAAAAATCCAGAGCCCTTTGGTTGAAAGATGGTGATAGGTGTACGAAGTTCTTTAACAAAGTGGCTAATTCACATCGGCGTAACAATGCTATCAAGTCGCTTCATTTAGGTACTTAGGTGCTATCCTCTCCCCCTGAACTAGAAAATCATATTGCACATTATTACGAGACTCTTCTCACCGAATCGGCAACTTGGAGGCCGAAGCTTGATGCCTTGTCTTTTGAGGCAATTGATCCGCAAAATGTAAGTGTCTTGGAGAGACCTTTCGATGAAGAAGAGATTTTCAAGGTCATCTCTGGTATGGCTAAGGATAAAGCACCGGGCCCGGACGGTTTCTCAATGGGTTTCTTCCAAACTTATTGGGATGAGATGAAAGGTAATGTCTTGCTGGTGTTCAGTGAATTTCATGCTTTTCAGAAGTTTGAAAATCACTTAATGAGACTTTCATTGCTCTCATTCCCAAGAAACATGGGGCTTTGAGTATTGAGGATTTTTGTCCAATAAGTTTGGTTAGTAGTGTCTCTAAGATTATATCAAAGGTTCTTGCTAACTGGCTTAGTCCAGTGTTGGAAAATATTATTTCCAAGCCTCATAATGCTTTTATTCATGGGTGAGATATACTCGATTCAGTGCTCATAGCAAATGAGAGCCTAGATGCTAGATTGCGAGAGGGAGGTCCAGGTATTCTTTGCAAGCTTGACATGGAGAAGGCTTATGATTGTGTGAATTGAGAATTCCTTTTGTACTTGCTTAAGAGGTGTGGCTTTGGGGATAGTTGGATTTCTTGGATGAGTCATTGTATTTCAACTGCCTGATTCTCAGTTCTAGTTAACGGCACTCCTGCTGGTTTTTTTGATAGCTCGAGGGGTTTGTAACAGGGTAATCCGTTATCTCCTCTTCTATTTGTTATTGTTATGGAGGCGTTGAGTAGGATGGTGCATGATACTGTTGGTGGAGGTTTTTTATCTGGTTTTCAGGTGGGAAATGGCTCGTGGCCCTTTTATCATCTAACATCTTCTTTTTGCAGATGACACTCTGGTATTTTGTGAAGTGATAGTAGCCAGGTCCAAACGTTATGTATATTATTACTTTGTTTTGAAGCAGTGTCAGGGCTCAAGGTGAACTTTGGCAAGTCTGAGATGGTTCCAGTGGGTGTGGTCCCTAATATACGCAGTTTAGCAAGTGTTTTGGATTGCAGGGTGTCCTCTTTCCCAATAAAATATTTGGGCCTTCTGTTAGGTGCAACTTTCAAGAATAGAGGAATATGGGATGAGGTGGTGGAGAAGATAAATAAAAGGTTGTCTGGATGGAAAATGGTGTATCTATCAAAAGGGGGCCGTCTCACTCTTATCAAGAGCACCCTCCCCCACATATTTTTTATCTCTCTTTCCTATGCCTGTAGGGGTGGTGAATAGGATTGAGAAGCTTTTTAGGGCGTTTTTATGGGGAGGCACAGGGGAGAAACAAAAATTTCATTTGGTTAGTTGGAAGACAGTATGTGCCCTAGTTGTGAATGGGGGGTTGGGTGTTTGTAATTTGAGAACCTTTAATAAAGCGTTATTGGGGAAATGGCTTTGGAGATATCATTTGGAAGGGGGATCATTGTGGAAGGAAACTATAGACGCTAGATATGGTGTTACTTTGGGTGGTTGGTATTCCAAAGAAGTAGAGGGTGTATGGAGTGGGGTTATGGAAGTTTATAAGGAAGAGGTGGACATGCTTTGAAAATCATATTCACTTTGTCGCCGGTGAGGGCAACCGAATCAGCTTTTGGCGGGATGTGTGGTGTGGAGATCATGCATTGGAAAAGGTTTTTCCGGCTTTATATCGTATTGCGGCTAATAGGGAGGCTTCAATGGCGAATGTGCGGTTATCAGCTCATGGTTCGCATCAGTGGAATATTTTGTTTAATAGGGATATTCATGACTGAGAATTATCTATGGTTTCAGACTTTTTCAGCCTATTACATTCCTCGGGGATTACTATGGCATAACATGATAGCTTGAAGTGGAGGTTTCAGGATCACAAGAAATGTACAGTAAAGGTGTATTATAACCTATTGACTACATAGGATCACACTCCATTCCCTTGGAAGAACATTTGGAGGTCTCATGTGCCCTCTAAAATTGCTTTTTTTGTTTGGAATGCCGCTCTTGAGAAGATCTTGACCACGGACAACTTGAGGAAAAGAGGATGTGTAGTGTTGGATTGGTGCTACATGTGTAAAAAGAATGGAGAATCGGTGGATCATCTCTTACTACATTGTGACGTAACAAGGGTATTGTGGGATGAGATCTTTCGAAGGGTTGGTGTTGCTTGGGTAATGCCTATGAGGGTGGTGGATTTGATGGGTTGTTGGAGAAAATTGCAAGGCAGTCATCAAGTGGCAGCAGTTTGGAGGATGATTCCGTTGTGTATCATCTGGTGTATTTGGACGGAAAGGAATACGCGATGTTTTGAAGATAAGGAACGCACAATGGTGGAGCTGAAGAATTTTTCTACATACTTTATTGCTTTGGTTTTCCACAATTGTATTAAACGGGGATGATATTCATGATTTCTTGTCCTTAGTTCATAGCTCTTAGAATGTATTTAGGTGTTCTTTTATATACTTCCTGTGTACTTGGTACATGCCTATTTCATTCATATCAATAAAGTTTATCTCTTACATATAAAAAAAAAAAAAAAAAAATTTGTAGTTTTTTGTGGTAGTCAGGACTTAAGAAGTCGATCTTACTCTGTAGGTGTGATGCCCTGTTACCAATCTATTGACGGCAGTATTTGTAATGTAAGGCTTATGGATCACCCAATTGACTAAAACTTCATGGTATTTGGTGGCAGATTTACTGCATTGATGCGCTCACTCTCGAGAATAAATTCAGTGTTCTTACCTATCCTGTTCCTCAGTTAGCAGGACAGGGAGCCACTGGGGTTAATGTTGGTTATGGTCCAATGGCTGTGGGTCCAAGATGGTTAGCTTATGCATCCAACAATCCTCTGGTTTCTAATATGGGTCGATTAAGCCCACAAAACCTCACTCCCTCTCCAGGAGTTAGTCCGTCGACATCACCTGGAAGTGGTAGTTTGGTTGCCCGTTATGCAAAGGAATCTAGTAAACAATTGGCTGCTGGAATAATCAACCTGGGAGACATGGGATACAAAACTTTGTCAAAATACTATCAAGAACTGCTCCCTGATGGATCTAACTCTCCGGTATCACCAAATTCAGGCTGGAAAGTTGGTAGGCATTCAGGAACAGATATGGATAACGCAGGGATGGTTAGTATTAATTCCCTATGTATATGCTAAGTATTTTAACCATTATATAAAATTTTGTGAAGGTTATTAGTATCTGTGCTATTCCTGTTAAGCATTAAAGTTTACTTCTTTTATAAACTAGGGCTCTGTTTGTTGTTTATGCTGAAAATGTGCTTGCCAACCATATTATTTTTATGCTTGCATCATGATAAAATCATATGCTATATTACGATATGCTATATTACGACATGAAACTTCACCCAAATGCTGGAAATGAACTCCCTTTTAGACTAGATTTATAGTCTTTTGGTTTGCTGGGCAAGTTCATTGATGCTTTCTTGTTGTATGATGCAAAGTTTTCATTATATTGTTGATCATCATTAAAAGCTGAACATGTGTGAAAATTACCTGAATATAATGCTTGTCTACCTTTAGGGTTCTTTCATGTTGAACCAAACTAATGTATCATTTAGTATTCCTCATAATGATATTGAAGTGAGATATAGTTGGTGACTCTCTCTAACAATGGTTGACTGCAGGTTGTTGTCAAGGACTTTGTTTCCCGAGCTGTTATATCACAATTTAAAGCACATACCAGTCCAATATCTGCACTATGCTTTGACCCTAGTGGGACTCTTCTGGTTACTGCCTCAGTGTATGGGAATAACATAAATATTTTCCGGATAATGCCATCTTGCACTCGAAGTGGATCGGGTGTTCTCAGTTATGATTGGAGCTCTTCTCACGTGCATCTTTACCAGCTACATCGTGGAATAACATCAGCTGTCCGTATAATTGAACTTAAAAATTATTGTTGCTTTCTATGATTCTTTTTTTGTATGGACTTGATTTATGAGGTTTTATTTTTGTTCCTTTTTCTGTTTTATTTATCTCGCAGATAATCCAGGACATTTGCTTTAGTCATTATAGTCAGTGGATTGCAGTTGTTTCGTCCAAGGGGACTTGCCATGTTTTTGTTTTGTCCCCATTTGGTGGTGATGCGGGTTTCAGAATTATAAGTTCCCAAGGTGAGGAGCCCTCCCTGTTTCCAGCTTTGTCTGCGCCTTGGTGGTCTACTTCATCTTGCGTCATTCATCAGCAATCTTTTCCTCCACCACCACCTATTGCTCTCTCTGTTGTGAGCAGAATAAAATATAGTAGTTTTGGATGGCTTAATACGGTTAGCAATCCCACTGCTTCTGCAACAGGAAAGGTTTTTGTGCCATCTGGAGCTGTTGCTGCTATTTTCCATAACTCGTTATCTCAAACTCTTCAGCATGCTAACTTGAAGGCCAATACCTTGGAGCATCTGTTGGTTTATACTCCATCAGGATATGTAGTTCAACATGAACTTTTGCCATCAGTAGGGATCGAAGGATCTGACAGCGGTTTGAGGACCCAATCAGCTTCATTTGTACATATGCAGGAGGATGAGTTAAGAGTTAAAGTTGAACCTAATCAGTGGTGGGATGTATGCAGAAGGTCAGATTGGCAAGAAAGAGAGGAATTTGGTTCTGGTACCAATATTCATGGACAGGATGCTGCTGGTGTTATTCAGAATAATTCCATTTCAGCAGATGACTATGGAATAGATTTTCTGTGCATAAATGGTGGTATGACGGGGACAAATATGGTGAAGACTTATTCTGGAAAGCCTCATGAAAGATCTCACTGGTACCTATCCAATGCAGAGGTGCAGATAAGCTCTGGCAGGTTACCAATATGGCAAAAATCCAAGGTATTTGTTTGAGTTAAAAGTTGTGATGCCCATTAGGTTCTGCTATATTTTGTTTGTCATTTATTTATTTCATTGTTCTAGATTTGTTTTTATATGATGGAATCTCCAAGAGTTGACACTCTTGCTGGTGGAGAGTATGAAATTGAAAAAGTTCACATCCATGAAGTGGAAATAAGGCGGAAGGAATTATTGCCTGTTTTCGACCATTTCCTTAGCATAAAATCAGACTGGAGTGACAGGTAATTCCTTTCTGCCTTTAATATCTACATAAGAATTGGTATAGTGGTTCCTATCCTGATATTTTGGTGTTGTATCTTGATAAAAGATTCTAGTTAAGATTGGTTTAATCTTTCTTAGTGTTGGACATGGATGATGGTTTACTGGAATGCTAATTGAAAAGGGACGTGTCAAAGTAACCTTTCAACAACCTTTTTTCAACTGATCTTCTTGTCACTGTCATGGGAGAGGAACAAGTGTGGGTCCTTATTGTCATTGATACCAAAGCACTGAGATGGTAGAGCATCTCAAAATATTTGATGATGGCTTATAGCTTTGTCACTATAGCCTTGAGGTTTATCCCCTCAAGTCAATTTTATATATGCTTTAGAATAAAGATCGATGCCTACAACTGCATTTTTTTCTTTCAATATTTCGTCGTAAACATACTGATAACAAATTATATACCTGATATAGACACTGACTACTTGGCTGTTACAATTTACAGCTGTCCAGTGATTTAAATGTGCTATCACGGGGTCTAGAGGCATTTGCTGAGAAAGTCCAAATCATCTTTACTTCTGCATATGTCAACTTTGTAGCGTTAACTACTCCAAAAGAAAAATATTTGCTAGCTGGTGCGGAGAACACACACCTGACAAAAGCTAGTTTAAAAGTCAAACATCTTAGATTTTAAAAAATAAAAATTCAAAAATCTGAACCTCTTTCAAGTCAACTTCTGCCATGTCAGGGGTGTGTCCTCCACAATTTAGAATTCAAATTTTTGAACTTTCTTTGAAGTCAACTCCTGTCATGTCAGCATTGTGGAGATTATCCCCCACACCGGCTTGCAAGTAGGACTCATTGGACTGTCATCTGCTTACTGAGATTTTCAATCAGTCAGATACTGCCAAAATTTATCTATCATCATCAAGCCTATCAGTGATTCAGTTGTCCTGTAGAGGCTCTGTATCTGCGTGTATCTGTTTTATTATGCTGATTGTTTCTGTTATTTTTTAACTGCATGCTTGGTTGCTTTGATTCAGAGACCTTTCTGGTGGAAGATATCCAACTTCAACGTCCTCAGGGCCTCGTCCAGGTGAAGGCAAGATCACAGAAGAGACTGTCATTTGTCACTCAAAACCATCTTCGCTTAGTTCAACTGAAAGCTCGGATGGGGGTAAGAAATACATTTTCAAAGAGAGATTATATTAAGACATCATCTTTTAATATTGTTATTGATAGAAGCAATCTACATCAAACTGCTAAAAGTGAATTATTATTTTTTACTTGAACAAATGTAGTCCATATGAATACTACTTTATTTTGTTGATGTTCAAATTCCTGTCAGGGTCATCAAGAAGAATCGAGAATTTACTTGACTTGGATCAAATTAATAGTGAGAAGCCTTGTGCACCCGGTTTCCATTTGTTGAATGAGATTTACCATGAAAGAAGAGGGTGTGCCATTGTTGAGCATTCCATTCTGAAGCGGAACTCTTCAAACGTTGTACCTATTCTATCTGAACATCCAAAAAATACTGATTCTCAAGTTGATGGTTGTATCAAAAGAGAAGCCCTGTGCCTAAGCAGTAGTGGGAGAACTGATGTATTGGTTTTAACTTCTGACCGATATGCTTCTAATTTGATTACTCCTGATGAGGAGCCTATAACCGTGCACAATCCCGTAGATTTTGGATCTTTATTTCAGGCAGGCCACTTTGAGGTGATTCCCTGCAATGGTAGCCATGGATTAACTGAAGTTGGTGCTGTTGATGTTGACTGCAACAGTAACCACTGTGAGAGGGAAAAACCAGGGGACGATGATGATATGCTTGGTGGCATGTTTGCCTTTTCCGAAGAAGGTACAAAAACTGAAGCCACATATGTTTTTTGATTAGTATTTTTTTTTTCACAAGTGCTTGAAGCCATATATGTAACAACTGCTTGACTAATAATGACTGATTATTTCTGATTACAGTGAATTCTGTTGCTGTTAGTTTTATGTGATACACTTCATATGTGCTTGTCATTCTCCCAATTTTTCGCAGGCTGATGCATAAATTAAGAGAAGCCTCTATTGTGCCATTTATGGAGACGGTTCATTGAAGATTTGGTGGAAGCACTGCTTTGGGTCTTCAATTGACGGTGTAGAACTTTTTCACTATAAAACTGAACTGAACCGTAAATAATATGTGATGGGTGGGCGACGAATTAAGTGAAGCGTTGCCAGGGTGAGTATGTGATTCATCCGTCTAATGTACATTCTGTAGATTGAAATTCATAAATTTGTGCGGGGTGCTTGTTTTGGGGAAGGGGGTGAGTTATAGAACTCTGGTAGAAAGTAGAGATGGGTTTACCTTTCTGGTCTTGAGTCGCAGTGAAGACCTTCTGTACAGAAGAATTGGTGTGGGCAAGTTTTTCGATGTGTATAACGTTACGTTTTTTTAATTTCGTCTGGGGGCGAAAAAATTAAGAAGGAAAATGACAATGAAAAAAAACATATACAAAATGACATGGTGTTCACAATTTCTTCTTATTTTTCCCTTGACTGTGGCTGGTGGAAGGTGCATAGCATGAGCATTGGAGATTTGGACGGGTCGGCATGGTGTTCCAAAAACAGAAAAAAGATGGAAAGTGGTGGGGATGAGGAATATATCTGATGTTTTGTGCTATTTGGAATGTCACCTATTTTGCATCATCAATATAACGAGAACCTAGTCAGGGAAAGGTCAACAAAGATGTTTTTCTAATTGCATAATAAGTAGTGTGTTTACCTATAAACTTGTAAATAGCAGAAATTTATTGTTACTCAAATTAATTGCACCTTATTTGGGGGAATTATGTTGACAATTCAATTTTAACCAAAAACAAGTGGCATCAACTTTTAATGATTGCTTACATCTGCAATGACTACTGCATGTAATGGAAAATGAATGTGCAAATAATGGCTAATTTTGTGGAATAATGAATATGGTCCCAAGTGAAACAATATTCGTTGCTTAGGAAAGAATGAAATTCATTGGCAGTGAAATGTTATACATCAGTCACTATTTACTTCCATACTTCTAAATCTACAATTTTTTTTTTTTTTTATAGAGTGTGTGGGTGATTTTCATAGGATGTGAAATGTGAAGTAGTGAATAATAACTGATGAGAAAAATTTTCCTTTTTCTCCTTATAACAAAGTTTTTTTACTCATCATTCTATACAACACTTATTTTTATTTATTTTTAATGTTTTTTGATTTTATTCCTTCTAAAGTAATTAAGTTCTTCTATTCATAATTCATACACCACACATTTGGTAAGTCAAAAAAAAAAAAAAAAATTAAAAAATCATATGTGATGTGTAGTGTGGAAATGATGAATAGAATTTCTCTACAATATTTTGCAGTGTAGATAGATTTTAGGAGCCTTTATGGGGAGAGTTTGTGAACCACAGATTTGGGGATCTTTTGGATATTTATCCAATCATCCACCTTTCCTCTTACCTATAAATTGATGGGTCTCCTAATTTCTTTGGTGTAGATTCATGTTCTCCAAAAGCCTTACAAAAAGCATCTGCCTACCACCAAATAAACACAATCATCTTTCACAATCACATCACAAAATACTAATAATGTAAGGTATGACTAACTGCCTTTTCTTTTTCCTTCTGAATTTGAGCATACTCGGAAAGAAAAATGCTGACTAATATTGGTGGAGATAAAACTGCTATGGCTTCACATTATTTCCTCCAGCCGGAAATTTGTATAAAAAAATGCATTTATAGAGGAATTATTCTCTTTTAATCCATCCACGTAGATCTCAGGTCCCGTTTGGATTCATAGATGAGATGAATTGTTTATAAATAATAGTAAAATTTATAAATTGAAATTTGTGAATAATAATAAATAGTAGTGATCTCAATTCATTTTCCAATCCAAACTGTCTCTTATAGTGTTAAAACTACTTTAAATTCTGGTATCTTTTTTTTTTCTAATTATTTTATTAAATTATGGATTCACACCTCTGCCATCTGAGCCATTATAAAGATCATATAATCAACTGTCGAGCTCAAAAAAAGGCACCAACAAATGGCTCAATCTTGATACTTATCCCGTCATTCTTTTACTTTAATTGAAAGCCAAACATCACATTATTATGAAAACCCTAATCATGGTGGATGCAAGTGGAATATCAAGAACTACAAAAAAAAAAAAAAGGTAGAATCATGCACTCTCTCCATCCTTATCATTAAGTTATTTTCATTTTGCTCTGCATGTATGGTGTCAGGGACGAAGTCATGATTTAAAAATAAATTTATATATTAAAAATAAATTTATATCCATTTAGCATTAACAAAGAGATCGAATGGCAAAATAATTATTTCTTAATATATTTAAAGTTTTTTTTTTTCCCAATCAACTATTAAAACGAAGCTTGATGTTCTTTTAGGTCCTGAAATAATCTAAAGTGAATTTTACTGAACTCCGCAATGCTTTTTCTTTTATTGTACTACATCAAAGAGTTAATAAAAAAAAAAAAATCATATCTACAGTTATAGAGTGCAAAACCGTTGCACCGTGTATTCTTTTTTAAAAAAGTACGTTAATATAGGATCTACATTAATGATAGACTCTACTCTTTGTTAAAAATAATGCACAATACTTACATAGCTCGTGACTGTATCTAGTATTATTCTTAATATAAATATATGAATTTTCTTGCATCGGCACAAGAAATGTACAAATATATTATTGTCTCAGCAGAAATTCAAAAAATTAATTCAAATAGTAAATGGTTTTCTTATTCTTATTTTTTTTGAAATTGAATCCAAAATGAAATTGACAATGAAGTTGAAGAAATTTTACAGGAAGTGTAAAACTGTAAATTAAGAGAGAGAAAGTTCGGTGTTTGAAAGTTTAAAATCTTTGGTTAAAGGGAAAAAAAAAAAAAAAAAAACCAAGCTGTTAAAATAAATAGCTTAAATATAAAGAAATATTTGAAAATGAAAGAGATAATGTAGGAGGAGGTACAAAGTTTTTCACAAGAATGTTAGTAAAAACCTTCATCTAGAAATGGATGGAGGAACTTCAAACTCCATCACCTCCATCAGAATCTCTCTCGCCTTTCACATGAAAAATGTTTTAGTCATAATAAAATTTTATAAATTTATAAATTAGATTTAATATTGTGTATTAGATTATAAAATTATTTTATTATAAAATAGATCTAATGTATCATATAAAACGATATCAATTTATAAATTTATTTTTATGAGATCTTTATGTGTCGGTAGCACTACTCATCTATAATTTGTCCACCTTTTTTCCTTACCCAAGAGAGATCTCAAGTCAAATCTCAAACACTCGATTCTTCCCTAAAACTCCTTTAGATACATTTGAAAAACCCCTTTAGATTTTCAAACCTGCTTTTTCTTTTTAGTTGAGGTGAAAGATCATTGTAGCATCAAACAAAATGTGTCAAGGGCATCAACCTATACTGTTTAACACTACTCAGAAAAGGAGTTGGTGTATCTGTAACATTTCTACGAGGGAATATAGATAATGCTCTTAAATAATATGGTCTGATTTAGATTCGGAAAGGAACTCATCTCATTATTATAATTTTTTTAAATTTTCAAACAAAATATAATAAATAATTTAACTTTTTCAAATCTCAAAATAATAATAATATTAAAAAATGATATTCTAACAATATTTTATTCAATTTTTATCTTTTATTTAAAACCATCTTATTTCACCTCTGAATTCAAACCAGCACTAATTAGAGCACTCTCAATGGATTAACTAAAGCCAAAGTACATTTTTTATGAATGTACGATGAATTTAACTTTTGACTATTCCATTCACAAAAATCTCCACATTAGAATAGTTATTTTTTCATTATATAATAATAAAATAAAATAAAATAAATTTGGCTTTGGATATTCACATCAAATTTTTACATTGGATTATCCATTTATTCATTATATAGCAATGAGTAATTAATATTAAAAAAATATTTTTTTAATTACTAATTTATTTTATTTTATCATATTTTACTAATTTCTATCATTTCCATTCAATTATATATATATATATATATATATATATATTTTTTTTTTTTATCAAATTTGGACAGAGTATCCATGAACCCGTGCACTTGAAGAGAGCATTCATTTAACAAATATTTCTAAAAACTGGACATATTGGTTTGCTAGAGAGAGAAATAATTCATAAAATAAGAATTTAGCCTATGAACAAGCTCATTCAAATTTGGAAATTATTTTGAATGTGACTATAGGAATTTGACTAATTCATTGTGATCCTTTTTTATTTTTTAATAGCTAAATACTCAATAGATTTAGTTTTTAGCTAATCTATTGAGGATGCTCTAAGGCCTTGTTTGTTTTCACAATTCCTTTCAACTCATCTCATCTAATCATTACAATTTTCTTAAATTTTTACACAAAATAAAATAAATAATTCATCTTTTTCAAATTCTAAAATAAAAATAATATTAAACAAATATATTTTAATAATATTTTATTTAATTTTAATTTTAATTTTAATCCATCTCATCTTATCTATAAAAATAAATTAGATCTAAATAGATGGAATGTGTTTTTTTTTTTTCCATAGAAAAAGAGAATTAAATGTTGTACGTACAAATTACAATTATGAAAATGGGCAATAACTAAATTAGCGTCGAGTCCCTGTTTTGGCAAGTCATTTGTACGCTTGCCCAAAAGGAAAAAATTAATTTGCCAAGTTGTGCCGTTCTGACCGTTTGGAAAGTTTTTTCTTTTTATTTTTATTTAGTGGTTAAAAAAGTAATTTTAAATGTATTGATATATATATATATATATATATATATATATATTGTTTTATTTTTTAAAAATATTTAAATATATTAAAAAAGTATAAATTATAAAATTACAAAAAAATTACAAAATTAACTATCGATCAAATGAGCGAGCTACTGGAGCAGCCGTCACGTCTGATTAACTCACTATTAGCCATAACCCTCATAATCCGGGATATTATTTCGACACATCGTTTTTGGGTCGTTCTCGGTGAGTGACAAAGTCCCACAGTTGGGACTAAGAAGCAGCCATGGATGTTATGAGCCAGTTGCAGAGACAGTGGCTTGAACACTCGGCTTTTCTGCGTAAGGAGGTCAGTTTTTATCATCATCATCATCATCATCATTTGTTCAAAATATGATTTTGTAAAAAGGATCTCTTGGTGGGTGGGTTTTGTTCTGTTAAGCATCTGTTTATTTCTTTGGAAATTCTTTCTGGGATTTTTGATTTGGGAATAGATTAGTTTTTCCTGGAGGAATAATAAAACGAATATCTTAGTTGCCCAGATGAAATTGATGACATACTATGTTTTTCTTCCATACGTATAGACTTAAAATTGATCAAAACATATGAAGTCTTTCAAAGTCTCCCGGAAATTAACCCGTTTACAATTGAGACAAGCAGAATTTAAACTAGAGGAATTCTGATGATGGATTTTTGTTGGAGAGAAGGGATATTTGGACGACCAGTTTGAACAACTTCAGAAACTGCAAGACGAGAGCAGCCCAGATTTTGTGATCGAGGTTGTGTCTATTTTCTTTGATGATTCTGAAAAACTCCTCAGCAATATGGCCAGAGCTCTGTGAGTATTTTGTCTAATCTATATGGTTGATTTTGGAGAGAGTGGGTTTATGTATTTACATTTTGTTGTTGAGTGGAAGGAAAGTGCTTCACTAATAGTGGAAAATTTGAATTGAATTTTTTTCACTTTCGTAGAGAACAGAAAGTTGTGGATTTCAAACAGGTAGATGCCCATGTTCATCAGTTCAAGGGGAGTAGTGCCAGGTATTTGCTGATTTTCTCCTTTACACTCTTTTTGTTTCTTTCCCGTTTTTTAAAATGCCTGATGTGGTTATCTTATCTTGTGCCGAATTAAATTCTCCAAACACTTGGAAATGGCTATGATGTGCGCAGTTACTTCCCTGGTATTGCTTATATGGTACTAGGAAGAATCTGAAACTGGATCTGTTTGTATTTCAAAATTAAGATTACATCCTATAGATAATATGGTTTTGCATCTAGTGTGTTTATTTGATTGTTTGCTTGGTTTAACATTTTAAAATGTTAATTTAAACATTTGCCTTCTATCTTCCTATGTCGTACAGCATCGGTGCCATGAGAGTTAAAAATGTGTGCATCGAGTTCAGAAATTACTGTGAGGCACAGAACCTTGAAGAGTGAGTTATCTGCATTCTCATGGTGCAGTTCTTATTTCCTTCCCATTTCTCATGCACCATAAAATTCTCAGAACTGATCCATTGTCTATTTGATATTTTTTTTTCCAAAAAATCTCTGGACTAGTCTGCGCGTTGTTGATTATGTCCATAATCATGAAGTCCTTGATGTCTGACTGTAGCAAATGTTTGTTGAAATGCTCTAGTCTTGGACAATTTACTTAATTCACTCACGGCTATGATTTATTTAAAAAGTAACTAAAATGAGGGGATTATAGTTCCTTTCTTTCTTTAGGGATTCTGGATTAATTGTCCAAAAGTCTTCAAATGTGGAGAGTTTTTAGGGTTCACTCAATATATGGATTAGCTGCAGCTGGCAGTTTCTTTTCACTCAGAATCATGAGTTGGTCATTTTTGCGAGACCTTAGAGATGCGTTACTCTTTTGATGATCTAATGTTTTGAATATAAGTTAGGTCTTCTTTGAAAGATCTCATAAGATAAGGTTGATCCTCAAAAAACTTAATTACCATTTTTTCAGTTCATAGGTTTGAACTGACAACATCTGTTTTACTTGGCCAAGACTATGGGCTTCATAGTCCATTCAGAAGCTAAAAGGTTAGGGACATTAAAAATTAATCTTTGGATTTACACCACTTAAAAAAAAAGGATCCTGGGTTTCAAAAAAGAAATTTTTGTAGGTTTTGTGATTATTTAAAAAATGGTCATTAAAAAAACAAAATTTAGAAAGAAGAAATTATGTGGGAGGTGTACCCCCAATTCCATCCTGCACCCACGGTGTAAGGCAGGTCCCCATTCTCCCGCATTTCCCTCCCACTTGGGGGCTCCTTGGACGGGGCTAGTGGGTGGGCAAGGAAACACGAACTCCTGCCTGGCAAGGTGTAGGAGCTGAGGGGGAAACCTTTCCTGATGATTTTTTTTTTTTTAATATGCATTTTTTTTAATTATTTTTTTTGCTTTTATTTTTTATTTTAATGATTTATTAATTTTTCTTATAATCTTATTGCATTCTATCTAAGTCATTTTTTATATTTACATTTTATGCTTTGTTTTGTTTATATTTTTAGCTTTATTTTTTAAGTCTTTTATTTTTTTGGATTTTTTATATTATAATTACCTTTTCGTATTTTTTTATTTTATTTTATGTTTTTATGACTTCCTAATTGCTTGAATTTTATTTATTTTGCCTTTTTGAAATTTTCTTTTTACATATTTTAATTTTTTTCTACATTTTTTTTGTTGCATACGTGGCATTCCACATGTCCATAATGACCCACTTGGCATGCCACATCCGCATTTTGGTTAAATTTTCATTGAAAATTTGATGGAAGAACCATCTAAAAAAATCACAAAACATAAGGATCAATTTTTTTTTTTTTTTTTTTTAATGCAGGGACTAATTTCTAATATTCCCAAAAGATTACCTAACAATCTTAGAGTAACAAGTGAATGATAAAAGTTGAGAGTCGTGTGGATTGTGTTGCTCTTTGAATTTCTAATATTTTGAATATAATTTAGGTCTTTCTTTGAATGATATCATAAATTTAAATAAACCCTAAAAAAAATTCTCTTTGTTTTTTCAGTTGATAGACTCTGGACCGGCAACATTTATTCCTTGATAATAGTAACTCATTACTAGGCCAAGACATCTATGGGCTTCATAGTCCATTCAGAAGCTAAAAGATTACTTGACAATCGTAATGTCACAATTGAAAGATAAAAGATAAGACTCGTGTGGATCTTGCACCAGAATATGAATGACTGGAGAACATAAAATCCCAATTTTGGAGCTACAAATTCCTAAACTTTCATTCGATCAATTTGATCACAACTCAAAAAATCAGATGTTCCAATATGTAATGTAATTTCAAGGTTCCCACATTTAAAGATCATATAGAGGAAACCCCAATTTTCGAATTGCTAAACCTTAGGTTCCTACCTACCTCACATTATTTTAATCTGATCAAAATTGACTACAATTAGCATCACAAGATATTCGTGCTAGAAAACATTCTTGGAGGAGACCGAAATATTGAAAAAGTTCCTTCACACAATCCTAAACATGATGAATTAGGCTAATGAACTAATTGTTTTTCAGAACCAGAATGACACAAGATTGTTTGGTGCAGGTGTTTGAGATGTACACGGAAACTGCAATTTGAATACTCTGTACTGAAAAACCAGCTTGAATATTTATTCAGGGTAAGTCTATACTTCTGTTGAAGGAAGCTGGTATTTTGTTTGAGAATGTTTTCGATCCTCCAGTGAACCAGGAAATATGTCCATATAGTAATTACTTCTTCAAGAGGAAAATAACCTCTTGTATGCTAAAAAAATCATTGAAATTTCATTTTTTGGCCTTTTAAAACCCCATCATGGTTTGAGCATTGATTATGTTTTTCATCCCATGATGCCGAATCATTGAAGGGAGAATTCTTTGAATGCTTCTTCCCGGTAGACGCTCAAAAGCATCCTTGAACATTAGCCCTTGGCTGATTATATGGTTTGTTTTAACATTAGCTTATGATCTGTATTTTACAAATAATTACTTCTCTCTGTTTGATCACTGTAGCTGGAGCAACAGATCCGAGCTGCTGGTGGGTAGTCTTGATCTTATCCCATGAAGGCTGGAAAAAGAAGTGAAGGATTTGATGTTACAGATTATTTATATTAATGTAGAAAGTATATTCTCAGACTTACGAAGATTTATGTTGAAAGCTTCTACGAGAGAAAAATGCTAATGTGAGTATCTACAGAACGTATAGTTTGTTTCTGTTCCTGTCCACCATTCAGAGTTTCTTTTATATTTCTTTGATCAGATGGTTGGACTTTTCCAAACGTTGTTTTTGTTACCCACCAATTTAAAAATGCATGGCTAATGTTCGTGTTTCTTTCTTTGATGGGTGAAGGGGAATTTTCATTTGCAAGCCTCCAAGAATCACAGGTTCATGTTAGCAATTAACTTTTATATACACTGCACAAATTCATGGCACTAAAGGTGATTGAAAGCAGTGTAGAATTTTATAATGGCTGTGGTCCTGAGACGGTTGTAACAATTGCAGCAGCTTGCTCAGTTATTGAGCATGCTACCAAGGTCATGATGGTCCCATTTTAATGGGATGTTTCTCTAGATATACATCTATAGTATAATTTTCTTTGTTAGTTCCTTACCAGGGCATCTTGTTAATTACCTGACATTTCTGGATGGAGTGATTGACCTTTAGTTCAAGTGCCTAAATGATGGAGATTTGACTCAGAAAATCTCAAATAACAACCAGCTGAGGAATAGTTATCAGGCCTTGTTTGGATTTGAGACTCATCTCGACTCATCTCATCATTACAACTTTTTCAAATTTTCATATAAAATATAATAAACAATTCAATTTTTTCAAATCTCAAAACAATAATAATATTAAAAATAATATTTTAACAATATTTTATTCAACTTATCTAAAATCATCTCAATTTATCTCTAAATCCAAACGAAGCCTGTTTTAGCATTTCTATGGATTTCCAGCCCTTTTTTCTGGGCTCTCTATTCCATTTCATTCAAGCAAGAAAAGCTTGGAATTACAAACCCTGATTTGCCAGAACTAAACTTGTATGTAATTGTTGTAGTGAAATGATTTCCCCCTAATATTCTTGCCTCAATATGATGTGAGTCCACAAGTCATGCCACATTACCATACATGCCACATCATCATATGAGGAGGCCATGTAGTGTGTTCCCATAACCCAATTTGGAATGATTCTAACTTCCAAAAACGGGAGAAAAATCATAGCATGACAACAAGAATGTTGTCATTCTATAACCCTCTCTTCTATTTGGGAATTCTTTTTTTGTCGAGGGCTGTGCATCATAGGATTAGCCATTAGATTGGGGGGGGGGGGGGGGGGGGGGAGAGAGAGAGAGAGAGAGAGAGAGAGAGTATTAGTGCATGAAGCTGGCAGCCTCAGACATTTTAATATGTAAGAATAAATACGACCACAGAAGAGTAATCATCTCAAGATAAGAAAATGCTATCTGGAAACATTTTGAGAGAGAGTCCTCGTGGAGTCTACGGTCTGGTCTGCCTCGCTCGAAATAGAACAACGTATTTGAAGGTTTTTTGTTTGATCGCTAAATGGGGTTGCTTTTATAATACAAAATGGACAAATGATGCTATGACGTATTGTATAAACCTCATTTTCTGGTTTCATCCTGAGACCAAATTTACGATCCTCATGCATGCATTGATCAGCAAACTACTGATCTTGCTGATTCATGTAGACATGATGAGAGCCCTTTTGACAAGGGAAGATTAATAACAAAATATTATAGGAGAGAGATTTTTAATATATAATGTCTTGGATTCCTCACTCATATAATTAGTTGTTGTAACAGATATCATATATATTCAACCCTCTTTATATGATCTTAATGCATGGTTAATTTGTGTATTCAATGAGTTTGTTTTAGCTTAAAACTGTAGGCAACATTTAGACCCTTTTGGATATAAAAAATGTTTCATCTCATATAATCATTACAATTATCTCAAATTTTCACGCAAAGTAAAATAAATAATTCAATTTTTTAAATCTCAAGACAAAAATAATATCAAAAAAATATATTTTAATAATATTTTATTCAATTTTCAACTTGAATCTCAATTTGTCTCATCTCTTATGCGAAAACAAACCAAGCTAGTTATATTATATTCTATATTCATATCTCACTCTCCTCATATTATACCAATGTGGTATTGTCCATCAAGATAAATTCTTGTTTTTTTAGAATAATAAATTTAAAAGTCAATAGTTTAATAGTACACTATATATTAATTATGACAGAAATTAAATTAAATTTTTTTAAAAAATGAAGAAGTTAGCTGGCGAACATCTACTCTCACGATACACCCTCAAATCATAGACGGGGCCACATAAGAATTCTACAATTTTTCAATAAGGTTGCACTAAATTAGATTATTCTTCAAAATTTATTATATAATTTTTGGTGTTGAATTAATAGTTGAATTGAGATTTTTAGGAATACCTTTAAGAAAGTGAAAAATAAAATATGTAAAAAATAAGAACGAAAAAAATAAATTTTAAATTTGCATTTTTTCATGATTAATACTATAATTTTACATCTAAAGTTTTCATATATTGCAATTAAAATGTGAGGGTGAACTATGTAAACCTCGCATGGGTGGATCAAAGATTCAAAACCACCACAAGGTACGTACGTGGTTGTTGCCGGCCTACCATCCATGAGGTAGCTACTATAACTAGGGTGGGAGGTAGCTACTATAACTAGGGTGGTTAGCCCACCATAGCTACTATAACTGAGGTGGTTAGCCCAACCCAAACACTGTCTTGGAGTGGTCGAACTATCTCTTAGAATGGGTGGCCATCCTTAATATATCATAAGCATATATATAAATATATATTATTGATCTATATATTATAAGATTATATTTAGATATTGAACTGAGTTGAGTTGAAATGATAAAATATTATTAGAATATTATTTTTTAATATTATTATTATTTTGAGATTTGAAAAAATTAAATTGTTTATTATATTTTGTATTGGAATTTGAAAAAATTATAATGATAAGTTTAGATGAGTTGAGATGATTTTAAATTTCAAATAAAGCCTAATTTAGTTGAATATTTTTATGTAATATTTGATTTATTTTTAGTGATGAAGGTGATGTTGAAGACAAATGATCCGAGAATCATATTCGATCATGTAATGGAAGGGTCGTGGTAAGGAAGGTACGTACGTATATAGCGTGGGTGGAGGAAAAGGACAACACAAGGAAGTTACATAAATACACATGCCGATCGAGCAAGTAACTACAGAAGCAAAAGCTAGGAAAGTAATGACAAAAGCTTCTAAATTCCCAAAAATCATATAATAAAATATTGTTATAAAAGTTGAATAAAATATTATTATAATAATATTTTTTAATATTATTATTGTTTTAAAATTTAAAAAAATTGAATTATTTATTATATTTTGTATGTAAATTTAAGAAAGAAAAATTTTTTTCATTAGTTACTATTCATCATCTCACACCTCATATTCTATAAAAAACACCACCTCCACATCCTATTAAAAGTTATAAGTATGAAGTGTGTGATGTAAACAGTTGTTGATTTGTAGTAAAAATTTTTAAAAAACTATAATGATTAGATAAGATAAATTGAAATGAATTGGAGATAATTTTGTATCTAATTTGAGCCTAAATCCCCCAAAACCATGTATAAATGATATTGGAACGCCTTGATGCATGCATGTTGATATTGATATTGATATTCTTCCCATGCATGCATAAATGATAAATCCCTATCATGAGTTGCAGTTCTATCGGTTGTTGGGGTTTGGTGAATTCTTCACCCATTCCCCATGCCAATGAGTTTAACGATGGTGGGGCTGCATGTGGGACATGATCACGTGACACGACAAGGGAGTTGCTCATCTCTATTTATCTGCTTCCATGCAAAACTAAATGCTATTGGTTGTGGTGAAATTTTCTTTCAAGTACCTTGTACTTTATAATATGCATATATACGCTTCCAGCTTTTCTCTATATTAATATTTGGAACACGACATGTTCTTTTGCATTTATAACAGCGTACGTACAGCTCCTAGCTATGTTAATGTTTGTGTTTAATTCCTATCTTATATAGTTTCCTAATTAGGTACGTACCAAACCATTCTGCATGTGGGAGAGAAGACAATAATTGAAAGTTACAGTACTATTGGTTTACAAACTGAGTAATATTAGATACAGAGATGTGTATATAAATTCTTTGAAAGAAAAGTATAATTTTGTTTAAAGTATTTTGCAATAAATCTCCTCCAAAGCTTATATATGGATTTGCATTTTTTTTTTTAGCAAAATGTTAATTGCATTTAACTTCTTTATATATCAGTTATTGATATGCTGAAAATTATGAAGTTTGAAATTTAAAATTAAAATTTAAATTTAAAAAAATTAATAAAATAAATACGTCTTGTAAGTAAAATTATAAATATACGTAATATTATTTTTTTAACCACGGATGTACGTTGAAGCTAGCTGACCTATTAATCTGTGTATTTATATTCATTGAAAAATTCTTTAGATTTGTCAATAGTTTGATTTAACATAATTAATGATCATGCTCTTTGATTTACTCAACAATATATATATTTATATATAAGTTATGCTATATATAACTATTTTTGTGTTTTTTTTATACATTTTATTGATGTTATTGACTAAAATAATTATTTTATATTAAAAAAATAATACAGCTAATCACAATAGTAGAGTAAAGATATATATATATATATATATATATATGAAGTTTGAAGTTTGAAATTCAACTTAATTTGAAGAAAAATTCCATCTATTCATTAATATTATTTAAATAAAAAGTGTTACAGTCACAAAAAAAACCTTATACCACGTACACACTTTCATCTCATTAATTTATAATTTGTCATTTTTATTTTTATATTTAAATTCCCAAACATGGGACACCCTAATTAACTCCACACAAGAGAAAGAATAATAATAAGCTGTGAAAAGGATTTCTACACCCTTTGACACGGTATTCCCGTTTGGTTTACAGGATCGAGTACCTCCCGACTGTTTGACAACCTTAGCATGCTCAGAACTAGAATATTGCACAGACTTCCCACCACTGTAGCAGTACTATCTAGTGTGAAAATTTAAAAAAAGTCCAAACGCAGGCACAAATTCGGGTCTATCCGCGGACGACATCCGACGTGGAGAGAGACGCACCGTTTTAAAGAAAATAAAACAGTGCGTTTAGAAACTTGTGAAACGAGGAGTTCGGTTTCTTCAAACGATGCGTTTTATTCGAAACCTTAACCCCATCACTCGAAATTCATTGAAGACCCAACATATGAGGCTTCATCAACCACGGCTCTGGTGCTCTACGCAATCCTCAATTAAGTGTATATCTCTCTCTTTTTTTATGGGTGTTTATTTAATCAATGTGTCTTAGTTTGTTTATTTTCTTCCTTGTATTTTTGTATTTTTTTTTTTTTAGCCAAAAGTTCTTATATACTCGATTTTTAGGAAACCAAATTCTTTGAGCCGTTGCTTTTTTCAGTTTGCCTGATTATTATTTGTTTGATTTGTTGTCTTTATCCAAATTAGTAGGTTTTTTTTCCCTCTCATTCTGTTTTCAATTTTTACAATTTTCTTTCTGTGTTTGCTTCCTAAAGCTATGAGATTGGAAAAAAGGATTTGGTTGAAGGGGTGGTTTTGAAATCTGACTTCTTATATACATTGCAAAATGGTCATGGGTGGTTCTTCTTAACAAAGTTAGTAATCAGGATTGTTTATTTTACATCAGGTCTGGAAAATTTATATTGGGTCTGTGTTCTGGTCTGACTGTAGGGAGGAAGATGAAGCGAGGAGTATTTTTGATATTTGAATAAAATTGTAGAAAAATGACCTAAACACCCTTTTCGTGCGCACACAGGCCCCAATGGGTCTGTACGTAGCACGACTCTAATTAGCACGAGGCAGTGAATTTAATATCTGAGCATTTTGGGAAAAATGTATTTAAGCATCTGTTTTTTGGAGGACGAGATATATTTTCTGAGCACTCAAACACTTCGAATGAGACTGTACATGCCAAAGATTGTGGAGATGCAGAGGAAACTCAAATGGTAGAAATATGTTTACAGAACACTCAAATGCAAGGCCACTTTGCTTTCTGTAGCTCGACATGGCAAAGAGAAATGAATTTGGTGGCAGCAGCAAATCATTCAGAAGGGGTTTTTGGTAAAATTGAGAGCCGGGTTTTTTGGTCATTAACATAAGCTGACATGGGCAAGGAGTACGCAGGGCCTGTATTGGAAGGACTGTATATAGTAGAACTCTGCTAATTATGACGTTCATCTTTCTTTGGCTTCACGAAAGGCTGTGCCACGTGGCAGTAAAAATGCCAAAAATCCATTTCTACCATTTTTTTTTTCCTTTGATATTTCAGCATTTGATGCCTTTCAAGAGGCGATTAATTAATCAATTATCCGTTAAAGGAGGAAGCTTCATTGAGTAGTTGGAAACAAATTAAAGGAAATCGTAAAAGCACGTGCTTCCGAGGACAAAAGGAAATAAACTACTAGAATTGTGGTTGGAAGAGATTTGGTGATCTCATTAGTATGTCCATAAACTTATACATCCATTGATCTTAAAACAAGCACAGAATCTGAAGAGTGTATGCATGCATGGTTGCCAGGTTTGATTGGGTCCATCCATGCATGCATGCATTTGCATCAACCTAAAGTGTTCATAAAATATGTGTAAAAATATCATATAATATTATATATAGATGAAAAATGGTTTATAGAGTTTAGTCTGAGCTGATTAGTTATTCTACTTACAAATTGATGTGTGAACATATTGTTATATTTCTCTCTCGTGGTCACGAAGTGTTTTAAGCTATTAATGAATGTGATCACTTCTTAACACCCAACAAATTATCACGGTAAATCCCTTGAGCTATCACCAAAAAGAATTAAGGGCTCGTTTGCTTATATAAATGAGATGATAAATATATAAATAGTAGTGAGACAGTTTGTGAATAGTAATGCAATGACTTGAGTTAAGATGTTTTATGGGGTTCTAAAAATGAGAGAAAAAATTGATAAAAATATTATAAAGTTAAAATATTGTTAGGACATAATTTTTTAATATAATTTTTATTTTATTATTTGAAAAAATTAATTTCTTTTTTATGTTTTATTTAGAAGTTTGAAAAAATTATAATGATTTGATAATGATTATATAAAAAAGTTGAAAAGTTAAAAATTTAAAATTGAAAAGTATTTTTATTTAAATGATGTTTGATTGTTGCGATGAAATGAGTTGAGACCATCGATAAAACCTTAGTAAGATAAAATTAAATGGTTGAACACTTAAAAAAGAAAAGAGGTTAAAGACAAATCAAGTACTAAACCCAAATCAAACAGCGATTAGCTAAAAGAATTGAAATGCTACAAGAAACTCCTAGGCTTGCGTCTCCCCTTCTTTAATGAGAAAGTCTACTTTGCCTCTTCAACTTATACCTCTATTTGACCGTTAGTCAAATTTTTTTTTTTACTTAGTGATTAAGGAAGTGATTTTAAGTATATTAATGTATTTTTTTTATTTTTTTAAATATATTTAAATATATTAAAAAAATATAAAAAAAAA
Organism: Juglans microcarpa x Juglans regia; assembly: GCF_004785595.1. Taxonomy (NCBI): domain Eukaryota; kingdom Viridiplantae; phylum Streptophyta; class Magnoliopsida; order Fagales; family Juglandaceae; genus Juglans; species Juglans microcarpa x Juglans regia. The sequence goes on along the minus strand of NC_054600.1, from coordinate 21,831,467 downwards.
AAATTTACGCTGAGCGGTATGCCCAGCGGTCAAAATGGGATGGCATGCCGCCCCCTTATTTAATTTGTCCTAATGACCTATATTTGCACAAAAGTAGCTTGTGAGTTTGAAAGAAACGACAACCTAATTAAAGTAGCATCTTGATACGACGACGCACAAAGTGTCCCCAGGACAGCCTCGACCCTGTCGTTACTTTCCTTCCCAGCGTACCCCGCAAGCCACGTCGACTACCTACGTGTCGACTCTCACATGCCGATGAGACTCAGCTCGGTGCCGCCGCTGGTGACCCTCAACCCGGACACATTAACCACAGTCACTCACGTGTGCTACTTCTCCGTCCGAACCCCGTGACCTGTCACCCGAACCTCAGGTTCATCACCCTCCACGTAGGTTCGGACAACCGTTTGCCCACCCGAACCTCTTCCCAATAAAGAAATGAATTACTAAGGGTAGATATAGTAAAATAATATAATGTCCCTGAGCTTTGCAAACCAGAGAGACAGACACAGAAGTATCAGAGCAGTCATTGCATCTTCCTTCCGAAGCCAACATAATGAAAAAGCAAACACATTGAGTGAGAGAGAGAGTGTAGGCAGAGAACTAGACCCAAGTTGAAGAAGCTTCATCAAGGAGATTCAAGCATAGCTTGCTTTCCAAGCCAACAGCTCGAAAAGTTCTCTCTTTTTTATGCTGGTGGTTCCGCCATTAATAAAAGCTTTCACGCCCTTACCCGCGAGAAGTCGGTCGGTCCTCTCACGGAAAAGCATTCCCCATTCAACCATCTCTCACGGTCCTATAAAGCCCCCCCCACATTCACTAGCTCAGTAGCCACTTCTTCCATGGCTGACTTAAGGGGTTTGAGGGTTTGCATTGTGCTTACTTTGTGTTTGTTGCAGTGTAATAACTCTTGGGTGTTTGCGATTTTGGACCCGATTGATTTTCTGGCTCTGCAATCGATCAGGAAAGCTTTGGGCGACTTGCCTGGTTCGAACTTCTTCGCTGCATGGGACTTCACGTCCGATCCGTGTAATTTCGCCGGGGTTTACTGTGATTCCAATAAGGTTATTGCGCTCAACCTGGGTGACCCGAGGGCCGGCTCGCCAGGACTGACCGGTCGGATTGACCCGGCGATTGGGAAACTTTCTGCGCTGGCGGAGTTCTCCGTCGTTCCCGGCAGAATCTTTGGGGCCCTGCCACACTCGATCTCCCAGTTGAAAAGCCTCCGGTTCCTCGCGATCAGCCGGAACTTCATCTCCGGTGGGATTCCGCCCTCTCTCGGCGAGTTACGGAGCCTGCGGACGCTGGACCTCAGCTACAACCAGTTCGACGGAACAATCCCGCGGCCCATTGGAACCTTACCGGAATTGTCCAACCTCATCCTCTGCCACAACCGCCTCTCCGGTTCGGTCCCTCCGTTTCTCTCCCGAACACTGACCCGGCTCGACCTCAAGCACAACGTTCTCACCGGTTCGCTTCCTCCGGCTTCCCTACCTCCCTCTCTCCAATACCTCTCTCTCTCCTGGAACCGGCTCAGTGGGCCCGTGGACGGGCTCTTAACCCGGCTCAACCAGCTCAATTACCTCGACCTGAGCATGAACCAATTCACGGGTAAGATTCCGGGTCGGATCTTCACCTTCCCAATCAGCAGCCTCCAATTACAACGCAATCTCTTTTTCGGCCCGGTTCAACCGGCGGACCAGGTCACGATTCCGACCGTTGATCTTAGCTACAACAGGCTTTCTGGGAGAATCTCTCCAATGCTCTCTACCGTACAGAATCTTTACCTGAACAATAACCGGTTCACGGGTCAGGTACCGGGTAGCTTCGTGGATCGCTTGCTGGCTGCTAGTATACAGATACTGTATTTGCAGCACAATTATCTTACGGGTATGCCGATAAATCCGACGGCTGACATTCCTTTGAGCAGCTCCTTGTGTCTGCAGTATAATTGTATGGTTCCGCCCGTAGAGGCGCCATGCCCGTTGAAGGCTGGGAAGCAGAAGACGAGGCCTACCACGCAGTGTAACGAGTGGAAGGGGTAAATTTGGAAATTCAGGAGTATATCCTGGGGCAGAATGGGAAGAGATGGTACACACTGATTATTTATTTTTCAAGCTAAATTTTGTTGGCAGTGGGCTTGATTCATTTATTATTTTTGGGGATATTATAGATTGGTAAAATTAGAATAAGGAGGAATCACTGTGGATAGCTGGATATTATGTTTTTGCTTATTTCACCCAAAAAAAAAACAGTGCTAGCTATTTGATGTAGTTTTTTTTTGTTGTTATTTAGTTTTTACTACTAATGTTTTGGTATTTGGTGTGCCTATTTTAATATCACAGTTAATGTTTTTGTCTTTTTTTTTCAATATTCTACAAAAATTTTACGTACAATTATTTTTACGTACTTCTATGCACTCCACTGATATGATTGATAGCATTTTTTTTAATATAAAATAATTGATTTGGACAATAACATCAGTGAGGTGTATAAAGAATACGCAAAAGTGACTATATATAACATAACTCTTCTTTTTATTAATTTGCTTGAACCAAATAAATAAATTTGTTGAATCACTCAGCTTGCTTTATTAGAGCAAAGAAATATGCACAAAAATGCCAATGAAATATGATGTAATTTTAGAGAGAGAAAGATACATCATATGGTTTGTATAGACAAGTTCCAACTTTGTTTGCAGTAGTTGTTGTATTTCCTTTCCTTTTCTTTTTTTTTGCGACAACAAAGAGTCATTGTGGGGGGAACTTTCACTGCTGCACCTCTTCTTTTCGGCTTTTTGCATGCACGGGTTTCTGGCAAGTGTATTATACACAATAATTGGGGGCCAGCTAGCTGGAGCCATAAACCAGATGAGAAAATGAGAAAACTAACAAACAATCATCCCTAACTTGAAGGCCCTTTGACCAGATTGGTCCACTCAAATCATCTTTTAAAACTCCATACATTTGCACAAAACAACTCGAATCATCCAATCAAAGAGCCTATGATGACAGTTTGAAACAATTGAGGCCTTAGGTGGTGGGGATAGGCAAGGAAATGAGATTAGGTGGGGGGATAGATAGAGCTGAGGTTGAAGCTGGGGTGGCACATAGAAGAAAGCAAAACCAGCTAGCAGATAGCACAAAAGGTAAAAATCTATGAAGGCTTTTTTAACTCATTGATTTGGGTGTCTGTGGTTGTTGGGTTGGGGAGATGTACAACTTAGCACGTGCCAAAAGGTGTCAAAACGCATTCCCCATGACTCCAATGATGACCTCTTTTGGAACCGTAGGTCAAAACCTTTAAATTTTTTTAATGGCTCTTGGAGACTCTTCCTTGGAGCATATTATCTTTAGCTCTCTCTCTCTAGAGTTTTTGTTGAGTAAACTTACTCATCATCTTAATTATTATCATCTTTTGATCATTTCATAATGTAGTATTAAATGATTGAAGATTATTTATTATATTTACTTATGAATCTATCATTTAATGCCACATCATTAGATGATAAATATTTTTTTTTCGTTTTCTTTTGCAAGGAGGAGGCAGATTCTTCAACTTCTCAAAGGTAGACGAGTGAAAATGGTGTGCGCAAAAGAATTCATAAAATTTTTGGGAAATGAGTCTTACGATAACAAAAAGAACAGAAACTTGTGCAGAAAGGCAACATCAAGAAACTGTCTAAAACATATGAGATGGGTCTAGGTCTACCCACCTAAAGTGGGGGCCCTTTTGCTTTTATGCTCCCTTCATTATTCTAAAGAAAAAGAGTACTCTCCAACTGCTCCAAGGTTTTAGTTCCCTGGGAGGAATCCACATTGATTGTGTTTATATTATAGCTTACTTGTGTTGCTTCTCTAAAAATCTTTAACCATCACCTATGTAGGCCCCTCAATTCCTTTCATTTTTTTTTTCACTTTTTTTTAATTATTTAATTATTATTATTATTTTTTGACTCATTATTCCAAGGGCCACTCATCAAAATAATAGATAGCTATCACACAATTGGGCCAGACAAAGTGATGAAGATCTTGGTAATCATTTCAAAATATTTCTCTTAACTTTCTAAAATCAGAGAAAGAAGACACTTCTAAAAGAAAGAGTGGAGTTATTATGCCGTTTCACTTTTATTATTGACGGTTTTTTTTTCCTTTTTACTATTTATATTTTTTTAATACATTTAAATATTTTTAAAAAATAAAAAAAAAATATACCTATACACTTAAAATTACTTCATTAATCACTAAATAAAAAAAATAAAAAATTTGACCAGCGGTCAAATGGAGCGGTCAAAGTAAAAAGACAAAGTAGCTTTTTTCAAAGAAAAATTATTCTTATTAGTCACTATTTACTATTTCACATTCCACATCTCATAAAAAACATCATCATACCCTATGAAAGAAAAAGAAGCTATAAGTGTAGTATATAGAAATAAATAATAACTTATAGATAACATTCTTCCTTCCAAAATGCTCGATGAAACTACTCTCTTGGACATGTTCTACACGCTATCCTTTTTTTTTTTTTTTTTTTATCAAATATTATGATATATGATTGCTAAAGTAGTAAAATGTACTTGAGGTTTTCATTAGAACGTACCGCCCACTGCAAGTTACGCATGCCAAAGCCTTTAGTTTAGCTTTAATAATTTCTTAATTACTAGGACACTCAAAGATGCTTGGTTAACCAGGAAACCAAAAAGTTGAGGCTGATTTTTTATTCAGAGTTTGTGGGTCACTCGTATTCCTATGTGTCTTTCTTTCGTCTGAGTGTTCCTTTTTCTATAGGAAAATATAATTATTTTTAAATAAATACTTTAGAGATAAAAAGATTCCACAAAACAAATCTATAAACTGAGATTGATTAATGTAATATATTGAATTATAAAACTAATTTTATTATAAAATAGATCCAAATAACATATATTTTTTTATTTAATAGAAAAAATTTAGAATGTATTTGTTTGATAATATCCAACCGTCACCTACTTTCATTCTTTGTTAGTGTGTACAGTGTATCAATCAGTTCTGATGTTTTCGAATGCAAAATGTAGTACAGCTTATTCAGCTGAGGTCTTTGGAATAAGCCATCTGTCGATTCATTATTCATTGAATTCTATACAAATATTAAGATGACAGTATGAGAATGGTATATATGTACAACTGACATGGTTTATATGAGAATTATTCATAGTTCATATTGCTCGTTATTTACACCTTATATGATGATGCTGAAAAATAACTTGAACCAATGTGCAAAACAACATGAATTTACCAAATCATATCGAAATAGCTTTGCCCACATAACAAGTGATCTTCAATAAATATGTCTCCTCCGATCCCCCTTCCTGCTCGAGTAGGCCGGTGCTTCACCACCCCCAGGAAACTCCCATTTGACAACATCCCCATCCCAAGAGGAGCTAACAAGCATTGGATAGTAAGGGTGCCAACTACAGTCTCTTACAGGTGATTTATGATGCTTGAGTGTAGCAACTTGGGCTCCACTTACCTACAAATAATTACCAAACTACTGTCAACAATAGCCAGAGTTCAGCAACTGAGTATAACATAAAAATCAATTTAAAAATTGTGCAAGCTATAACTTTAGACGTGGCTACAAAGATATCAGTTCAGCTAGTTATATGAGTTCTTCAGGTTACTTTGCACTTTTACCATTAATTTGTGGATCAAAGACATCATGCAACCATGGCATCAGTTCAGTGATGAGTTGCTGCTACTTGTTGACATTTTAGAATAGCCAGCATTAAATTTTTGTCATTCAAAAGAGTACATCTAACAACCAATCTTTCCCATAACTGGTGATCTTCAATCTCTTCTCAAACAAGCATAGAAAAGGTCAAGAAGCTGCAAACCCTCATCATCTTTAGCCTTATCCATTAACTCTGTTTGGGAATTACTCACAGAAAATAAAATATGTAGATAATGGAAAAGCAGTAGTGGATTACATACCAAATCGTAAATATAAACACATGAATTGTGAGATCCAGTGTAGATGTACTTCTGACCAGTGCTGCAAATTTCAAGAAATTTATTCGTAAGTTTCACTATGAACCAGTGTCAGAATTGGAGAGAGGAAAGGGGGGGGGGGGGGGGGGAAGAAAAAAATTCTTGTAGGGGAAACCAAGTTTTACAAAACTATTCCGTATATTTATTCAAAATTGATGCCCATGAGAAAAAGTAGGTCAATCAAGTCTATGTTAACAGAAAGGCCTATTGATTCAGGTTGACCAGGCCCAACTTGCATCAAACAAACAGCTCTGTATTAGAGGAACTATGGTTGAGGTTTACCTGTATGCTGGGGAGAAGTAGCAGCGAATAAGAGTTCCCAAGACCGAATGACCTCTATATGTAGCCACCGACTGATCACATGGGTGTTTCACTTCTTTTGCCTGTGGTGGGTAGTCCATCCATCTGTAGTCCCATTCATAACTCTTAAAACCTGGATTGCTGAAATGAAGGAGAGAGATTGGTTATCTTGTCTTCACTGTGGAAAAGGGGCAAGTGAAAAATATTTTTAGACCTTGTGGGAATCCTTAGTTTGATGCAAACAAATCCACTGGCAGAGTGAGATTTTATCCATAACTCAATCTCTTATTGAACTAAAGTTGTCTGTTCACATAATGAAATTAAGCAAATGAGTGAAGGTGCCAATGGACTTGTGGCCTAATGGCATTTGTCCCCCCCTCTCTCACGAGGATGTCCGGAGATCGAGTCCCCATACCCTCAACCTCTGCTTATCAAAAAATAAAAAAAGTAAATGAGTTAAAAGTATGATCAACTTGGTTTTCCTTCATGTGTATGGTGCTTTGGGTTTTAATATCTTTTGGAATAAAGTAAGTAACAATTTTCTATCAATGGTGCCATTGGTCTAGCATCATTCCACAATTATGATAGCAGTGCTCCACCTATCAAAAAAATGTTTCACATTTCATGTAGCTTCTAGTCCATTGGGGTGAATGATGCATGGAAAAAGATCATATTTCATGTTCATACTCTGTTATAAGTTGGTGAACAACATAGGGCCATCACCATAGATAAAAGCAATTTTGGGATTTCCAAACCTGTACAAAGAAAATCTATACCTCTCCTGTATCCAATTGATGCATTTCTTCACCTATAAACTTCTATATAATGAAGATCCTGTTCCTAGTTTGTTCACCTTTATATTATAATCAATTGCTTTTAGCCCCATAAATGTGCATAAGATTTAGGTACTAAACAAATAGAGATTAACATCAGTTTTGCTCGCCAAAAATCATTAAAGTGATCCTAAAAGAATTTTATAGATGTTTTTTTTTACATATGATACAAATAAAGATTCTTAATATCTCACAACTTGCCCAAGTCTTATATTAACATAAAATAACTTCTGCACCATTTCTTGTATTTGCTTTTTCCCCCTTTTTGTTCTTATTTTGGATAACCATTAACATCAGCATCACTATCAAGAAAGAGAGAATTCAATATAATCACAATTAGATCAAGAGCAAAACACCAATGATGAAAGACTAATATTACCGCATCATGGGAAGCCATATTATGATAGAGATCACAACTTCGCAAATACAAGAAAAATTTCAAGGTCACCATGGGAAGCCAGAAATTGATCATACCATGTAGCATTGGAAGACATTCCCCGGATATCCCAAAGTTTGATACTTTGGTCTTTACCATTTGATATTAAATAACGGCCATCACCACGGCTGTCAATAAATGTAATTCCCTCAAGATGTCCCATCAGGACCCCAGCTGGCTTATCTCTAGCAACAAAGCAACGTCTGTCCCACACCTACAAATAAGTTGTATTTCTTCCAGCACTATGAGTGTATATTATATTAGAAGGCAGGGGCTACTTGACACCGGCTGCTGAATTAGCAGCTTCATTTAGTAGTTTAAGGGAAAACTGAACTGATCCCATTGACAAGGGCGGAAAAGTGCAATTGATCCCAACTACAAATACCGTATGTAAGAGTAAGATTTACCTTACAGAAAGTATCATCACTCCCGGAATAAATAAGATGGCCACTTTCATCGGCAAAACATACAGTATTCACATCAGACTGCAACACAAAATGCAATTCAAACTCGAGACACTTTAAAAGATCTATAGTCCCATTCAATACAAAATCACCGTTTAAATAAAAGTCTTCTTCCACAATTTCACTTCCAGTAAAACACAAGGTTACACAACGGGGATCCATTTAAGGATTAAGTCCACTCCCTCTCTCGAATCCCTGATCTTTTCCATCTTAACATAATTAAAGAAATACTACTCATCAGAACTAAAACTATACAAAAAACACTATGCTCTGTGAATAGCAGACTTGGTTAGAGTAACAGTATTTTGAGGATAACACAGTAGATACCTTATACAGGAAGAGCTGCTATTTGAAGTGAGGCTTAGCTCTCTCCATAGCAACCCTTAACCAAATAAAGTGCAGAATAACATTAGGTCAAGCAGGTGAGGTTTAGAATTTGAAGAGAGAGAGAGAGAGAGAGAGAGAGAGAAAGATGATGAAGACATTTTCAACCATGTAAATCAGCTATAAAGGAGCAGAAGCTTTATGTCTTTATGCATGAGTACAATGATCAAAAAGGAAATCAATAACCAAACAGAAAACTATACAAATTAAATTTAAGAAAAAACAAAACGATAGAAGTGCTTATGAAAAAGGTAACAATACCGTATGTGCCAAAATTCTAAGGGAAAGCTTATTTGCTTCGAGATCATAAACATATATAGAATCATCACTACTTCCAGCAACAACTTCTCGTCCATCTGTTGAGAATTTTACAGAGAAGATTCCAAAAGAATATTCCCCGTCATCATCAGAAGAAAAATCCAAACCTTCATGGATCTCCTGCATAACATGTAGACCCCAAATGTCAAGAAAGAAATACAGTGGAGAGGGAATGGAGTGATGAAAGCAGCAGCTGTCAGAGAGTATAGTGATCTGAGTAGAGTACAGAAAAGCTTCCTTGGCAAGCCCAGAAGGGCATAATGAGGATTGAGGACCAAAAATGGTGACCAACGTTTGTTACAAATTGTGATAATTAGCATTTTTTTTCCTTTTTTGGGAAAATTCCAATCCATCGTGAGTATGCTACAAAATACCATAAACCTGACTATCATTTTCTGGTTAAAGATTTTTTGTGAAAAGTAAATTTCCTTGTTAAATGTAAGATAACAATAAATAGTCACAGAAGAAATTTCAAGATATAATTATCCAAATAATTGGTTTTTATGTCCCACGATATTCCCAAAGTGAGATTTTCATACAGTGCATGAATGTTCAAACAAATGCATGCAATTATCCAAATTGATGCTTTTTGTTGCATAGTTATATCCCTAGCGAGGTCCTCAATGGTGCATGCTCATGTGACCAACTGCTCAAAACTTGTGCTTATACGGTCTAGTAAATTTCTGTATTCATATTGTTGCATCTATATGCATGTGTGGGAATTAAATCTCTTTAATCCACACATTCTTATTATTAAAGTATCGTATCTCATTGACAAAATCATTTAAAAATCTTTCGTCATATGAATCTTTTAGTGCTTTTGTCAAGATTCTAAATAGCCAAGAATTATTTTTCATTCCTTTGTTTCAAATACAAGTGTGAAGAAGTGTATCATGGAAAGCTGATATAAGTGCACAGGATTGGCCTAAGAAAATCTACCAATGGTATTGAGTCTTGACCAATTGCGTGATATATATTCCACTGTATAATAAGCATTAACTTAAGTACATAAAAAATCCATGAAATTGAAACACTAGCAATGCCATACCGTAATATTTGCCAGAGACTCTGTTTCAGGGGACCCAGCATTAACAATATGGACAATAGGTGACATGCTGGCGTAAACCTACAATAGAAGAACAAAGATTTGATTAACCAAAACAGAATTTAATAAGAGACATTGAAACATATGCTTCAAGCCATTGAGGGAGAATTATTTGAAAATGAACATTAAAAAAGAAGAAGAAGAAGATGAAATACTGCAATCCAATACAACTCAACCCAACTACTAAATCTTAAGTTTAACTAAATTGGTAACTGTCAGACAGCCATGTTACCAACCCAGCCAGGTCAGAATAGCTGGGCAGTGGGTAGTCCCATTCAATTAGGGCATCTTTTATGATGAGTTTTATAGGAATTTTCTATCTTTTTACTACTCTAGACCATGAATATGCGTGCAAAAGGAAAACTGTACAGTCCGAAATGGGACACCTTTTAGTGTTGCTCACTATCATCAATAACAGTTTGACCATTTAGTACTGTTTTCCAGTCAGTTAGATCTTTTATTTGTCCAACTGGAATAAGGGTTATATCAACACAAGCAAGTGCACACAATACATTTCGCAGATTTTCAGCAGCAAGCAAGATAAGAGATTGTTCAAGTTCTATCTTTGTGAAGTGGTCCATGCAGAACATTCTTTCTCTTTATAAACCATCCACTCTTGCTAGGCAACTATAAAGTTGGCACTAAGACAAAGAACTCAAGTGTCACATAAAAACCACAATTACTTTCTTTTTGGGTTTGTACCCAAGATTCCAATATAAATGAATATAAACAACAGCAGAACTAGCGATGCTAAACTCAAAAGTAATACTTCCAACAAGGGAGCAGAAGAACCAATTTGTCTCATTAGATGACATTCAGCACAATTATTTTATTAATAAATTGATGACCCCGATCACCAGTTGCTGTTTTGGAACATCGAGCATTCTTAAAATCACCCAAAGACAAAATAAAGACTCAATAATATCCTCTCTTCATATGACCACCTTGGAACTCAGCCAAAGTGGTGTACATATATTGAATAGACCTACACATATTCCAGATCTGGGTGGTTCCTTTAAGAGGGCAGACCCCTAGCATCACAAATTTAGGAAGTGTAAATATATATAAACATGGCTTTCAAATAGGTAGGCCAAAAGACAGGAACTAACAAGATGACGTTGATCAGGAGAAAGTGATGTATCGGTAACTGTCCATTGCAAACTTTTGGCAAGAATGTTCTTCTGAACTTTCCATCCTTGATCCACATTGTATATTCTAATGTGGCTTCCCTGAAATAGTTGTTAAAAAGTTGTTATTGCAACAAGAAGTTATCATTCTAGTTCCTTGTGGTTGCTAGGCATTTTCCGTGCATACTTCCTGTGTACTTGGGTTATACCTATTGTAATTGCAACAAAATTATATTCTTATATATAAAAAAAAGTTGTTATAACCGCATTATAACACGTGATTTTTCTTTTATCAAAACACAGTCAGATACTATTATATAACACATGAATATATATATCCTTGTGCTTAGTTTTGTATCTAAGGACATGCAATGTGAGGAAAATAAAAAAGAAATAAAAACTTCAGAGCTCATGCCTTCTACAAATTGGAACCTAAGAAAGCAACTTGAAACATGCCTAGTAAAACAATCAAGTCCAATTGAGACAAGCCTTTCATTTCTGTTAAAAAAATATGAAGTTCACATTTTCTTCTTGGACTCGTTTGATCAGAAACAAAGTTCATTTCTATGTAAAAGGGTCATTACAACCCTAATTTTACAAATCAAAGTTTATGTTCATGTCTGAAAATTTTTACCTGAAATCCAGCAATAAAAAGAGAACCATCTGCTGAAAACTGTGAGACATAGGCTCGGCTGTTCATTTGGTCGACAAGCCAAGGACCATTTACTGGCAGATATCTGCTTAGAACATGACAACAATCGGCTGATGAGAATCTCCCTCTTCCTGAATAGTTACACTCCCGACCAGCCAACATCTTCACCGTGGAAACAGGCAACTCCCGTCTGCCAGGTGTGACTTGGCTTAACAGTTCATGGGGTCCTGATTGTAATCTCGTGAGCTGGGAAATCTCATTGTCTACATATTTCAATGGCTTGTTGGATCTTTGGCTATGACTGACTTCATGGATTGTCTTCCCCCCATCACGAAGGTCTGCATCTATGTTCAGTCTACTCATTGCATAACCCATTTCATTAACTGTAGCCCCGCTGGCTGTAACATACATTTTAGTTTAAGATAACACCCGATAGGAGAAAGAAAGTAAAATATAATAGAATCTGAGATGAAAAAGAGGAGGGAGGAGAATGGGGGAGAGAGGCTTTGAGAGCTACATTTTCTTATTAAAAAATGTGATTAAATACAAAGCATAGTCCCTATGTATGGGAAAATTACACAGAAATGAGATAATGTAAATATCTTGATTATTTTTTTTTGAGATAATGTAAATATCTTGATTATTTTTTTTTGAGATAATGTAAATATCTTGATTATTATGAAAATCAAATCTCTAGATTTGATAATTAAGAAAACCAAATCACTTATTTAAGATAATAATCAAATCAAATTACAAAGAACTTCATAAAAAAGGCTCACAGCTAATAAAGATACTCTAAAGGCATTGTTTTGAGACAAAATACGGTTGAACGGCAATGAAGATTCTATGAAAGAGTTAAAGCTAGTGGAAGGGTTGAACAAAAAGAGCAACATTCCACGTGATTGAGCTTGGCATTAGCCAAGAATTCTGATACCATGAAAGAAATTAAAATAAAATATAAATTGAGATGGAGAAAAGAAGAAGAGAGAAGAATGAGAGAGAAAGACTTCGAGGGCTACATCTTTCTTATTCTAAATTGTGATTGGATACAAAACATAAGTCCTTATTTAATAGAAATTGCATTGAGATGAGATTAGATAAATATCTTAATTATTATGAGAACCAAATATCTTGATTTGATAATTATAAAAATCAAATCACTAAATTAGGATAACAATCAAATTAGATTCTTGATTTGATATTCTCTCTGTTTTATTGGCACCGGGTGATAGAGAATAAAGTCCCGACTAATCTCAAGTGCAAAGACTCTCAACAATGAATTTCCAACAAGTGCACCTTGGGTAATTCAAGGGGAAGTTCCCCCAGTCCGATGATCCCTAAAAATTGTTTGCACCCAAAATGGTTGACATTATCTCTAGCAATAAGTTGTTGTTACATAAGCATATATGATACTTTTGCAGTTTCATATCACCCCCATTTGTACTATAATTTCAGTCTTGACACAGAAGGGGACTGAATTTTCCTCCAAACTGGATTGAATGAAACTTTCTCCAAACCATATAAAAACTTGCCATGTGTGCCTTAGTCATGTGAGAAGCACATGTTTTTTTAATGAAGGGGCATGTCACTTTTTTAACGTAAGACATTTAACATGACCAAGGGAGACATGACAATTTTATTGATGGTTTGGAGGAAGTTTCCTCCAATTCAATTTGGAGGAAAACTCTATCCGACAGGGATAATACAATACTTTTATCCACTCAGGCCGCTCCTCACAAAATAACAAAATGAACAATTAATTAGTTAAATATAAGAACACATATACATTTCAAAGTGTAATTTATTCAGCCAAACTGAATAACATATACATTTCAATACCCAATAGTCCATAAATTTTATACCTTTGTTAGATGTATTAAAAAATCAACTTGTTCTAAGAGCTTTCTTTTGTTTTGGAAAAATAATTGTTAAAAAATGGTGGCACTATCAGTATTGAATTCACTTTCCCATCTATCTTATCATATACCTCCTTGTTGAGCTTGATAAATTTATCACCTCAGCTACCTTGTAAAAAATACCAGTCTACACTGGAAACCAACCTCAGTTTTTGATGTTTTTTCACCAACCAAGAAATTACATTTACAAACTGGACCTCCCCATATGCATATACCACTGGATTAATTCATTTCTGAACAGAACAGAAAAAAAAAATTTACTTTTTGCTGCATATCCACCGCTATACCCAGCTCAGTGAAACCATTTCTGTTACTCAGCTTACACAAAGCCTTACAATTTACAAAGCACAAAACCCAATCATTTGCAGGTCGTAGAATATGGATAACGAACCTTATGACAAAGTATCTACCAAATGGATTGTTGAAAAACGAAGCAGACAACCAAAAACGATCATAATTAAGGGGAAAAAAACATAAATCAGAAAACGAAAAGAAACCAGATGAAAAAGGATTGCTATCTGGACGAGAGGAATGGAAGAGAATAATAATGAAAATCTGACCTCCGTGTCGGCGAGGTTCGAGGTTCTGAAAGAGAGCTTCGGTGTTTGTGGAATCGAGGTTTCGTAAGCGGATTGTGGTGGAGTCAGAAATATTGGACTGGAGTTCGTACGGGTCAACGCTCCTCTACGTCGCTGGAAGTGGACTGCATACCCACTCCGCCGTGCCTCTCGACTACGTGTCATCTTGATCTTCAGCCTGTCAAGTTGAATTAGGAAAAAAAAAAATTCTATTAACTACTTTTTCTCAGGCGCCAGCGGCCCGGTTATGTTCGTTAATTTTTGAATTTCTTTTAAAAATAAAAGATGATAAAAAAAAAAAATGCTAAAAATTACAAAGATATTTTTAAAAATTATTAAATTACCCAAAACAAAAGTAACAAACAATTGAAAAACTAACAAAAAATAATCCTAAAAATGAAAATTCAACCAAAATCAAGGGAAAGACTTAAAAACGAGACAATATTAAAAAAAACCAAATAAACTCGATAAGATAAATTAGAAAAATAATCAATAACAGGATAAAATAATGAACATAAAAACAAAAAATAAATGTATGCATGGCTTGAGTTAAAGGGAGAGGCGGCTGCCGCTCACTCTTCTACCCATTTGTTGCGAGAAGAGTCATAGTCCTCTCCGGTGATTGGGATCCCAATTTGGAGAGATATAATATCAATCCCTCTTCCTTTTTCTTTTTAAAATTTTTTCCAATTGTAGTGTTACTTTTTTTAATAAAAAAGTAGTTAATATATGCATTTATCTTTTATGTTTATTAACGTTTTTTAAATTTATTTTTTTTATTTTTTTTCCATTTTTAAGATTCTTTATTTTAGTTGACTTTCCATTGCTTTTTTTTTTTTTAAGATTACTTTATTTTTGTTAGGTTTTATAATTGTCTTTTATATTTCAATTTTTTTAATCATTTTTTGTTCTTAAAATTAAAGACTTTGAAACATTATTATTATTATTATTATTATTTGATTGAAAGAGGGGATTTCCAACTCCAAACCTCTGTATTAGAAGTTGGAGATTATGCTAATCAGCCACAGATTTTTGGCGACTCTGAAATATCATTGAGAAAATAAAGTGAAATCAATAATTATATATAGGAACTTCTTCCATACATCATGGTTTAAACCCTGGTCTTACATCCACTTATGACATTGGCGCGTTATCTCGTGTAAGAAAATCTTCATGTTAAAGTGTTGGATTAATACAACTTCCTTTTAAGTTGGGTTTGAATCATAATAATAGTTTAAGATGCATATATATTCATATTCAATGCAGTACCTAATACTTGCTAAATCATTTAGAAGTAATTCAAGGACTATTAAGCCACCACCATTATTAGTTATAGCAATACAATTTGCTATTGAGTGAACCATTCTTCTTTCACAGTGTGTGCTGTCTTCCACAGAGAAGGAGAACAGCGTTATAGCAAGAATGTGAAGTTTTTGGAAGAGCTTCACAATGAAGTGCAGTTGGTATTCTAGATCATGCTATTGGATATGAGTATAATTTTGATTTTGATTTTGATTTTGGCATTGGCCCACAGTGAGAGCAGTCTACAGTTTCATCTGGTAGATAGAGGAGACAGTTTAGCCACCTTTGGGATATACACATGCAGACTTTGTGATGTCTTATTTTGGCAGAGAATATTTGTTGTTTGCTTTCGTGTGTATTTAGAAGTCGTTGTTTAAGTAAGCAGTCTGTTTAGTGGTGTGTTGCCTTTGTGTGAAGAGGAGATTCTTCATTAGGACCAAGCTTGTGATTTGGTCAAGTAATCTATGGTGTTGAAGACTTTTGGGTGGAAATTGATTCCTTCAAAGATAGACATTGTGTCCTGGTTTGGGATTTGTGGATGAGTTTTGTTTCTCGATCTTTAGTGGGCATATTTGATTTTTTGCTGTCAAATGGTGAAGTTCGACTTGATGGAATTCATATTTTGTTGAGGCTTGAGGTAATTCAAGCCAAGGTGGAGATTTGTTGGAGTGTGGCTTGAATCTTGTTGTGAAACAGGGTATCTCGCTCGAGGGGTGTGCTTTGCCGCTTGAGCGAAGATTTAGACCAAGAGTTTGCTCATCAGTTGCTCGATAGTTAGTTTGAGTTGGACACAACCTGAAAGTTTGCTCAACATCCGCTCGACAGTCAGCTTGAGCAATAGGCCAATCCATGAGTTTACTCGACACCTGCTTGATACTTAGCTCGAGCGGGATGGCTTTTAGACACTTCGCTTGACACTCAGCTCAAGTGGGGTGGCAACCTAACGTTCGCTCGAGCGAATCTTCGTAAATCAGGGTTTTGCGTTGTTTAGTATAAATACATGTTGTTTTTCATGTATTGTTGCATTTTGGATTCATTTGGAGCGGCCAGAACTTAGAGAGGACACCAACAAGAGAGAGACCTTCTTGTGAATTCCATTTGTGAGCTTGAGAGCTCATTTGGGTGTATTGGGGTTTTGGGATTAATGAGTGTTTTGTTATACCTCTCTTGTACTCCATCTTTGATAGTAAATTCTTTTGAAAATTGACTTCGCCAATGGACGTAGGCTATGTTCTAAGTTGAACCACTTAAATCTTGGTGCCTTTGTGTGATTGTTATTTCTTTTGTTTACTTTCGCTATTATTTGCTTCAACTTAGCTTTTGTTAGACAGTCTATCCCCAACAAATTGGTATTAGAGCGTCGGGCTCTGTACAAAGTCTTGAGGAATGGTTACGTCAAAGTTTGAAGTGGAGAAACTCGACGGTCAGAATAGTTTCAGTTTGTGGCACGTCAAGATGAAGGCATTGTTATGACAACAAGGATTGACGAAAGTCTTGGAGAAGGTGTCAGATGAACCCTCTACATCAACAAAGGATGAGGAAGAGCAAGCACATAGTGCGATCTTGTTATCTATTTCCAATGGATTTTTTAGGGAAGTGGCCAACGAAGAGACTGCCTCAGATCTTTGGAAGAAATTGGAAAGCTTGTATTTGAAGAAGTCGCTCACCAACCGTTTGTATTTGAAACAATGGTTGTATACTCTCCGAATGAAGAAATATACTCTTATGTCCATTCATCTTGATGAATTTAACAAAATCATTATGGATCTAAGGAATATTGATATTAAACTTGACATGGAAGATCAAGGTTTAATTTTGTTGTGTTTGTTGCTTTTGTCGTTTGATAATTTTGTGAACTCAATGCTATATGGTAGAGATACTATCTCCTTGGTAGATGTAAAATCTGTTTTGAATTCTAAGGAGTTGAGAACAAAATTGAGTGTACAAGGGACGGATAATCAAGCCGATGACTTGTTTGTGAAATATTCCTCTGGTGGTAGATTTGGTGGTAGAGGTTCGGATCAGGGTGAGAGTAACTTCGATGGTAGCTCTAAATTTAACAAGAAAAATGTTAAATGTCACTATTGTCATATGTTTGTTCATTACAAGAATGTATGTCCCAAATTGAAAAATAAGGAGAGAGGTAGAATTTCCTCCAATGTTGTTAGTGTTGAAGAACAGTCTAACAACTCTGATATTGTTCTAGCAGTCAGCGGCTCTAGCGACCGTTTTGGTGACAAATGGGTCATGGATTCAACTTATACGTTCCATATGTGTTCCAGGACAAACTGGTTCACTACCTATGAATCAATTAATGATGATTCTGTTTTTGTTGGGAATGATATGACTTGTGATATTGTTGGGATTGATTCAGTTAAGATTAAGATGTTTGATGGAATTGTCAGGACATTGTCTAACGTCTGACACATCCCAGATTTGAAGAAAAATCTTATATCTTTGGGCATTCTTGATTCCTTTGGTTATCAATATTCAGCTGAAGGTGGAGTCATTCGAGTCTACAAGGGTTCTTCAGTGGTAATGACAAAGAAAAAGATATATGGTCTTTATTTTCTTCAGGGCAGTACAGTGATTGGTGGAGCTGCATCTTCCAGATGTTCCAGATTCAGATATTACTCGTTTATGGCACATGTGATTGGGCCATATGGGTGAACGAGTATAGTCATTTGTAAGTAAGTAGTTTTTTGCTTTGTGTGATCAGAAGAAAGAAAAGCTTGATTTTTTTGCTTATTGTATTATTGTAAAGCAGTGCAGAATCGGGTTTACTGAAGTTTATTTCTTTCTGATTTTTTTGGGAAGTAGTTTTTTGCTTTGTGTGATCAGAAGAAAGAAAAGCTTGATTTTTTTGTTTACATTGTATTATTGTAAAGCAGTGCAGAATCGAGTTTACTGCAGTTTATTTCTTTCTAATTTTTTTGGGGTACATCTTTTGTAATGTGGTACCTGTTTGTACTCATATTTGTTGATGACCATTTGAGGAAAAAGTTTGGATTTGTTTATTTTTTAAATTTTTTGTTTTGTTATGTGTTTGATGTGATCAAGCACTTGAGAATGCTAGTGATCTACAGACAAGAAGGTAGAGCGTTCTTCAAACCATACAGTTGAGTCCACTCCACAGAAATTGGGTAGCTAAATGGAATGAATCAGACTCTTGTGTGAGAGCCTGTAGTATGCATTTGGGTTTGCCAGGCTTGTCTATATATTTGGGTGAAGCGGACAATATAGCTTGCTACTGGGTGAACCATTCTTCTTTCACAGTGTGTGCTGTCTTCTATAGAGAATGAGAACAGGGTAATAGCAAGAAGGTGGAGTTGCTGGAAGAGCTTCACAATGGAGTGTAATTGGTACTAGAGATCATGTTATTGGACAGGAGCATGATTTTGATTTTGATTTTGGCTTTGGCATTGGTGTACAATGAGAGCAGTCTACAATTTTATCTGGTAGATAAAGGAGGCAGTTTAGCCACTTTTGGTATATGCTCATGCAGACTTTGTGATGTCTTACTTTGTCAGAGAATATTTGTTGTTTGCCTTCATGTGTATTCAGAAGCCGTTGTTTAATGAGTGTTTTGTTATACTTCTCTTGTACTCCATATTTGATAGTGAATTTCTTTGAAGATCGACTCTACCAGTGGATGTAGGCTATGTTCTAAGTCGAACCACTTAGCCTTTGTTAAACGGTTTATCCCCAATATTATTAAAAACCATTTTTATTAATAAAATGTTGTCGTTTTAGGATTTTTCAAAACGACGTCGTTTTGAAATTTAGCTGAGTAGTATCTAAAGAAAATGAAACCCTAACTCTAGAATGCTCCTTTTCTCTCTCTCCCTCTGTTGTTCTTTCTAAGTCTCTTCTCATCTTTCTTCTCCACTTTTTCTTCTTGAAGTTTGAAGTTTGAAGGATAAATTTTATGAGTATGTTATTGTGAGACACTCATGAGCCATAGGCCACAACATGGTCGTGGGTCTAAGGGCACAAATGGCTGTGGGTTTGAGAAAAGACCCACGACCATTTGTGGACGCTATTCTTTGCTCAGACCCACAACCATGCCATGGTTTTGCTTGAGCTTGCAATTTTTTTAAATTTGTATTTGTAAATGTTGGATGATGGATTTTAGGGATGGATGTTAGTTTTAGTTTTTTTTTTTTTTCATTTTATTTTCATTGTGGATGTGCAGTGAGTGGGGTAGGGTGGACAACCGTGGGGCCAATTCGCCCCCCGGCATCTGGGGGGTGCGGCTAGCACCCGTAAGTCAAACATTAGTTATATGAATCTCTAGTTACATTAGTTGTCTATATTTGTGTGACATTGTTATTGAGACATCCCCACGAAATAAATTATTGTACTTCAAATGACTTGATTTAAAAATTGTATTTAAAATAATTTCATTGTACTTTAAATAACCTTTTTGTAAATGATAAATTGATCTTGGGAAAAATGTTAGATTTTATAAGTGAGCTCAGAGGCATAAGTGGTCAAGGGGCTAATTGACTTGCATGCTTACCGTGGAGTGAAGGGTGTACTTAAGCAGACTTTGTCGTTGATTGAACTGGTCTTGAAGTGGACTGGGTTGTGTTCTTGGGCTACTATAGAAACATAGATAAGGTTGACGACGAAACGAACAATGAAACTTTACGACAATTTCGTACACATTCATTTTCATCACATACACAAGTGCTCTCTAAATCCTCAATCATCTTCGGAAAACTATTGTCGTCTTATCGTGTAACATGTATACATCGAATTTGATTGTGGGAAACAATACTGACTTCATAGCCGTACTCAAGCCTTTTGGCGCTCTCGAATCCCTATCATTCAGGAACAAACAGTTCACATAATTCTTCTGAATTTCAACCCTTGATTTTTCCTGTGTAGATCATGGAAGCACCATTCTCGGTGCTTCCTCGGCTAACTCTTCTTGTTGAATCTCTATCACTGACCATCGCTCCGGAAGGCTCTTCAATCTAACTGCGAATATCCCGAAGCCAAACGTTGAAAGTCAATTGCTTTATATACAACGATTTAGATTAAATAGAACTATAAACTTTAAGCTCCAATCAACAAAACCAAGAAACCGAAAGTCTCTATGCTTATTGTATTGATTTTCAAAATGCCTCTTATACCTTTGGAGTGGTGAACTAGAGAGGGTGTAGTAGGAGCCTTAAAGAGGAAAAGGGAAGAGCACTCGACCCTTGAGAAATGAACAAATTCTTTCATCTTATTATTGTGAAAACCTTATAAAGAAGTTTCGAATAGGGGCTGAAAGACGTGAGTGTTGTAGACGTTTGAAAGACTATATGGAACTAAAATCTTTCATCACTTCTTTCGAGTTTGGAAATAGGTTGTGTCGAAATTGTTATTATTGCTTTCATTTCTTTCCTTCGCCAGTTGCCCCTGTGTGGGTGATTATTGCATTTTAAGTTGTTGGACATTGTATTGGTTGCTAGATGATTATATAGGGCGCGCACAATTGGAATGCAAAAATTACGAAGGTTTATGTTCTGCTTTGTGTTACAACCCATCAACAGTTTAATAATTTTTAAAAAATCAACGAAAGTCCAAATATATTATATTTATTATTATAAAATAAGGTAACTAATTTAATGTGAGGTTCAAAATTTCAATGGATAGTTAAAAGTTAAAAAGTGACATATTAACCAAACTTTGCTTAAGGTTTAATTAAACCAATGCTGATGCCCTTAGGTCAGACGTGGTGTATCCTCAAACCTCCATGTCAACAACATGCCAAGCTTACAAGACACTCTGTATGATACTTATTTATGAGTAATACTAGGTATAAATCTTGAGTATGCAAGAATTGTACAATCCTTTTGTAAGATGCAAGCTTTCACAATGAAATACTCTTCTTTGGTGATGAACAATGTCTTTAGATAACAACTGCCAATTAACAATCCATAATTTATAAGGATCCTCAACTTCACAAAAAATTAATGTTATGATAAACAATTCACGTAGTTGCTTCTTAGATGCTCATTGTGAAGTGTGATTTAGAGCTTATGCCCTTCCTTATCATCATCAAGTAAAACAAGGGCATAACATGCTGACTTGAAAGATGAGTACAATACATTATCTATTGTTCTTATTTCTTTAAAATATTGAGGTCCTTTGACTATATTAAGAAGCATACGTAAATAAAATCGTTCACCACTTCCAGAATGCAAGTAATATATCCGGCCTACACGTCGTATATCCGGCCTACACGTCGTCCTTACTTTTTCAAGTTTTATTCTTTATTTCTATTATTCCAAACCCATTTAGATGGAAAATCAGAATATGTTAAATTTCTTGCTTCCTCATACATAGCATTTGCCTTCATCCATTTAGTAAATTTTGTTTATAAAATATTTGATCGATTGAATACATTATCTAAGTGATCTGAATCTTCAAATATGATTGACTACTCATTTTCAAGATGGAAATTAGTTTCTCCACTATCGGTTCATGATAATGAATGTCAAACCGAAAGATTCTCCAACATGCTTCCACTGCATATACATATCTATAATCTAAATACGACTTAATCTCATCAATATTAGTAACATGTTATAATTTTGTAGAATCATCTATATGAAGACTTTCTTATAGAATTACAGTCGCACGGTTAGGTCTTTTATTTATATATTTGAGCAAATACTTGTTAAATCTTGAACGATTGCAACATTCCACATTTATGTGTGCTTGATATTTCACCAACATGTCGATGTCGTATATATTGAAAAGAATGATGTTAATCCATTTTCATCAATTGATGTCTCCATATAAATTTTTTCTAGAAACTTTTAATATACTTATTATTAATCATACAACCTGCTTTGTATATATAAATCCACATGAACCATGAACTATGAACCATATACTGCTTGACGGCATCATAAGTGATTTGATCTCTATTAACACTTGGGATCCCTATGGATATTATTCTAGCTATTTCTGTCGGAGTTGGATGCTTGTCATCATAATGTAAAAAAAGTAGTATATGCGCATGAGGTAGTCCTCTTTTTTGGTACTCAATAGTGTAGATAACTGAACATACAGTATAAGTTAAATTATATTCGCACATACTTGTCTAGTTTGGGATAAAAAAAAAAAAAAAAAAAACAGATATGATAAAAATGTATTACCAGCAAGCCCCCTCCCCTCCTGAAGTGTTGGCCATGTTTTAAGTCATATAGAAGTCGATTGAGTTTAATTTTAAAAACTCTCGTGACTATATCTAGTCGATCATCTACTTTCTGTCTAGGGTTCTTAGATAGAAAAGTTTCAATTTCTGTCCATTTTGCATTCACTTGAATGTTATAAATAAGAAAAATTCTACTCAATGACCCTACACCACATACCTGTTGAGTGAAAAAAATTAAAAAGATAAAAAATAAAGATCCACATCAGTAGGTGTGTAGTATAAGGTTGTTGAGTAAAAAAACTCTATAAATAGATCAAGATAACCTACCCGCCTACAAATGGACATTGCATCATGATAATTCTCAACCATATATCTTGGATTTCTTATGAAACTTGAGAGGAAATGCAATTTTCTTTCTAGTAGATGCGGGGGTTGTATCTCCCCTCAAGATTACATCTCTCAATCCACTATATCACTCAACCATTGATTTACGTTGGTTTCTTCTGACCCACATAAGCTGAGTTTCTTCAATATATGTGTATGCATCAACAACAAATTGTTGAAATAAATAATTGCTATATATTAATGTGTCATTCTCCTTTACGTTCTTACAATCTGTATGCATTATATTCCCTCATAGTAACGAATTCTTTATTTCTTGATGTGGTTCTATGATCACTTCTACGTAAAATACTAAGCCTAAATTCATTTTCTCCGTCTGGAAAAAGAAGAGGATATTGTCATGCCATAAATGATGGATTCGACTCATTAATCATTTTTAATTCACCTTCTTTATATTCAACAAAAATATCCCGATAGCATCCAATATCATCAATAATAATTACAGCAATCTCATAACAATCTTTTTGTTGTTCTTGAACTAATAAGATGTAATCTCATTTGATGAATATTATCTTCTAAGAAACGATCCCTTATCATACGAAGAACTTTCACCAATCCATTCGCTTCATTAAGCATTTGGATCAAAGCAGTAAGAATTGATAGTTCAATATTTTATTAGAATTGTTGTGATTTAATAAACCCATTCGATTTTATACTTCATTCTCAATGTCATTGAAATATTATTGTGCAAATTGAGGATTTTAACCATCTATTGGATGTAGGGGTTCCAATTTTATGATTATTTTGTTCCCATGAGAAGAATAATCCAGATTGGAGTCTGTTTAATATCTTTCAAAGTTAGGGGGAACTCTCAACTCGGAAGTAGAATTGAAAATAGTTGTTGATAGAAGGTGAGAAGAACTTGAGATAGTGGATTCATAATATCACATAAAATCAAGAATTTTTTTAACATATGGTTTCTTCATTTCATATTTGGTGCCCCCTTTTGATGTCAATTGGTTATTTTTTCTTTCTCATTTTGATGCCCCTTTTCGATGCCATATTTGGTGCAAATAAACGCGTCAAGTGGTTATTTTTTCTTACTGATTTTGTTGCCCCTTTTTCGGTGTCATTCAAGTGCAAATAAACAATGTCATTTAAAACGTATCGGTAAATGTAATGTTATGCCGATTTGTGTTGTAGGAATGCCAAGTAAGCAAGTTTGAACTTGGTTTTTATATAATTAAATAGATAAGTTGATAATCTAATATTCGTGAACTGGACTGAACCCAAAAATAGGTCCTAGAATCACCATGCCCATATTTTCCTTCATCATTGCTCCATTCAACCCTCCTTACGACGACATCCAAACACTGCCAAATTCTCTACCACTGGTTTGCAGCAAACCCCAGTCGCCGCCATCCCTCTTGAACCCTGGAAAATGGTTGTTACAGTCAAGACCACTACCAACCAATGAAGTCGGTCTTCAAGATCTCTGACGCGGCCCAAGTAGAGCTATTATGCTTCTGAAACACACACAATGGATTGATAGTAAATAAAATAAAATATTTCACTTCGAGGGTAAGAAAACCTCCAATAAATTCAGAAGGAAGAAGAAGATGGTAAGAAGAAGAAGTTTCTTTTACTTTCTGGATAAAAAAAGTAGTATGCACCCACTATAGATTTATATAAGAATTTCCTAACGTAATACTTCCCATCTGCTGGGCCTATGGGCCATGGCTCAAACAGACTATCACAAAATAACATAAAGAAATCAAAAGAATTCCATTACACCTTTAATCTACTGGGGCCTAAGCCCATTACACAAATTAAAATAGTCTAGGTTCCACTCTAGTCCAGTAGCCCGACGTGAAAGCTGAAGCTCGTAGCCTATGTCTTTCCTCATTTCAGTTTGCCAACCCAGCTTCCTTACTTCGAGCTTGCCTCTGCCATCATGACAAGATAAGGCTCACAAAACCAAGGCTTGAGAACTGTTACAGATCCTTTCCCCTCAAAGCACCTTACCCACAAGGTGTGGGTAAGTTTCCTTGATCTGGTCATAGGGTTACTACTGCAAGAATGTATGAGAATCCAGGAGGAAAGCGGCCCACTATCAGGCTTGCAAGTCGTAAAATTTTTCACAATTTCATCAACATAGCCAACATAAGCACACATGACCGAAAATGTATTGTAGAGAATCAAAGATGGATAACCCACAAATGTGAAAGCCAATACTAAATCCATCCCATAATTCTACATTCTCAATTAATTGATTCTTAGATAGATGTGAGTTTTTCCTTATATATGCAAGAATCAAAGCTGGATAACCCACGGATGTGAAAGCCATTGTGATTGATAACTATGAAAAATGTTCAAGATTAGTAAACATAGCTTCTGAACTTGTTATGCACACAAGAATTGCACCAAGGGACATCCAACTTTTACTTTGAGTTTTTCTTAAAAATCGATGCATATAACATGGAGAAAATGCCTGATAGACATAGTGGTTCCAACGAAATATGTGATATATACCAATGCCACTAATGCACAAAAACTATGTTAAAACTAGAGGAGCAAACAAGAACCCAATCAGATATGCTTTATTGCAGATAGTGGTTGTTGAACAACCCTGAGATTTTAAATCAACTCCATTTAGAAATCCCATTTGCAGATCATCAAGAATGATAGATGGCATTTTTCCCATAGAGAACTTTACGCCTCCAATTCTAAATTTTCCTGGCCATTCAAAAACAACCTCATTCAATGCAATCCTAAGTAAAAGTAGCCCAACATACGCCTTAAAAATTCCAGCTGGTTCTTCAAATAAAGAGCCACATGGACAACAACTTATAAGCTTATTATAGGTGTACAAATCAGGGTAAATCTCAACACTCTTCATGCCAACAACAAAATCCAAAATCTTATTCCAAGGCATACCTATTTTTCCATACACATTCATAAACACATTATAAATTATCAAAGTAGGTTCACATCCCCCTTCTCCCATTACAACCTTACCATACCTCCCACTACTAGTACCAGCAATGATCAAAATAAACATCAATATAAATGTTAACTTTATGTAAATCGAGAAGCCATGGCGCTACAAACAAAACTCGACCATCCTTGCCAAGAATACTAATTATAATAGCAATAATAGAGCCATTCAAAATCAATTTGCAATCCTTGTGATTTCGAACCCACTCGAACACATCCAATGCCAAGTCACATTTCTTGCTAAATCCTAAACCCTTAAGCATACCCAATACATCCAAAGACAACAATTCTGAGCTAGAACTCACTTCTTCTGGGCACGGTTCAAACATTTGAAATAAGGATTCATCCATTTTAGCGAAATCAAATTGTGTGTAAATAAGAGATTGGAGAGTTCGCTTACTTTTGATACCACTTCTAATTGAAATTTTCACAAACATATGAGGCACAATTTCTGCCCCTTTCATGTGAAGCACCAAGACAACATTAGATTCTCCATACAGTCCTCTCAAAGCTTGCGGAGAGCCTCCCATGGCAATATGACTGTGAATAATGACGCAATCAATGTCGAAGACAGTTTCAAAGGAAAGGAAAAGAAAGGATACCTTCAGAGTTACCATCCTATTGTCAAGACTAGCATCGTAACCATCTATCTCCTTTCCAAACCCTGTTTTCAATAGATCTCCAGAGTTCCCAATAACAACACAATGACCAAATTTTCATGAAAGATATGGTGGTGTTTGAGACAGTACTAGAGAAAATTTCTCTATGCATGGAGTCTTGTTCTCACAGCGATTGAGAAGCATTTCCTTATTGATCCTGTGCCACACATATTCCTCCCACCCATTAGGGAAAACATCAATGAATTCCTTGTTGAGTATTGTGGTACCATTTCGCACTTGGCAATAATCTTTGCCATTCACGGCTTGTATATCAAATTCGTTTGAGAAAGTAGGGATCTCACCTATAGCTAAGGCTTCGACGCTCATGGTTTTCACGATGGTGGCATCGACAACCCCATTTGAATACGGCATTGGGCGAACATAAGCCCCATATGCAGAGCAAGCAATGACTTTAGATGCAAAGCAAGGAAAAGAAGTGACGAGGTTGAACAGAGTGCAAGAGACTCGGTTTTCGTTGGATTTTGGGGAAACGAAGGGTGGCTTTGGAATGAGAATTGAGAGGTGGGGGGAAATTGGGTCTGATTTTGATAAGAAGAGGTAGGAGTGGAGTTTGGGCGAGAAACGAGCTTAAGATCTGGTTTAGAAACTAATGATTTCTGGGTTTTGAGATGGCCTTGGAGGACGGTTGGACCCGAGAAGAGAACCACAGGAAGAGACTCGATGATAACCTTTGAGAGAGAAAGAGAGAGAGAGCCATACCAATTGTGGACATCTCATTTCTCGCCCTTCTCTTGCTCCATCTCTCTTTCTTCTAGTTTTATCATTGGTTTTGAAAATGCTAGCTTTGAGACCGGGCTTGTAAATGTCGAGGTCACCTTTGATAGTTTCATCATCAAGAATCAGGAAGTTAGGCATTCTTGGTCGAAGAGAGGTTGAACCAGGAATCTGCTGTTGCTCGTGCTTTTTCTTGTATCGCACAAGCCTCATGCTCTTGATAGCTTACATTTTCATGGAGGTTGTTCCAATATTTCTTTAAGTTTTATAGGATAACTTCGTAAGTTTGCCGATTTCGTGTCACCAACTCTATAATTTTGTATAATGAGGCAAGAATTTCTTCCATAAATTGATAACATAGAAATCAGTTTCTCTCTAACACCAATTTGTAACACACATAATGGATTGATAGTAAATAAAATGAAATATCTTACTTTGAGGGTGAGAAAACCTCCAAGAAATTAGGAAGAAAGAAGAAGATGGTATGAAGAAGAAGAAGTTTATATTACTTTTTGGATAAAAAAGCAGTACGCCCCCACTACAAATTTATAAAAGAACTTCTTAACAGAATGCTTCCCATCTACTGGGCCTCTTGGGCCATGGCTCAAACAAACTATCATAAAGCAACATACATAAATCAAAAGAAGTCCTTAATTTATTGGGGCCTAAGCCCAGTTTAACTCCAATCTTCTGAAGACCTCATCCAATAACGGCTTGGCAACCTCACAATGCAATAGAATACAATCCAGTCTTGCGGTTCACAACAATCAACCGACGTTTACGTAAGTTATCCATAGTCAAAATGTTGCCCAAAGATGTTGTCCAAGGGAAAAATACCACCTTGAGAGGCACCTTATTTATCTATACGTATTAAATACTTTCCATGGAGCTATATGGAAAGTGATTGTGCTGTAGATTTAAGAGGATCTTATAAAAGGAACTAATAGAAAAAGTACATTTTCTAATATCCATCACAACATATTAGTTCCTTGAGTTATCAATCTCATGGCGTACAAGAGTTTGGAAAAATCAACAAAGCTGCCAACTATCATGGGCCGGCCTTGTAAAGCCCACATTCCATTGGATTGAATCACCAGACATCTTCATGAGATTTGCTACTAATGCTTTCTTTTCACATGCAATCTTGAAAATTGTAAGGAATGTGTTCTTAAGAGTATCCACATCCATATGAGCAGATTTTTTCCTAAATTTTAGTCAAAAATCATCTTTTCCTAAATTATCCCCTAAATTTTACTCATCTTTTCAAAATCTTATACATCTCACTCTCTATTCTTTTTCTATTATATTAAAATAATATTTTTGTATCCTTTCTTTATTATTTTTTCTCACACTTCCCTTTAAAATCTTAACTACTCACTCTTTTATCTTTTTCCTTCTATTTTGATCTATTATTCTAACAAATATTTCAAGCAAAAATTTAAATTATTTTATTGCGGGTACGATAATATTTTCAAAATTATTACATTTTTAAGAATAATTTAACTTTTTGTCTAAACTTGGCTTTTCCAACGATAATATTTTGTAACGATTAAATTTAAAAAAATTAGTAGGAAATTGAAAAATATAATTAAATTCAGAATAAAAACATTTAGAAATATATAATTATTAAGAAATTGAAATACTACATAGCACTGTAGAGAAATGTGTGTTTGTTAATAAAAATTATTTAAGTGTTTAGTAAAAATGACTTTATTTAATATTATTAAAAGATATAAAAATATAATCTACCTCATATTAACAAAAATAAGAAAATTTGATTTTTATGATATTGTTAGTTTTGAAGAAAGAGCAAATATATCTAAATATATTATTAAATTTGAAATAAAAAAAATCAAAAGAATAATTTAGGCTTGTTATAGTTGCTCTTCAAATTTGGGGAGCAATTGTAGCAACTCTAAAATCAAAAGTTAGTTTGGGGTCCGGATGTAGCCTACTTTTCTTCACTTTTCCCAATAATTTGGCTAAGGAGTAGTTACGAGGAGGTGGATGTGGATCCTTAAACTCTATTTCCACACAATAAATTATGTCAGAATTTTTTTTTTAATTCTTTTCCTTATCAAATGTATGGTATATGGATGATGAGTAGAATAATTCTTTTAATTTAGAAAGAATAAAAATAAATAAAAAAATCAAGTGTAGTGTATAATTTATGGATAATGAGCTCCTTGTAGCTCCGACTCCGACTCCGAATTTTTTTTAAACCCAGTTGTAAAACGACGTCGTTTTACAGCTGGGTTTAAAAAAAAATTATTGAACGACACTGTTCCACTTAATATGGAACGGCGTCGTTTCATATGTCTTCCTTCATACGTTCCCCCTCTTCTTCTTCCTTCTTCAGTTCTTCTACCTTCTCCATTCTCTCTCGCGTCTCCCGTCCCAGTGACTGAACCATCCCTTCTCTCTCGCGTCTTCCATCCCAGTGCCAGCGTGCCGCCGTTCGTCATTGCTCCTCTGTGCCGCCGTTCCTCATTGCTCCTCTGTTCAGCTTCCACCTACGGTGAGCCCTAAATTTAATTCAAGTACGTCTCTTATGAATTGAAGCCAGCAGTTGTGATTCTTGTGAATTGGTTGTATTGAATATTCAATATAGTCCCAACACGGCGCTCAAAACCCTGAATTTTACATTGTATTGCAGACTTGCGCTCGAGCGAGGTGTCGAGCGCAAGTCGAGCGCACGTTGTATTGAACATTGGCTCGAGCGATATGTCGAGAAAAGTCGAGCGAACCTCTCTGGATGGATTCTGCTCAAGCGCCACGTCGAGCGCACGTTGAGCGAACCTCTCTGGATGGATTCTGCTCGAGCGCCACGTCAAGCGCACATCGAGCGAATATTTCTGGATGGGTTCTGCTCGAGTGAACGTCGAGCGCACGTCGAGCGAACCTCTCTGGATGGGTTCCGCTGAGTCGAGCGCACGTCAACCGAACCTCGATGTAATAATACATCGATGCAATAATATATTATGATACAATAATACATGTCCTATTGTATAATACAATAGCCTAGTTTATTTTTAAACTAATTTTTTGCTTCTAATTTAATTTTTTCAGCTTCATTGATTGTGATATGGATCCTAGATATAGTGGAGATGATCGTCCACAAGGGGATGTGGCGGATGCCAATGGTACAACTCCTACACCGGTGGGTACTTCCACCCCTAGAGCCACATCTAGGACAGCTACACCTAGAGCAGCTACATCTAGAGCAGCTACATCTTGTGCGAGTAGTCGACTCCCACTCCTAGTTGATATAGAGGATGAGGATATGTTCAACGAAGAGGAGGAGATGCCCATTGAGCAAGATCAACCACCACGACCTTCTAAAAAGAGGTCGTGGACATGGGAGCATTTCACCAAAATTCCTGGTGAAATTGCGAACCCAGTAGCAAGATGCCATTACTGTGGATCACTTTGTGGATGCCATTCGAAGAAGCAAGGTACCAGTGTGTTAATAGCACATCTAAATGGTTGTCAACGATATAAGATAGCGAAGGGATTGCAAGCCACTGATCAGACCAACCTCAGTTACCAAACTTCTACAGCCACTGATGGTACACAGACTAAGAAATTGGTCATCCCTCAATACAGTGAGAAGATGTTGAGGGACATGCTTGCAGAGATGATAATTACTGATGAGATGCCATTTACCACAGTCGAGAAAAGAGGCTTTCGAAAGTTTTTAAATTTTGTTGAGCCACAATTTCTCATTCCATCACGGTATACAGTGATGCGAGATTGTATGAAGAGGCATGCGAATGACAAGGAGGAGATGAGGAAGATGTTTATTACCACTGGCCAGAGAGTGTCTTTTACGACTGACACATGGACTTCCATACAGAACGTCTGCTACATGTGTATCACAGCACACTACATTGACAGTGAGTGGATTTTGCATAAAAAAATTATTGGTTTTAAAGAAATTGTGGATCATAAAGGTGCATCCATTGGGGCGAAGATGGGTGATTGTTTAAAGGACTGGAGAATTCAAAAAGTGCTGTGTATTACAGTTGACAATGCCAGTGCGAATGAAACATCAATTGATTGGTTTAAGGGGAACACGACGGTGAGAGATGATGTCATTCGGGCCCACGAGTTTATTCACGTTCGATGCTATGCTCATATCATTAACCTCATAGTTGTTGAGGGATTAAAAGAGGTTCATGATTCCATAACTCGAGTTCGCAACATTGTACGATATGTGAGGGGTTCCCCTCAAAGGCTTGCCAAGTTTAAGGCAATAGCAGAAGATCTGAAGATTGAATGTTCTAGTATACTGTGCTTGGACGTTCCGACTCGATGGAATTCTACATACATGATGTTGGATGTGGCATAGAAGTACCAAAAAGCATTCGAGCGGATGAAGGTTGAGGATGGGGGCCTGAGGTATGCTTTGTTGGAGCCAGCAGGACAGGGGCTCGGTGCGCCGGACGCACATGATTGGACTAGTGTGAGTTATTTTGTTGAATTTTTAAGAACTTTTTATGAGATAACCATGCGGCTATCTGGATCCAAATATACGACTGCGAACTCATTTTTCAGCGAGCTCTCGGAGCTTCACTTCCAGTTGGAAAATAGTTGTACTGACTCTGCTGAATTGTTATCTACTATGGCTACGAGGATAAAGATCAAATATGATAAATATTGGGAGAATATTGAGAAGATAAATAGATTGCTATTTGTGGCTGTGATCCTTGACCCCCGAGTTAAGTTGGCCGTTCTAGAATTTTGGGTAAATTCCGTCCTCGGGGCAGTGAAGGCTGCAGAGTTTATTAGATTGCTAAAAAGTGATGTTGATGACTTATATCATCACTACAGTACTAGTGCTCAGCCTTCATCCGCAGTTGGTAGCTCCTCACATTCGAGGCCGACAGGATTGACAGTTTCCTCAGGTGATACTGACCCATCTGTAGGGGTTAGAGGCAATCGTATTATACAGCAGTATCATCAACTCATGTCAACAAGGAATATTATGCATTGTATATCTGAGGTTGAACGATATTTTATGGAAGCTGTCGAGGCACCTAGTAATGTATTTCAGTTATTAACTTGGTGGAAAGTTAATTCCACCAAGTATCCAGTCCTTTCCCGTGTGGCCCGAGATGTGCTAGTCATTCATGTCACTACGGTTGCCTCAGAGTCGATATTTAGCACTGGAGGTCGCGTGTTGGATGCTTATCGGAGTTCATTGTCACCGTCAACCGTGGAGGCCCTTGTTTGCACACAGAATTGGATAAGTGAAACGCCTATTGGACTAGATACTGTTGGCGTTGATGCCGAGAGCTATAGGCTTGAATCGGGTAAGTTTATATGCTTTTAAATGATGATTTAATTATTTTTAATGTTTCTAACTTCTACTTTTTATGATTTTATAGATCTAATTGTGAACCCTAACATAATTACCGATGATTGAGAGTCTGGAACGGACGCTACTTGAGAGTTGGGATGGAGTTGAGAGAACCTTCTTTCTTCATAAGAATCAAATTATTCTTTTACCGTATTCAATTTTTTATTATCAATTTTTTTTCATCTATTGATTGCTATTTTCTATCTTCATTCCAGGCATGACCAATGGAACAAAAAGTATTTGAGTGAAATCAGTGTTTAATTTTTATGTAGTTATATTTCAAGATTGAGTCATATTGTTATTACGTTATAAATGAGACTGTTATAACTTATGGCTACATCATACATGTTATTTACTTTTTAAACTATTTATATAGTTATATTTATGTAGTTATATCCCGAGCAAAGACGTGAGATAAATACTCTTTATTCTATAATTTCTATTAGTACTTATCCATCCTCTCTCAAACGTTTAGAATTTATTATCCAACTGAAATTAATCGAATTATAGAAATCCGTACCATCATTTTTTTTATAAAATTTTAAATTTGTGTAATTTTCAACTCATGAGTCATGAGCACTTTTAATGCTAAATTTCAGGCGGACATAAAACAAATTAAAG
Organism: Juglans microcarpa x Juglans regia; assembly: GCF_004785595.1. NCBI lineage: Eukaryota > Viridiplantae > Streptophyta > Magnoliopsida > Fagales > Juglandaceae > Juglans > Juglans microcarpa x Juglans regia. The sequence goes on along the minus strand of NC_054600.1, from coordinate 21,798,154 downwards.
ATATAATCAAAATTCAGTAACAAAATTAGAACGAATATTTAAATTATTGAAAACTCTTGAATAAACCAAATATTTGTAGATCGTTCACTTTTTAAAAAAATATATATGTTGCTCACTATTTGAAACGAAATTGAACAATAAAATTTAAATAATAATAAAAAAAAGAACAAAATTTCTGAAATTGAGTTCGAAAATTTTGTTCGGAGTCGGAGCTCCGACCTCCGTTCGGAACTCCCTCCGAACTTCAGTCGGAGTTCCGATTGGAGGTCGGAGCTCCGACCTCCGTTCGGAGTTCGCTCCGATCGGAATCGGACTCCGACTACGTTCGGAGTCGGAGTCGGAGGGGAAATTCGGCTCCAACTTTTGTCAGAGTCGGAGGTTGAAAATGACAACTCCGACTCCGTCGGAGTCGGAGCCCACCCCTAATAATGAGTTGAATGGCTCATGAAAAAAAAAAAAAAAAAAAAAAAAAGCCCACCAACCTCTTTTCAGGTGCTTTTAGACTCCCAGTCCATAAACCCTTTGTACCTAGACGGAGTCGGAGCTCACCCCTAATAATGAGTAGAATGGCTCATGAAAAAAAAAAAAAAAAAAAAAAAAAAAAAAAAAAAAAAAAAACAACCAACCTCTTTTCAGGTGCTTTTAGACTCCCAGTCCATAAACCCTTTGTACCTCCCTTGCTCCACAACCCTCCAGACTAGCATTTGATAAAATTACGAAGCGAATGGTACTTGGCGTGGTGGGGGGGGGGGGGGGATTTGAACTGAATAATATTTAGAACCTGATACTTTATCTGGTACCTGTCCGAATTGATAAAATCCCATAAACACCCTTGTTTTTGTTGGGAATAACTGAATATCTAGAGACGACTTCGAAATATATTAGCACCATTGCTTTTGTTGGGAATAACTGGATATCTAGAGATGACTTTGAAATAGATTAGCGAAAGCAAATAATAAAAATTTGACAATTACACATGGAATACTAAAATTTACGTGGTTCGGCTTGAACAAGCTTATGTCCACTGGCGAAGTTGGTCTTAAGGAATATACTATCACAAAAATAGAGTACAAAAGAGAAATCACAAATCACTCGTCAATCTCAAAAATTCCAATACACACAATGAGCTCTCAAAATCTCGCAAAAGGAGTTCTCTCTATGTTTTGGCTGCAATACTGTGCAATATTGTGCAAAAAAGTTTGTATTTATGCTTAATGGCGCAGAAAACTGTAATTACGAACATTTGTTGGAACGATATGTCGAGCGAACAATCTGTTTCAAGTTCCAATCTGCCTGAAGTTCACTCGTGAGAAGGATTATAAGAAATCCTAGCTGTAAAATGTTCTGAATTTGCGTGTAATGCATTTTTTTTTTCCATCCTGATGTGAATTTTGAAGCCAGTGATTTTCCTCTTGAAACCATATGACGAAAATTCAATCATTCTATTTGATTTTTGTTCTTGCTTTTACCTATTTTAATTGACTACATATTATTGCAGAAGCTAAACAAGTGTTCGTCGAAATCAATAATTCCTTGAATGGACGAAAGAGAAGGAGAAGGAGAAGGAGAAGGGAATTCAATTAACTGAATTTTGTAGGATACTACCAGGACAGAGAAGGAGATGATTGATCTTAGATTCAGATGAGCATAGACATTTGAAGAAAAATAATTTTGCAAGAACTATGCTGCTGAAGATATATATGTCAAATAATACTTGAAACAACAGCGCAAGACTGATACTTGGAAGTTATGATAATTTATTATACACCCAATCATGGTGGATGTTGCAATCTGAAGTACCTCAGATGGTGTCATTGGTATGTGAAAAGCTTTCCCTGGTGCAGGCGGGGGCTGATCTTGTAGATCAACACTCCATTGTTTATCAATAAAAGTTGTAATGGTTTGATCATGTGCAAGCATGAGCCAGGAAAAAGATAAGTGTTTCCCTTTTCTTCTGAAAGCCCTCTGTTGTTTTTATGCCTACTGAATCAGATAATTCGAGTACTGCTAATACTCTCCTACTAGATCTGGGCTTCTCTCTGAACAATGCCAGCCCAATACTTCATTTCCAAGTTGAATGTTTTTCAAAAACAACAGTACTGTGGATTTGGTACTGATCATGAATGGTAACTCACAATATTAATGGAAAAAAAGTGCCATTCTGGCTGTGCTTTTGGATCTAGAGTTGTATTTTCATGGTCTCAGATTTGGAAGAGCCATTAAAACCAGATTCATGGATTACGATCTGCATGTCCAACTATATATAAATATCAAATCATAGTTGACATTACCCGCGTGGTTCCCTAATAAGGGAAAACGTTTCTTGGTAAAACCCATTTATGCTTCCCATGTGACATCCATGGAAAACAAAACTGGAAAACATGCTATATATATCAGATTTATAAAATAAATAAATAAATAAATAAATAAAAGAGATCGGACAGGAGGGATGATTCAGGAAACATCATGTGAAGACAATATTAATATTATTGTACACTTCTGTCGAGGTGTTGTTTCACATTTTTATTTTCTTCTACAAAAATTTGCCATTTTTCTGCAAATACATTCTTAGTTTCCTGCTGTAAACCTGCATTCAAACTGTTGACCTTAACCCAGGCATACATGCAGCAGCAGCAGCACATGTAGAGCCAACCAAAGCCAGGCAAGACACCTTCCAGCCCAAGAAAAAGCAAAATTTATACAAAAGTGCACTGTTTCTGCTTTAGTTTCTGTACGTCTTCTAGAGTGGTCGGACTATATATATATATATGTTTTTAACTTAAAATGCATCTTATTCATGTGATGAAAAGAGTTTTTTCAAGTCGTTAGGTTGCCTGCATGCCTTTTTTTCTTTCTTTCTCCTTTTTAGACTTTTCTGAGAGGAGTAGGTATTTTAACAAAGGTAAGTGCATGGTAGATGCAGGAAACTTCCTTTCACCTTTTCTAACCTTTTTCATGTATCAAAAGCTTTCAAGATTATATTTTTCTTTCTTTTCTTTTTTTGCTTTCAAACGAGGCAGCCATGATCTTCTGCCTCACAATAATTCAGAAAATAATCTTGATCCTACTCAAAAATATGAAAAAAAGCCCTCCAAATCTCTCAAAAAGAAAAGAGAAGACATGAAAAGAGAGTTTTTAAAAGACTTTCAAAGCTCAAAATATCTTTATATCTATAGACTTAATATTGTACATAAAAACTCTTTTTTTTTTCTCCGTCTCTCATCCTAAAATTAGAGTTGAACATATATAGTCAAAGACCTCATGTGTTACAAACAAACAAACAGCATCAATTACCAACCAAGAAAAGGATAGACTTTGGAAATGTGGATTAGATTGTTAAGTACAAGAAAGCATAAACATAGTTTGTTGGGATTTACCTCATAAACCGGCACATAGTTTGCTTAATTTGCACCCGTAATGGGGACAACATAGCCCCTTGTCTCTTTTTTGCATGACTTTTTTTTTATATATATATAAAATATTGGAAAAGCAAAACCAATCAAATTGCTTTTGGATTCCTGTGGACACTAACAAATTAAAAACTTCAAAAGAAAGATAAATTCTTGTAATATAAATGATTTATACAGTTTTAGAGTAAACAAGTCCTGTGTACTCTCTTTTTATTTTTTAATGATGGTTTCACTTTTTTTAATATGATTACGCGAAATTTGTGCATCTTACAAATGTATCGAGTATTATTCTTCTTATATTTTATGATTATTAATTGATCCCATGTTCACATGTTCATTCGTATAAGATTTTTGTTTTCCTTATGATTTTTAAATGAAAAATGTGTCTAATTTAGATGCTATTGCAACTTCATTTGTTCATGGGAAAACAAAAACAAAAAAGAAAATTATTACCGTTAAAGTTGGCAGCAATGTATGATCTTGTACATTGTATCGTGTCGAGAGAGTCTTGTTTTCACGTGAATTATTTTTATTTTATCGCTTTCAACAATCTCACGTGGAAACTATTTTTTTTTAAGTAAAGTTGGACTTTTGTCAATAGTTGGGTGCCACCTAGACAAGAGAGAGCTTCTGATCTCAATCTTGTGAGTGGCGCACATGAGAAGAAGACTGCTCGTTGGACTTTAACGTTGTCCCGTGTAAACAGTGAGATAAGTTGAGATAATTTATAAATAATAATAAAATTATTAGTTAAAATCAGATGAGATGAGATGAGATATCTCTGTATTCATATGAATAAAAATAAGTTTATTTTTCTCTTTTTTGTGCAAGTGAAATTTGGATTTATTGGAGTTTTGAGTCGAACTGATTTTTTATAGTTCTCCTCTTTCATGCATCCTTATATAGGAATTTTCAAGTTTGAATATAAAATAAGAAATAAAAATATTTAACATGCCAATTGATCTCAATGTTCTTTCAACAACTAAAAATAATTAATTATCACATTCCTTCTCGACTAGCAAATAATTTATAAGAAATTCATCATTTATTTTATGTCGAAATCTTATCTCAACAATATTAAAAACTAAAAGAATTCGTTTAATTTATTTTTATTTTGAAATCCAATCTTAACGATGTTTATGATATAAAGTTTTTGGCTTGTCCATATTGTTCAACTTAAATGTTCAAATTAAAAGATAAAGAAAAGACTCATGAAAAGCCATATTATTTTTAAAGGTAGATACAATATAATAAATCAAATTAAAGAATTTAGATTTACGTGATGAATCAATGATCATATATATGATTTATGGAGAATGAAACATATTTGAGATTAAAAAAAAAATTCATATATAATATTCTTTTATTTTTTTATTTTTAGATAACTTTAGATTAAATTAATGAAGGGTAATATACTTGGGAAAATATAGAAAAAAGTAATTAGGAAGAAATGGGTTAAAGTATGGTGGTTTGTTGATAAAAAAAAATGGGATTAAGCAGTAATGACGTGTGATGAGGGGAGGGGTGATGATGGTGTAAACACGAAAACCGCAAGCAATGACCCACAGATTAGATTAATCATAAGAAAGTAAGGTACTGACCAAACAAAATTAAAGATTTTGTACATAATCTTCATTAAAGAAAGGGGCTTTTGTTGACAATGACTTCATTGTGTCGTATTGGGATGCATTTTTCAAAACATGAACAGCTAATTTACAAGGGACCTGCTCCCACTAAACAATCTCAACAAAGGAAGCTGAAAAGCAGAATTCTAATAAAGTTCCATAACAAAGTGAATATTTTTTGCTATTGACAGATGCAAGCCAAGCATAATTATATATATATATATATATATATAATTATTTACAGAGACAAAGTAATTACATAAAATAAATCTACAAAATGTTGTAACTTCACAGAATCCGTTAGATCTATTTTATAATAAAAATAACTTTACAATCTAACATACTATATCAAGTTACGTCAATTTATGAGTTTATTTGTTTGTATAATTTCTTTATGACTAAAATGTTTTCCCCATAAATATATATATATATATTCTCTTAAGAAAATGCCCAGAAAGTCAATTGAGGAACAAGGTTTCGTGTCCTTATCCAGAGCTTAGCTGTTCGACCACTTAAGTGACCATTAAGCACTTACTTTGAAGCCTTCCCAACAGGCTTAAGTTTCTTAATTTTAATGGATTTCTTTATGTGTTTTTATTCAGTGTTTTGTTTTTGGTGGGTTATCAAATGTGGTCCCTGATAATCCATCCAAAATTCCCAACCACTACAACTTTGATGGGTTTCCCCCCATCAAAACAAAGCCAATTCCAGGATATGTTATTCATCCCAAACTCCAAAAACACCCACCTGGAATGAGCATTCAGGAAACTGACAAGAATTAATCAAATTGATGTGGAAAGATGGCAAAGTCCCTGATTTGGACTCGTGCTCAATCATTTTCTCCAGAAAAAATAAACTAAAAATTTCATGCTTGTTTGGTGGATGGGATTAGGCTTTGGCTTTGGCTTTGGCTTTGGCTTTGGGAAGACATAGGAATTCCAAGGGCTCGACCGTTGTTTCTGCACACCACAAAGTAGGTGACTGACCAAGAAAAACACTCTAATATTACCATTTGGTAGTGGCTTTAGGAAACGAATTCGAGGTTTAATCCTTAATGGGATGCAAATAGAGGCAAATATCAAACATCAAAGTGGGATTCGACCATCCACCTTATTTCACTATCATGAACTACAAAAGAGAGAGAAAAGTGACACCAGAGCCCCTACCATTTGCAAACCCATAACTTCCTCACAGCCTAACATTCTGACCAATAGAAAAGAGTTGCACTTTCATTATGGTCACAACTCGCCATGCTTGGATGCTCATCCGTTGGGGGGGGGGGGGGGGGGGGGGGGGGGGGGGGGGGGGGGGGGGGGGGGGGGGGGGCGGGGGGTGGAATTCATGGGAAATAGATAGAAACAGTTCAAGGATTAAAGTTCTACTGGAGAAGAGACATGCTTTTAAAGACTCGAAACAAAATCTTTATATAACCAGAACACAAATTGTAATACAATTTCATTACATGATGGATATATTCCAGTTGATGTCCTGAAATTGGAGCTGATAATGATATCCATTTACCACAACAGATTGATCAACCACCAAATATTACCCCAATACTCCTCTATTCCCGGTTATCGTGGCTGGAAGTTAATTAGGGTAAACTTTATATCTGGTGGTTCAGCCAAATCCCACAAGAATGAGTTCTGATTCCCGAGCTACTGAAAGTGGCCTTCCCTGATTGAATGACTTCATGCCCTCAAAAGAAAAGACCAGTAATCTCCAGACCAAGAACAACTGATCCCAAGAGTTGCAGAACTCTCAAATTATCACTGAGAATGGCAACAGAGTAAGAAGTAATACTGCACAATCATAAAACTACACACCGTAACTGCAAAAGGACAAAAAACAAAGAAACAAAGACCCCAAGTGAAATGTCAAGCTTCTGTTATGTATGGGTATGGCTGCTGTAGGTGAGGTTAAGTAGTCTATTAACAGTTAGAATTCACGAAGCTGTTTATCTCGTCCATGAGACAGTAGAAATGGTCATTATTTGGTAAGAAGTAGAACCCGATGGTGGCCTGCTTCAAGTAAAGAAGCTTCACGTTTTGGCAAGATTCTTTGAGCCCTTCGACATAAGCCAATTGCCAATCTTGGACAAGATCCAAACCAGCTACCACCACAAGACTTTTAGGAAAGTTGAGTCCTTTGAGGCTTTTTCCCCTGGGGCCAAACGGGTTACATGCTGGATGATCTCTATCTTCTCCTTCGGGAAGATAAGCTCTCCAATACCAATCGCGGTCTTGTATTGTAACAAAGTATTTACCATCCAATCTCCTTTCTGATTCAGTTCTCATTTGCCCAGCAAACATTGGATGAAGAAGGATGTTTCCTAATACCTCAACTTCTGCCTCAGCTGCCCTCACTGCTACATGATGAGCAATATTACCACCAGAACTATCTCCGGCCAAATATACATGAACCTTGGAATCCTTCCCACTCTGAAGCCACGTTCTTGATTTTACCCACTTAAGAGCAGCCCATCCATCATCATATGCACAGGGGTATCTATGTTCAGGCGACCGGCGATAATTTACAGAAACCACAACAGCCTTGGAGGTGTTGACAAGGCGGCGACAAAAAGTGTCATAAATAGCACTGTTGGCTGAAGAATGGGTGAAGCTTCCACCATGAAAGAAAATTATGACCGGGACAATCTTGGTAGTGCTCAAGGGCTTTTCAAGCTCTTCAATGCTCCATTGAGCCTCATTTTCTGGGGCAGGTTGGTATACCCGGTTAAAGAGGCCGGTGGCTCTATCAATATGGTCAAAGGAGAAAACCCCATCAACCGGAATCGTATTGGCAGGGACTTTGCGGTCAAGAAACTCCGCCAACTCACGGTTGAATGTTCCATCAGCACGCCGAAGGAGATTGTAAGCTAGCTTGAAATTTGAGATGAGTACCCATGTATTAAGTGGCACGACCCTCTAAGAAAACAGGAAGAAGAAAGATAGAAAGGATTAAAAATAACATCTACCAATTACAGTTTACAGAATCGTTAAAAGCCTAAATTTTAACAACCAATTGATCATATGCACATGACAAACTCTAACATAACCAGAACGGAAAATCATGAATATTAGTAAGGCCAAGGTAGAACCCCACATGAAATTATTGAGCGAGAAAAGAAAATTAGGGGAAGTAGAAAAAAGAAAAGAAAAAAAAAAAGGAGGTATATTCAAATATATCTCAAAAACCAAGAAGCTTAGTGAAAATTTCCAGCTTTTCACACCAAATCAAACGCAAGTTTATTAAACTTCGGCTTTCCGAACAAGAAACCAACACCCGAGTTCGAAGAAATAGAAGGCGAAAAGAGATTCAACTAACCATGATCATATCAGCTCATTTTATTGAGCAGAGGCCATTACAGATAATAGGAAACAATCCACATTAAAGAGCAGACGTCTCACTTGGAACAACTCAACATCCTAAAGCCAAAGAACCCAAAGCCAAAACCACCAAGGAAAAATACAAATCGAACAAACCCATCGACCAAAGCATCATATAAGCTCCAGACTTCAAAAATAACAATACATTCGTGACAGAAAAAGACACAAGAAGGGAAAGTACAGGACAGTATAAGAAACTAAATACCTTCGATTCATTTTGGTTGACTTCATTACTACCGGCCATTAATCTCACTCTCCCCCTTCCACAACCCCAAAGATTAAAAACCAAACCCACGAAAAAGGCTTAAAATTCAACAAACCCTTTATTGCTCATACTAACACAATGCTCACAGAGGAACCAAACGCCAAAGGGTCTCTCCGTCTATCTTTCTCTCAGTGGCTTTAGAACCCTTTAATTTTTGTATTTTTTATCTTGGATAGATTCCTCGTTTTGGGGCTTGGGGTGCTGGAATAAGAAGGGACGCTAGTTTCTGAAATAATAAGATGGGGAACAGAAAGCGCTCAGAGACGCAGAGAGATCAAAGTATTAGAAAAGAGAGAAAGAAGTACACACGCAGAGAGATAGATAGAGATAGAGAAAGAGAAATAAAAAGCGAGCGATGAGAGAGAGAGAGAGAGTTCGGGGGAGGGTGGGGGTGAGAGTCAAACGCAAAGGAACGACGGTGCAGGACGGAGACGAGGGAGACGACAAAGCTGGCGGCCGAATTAAACACAGTACACATGGGTCCCATTATTTACTTATTCTATATTATTTTAATTATTATTTAAAAATTACCCCTTTTTAACAATACTATTAAACAAATATAATTAATAGTAATTAAACAATATTAATTTCTCGTTTTCCACTTGGGTTTTCTTTTTGTGTGTTGTGACCTGGTTTCGCATGGCTGGCTATTGGCAGGCCTTGCTTTGTGCTTTTCTTTTTTTTATTATGCATTATTATTCCAAGCAACCTTTTTTTTTTTTTTTTTAACATATGATTAATTATTTTATATAATTTTAAAAGAGTGTTTGGAGTGTCGAATCTTTATAAACACCTCACGTAATGTTTTTTTAACGGACACCTCACGTAATGTTTGATTAAGAGTTTAAATCGCGGGACAAATAATTTCGAATACTATTTTCAATAATAATAACACTTAGAATCCGTTTCGTTATACATATGAGATAAAACAATCATATCTCGTCCAATCTTATTTAATTTTAATTAATAATTTTATTATTATTTATAAATTATCTTATTTCATCTCATCATCTGAACAGATCTTATTTAAAAAATAATAATAATAACATTTATATAATAATTTTTTATATTTTTTAACCGCTTTAAATAAACTTTATGAATGTAAAGGCTTCGTTAGATACATAAATTCATCTCAATTCATCATTATAATTTTTTAAATCTCAACATAAAATATAATAAATAATTTAATTTTTTAAAATTTTAAAATAATAATAATATTAAAAAATAATATTCTAACAATATTTTATCATCTCAACTCAACTCGATTCAACATCTAATTACAACTTAAATATCAATAAAAACTAATCATGAAAAAAGCGACTACAAGGATAACATAGTTAATAACAAAAGAATACCGATTTTAACTTTTGAAAATGAATTTCTTTCACAATAACTTTACAAAGAAAAATATGGATTAAAACAAATACTGACTTATAAATCATGATTATTATTCAAACTTTTATATTGACATAATTAGATATATTTGAAAATAATTTTTAATCCATAATTTTGTATCGGAAAGTTATTTATTTTTATTTGAATTTTATTTTTATTTAAAATTAATTAGAGAATGAAAAAATGACACTGGAAAAAAACAAAAAAAGAAGGAGACAAGGGTTTCCTGCGTGCGGCCGACGCCATGGCACGTGGCGACAAAGGGTTCCGTCTCGACTCCTTTTTTTTTTGGAAAAAAATTTTAAAAGAGAAAACGCCTTCTCTGGCAACTTCCAAAACCACCCTCCACACCCACACCAAACCCCGATGTTGCCACCGATCACGACACGTGTTTTGTCCTCTAGCGCAAAGCGCGTGACGCATGTTTTTTGTCAGGGCCTGGGGTGGGGAGACCCTTTCCTTTCAAAACAAAACAAAAAAAATAAATAATGGGTTAATTAAATGAAGAAAAAATATATGGCTCCTTGTCGTATTCGGTGGGGCTACAGTACACGTGTCGGCATTATGCAACTCACGTTTCTCTTATGGGTCCCACTTTCCTAAAGTCTTTATTCTTTAAACCAGTTAATACGATGATCAAAACTCATTTTACTGGGACCCGTGGGAACCCAGACTGATTTGGCGTTGTGCCACTGAGACCTTGCCACGTGGTGCCCTAAGCTTTTTTTAAAAAAAAACTTAAAAAAAAATTAAAAAACAAAAATCCTCTTTGGTTTCGGGGGAGTGATTTGATTTGATCAGTCTTAGATTTTCTTTCTGGTCTACATTTGATGTCAGGACCCACCAATGGATTTTCCGCCGTTGGTTTTGTTTGATTGGAAGATACTACTCTTGGGGTTATGATGTCGTGCATGCAGTGAAGTTTGATACTTTCTTGAACACTTCTGTCTGATTTGTACTTGAATCTGATCTCTACCGTTTGATGATCTGTACCAACAGTTCTTATTCTGTCTTTGAAGCCGATCATGACCGTCCAATCCTGTTTGATGGGAAAGTTGCGAGACAAACATACAAAGTAGTACTCCTAGGATTCAAGTACGTAGATGAACCTGGAAAAATCCTTAGCCAACTGGACGTCCTCCACACAATCGATTACATTGCCTGTCTTTTACTTTAAGTGTGAAAATTATAAAATATTCTTATTGGAAAATATATTTATATAAAAAGATTATAAAAAAAAAAAACTGTACATATTTATTATTATTCCTCTCTTTATCGTTAGTGATATATTAAAAATTATGAAAATTATAATTCAAAATTTAAATTTAAAAAAATAATAAATCTTATAAATAAAATTAAAAAGTACATGTGCACTACTTTTAAGTTATATCAAACTTAGACAATTTTAATGGAATTATTGTTTAAGGATCACGACAAGATATCTTATCATTCAACATACTAACTAATTTTCTTCCAATTATTCCATTTATCTATTTGTACAGTCAATCACATGTCAGCATTCTTGATATCTTGACACGTCAGCAGTGTCGGAAAATGCTACACGTCATAAATGGACCGATGGTCATGATAATCCTTCCGACTAATGCTCTGTCTAATGACAAAACAACAAGTAGTACTGATCCATAATAAAAAAAATATATATAAAAATAATAAATAAAAAAGGCAAAGAAAAAATATATGAACAACTCTCAATTCTTTTTTGGTTGTGCTACTCGTGGATTCATACCATATATTATATATTTTTTTATTTTTTTCTGTTAAATTAATTGAATTGTTCTATATATCATTCATATATCACATATTTATTAACAAAAAAAAAATATTAAAAGAGGTGTGATTTTTAGCGTGTGGGATGCTATTGTGCTAAGTAGAATTATTCATTACATCCCCCACCCACTTTAAAAAAAAAAACAAAAAAACACAAAATTCTTGGATCACCAAGAGAGCATCATTATTAGCATATGTATAATACAAAGATTAAAAAAATAAAATAAAATAAAAGGAGTAAAATAATAGCACGCTAGGTAGTGCTTGTACATTTGGAAACATGTGTTGTCGTATGTGAAAGAGGAGGGAGGTGGCTAAAAGCATGTGCCACATTCATCCAAACTACACCAAAACATTTGTATTGCCGTGTAGCTTACTACTACAATCTTATCTCTCTTTCTCTCTAAAGGGTCTAAGATCCCCTTTTTCCATCTTTTTTTTTTTCTTTCTTTGTGTGTGCGTGCCTGTGGTGGGAGTCTCTGTCTGTGTGTCTGTATCTATCTCTCTCTCTCAGCTCTTGTGTTGTGAGTGTTGTTGAATAAAGGAATTTTGTATTTTGTGTTGGGGGTGAAGTTTTAAATTTGCCTCAAGTAAAGGTGAGGTCCACCATGGGGTTTTGGCTTTTTGTGCATTAGGTCAACAACTAGGAACGAACACCTTTTGGCCTCTTGTGCTGATTGGGTCAATCCTTCCCAAGTGGCAGATAAAAAGGAAACGAAAGAAAAACAAACAAATATATGGCTTTTATTGATTGTGTGTTATCTTCTGTAACTCACCATTCACAACATTTCAAACCAGAAAAAAGGCTGTGCTGATTGACACAGCTATGTATATCCCCTCTCTCTCTCTCTCTCTCTCTCTCTTCAAAGACAACATAAAAACAAAGAGATTGGTTTTTTTTTTTTTCAATATTTTTATTTTCAACTCAACTTCAATTGTATAATAGATGATAAATCGTATTTGCCTATTGTGATAAATCATGAATATAACTTATTAGTTTGGACTAATCTTAATATGATCCATTAAATTAAAACGGATTAGACTTTCAAATTTTAATACGACTTATTTAAATAATGGTCAATATAATTTATTTTGATCTATTTAATGATTAATTCTAAATGAGTCAACATGACACAACTCATTTAAACTAATTTTATATAAATATGTTGAACTAATCCTTATAATTCATTTGACCTAATTAATATAATCTCATATATGAGTTAAAATTTATATTTATTACTAATCACAATATCTCCAAAAATAATAATAAGACTACCTAATAGAAAATATATCAACATTTTTCAGATTTTAACCTATAATAAAACTAATATTACAAAAAAAAAAAAAAAACTAATATTACAAACCCAATAATAATATATATGAATATAAGTCTAAAATTATAATCTCAACAATAAAAATGTGAACATACGGAGAAATACAAATATTATAGTATAACAATAATAAAATTATAATTTTGAAATAAAATTTAAATAAGTTATTACGAGTTAAGTTTGATGATTTATTTATTAATTATATATAATGGATCAGCTCATTTTAACCCGAGCCTATTTATATCTAATTTAAACTTATTAATTTCGTATCATGAATTTATATAACGTATCATATATTATGCGTAGAGACTAGAGAGATATGTTCTCCATGCGGACTTACAAGTAGGACAAAAATAAAGAGATTAGTTGCGGTCCCTTTTATCTTAACAACGAGAGTCCATTAAAAAAGAAAAAAGAAAAAAAAACAAACCGACGAGAGAGTAGAGCTATTGTATTGATTACATCTTACATGCGAGGATTGTCGGTGGGGCGAGAGGAAGTCTTATAATTGTACCTTTTTTTTTTCTTTTTTTTTTCTAGAGAATTAATTTGGATGAAAGGAATTTAAAATGTTGAATTAATTAGCATCTTTTTCATCCACTTCTATTAAAATTTTATAATTAATTTAAAGTCAGTAATTTAATTAATTTTGTATAAAATTTTTTTGCATATATAGTATACAAGATTGAGATTTATTCCGTAAGAATGGATTAGAAGAATCCTACGTGGAAGAGGTTGCCGGCATAAAAAATAAATAAATAAATCTCAATCTTGTATACTATATATGTAAAAAAAAAGCATTATAAGCATAATAATAATAATAATAATAATAATAATAATAAAAAAAAAAAAAAAAAGCAAAGGAACTTTTGAGAAGACACCAAGATTAATAATTTACATATGTTGGCTGCATCTGTATATATAGTTCTTTTACTGGCGATGACATGAACATGATATAGTGTGTGCTTTTAGAATATCTCCATTTTTTTTTTTTTTTTTTTGGCTATACATGATATCGTCTTCACATCAATCTCCTTATCTTTTCAGCTTTTTTTTTTTTTTTTTTTAATACATTTTTTTTGTCCGATTTTTTAGAGGGGAAATAACGTGAACGTGTGATCACAAGAGAAGTGTAGTGGGAATATTTATATATATATAGCGAAGGTTTTGGAAGGTGATGAAGACTATAATAAGTGAATATTGACTTGATGAGGTGTTGAAACCTTTTTCACGTACAATTTATTTGTCATGGCGTGCCGAATAATTTATTTTCATTAACCAATATCTGATGATCTTATTATACAGTTTTAGCACATTTTACTGATAATAATAACAATATATAAGGAACAGAGCTAATTTATAATACTACGGTTTAAAGGGGTCAGACTTGGATTTTTTTTTTTTTTTGAGGGGTCAGAAGTTGTTTTTTGTGAGGGGCCATCATTATAAGAATGCCTCTTAAATTTAAATTTATTAATATTTTATTATTTTTGAAAACAAAACAATTAAAAGTCTCCTATATTTTTTTTAAAAAAAAATTGGTTGCACAAAATGTTGTCTATGGGGTTCCGTCGGCGTTCACTAGGTTACCTACCTTTTTCTCAAATGAAAAACAAATAAAGTAAAGGTACGATGAATAAGCGGTACTCTTCGATGATTGATCTCGTTTGGATATAAGTTAAAATGAATTGACATGATTTGAAATAAGTGAAATAAAATATTATTTTAAATATTATTATTATTTTGATATTTAAAAAAATTAAATTATTTATTATATTTTATGTAAAAATTTAAAAAAATTATAATGATAAGATGAAATGAATTAAGATGAATTTCGAATCCAAACAACGCGACCGTGAATTAATTAATTCAAACACCTACAAACAATTAATGCAAAGACCACCAAACTTGGTAAATTGCATGTGAGGTATTGGGTGATTAAGTGCATATTTATGCATGGGTTCTTTTTTTAGGTAGGGTATTAAATATTAATCAGATTCCCTCTTAATTTGGCCTTGAGCAAACAAGTACAACATGCGTGTCTAAATTCATCTCCACATATTTTTCTTATCACCAACCATTAATGCTATTTGAGGTCACAACTTTCAATTTTACTTTTAATGCTTCAAATCAACAGAGAGAATAGGCATGTGTTGGCTACACATATAGGCGATGGGCTTACTACTTATTTACTACTTATCTGTGCTAAATTTGCCTTTTTGGGTGCTGTTATTCATGGGTAAGCCTTCCTGATTATCTTAACATGACAGTAAGGCAGCTAGCTGGTGGAATAGGGAGAGATTGGCCACAATTGGAGGTGAGTTGGGAGCCATGGAAGTAGGGATTGTCGAATCTGACCATGTAAGAGTTTATTTAAACTCTATATCCCACATACACATATCTTGATAAGTTTAAAATACCTATCACTTAATTGATGAGTTACAACGAAATAAGATTAACTTTATATTTGATTATAGTGAGATACAAAGTCTATAGATTTCTTGATAGCTAGAAGTCTATAAATAATACTGAAGAGTTAATGGCTCTTACATATAACATTATTGTGCCTTTAGCCATCGAGAGATACTCAGAAGTAAAGCTGTTAGGGTGATCATTCTCTCATAGTCAGGTCAAATTTTTCATCGAGCTAGGATGGATCTTTTAACTGTTATTATTTTATTATTGTGGGTCATAAAAGATCGAATATTCAATTATTAATATTTATGTTAAAATATTTAACATGAGATATAAGAGAGGGTTACAAATTTTTTTTATGATCTCGACAAAGTAGATTACAAACATATAAAATATGCATCTTCGATTTTATATGACAGTGCCTCTCTCGGTTTGTTTTTTCTCTCTCTTTGGTTTGAGACAAGATCATACGCTGCAATTCCTCCCAGTCCAAGAATCCGGACCGGCCAAATGATTATATTATACTATATTATTTATTCAAAAAAATTTGAAAAGTAATTCTTTCTTTCTCTTTATCTTTTAAAACATGTACTTTATTATTTAATAATTGTATGAATTACTTAAAGTTGAATTATGGCTATTAATAATAAAATCATTAATTACTGTTTCTTATGGATTTTATTCGATGGTATATAGGCAGTATAAATATACGAATTATTCAAAATTGTAAATTATTTCAAAATGTCATTTATGTTTGTTCCATTTTTATAAAATTTTTATTTGTCATCACTTCATAATAGTGTTTTTGTTAAAAAAAATTTTCTTTTTACTCATGAGGCATGTATTGAAACCAATTGAAAAATTATTTATGAAATTTTTTTACAACTTGTGGCATATAATTTGAAACATAAAAATTTGGAGAATATTTCCAAGAAAAGTTATAGAGATTAGTAAATAAAATATTTTTTGTATTTAGATTTTATAAACTCAGGATGTGTGTTGATTTATATAAAAAGAAAAACAAATCAAATATATAAAATATATCAATATTGTTTTTGGATTTATAAAAAAAAAAATTATTGCTAATGTCTATACCCTAAGATTAGTGAGAGTATATTTGTATTTATGGTCATGCATGTATATGACTTTTAGTAAGTATGATCATGGTTTGTTGTATAATATTAAAGTTATGTCTCTAAAGAACTTTAAAAAATAAAATTTATAAATGACACATGATTCGTAGTTGGGATTGAATTTTAATATAAAGACAAAGACTGTTATAATTGTTTGAATATATTTTGATAGAATTTTGAAAGACTTTACAGGCTTGTTAGTTAATAGATGTTTAAAAATAAAACGTGGCATGCTCAGTATTTTACAGTGTCCTTGAATTGATTAAGTTGTTAAGGAAATTTTATATATGATTGTTATAATAAATATGATGATTATACGAACTTGTATACAGCTGAACATCAATTTTACTGCTGACATCATTGGTTGTTGCCAGAGTGGCCCAATGATGTTTGACCTAAAAAAAAAGGAAAAGAAAAGAAAAGAAAAAATGTAAAGTTATTTACAAGAAATTAAAGACTATATTGTTGGCTTAAGAAGAACTTATACTCTTAAGGTAACTGGATATTCAGACCATTTTTTGTTGGATTAATCTAATGATAGAAAATATAGTTGTTGTAATGTATTTTGCTATCTAATATAGTTATTTTATGAAAAAATATGAGACAAATCTCTTACTGCTTCATGTGCAATAGAGATTGAGTTTGTGGTATGCTTTGAGACCACAATGTATATAATCTGATTGAGGAAATTTATTTTAGGACTTGGAATTGTAGCCAAGCCGCTAAGAAAGTATTGCAATAATTTCTCAGAATATTTTTTCCGAATAATAAGTATTTAATGAAATTTTAAATACCTAAGTATTAAGGAGAAAGTACAGAAACAAATATGTCAATAACAATAGTGTGTTAATGATTATACTTTAAATGACATGTTGAAAAGATGAGTCTTATACTTATACCCATGATGTGAATGTGTTAAAGAGATCATTGATATACTAAGTATTTTGTTAATGGACATTGAAAGATATTTATTATGATTGTTTATGTTTTTTTTTTTCACTTTATATGTATATTAAATGGTGTGGATGAATGATAACAAGATAATGTTTATAATAGACATGAATTGTAACCAAAGGCATTATAGTATTAGCCTTAATTGTCACAATTAAAAATCGTGTTGAACTAAGTTGCTAGCGTTGTGGTACATGGAAGGAAATTTGTTGATCATATAACATAGGACTGCCATGACTCGCATTGGTAGTTGATTTGACATTGATATTACAGAACTCATGTAATGTGTATTATAAGTTATGAATGTTTTCTGGAAATGAACTTGCGCAGAATGGTTAATTTCATGTAATAAACCCATGAATAAAAAATATTATTTTTTAGGCATATGGGCTAAGTGAAAGAATGTAAGAGTTTTATTTAAACTCTATGTCCCACACACCCATATCCTGATGGGTTTATAATAGTTCAATACTTATTACTTAATTGATAAGTCACAATGTAATAAGATTAACTCCAATGAGATAAGTTTAACTCTATATCTAATCACAGTGGGACACAAAGTCTCTAAATTTCTTGATGGTTAGAAGTCTATAAATAGTATTGAGGGGTTAAGGCTTCTCACCTACAATATCATTGTGCCTTTAGCTATTAGGAGACATTCGGAGGTAAAATTGTTAAGGTGATCTTTCTCTAATAGTCAGGTCAGATTTTTTATCGAATTAGGATGAAGAAAGGTACGTCTTTTAACTGTTATTATTTTATTATCGTAGATCATAGAAGATTGAATATCTAATTATTAATATTCATGTTAAAATATTTAACACATCCCACAAGAAGTGATCTGGCAAGCCATTCTTACGGGGTGGTTGAATCTAAATCTAATCACTTTAGGATGAGTACACTTTAGGATGAGTATGGCTCCTAAACTATCATGCATGTGGTGTATGACCATTAGAGGACAACTAGCTAGGTCTAACCCTATACTAAAAAATAATTAGGTCTATTTTCCTTTGATACAAGGTTGATCCCTTAAATAGAGCAATATTCTTAGCTTCCTTTGCATTTGAATGGCTATGGCACTCTCTCCATTGCTTTAGGATATAACAAATTGTTCATTCTTTGACTTTAACTCTATAATCACTCTATGGTAGGGCTTTGAAAAATTCCGAAACTTCGGATTTTGGCCGACTTCTATTCCTTCTCCGCCTTTGATGGAGTCAGAGTTTTCAGAGTTCGGAGGTGTTTCGATAATTTATACGGAGTTGGACTTCGACTTCGAACTCTGATTTTTTATTTATTTAAAAAAACTAGATGTAAAACGACATTGTTTATATCTATTTTTTTTAAATAACTAAACGACGTCGTTCCATTGCAAGTGGAACGGTGTCGTTTTGCTCTCCCTTCATCTTTTCTTCCCACTCTCTTTTCTCCCCCTCCTATTTTGTGACTGCCCATTTCTTTCTCGATTCTCCCTTTAGTCCCCTATCCTTCCAGAGGCCATTCTCCCCACCTTTGTCGTCTTGCCGTCATCCAAAGCCCAGGCCCATTGTTGACAACATCCCTTCGTTGGTTTGTCCTGCTGTCGTCAGCTTCGGTTGGTAACGGTAAGTCCAAGTTCCAACTCATCTGATTTGAATTTTAGTGTTTACTGTTTAGTGTTTATGTAGTTATCTCTAAGTCAGTGTTCAGTGTTATAATAAATGTGACTGTTATAACTTATGGCTACTTGTTATTTAGTTTTTGAACTATTATATTTAAGTTTTTTTTTATTATTGTTTCAGTATTTTTTTTACAGGTTCGGAATTGGGTTTTGGTGAGCTCAGAAGTCGAAAAAGGGCCTTGAGTTAGCCCAATAAACAGTCGGAGCTCCGATCGGAGTCCAGCTCCAACCTCCAATCAGAGTCGAACTCCGACTCCGTTTGAAGTCAGAGTCGAAGCGACAATTTTCGGAGTTGGAGGTCGGAAACGGCTACTCCGACTCCGTCAGAGTCGGAGCTCAGTCCTTCTCTGTGGGCTCAATTCTCTCACAAAAGTGAAATCGTGGAATCAATGGTTTACCTCTAGGGATTTGTTAGGTGTTGGGGAAGGAAGAAAGCAAGTTGAAAGATACGGCAAATAAATTAGATGTGGTGGAGGTTAAGCTAAGGTTAGAAAATGACAACTAAACATTAAAATACTAATTTCTCACTCCAAACAAACATTAAAATATTAGTTTCTCACTCCAAGCAAAAATACTATTTAGTTTGTAATTAAGAAATTTAGATAGAATTTTAAATGAGTTTAATCAAATATTTTTTATTATTAGCATTAAATGACTTTTGAAAATATGATTTTTTTAATATTAATTTAATTAGAATATAATTATTATTAATATTTAATTGGTGGAGATACAAAATGTGATAAAAATAAATTAAATAAAAAAATTATTAAATTAATAATATTTTATTATTATATAGAGAGTGAATGGATAATCCAATGTAGGGGTTGAATTTAAATGGAATAGGTAAATGTAAAAAAGTGTGATATTGGCTAAATTTTAAAGATGAATTTAGTCAAACCAATGAAGATGCTCTAAATAGAGCAATATTCTTAACTTCCTTGGCATTTGAATGATTGTGGCACTTCTCCATTGCTTTAGGATAATACAAATTGTTTCGACTCTGAACTCTGAGTTTAAAAAAAAAAAAAATCCAAATGTAAAATGACGTCGTTCCATTACAAGTGTAACAGTGTCGTTTTGTTCTCCCTTCATCTTTTCTTCCCACCCTCTTTTCTCTCCCTCCTATTTCATGACTAGCCCTTTCTTTCTCAATTCTCCCTTAAGTCCCCTATCCTTCCAGAGGCCATTCTCCCCCTCCCTCGTCGTCGTGCCGTTGTCCAAAGCCCAAGCCCACCATTGACAACATCCCTTCGTCTGTTCGTCCTGCCACCATCAGCTCCGACTGGTAATGGTAAATCCAAGTTCCAACTCCTTTGATTTGAATTTTAGTGTGTACTGTTTAGTGTTTATGTAGTTATCTCTAAGTCAGTGTTCGGTGTTATAATAAATATGACTGTTATAACTTATGGCTACATGTTATTTAGTTTTTGAACCATTGTATTTAAGTTTTTTTTTATTATTTTTCCAGTTTTTTTTTTACATGTTCAAAATTGGATTTTGGTGAGCTCAGAAGTCGAGAAAGGGTCTTGAGTTAGCCCAATAAATAGTCGGAGTCAAACTCCAACTCCGTTTGGAGTCGGAGTCCAAGTGACAATTTTCTGAGTCAGAGGTCGAAAACGGCTACTGTTGGGAGTCGGAGCACAGTCCTACTATGTGGGCTCAATTCTCTCACAAAAGTGAAATTGTGGAATCAATGGTTTACCTCTAGGGATTTGTTAGGTGTTGGGGAAGGAAGAAAGCAAGTTGAAAGATATGGCAAATAAACTAGATGTGGTGGAGGTTAAGCTAAGGTTAGAAAATGACAAGGCCAAAGGGTATTATTTTAGATATAAATGGGGATTGTTTGAACATCGCAATCTCCTCTTAATGGGATGATTGAATGAGTCAGAGATCATAATAGAAATGAGGATTGGGTTGTCGAAGGAACATTATAGTGAAAAAAAAAAAAAAAAAAAGAAAGAAAAGGATTGAGGAGGGAGGTAGAGATGAATGATGATATCCATGACGAAATGGTGGGGAAGAAAAATAAGCAAGAAAACGACCGTGGCGAGCATCATGTGGTTCCCCCTGTTGACTGCACATTTCCAAGATGGGTGCCTGCGCTGCGCTTTTTCACATGATGTCTGATGTCGTCCGCGAACAATCTCCCATGCCATACATGGAGCAACCCACCTCTCTAGTTTTGCACCATCTTTTTTGTAAAAAATAGATTCAACGAGACAAAAAGAAAATATTTTTTTTAATGCTTTTTATGGTGTGAACTAATTTTTTTTTTTATAAAGAGACTGCATGATATTTGTATAAATATTTACTCATATATATATTTATTATAATAATATGACCTTATTTATTGAATATTGAATTTTTCATTTTTTAATTTTTTAATTTTTTAATTTTTTTTTAATAATTACCGATGAGCAATGCCATGCACGCACGTAAGAATATAATTTTGAATATGTAAAAATTAACTAAAAGTATGTAGGGAAAATGTCTTGGTCAGAAGTAGTTCATAATTTTGCAGGAAGTGAATGAGGCAGGGTGATTGACATAGCATAGGTCTTTGACTTTAGGGCAGGCTACCCACTTTGCTTAGCCGACGTTGGTCAAATTTGGCCTGCCAATAATCGAACCCCCCACCTCTCCTTCAAATTTATTTGCTCGCTTTGTTTAGATTTTTAACGATTCTCTATACATCTCAATTTATTATTATAAATTTTTTTAAATTTTAACATAAAATATAATAAATAATTCAATTTTTTTAAATTTTAAAATAATAATAATATTAAAAAATAATATTCTAACAATATTTTATCATCTCAATTCAATTTATTTTAATATTTAAACACATTAAATCTATTCAACTTCCTATATAATAATGCAAAGAAAGTTAAAAGTCACATTTAAATTTATATTTTAATGGATTAGTCGATAATATAATTAAAAATTATTATAAAGAGTAAACAATGCTGATTTCCATTTACCAATACATCACAACTAATTTGTTTCTTTATTTTTTATAGGGTCAACAAAGTCAGATCTTATACGACCAAAATCCTTCTATTTCTTCGCATAAAATTTAAAATTGTAAATTAATGGCCCAACACTACAATGATTATTATAGGGGTGGCAATGCGTACTTGAGTGTTGTGTTTGTATCCAGTCATGTACTTTTAATTATATAGATCAATCTGAAAAGGATCTATTAAGTTAAATGAGTAAACCTTCAAGTCTTAAGATGATCTATTAAAATAATAGATCGTGTCATATCATTCGTTTTGACCTGTTTAATAATTAATTAAAAATGACTCAATAAAATATGACTCATTTCAACATGTTTTATATAAATGTGTTGAACTAACTCGTATATCTTATTTTACCTGATTAACATACTTTCACATAAAAGTTAAAATCTATATTTATTAGTACTAGCAGCCGCAATATCTAAAAACAAATACTACCTATTAACAACAAATATCAATGTTTTTCAGATTTTAACTTAAAACTAATATTATAAACCCAACAATAACAAATAGGAGCATAGGTCCATTATTACAATATCAACAATAAAAACATTAAATATTGAGAAATATCAATATTACAACCTACCAATAATAAAATTTCAATTTTGAAATAAGATTTAAATGAGTTAATTTCGAGTTAAGTGAGTTGACCCGTTATTTACCATTTATTAATCGTATCTTAACAAGTTAACTTATTTTTACTCGAACTTATTCATATCAAACTCAAATACGATAATTTTGTGTTGTGTTCGTATTGAGTTTACGGATCGTGTCAAATATTACAACCTCTACAATGATAGATGTAATAATATTTTCAAAAACTAATATTTACAATAACCACAATAGTAATAAAATTAGATAATAGAAGAAGTAATATGCATGATCAGTGATAGAGGAAGAGATACGTGGAGAGAGTGCATAAGAGGGAAAAATATTCACTATTGATAAAAGTGGAAAATTCTATTCTTAAACAGGTGTATAGAGTATACATAATAAAGTGCTTACATGACATATTTTGATTTGAAAGATAAATCATAAAATTTGAATTTTACAAATAAAATATTACCATTTAAGTTATCTAAATGGTGTACTCTATACATTGAGAATAGAATATGTCTTGAAAAGTTATATTTGTAAATTTGTGTGGAGAATATGTTCATTTTACACTATTGACATGACAAAATTCTAAGAATCGACTCATCAATTTTACTTTATTTATATTGTAGAAAAATTTCTTTCACCTAAATTCTAAGAGAGTTGAATCGGTCTTCCACAAAGGCCAACTGATTTGGACCACGAGACCGTGAGAAGGCCCACCCAAACATGTGTGTGGTGTCTCTTATTGGGTACCCAAAAGTGGTTGGGCAGTCCCTTCCTTCCACACAGCCCAAATCCGTTGTAATTGTCTCTAAATAAGATCACGTCAGAATATGATAAAAGGATGATGGTTAAAAACTTGCTGAATTACATTTTTCTATGTTTAATCAATTTAATTAAAATAAAAATTAGACTCAAAGTAAAGTTTTCCACGTAAAAATTAAAAATAGGCCTATAAAAATAGATAAAAAGACATACTAGTAGACAGCTTTTAACCTAATTTTCTACTAAAAAAATATAATCTTGTAAACAAACAACATGGGGTTTATTTATAATTTATTATTGTATTAAATATAAGATGTTTAAAATTATTTTCTGATTTTTGAAGATATTGCTTACCAAATTTTGTATTCAAGAATTATTACTTTCAATCGGAAAAATGATTAATCCATTGCGATGCTTGATGTATATGATTTAAGTCCTCGCATTCTACAGTCATATTGAAATTTGTCACTGTTCATAAGGTGTAGAGATGCTTTTCATAAGATGTGAATGTGTTTTTCGTGAGATGTGAGGTATGAGGTAGTGAATAGTGACTGACAAGAAGAATTTTTATTCCAAAAGGTCACTCGCATGGAAAAGGATAGAGAGAATAGTTTTTTTTTTTTTTTTTACAACTTTATTTTAAATGTAAGGCATTTTTCTAAAATGGGATTATAAAAATATTATAAACTTAATAAAAAAAATACTCTTCCATTTAAAATTAAGATATGAAAAAACTAAAAATAATTCTCTCTTTAACATTATTCACAATGAAAAATTCATATGTATAAAAAAATGAAAAATTTGTTGTTATCCTTACATATTGAATGGATTTATCAATCGGACTCAGCTAGAATTCAGAAAACCGGTAAACCCTAGCTGAGTATTCGGGTTTCATATCCACCTCCTACTTGATACGGAATATGGGTATCAAGTTTATAGTCGGTACTTGTAATGGTTTCACATTAAAAAAATAAATTGACTTATAAATGAAACGAGGTTTAGATCTTTAAAAGGATGTCGTTTTGTATTTGTAGCACTTCTCTTTAAAACGATTTTTTGACAAATCTAAATATTACTCACAACTTGAATAACTGGATATTCAATTTTCTGCTTGCATTATAATAAGATTAACCCAAACGAGTACCCGTACCGCATTATAAACCCAAATAGAAATCTGGATATAATCGGGTATTCGAATCTGCATCCAAACCCACAGCCTAGACTAATCACTCTACTACATATCTCGAACTTTAGTTAGGCCAATGCCTTTCTTTGTAAGAGTAGCTAGAGGCTTAAAAAATCTTGCCAACATGTAGTGCCAAGTATCCGGATCGAATTTATGTATGCATAAGCAGTAATCTGTGGTTTGCATCATTTTTATAACATATTATCACTCATCTCAATTGAAAACTCGACTTATTTTTTAAATCAAACTCGAATTAAGGATAACTCTACATTGAAATTGAAGATAGTTTTATAAAGTTGAAAATTATTTTTAATGCAGTAACATGATTACATTAATTAATAGTAAAATCAGTTATAAAACAGGTTTGAAAGAGTCCCATTACTCAACATCAATTGTAAAAGACATATTGGAACTCTAAAACGAATACAAAAGATGATTCAAAATCAACAAGAATTGCCTAAAACCAGTAGTTGACCATAAAAAATTAAAAATAATGCAAGATAAATCTTTTGTACAAATTCTAAATATACAAGTCTCGTGCAAATCCTTGTAAAAACGTATATCTTATATTAAAAAAGTATATAAAAAATTATTTTTTATTAGTGAGATCCAATTTTTAACAAAAAAAACTTATATAATTTATCTATTTGAAATTTATACTTAACATTATTCTTAATCTAATAAATTGATATAAAAAGAAGAAAAGAGCGTCGTTTAGTGCTAGGAATTAATCATCCAAGTCTCCATCTTTATGTTTGAGGTGGCCCATGGAAAACGATATTATGGGCTCACAATATTTATAAACAAATAATCAATTGAAAGTTACATGTAGTAATTAATATTTTTCATCAGTTTTTTAAGTTGTCATGTTTACATATATATATATATATATATATATATATATATTTATGATGCTTGCTTAGCTAGCTGTTCATTTGGATCCTGATCAGATTTTGCCCTCACTCTCTATACCTTATCTTATGCTACATTATTATATGGTTTCAGTTTTCACAGCCACTGAAATTTGTGTAAATACTCTCTCCATGTCTTTTCCTTTTTTTCTCAATATTCCCTTTTTTTTTTTTTTTTTTTTTTAGGATTTGACCTTCCATTAGATTTCAACACAAACAAATTTTAATCTCCAAAATGGGTTTTCAAAAAACCAATTTTACAAACTAAAAAAAAAAAAAGTGAAATTTAATGAATCCACTATTTTGACATGTATAACAAACAATTATTTCAACCATCTTTCTTCCCAAACATCTTCTCAATAAAAATGGTGACCATTCTCATCAGCACAAGGATTCAAAAAAAAAAAAAAAAAAAAAGAAAAAGAAAAAACGGATAACTCCAATTTTCTATCAAACAATCCTCGTTGAAAAATAAGCAGGTTTACAATTCTTATAAAAATGGTGACCATTCTTATAAGATTTTTTTATAATTTTATTATTATAATTTTTAAGATGTGGATGTGTTTTTCATGAGATGTGAGGTATGAGGTAGTGAATAGTGACTGACAAGAAGAATTTTTATCCCAAAAGGTCACTCGCATGGAAAAGGATAGAGAGAATAGTTTTTTTTTTTTTTTTTACAACTTTATTTTAAATGTAAGGCATTTTTCTAAAATGGGATTATAAAAATATTATAAACTTAATAAAAAAAATACTCTTCCATTTAAAATTAAGATATGAAAAAACTAAAAATAATTCTCTCTTTAACATTATTCACAATGAAAAATTCATATGTATAAAAAAATGAAAAATTTGTTGTTATCCTTACATATTGAATGGATTTATCAATCGGACTCAGCTAGAATTCAGAAAACCGGTATAACCTAGCTGAGTATTCGGGTTTCATATCCACCTCCTACTTGATACGGAATATGGGTATCAAGTTTATAGTCGGTACTTGTAATGGTTTCATATTAAAAAAATAAATTGACTTATAAATGAAACGAGGTTTAGATCTTTAAAAGGATGTCGTTTTGTATTTGTAGCACTTCTCTTTAAAACGATTTTTTGACAAATCTAAATATTACTCACAACTTGAATAACTGGATATTCAATTTTCTGCTTGCATTATAATAAGATTAACCCAAACGAGTACCCGTACCGCATTATAAACCCAAAAAGAAATCTGGGTATAATCGGGTATTCGAATCTGCATCCAAACCCACAGCCTAGACTAATCACTCTACTACATATCTCGAACTTTAGTTAGGCCAATGCCTTTCTTTGTAAGAGTAGCTAGAGGCTTAAAAAATCTTGCCAACATGTAGTGCCAAGTATCCGGATCGAATTTATGTATGCATAAGCAGTAATCTGTGGTTTGCATCATTTTTATAACATATTATCACTCATCTCAATTGAAAACTCGACTTATTTTTTAAATCAAACTCGAATTAAGGATAACTCTACATTGAAATTGAAGATAGTTTTATAAAGTTGAAAATTATTTTTAATGCAGTAACACGATTACATTAATTAATAGTAAAATCAGTTATAAAACAGGTTTGAAAGAGTCCCATTACTCAACATCAATTGTAAAAGACATATTGGAACTCTAAAACGAATACAAAAGATGATTCAAAATCAACAAGAATTGCCTAAAACCAGTAGTTGACCATAAAAAATTAAAAATAATGCAAGATAAATCTTTTGTACAAATTCTAAATATACAAGTCTCGTGCAAATCCTTGTAAAAACGTATATCTTATATTAAAAAAGTATATAAAAAATTATTTTTTATTAGTGAGATCCAATTTTTAACAAAAAAAACTTATATAATTTATCTATTTGAAATTTATACTTAACATTATTCTTAATCTAATAAATTGATATAAAAAGAAGAAAAGAGCGTCGTTTAGTGCTAGGAATTAATCATCCAAGTCTCCATCTTTATGTTTGAGGTGGCCCATGGAAAACGATATTATGGGCTCACAATATTTATAAACAAATAATCAATTGAAAGTTACATGTAGTAATTAATATTTTTCATCAGTTTTTTAAGTTGTCATGTTTACATATATATATATATATATATATATATATATATATATTTATGATGCTTGCTTAGCTAGCTGTTCATTTGGATCCTGATCAGATTTTGCCCTCACTCTCTATACCTTATCTTATGCTACATTATTATATGGTTTCAGTTTTCACAGCCACTGAAATTTGTGTAAATACTCTCTCCATGTCTTTTCCTTTTTTTCTCAATATTCCTTTTTTTTTTTTGGATTTGACCTTCCATTAGATTTCAACACAAACAAATTTTAATCTCCAAAATGGGTTTTCAAAAAACCAATTTTACAAACTAAAAAAAAAAAAAAAAAAGTGAAATTTAATGAATCCACTATTTTGACATGTATAACAAACATTATTTCAACCATCTTCTTTCCAAACATCTTCTCAATAAAAATGGTGACCATTCTCATCAGCACAAGGATTCAAAAAAAAAAAAAAAAAAAAGAGATAACTCCAATTTTCTATCAAACAATCCTCGTTGAAAAATAAGCAGGTTTACAATTCTTATAAAAATGGTGACCATTCTTATAAGATTTTTTTATAATTTTTTTTATTATTTTTATCTCAAGTAATTTTATAAACTTTTTAAAACATAAATGCCTCACAATATATAACATTTAATATTTTAATGTCCATATATTAAGAAGTGTTTGATATGATAATTCATGATCGGGGCAAGTAACAGATGATATTCAGCAGATGATGGTGAAGATACCCGTCGTGGCGGCTTTTTTTTATTCCTGAGTTTTTGTCTGTTGTTTTGGAAGATAAATTATATATTAAGGGTGATATTTTAATTTATTATTATAATTTTTTTAAATTTTAACACAAATTATAATAAATAATTTAATTTTTTTAAATTAAAATAATAATAATATTAAAAAATAATATTTTAATAATATTTTATCATTTCAACTTAATTTAGTTCAATTTAATATCTAGACGCAGCCTAATATTCATGAAATAAAGTTTTTTTTTTTCAAGGTATTTGATACAAAAAGATTATATCCAAATAAATAACTCCTTGTCCAACGCACGCACGAAGCATTTCAAGGATTTTCCATTTCCCAAAAGATTATCGAAAATTATTATTATTTTTCTTTTTCTTTTTCTTCACCATTCGAGCATGCTACTGAGAGCTGCCTGTTTCTGACCGTTCCAGAAAAGTAAACGAAAAGCAGGTTGTCGCGGTCCACCCTTGTTCGAGTGGAGAAGAAGTCGTTGATCTTTCACCGACCTATATAACTTTGGATCGTTTCGTTTTTGTTTTTTTTAATAAAAGCGAGAGTACGGAGTACCTCATTTTCTTGTTCTGTTGAATGGTAGTGTTGTGTAGTGCACCTTCAAACATGCCAAGAGTTAAAAGGATTAACGGCTATTGTTGACACATTCAGTTGTCCATTCTCCCTCCCTCCCTTCACGTCCTGACCAAACCCATCAAATTATCAGTAGATTAATCCATTTGTTAAACCCCATTGAAAAGACTCCTTCTCGTCTCATCTGCAACAAGCACGCAAAGCCACGACCTCCACGGCGCCCCCCCCCCCGGCCCCCAATTCCAATTTTCCCGTGAAAAGGAGCGAACTTATCCCAGAAACAAACAGGTTAGGGTGAGGATTCACCATGGACAGACTGGTGAAGCCTGGCGTGAAAGAGGTTGAGTTGGCCTTCAAGCGAGGCCAAAAGTGTACCACCACGTTTCGGCTAACCAACCTAATGCACACCATGGCCGTGGCGGTATCCCTAAACACCACAAACCCCTCCGTCTTCTCTTTCTCCCAGCAATTCTCTGTAATCCCACCTCTCTCTTCCTCATCGTATTCCCTCGTTTTCTCTCAGACTTCCGATCAACCCCCTCTCTCTTCCCTCCCGATGTCATCACCGTTCGATCCTCCATTCTTCCCACCGGCAAAGCCCACCAGGACGATCTCCGCCGTCTGTTTGCCAAGCCTGGACCTCACGTTTTCCGTGACGCCATCATACCAATCAACCTTGTGGGTTTCCATGTTGCCGAATTCCTTATTTCCCACCATGCCCAGATCCCAGAGACCGATGTATTTCTCAACAAAGCACTTTCTGGGTGTACCGACCCGCAGCTCACAGACTTGCTTAGAGCCACAGTAGTATATGGATCTGCAAATTTGGTCAACGATTTGATTGATGCTGGTGCTGATGTGAATGATAAGGATTCAAATGGACGGTCCATGATTGGATTGGCTATTCGTGCTGCTGATCTTGTTATTTCGAAGGTTTTGATAGCTTCTGGTTGTAAAATTGACAATTCAGTTGACAGAGTTTTGCACCAGGCGGCGGCCATAAATAGAGTGGATTTGATGGAGGTTTTGTTTGCAGGGTTTGTAGATATTGATGTGAATTCCGTTGACTCGGATGGCCGGACGCCGATCCATGTGGCTGCGGTCAGGGGTTTCGTTGAGGCGATAAGGTTTTGCGTGCGTGTTGGTGGGAAAGTTGATGTCTTGGATTGTAATGGCTGGAGTCCACTGCACTATGCCGCGGCGGAAGGGCATTTGGAGGCTGCGGAGTGTTTGCTGGAATACTCAAATGCCAAGTATGCGCTGAACAACGACCGGAAGACTGCTTTTGCGCTTGCCGTGGAAAATGGGCATTTGCATATGCTGGATTTGTTGCGTTTGGGTGATGTGTTGCAAAGGGCGGCGAGGGTTGATGATGTTCATGGACTGAAGAGTTGTCTTGCGCAAGGGGCAAACGTGAATGGAAGGGATCAGAATGGTTGGACTCCTCTGCATCGAGCTGCATTCAAGGGTAGGATTGAGTGTGTGAAAATGTTGCTTAACCATGGTGCGCATGTTGATGTAGTTGATGATGCCGGATACACGCCGCTGCAGCTTGCGGTCGAGGCGGGGCATGCGCAGGTGGCATTGCTATTGGTTACTCGTGGAGCTGAAGCAAAAATGAAGAGTTTCAAAGGTGTGGTTCCTTCGGATTTGGATTGTTTCAAGAATCACCCCTCTCTTGTTCAACCTCAGTGTAATGAGCAAGAACGTGCTTGAATGGAGGAGGGGATCTTCTGCTTCTTGAACTTTGTTATTGTATTCAGCAATGTGTATGTAGTGTTTTTGTGATTTCTCTCTGTACATTGTGAATGTTTCACTGAATAACTGGGGAGAAAGAGAACGTGTTGTGTTCCACTAACAGTCAAGGTGTGCATCTGTTTTAGATAAGAGATCATATGGCCCTTGAATTTTCAATTCAGTCTAATGTATACTTTCAGGATTAAGTTCGCGACTCCTCTGTAATCAAGTTGAGGCTTTTATTTCAATGTTGGAAATGTATTATCTTGCTTGCCTGCCTGCCTTGATATTTTGTTCTGTTTCGTATTGCTAGATTTATTTTCGATTGTTGGTCTCCTGCAAAATGTGTTCTCTGAAAAACATCGCATATCTGAAAGACTGAACAGATGGGATGGGTATTGATCTTGATTCTCCATCCTGACTTAATTGATGAAACTTCTGTTATTGCTTTAGGCTGTATTTGATGGCTCAGTGAATTGTTGCACAAAAATGAAGGGAATAGCAAAGACGACTCATTTGGCCGAACCCCAATACTAGCTGTTATATTTATTATAGATTGTGATATTAAATATGTGAATTTATTAAATGTAGGTTATTATTTAATTTCGTGAACCATTATCTCCAAGAGATGCATTGGTTCAACGGTAAGGTGTGTCATTCCAAAGGAGAGGGTATGGGTTTGAACCACCATAGCGCTACACTTTGTTGGTTTAATTTTAACAAGGCATGGAATTAGCCCAAGGGGTGCGTGGGCTAGGCCTGAAGAGGCACCATGCTTGGGCCAAAGAGACACTATGCTTGGGCCGAGGTTTAATTTTAACAAGGCATGGAATTAGCCCAAGGGGTGCGTGGGCCAGGGCCGAAGAGGCACCATGCTTGGGCCGAAGAGATATTGCGCATGGGCCGAAGAGACACTATGCTTGGGCCGAGGTTTAATTTTAACAAGGCATGGAATTAGCCCAAGGAGTGCGTGGGCCAGGGTCGAAGAGGCACCATGCTTGGGCCGAAGAGACACTATGCTTGGGCCGAACAAATACAATGCTTGGCGTGGGCCAAAGAGGCACAACGCATGGGATGAACCGGCCCGTTTGAAGACCCATGGATAGGTGCAATGCTTCAAAATATATTCATCAGAAATGGTGAAGGTGGGTTTCAAACTAGTGACCTCCCTTGGCAAAGGGAGGTGTCCAACCACTTGACCAGGCATACCTCTTTGGTCTTTAAATGAAACATCATCACCTTTAAACCAGTAATTGCCAGTTGAAAAGTCCCATGTTAAGAGTTGTGATATTTCACATGGTGTCACTCCATTCTCTATAAATAGGGGATAAGACCTACGAATTTATTCATTCCATTTTCTCATATTTTTAGTCACTTGCACAATTTTGTAGAGAAACTCTGAAGGGAAAACTTCAGAATTGCTATCTGCAGTTGGTGACTTTTTTGTATCCTAGAGGTGAATTGCTTGTAACCCGGTAGCAAACTCTTTCGATTAGGGGCAATTATCACCTTAAAGATAGTGATCAACACGCCTTAAAGTCGCATTTATTTTTTCAGATTACTGTATCTGCACAATTTTCTTCAACAATTCTAAGGTGATAATCGCAATGGGATCAGAATCTGATATGACGACTTTCAAGATGATGAATCAAGACTTTGTCAAACTAGATAGGTTTGATGGAACGGATTTTAATCGCTGGAAAGACAAGTTGATGTTCATTCTTACTACATTGAAGATTGCATATGTTTTGGATTCGAACTTACCAGTACTTCCAGAACCCAAATTGACGTTAATGATCAAATCAAGACGGAACGCAAGAAGCGCGAAGAAGATGAAGTGGTATGTAGAGGACACATTCTAAATACACTTTCCGATCGTCTCTACAACTTATTTACATCAATCAAGTCACCAAAAGAGATTTGAGATGCATTGGAATTAAAATATAGAACCGAAAAGCAAGGTACTGATAAATTCCTTATTATGAAATATTTTGAATTTACAATGAATGATAATACTTCTTTGATGGATCAAGTCCATAAATTGCAAGTTTTGGTGAAAAAACTTCGAGATCTTAATGTTGAAGTTTCTGAACCTTTGCAAGTTGGGGCTATTATTGCCAAACTTCCTCCAAGTTGGAATAATTATAGAAAGAAACTTATGCACACAACAGAAGATTTCACTATAGAACAAATTCAAAAACATTTACGAATTGAAGAGGAAACTTGAATTCGTGATAAGAAATTATTTTCTCAAAATGGCTCTAAAGTGAACTTTGTTGATGAGAAAAATAAGTTTCAAGGTAATTTTGGAGGAAACAAGAGAAAATTTAATGACTTTTCCAACAATGGTGATAAGTCCAAGAAAATAAAAACTTGTTACAATTGCGAAAAGAAATGACACTTTAAGCGTGAATGCAGGTACAAGAAGAAATACAAGAAACAAAATGGCAATCCCAATAATGCAAATCTGATCGAAAATGAGACTTCGAAAATTGTGGCCATGGTCTCTGAAATGCACATTAGTATGATTACAGAGTTAAATATGGCTACAACAACCGAGTTTTCTAATTGGTGGTATGATTCAGGCTCTACCATTCATGTTTGCAATCAGAGATCTCAATTCAAAAATTATGAAGATGTAGCAGATGGACATGTAGTACTAATGGGAAATCACAACTCGGCAAAAGTTGTGGGAAAAGGAACAGTGGAAATTCAGTTCACTTCTGGGAAGAAACTTATTTTTGTTAATGTTCTTCATGTCCTAGAAATAAAGAAAAATCTTGTATCGACAAATTTGCTTTGTAAGAAGGGTGTCAAGACCGTAATCGAGTCTGATAATGTAATTCTTTCCAAATGGGGAGTGTTTGTTGGAAAAGGGTACTCTTGTGATGGAATGTATAAACTCAGTATTAATAAAATAAGTTCTGATTCTGCTTATATTGTTGAGTCTTATACTTTGTGGCATAATTGTTTAGCACATTTGAATTTTAAATTTTTAAAGTTTATGTCTAAACATAGTTTAATTCCATATAATTATGGACATGATGCTAAATGTGAAATTTGCATTCAAGCAAAAATGACAAAGAAACCTTTTCCTAAAACAGATAGAAATACACAATTATTAGAACTTGTGCATTCTGATATTTGTGAATTAAATGGTATTTTAACTAGAGGAGGCAATAGATATTTTATTACTTTTATTGATGATTTCTCAAGATATACATATGTATATTTAATGAAAAGTAAAGATGAAGCCTCCAATATGTTTAAATCTTATAAGTTTGTTGTTGAAAATCAAAAGGAAAAGAAAATTAAGATTCTTCGCAGTGAAAGAAGTGGTGAATATTTTCCTACTGAATTTTCTTTGTACTGCGAAGAGAATGTCATAATACATCAAACTAGTGCACCTTATACCCCACAACAAACTGGTTTAGCAGAAAGAAAAAATAGGACACTAGTTGATATGGTAAATGTTATGATTTTAAATACAAAATTGTCTTTTAATTTGTGGGGAGAAGCATTGCTCACGGCATGTTATTTGCATAATAGAATACCTTCTATGAAATTCAAAATTTCACCATATGAATTGTGGAAAGGTAGGAAACCATATCTAGAATACCTAAGGATATGGGGCTGTTTAGCCTTTTATAGAGTTTCGGATCCAAAAAGAACAAAATTAGGTCTAAGAGCAGTCAAGAGTATTTTTGTAGGATGTGCTGAGAATTCAAAAGCATATAGACTTTTGGATTTGGATTCTAACATTATAGTAGAATCAAATGACGTAGAATTTCTTGAAGATAAATTCTATAATGACTCTAAAGCAGTATTAGATCCTACTCAAACACTAGAATCTAACTTGAGTCGGAAGAGGAATTGTATAATTCCTGACACATTGACTGAACTGAGGAGAAGTCAAAGAGTTAGAAAAGAGAAAAGTTTGGATCCAGATTTTGTGTCATCTCAGGCTATTGTTTTCCTTTTGGAAGGAAATAGAGATGATGTTTTAAATAAGATACCCATTCTATTAAATATAGAAGAAGATCAAAAAACGTTTAAAGAAGCTATGACTTCTAGAGATGTTGCATTTTGAAAATAGGCGATAAATGATGAAATGGACTCAATATTGTCGAACAATACTTGGGTTTTAGTAGACTTGCCTCCTGGATCAAAACCTATTGGTTGTAAATGGGTATTTAGGAGAAAATACAATACAGATGGGTCTCTTCAAACTTTTAAGGCCAGATTAGTAGCCAAAGGTTTTAAACAAAAAGAGGGTATAGACTATTTTGATACGTATGCCCCAGTGGCTAGATTTACATCCATTAGAGTGCTTATGGCACTAGTTTCAATATATAACTTATATGTACACCAAATGAATATTAAACTGCTTTTCTAAATGGTGAATTGGATGAAAAGGTGTACATAGAACAACCTGAGAGATTTGTTATGCATGGGCAAGAAAAGAAAGTTTGCAAATTAATTAAGTCATTGTATGGACTAAAGCAAGCACCAAAACAATGGCATGAGAAATTTGATTCAGTAATTTTATCTCATGGATTTAGGCATAATAATGCTGATAAGTGTATTTATTCTAAATTCACGGATTGTTATGGTGTTATAATATGTCTTTACGTGGATGACTTGCTTATATTTGGAACAAATATGGAAGGAATATCTAAAACTAAGAAGTATTTATCTTCAAAGTTCAAAATGAAGGATCTTAATGAAGTTGACACTATTTTGGGTGTCAAAGTAAAGAAACATAGTGGGGGTTATGCTTTATGTCAATCTCATTATGTTGAGAAAATGCTTCTTAAATTTCAACACTTAGGAATTAAAGAAGCAAATACCTCATACGACTATTCATTTAAATTAACTGAGAATGCTGGGAGAGTGGTTGCTCAGTTAGAATATGCTAGTGCAATTGGCAGTTTAATGTATGCAATGCATTGCACTAGGCCAGATATTTCCTTTGCAGTATGTAAACTTTCTAGATATACGGGTAATCCTAGTACGGAGCATTGAAAAGCAATTGGTAGAGTCCTTGGGTACCTTAAAAGAACTAGTTCATTAGGACTGTATTATACCAATTTTCTTGCTGTACTAGAAGGATATTGTGATGCTAGTTGGATTACTAGTGCAAGTGATAATAAGGCTACGTTTGGTTGGGTTTTCACCCTTGGTAATGGAGCTGTTTCATGGGCTTCTAAGAAACATACATGTATTTCACATTCTACAATAGAATCTGAATTTGTAGCCTTGGCGACAGCAGACAAAGAGCAGAATGACTGAGGAATTTGTTATTTGACATAAAGTTGTGGCCACAACAGATGTCAGCCATTTCTTTGTACTGTGATAGTGAAGCTACTATGTCTAGGGCTTATAGTAAGGTCTATAATGGAAAATCTAGACATATTAGCTTGAGACATGAATATGTCAAACAATTAATAGGTGATGGTATTATCACTATTATATATGTGCGGTCAAGTAAAAACTTGGCAGATCTTTTTAAAAATGGACTCTCAAAAGATATGGTGAATAGTACATCTAGTGGAATGAGTTTGAAGCCTTTCTTTTAAAAGTCACCTGTAATAGTAACCCAATCTTATACTATTAATAAATAGTCTAATGTTTAATGGGTAATAACAAGTTACAGTTATGTGGCCGGGATAGCATTGAAATTTAATTAAAAATGAGAAACTCTTCCAGGATGGTCAATGCTGGCTGTTACGCTAAATGTAGGATGGGTATTATACTCTTAATGAAGTTCAATAGTTGTATAAGTGTTTGAAGTAATAGAGACATAGAAAGGAACTTTACAACATAAGAGGTGATGACAACTTCTAGCAAAAGTTTAAGGTTTACTTTTGTAAATATTCATGAATGCCAGGATGGAGCACGTAGATTAGTGCAAATAATTGGTGAGTTATCTCGCTAAAATTGGATAGAATCATGTGTGTGGTATTTCCGTTCTTAGCGTATATAGTCTTGGTTTAAGCCTAGGCCACCATTGACTTTGTTAACAATTTGAGATACTTACACTAATTGAAAGTTTAAGTCGAGAGATACCTTCTTGTATGCATGAGGATATCAGTATTTGACTAAAAATTTAACATCGCAATCTAAGTGGGGGATTGTTATATTTATTATAGATTGTGATATTAAATATGTGAATTTATTGAATGTGGGTTATTATTTAATTTCGTGAACCATTATCTCTAAGAGATGCATTGGTTCAATGGCAAGGGTGTGTTGTTCCAAAGGAGAGGGTATGGGTTCAAACCACTATAGCTACACTTTGTTGGTTTAAATTTAACAAGGCTTGGAATTAGCCCAAGGGGCGCGTGGGCCAGGGCTGAAGAGGCACCATGCTTGGGCCGAACAAATACAATGCTTGGCGTGGGCCGAAGAGGCACAACATCATGGGATGAACTGGCCCGTTTGAAGACCCATGCTTCAAAATATATTCATAAAAAATGGTGAATGTGGGTTTCGAACCAGTGACCTCCCTTGGTGAAGGGAGGTGTCCAACCACTTGACTAGGCATACCCCTTTGGTCTTTAAATGAAACATCATGACCTTTAAACCAGTAACTGCCAATTAAAAAGTCACATGTTAAGAGTTGTGATCTTTTACATGGTGTCACTTCATTCTCTGTAAATAGAGGATGAGACCCACGAATTTATTCATTCCATTCTCTCATATTTTCATTCACTTGCACAATTTTGTAGAGAAACTCTGAAGGAAAAACTTCAGAATTGCTATCTGCAGTTGGTGATTTTGTTGTATCCTGGAGATGAATTGCTTGTAACCTGGTAGTAAACTCTTTCGAGTGGGGGCAATTATCACCTTAAAGATAGTGATCAACACGCCTCAAAGTCGCATTTATTATTTCAGATTACTGTATCCGCACAATTTTCTTCAACACTAGCTAGTTTGGGGTATGGTCTTAATGGGATGCCATCCTTGTATTGTATTGCATTCATTGATTTCGTTTGTGTTTATGCTTATGTTTTTACATTTCAAGGGTTTGTTGAAAGTAGCATATTTCTCAGATGATTATCCCAACTAATGGGTCATGCATCCACGCTCAATTGAGCTGCTGCATAAGGTTATGATTTGAAGGATAGATAAGAGAGAGTCAAGAGATTAGGAAGGAAGGGAAAGTAGTGCAAAGTGTGTGCATCTGCAAAAGGGAACTGAGTTTTGGACCCTTAGCTCATGACTCGCGATCAACGAAGAACTGTGTCTTAAAGGGTTTAATTTAATTCCTGATTATCCTTAAGATTGAGTAAACTCTTCAAAATAATGAAGTTTCTTCAACGGGAGAAGGCAATGGCCAGCAAATGTGTTGGAAAAAAACATATCAAGGTGAAGTGCAGGCAAATTATATATGATCATGTCCATATCTCTTTCCTTGTCTATGAATTTGATCAAAAATTCTTAACACCCCTCCTCTCTCTCTCTCTCTCTCACCCTCTCTCTCAAACATGCGGAATAACATATGTATCCTTATGCATATGCATATGCAAAACTTTGAGAATATTCTTATATTTACATCACTGAAAAATAATCTGCCAACTCTTACATTTATATATATGTTAGGATGGAAATGGTCAGAACAAATTAACGATGTTGTTGTTGTTGTTTTTTTCAGTTTCCTCCCGTGATATTGATCAACATGGGGTCAAAAAAAGTGATATGACACGTGAGTGTTCTATGACCAATCAAATGACTTGGGAAAAATTGAACATTAATATGGTGAATTCATAACAGGTGTTAATTCATTTTTGGGGTATATTCAAAATAAATCTTCTGAGGAGTCCGAATGAATTATCTAACAAGGCATATACCATGCATTAAAAAACCTTGTATCTCTAATGCCTCAAACAGTGAATTTGATCATTTTTAGAAATAGTTAACAATCTTTACCTAGGTGTGAGTCTGGGTATAATTGATACCCACACCTGAATTTGGGTGTGTAATACTAACCGGATATCTGTTCAGATTGATCCGGGTTATGATCTGGGCCGAAAATCTGAATACCTTGGTTGTATTAGGATTTTGCCAAAAAAAAAAAAAAAGAAAAAAAAAATGTTCTATTTGATCAACCGAATACATAAAATAATTTTTTCAAGCAAAAAATAATGCTGAAAAAGTAATAAACTAGACATGAGTCTGGCTGCATAAAGTTTATCTAAACACTAAACCTGCATGAGATTAACGTCCATCCATCTTAGTTTCCATAACGCTAAACCCATCTTCAATGACTCAGCTATCTATTTGATCATCGGTCACAACACAATGGCTATTGAGCACTTCATTTATCTTTAAAACCAGAAGAGGATATCTCATAAAAAAATTCAGTGGAAGGAAAAACAGTACCTCAAGAGTGAGTCCAGTGTACAAATCTCCAATCAAAGACGTTAATCCGATAGTTGAGTGTGCTATGTAGATAAACTAGAGACACTCAAAACGACTCACAACCTAGATGCTTTTGAAGAGAGAATATTGTTTTTGGAGGGATAAAGCTTTGTACCCTAGTCCAAAGCACCGAAATAAAAATTCATGTTCAATTCCCTTGAGAAATGGATTATATATGGAAAATTTAAGGTTGGCCTTAAAGGTCAGCAATAAGTTCCTCAATCCTCGGTGCAATGCCTGGCCAAAATGCTCGGCGTTATATGCATAGGAACTGATTGAGAAGGGGCATGCCCATAAGGGCGCCCTTACCATTTCTTACATCTCCCACTCACACATGGTAGGCATAGTCTTAGGCTAATATCTCTACTTTATTCTCAATTTTATTCATACAAGCAAATAGGTCATGCAATCATTGAGTACACTTGGAAAAAAATGTATAGGAGCACTATACCAAATCTATCATAGAGAAGACCAGCATAACGACATCTCTAAAGTGTTTCATATGTCCCGAATTCATTCGATTGCATCTACTCAAGCATATTTGATCCCTCTCGAGTTCCAAAAAAACCCATAACTATGCTTGATCACTTCTGAATCATCGCGATGTATTTACAAATTTTGTCACTACCACATTGTAGTGCCAAAGTTTGATGTTAGCAAATACAACTGAGGATGCGCTGTCGAACAACATTTTCTTTGCCCTTATGTCACTCAACTTTAGTCTAACCGCTTTCCCAGCAATGCCTATTTAGATCGTATCAATCATGGTCATAGACGTTTACACTCTTGTATAGTTGATTTTCAACCAAACTTACGTATTGTTTGAAGGAGTCAAATGCTTTAGACTTGTGGGAGATCCATTAGACATGAGCATATAGCAAAAAATCATCTATAAATGTGATGAAATAGACATCCTTATGTCTTGCCCTCACACTTATTGGGCCACAAATATCTAAATGGACTAATTGTAACAGAAAAGATGCCCTCGTTTCTTTTTCAAACTGTTTTCTCTTTGATTTTTTCATCTAACAATGTTCACATGTGGGTAATGTTACTTTAGCGAGATTGTCTATTAGGCATTATCTAGCTAACCATCATTTCCTGACCAATATGACTAAGCCTAACATGTCATTTATATGAATCTAAATTATCAAATGCAGTCAGAAAAATAGTAGATTTATTCACATTTGAATAATCCAAATCCATTATCTTAAAATACCTGAAAGAAAAGCACAACCATAAAAAAATCGCTCGAAAAGATAGAAATATGATTGCTTTAAAATAAAATGTAGAAACCAAGTCCAACTAAAGTAACTATAGAGAGTAAGTTTCGTGACATTTTGAGAGCGTATAACACATCATAGAGTAATTGAGTATGACTGCCTCACAAGTCTAGTTTGTGGGTTATAACTCTCAACACCTCCATGCAAGCTCCATTCCTCACCTTGATATTACGACTCCCAACTTGAATTTGACGATACTCCACAAATTTGACTCTATCTCGCACTATGTGCTCTCGGTCACTTCTGAATCAACAGTCCATATGTGATAGAAGTGAGCAACAATCACATGGCTTGTTACGTAAACATAAAGTGAGTAGTTAGATTGTACCTTATTTGGCTTAGTACAGTTATGAGCGAAGTGATATTTCTTTCCACAGTTGAAGCAACCTAGTTTAGACTTGTTTTTCCCATGCTTACCTCTGTTGCTGTGCTTAAAAGGTCCTAACTCATTTTTGCACATCCAGTAGCTACCCCAATCTTGGTATTCTTACGCTTGGGCCTAAAAGCCTTGCGTGAGCCATATTCAGCCACATTGGATGAATGTTTGGGCGCAACAACCTATCAACCTCTAGTCACTTAGCCTCAAGTTTCAAGTGATGCGACACATCATCAAAGGTTTTTATGTTCTTATTGTCGATCAAATTTTGGCTCATTGTTTTCTAAGAGTTGGGTAGTGAGCATATCACTGCCTAGATTTGTGCTCATCGATCATATTATTTTTGGCCATCTTGAGTTCACAGATCATGGATGTTATCGCTTTAAGATGCTTATCATGTATTCAGATCGCATCTTGTAGGAATCAAACCTAATGGTCACCTAATGCTGCTTTCCTTGAACTTCACTTTTAGTGTTTGCCATATATTTTGAGCAGTACTGTTGTACTCCTTAAACTCGATAAGGTCATTGTGTACGTTGCGTGACATAGTAAAATGCACACCTCGATCCTTCATGAGTCGATTCTCAAAGGTCTCGTGATCTTTTTGGTGTTGTTTTGAGTTTATCTTTCTCAGCCTCACTCACGGAGTGAGGTAAGGTCTACAAGACCTCTTGCTTATTCAATAAATATTGGATCTTGAGATGTCAAATGTTATAATTCTCCCACATCCAATTTATTTTCTTTGTTCAAGTTGGCAACTATACTCTTGGATGTTATTTTACTACAAAAGGGCACAAATAAGATAGTACACACACACACACCTTAAAATAGATTCTAAGTTAAAGAGAAAAATAATTTAGACATGTCGCAAAATCGAAAATTCACGAGACTTCCTAATCATCTTGTACGTCACAATGTCTAATTATTAATTTTCAATTTAATTTTCATGCAAATTTAAATTGTATGGGAGATTAAAATCTAATTTAATTTCAATCATACCCCCACTATTTATCACTTCCCAAAACTTTTGTAGGCAAACAAAAATAAATAGCCTAACAAACTTAGTAATAAATAATTTCATAAGTCACATGTTATCAATAAAACAATTCACATGAAATTTCATATCACATTAATCTCATGTGAGATTTCATATCAAATCATTGATCTCATGCAATAACATGGAATACATAGATAAAATAGTAACATATGAGAATAAAAAATTATGCCAAAAAAATTATAATCAATTTTTTTTTTCATATGAGATTAAAAAATTATGCCAAAAAAATGATAATCAAATTTTTTTTTTTGGCACAATTAGTAACAACTAAAATAAAACAAGTGCCTCACCTATCACCAAGGAAGTTAGCAACCTTGTGTTGTGCCTACTTCATGCTTGTCTCTAGGTCTTGGGTTCAAAACCCATGGATGGAACTTATTTATGCTTCTTGTTTTAAAAATAAAAATTAGGCCTCACAGTTTGGGGGCCATAAATGGGTCCAAGCCCAGACAATGTGCCTCATGGCTTGGGCCACAAAAAATGGTCCAAAATTTAGGGAAAGGACCTCTTTGGTTGGGCCAAAAATAATAGCCTCATATCATTTTTTTAGAAATGGATATTGGGATATGGGTCAGTTTATTTTATTAAAACCGACCCATGACCCGTCTTGAA
Source organism: Juglans microcarpa x Juglans regia (assembly GCF_004785595.1). Taxonomy (NCBI): domain Eukaryota; kingdom Viridiplantae; phylum Streptophyta; class Magnoliopsida; order Fagales; family Juglandaceae; genus Juglans; species Juglans microcarpa x Juglans regia. The sequence continues at coordinate 21,755,393 of NC_054600.1, read as the reverse complement.
CATAGATGGCCTAAGAGGTCATCTTTTTCACCCGGTTTAGGTTACTATTTATATGAACCTAAATTGCCATCGCATCTCTACGTTGAATTGCTTTCAAAGAGCACCCATTGGTGTGTGCTGCACTTGGTGCGCACAACACCACAGTGTGCACTAGATTCAATGGTGCGAGCTCAGCCACTTAATGGGTGCACCATGGTCGCTCCTTGAACCTCTGCGTCTTTCTTTTCTTTATTAACAAAACAAATAGAGGCTCGACAAACAGAAATATATCATCCTTCTCAAACAGATATAAATCAAGCAGATGTTCCACAAAAACATCCATCAATATAAGAAATGTCAAATGTAGAAGAAAAAAACATGGTGATATATCATATTGCTCAACAAACAGAAGCTAAAATGCATGAACATAAATATAAGTAGAAATATAAGCAGTGCCTCACTCTTAGTAAATATAAGCAGAAAAAAATATAGGCGTGCTTAAATAATGAGCAAAAAATGGGCTTAATTTCATTGGGAACAATAGATTTGGCTCAGATACCAATGCTAGATCTCATGAAAAAAATTCACAACAGAAGGAAAAATATCTCAAGGTCAGTTTTTATAGTTGTTCCACTAGTGAATCCAATGTATAAGTCTCTGATCAATCCAAGTTCATCTTAACCCCGATAGTTGAGTGTGCTACGTAGATAAACTAGAGGCACACTCAAACCACTCATAACCTTGATGCATTTTGAAGAGAGACTCGTTCTAACATGCCCTTTGTTCGTGTCGAGTCCAATCTTTCTGATGAATCGAGTTCTACTAGGGGAGGTCCTCCCCATACTTCCTCGGTGCTTGGCGAGGGCAATTTAGTTCATCCTCGGCCTTCTTTGGTTGATTCTCTTGAGGATATTATGGTGCAAGTTGAGGTAGACGTAGAGTTGGTGTTTGGGGCTAGATCCGCCATGTCTCCTGGTTGTGAGGGTATCCCATTGGTTTCTTCGTCTTTGTGTGGTCAACGCGAGGACTTTAATTCAGATGAGGGCAAGATAGAAGTGACCCTCGACCCTACTTTCTAGTAGACTCCTCCTGGTTCCCCAACCAGGCCTTCTTCTGTCCCTTGGGTGAATCAGTGAGGTTTTTTTGACCGTTGGCGACAATGTGCTGCCAAAGGGTCCGACGCTTGCTCCAGCAACTTTTGCCGCCCTTTCAACAGCCTCAGGAGGAGTCACCCCAGAGATTCCCTTTGTCTTTCTCGAGTTCCTTCATAAGGAGCCGATGGGAACGAATCTCAGTGGTGTTAGGGTCTCCATTTCATCGTCGCCCTTTAGTGTCTTGCCGGCGAGAGGAGATGTTCCATCGCATGTGTTTCCAAACAGTTCACCCTTCATGAATCCCCCTCTGGGATCTATCGATCAAGTGGGGGATAGCACTTTTGTCACCCTTTTGTACCCTTCACGCCCTCGCCCGAGTTCCCTGCCAATAAGTGTCACAGGTGAGATTGGTGGTTTCATTCCTTTCGTTGGGAGAACCTTTGATGCAGCGGGCTTTCCCATTCCTTCAAGTTCTTGACCTGCAGATCCCTCCTTGCCAGTGGATAAGCTCCTAGGTATGCTGCCCTTGTTAAGTTTTTCCTTTGCTCTCTCTCTCTCTCAGTTGAGGCTTGCTTGTTTGTCCAAGGCATGGATCACTTGGTCGCCATGTTGGTGGACAATCAGATTGACTTGGAGGAAGAGAACCAGTCATCCTTCATTGGTCGGGTGAACGGTGCTGTTTTGGCCGCTCGAGCTAACCGGTGGAGTTGGCGAGGAATCTATCTCAAGTTCAATCATATTCTCACACTTTGGAGGATCAGATAGTCTCTCTTCATGAGGAGTTTAATTGCTTACAACTTGACTTGGAGAAATCTCAAGAGGAGATGGGTCGATGTCACCATGAGGGAAAAACGCAAGGCGAAGAGCACGAAGTTTTGCTTAATCACCTTAGCCAGGTGGAAAAAGAGATGTAGAATACTGGGCGGTGCAGCTCCTACTATGCTACCCTCCTGGCCAAGTCGAAGAAAGATCGGTGGGAGTTGGCCATCCAACTCAGCATTGCTCGGGGTGAAAAGGTTAGTGCCAAGGCCTAAATTAAGGAGGTGAAGCGAGAGCTCAAGGGCCACAATCAGCGCTACGTGCAACTGTATGAAGTCTCCGAGAGTTACAAGAAGAGACTGTCGGACTCCAAGTTGAAGGTGACAGTGCTGGTCAACGAGTTGGAGATCTCCTAGGAAGAAGTTGTCCTTATTTCCCCCCAACTGGCAGTCGGTCTTTCTATCCAAAATCGAGCTTGAGGCTTAGGCTATAAGCTTGGTATTAATAAAGTGCATGTTTGATCCTGAGTTGGGATATTTTCGGTGAGACGCTGGAAAGAGTACGAGTCCATTTAGTTTACGAATTATTGGGAGGTCTTGCGTCAGATATTCTTCACTTACCTGATGGGTGAACATGATGATATATATAGAGGTTGGAGGGCTCCTTCCAAGACTTGTAACAACCAAATCTCTTATTTGAAACTAGGCTTGGGATTGGTAATTTGAATTTTCCTCCTTATCTGATCATCGGGGGAGGTATTTGAAATGTCTGCGGTTATAGGACCCGTTGGGTCCCTTATCTATGATTGGTGGTGAACAATTAGTTGTCTATTCGGGGCTTTGTTCAAGGTCCGCTCCCTTGGGCTTGGGGGCCTTTGGACTGCATATGTGGGCCCATCGATTGGGAAGGGATTTTGGCCTCTCCGAATATACTTTAGAAATAATCAATCACTTGGTTAATATTATTGGCAGATTCTTCCGAGGAAACTGTTTAGCAGCATGTATTCTTAAAAATCGAGTTTAGTAAACAACAATCTTCCCTCAACGGAAAGGAATATTACTAGATGAGAGAACATATAGGAAAGCATAACTACCTGAAACTTCCAATTGAGAATTCTAGCAACCGACGCTTGAGAGAGAGAAATGTACCAAAAGGTTTGGTGTGTTGAAGGTAATGATTGAAACGTTCGTTGAGATAAAAGCAACAATGGAGGCTTGAAATTGCGAATAGGCTAGGGTAGAGAGAGAGAGAGAGAGAGAGAGAGAGAGAGAGAGGAATATGACTGGGTTAAGGTTAAATTGCGAACGATGTCGTTTTGTAAATAAACTTATTTAAAAAAATATATAAATCGGGTTGTGGGTTAGAATTTGGTACTTGTACCCGATTAAGGATAGATAAGTAACCTAGTTATCGGCCTGCTAAAGTCCGGCTATCTAGGTTCTAGATCGGAGGATGAATAATACTTGAAGTAATTAAGGTAATTTTTCTTGTACAAGGTGTTGGGCTAGAAAAATACAAAGAACTTTGAAGTTTCCTTACTTTTAATAATGTCTTTTGATTTTCCCAATATGTCTTTTAACTTTTCTAAATGTATTATTTTATTTTTGTTTATCTTTACTTTACCTAATTAGAAGTTTCCCATTTCAATGTTTTATCTTAGAAAGTGTAAGCACTAATTAATAATTACCAATAATTGGAGGGCTTCTTCCGATAGTACTTTTGTCTTAAATCTCGGGAAATTATAAATCTATAATTAGTCTGTAGTTATTTTATAACTCTATTTAAAATTAAATATATTTATTTAAAATTAATTTTTTTTAAATGGCACAATTACATTAATTGATTTAAAATAGTTATAAAAGAATTTTAAGTGTATTTTACCCATAAAAATACATATTACAACTAAATGTCAAACACTAGACATTACAAATGCCCGGGTGTGGTTAGAGCATTGGCAGTGGCTTATACATCTTCATATACAAAATCAATCTTTAAAATTTAATTTTGCATATGAAGAAAAACTCACATATTGGAATATGCATCTTTGAACTAAATAATAATAAAATATTTATTATTTTATTAATATTTTCTTTTCCTAAATCAATAGACCATCCAACTTCATATAACCAAAATCACGAAAAACTGTTTATTTCCATATAAATTCAACTGCCAACCAAAATAAATTCTATACAAATTCAACCATCTTGCCAATAAATTCCATAGAGGTTCATAACTTAATGCAATGTAATTCCATACAAATTCAACTGCCAACTAAAATAAATTTCATACAGATTCAAATAAATCCCATGTATCTTGTGCTCAAATTCCATGTATCATCAACTTAATGCAAATTCCATGTATTAAAATCAATTTAATAGAAATTTCACAAAGTTGATTTTAATACAAATTCATACACAAAGTTGATTTTAATACAGAATCCACAAACTCCAAAGCTGAGTTTTTCCATATCAACTCCACAAGTTTCCATAGCAAGTTTTTCCATAGCAACTCCACAACAAGTTTTTCCATAGCAGCTCCACAACAGTTTCCATGTCGTTGATAGCAACCAACAGTACAAAAAATGATGGAATTGGTGTGCAACCGGCAGTACAACAATACCTAAAATATGTCACCACATAGTCAAAACAATTACGAAATCACCATCATACAAACATACAGCTATGTATGATATATGGTCTTATTCCTTTGTTCTTCAATGATTTTCATTGGAATATTATGGAAATACTCTTGCTGCACAGAATCCATGGATGCAATATCCAATTTCATAATTTCCATATCAATTTTTCTCTTCTTAAGAGTTACTAATTCAGATCTATTTTCTTTAGCCTTAATTTCTAAATCAAGTTTTCTCTTCTTAACAAGTAGTAATTCAGATATTTCATTCTCATACTTCAATTATGATTTTCTTCTCTCCATCATAAAATTCTTCCTATCATCTTTCATTTGGCTTAAGGCCTCAATTACATTATTTTGTTTTTTGTTATATTTTCTTTGTTTCTCTCTTGCTTTTTCAACCTTCTTGCCTGGAGGTCTCTCACAATCCATGGGCACATTTTTCATGTATTCCCCTAAACGTATTGAGTTTGGAGTAATACCTAAGCGTGACACATTGTCTTTTTTTCTTACAAGGTCCATGTGTGCTTGCCATTTCAGTTGATGCCTCAAAAGATTCCAACAATGATTCATGTTAAAGTTTGTTTTTTGGATCTCTCGGTACAAGATTTTTGCCTTATCAATTTACAAAATAGTGGAACAATTCGTTGGGCTATTTCATTGCAAATACTTAATAATTAGAACGACAAAACATCTAATTAAGCATTATACCTTGTCTAGCTAGGTCACACCACTTGGATGCATTCCTTCAACTTGGGTTATGCTACCACAAAATTTATTGACACATTTTTGAATGATTGACCACCGATTGGTCATAGAGGGGATAGACCATTCTTGATTATTAAGTTTTTTATAGGTGGAATAATACTTATAAATTCTACTCCACAATTGTGTGGATGATTGGTCAGTCCCTCATATAGAGTCCATAAAAATGTTAAGCCAAGCTGAAACGAGAAGAGTATCTTTCTCTGCAGTAAATGACACACCCCGCTGGGATTTTTGTTTCCCTTTTTCCCATCGGGGTTGTGTTGCTTGGACATCAACATTTGCACTCTCTATTGGGGGGTTGTTAATACCACCCTCATCACTTTCTAACAGTATGGTGAAAAAGAGATCCTCATCAATTAAACAGTTCATCCTTCAACAAAATATTGAAGGATAAAATGTTACTAAAACACATGGAAAAAGTATTGTGTATGCAATGGAGTCCATACTAATGTTAAGTCAAGCTGAAACGAGGAGAGTATCTTTCTCTGTAGTAAATGACACACCCTGCTGGGATTTTTGTTTCCCTTTTTCTCATTGTGGTTGTGTCGTTTGGACATCAATATTTGCATTCTCCATTGGGGAGTTGTTAATACCACCCTCACCACTTTCTAACAGTATGGTGAAAAAGAGATCCTCATCAATTAAATAGTTCATCCTTCAACAAAATATTGAAGGATAAAATGTTACTAGAACAGCACATGGGAAAAGTATTATGTATGCATGAAAAGTGCAAAACAAATAGGAACAATATTCAAGGAAGAGAATAAGATGAAAAAATGAATATCAATATATCTGCCAAGAATGAAGCAATCTAAATGATAGTTTATCAACTAAACCAAAAAAATGAACACTGCAATATAAATCCCAAGCATGCTTCCTAAATACTAAATACCAAAATTTTGTACGTACGTAATTGATGAGCACTGTCTGCTGTACCTACTAGATTTTTTTTTTATGAATATTAACACCATACAAGTAAGTTGTTTTACTTATGATTTGCATTAACTTCGTGTTTGATGTTATTGAATCCCTTACTACAGATTCACTAGTATCCTTAAGGATGACCAGTGTTGTTTAAGTGTTTTCTATACCTAATTAGTCATTGGATTTGGTAAATGGTGCAGTGTACGTATGATGACAAGGCGAGAAACCTTTACAAATCTATCTGATATATGGGCCATTAATGACTTGTACTCAAAAAATCAAGATTGCATCGAGATGCTTGTTGGCAACAAAGTTGATAAGGTATTTCTTTAGTGAACTTGCATTTATAGTCTTTTGATTCTTGAGAGCATCCTGATCTTGATAAAAATGTCTGAAGGTTAGGATTGTACTAAGATCTCTCATCCCCAGACCATATAATTGCAAGAACAACACCTGGGTAGTTTCCTCTTAACGTGTTCGAGGAAATTAACAGTGAACTATTAATCTTGATCGCATGATTAGGATATGTACCAAGTTTTTTGAACTTTGTCTTGTGAGCTTTTTAGTTGCAGGATTCTTGGGATGTTATGTTGTTTCTATTATTTTCTTATAACAGTTTTTTGAATTAAAGATGTCAAGCACATTGAATTTACCTGTATTTTCAGGAGGGTGAAAGGGTTGTCAGCAAAAAAAAGGGTATTGACTTTGCAAGAGAATATGGATGACTTTTCTTGGAATGCAGTGCGAAAACTCGAGTCAATGTGGAGCAATGCTTTGAGGAGGTTGTATTAAAGGTATGGGTATGCAAAATGTTAAAACCTTTCCTCTCTAAATTGTTTTTATATTATAATGTACTTCTATATGTGATTCCATGGATGTGCACCAGTTCTAGTATGGGTTTGGTTCCATCACAACAAGAAAAACTCATTTTTGCTGCCAAAAATTGAAGGGGTGAGTACTTTTTGGCTGCAACAGACCATAACTTACTGTAGCCACGTTTTTGTAGTGGCGACTGTGAAATTCGCCATCAAACATACTTTTTGCGGCAACAAAACATCTTTTGCGGCGACTTTGTCTCTTCACACATAATAATACCATGTAAGGGCCTAAAATAGCAAGTTATTTCTTAATGTGGTGAATTGCCACATTAAGTCGGAAGCATGCAAAATATTTATCTTCGTAAAATTATAGAAACCCATTTTCGCCGATACTGATCTCTGTCTTCCACCCATTTTTGTTGTAGCCATTGTGAGCCTCCACCACCAAGCATGAACCAGCCGTGCCTAGCCACCCTGCCTTCACCACCGAAACAGAGCAAAACCCCCTCCATCAATCCATCCCAGCCTTCACGTTGAACAAGGTCTGAGAAAACATTGTCGTGTGTCGCGTCGATCTCCACCTTAGTCGATTCTTCTCTGTGACAGATCGACTTCCCTGTTGCACGTTGTCACCTCCTTGCCTAACCGATAAGTCTCCTCCGTCTCTCTCACAATCAATTCACCGTCCGTTTCTCTCTCTCTCTCTCTCTTTCTAACTTTCACTCAGTCTCTATCTCTCTATAGGCTACCCAATCGTGTCCCACCATCGCGAACGGCGTCTCCACTTCATCCCTATTTCAGTAAACTATCTCCTCTCCTTCATTCCGTGTCTATCTCTCTCTGTTTTGGGTATATGCATTTAGCTAGTTTTTTTTTTTTTGGGTTCATTTACGAGTGAAAGGTAAAGTCATTTACATAAAAATATTCATATACTAGTTTAAACTGATTGTGAATCTGTTACAAATTGCAATGCTTTATCTACATTAAGAACTTTTTGATGTTGAAGGGTGAGTTTTGATCAGTTTTTAGATGTTGATTTATGATTAATTTGGAGTTTTGAGAGGTTTGGCGAATGTTGTATTGGGTGACCAAGCAATAGTTAATTTAGTCAATGCTCTCTTCTGTATTTCCTAGATGGTTCTCACAACTTGAAGTGGTTGCTATATTTTGACCGCAACCCCAAACAATGACATACCAAACAATGACATATATATAGATATATTAACATGTGAAATCAACAACTTTAAGTACTGATTGGAGAGCATGAAAACCATAATCTAGATCCCAAATGAATTTGTACCCTCATCTCCACAAGTTTCATGGTCATACACGAGACAAATAAATAATTAGCTCATCACAAATTGTAACGCCCGTCCTTGTGGTGGGTCTTTTTATAAAATATTTTGACAAAGGACGACGGGAATTACTGTCCGATTTAAAACTTTTTTTGCTTCTTCCTAGGGTGCAAGACTCTACGTTTATAAAATAAAATTTACTTTTACAATAAAAGAGGTTTACAGCGGAAAACATCATTTTTAATAATAAAAAGACATCTCTTACATTTAAATGCTCGTGCCTAGAATTCCGTGCTCTTCCGCATGGGCCATGTCTGTCCCGACGCGTACTTCATTTCCTTTCCTGTGGGGGGGGGGGGGGGTGGAGTGACATGCATAAAAACTAAAATGAGTCAAAGACTCGTAAGCATTACTTCATGCAGTTAAATATAACAACGTAGGTTTTCATTCATGCATTCATCATTCGTACATATTATACTTACATGCATGCGTGCATTCGTGCGTTCGTTTGAAAACGCCACTGGATGGGATTTTCCTTTCTTTTTGTAAAATGTTTCACCCGTCAGTCTGCAAGAGTGCAGTGCCTTCATTTCTTAAAGTGCGTTCGTGCATGCGTACATACGTACATACATACATTCTTTCTTTTCACTTTCATAGGCCGGTACATACTGTTACGCCCCGTGTGTTAGGGTTAGCGACCCTTTGACCTGGATTCTGCCTATGGCCACAAGTTGGGAATCCCATTTCATAGGGGGAAGCACTGGGTGCACTACCAGTACTACTTACCCGGCATTGCAATCTGCCCATTCATTGGTACTCTTTCATTCATTCATGTGGCCGTTACGTGTCTTCATACATTTCATGCTTTCATTCATTCTTTGGTTCTTTCATTCATTCATGCCAGCTCTGAAGAGCTGGAGCTTTCATTCATTTCTTTCTTTCATTTAACATGTGAAAACATTTCTTTTCGTGAGAAAATATCATTTCGTGAGCGTGGGCTCGAACGTCCTCTTTCATGACGTCCACGAGCATCACCTCATGGCATTCACAAAAGTATTGGTTCGCACTATCTATAAAACATAAAGCACGGGCTCAAACTTCACCTTTCGCGACATCCGCAAGCATCACCTTGAACGTTGGCTTTCGCGGCGTCCGCGACCATTACCTCGCGGCACTCGCGACGGCGTCGGTCCGTAGGATCCACGAATCGCGACGACGTCGGTCTGTAGGATCCATGAAGGCGTCGGCTCAAGCTCGTCTTTCGTGCATTTACATCGGTTCGTTTACTTTGAAAATACGTACAATAGATACATCTTATAGTCATCCATTCGCATGCGTAAATTAATAATTTTGGGTGTGTAAAAAGGGGCTTTCATGGAAGGGCCGTATGTACATATACGTTTGAAAATATGGCATCTTCTTTCGTAAGCATTTTCTTAAAGAGAAGAGCTTTTCGTTTTCTTTTCGTAATTTCTAGAAAACTCCAGAAGGGCATGAGCGTAATACTTACCTGGACTTCATGCTACTTTCATACCATGCAATTCATTCATGTGCGTGTCAGATGGCAATCTACATGCATACATAACCTTAACGTCATTCTCTATCTAGTACATAAGCAACTGAACTAGAAATAGAACTACACTATACTTGAAACACTCTCCTTCTATCCCGTGCACTTACGTGCCCTTCACTATGTTAAAACCTTCGGGGACCACTTACGGTCACCATATCATCCAACTCAACGTCTTGCCTTGAGTGCTTATCCACTAAAGTGAAACCCTGATTCACTTTAGGATTAAGACACTAAGACATTCGTCTTATTCTCCTTATTGAACTCATCTTGATGCATGACTTAGACCAACTAAGTCACGCATCCCAATCCTAGACAATACACTCATCACTAGCTCCATACATCCTGGCTCATACTAATTCTTCATTCCTATCCATACAAGCCACACGGCTCTAAGTCAACTCTGAGGCTTAAGCACTGTGTAACTGTACTCAGAACAGCCTACCCATTACATAGGGTGAATCCGTCTGGTACACGTGTCTCACCAGATTACACATGTACCTTACTCCTTTATCACCTAAGATCAACATATAGCATGTTGATCACCTGCTCGTAGGGATGAGGGCCATATTCTGATACCAATATTCTCTTGACCCAGGCAGCATGACTCTTCATGCTAGCTGTCCCTTCTTATAGTTCATCCCAACACTTAACGCGACAAGACTTCGTTCCCAACTACACCTTATGTCACATCATATAGCTCAAGACTATTCACAAGCTACACAGTGACCTTGTCACATCACCTGACATCCTGTTACGTCACTTCTATGCCAACTTCTTACTCATCACGAGTACGGTTCCTCACGTACTCCCATCACATCGTGACATCTCGTCACGTTCTCATTACGCCATTTCTACAATAACTCTTCACCCATCATAAACACGACTGTCAGTAACCACGTCACTTCGTGACGTTACTCAATCATGCTTCCGCTACGCACTCTTACACTTATTCTACTACTACACCCGTACTTTCGGCCGTAAGTCAATTACAGTGACACTTGTCACCTCAGATTACAGGCTACGCCATAACTACTTCGGGACATTATTCCACAATTCCTAATACTATTCACCACGTTCTACTCCTATCAACTGCATAACCATCCTTATCTCTATGACACACCACACGGAGTGTCGCTGCCTCGTGGAGTACACTCTACGTATACTCCATTTCCACACGCTACAACTTATCATCAATATGGCATACCCGCCATACGATGTATCATTCTACCATAAAGAGTACACTCCGTATATACTCCATACACGTTACGCCACATCACCATTACGGCATACCCGCCGTATGGTGCATCACTCCATTACATAGAGTACACTCCGCGTATACTCCATACACACTATGCCACATCACCATCACGGCATATCCGTCGTATGGTGTATTGCTCCATCCTCCCATTACACACATCACGCCATACAGAGTACATTTCGCCACATCACCATTACGGCATACCAGCTGTATGGTACGTCACTCCATTACATGGAGTACACTCCACGTGTACTCATCCCGTTCCACAATACTCCAGAAGGGTATATTTTACATATACTCTGCTTATTTCACACTACACCACACACAGAGTACACTCAGCGTGTACTATTCCCACTCCATATATGCCAGGAGAGTATATTCTACATATACTTTCCTTATCACACACTACGCCACACACAAAGTACACTTAGCGTGTACTGTTCCCACTCCACATGCCACGGTGGCTCACGGTGGCGGTTCAAGCCCGTGAAGTGGGTGAGAGGCCGTGGGAGAGTGAGAGAGAGTGTGAGTCGTGCATGGGTGGCAGATCGGGGGCATGGGTGGTTGGGTTGACTTGGTGGTGGCCTGAGGAGGCTGATGACGATGGTTACCCACCGTGGGTGGTGGTGCACGGAGTGCAACCCGTGCGTGTGAGGAGGAACGTTCGTGCATGGAGGAGAGGCCATGGGCCTTGGGTCCAAGGGAGGAGGAAGGGGAAGGGGAGGAGAGGTCCATGGTGGCGCCTAGTGGCGTGGGTGCCACACACGGCTGCACTAGAGGCCGCGCACGGTGAAGCCGTGCTTGGGTCTCCTCGTGCGTGCGTGTGTGCGATGGAAGGGGAAGGTGGCTGCATGGGAGGAGCTGAGATTGCTGGAGGGTGGTGGCCGATGGCAGAGGAAGCTGCCGTGGAAGTGGTGGCGTCGGAGGACGGCACACGACGGCGCTACGTGCATCAAACCCATTCGGGCTTTGCACTTCCAGCGGAGAGGAGGAGAGAGCGTGAGAGAAAGGGGCTGCCGTGGATGGACTCTCCGGAGGGAGTAGAGTGCGACGGTGCCGGCAGTGAGAGTGGACGGCGCACGGCGGCGCCGGGCTGGACAATGAAGGCTTTGGACACTGCGTGCTGCGTATCGCATATGCTTGAGGGGAGAGGGAGGAGAGAGAGAGAGGGGAGGGAAAAGTGAGGGGGAAAGAGAGAGGGTCTGGGTACTTAATCCAGTCTCTTCGTTTTGGGGTCCTCAAAACGAGCTAACGTTGAGATATTAAAATACTAATTTGAAAATGCGTAAACATTAACTTAATTAAAAGCACTCAAAGGAATTAAGGTAAATATTATTTTAAACTAACTTTAGTTTATACAATAATATTTCTTCATCATCAATAAAATGATGAAATCTTATTTAATATCTTTAAGAGAATAAAACCATTAAATTAATTAAAACTTTCAACATAATTTAAATCCCTTAATATTTCAAATAACGGGAATCATTTTAATAATTAATATTAAAATGATCTCTGACAATTATAATATTTTGGAGCTCTTCAAAATATTATAATTGTCTCATTTAAAAACAAGTTTAACTCAACGATCTGGGAATACCTGATATAAATATTTTCAGTACATTTAAAACACTGGGCGTACTTTAGAAGTCACCTACTATCTCGAGAGGCACGTCGTCATGGTTCGGCACATATGACGATGCTGGCAGTCGCCAGAAAGAATAGCAGACTGTTGCATAATTCCGTCATCAAAATTTGCTTACGTTAGAAAGAATGAGCCTTACGTAAGAAAGAGAGAAGCTTACGTAAGAAGAAATGAGCGGAGGTTACATTGTCCCCACCTTATATAAATTTCGTCCTCGAAATTTATTTAAGGTTCTAGGGAGTTTGCTTAACGCTCTAAGATTTTGCTTAGCGTTCTAAAAAATTTCGCACAGGGTCCTAAGAATTTGCTCATCCTACTATGGGTTTGTTCATATTAGTCCTCGTGTTGTCTTTACGCATTTCCGCGCACGTTCAGCATCCCGTCACGTCTTGTACGATACTTGCCCTCACGTCTTGTCATTCCTCCATCAACATGCTTAGCTTCAGTCTGAAGTACTTGAGTCCATCCATCACGTAGCACTCGTACCTTCCATTCTAACATTTATGATGGCGAGGCTTGAATTCGCCTTCTCATTTTTCGTTTTGGTTCTAACTTAGCTCGTAGTCGTTCATGCATTTTCTTTAACTATTACGGTCTTTCTAACGTTTCTAGTCCGTTTCTTAATTGGCAAGCAACTATTGTCGCATGCCCTAACATTTCATGGTTCATTCCTTAACCTCTAACTATGCTCAGTCTCTGATACCTCTTTACGTTCTACATACTTACCATGACTACCTCTTTACATTCCATGTACTTAGCATGACAATCTCATTCTAGTTGCTAGTCTGACATGCATGCATTCATTAAGTCATACATTAAAACATCATAGCATTAAAATAAAAATACTTTCATGTACTTGCTGCAGGACAAGACATGCCTTGGGAAGACGTCAGTCTAGGTTTTTCCTTCACTTGCCGTTCTTCTTTCAAAAGTTTTCTTTCCTTAGAAAAAGTTTTCTCTTAGAAAAATGATTTTCTCTCTTTTATTTTGAAAAGAATACTATAGAGTCTATCATAACCTGGGCTCTGCTCTGATACCAACTATGTAACGCCCGTCCTTGTGGTGGGTCTTTTTATAAAATATTTTGAGAAAGGACGACGAGAATTACCGTCCAATTTAAAACTTTTTGCTTTCTTCCCAAGATGCAAGACTCTACGTTTATAAAATAAAAATGTGATTTTGCAATAAAAGAGGTTTACAGCTGAAAATATCATTTTTAATAATAAAAAGGCCTCTCTTACATTTAAATGCTCGTGCTTAGACTTTCGTGCTTCTCCCCATGGGCCGTGTCCGTCCCGACGGGTTCTTCATTTCCTTCCCTATGAGGGCAGGGACATGCATAAAAACTAAAATGAGTCGAAGACTCGTAAGCATTACTTCATGCAGTTAAAATATAATAACATAGGTTTTCATTTATGTATTCATCATTTGTACACACTATACTTACATGCATGCGTGCATAAGTGTATTCGTTTGAAAGCGTCACTGGACGAGGTTTTCTTTCTTTTCGTAAAACGTGTCACCCTTCAGTGCCTTCATTTCTTAAAGTGCGTTCGTGCATGCGTACATACGTACATACATACATTCTTTCTTTTCACTTTCATAGGCCGGTACACACTGTTACGCCCCGTGTGTTAGGGTTAGCGGCCCTTTGACCTAGATTCCACCCGTGGCCACAGGTTGGGAATCCCTTTTCATAGGGGTAGCACTGGGTGCACTACTAGTACTACTTACCTGGTATTGCAATATGCCCATTCATTGGTACCCTTTCATTCATTCATGTGGCCGTTACGTATCTTCATACATTTCATGCTTTCATTCATTCATTCATTTGTTCATTCATGCCAGCTCTGAAGAGCTGGAGCTTTCATTCAGTTCTTTCTTTCATTTAACATGAGAAAACATTTCCTTTCGTGAGAAAACATCATTTCGTGAGCATGAGCTCGAACGTCCTCTTTCATGACGTCCACGAGCATTACCTCGCGGCATTCACAAGAGTGTCGGTTCGTACCGTCCATAAAACATAAAGCACGGGCTCAAACTTCGCCTTTCGCGGCATCCATAAGCATCACCTTGAACGTCGGCCTTCGTGGCATTCGCGAGCATCACCTCGTGGCGCTCGCGACAACGTCGGTCCGTAGGATCCACGAAGGCGTCGGCTCAAGCTCGTCTTTCGTGCATTTTCATCAGTTTGTTTCTTTGAAAATACGTACAATAGATACATCTTATAGTCATCCATTTGCATGCGTACAATTAATAACTTTGGGTGCGTAAAAATGGGCTTTCATAGAATGGTCGTACGTACATATACATTTGAAAGCATGGTATCTTCTTTCGTAAGCATCCTCTTAAAAAGATAAAAGCTTTTCATTTTCTTTTCGTGAAATTTCTAGAAAACTCCAGAAAGGCATGAACGTAATACTTACCTGGACTCCATGCTACTTTCATACCATGCAGTCCATTCATGCACGTGTCAGCTGGAAACCTACATGTATATATAACCTTAACGTCATTCTCTATCTAGTACATAAGCAACTGAACTAGATATAGATTACACATGTACCTTAGGACAGATTACCCATTACATATGGTGAATCCGTCTGGCACTTGTGTCTAACCAGATTACACATGTACCTTACCCCTTTTTCACCTAAGATCAACATATCAACATATAACATGTTGATCACCTGCTTGGAGGGACAAGGGTCATACTCCGAGCAGGTGACAAGACTCCATTCACAACTATGTCTTATGTCATGTCATATAGCTCGAGACTACACTCAAGCTACACCGTGACCTTGTCACGTCACCCGACATCCTGTTACGTCACTTCTACGCCAACTTCTAACTCATCACGAGTATGGTTCCTCACGTACTGCCGTCACATCGTGACATCTCATCACGTTCCCGTTACGCCATTTCTACACTAACTTCACCCATCACAAGCACGACTATCCGTAACCACGTCACTTCGTGACGTTGCCCAGTCATGCTTCCGCTACGCACTCTTACACTTATTCTGCTACTACACCCATACTTCCAGCCATAAGTCCTTCACAGTGACCCTTGTCACTTCAGACTATAGACCGTGCCATAACTACTTTGGGACATTATTCCACAGTTCCTGACATAACTCGCTACGCCCTTCAATCATTCAACCGTCCTTATCTCTGCGACACGCCATACGGTGTATCGCTGCCTCGTGGAGTATACTCCACGTATACTCTATTTCCACACGCTACAACCTATCATCAATATGGCATACCCGCCATATGATGCATCACTCCACCACATGGAGTACACTCCTCGTGTACTCTGTTCATACACACCATATCACCATGATGGCGTACAAGCTATATGGTGCATCGCTCCACTACATGGAGTACACTCCGCGTATACTCCATACATGCTACGCCACATCACCATCACGGCATATCTGCCGTATGGTGCATCGCTCCACTACATGGAGTACACTCCGCGTATACTCCATACACGCTACGCCACATCACCATCACGACATACCCGCCGTATGGTGCATCGCTCCACTACATGGAGTACACTCTGCATATACTCCATACACGCTACGCCACATCACCATCACAACATACCCGCCGTATGGTGCATTGCTTCATCCTCCCGTTACACACATCACGCCATACAGAGTACACTTTACATGTATTCTATACACGTTACGCCACATCACCATTATGGCATACCCGCCGTATGGTGCATCGCTCCACCATATGGAGTACATTCTACATGTATTCCCTTCATACGCATGCTACATCACACAGAGTACACGTGTACTCTGTTCGTTCCACACAACGCCACGCCATCCATACAGCACATACCCTATAACTAGACTGTACAGCACAACCACTCCATCATTACAACACAACCTCCACAACTGCATTACCCAGCACAATCCACAACACTTCACAAATATGCCCAACACTTCACATACACGGCACATCACATCACCACACTACACAGATATGCCCCACTTCACAGTGCACTACCTAGCGCATCTCAATACAACTCAATCATTCCCCTAATACTAACAGCACAATCCACAATCTAATCAACTAATCAATATCTATCATAATTAAAAGGGATAGAGAGTTATACCATCGACGGGATAACCCGTGCGTTGCTCGCGGATCGTAACAGTCGATGACGTCAGAGAGATCGTACGTGGCGGCTAACCCACGTACGTTGACTGTTTGGGCATTTGGATAGCTAAGCGTGGTCTTGGAAGGGCTCGTGAAGGCCCTGTGTTGGTGGCTATGAGGAGCGGTATACAGCGTACCTAAACGTGTACAGTGGCGATCAGTCACATGCAGTGACTGTCCATCACGTGTAGTGATTAACCACCACATAAAGTGGTGTTTGGACCTATGGTTCGGCTAAGGGAAATGCGGTGGATCTCGTGGTGGCGTCGAGGTGGCGCCACGGTGGCTCACGGCTGCGGTTCAAGGCCGTGAAGTGGGTGAGAGGCCGTGGGAGAGTGAGAGAGAGGGGAGGGAAAAGTGAGGGGGGAAAGTGAGAGGGTCTGGGTACTTAATCCAGTCCCTTCGTCTTGGGGTCCTCAAAACGAACTAACGTTGAGATATTAAAATGCTGATTTGAAAATGCATAAACATTAACTTAATTAAAAACATTCAGATGAATTAAGGTAAATATTATTTTAAACTAACTTTAGTTTATAAAATAATATTTCTTCATCATCAATAAAATGATGAAGTCTTATTTAATATCTTTAAGAGAATAAAACCATTAAATTAATTAAAGCTTTCAACATAATTTAAATCCCTTAATATTTCAAATAACGGGAATCATTTTAATAATTAATATTAAAATGATCTCTGACAATTATAATATTTTGGAGCTCTTCAAAATATTATAATTGTCTCATTAAAAACAAGTTTAACTCAACGATACTGGGAATACCTCATATAAATATTTTCAGTACATTTAAAATACTGGACGTACTTTAGAAGTCACCTACTATCTTGAGAGGCACGTCGTCATGGTTCGGCACACATGACGATGCTCACAATCGCTAGAAAGAATAGCAGACTGTTGCATAATTCCGTCATCAAAATTTACTTACGTCAGAAAGAATGAGACTTACGTAAGAAAGAGAGAAGCTTACGTAAGAAGAAATGAGTGGGGGTTACACAAACGGTCCAAGTGGATGAATTTACATTGACCAAATGTACTAGGAACCTAGCTGGTATGTTGTAAAAATATCCATGTGTGTTGCATCCTACCTTTCAAACATCACATGGATTTTTTTTTTTAATTTTCGCCTAACAAGTATTTAACATTTTCCACTCAAAATTACTAAAATTTACATATTGTATGCGTTACCAACTTATTTTAGTCCAAGGTTTATTTTGAATAATAAATGAAAATAGTTAATGTTGCACAATTGTAACAATTGAATCTTTACATATGGTGTTCGTTTTAATTTTTGTTAGTGTAAAATGCCGATGTTGATAACTTGGTGTGCAAACTTATATGTTTTGAAGCTTTAATGTATAAGAATTATGGCTCTCCAGTTAGTACTGGATGAATGGCCCATTAACATGATGTTATTAACTTCATTCATACCACTTGAAGGTGTCATCAAATATTTCCACCAGATGGAAAACATTGGCTGTATGGAGGGTTCTAAGAAATAATTTTATTAATTCATGTATATGATCTGCCTAGTAGGGGTGTTCATCCGGGTTCCAACCAGGGAACCTTGGTATACCCGGACCAGAACCCGGGTTTCAAACCAGAGCCGGAACCCAAACCCAGACGGGTCAGACCAGGGCGGATCGGGGGATTTTTTTTATTTTTTATTTTTTATTTTTAAGTAAAAGCCTTTATTTTATTAATTTTTTTTCTAAGAAGTCAAGTTCATGAAACGTATAATACTTGTGTTCTAAAAATACTAAATGCACGTGAAACAAAAAAAAAATCCAATATTCATCTACGCATGCATCACATTACAATCCACTACATATTACACTAATAGTATTTATAAATTACATTACCAAATACAAAATTACAAGAAATGAGTTACAAAATCAGCAACACCGTCTTCCCATCAGTGATTTAATCTCACACCAAATAATAGTCCATTGTCAATTCCTGCAGCCAAGAAATCAAAAAGCTCATTAACTAGTTTTGCATATTATATTCAAATAGAATATTAAAAATGAGTATAGAAAATGAGTATAAAAATTGATGTTTTTATGTATAAAGATTGCAGCACCTCAAAATGGTTTTGAAATTAATGACGATACATCAAAATAATATCAAGAAATGCACCCGAACAGTCCTAGCTAGCTAAAGGGCAGTCATAGAAAAGATGCATATCAGATTCAATATCACCCAAAATAGTCCATTGTATGCTTGCAAATGCATGTGCTAGTGTTTGGCAATAATGTTTTATAAGTACAATTGATTGGGTGTAGCAATAATGTTTGGCAAGAATCAAACATTTTATATGAGTTGAACTCAATAGTTTTCAATGAATAAAAGTATCTAACCAGATTTAAAAAATAAAAAACTTCAACTACCAAATGCATAATTCAAGCAAATGCATATAATAATAAAATTTATTCTTTATTTCAACATAGAACTTCCCAAGACTCTAGTTTTTCTTCTTATATTTATTTAATTTCTCAATTTAGAAGGCAATTAATTATGATTATCCACCATTGCTCTTCAATTATGGCCATGAGATCTGACACTGTTTTAAAAGCTTCAATTGGGTTACTTTCTTCATCACTTGGTTCATGCTAGTTTTTCAAGCAATAAGGGTTCAGTAAAAAAAAGAAATATTTCATTCCATCTACCTTGTAGTTACTTTTTTGTATAAGTAAAGCAAATGAATCGAATAATCGTGTTCCCTTCCCAAGGTTACTACATGAAAACCAAACCATTTCACTAAAAAGAATCGCGTTCCATCTACCAGCTTGTAGTCATCATGTTTCGCAAAGAACATTTTCTACAAAAATGAGCGGAAACTCACCCTTTGACTAATAGGTTGCACTAGTTCTTTTATATATCAAGCCAAGCAATACAGTAAGTACTAAATGATAAAAATCAGGTATATGGGTAAATTTGAAAGGATCTACAACTACAATGGAATTAGTGACTTGGTGGAATACACAAAAGTGAACTTTTTGTAACATACTTGAATTTTAACATAATCATGAGTTATTATGGCTAGCAAGGACAGAAACAAGCCAAGAAGTTCTGGAGTGAACAACTCTAGATAAAGCATAATGGCAGAAAAGAGTTCAGATAGCAAAAATCCTATTATTTCAGATAAGCTTGTTTGGGTAATCAAAATTAAAATGCATTTTAGGCCAAGTAATATTGAGATTAGAAGAAAGAAGCATGAGCTAAACATCATTATTAGGTCACCAATCATCTATAAAAAGCATTTGTTTTTCTCTGAAATAGTCAAGCAAAACAAGTCTATAAAACCCTATTCACGACCAATCACAACTAACAAAATAATAACAACAAAGAATCTAAGCTAAACAAAAATCTAACAAATACCACCACACACCAATGTCCCAAACAATCTATGAGTTATAAAAGCTCAACACAGAGAGAGAGAGAGAGAGAGAGAGAGAGAGAGAGAGAGAGAGAGAGAGAGAGAGAGAGAGAGAGAGAGAGAGAGAGAGAGAGAGAGAGAGAGTGAGGGTTTCGAGTAACTGGTAGATCTGGCCAACCAAAACACTACTCACGCACCACCACAACATAACAAGTTATAGATTTAGGCAACGAAATAAATCCCAAAAAGAAAAGAACAGATCTAGCCAAACGGCAGCTCTACTAGTCACCGGTGATGATGGCTCGGGTTTCGGCTTCCCCAACACACTATAGATACGAAAGAAACCTCCCCATAAGAGAAGAGATCTAAACGCTCAAAACACAGAGAGAGAGAGAGAGAGAGAGAGAGAGAGAGAGAGAGAGGAACATACCAAGAGTAGTGAAAAGACTTCTGTCTTCTGTGGACGGTGGCCTCTGATAGCACCGGCGGCAGTGGTTGTGGTTTCGACTTTCGAATGAGAGAGAGAGAGAGAGAGAGAGAGAGAGAAGTTAGACAGAGAAGAGAAGAGAAGAGAGAAGGCTTCTTCCCTTTATTACGAGCAAGAGACTGAAGAGAGAGAGTTAGGGTTTTGGTTTGGACTTTGGGCAAGAGAAGAGAGATCGAGAGCTAGGGTTTCCATTTGACACTTTGGGCAAGAGAGAGTGATCGAGAGCTAGGGAGTCAGGGACAAGGGTTTGGAGCTGGACTTTGAGTAAGAGAGAGAGGACATCGCACGGAAGAATGAAGGTTTTATATATATATATATATATATATATATATATATATAACCCAGGTACCGGATGTTAAATCAGAAACCCAGGTTTCATAACTAGATCCGGCCCGGATTAATCTGGGTTTTGTAATGTAGGTTCCGGTCCGGATTTGAACTGGGTCGAAACCTAGAACTAGAATTCGGTTATCCGGGTTCCTGACTGGGCCAGGAAAAAACCCAGCTCGGATGAATAGTCTTAGTGCCTAGCTAGATCAACTACAAGTCGCTTGTCTTTCTATTTTCTCTTTCACCTTTATCCTTCTTTTCATTGTCATCCTGTTGTCAATATGACCCAAGCTGATGCTCTACCACTCTTTAAACTCATAGCAATAAGTAGTGGTCATCCAGATGATGTTACAATTACTTCCTTTTCTTTATAAATATTGTAGGTGTATACACTAGGTTTTGTTGTCCCACATTTATTTTTTTATTAGTTGATTGGTACGTACCCTCATCTGTCCCATTTGGGTTTCATAGTGCTTAAGCACTATTTCATGGCTTCAACCTTGCTAGAATCATCACGTACAACATCTATTTTTAAAACTCAAGAACCTTTCCAATGCGTTTTAAGTTTTTTATGTTCATTTAATTATACTTATAATAGGGGTACTGTCTCAGATAAACTTCTAATTAGAAAAGCGACTTTTAGATGGTAATTATGGTGGTGGTATAGGTACTTGATTAATCTATAATGGCTTTGTTATCAAGGGAAATGCATAGTTTTCTTTTACCCTCTGGTGCAGGATACGAGTAATTAGCATGAGCTTATATTTATATATATATATATATATATATATATATATATATATATACTTTTGAGAAACTATCTGATCTTTAGCTATGAATTAGTTCCTGTAAAGTTAAGCTAATTAAGCATAATGCATGCATATGTGACATATGTAGTGGACTGAACTCAGTTTTTTCAGTACCTTTTGCTCTGAATACTGAAATAAACTATACTTATAAAAAGAAATTCAGAAATGAACTAAGCATTTTTCATGAATCGTGGGCTGATGTCTGTATTAATATAAAATACAACTTCTAATCCAAGTAAAAGCCTGGTCAGCCACTTCTTTGAAAGTTTAAAGTCCTTTCTCGAAGAATATTTTTGTCCCCTCATGCCATAAAAGACACGTACCATCACATGCCTTTGATTGAATATTATGGATATGCACCCAAGTTTTCTTCTATAAATATTCAGCCACTACGGGAGACACAAACCAAGAGGCATTTTCTCCGACCATCTCTGTCTTCACCCTCACTTAGAAGAAATTAAAGAAAAACCATCTCTAAAGGTTTTCGTCTTTTGCTTTATTTAACTTGGTAACCTTGCATCAGTGAATGCACAGTAGCTTTAGGAACCCCCGGCCTAGTCCTTAGCCATGGAAATTGATCAACCAACAACTCAAAAGAAGGATTCCCTTTTCGCCCCTAGTTGGGGTTGGCTCACAGGAATACCTTGACTATCTGTGTATTGATTGAAATTTTAAGTGCTCTCCCTCTCTCTCTCTCTCTCTCATTCTTTATTGGCTTCTTTGTACTAGATGTAGAGGTTGACATGTAATCTAGTTTGCTCTCCATATACTTTTCTTGTTGCCACGAAGATGGCATAGTATGAATGCTTGAATTACCTAGTTTGTATAATCTGGTTTACTCTGCTTCCTTTTTCTCTCTCTTCTCATCCTTCAAACATCATTCTACATTATGACTGCAAACTATTAAAATAGACGTGCTCTAATCATTATATTTCTTCATTTTAAGTAGACAACTATCCACCTCCTCTATTTTCATCTTACAGTGATTTTGACATAGACAAAAGCTGGATGCGTATTATCGACTAATTTAGCTCTATAGAATATGGGGAAGGGGTATATGAATTCATTACAAGGGCCCAAGCTCATGCAACAACAAACAATATAAGGTGTCATTCTCGTACCTGTCATAATAACTTTTTCCACCTATAGACTTGGTGGAAAGACACTTGTTCACCGTAGGAATTGATCAAAACTACACTGAATGGATTTTTCATGGCGAGGAAGAGTCCTGGGATGCTAATGAGTTTAATGATGATGTCAATGAAGTACAAAGGGACGTGTATGTTGATGGGATGGATGAGATGTTAGATGACATTAGGCTTGTATCATTTAAAAATGTGGAGCTAGTAGAGCCTGGTATCAATGAAGGTCCCACCTATGTAGAGCTTAGAGCAAAAAATTTTGATCAATTATTGGAAGATGCCAGACGTCCACTCTATCCAGGATGTGCTAAGTGCTCAAAGTTATCATTCATTTTGAAGTTGTTGCATATAAGGACGATTGGGGGGTGGAGTGTTAAATCATTTGACATGCTACTAAAGTTGTTAAAAGATTCATTCCCGGATGCACTTTTGCCTGATTCATACTGTAACACCCGGGCCAAGCAAGGAATTTGAGTCCGAATTTTTTTTTTTTTATGAAAAGCCCACTTGAAATTTGCAATTATGGTGGGAATAGACTACGAGCTCAAATTGTTTATATTATTTTTTATGGATATCGAATAATTTCTGGGGTTTTGTCGAGTAGGTTTAAATCTTTAAATACGTTGGATTAGATGAAGTTTTTATTGAACTAAAAATTAGTGGGACAAGTTATATATATATATATATATATATATATATATATTTTAGAGGTTAATCGAGATCCAAATTCTTTTTTTTTTTAGGGAAAAAGCCCCGTCCAAAACGCAAGCCGTGAAAATCCCTTTAGTCTCCATGCCATGCACGCCATGCACCTGTACTCACGGGAAGCCCTTTCTTGGCATCATCATTCTCATTGGAGTAGTCCCACCATGAGCAGACCTTGCTCCGCCGTACGCTACTGCCAGTGCACCACCCACGTGAAACCGTAGCTACCCTTTGCTCAGCCACTGCGCAGCTCCATAAACCATTGTGCATGACCCGCACCACTGCAAATATCCACTGGAAGCAACGCTGCAGTAGGAACTTCCCACAGCCATGGCAAACATGAAAACCACCTTGATAGTTGCTGCTATGCCTTACACCTCCGTACCAAGCCGTTGATATGCTTTGGACGTGAAGGACTCTATTTTTACAGCCGAAACAGGGGAAGCATCCCCACCATGAGCCACAACGTCAGCCCCCTCCACTCAGTTTTGACCTCACCACGGGTGTAAAACTGTGGCCTCTATTCGGGTTGGTACCAACTTTTCTGTTTCTGGTGCACCCACTTTGGAAACAAAGTGGTTTTCTGCGTAGTCTTTCCTATGTGCACACTCGGGGCTCCGAGAATGAATAAGGGGCAGATCCACATTCTGTTTCCGCTCGGTTAGCTACCGGGGTTTGCACAACCCTACCACAGGGGTTAAACATGGTATTTGTTCTGATATGATAAGATAAGATGTGATGTTTCAGTTTATGCTATGCCAAAGGGATTTTGATTATGAATATTTTTGAACTTTCACTCTGATATTTTTGGATAACATGTTCTGACGTTGCATTTTGAAAACAATATTCTGATTCTGCATTCTGAAAGAAAATATTTCATTCTGCATTCTGAACTCTGTAAATGCTCATGTTTACACTAGTATATGTTCCCTGCTTACTGAGTTGTTGATAACTCATCCCTTATCTCCATATATTTTTCAGATGAGTTTGAATAGTCCAGCTAAGGATTAGGATTATGGAGCATCGATGAATGATTATTTAAGCATAGTGGATTACTCATAGAAGATTTCTGAGAATTGGCAGATTTTAATAAGAAATTTTGTAGTATTATGATGACTTTATATTTTGGAGTCTGTATATATATTGATGAATTGTGAGTTTCAAGTTATAGGGAGTAACTCTTTGATCCCTGCGGGACCGGGGCGCTACAGATACGGCAAGTCACGACGGATGGAGCGGGCCCTTAGTTTTGGTTATATGAAGATTGATGTATGTCCAAATGATTGTATACTATACTGGAAGGAAAATGCTGACAAGCATGATTGTCCCAAATGTAGTATGTCAAGATGGGTAACACCCACAACCAAACTTTAAAAAGAATCCACACAAAGTACTTCGATATTTTTCGTTAAAACCAAGGTTGAAGAGGTTGTTTATGTCGAAAAATACAGCAATAGCCATGAGGTGGCATAAAGAACATCGCGTTGACGATTCAAATGTGATGAGGCATCCACATGACTCAGTAGGGTGGAAGAAATTTGATCAAGAGCATATCTTATTTGCTCATGCGAGAAACGTGCGCCTTGGTTTAGCTGATGATAGATTCAACCTTTTTAATAATATGAGTAAACCTTATAGTGTATGGCCAGTAATACTTGTTCCTTACAACCTACCGCTGTGGTTGTGCATGAAATACCATTTCTTCATGATGCCTCTTTTAATTCCTGGACCAAAGGCGCCGGGCAATGAGATTGATGTGTATTTGCGGCCTCTTATTGGTGAATTGATTGATTTATGGGAAAATGGTGTTGATACGTATGATGCATTGACAAAACAAATGTTTCAATTACATGCAGTGTTGTTGTGGACGATTAATGACTTTCCCGCATATGGAAATCTATCTGGCTAGAGCACGAAGGGAAAATTGACATACCTAACTTTTAATGGTGACACAGACTCGTTGTTGTTGAAATATGGTCGAAAGCATTGTTATATGAGCCATCGTCGTTTCCTATCTCCAGAACATAGTTGGAGGAGGAAAAAGACTAATTTTAATGGCAATAATGATCACCGCACGCCACCCTTTGAATTATCTGGCCACGATGTCCTGGATTAACTAAATAATGTTGGAGATATATTATTTGGTAAAGGTGGAAGGAAGAGAAAGCGACGACCTAATGAACTTAATTGGACAAAAACAAGTATCTTTTTTCAATTACCTTACTGGTCAACATTAAAACTTCGACATAGTCTTGATGTCATGCATATTAAGAAGAACATCTGTGACAACGTCTTAGGAACTTTGATGAGTATTCCAGGCAAAACAAAAGATTATGTTAACGCACACAGGGACTTGTTGATTCCTTGTATAAAGAAGGAATTGCATTTACAAGAACATGGACAACGTCTTGTTATGCCACCTGCATGTTACACGTTACAAGGAGATGAGAGGAGAAGCTTTTGCGAGTGGTTACAAGCTGTGAAATTCTTAAATGGATTTGCTGCGAATATTGCTTGGTGTGTTACATTAAATGGTTGTAAAGTATCAGGAATAAAGAGTCATGACCGTCATATTTTCTTACAAAGACTACTTCCTATGACTATTGCCGGGTACCTAAGACCTGACATCTACTTGGCTTTGATTGAGCTTAGCACATTTTTTAGACCGTAGTGCACACGCACACTGTTAATAGATGTCTTGAAGCATCTTAAGATTGATATTTCAATCATCCTTTGCAAGCTTGAAATGATACTCCCTCCTACGTTCTTTGATGTAATGGTGCACCTAGCTATTCATCTACCACGTGAGGCATTGTATGGAAGGTCGTACAGTACAGGTGGATGTATCCATTTGAGAGGTATTTAGAAAAATTTAAGTGTTATGTCCGAAACAAGGCTCGTGTTGAAGGCTTGATTGCTAAGGCATACATGCACATAGAATGCTTGACATTTTGCTCGATGTATCTCCATGATGTCGAAACTAGATTTAATCGAGAAGAACGAAACGTAGATGTTTGTGAAGGACGTCAACAATTAGAATTTTCAATATTCACACAAAAGGTGCGGCCATTGGGTGCATCAAGTCCTACTTGACTAGATAATAGAGTATTTGCCAAACAATGTTGGTATGTACTCAACAATTGTCCTGAGATTGCCCAATACTTAGAGTAAGCAGAAATAGATTTGTTACATTATTGCGCTAACAATATTATGCCTAATTTCCATTTGTACCCATTACTTGACACTTTTTACTTTAATTATGCAGGGAGCATCACAAAAATTTGAAAGACGAATGTGTCATCATTAATGATGTGCACAAAAGTCAATTTCATTGATGGTTCAAGGACCGCATGAGTGTGTTGTTGGTAACTACAATTGGCCAAATTTAGGTCCCATTTAGTTTAGCATACAACTTGGGTGCTTTAAATTGTCTAACATTTGTTGATTTTAAACAGATTAGGCAACTGCATAATTCAAGTCCCGAAGAGGTGTCCGATAATCTATACGCGCTAGCACGTGGACCTGACCCATGGGTTGCATCATATACTGGTTGCATTATGATTGGAACCAGGTTCCACACAAAGCAGCGTGAAGAACATCGTCTTACACAAAATAGTGGTGTGCTTGTTCCTGAGGATCATCAAGGTAGGCCTATTGAGTACTATGGAGTTCTAATGGACTTTATTGAACTTAACTACCTAGGATGGCGCCATGCATATTTGTTCAAATGTCATTGGTTTGATGTATGTGATATGCAAATAGGAGTTTGTGTTGGTAGTCACTTTACAAGTGTCGACTCAAGTCGGAAATCTTACAAGGAAGAGCCTTTTGTACTTGCATATCAAGTGTCACAAGTATTTTATCTCAAAGATACAAGTTAAGGGAGAAATTGGCTAGTAGTACAGAAAGTAACCACTAGGAATGTTTATGGCATTCCCAGCATAACAGTTAGGGATGAGGATGATGATGACTTGATTGAGGATGAAGCGAATCAAGATGAAGACTTTTCTCCACCAGCCCATTTTGTACATCAAGATGATACATGCCTAGATATGCCTTTGCATCGATTAGATATAGACCCGATTTTGGTTGATACTACAGTCATATTAGACCACCCCGATTCAAGAGTTGAGGAGGATGAGTTTCTTAGTAACAACTCAACAGAGGATGAGAGTGATTGGAATAGTGACAACACAGCAGAGTCAAGCGGAGAGGATTGAGATAGTGATCATGAAACTTACTCTAATGATTAAGTAAGCATTTTAGTAGTATCTATGTTGTAATGCACCGAGCAAAGTAATTATATGTATATCTTTGTGAATATATACTATTTATATTGATAATGACTTTGTCCAATATTTTTATTTTGGGATTCATTCATCTCCATTGATAGTAATCAACTAGGTACTACTTTTGTTGAGAGTCTTTCGATTAATGGGTTCCTGTTAGGTGTCTTTATGGGTTTCCTCTGTAATTGTCTTGGTGAAAATTGTGGACTCTGAATCAAAATACGCCATTGATAGTAACCAATATTTTTGTTTTTTACCTAATGTGTGTGTGTGTGTGGTGTTGCAGTTAAAGAGGGAGATTGCCACCTTGAAGCTCCTCAAACATCCTACGTGGTTAGATTACACGAGGTATACATGTGCATCCTTTTCCTATCTTCCCTTTCACCTTGAACCTCCTTAAACATTCTAGGTTTGTTATCTTCCTTTTAATCTGTCTTATTATTGTGATCATACTTTTTTATTGCAATAAATGAAGGCCTTCTTGCAATAAAAAAAATTATTAGCTTAACTAGATATGGCTTTGTGTAGTGGAATATTTGAGAACACATATAGTGCATTTCCTGGTATGGTATGGACTTGGAATATTTGCATCTTTGTCTTATTGTTTTCTTGTTTGTCTAATGTTTATTATGTACAGCAACCAAGGCTTGAGGCCAGTTGGTTTTTCTTCTTGCAACTCCCCATGGGCATGTTGAATGTAAACCCATATAAATGGTGTGGTGGTATAAGCTGCTTCTTTATTCTTGGTGATAACATGCTCTGCCAAGTACCTTCAAGAAATTCCAACCTAGTAATATGGGGGAAGTACTGGTATATATATAGGGGAAGTATTAATGGAAATTAATGTGCAAACTATATATATATATATATATATATATATATATGTTGGACTATATATATATTGAAGTTTGGCAATGCTTGTTGAGTAAGTCAATGGAGGCTCCCATAGTGGTATTTGTGACACTAGCTAACTAGTCTATTCTAAAATTTGGGTGGCTTCCACCCATTGATGGATCATCTATTCTAGTATATTTTCTTGTCTCTTTCATTTTTTTCTGGGCCATAATCTAGCAATTTTTGTCTAAAAGATGCTTCCACCTCTTGTCATGACTGAATACTTGGAGATGTCGTAAGTGGCTTGCACAGGACCATGCTTCCATCATTATTCTAAATGCTTGCTTCAAGTACATACTGTGGGTTGCTCTCCCATTAACCTTTAGCTTCGATATATTTGAGAACCAAAAAGATGTTGAGTCCAACTTATACAACTATTCTACCTGTTAGAGATTTTGTGTGCATAGCTAAGGTTTGTGATAAGGAAATGAGCTGTTTATGTCAAAATATATATGATTTCTACTCCATTTATTATATTTAGTTGATTATTTATTTCTACTCCATTTATTTATTTGCTCACACATTGCGTCTATCTTTTAACACAGTGCTATTGAGTTTATTCTATATAAGCTAAAACTGGTGGGGAAGATAACTGAAGTCTAAAGTGATGCCGAGTTTATGGCTTAGTATAAGCTTAAATTGATAGAGAAGATAATTGAATAAGAGATTTCACTTGTAAATTTGTAATGGAAGAGTTTGAATATCTAGATGATGATCAGTCTGGAACTTTTTTTGTATTTGATATAACACATGCTTAATTATCTACCATGGAAACAAATGTTATTGTTTTGTATACGTGTATGAAATACTTCCTGTAAAATCAACTTTTCTGCATGGATATGTACTTGATCTTGGGATTCTTGGAAATTAAAGATCAGTCCTAAGACTAATAGATGGTGATCATTTGAATGAAGATGCAAAATGTATCGTCATGCAAAAATTGAGATTCTTGGAAATTGTATGTATATGGACCACTACCCTCCATATTACCCACTTCAACTTACTTTGTTTTTTGGGAAATAATAACATTCAAATTTGAGGCTGGCAACCTCCATATTACTTCCAACCTCTTGAGATGATTGATGAACAATACGAGTTGTGATGTGGTGATACCCATTTTCATTAATCTATATATGCTAATTTAACACTTACCATCACGGTTCTACACTATCAACTTTTACGTGTTTTATGTACATTTATAGGACCTATTTATTGCATGAAGGATTGTCTTTTGGAAAGACCATTTCTCAATTTGATTTCATTTCATTTTGATTTGAATTGATTTTATAAAATCATTATATTGCTACATCAATATCATATGCTACATTAATATCATATAAACAATGTTAGTTGTGCATTTCATATAAACATTGTAATATTATTTTATAAACAATATAAACAATCTTATTTTATAAAATTAAATAAATAGAGTTTGAATGCTATTTAAACAAAAAAATACTCATAATATGTAGGTTTAAAAAAAATACCAGGTTCAACCTAGAACCAATGGGTAAATATGTTTCTTTTTTTAGTTTCTATACAAAGGTGGCATGCTGACGCCAGATAGAATAGCGGTTATTCTGCAGGCTAGTTTCAATAGATAATTTTTGGAAAGGGAACAAGAGAATCGTCCAAAAACATAGAGAAAATGTTCAATTCAAAATTATCAACTCCGTGAGAATGTCAAAAATCAGCCCACAAGCGGGGCCATTATAACCGTAAATCAATAAGAGAAAAAATTTTATCCACAAAATTCTAATAATCATGTCAAAATTAAATAGTAGGGGAAGAAGTAATCAGCGCAAAAATCTAGCTCAGGATCACTTAGCATCATCTGACTTGGATCTTCTTGCATCAAATGCACAGACGTTAATTCCCTTTTATTATGAAAAGGTATTGGAATCTATGAAAAGGTATGGAAAAAATAGCATATGAAATTTATGGGAGCTTGGGTCAGTGAATAACATATATAGTGAAATATAAATATGATCTTGATATTTGTCCAAATGTAATTTTATATTTTTTAGTATTAAATTATAGGAATTAAAAACTAGAGAATCTAACATAGTGGTATGTATTTTTTTTTTTATATATATATATCTAATTTAATGGTATGGTTTCAATATAATCAAGTTTTTTACATAGTAAATAAGGGATTGTTACTTGTTAGTTTTTGGGAAAATGGTTGATGTACAGTGTCAATGGAGGGTCCTACTGTCAGACCTATCAATAGTGAAAGATCTTTTTTTTATAGGAAGTTAGTAATACGTGGGATTACCAAATATCTAGAAGCCAAAATTGGAAGGAAATTAGCCTAACTTTTAAAACACTATACCAGATGCAAGTCACTTCATGACTTTTAGTCCACTACACGAAAGCAGTACACAGAAAGTTAGAGTTGTTTACTTTAGAGAAATCTGCTTAGACATGGGTGGCAAAGGCGCAGATGAATGTGGAGGCCATTGGAGACGTTGATGATATTCAGACTCACCTTTAAGCACTAAGAGATCCCGGTATGTATTTTCCTACCATCCTTTTGAAAAAATCTCCACTACTTATTATAATAAGTAGCTTCTTGTGGATGCCACTACTTATTCTCTTTTATTGGGGTAGTCTTTCCCTCTTCAACCTAATAGTAAATTAAAATATGAAATATATAATTATATCCAAATGCAGAGCCTAAGAGAACTGACAGAATGTTTTTTTTTCTTCTTTTGTGGGTTTGGAAGGGGTGTGGAGGAGGTTATTTATAAGCTGATGTTCATGATACACAGAACTAACCAGTTTCTTTAAAGTTTTCTTACTTGAAACTTCTAAGGCTTCATATGATGTGGGTACAACAGCTCCAGCTTCTCTTAGTGCTTGATTTTTGGCTTGAGCAGACTCCATCTCACCACCACTTTTAGCCCCCTGATTAGACAATACCAAGATATATAATTATTCACGAATGCGGCACCTTTTGTAATATATTGCTACAAAAAACAGCATTATAAATGGAATAGTAAAAGGCAATTGAGGTGGTTACTTACAACATGTCCAAACTGTACTTCAAATTTGAAGAGTCGTGCACAAGTTCCACTAACCCAAGCAACCACTGGTTTGGATACTTTGCCCTACTTCAGAGCTTCCACTAGCGAATACTCATCTCGCCCACCAAGTTCCCCAAGTACAACAATCATTTTAACCTGAGGATTTAAAAAAAAAAAAAAAAACTCTGAAGACTATAAACAACAAATGCATAGAGTCCAACACAAGAATGCTCAATGAATGTTTTATAAAAAATGTTAGATTTCATGCTTTTCAAAGTATAGGAGCTCTGCAACTTAACCCCCAAAAAATGTGTAGGTATGTATTAAGAACATCTATTTTGGGTCCTCACAGAAATTGGGACTTGCATCTGGTATAGTGTTTTATACTGTAGAAATATTGCAATTTTCACGATGATCACCCTATTTAAACTGTATTTTCACATGATAGTTCCATTTTTCATTAGTTGCATATATAATCGATTTCCAATCAATTGTAAGTTCGATTTTCCATGAGAGGAACAAGAAGAGGACTTGGTGGACATGCCCGAATGACAGAAACTTGCATATGTGCAAGCGAAGGGAGCACATGGAGTGGTCCAACACCTCAGTCGCAACCTAGTAGGTGGACACGAAGGGTTAAGCAAAGCTCATAATCAGATGACTCAACATAGCCCCTAGAGATGGTTTTGGGTGTTGAGTTTCCTGAAATTAGCAATGGTCCAAATACAAGTCCTGAGAACAATGGTAATAAGTATTGTTTTGGTGGAAATTACAAAGAATTTATTATTCATTGCTCTCAGATTTTTTTTACAATATTTATTGTTTTATGAGGTGGTTGGACAATGTACAATGTTGGTATGCACGCTGCAAGATTTATTGTTAGTTCTATTCAACAGATAATGTTCCCTGCAAGTTTCTCTTTAGGTTGAGTCTTAAATTGGTTTGAATTTTGAAATTCATTCCCCACTTATTTAACACTTCGTGAAGGTCCATGAAATGTATATAAAAATTCTAAAGATAGTGAAAGTCAGGAAACACTAATGATGATAACAATTCCTAACCACACATTACTGTACTACTGCTAGCTACATCAATCTTAGGAAATTGGGTTCGAAGACAAACTAATCAAGTTAATTGATTACTTAATTAGCTAAAAACATGACCTTTGATGTGTCTGTTTTGTTTCAAAGCTGAGAATATGATCATGAAAATTAATTGTTTGTTTAGCTAGAAATAGCTCCTGAAGAATTTGTCTCATACGTTCAATATGCTTGTTGATGCTATATTTTTCAAGTAGCTTTTTTGTTTTTACCATAATGGTATTCAAAGTGCACATTGATAAGATAAACCAAGCCAACAACCAATTAGTTGGGTTTTGTTAACTATCAAATAGGTTTAGAGGTTAAATGAGTCTGCAAAAAACTGACTAAATCCAGTGATAATAATGTGATTATACATTTAACTAATTCAGAATTGAGAAAATGGTCATGTACGTTTGAGATGTGTGGTTCTGGACCCAGAAGTTGGGTTTAGTGATTCTTACTTGTTAGTCATTGATATCAACATGTCAATGGTAGGGAAACTACCAATGCTGAGGTGTCGTGGACTAGCTGGGTGCACTGAGTTTATGAAGTTTCGTAATCATGGTCTCATTCCTTTGAAGATTAATGATGGTGAGAGGGCACCATCATTATTCATGTGAGAATGCAGTATTCTTTACAACAAGGGTAACATGGATTATCAAGCATCATGCAACCATGGTTCAAAATACTTGGGATGCTGTAGATACACAAGAAAAAGAGGAACTGATCAATCGTGTCCGGGTATTGAGCTACTTTCATTAAACTAGGAAAATAGACTAAATGCCAGTCATATTTTAAAAGATATTATGTCTATGATCTTTATGTCTGTGGACTGATATCTTTTGGTTTGATGTTGCAGGTTGTTTTCATTCTTGATTGGAGCTAGGGGTGGGCAGTGGGTGCCCGCCACCTATTGCACAGCCCCATTCGCCCCGCCCCCGCCTAGATGGGGAGGGGGATCCGCTCATATGAAAGGGGCTTTGCGGAGGCGAGAGACGGAGGGGGCTTAGCCTCGCTCCGTAAATCCCCCGCCCCACTCCCGCATGTCTAAGGCCAACCAAACCCCCCGCCCCCCAAACTCATACCTCAGTTTCTCGAACTCTCTCGATCTCTCTTGTCCCAAACTTTCTCGAACTCTCTCAATCTCTCTCCATCTCTCTTGTCTCGATTTCTCTCATCTTGATCTCTCTCATCCTGAACTCTCTCGATCTCATTTGCCATCATGCCATGAAAGTAACAGACACCGGTAGAGAGGACTGAGGACTCGATTGGGTTTGATGTAACAGATGCCGTTGAGAGGAATCGATTTAGTTTGCCATGATAGTAACAGACGTCGAGGTAGATGAATCTCTATTGATCTTGGTTTGTTCATTGTTATAAAAGACACCGAGATAGATAAATCTTTGATTCTCTCTTGATCTGAGTTTGTAACTTGTTCTGGTGTTTGGGTTAGTTGTAATCAATTGGGGGAGCTGAAGAGGGGAGGAGAGGGGAGGAAGGGGGTGGACAGATGGAGGTCCACCCCCGCACCCTGTGCAATGGACAGGGTACCCCGCCCCCACATGGACAGAGGCGGATTACGGGAAAAAAATCCCCAGCCCCGCCCATGAGGGGGCGGGGGACGGGGAAGGGGTGGGTACTAATTGGAGCAAAAGGAATCATTGCGAGATGGTCGAGAAGAACCTCGGGAAGAAGTTCAATGACTTTCACTACCAGCTTCATAAAACATACTTGGGTTGTGCAACACACGATGAGACATTAGTAAAATCAACCTCGTTAGTGGAACCAGATGTATGGAAAACGTTATGTGGGAGATGGGGCAGCGACGAATTCAAGGTAACAAGTGACGTATAGAAGTTTGAAAATATAAGACAGCTTTAGATTTGATGCAATTTGTTGGAAAGAGATATGTGTTGAGTATTGTTAACATTGCCATTATAAATACTGCAGAAAATATCAAATCAAAATAAGGCCAATAGGAAAAGGCAGCGTGTGAACCATATAGCAGGCGTAAAATCATTTATGAGATTAATACAAGAGATGGTAAGATTATTGTGATTTTCAAGATCTAAGCTCATTGGTCAGTGCTAGTGTGTAAACAAAAGAACGTCCTTAATATTCATGTATGTAATTGAAGGGTCCGAGCTCATCAAACTTGGTAAACTTCTATAAAGAAACTAGATGGTCAAAGAAGAAAGGGGCATTTGTCACTCCCATGACAAAAACACTTTATGTGTGTGCTCTCTAACTTACCAACTTTTTACTATGTTGTTCCATTCATAGATAACTAAATAAAGAGTTTAGTTATTTCCCCTAATTATAAATTATATAAAATATATTTTTATATATGATTGAGAAGTTAGATGAGATGGAGCCTGAGGAACGCACAGATGAGGCTGCAAATATTATATTTAGAGATGTGCTAGGACATAGATCTAGTTATGCAAAAGGACTTGGTGGTTCAGTTATACTCGTGTCTAGACCATCATCTATGTCGGCACAAGTTGAGCACCTAACCCAAGAAAATGAGAGACATGAAAATGAGGCAATGATGTACAAGACCGAATTGGATGACCTGAAAAGGAAAGTATGATAATTACTGGTTTGGCAACAATCATATGACTAGAGGATGAACCTACGTGACAGTGATTTTGAAAGAGTGTCTAATAGAGACACTCTAGGAAATATTTAGCTGGAATGGCTTCTAAACTGTGATTTTTTGATATTTTGCTAACATTTGCTGGCAAGCACATATTTTGTTTATTCGTTGTCTAGAAAATGGTGCAGGATTTTGACATTAATTATACTTGCTGGATGTTGCTTGGTGGAATTATAAAAAGTCCTAGGCTACAATATTTTAGTGGGATTACTTTGTTAAAGGTTATCAGAAAACTTTGTAAGTATGCTTTAAAACCTCTTCCAACTGCATGTCTTATCTACAATGGTTAAAAGAGTTGCTCATTGTATTCTATAAGATTAGTTATGATGCTAGTGATACTAAAACCCTGCAACTTGAGAGATGTATACTAGGTACAAAGAAATGTTTGGTAATTTTTTTAGTAATAGACGATAGGTATAGGTTTATGTTGAATATGCATGTAAAGTTTAAGAGATTTAATCCTCTGTTTTCATTTGAATAACTCGGCTAGTATTGGAATTCAGCAAGTTTTGCATTATATTGGGAGATTTTTTTTAGTCAGGTCTAACAATGTTTATTCACAAGAACAGGTCATTGGGTCACTCTTTGAGAGTATTTATGTAAACTTAAAAAATAAGACTGTCTATTAAGTGGGATTTATGGCGGGTCAACAAGAATTTATTTTAATTGAAGTGAGGTTTGGCTTGTTGATATTGGGGATTTTTAAACAATGTTGGTGTTTTCTTATATATATCATATGGTAATTAGTCCTTACGTGTATAATATGAGATGCAAGTATAAGAAAACACCAACATGAGATGCAAGTATAAGAAAACTAATTGGGTAGCACTATTTCCATATTTGGTGGTATGAAAGAAACAAAAATGGCATGAAGATTTAGGCCTCGTTTGTTTTCAGAAAACATCTCATCTCATCTCACTTCATCATTACAACTTTCTCAAATTTTCACACAAAATAAAATAAACAATTCAACTTTTTAAAATTCCAAAACAAAATAATATTAAAAAAATATATTCTAATAATATTTTATTCAACTTTTTAACTTTAATCTCATCTCATCTCTGAAAACAAACGAGCCCTTAGTTTCTTGGAATTTTGTGCTTAGGTGGTAATTTCCACCATTCGTTCCCCTGTTTTTGGAGAGCCTATATGCTTGCATATCATATAGCCTCAAATGTAGTGCTTGAAAATGTAGTGCATATCATATACTTGCATCTCATATTATACGTGCATATACTTGGAGTCATCCATTTTGTGCTTAGGTTTGTGCTTGAAAATGTAGTTTTCATCATAGAGCTGAAAATTTTCTCCACCTTACAAATGGTTGAGTTGTGACCATTGTTAAACCAAAATATGTGAGTTTGGTTTAGGGTTGATATGTTCTCCTCCTGGAGCTCATACCTCAAAACTGGTATGTTTGTACATTGATAAACACAGAAGGGTCTTTATTCTTGAGCCTAGAGCACTGAACTAGAAAAATTCATGCCACTGCCTGATGCATCTTCTGTTTTCCTATGAAATATGGACGATATAACAGATTTTTTAATGAATTATTGGAGGCTTTTGCTTAGTTTAGTTTATACATGCAATGAGTAGCATAAGTTTAGTTTGTACATGCAATGACTGGCATGAATTATTGTTTGCTTTAGTATGTACATGCAATGACTGGCATAAGTTTAGTTTTGGTTAATTCATTGTAATTTGCAGGTAGACATCAATAATTACTTCAAGCATCTAAATAATTGTTTGAAGCATGTGTATTTTGCAGGTAGACATAAGCTGTCAAATGTTGATATCAGCCATTAGGAATTTTTTTAATGCACCGATGAGCCTGTTGGATGCTACATATATGGATTCACTCCCAGGTTTAAATTAATGTATAGCCATGTTGACAACAATTCCAATTAGACGCACATATTTTTCATGTGTTTTGTGGCAATAGACGTTTTTAGGAATTTAAGCAATTGCATAACAATTAGAAACCTATTATAATGTATGATGTGAAAGTAAATGAAATATTCACATTCAAGCTTATTTGTATGAAAACTGGATGGCAATGTACATGTAAATTATTGGTAAAATATATGGTGTTTGATTTATATTAAATCTAAAACAAAAGTCCTCAAACACAGATTTGGCAGAGTAAAAAAATGAGAGGAATTTCAAAGATAAGTCTAATTTGCTATTGGTAAAGCTTCAATTATTCCTTGGTTACGTACGTTACTACTCTTTAGAGTTCTTTCTTCTTGATCTTCTTTATTTTATGGCAACGTTAGTGCAGTGTAATTCAGCTTAATCTAATTAGATCCTATTACCACCAAGACGTTAAGAAATTAATAAACACTGCAAAGTATTGCAAAAATTAGTTGTAAAGGTCCTTTTTGTATCTCTGTTTCTTTAATTCCATGATTTATATAAAGAATCATCGACATGCATGGAATGAGAACCTCATCTTAAATTTCTAGATAGACTTGAAGTACTGCAATAATTCTAGATAGACGGCGTACATGAGCTAGGGCAATACTATATATTGATTGGTTTGCAAATGTACCTTGATTCAAAACATGAGCTTTCAACTAACGTTAACGTTGCTGCGCAACATTCCAAAAACCCATAAATTTGCTTATCTATTGTTTGAAGCCAGTGTTCTGGAAACCCATAGATCTAATTCTACGAGTGAGTTTCTTCATTTTTTCACCACATATCCAACCCAACAATTGTAATTTTAGAAAGCAGTGGTTTTGGCATTTCCTGCGCCATACATCCTCACCGCATGTAGAATATCTGAAATTGCGGCATCTAGGAATTCACCGCATGTAGAATCTCTGAAATTGCGGTGTCTACGAATTCACTGTATGAAGAGTCTGAAATTGCGGCGTCTATGACTTCACTGCAAATGGGAACAAAGCTTCTTACCACCAGCCCCAAAATCGCCGTATGAAGAGTCTGAGTTTGCAACGTCTACAAATTCATCGCAAATGGGAACAAAGCTTCTTACTGTCAACCCCATAAATCACCGAATATTTAGATTTTACAGCGCTGCAAAATCACCGTAAATGACCCAAATTTGCAACCTTCCCTCACCATAATTGCCCCTAAGACCAAATTGTGCGATT
This sequence comes from Juglans microcarpa x Juglans regia, assembly GCF_004785595.1. Taxonomy (NCBI): domain Eukaryota; kingdom Viridiplantae; phylum Streptophyta; class Magnoliopsida; order Fagales; family Juglandaceae; genus Juglans; species Juglans microcarpa x Juglans regia. The sequence goes on along the minus strand of NC_054600.1, from coordinate 21,716,540 downwards.
TTGCTGCAAGAAATGTCCGGTGAGTTAGCTGCAACAATTGCAGGGGCCCATGATTTCTCACCGAAATTCCTTTGAGCAGACGCTTTATTTTCGACCGATTAGCGAAAAGTGAAAATCGCAGTTTGTGACTCGTTGTTGCTAGAAAATAGGGGGAATGTGGGGATCTCGCTCCCCACAAGAAGGCAAGATTCCTGTAGTGCATGATCTTTTTCCCCATCCCCTTCTAAAACTTCCAGGTTCTTCCCCTTTGTCATCACCTTTCAATTATTTTTAAAATGACCTTGTTGTCTACAATGATAACAAAACAAGGAGACAAATTTCATATACTATTTGTTGCCAAAAACCCTTTAATTCAGACAGTCCAATCTTTAATTCAAACACTAAATAGTTACAAAGCATAAACCCAACCAAATCAGTAAAACCTAACCAAGAGAGGGAAAATCGAGTACAAGGCTACGAGAAGAGGCTGTCGTTGATAAGCACTTTCCACAGGGCAAGGAATCGCAAAACCTAATAAAACAATGGAAATGCGAGAAGGCGAGATGTTCCGATGCCTACAAGAGAGAGCAAGGAGAAAAGGCGAGAGATGCCTTTAGTCGAAGAGAGAGCAAGGAGAAATGGAGCGAGAGATGCCTTCAGAGAGAGAAAAAAAAAATCGTAGTCGAAGAAAGAGAGAGAGAAAGGAGAGAAATCAATTCGAGAGAGTTTCGTTGGGGTGAGAGAGAAAAAACAATAAAAATAATATTTGGGGAGTGAATATTGTTTTTTTAAATTTAAAGAAATAATGTTCATAATTATGCAAAAATTTAAAGATGCATAATTTAAAACAGATGAATTTAAAGAGATACTATACAAATATAAAGATAAATATGAAGATTCATAAGTCATTATCAATGCTCTTACAATTCTTCCAATTAAACTTGGGAATTTTAACAACCTATTCCCTTACTTCCTACTTACACATTTGATATAGAGTTATATATCATCGTGAGCAAACAACGAGAAACACAAAATGATTTTTTTTTTTCTTATTAAAATTTTAAAAATTATTTATTATATTAAAATACAATTATTATTTTTATTATTCATGAAACATCTCAAAACCTAATCACAAAGAGAAATGTTAGAATGTTCACCTGAGTTTGTCTCTTATTTTAATTGTTTATATATTTTTATTTTTTAATTTTTTTATTTAATGATTAAAGAAGTGACTTTTAATATATTAATATAACTTTTTATTTTTAAAAATATTTAATTATTTTTAAAAAATATGAAAAGTAAAATAAGAAAAAAATAAAAACTCACTTTTGTGCTGGCGGCAGCGGTCAAAACTGGCGGCACTCAAAAAGATTTTACAACTATTGACGAATGAAAAAGATTGCTTGATGTTTTTGAGAATGATTGCATAAAAGTGTGTCAGTGTCTGTATTTCTCGTCAAATCTGAGCCGGTGAAGCGTGTATGGGAGACACCTGCTTTGGCTACTCAATCCTGAGCAGGTGAATCAGTCTTTGGGAAACATCTGTTTGGCTACAAAATGACAAGGAACTACAACTGGATTCTCTCCTCTCCTACGCTGTTGTGCTGGGATTTGATATATGCTGGAGTTGTAAGCATTGGGATTCTGATATCATCATCATCAACAACATTAATTAGATTTTACAACCTAATTAATCTCCTGCGTAAGGTTTCATCTATGGTTTACGTAAATGATGAAAAAAGATCTTAGTAATTTATTACATCCCGACTATAATTAAGGGGCAGTGGGAACTGATAATTCAACAGAAGATTTCAATCGATAAGTGTAAATATTATTTTTATATATTTTTAAAAAATAAAAAAAAACTAATTTATTAATATTTATTTTTTTAATTATTAAATAAATAAATAAAAAAAAAATCAATCGATAAAATCACTTTTATAAGTTCAACTAAGATTTAGTTGGGTTAGAATATTAGTCCTCGCTTGGACCTTCTTTGCATTGATTTCAGTCTGATTCATTGACTATTGGAACCTTCTACTCCTCACAAAAGGTGGTGTAGGTGGCCATTGCATTAGCAAACTTATTCTTCATCCTTGACAGATTATTCAACATAATCAGTTTGGATATTTTATAAGTCTTTTATTCAAACATGACCTTCTCATCTTAATTTTCTATTTATTTTCACGAAACCCATGCAGTAGAAAATCATTTCACAAATTTTCACGAAGTCTCAGCCATTCTTAGAAAGTCCTATAATCAAATGTACCCGAAAATTATGAAAATGTTTTTGAATTTTTAAGAAAATCCTGAGACGTGTTTATTCCTTTATTTTTGTGAAAGTAGATAGGAAAATATGAATGAGAGTTTTTCAAAATATTTTTTGTATTAATATTTTTGAAAATGAGTAGATAGATTTGAGAAGTTGTTTGAATATAACTTTTTAACAATTCTTTATTTAGTTTTTGTAAAATTTATTATAGATTCTTTTTTTTTTTTTTTTTTTTTTATAGATTTAGGCCAATTGTTGGGTAAAAAGTGTTTTTTTTTTTTTTTTATAGAAATAAAATATTTTTGTTGAGACTTTGAGATATCTAGATTAAAGTCGGAAAATTTGTGTGAAAAGTTTGAGAAAATTTCCTACCCTAACATGCATTTCCTAGCATTTGGATGGTGAAATTGTTTAATCTCATATCATATTATCTCATCATTATAATTTTTTTAAATTTTTATATAAAATATAATAAACAATTTAAAATTTTCAAATTTTAAAATAATAATAATATTAAAAAATAATATTTTATTAATATTTTATTTAATTTTTAACTTTCATTTAAAATTATTTCTTCTCACCGAAGAGAATAATGAATTCATAAAGGGGTCTGCGGTCCTTTAGGGGTGATTATATTGTACATGAGTTTTGAGTTTATTTGGTTTTTTTATAAATATTTCTTATTAGTTACGTACTTATGTAGGTGTCTGGTAACCCTAACTAAAAGGCAAATCATTTCTAAAATAAAATAAAAATAATCCACCTTTAAGAGAGCTCTGTAAAGAAAATATGTAAAACAAATATATAAAAATAAATTTATAAATTGATATAATTTGATATGATATATTAAATTTATTTTTATTAAAAATATATTTTATAAAAAATGATTTAATCTTGCAAGATCTCATCAATTAACATTTCTCCTTTTGTAAAGTTGAATGATTGCAAATGATTACAACCTATATGCAAGTCACGTGCCTAATTCCCCATGCATAGGATATACGATATTATCCCTAATAATTAATCATACGTCGCATGCTTACATAATTTACCTATTAATAATATATATAATGTTTACATATATTAGCATTGAACCTTTATAATATTTTATATATACATATTATAAAATAACTACTATAATAAGTACCTAAGTAACTAAGATATAACCATACACTATATTTAAGATGTAGGAATATAAAACTAGGTTAAATGCTACATATGTAATTATAAAGGTTGCCATGCTTATATTTTTAAATTTAATATATATATATATACACACACACACTCAATTATGTAAGAAATAGTTTGGGATTAAAATCAGCCCGACCGGCGCTATGGAATTCTCATATTTTATATATACATATTATAAAATAACTACTATAATAAGTACCCAAGTAACTAAGATATAACCATACACTATTGCTTATGGTTATATATATATATATATACACACACTCAATTATGTAAGAAATAGTTTTAATCAAATCAAGTTAATGAGTCGAATTGGACATAAACAAACAGATCTTAACTGGATTGAGTTGAGCTTAATCAATTATGTATCATTTACTACTCAAGTAAATTTCTACTTTAAAGATTGAAATTTTTTTTTTTAACAACCGAGCTCAGTTCAAATTTAACCGAGCGACTATCTAGAAATCATGCGCACAGACTAATTTAAACATTTGTACGGATTGGTTCATTTAGAGTTTACTGACATCGTTGAGCCGTGTTATTAAAAGTAATTAGGGACACATGGACAATAATTATAGTTATTTTTTTTTTATCATATTTAATCCAAAGCGAGTACTAATTCAATTCTCACGTTTTAAACACCACGAACCGTTTGTCAACAGACGAACATTAGCATCCTCTTAGCGTATGGTGGTAAAAGACTAATAGCAGTTAGGAGTTGAAATTGGCAATTGAAAATTTATATTTTGCCCTTTTTCTTTGAATCGGCTGCCGTTTATTCAATGACTTCTGTAGAGATGTGCAGTGTGCACAGACTTCTCAACTTAATCAACACTAATTATTTTTATATTATTATCTTAGAGAAAAGTCGTATATTGATGGCAAGACAACTCGAAGCTTCCCACGATACTGTACACAATATAGCAGTGGAAAGTGTTAAGGTTTGCTTGTTTTCAGAATCATTTTTATCTGATTTGATCTGATGTAATTATTATAATTTTTTTAAATTATTATATAAAATAAAATAAATAATTTTATTTTTTTACAATTTTAAAATAAAAATAATATTATAAATATATTTTATTTAAATATTTTATTTTTATTTCAATTCATCTTCAATAACAACGAGACAGTTTTCCTCTAAAAGCACTAGTGCCTGGCAGCCTGCCATTTGCTGAATAAAACCCAGTTTAATAATAAACCTAATAGTATTTAATTCCAACTACAGCCCATTATCACCTGTGAAAGTTAAAGAAAATTGTAAAAAAATAGACATAACTGTTTGGCTTCGCTGCAGTGGGTTGCCAAATTATTGGCCGGCCATAACTATTAAAACCATTTTACGCTTTATTTTAATACTATTTGTTTGGCGATGATTGAGATTTAAATATTGTTTGTTTGGCTTTTTATTTTTACTGGGCCATTTTTTTTGGAGTTATTTTTTACTTTTTACAATATTTTATATAATAATATTTTAAAATAAAAGATATTTTATATCAAAAAATAAAAAATAAAATAAAAGATATTTTTGTAAATTATCTTATAAAATAATAATATTTTATAAAAATAATAATATTTTATAATATGTACTATAAAATATATCATAAGGTGAAATCTTGGTAGAAAATTTGTTTGGAAGAAAGGAAATCTGGACAATTTTGACCAGTTATCGTGAATTATGTTATCTTTTCTGGTGTGCGTTTTTGGTCCCGAGTTATCTTCCTGGAAACTGCCGCCTCTGCCCCCTCTCCTTCCCTCCTCTTCATCTCATAATCACTTTCCTCTCAAAGTCTGAAGCAAGCATTCGAGACTGTCAAACTGGCTGGCTTGACCAAAGCATCACACTTCCACTCCAACCCCCCTCGAAAGCAAAACCTCCATAGCCAATATCTAACTCCAAAAACCCATGATCCTCTTCCGTTTCTTCGTTGTGGCCATGGCTTTGGCTTTAGTCCTACCCTCCCCGACCCATTCCCAACAAAACAACTCCGATCCGTGCCCTCTCGACTTCAGTGTCCTCCAACGGCTCATCCAAAACTCCAACCGCCCCAGAGTAGACCTGACCACCGAGTGCCAGTACATCCGCCAGGGCCTCCGACTCGTCCAGTCCCATTACCTCCAGCTCACAAACTCGTTCCTCCCCCCACTCAACTCGTCCGAGTCATGCTGGTCCGCTTACCAAGCTCTCATCGACAATTACCTTCCCGGCTTGAACATCCGATCCTCCTGCGGCTTCAAGACCGAGTGGATCTCCGAGGGCTGCATGAACATCACCACCAGGGCCCAGTTCGAGAAGACTGTCTCCCAGCAAACCCTGGACGAAGTCGTCACCAGCTGCAACCAGTCCCTCGAGAACAACTCCCCCTGCGCCTCCTGCACCACCAGCCTCTCCACCCTTCAGGCCTCGTACCTGACCGGAGCCTCCATCGGCAACGTCTCTGACTGCACGGCATATCCCTCGATTTACGCGGCTGCGTTCGCCAATCTGTACGGGCCTACAGATAAAGGAACCGCCAAGTGCCTCTTCTCGCTCGATTTCACGTCCTCGAGTTCCAAAAGTAATCGGCGGAAGGTAATCTTGGTTGTCTTGATTGCTTGCGGTGTCGGGACTTTGCTCCTGATTGGTGGGGGTTGGTTTTTGTTGCGAATAAGAAGAAGAAGAAGAAGAAGAAATGAGGGATTGACTATGAGCATGAAGAACAGAGGGCAGGTCGGTAAAATTGAGATGGGATTGGGTTCTGGGCTGGAATCGATCCATGATAGTACTACTTTGATGAGGTTCACATTCGAAGACATCAAGAAAGCGACCAAAAATTTCTCTAGGGACAGTATAATTGGTAGAGGAGGTTATGGGAATGTGTACAAGGGCACGTTGTCCGATGGGTCTGAGGTTGCATTGAAGAGGTTCAAGAATTGTTCTGCTGCAGGGGATGCGACTTTCGCGCATGAGGTTGAGGTTATTGCAAGTGTTAGGCATGTCAACCTTGTTGCTTTGAGAGGGTACTGTACCGCCACAACTCCATTTGAGGGTCACCAGAGAATCATCGTGTGCGATCTGATGAAGAACGGGAGTCTTCATGACCATTTGTTTGGTCCTTCGGAGATTAAGCTAAGTTGGCCGATGAGGCAGAAGATTGCCTTGGGGACAGCAAGGGGATTGGCTTATCTGCATTACGGGGCTCAACCGGGGATCATACATAGGGACATTAAAGCTAGTAACATACTTTTGGATGAGAGGTTTGAGGCCAAGGTGGCGGATTTTGGCCTTGCAAAGTTCACGCCGGAGGGAATGACGCATATGAGCACAAGGGTGGCGGGGACAATGGGTTATGTTGCTCCTGAATATGCGTTGTATGGTCAGTTGACAGAGAGAAGCGATGTGTATAGTTTTGGGGTTGTGCTTCTGGAGCTTTTGAGTGGAAAGAAGGCGCTCGTTGGCAGCAATGAGGGCCAGCCCTCACTTGTGACAGATTGGGCATGGTCATTGGTGAGGAAAGGGAGAACTTTAGATGTAATTGAAAGTGGAATGCCGGAGCAAGGTGTGCCGGAGGTTCTAGAGAAGTATGTTCTGATTGCAGTGCTGTGCTCTCATCCACAGTTATATGCTAGGCCTACAATGGATCAAGTTGTGAAAATGTTGGAAACAGACTTTTCAGTTCCCTCAATCCCAGAACGACCGATACCTCTAGTGGCTGAGCTTGACGATATTGAGAGATCTGCGAGCAGCAGCGGCTCAGGACACATGTCTAGCTCAACTGGCTATCACCCATTCACATTCGAAAGTGACCGGCCGAGGACTCCTGAATAGACATTTTATGAGTTACATTATATCTAGTTGGCAATATGATTTGTTGGTTTATATTTTATGGTTCCTGAATTTGGAACGGCATGACCTATTGTAAAGAAAAAATACATGTATATTTATAGTGGATTCTTGTAAATTTTGTGGTGTAGAGAATGGTTTAGCTAAATAGCTGCCATAAATCATTCTTTTTATCTAAATATGTTTTTTATAGTTCATAGAGCGAGACACAACATGCAAATTTCAACATTTAATGCAGTGAGATCTATATGTTTAGGTCATAAAATGTTCAGAAATCCTCATCCATGCCAATGCTGAGTTAAACTTTCATGCAGCTCTTGGTGTAACTTGTTACATCGGTCGTGAGTTTCCACTACTCCGGTATGCGTAATCCGCCCTTGGATCTTGGTTTTCGAAGCTTGATGACTTGCATATGCCAATATTGCACTTGTATCACACCTTGGCAAGAGCAGTAATTACAAGAGATATACTGATCTGTTTCTTGTTGAAGTATGTCGCCTTCTAAAGAGAAAATTCTCAAATAAAGGAAGTTGTGCTAGACATGGCATTTGCTACATCTGAAACCGTACTGACATAAAAGGTTTGTTTTTACGCAATTCTAATCCATGAGGTGGAGGTCTTTTACAAGTTTTTGACAAGAAAATGACCTTTGGAATGCCATCCCTAGTGTTTAGCTTGTAAAGTCATGAACTCTTTTGCATTACTGACTTTATGGACAAGAGAAAAATGTTTTACTTGGAAAGTCCTGAACTCTTTTGCAATATGCAATGTATCATGTAGAAAAATGTCACAGATCTTCATGCACACTTAAATTGAGAGATTGGGCCAAAGGTGGCAGATTTTAGCCTGATTAATTTGGAGCCAGTAGTTGTTGCTCATTTGTAAAATAGAGGATTTATTTATACAACTAGACAGTTAAGAGAACAAACTTTTCCGAGAAGGCAGTCAACAAGGATCGTTCCCAGAAACATATGGATTCGTTTACATAAACTTCATGACAGGAAAGTCCCAAGGATATATATATATATATATATATATATATATAATATGTTCAGTAAATTTACAATTATCTTATTCAAATGAATATTCCATCCATTGAGTCTTATGAATCATTCAGAAAGATAAAGAAACCATGCCAAAACACAAATGAAGGAGAACCATTCTTTTAAATATATATATATATATATATATATATGTACCGTTACGTTAGCCCAAGGCTAAAGATCAGCGTATGTCTTGCATAAAATGTTTATAAAGTGGAACAATGAAATGGAACACTACGACTTGTTTGCCCAACAGGCAAGTTCTTCTGCTTCTTATTGTATTGTAAAATGACTGGGGGAAGCCCATACAGCATCTTTACATAGCTAGATGAAAGTTGAACAATGCAGGGTCAAGAATTGCAATATTCCGATCCATTTTTTGGGCCTTAACCATCCAAGGGCACAGTAACAAGAATACGTTTTTCAATGAAGTCAACAATTTGGCGATTTCTTATAATCTTGGGCGGTTTATATTGAGTAGCTGGTGCTCCATTTTCAATAGCTAACTGGGATAATGCATCAAAGCTACCGGGCTTTACTATGGATACTACCAAAGGGTCTATCTCACCTCTTTTCCTCTGCACATTGTACTTGTCTCCCAAGCTATCCCCAATAGAGGAACCACACCCTTTAAGAATAACAACTAACTCCTCAATCTTTTCCTCTGGCAGAAACATGCATTCCTCTTTAACTTCTATGTAAACCTTCAGGAGCTTTGGGCTCAAAGTTAAGTCCAAGAAACTTGAGAACTCAGTGATCTCCACCGCCATTGCATTTCTTAACATACTTTGAAAATATTCAATTGCAAGTAACAAATCTTTCTCAGTTACTACCTCGGAAGGAGCTTTAGGAGCCCTCATCACAAACTCCACTAGTGGAGATGAATTATAGAAACCAACAACTCTCACAATATCACCTAGACGATATCGATAGAATCCTCTATAAGTGGTGACAATCACTTCATACATCTTCCCTGCCTCTACACCAGAAATGTCTACTGTTTCTTCACTAACAACATTGGTCACATCCAAAGCAAATGGAAGAAACTCAAAGTACGCCGCAGTTGGAAGCAAAATGAATCGAGTCCTCTCTGGAGGCTGCGTAATATCCATGTTAATACCCACACAGCATTCTGAAGCAAAGTAGTCTCCACCTAACACAGGTACTTCTCCTGCATACTGCTTAAGCTTAGGATAATACTGAGCCAAGCTCCCTGTGGTAATGCACCTAATGAACCTTACATTAGGCCACAGTTTACTCACTATCCCACCCCAATTCTTGTCCTCACAAATCGCCCGAATTCTTCTTGACAGTTCTGGTTGAGGCCCCCCAAGAACGTCAATTACTGAATCTCTCATTGCAACATCAGAAATCTCCAAACTCGGAACCCCACATTCAAGATCATCACATAGCTGCTTCCACTTGGACTCTAAAAGACCAAACACTTTGATCAAGCCAATGGCATACGGGACTCTAATTCCATCAATAAAATCAGAGTTCCTAAGACCACAAAGAAGGTGGCAGTACATCTGGTGCACCACATTCGACCCAAGAATGACTTCGCGGGGACTAGAACAAGATAGAAACTGAGACCAATTTGTGGCACCACTATGAATAGGATATGTAGAAGCGGCCATAACCTTAAAACCACCTTTGGTGGTTGCAATGTTATCGGCATAAAGAAACCATAGGATCTTGCTCACTGAGGTCCTAGGAGGAAACAACCTACAAGAAAGTTCACATTCACTTGTTATATAAAAACTAGATTGTAGGAGCATATTAACCAATAATAACAACAACACCAATGATATCCAAGAGCGTAAATAAGTTACCTTCGAAGAATTGAGGCGCTGCCCTGGTGAGCCATGAAGGAAGCTGCTTTTGAGAGCTTAGAATCAAAGTAAGGGATCAATTTGGGCTTCATGGCACTTGTCCCTGAGCTGCAAAATCCCGAACTAAGATTCTAAATTGTAATTATAATATTGCTGTATTTTCTGAATTTACTTGTTAATATTTCTGAAGAGACAATTTCATACACGAATTCTAACGATTCAAGACTGAAAAAACCATCGAAAAGCGTGACTTGCAGCTGGTAAATGAATGCTTTGAGATGCACCGTTATTGATCAAACTCGACACAAATCTAATTACAAGAAAGAACAGTAAATAGAAAACAAATCAAGACTGTCAGAGGAGATGAGTACCTGTAGAAGAAACAGAGTAGAGTATCAACGGACAAGAGAGGAAGATCATGGTCAACGAGTCCGTCGGCCATCCGATTGATGTGGTCAACGTAGTCATCGTAGGAAGACAACGGCACGGCGCGACGGAAGGAGGCGGCGTCAACCGGCTGCTCATCGTGGCCTTGGAGGTGGGATCGGAGATAAAGTACTCCGGCCTGGCGTTCGAGGATCGACCGGAGGGTCTCGAGCTGGTGACGCGAGGCTTCTTTGGTGGTATCCTCGAGCATCCTCAGGATCTCCTCGTCTGTCATTTTTCCGGGTCAGCGGGTGACTTTAGCAACTTTCTTCTCCGTCTATTCTGACCCATGGTCGATATAAATAGACACGGTAGTCCGCCCATGGCCCTGCCGTTACTAGATTGCCACGTCATCACTAACTAGCGCGAAATTTCGAATATAAATATTCTAAATAATTATTCTTTCCGAACAAATTATAGATTAAAGAAAGTTAAGAAACAAAGAAATCTGGCTTTCTTGGAGAGTCTTTCGCTCCTTCTTCACTGCCCGAGCTCCGACAACCGACATCCCACCACGGAGCCATTACACCAGCGTCGGGATAGTCCTTTCCTTTCCACAACTTTTGGCCTGCGCGCTGTCATCGTGGAAAGTCGACACCGATCGGCAAACGTTCTCGAGTCATTCGCAGTTGGTGCCGGAAAAGCTCATTCTGACCAGACATTAACGCCCGGAGAGGGTGATCTTGGTTTTACAGGCGTCGCCGGAGAGAGCAATGCAAACTTGAACGGATCACCCGGAGACGACGATCTTTGCTCAATCGGCGCCGCCCGAGATAGATATGAAGGCTTGAAAGTAGCACTGGGAGACGACGCTGGGATCCATAAGCAAGGATACGAATTCTGGACAGAGAGCATTGATGGGAGATTGGACCACGGAGATCCAACGCTGGTGCAGTCTCTGTGGACGGTGAGATCGAGGGCCGGACCGAGTTCAAGGAGGACTGTGAGTAAAGAAAACCTGAGAAGCGCGAAAGCGAGTTCGAAGGATTTCCCACCAATGTTGCCCTTGTTGGACGAGGACGGGCGGCCAATGTTCAACCTGGTGAAAGTGAGGAGTGCCGGACGATTGTTGATCGTTGCGAAGAGGAACATGCAGCCGAGGCTCGTACGGACTCATAGCCAAGACGGAAGACTTCGAATAGACATTGCGTTTCCTCAAGAAGCAGAAGACGAAGAGAGAGAAGAGGAGAAGGAGGAGGAGGAGGAGGAGAATGTAGGGCCAAATAACGTAGGGACTGTCCAGGTGGTCCCAGAATAGACATCATGCTTTCTCAAGAAGAAGAAGAAGAAGAAGAGGAGGGAGAAAAGAGGAAGAAAGGTTGAAGGCCCGCAGTCGATTTACCCAGCAAACAAGAGGTAATTAGGTTTGGAGAGAAGAATGTTAGGCTATGCGGATTTGATTTGATATCTTTTCAAAATGAGTTTACATTTTTAACAGAGAAAAGCTTGTACGCCGAAGGATGAAGTCGAGTCGAGCCGAGCCTACTTAGTCTTTACTTTGCTGAGCTCGACCCAATTCAAAATATTAATACCCGAGCTCAAATTCGAACTCGAGAATTTTTTTTTATTCTTTATTTAAATTCGGCTTGATAAACTAAATGTTCAACTTAAGTTCGAGCTCGTCCCACAAACGAGTTCTAGTCGAGTCGAGCTCGAGCTCGAACTGTATATTTTTTTTATTTTTTGAATAAAATTTAATAATTAATAAAATAAATAAATAAATAATTTAATATTAAATTTATACAACTAATAAGTAGAACCTCTATTCAATTATAAAATTTTAAAAAATTTATAAACAATTAATATCTAACTAGTTGATATTTATCCAAAATAATAATATATTATATGCCTACATATATTATTAATACATACACTTAATATGATATCATATATTTATTTCATATATGGTTCCTACATACTAGTATATAAAATTATTAAATTTTATCTACTAATTATTATACAAAATATAAAATATACTTATGAAATATATTCATTATATATAGACATATGTAATTAGATTATATATTATATATTTAATTATAAAAGTGGTATGCTTATATTATTAGTTACTACATATATATATGTGTGTGTGTGTATATACATAGGTGTATGTATATATTTATCAATATATGAATTAGTTTTAATCGAGTCGAGCTAACGAGTCGACTCGAGTATAAACGAGCGAGCCTTAACGAGTCTTAGCCGAGTTGAGTCGAGTTTTGTCAGGTATACGTCATTTACAATTCGAGCAGGTGTTTGATTTGATGAAAGAGCTTTTTTTTTTTTTTTTCATGAATCGAGTTCGATTTGAATTTAATTGAGCGAGTACCGAACGGGCTATCGAACAGACTGATTCATTTACAACCCTATGTATGCAGCCCAAAATGTACCAATCTAGTGTACTGCTGCAGAATTTGTTTTTTTTTTTTATATTTTTTTTACTTAGTGATTAAGGAAGTGATTTTAAGTGTATTGGTGTATTTTTCTTATTTTTAAAAAATATTTAAATATATTAAAAAAATATGAAAAGAAAAATGAAAAAAATAAAAAATAAAAAGCAGGAAGAGGTATAAACGAGCGGTGCAGCGGCAGAGTAGCACCGCTCTTTTTAATATACTTAGAATTTCTTTTACTATTTTATAATCCATTTTCAGTCCAGTAATATAATTGTATTGTTTTTATTAAAAATAAATTTTAATATTATAAAATTACTCTTCATTTAATATAAATAATAAATTTATAAAGAGTAATTCTACATACAACTGTGAAGTGTATAAATGCTACATAATCGCTTTGAAAAAGAGAGGTCCACTATTAAAAATTAATTTTTTTCATGTGAGTATCATGTTTTATTCATTTTTTTCAAAATGATTATGAGGTGGTTGCACAATTTATTGTTGCAAATATATTTTTTTATTTATAAAATGTATAGTTGTAAACTAATTAATTTTTCAAAAATAAAAGAGTCTTGCTAGTTGCATAGGGTCTGTTTGAACGGTGAAAACACTATAACAATGTTTCTATAGGTTTTTAAAACAAAAATCCTGTAGTGAGAGATTTTTTTGATGCGAAATTTAGGTTTCAAATATGTTTGATCTTACTGCATTAAATGGTTGCATTGGTTAATTCTATATATGTAGAAAATACCTCCAAAAATTTATCATTTCTATGTAGATTTCCCTCTCCGTTTTTTTTTTTTTTTTTTGTATAATGAAGTGAATCCCTCCAAAATTAGTATTTTTTTGTTTTTTTCCCATCACAATATTAACCCAAAGTGAAATAAACACTATACAAAGGCAATTAAGGTTAGTGATAGATATATATATATATATATATATAATATATATATGTGTGTGTGTGTGTGAATTAATTCATAATTTTATTCTGAAGATTTCATTATACTAGAAAAAATATATACGAGATTCTAATTGAAGCATTAAACCGGGCATCAAAATATTCAATAACCGCACGATTAGACTCTTTTTCAAGACGAAAAAGCTTAAGAATGGATAACCGAGGTGGCCTCGCTCCCACCCTAGGCATGACCTAGTAGCACTCTATCCCAACTCATAAAACTTGCATAAACTTGAGAACGTACTATCCACACAACCTCCACATATTACATTTTTTTTTTATTTTTTTCTTTTATCAAATATTTAATATATGAATAATAAATAGAATAATTGAATGTGGTGTGTGAAGGTTAGAGAGGTTGTATAGAATTGCTTTGGGGGCTTCAAATTCCAAACTTCCATTTTGGAGGCCGGGAATTGTGCCAATCAAATTACAGGCTTTTGGCATACCAAATGCTATGTTAGAGCACTGGCATTGGCGTAATCAAATATTATGTTAGAGCACTGCCATTAGAGGAGAGAACCCAATATACTCTCCCTTTGGATAATTGTTAAATATATCTTCATTCTAAAGATGATAATGATTGGATTTTATTTTATGAGTACATGAAGGAGAGATGCTAGGTTGTGTTTCTGGAGTTTTTTTTACATGTCTATTGCCAACTAGAAAATTTGCACATTCAAAATGAAAGTTATTTTTAGCAAGATGATTCTATAAAATACTACATAAAGTAGTTGGCTTCCCAACATATATAGAATTTCCTACATCCATCGTTCTGTCTCACGAATTTAATTTTGCAATGGATTGGGGTTTGGCTGATGAATTCATTTCAAAGTTAAGGCTACGTAATTTTACAAACCATATATCCGTGACATATATAAATTTCGAATCTATAACACAATTTTTGAAGCGGAAGCGTTGGTACTGCTGCATGTTATACATTCTTTGGTTAAATGCCTAGAATTTGAACATTCTTTAAGGTAATTTTAAAAGTTTGAGACATGCATTTCTACCTTTTTTTTTCAGCCTATATAACTGATCTTTGTCATATTTCCTCTATATTTATAAATTTCTTATAATTATTAATCGTTAAAATTGTGTTTAGATTACTCTAATATGTGACCTTTTTATTTAAATTTAGTTATTGCTACACATCGCGTAGATTAAAAAAAAAAAAAAAATGTTATACCAAATGTTATTTATATCCTTGTATCTTCCTACACGTACAAGTAAAAACAGTGTTAAATTATTTACAACTTGCAAATTAAAGCATATATAGGAGAAGGAAAACAGATCCAAATTTAACCCTTCTGCCCCCTTAATTCCTCCCACACACAGATCAAACCACATTAGCACTAAGAACTGAAAAAAGACCAAAAAAAAAAAAAAAAAAAAAAAAAATCAATATCTTTCTGATCTTAATGTCTGTGTTTTCCACATACCAAGTGATGGAGAAGACTTTGCAGTTATCTTTACAACTTTCTGCTTTGGTTGTCGCCGCTGCTTTCTGGTGACATTTTTATCTTCAGCAGTAATATCAGTACTGGTAATTTCTTTCACTAAATCGACTTTGACTATGTGATGATCAGAAGTTCCTTTGGAAGAGAAGACTGAATATGATCCTGGAACAAACTTGTAGGGTGAATTTGGGGATCCCAATACGTAATCTACCCGAGTTCCATACTTGCACGTTCCCTGCACACCTGCATGCATGTACATAGATCATTAGCTCCATTTTCTAGACTCTAATATGGCCAAAAGAATATCAGGTGACAGATTTCGTACTTTGGCCTTTGGCAATCATGACCACTGACTCGCATTCCCCTGCAAATTCCTTAGCATCTGAATACTGTTTACTCTTCAAAAATTTCATCACTTCCACCTTTGGTGTTGGCTTTCCAATCTCCTCATGATACTGCACCACATGATTAATCCATAGATGAAAATAAATATACTTTATCAGTTAGGTTACTGTGGATACCATACACTATAGTTTTCTGTACAATTCTGTGTTACATTTACCTTCACAATGTCAGTCCATCTTTCTGGGGAGTAATCTGTTTCATCGAGTGAATTGATACCTCCAGC
Organism: Juglans microcarpa x Juglans regia; assembly: GCF_004785595.1. NCBI lineage: Eukaryota > Viridiplantae > Streptophyta > Magnoliopsida > Fagales > Juglandaceae > Juglans > Juglans microcarpa x Juglans regia. The sequence goes on along the minus strand of NC_054600.1, from coordinate 21,700,532 downwards.
TAAAATGTGAGGCTCATCACTAGACTGGATTATGGCATTTACCTGCTTCATCCGCCAATTCTCATCAAGATTATCAAGAAGGGTGCAGTTGAAGTTGACTTCTCCCATGTTTGGTACATTAATCGTGGCCTTCAGAACATTCCTGCAGTCATGCCCAGAAAACACAAAGGGAGTTGAGTTCCATAATCCAGTTCTAATTTCTGTTTTCATTATTTTTCTGTTCAATTGTCAACAACCAAGGAAAGCTACTTGTATAAGAGCACTGACATTGGACTAGCCAAATGCCAATCAAGTTCAAATTTTGACTAAATTTTCTCAAAATCAACTGCATTGGACTAGCCAAATCACTTCAAGTCAAATTATGAGTTACAGTAAATGGAAAACAAAAGCCATATTTGATGAGTTACTATTCACCGATCAAAAAAATATTTTACTAAAAAGTATTCACTTTCTCTTCCCTTCTTCTTCATGTTAAATAATTTGTTTGGACAGTAACAATTAAATTATTAATTAATATATTGAATGTATTTGTAAAATATAAAAATAAAAAATAAAAAATAAAAAAATTATTAAAATATATAATATTACATTATTATTTTGACTTTGGAATGATTAGTCTAATATAGATTAACCTCTTCAAAGGTTTTGGTTTTAGCCAAAACCTCAAGTTTTATTCAAAATCTAGGCCATTGCCGATGATAAGTCGTTTTCTTTTCCTTTGAGTACTGAGAGGTCTCTTTCTGTGCTACCAAATACGTAGGAAAAAAAAATTGCTCTTACCAAATAATATTAATAAAATTGAAACCTTGAGGGAATGCTGCATTTTAAAGAAATAAGAGCATTGGCATCCCTCGTATTTCTCAATCATGTTAATAATTTAATAGCAGAGCCAACCTACATTGCAGTCATACCAATGTGCAACTTACCTAACATCCATATTTTAATTTTCTTGCTGCCGATACTTCATTTTCTGTTTAAATCAATTAGGTTCTAAAGCCAGAAAGTAGCCGAGAAAAATGGCATCTGGTCGTCTCTCAGTCATGTTGACAAAAATTAAAGATGGGGTATTTGTCATTATCTCAACTTTTTATACAAATAAAGAGGTATGATTATATGCCAAAGATTAGGAATTTGGTTTATTGATGCAATATCCTTTCAATTCCATAACTGGAATTGGATGGGATCCCCCAGCCTATGGAAGAAATGCTCAGACAATCTCAAACATGACAAATATTTTTGAATTTAGCACTATATATGGCTTTCTTTACAATTTGAATTCAGAATCAACCTAGAAAAACATCAGAACTTATTTGGAAAAATCCCAAGGGATTGTCAGATTACCAATGCATTTCTCAATAATTAAAAAATAAAGTAATACTAGATAGTCTTTAGGGTGTATAAGTCCTACACACTTCATTTGAAAAAAAGTTGAGCCACCATTAAAAAATAATTTTCATGTACGTTACATATTTATCTAATTTTTTTTTTTAAAAAGAATGTGTGAAACTCGCACATATTAAACTGCAAATAAAAAAGAGATACAAGGCTGGGGAGTTAAAGTAGGATTGAAGTGCAACTTTATTACTAGCCATTTGTGTTTAGAAGGTTCCCATCCTTTACTAATCCAGAGTTGGTCATCTTGAATAATTAGAAATGAGTTTTGGAAACTACCCAGATTATCATCTAGAAAAGAAAACTAATGATAATTTAGAAAAACTGAGGAATAGTCTCCAGTTTTTGCATCCTTGCATACTACAGCTGTAGCAGCTTGGATTCTGACAGGACCGTCAATGTGTCAGAGCTGTTCGTACATAAAATAAAACAAGTTGTTGGCCGAGTTTCAGGCTTATATGTTAAAAATTAATTATCTAAAGAAAAATCACAGCGTCAATAATTCTTCTCATCCTTAAGTTCTTATCACCGTTGTAATCCTATAATTCCGAAAAATACATACCTTTGGGGAAATGAAGTTTTGATCCTGAAAATTCGCATAATTCTATAAGAAAAAGGTTTAGAAAAATGGGTAACTTTGCTAAGGAAAGTAGTAATCCTGTCAACTTTGTTATGGAATCAACACAGATAGATGTGGCTTTAAATGCACCGCTTTTGTTTGTCAAGAATTGAAAGCAGCGTATAATTCTGAGATTCTCCTAGTATACAGATGTGCATTTAAATCTGGGTAATCGGTACTAAAACAGAGAGAAGAAAAAACAAAAGGAGTGATTAAAATTCCAAAATGGGTTGAATGAAGATGGGAAAGAAAATAATAATACTGACCTGAAATCAGAATCATCAAAGATCTTCTGAACTTTCCACCGGCTAATCGGCCATCTCGACAAGATGGCGTTGCCGTACTCCGGTGCCCAGCTCTCGGCAAACACATAGTTCATTCCCAAAGCGCCAGCCAAATCAGACAGAGGTTTCATGGCCTTTTCTTCCTCTGCCTTCACATCTTGCAGAGCCAATATATCGGCATCCAATTCTCTCAGCACTTCGAGCACACTCCTACTGCTTCTATAGCCTTCAACATCAATACCATTTACCATGCTCGTAGAGAAGCTCGCAGTAGATCTCAATGGTGTTTTCCCTCTCAAAATTCTACTTATTGGGCTACTCGAAGCAGCGGTAGCAGAAGAAGAACCTTCCCTCTCATCGAAGCTCATTTGTCTACTCCGCAATAAAGAAATCTCGTTATCGGGCAGATTTATCGACACCCGTAACTTGGATTTTCCAAAGTTTTGCTGGGCTGAATGAATGTCGGTGCCATTCATGAAATTTGGATGCAGTGGAGATTGCTTTAGAATACTTTTGGGACGATCATTCGCAGACTTTGCTCGTAAATTCACGTCCAAAGACCGTCTGACCTTCATTACATCTCCGTTTTCATTGCCAAAACTTGCGGTCTTCTCGGTCTCAGGAACTGCAGGTGCCATGGAGAACAGGGCAGCATTAAAAGTGGCTATCCGTATCGGTTTCTCGGATTTTAGACCACCCAATTGTCCATTAGGATGAACCGCTACCGACCCATTAACGCTCGGTTCTTGTTTTGCATCGTGTTGAGCTTTGGAATTCGTTTTCCCGAACTTTCTGACCTGAATTTTGGGCTTGGACCGGCGGAGAACGGGCCAGCGGAGGCGACAGAAGAGGCGGCGGAACTTGCCATTGAGGAGTTTAAGCATAGGAGACTAATGGGAGTATAACAAAAAAAAAAAAGGGCTGTAGGGAGAGGAAAAAAATGCTAAAAAGTTGCAGTCTTTGGCAGAGTTTGTGCTCAACAACTCTGTCTATGGTTTGTATTTGTTCAGAGTTAACCTTTTGTAGGTAAATAAATAGGCCAGGCACCAAAGATGGGTTGGTTGATCAGAGGCTAGCTTTCTTGGTTTCTTTGGAGGTCAGGAAGAGTAAGAAGACAGTCCTCTAGGAAATGGGTTGGTGACACTTGGCAGTCAACTAGGGGTTGAATATGAGGTTGAATTTGTGTGTGAGGTGGGACACCAGGAGCGTGCTAAAATGGCATATTGCCAACTGCTCCAAATAGATAAATGGGGTATTTTGGGTGGGCGTTGATTGCACAGAATTTGGGTTTGGATTTAGATAACAAACCATTGAAAGAAACTGGAGAATATTAAACGCATATACGTATTAAAATAATCAAGAAGACCCAAAAACTCTTTGAAGTCAGTCATTCATGCAGGTAGGATCCTTGTTTGGAAAGCCACGACGCTGGAAACACGGCGTATCCAACTCCTATGCACCACTGGTGGGAGTGGAACCACCCCCTTTCTTTTCGTTTCCACCTCAACCCTCACTCACCAGCTTGTCAAGAAAAAAAGATAAAAAGGATCTTGCAGGCCTCATGAAATCCAGGGGTGAGTTGGTCATGTGGGCTCCTCAATTCTTACCTTTTGAATGGACCCCAACAGCTTGGTCAACAATGGGTGTACATTACCTGTGTTTCTCATTCTGAAAAGTTGCATAATAATTCCTTAATAATGACCCCCCCGCATACACTGCACGTCAATTTTTCATATCCTTGTGCCGTTGGAAATGCAGTTTTTTTTTTTTTTTTTGAAAGGAAAAAAAAAATTATTTCGATCCCCCGTTGGATAATGATGTTAGATCCATGAGTTTATTGAAATTCCACGCATTCTATTTGATAAAAAAAGTAATAATACACGTACAATTCTTTTTTATAATTTTTATATGACATTATAAAAAAAATTGATTTTTGTGATTATTTAGTTACGGCAAAAAATCAATTGTGATTAAAACAGACTCATTTTAAATGTAAATAATCATTTTATTATAATTAATTGGTCACAAATAAACAGTTTTCTTGTAGTGCGACCATATGTTAAAATGAAGGTATTTGTGTGAAGTGTTGTTATTTTTATAAGTATTTTTTTTAAAGTAAAACTTTTATAAGTTATTTTACAAAAATATATCTGATTTAAAATATGATTTTATAAAAATTGTAAAAAAAAAAAAAATTATAAGTGTAGAATTCGTCATTAAAAAAAAATATATATATATATATATATATATTTTCATGTAAAGGAAATACGCAAAACTTACATATAAGACTGTAAATATCATGTTTCTTTTTTGGGTTCAACTTAAAATTCCAAATTCAGAACTGGAACGTTCCGTGGGAATTCAGTAGATATCATATTTGGATTAATTGGATGAGAGAGGTCTTAGTAATATCTTCCCATCGAGGGAAAAATAGAAAAAATGAGACGTTTGAAAATAGTTTTTGTTAGAAAGTGGTACATTTTCTATTGACCAACAAAGGTTAGAATATAACTTTAGTACTGGTTTAGGTTTATTTGTAGAGTAATGATATCTATACAATACATTTTATAATATATATTTTAAAATAAAAGTATTTTGTAAAGTGATATTATTTTAAGAAAATATTTTATTAAATTATCCTTTATTTTAAAATATAATTATATAATATATTGTAAAAAATAACGTGTACGTATTTATCATTTTTCTTATTCGTATGCCAACCTAAACTTGGCTTAATATATATGCATTAAGCATGACGGTCTCAAGATATGATTACGACTTTTAGCTGATTAGTTTTACTTTTTATTGGTCATCTTGATCAATAACGTCGATTGACGTGACTTTTATATACTAATTATTTACGGCCAGGAAGAAAATCACTTCAAAGGTAACTGAGGTGACTAGCTAGTGTAATCCTGATCAAATGGGATAGTTTGGTACTTTCACTAGCCTACCTGCCTGCATGAAAGAAAAAATAAAATAAAATGACAAAAATGGTATCCACTAAAAACTTTTGTCTTTAATAATACGAATTAGGTAAAAATATATTTGTCATTTCTGGTTGATTTAATATGTGGGTCAAGCTGGATTTGACGTGTGAATTAGGATGATGCCAAATGCATGGCGTTTGGTCTCAGGAGCTAGCACTTATTATCCTGGCAAAATGACAACATGATCTCGTTTAATTTCGAAAAGTATTTCATTTCATTTTATTTTTATAATTTTTTAAAATTTTTATATAAAATATAATAAATAATTTAATTTTTTTAAATCTCAATTTAATTTTTTTTTAATTTTAAAATAATAATAATATTAAAAAATAATATTCTAATAATTTTTTTTAACTTTCATCTTTTATCTAAAATCATATCATCTCATCTCTGAATTCAAATTAATCCTAAATACCTTTGTAAACTGTAGTTGCTGTTCAGACTTAGAAAGATCCTAACAATATCTATGTCACCCTCCTCAATGATGTTGGCAAGGACCATATTTGAGATAGAGAGAGGGAAAAGTATCATGGAATATGCATGCAACATTAATTAAAAGTATTTTTTTTTTTTGAAAGTATTAATGATGGAAATTAAGGTCATTTTCTTCTGTATGGACATGCATGCATGATGGAGGTCAACTGGCATGGTGGGGTTTAAGCTTGTTATTAAATGATGGGCAAGTTTGGTTGTGGGGAATCTCAATTATATGGCATGAAGGCCGGGAAGGTGTACATGAGTCATGTGAGCTGTAGTAAAGTTGCATCATTCATCAAGGATGTTTCATATATAGTTGTCTTTCTTTTTTATTCTAAGATCTATGACTATGAGCACTTACATATTAGCATTTCATGAGTTTTGAAAAAAAAAAATATCAGTTAAGGTTACACGCGCGATTAAATTATTTTTTACAATTTTAAGAGAGATACATATAACATACAAATTTAAAAGAGAATTACAACATCTCTTTACAAATTAATTTAATAATCAATTTGTAAAATTCTTTTTATTATAGAGTTTTGCTAGGTACAAGCGAGTTCGTGTACTATATCGCGTACCGATGATTTTTTTAATTTAAAAAAAATGAAAAAAATTTTTTTTGAGAGAAGAAGAAAATCTCCTATATCATGAAAATTATTTTCATTTTTAATTCACATTGTTTCGTTAAACATATATATTATATATCAATATTAGTACATGAATTGGTGCACGAACTTTCGATTTACCACATCTAAACGCTCTTCGAAAAATTGAAGTTGTTCCTTTATAACTTGGTTGAATTAATGAGCTCTCTTCTCTCGAATATTCATAGAGGGTGTATGTGGGATTTTCTCCATCAATGTCCACATCTTGCCCTAGGTAAGTAGTTGAACATCATAAGATAGCTAGCATTTATTAGCATAATCAATAATATATATCTTACCCAAATCGTGGACATAGCTTTTATGTTAATGCAACTTGCAAGGCGGGTTGCATGCAGGTCAAATCAATTTTTACTAGATTTTTAGTAAACAATATGATCATTAACGCATAATCATGATACTTGATGCCAACAAGGGCCACAATACCACAAATTAAACTTTTAATAGCCACTAATTATTTAAAAAAACAACATCTGCATGTGTAAGAGCTTGATCAGAGCCTCAACTCAGAGAAAAATAGACGAATGAAGTTGATGATCTTACAGAATCTATTGACATTCTTGTAGATTTTTCAAAAATGATAAATAAATGTTGGAGAATCTCGTATGATCATTGTCCTGTAACAGGCCTAGTAATATTGCGTAATCATCTGGACCATAATCAATAATATGTGTAGTTTTTAAATGTGTAACCTCTAGATTGTACACTAATGTAATGTTCTTAAAGTCACAAATTTTCTTATAATAACCCCATTTTCTTATTATAATTTTCTTAAGGCACCTCATCGCTAGCAATATTCTCTAATCAATTGGCTTTTATTATATATCTGAAATACCTTCAAGTGGATGAATGATATCATGGGGTACATCATGAATTCCAAGATATCTTTCTTCCCCCCTCCCCATGAACTGCAAATAAAACCACGTACTATGCACTATTTAAGTGCTTCTTTATGCTTGTTGTTGAGGAGACAGTTTAATTTATCACTTCAAACGTACAGAGAACAACAATATCCATCTAAACGATGATGATCTATGAAGTAGTTGATATCTTATCCGGCCAAAACTTGAAGGTATCAAGTTGGAGTGAGACATAGGAAGTACCTCTATGACGTTTATTGAGTATTTAAGGCCGCTTGAAAAGTTCACAGGCACTACAAGAAATATTGTAAGTAGGGGTGTAACCGATCCGGTCCAGTCTGGTCCGATTTTAGACAAAATTTATGATCGAACTGGTATGCACGATTTTTCATTTTTGAAAACCGATTATGCATCGGTTACCTTCCTAAACCGGTACCTTTGGTTCGGTCCAATTTTTCAATTTTAATAGTATTAATATTAGGGCATAAAATGTAATTAATATACTAATATACATTAGTATACTAATGTATACTAATTAATTAGAGCAAAATGTAATTAATATAATAATGTATATTAGTATTACTAATGTATTATGTATTTATCAAAAAGAACATGTTGAGAATTTATTAGGCTATAAAATGTTATTAATATATATATATATATATATATATATATATTACATTTAAAGCATATGATCAAATAATTTTCATGTTTAAGATTAAAATTTTATGTTATAAATTATAATAACATTATTTTATATATAATTATAATTTATATAATAAATTATAATTATATATAATATAAAAAATATTATATATAATATTAAAAAAATTAATTTAAAATATATAATATAGTGAACCAGTCTGGTCCTAAAAAGTATAGAACCAGAATCGGGCCGGTACCGACTAGTTTTGAAACTAAGGGAACCGATTATGGACTGGACCGGACCAATTCAGGCAAGTTTTCCGGTTAATTTTTACACCCCTAATTGTAGGCTATATTTCATGTATATATCTCTTTCTCACTTACACTTTCAAGTTCGGATAAAAACTTGAGATTATTTTGATCCATATAGTCCATCACTTATGACTTTTGATGACCAAGGTTACTTGGACAAACTATATAAAGAGTTTTAGGCCTTGTTTGAATAATGAGATGAGATGATCTGTGAATAGCAATGAAATAGTTTGTGAATGGTAGTGAAATGTTTGAATTAATATGTTTTATGAGGTTTTAGGAAAGTAGAGAGAAAAAGTTGAGTAAAAATATTATAAAATTAAGATATTATTATAATATTATTTTTGTTTGTAAATTTAAAAAAGTTTTTTTTTTTTGTATTTTATTTAAAAATTTGAGAAAGTTATAATGATTAGGTAATAATTAGATGAAAAAGTTGAAAATTAGAAATTGAAAAGTGTTTGTGTTTGTGGTGATTAGATATTGAAATGAGATGTGATGAGATTATATGAATGTTTTAACTAAGGTAAAAGGTAAAAGGATAGAAGATCAAAGAGCTAACATTGAGATTGTTTTAAGGTTTTATTTATTGTGTAATGGCTCAAGTTATGCTAAATTCTTTATGTAGAATATTTCTCAAGAAAAAAACCTTAATAATGTTGAGTATTTCCCATCTAATAAAACTAGCTACTCATGCGCACCGTGCAAGTCTACGATTATTTACTATAAAAAAAGAACTAAAAATTTAAACTAAAATCTAGAGAAAATAATATTCCCACCCAACTAGAGCAGTCCCCTCCTTTTAAGAAAGGTCGAGGGTTTTCTCTCTCTTTGTTGCTCGAGGAAAAAGAGTGTGGTCTCTAAGACTATAGTCTATACAGTTCTGAGAATGGAGAATGAACTCTCCAAACTGTGAGGGTCTAAAACTTACTGATATCACAAAGCCTCTTGCGAGTGGTCGGCTTCTAAATGTAGGTGACAAACGTTTCTAGATCTCTTTCAAATATGAGCGTCTACCCAATTACTGCTTCCGTTGTGGAATCATCAAACACAACAACAGAGGCTAGCTATTCAAAAATGATGGCTGGAATGAGACTAGCAGAAAACATGCTGGATCAATATGGTCCTTGGGTAAGGGCAGGCCCTTCCACCAATTAGGCAGGAGGTCAAAAAAAATAGGGAGGTGCTCCGAGGAAGGAAAACGCCGATGATAAATGGCAAGGGAGCTCTGACAAGCTGAAAACTGAAACAGACAAAAAAGGAAAGGAAATACAAAAGGATACTGTTACAGAAAAAAATTCAAAAGATTCCTCCAAAAAATCAGGAGGAGATCAAGTTTTAGATGTTGAGTATGGAAACTTTTCAAATGGAGGAAAGCAAGGGAGAATTGACCATAATCAGTTGGACGAAATTTTAGAAGGGAATGATTTAGGTGACAAACTATTCAAGCGGGAAAACGAGAAAAGCCCTTCAAAGAAATCAGTGAGTATCTCGGCATCAAACATTCCTAAGAAGGAACCCCATGATATTGATTTCATGCAAAATACTAGCCAGGTATGTTTCTCTGCCACCTCCCCAAATAGCATCCTTGTTAATATATATGGGACAACAAAAAAAGATATCTAGATAGAAGATGAGAGTTAGACAAGGAAGAATGAATGGGAATTTTGGGATGGTGTCCCCCATGAAATTGGATAAAACAATTATTAAAAAGAAGATGAGTTTTCTGAGGAAGAGGAAGAAAATGTCTTATCTTTTAAAAAGTTCAAAAATGACCCCTTCTGCAAGGGCTAATTAGCAGGTTGGATTGGCATAGACTGCTCAGAAACCCTACCAGCATAAATGAATTTGATATGCTAGAACTGTCGAGAGTTGGAAACCCTTGGACAGTTCATGAACTTCACCACCTGGTGAATGAAAAGCACCAAACTCTGGTCTTCCTTATAGACCGAGTGTAATAGAGAAAGAGTAGAAAAAATACAAAATTAGATGGGGTTTGAATTTAGTTATGTGGTTGACAGTATAGGCAGGAGTGGAGGCATTGCTTTCATGCGAAAAAAAAAGGAGTTAAAAGTTGAGCTCAATTCTTTTACTTAGAGGCATATAACTTTGCAGATTAACAATCCTATTGATGATAAGAGCTGATTGTTAACTGGATTCAATGGACAACCTGTGGTAGCAAAAGGAGAAGAGAGTTGGGAGTTGCTTAGATTGCTCAAACCAACAAATAATATGAAGTGGATGTACATGGGGGATTTTAATGAGATTAGATCACAAGAAGATAAGTTTGGGCTGCTAAAAGACCATACAGACAAATGGAGATGTTTAGAGAAGCCATAGAAGATAGTGGATTACGTGATTTGGGTTTCAAAGGATCAAAATTTACATGGTGCAATAATAGAGAATGAAAGGACTTAACTAAGGAAAGATTGGATAGAGCTTTGGGAAATAATGAATGGCACACATTATTCTTTCTAGTAGATGTTAATATACTTGCAACTCAAAGTTCTGACCACAGTCCATTACTTATTACCTGTCAAAACTAGGAAGAGGAAATCATGCCACAGAGGAAGCTATTTAGATATGAAGCCAATTGAGCAAAAATGGAAGAATTCCACGATATTATCAAGCAAGCAAGTGGAATCTCTTCCCCTTACACCAGCAAGATTGAGGTTACAAAAGAATGGCTTAATAGATGTAGGAAAACTAGGTGTTTTGGAGCAAATCAGCCCATGGAAACCAAAGGAGAACCATTAATAAAAAAAAAAAAAAATGGAACTTATCAAAGGGCTACAACACCCAAATAAGGGAGACTCTCATAGGATTATAAAGGAACTACAAAGTGAAGTAGATTGTTTGCTTGAAGAGGACATTAAATGGCACCAAAGAGCTAAACAAAGGTGGCAGAAAAACCAAATATCTCCACATTTGTGCCAATCAAAGGAAGCAAACTAATGCTATTCACACTATTTTAAATGGGGAGGACAACATTGCAACAAGGCAAGAGGAGATTAGTGGCATGTTTCAATCATATTTTCAAGAACTGTTTTCTACTACTCAACCTGCTAGTTTAACAGAAGCCTTATAATATGTAAAACCGAGTGTGACTAATGAGATGAACATGAAACTGACAAAGGAGTTTACAATGGAGGAAATTGAACAGTCTATCTTTGAGATGAACGCTCTGAGTTCACCAGGTCCTGATGGATTCCCAACAAGATTCTAACTAAAACATTATAGTATAATGGGGAAAGATATCAATGAAGCAATTCTGGAAATCCTAAACTTAGGAAGATGGTCTGAAGAACTGAATGATACATTTCTTGCACTGATCCCCATGAAGAAAGCTCCAATGTTAGTGTCTCATTCGTTCCTATTAGTCTGTGCAATGTTTATTATGGGATAATTGTAAAAGTGTTGGCAAATAGACTGAAACTTATTCTTCTAGGGAAAATTTCACCCACTAAGAGTGCATTTGTGCCAAGTAAATTGATCTCAGATAATATATATAGTTGCCTATGAAGTTATGCACACAATGCAACATCAGATGAAAAGCAAAAAATCAAGTTCTATGGCTTTAAAACTTGATATGAGCAAGGCCTATGACAGAATTGAATGGATTTTCTTAGAAGCTATAATGCATAAAATGGGATTTGATAGCAGATGGATTGAACTGATCATGAGATTTGTGAGCACAGTTTCTTATTTAATTCTCATAAATAGTGTTTCACAAAAAGATTTTAAACCATCATGAGGAATTTGACACGGTGATCCATTATCTCCCTATCTATTTATCCTCTGTTCTGAAGTGTTAAGTTCAAAATTAAATAATGCTGAAGTGAACGGCCACATCACATGAATTCCCCTTGCTTGAGGCTCTTTAGACATTAACCTTTTATTTTCTGCAGCTGATAACATTCTGTTTTGCAAGACTAATTATTTGGAGTGGAGCAAACTATTCAGACTGCTTGAATCATCTGAGTAGGCCTCATGTCAAAGATTAAACATAGACAAGACATCAATTTTCTTTGGCAACAACACCAAGCAAGACGTTAAAGAAATCAACTTGGCCACAACAGGGATAAGGGCCTCAGTCTATTATGAAAAGTATCTAGGGCTACCTACCTTAGTTGGCATATCACAATCTAAGGCTTTCAAAAACTATTTTAGACAAGATTAGGAGCAAAATTAGGAACTGGAAGGAGAAATTTTTATCACAAGCAAGCAAGAAGGAAATCCTTCTAAAGCCAGTCATTCAGGCAATACCAACTTACTGTATAGGAGTATTCAAAATTCCAAAGAATCTTTTGAAGGAAATTAATAGAATATGCAGAATTTATGGTGGGGACAAAGAGAAGACAAATCAAAGATACATTGGTCAAATTGGCAGAAAATGGACAAGGCAAAAAATGCAGGTGGCATGGGCTTTAAGGATCTTGAAAAGTTCAAACTTGCAATGCTTTCAAAGCAGGGATGGAGACTCATACAGAACCCAGATTCATTAGTAGCAAAGGTCCTAATGGCAAAGTATTACCCTCGAGTAGAATTTCTAAAAGCTAAACTATGTAGCAAGGCTTCCTTTATATGGAAAAGCATATTAGCAGCAAAACATCTTATGGAAGAGGATCTGATTTGGAAAATAGGAAATGAAGAATCAGTAAAGATATGAAAAGACAAATGGATTCCAAGATCAGTATCCTTCAGAATACAAACACCAATAAGAAGATTAGATGAAGATGCAAAGGTAAAATATTTGATTGATAGTGACACAAAGCAATGGAATCTTCCTTTGCTATAAGAAACTTTCTCTGCATTCGAGATTGAGTAAATCGGCAGAATACCTATTAGCCCATGTAATAGCTCTGATAGATTGGCTTGGAGATATATAGCAGATGGAAAATTTTCAATGAGAAGTGCTTATCATTTACAATGTGACATATTGGAAAGAGACAAGGGGCGGCCATTTAGCGACAACCAAAACACATTGATCTAGTAAAAAAATATGGAAGCTCAGGGTTGCATATGCTCTCAAAGTCTTTCTATGGAGAGCATGTCATAAGGCTCTTCCAACAAAACTTAACCTATTCAGGAGGAAGGTGGTTAACTCACCAAAATGCCCCATATGTCTGGTAAAAACTGAGATTGTAGACCATACAATATGGAGTTGCATATCAGCAAAGGATGTATGGGGCAATGCTCAAGAAGAGTTCAAAAATATACTATTGATGAGAAACCATTCAAGGGAGGTATTAAACCATTTCTTTACAAACCGGACTGAAGAGGAACTTGAAGAAATTGCAATGATAGGCCAGAAAATATGAAAAAGAATAAATTCATTTATTTTTTAAGAAATATTATTGCCTCCTTGCTCACTGGTTAATCAATCAAAATAGGTTGTAGATGATTACAAAAGCGTGCTTTAGAAGAAATCTAATAGTGCAACAAAAGTTACAAACTCAGCACAACAATGGTCAGCACCTCCAAAGGACACTTACAAAATTAACTGGAATGCAACAGTTGACAAAACTCATTGTCAAGTGGGGATTAAAGTGATAGTGTGTGACTGGGAAGGAAGAGTTCTAGCAACAAAGAGATTGAAAATGGATTTATTCCTAGATGCTCTACTGGCTGAAACCATTGTAGCTCTCAAAGCCTTAATTTTGTGCATTGAGTTGGGACTAAAACATGTTATATTTGAAAGTGATGCAATGATAGTGGAGAATGCAATAAAAAGTACTGCAGAGCAGTGGAGTAGTGTGGGGATGATCATTAGTGATATCAAAAAGTTGCTTGAAAAGGTTAATCAATGGTCTATCTAGGATGTTCCTAGGAGAATCAATAAAGTTGCTCATGAATTAGCAAAGAGTGCATTAGGAATTTTTGAGGAGAGTATTTAGCTTGAGGATTACCCTCCTTGTATTCATTAATTTTTTATAATGAGTATCAATAAAAACATTCTTTTATTAAAAAAAAAAATTAACTATAAGTAACATAACAACTTGAATTCATCTATATTTTGCGTATGCTTTTAAATTTTCATTGTCATCCATGAGGACAACCTGAAACATTGGTATAATGTATTAATTTAACAGCTTAAGCCTTAAACCTCTGTTTTTTTTATGAGTAATATTTTATTAAATAAAAAAAAGGTGCAAAAGGAGGGACTGGGAAAGCCTACAAATCTCCCGGCATAAGAAATAAAACGCATAGAATTACAATAAATTTTGGGAAATGGTATCAAACAGGTGGTTTTGGATCCATTTCCTATTGGGAATCAAGAAAATGATCATCATAAATATGATTTTTGTTGCAATCCCTTTGAAGATTGTGATACCGTGGCCAAAGGATATAGGTAATGGAGATTCCTACACCATCATCTTTCGTTTTTATCAAAAGAGAGATGATATTTGTAGTCTTATAGTCTACAAGTCACGTGCTGTCTTTGAAAAAAGTAAATAAATTTGTGATCCACATGAAAAAATTATTTTTTAATGATAAATTTTATTTTTTTTCAAATGGAGTGCGCGAAACTTGTACACACTCAGACTTTATCTAGCATTAATCTTTAAAAAAGAATTTCAAACACATGCCTATTTCTAACAAATGAGAGAAATATTAATGCCCTTCAAAAGAAGACACAAAACCATTGAAATGTTGCAGAAAGAAGATTTTTGTGGGCTTGACTCTGGTGCCTGAATCGAGGTTTGCGATGAAGGGTGGTGGTTATGACGTGGGTTCATGTGTTGTCAGACCAAAGTTTGGGCTGAAATTTGAAGAAAAATGAGAAAATGGAATAAGAAGATGTTATGAATCCAGTTAAAGGACTAGTAATATAGACAATAAAAGAGAATTAAGAACAAGAAGATAAAGATAATGGCTACGCCTTGGGGTATTTGAGGTCCCCAATTCCTTCCAAATGAAGATACTAACTATTTCAAAGATAATTTCGAGATCCTTTTCTCGGTGCCATTCCTAGCTTATATATGGAGGTCGCCCATGACTAATAGAACTATGAAAATGCAACACGTGGAAAGTAAAATAGAATAGAAATAACAGATTGTAACAACTATTATTCTAAATAGCAAGCTATATACGACTTGTAGTTTAACTTCCTTTCTTAACCTTCAAAACAGTGCGATTAGGGTGGGCAGCGGGGCCCCGCCCCCGCTGCCCCGACCCGCTTCCGCCCCGCCTCCGTTAGGCGGGGCGGATCACCCCGCCCGTCAGATGCGGGCGGCGGGGCCACCCGCCCGCATCTGGGGCAACATCCGGGGGCGGGGCGGGCTGGGGTGACCCCCGCCCCGGATATAACCCGCCCCGCCCCGCGGATATTATTATATATATAATTATAATTATATATAATTATATTATATATTATACGTTATTTACATATATTTAAAAAAAAAAAAAAAAAAACCCAGGCATGAAACGACGTCGTTTCATGCCTGGGTTTAAAATTAAAACCGAAACCCTTGGTCCCTTACGCAGCCCCTCCTACTTCGCATCTCAGTTCTCACCTCTCGGCTCTCACTCTCGCTCGCAGCGGCGCAGCCTCGCTCTCGCCTCTCTCTCTCTCTGAGTTACTTCTCGCAGCCGTGAGCCGCCGCCCGGTCCATCACCTCTCTCTCTCTCCGGTTCCTCTCTCTTCATCTCCGAAGGTAAGCCGTAAGAAACCCAAATTTTTAAATCAATTTTTTTTTTTATTTACATATTTAATGGAGATTGGAGGAAGGATGGGGTTTATTGGAGATGGAGGATGGGATTTTGTGAATTGTGTGCTGTGGAGTTTAGATTGTGCATGTGGTTTGATCTTTGAAATTTTGAATGTGACCCGTGAATTGTGTGCTGTGATTTTTTTTTTTTTTTGCATTATATAATGTGTGTAAATCACTGAATTTCAATATTATTGTGTCTAGGGCTCCAATCCGAAACCCTAAATTAATTTAGGGGTTTTAATCTTTGAAACCCCTAAATTAATTTAGGGTTTCGAAATACCCTAAATTAATTTAGGGGTTTTAATCTTTGAAACCCCTAAATTAATTTAGGGTTTCGAAATTCCCTAAATAGCCCAATCCGAAACCCTAAATTAATTTAGGGGTTTTAATCTTTGAAACCCCTAAATTAATTTAGGGTTTCGAAATTCCCTAAATAGCCCAATCCGAAACCCTAAATTAATTTAGGGGTTTTAATCTTTGAAACCCCTAAATTAATTTAGGGGTTTAATCTTTAAAATTGCTATGCATTAGGGGTTTAAAAAATTAATTTAGGGGTTTAAAAACAGAATTTGATGTTCCCTACCAAATTGAACAAAAAAAAAAAAAAAGAATGCACTAGGGTATTTCGAAATTCAATATAATGAATTAAGATGAAATATATATATATATATATATATATATATATGAAATTATGAATGTCAAGTGGTACTTTTTTTTATTCTACTTTTTTTTTTTTTATGTTCATTATAATTTATATAGTTGCTATGCTTATGCCTTATAGTCTTTCAAGTTATAAATATATATATATATATATAAATAACTAAAACCACTATAAGTCTTTTTATAACTTGAATAATTAATGTGTCTTTTTAATGCCTAAAATTTATGACTTTAAATTTTTTACAATTGTTTGATGAATTATATATATAATTATAATTTTTTATTCTAATTTTTTTTATGTTCATTATATATTTGCTATGTTTTCTATAATTTCAGATTTGTTGTTTGCTCGAGTTATGGATATGCCAGCAGATTCTAGTGCGAGCTCTCCTTTCCAGGCCGAGGGCACCCCTACCCCTACCCCTACACCTACACCTACCCCTCCTAGTCAAACCCCTACCCCTAGCCCTACGCCACCTTGCCCTCCCCCAAGCCCAACAAGAAACCTGCTTCAATAGTTTGGAGTCATTTCACCAAACTAGAGGGTGGTGACTCAAGTAACCCCCAAGCCAAGTGTAACTATTGTGGAAAAATTTATGGATGTCACTATAGGAAACATGGCACCTCACAATTAAAGGTGCACTTAGAAGAGCAATGCAAAAAAAGTCCAATATAAGATCATTACAAGACAAAAGCCAATCTAGGCTAGAAATTAGACTTAAAAAAATGGCGGATGAGACTAGTGGGGGTGCAACTTTGAAGGGGTATACTAAGTATGATCCCGATAAGTGTAGAAGACACCTAGCTCGTATGGTCATAATGGACGAGCTACCTTTTCAAATTGTTGATGGGAAAGGGTTCCAAGCGTATTCTCGCTACTTGGAACCAAGGTTTAACATTCCTTCTCGCCACACGGTGGCAAAGGATGTAAAAAAATATTATTACATTGAAAAGGAGAAGTTGAGGGGTCAATTGGCGGATCAATTTGTTTGTCTCACCACTGACACTTGGACATCGATCCAAAATTTTAATTATATGTCTTTGACTGTGCATTTTATTGATTGTCATTGGACATTGCAAAAGAAAATTATAAAATTTTGTAAAATCACCGATCATAAGGGTGAGACAATTGGAAAGGCCTTGGAGGCCGCAATAAAGGAGTGGGGGTTGACCCGAGTGGTTACAGTCACAGTCGATAATGCCTCGTCTAACGATATTGCATTGGGACATCTAAAGACCTATCTTAGAGAGGCAAATAAGACACCCATGGGTGGTGAGTGTCTGCATGTGAGATGTGCGGCACATATTCTGAATCTGATTGTCACTGATGGTTTGAGAGATCTTCATGACTCGATTGCTCGGGTTAGGACTGCTGTGAGATGGGTGAGATCTTCTCCTTCGAGGTTGGACAAATTCAAGGTTGCTGCGAGATCTGCGGGCCTAACATCTAAGAGGGGCCTTTGTACTGATATGCCTACACGATGGAACTCAACATTTCTGATGTTGGAGGCGGCCCAAGAATATAAGCTGGCATTTACATTATTGGGTGATGAAGATATCCAATATGTTAAATATTTTGATGATCACGGGGGATTGGGGAAACCCGTAGAGGATGATTGGGAAATTGTAACTAATTTTGTAGAGTTTTTGAGGCTTTTTTACGATGTCACCATGAGGCTATCTGGAACTTTGTACCCTACATCCAATATTGTATGTCAGCAAATATGTAGGGTAAAAGAAGAATTAGATGACATGGTCGCGGGTGGTCACATTAGAATGCGGGAGATGTCATTGATTATGAGGACAAAGTACGACAAGTATTGGGGAGATTTAACGAAGGCTAATATTTTGTTATATGTAGCTGTCGTCTTTGACCCGAGGTATAAGTTGGATGGCATGATATTTGGATTAGGCCTTGCGTACGGGCAAGTATGGGCAGAGCTTATTGCAGCAAGGGTTCGGGAAACCCTTACTAGATTATTTGATGAGTTTTCCACCCTGCGGGGTGGTAATATTGCGGCACCTACACCTACCCCCTCAGCCTCAAGCTCACAGTTTCCTGAAGTCGAGGTTGGGAAAAGACGTAGATTGGAGTGGGGTGAGAGGTATGAGCAGACCCCCTTCCTTCGGAGTTCTATAGAGGCTCAGTCAGAGATAGACAGATACTTAGCAGCAGAGATTCTACCATTTTCCCGAGATTTTGATATATTAAGTTGGTGGAAGGTGAATGCCGTGAAGTATCCCAATCCTTGGAGAGATAGCCCGCACACTTTTGGCCATCCCTGTTAGCACAGTAGCCTCAGAGTCAGCCTTTAGCACGGGAGGACGTGTATTAGATTCATTTCGGAGTTCATTAGCTCCTGCCACTGTGGAGGCTTTGATTTGCACGCAGAATTGGATCAAGGGAACTCCAATTCATGTTCCGGATGTTCTTGAGTATGAGAAGGCCGACGTCGAGGAGGATAGTGATGATCAGTTTGGATCTGGTATTTATTTTAATTTCATTTTATAATTTCTTATTTTAATTTATTTATTTTCATTTAATTGGTATTCATTAATTTGATTTCAAATTTAATACTTATAGTGATACATGAGACGACGTCTACGGCTACCTCCGATGTAGTATGACTTTGTATTGGACCCACCATTGTCATGGTTTGCACAATTTCTTCCATAATTGTTTTTTGCATTTAAAATTTTGTTTCATCTTTATAACTTTTTAATTCTAATTTGTTTTATTTTTAACTTATTAATATTTCAGGTTTTATAACTTATTGACTTTTATGATCTTGATTTTCAGTCTCACAGCAATCGACATAACTCACCACTCAGTGAACTCACAGCTACGGCTCCACCCCAAAATCAAATTGATCAAATTGAAAAATTATGATTTTATTCATTTAACATTGATTGTAATGTTGCTACAATAGTTAATTGTATAATTTGTAATATTTATTTCTTTTAGAGGAGTTTGTAATAGTATAATAGTTTATTAGTTCTCTTAATTTGTATAATTGTGAACAAAATATTTTAGCATAGTGCCTTACTGCCTTAGTGATGATTACTACTTAATTAGTTAATAACGTAATAGTTCAATGTATGATTCTATATATCCCTTATATATATATATTTTTTTTCTGTTTTTAAATATATATACTTTTTAATCTAAATAATGGGCTCAAATGGCCCAAAAACGAATTCTGGGCCCAAAGTGGCCTAAAAACCGATTCTGGGCCAATTAGGGCCCAGAAAAATGTACTGGGCCGAAGGCCCAGTATGGGGGCGGGGGTGCGGACGGGTGGGGGTCCACCCCCGCACCCTGGCCCAACGGACGGGGTAGGGGGCGGGTATCACCCCTAAGTGCGATTGTTTAATTGGGAATCATAACAAATTCCTTCCCTTTAAAAAATCTTGTCCTCAAGATTGCGATATTGATGCACGTGCAAATTACTAGTGATGATTTTCTTATCACAACCCCAGCTCATAACCCAACTGTTAAATCTCCTTACAATGCCTGAAAGATAATCGAAATAGTGATTGGAAGCTTATCATGTTCTTGCTATTGGCTAAAACAACACATATAGCAACCTGAGACTTGAAGATAATTGTTGAATCCCCTGGATCCCTTGGCAGCTACCATCTTTGCAACACTAGATCCACATCTATTAAATGATCAACCACGGTATGAACACTACAAGTTGCCACCTTCATCAATCCACCCTTATGCAAAATACCTTGGTCTCAAGTGTCAAGAAAATAAAAGTAAAGGCACTTAACATTTCTACCACATCCTTTCCCTTTCCTCTCTCAAATGGCCACAAGATTTGTTTCTTTATCCAATTGTACTTCCAGAATTTTAGTAGATTTATTCCTTCCCACCTCAGACCATCCCTAAGTGTCAATATTGGAAACGATTGAGGTGCACTAATCATTGTTCCAACCACTTGTAATATAGAGTTTGCTTCAGCTTCAGTATTAACACAACTCATCGTGTAAAGATCTTTCCCATTCTTTATCACCACAATTAAGATTGAGAATATGACATTATCAGAGTGTAACACTCTCTCAAGCAACTCATCAGACATGTTAAAGACAACCTAGGAATTTTTTAAATGAATCTCATAGCAAAGAGTCTCTCTCATTTCCATAAGGCAATCCCACAATATAATAGTAATATGCTTACTACTCGCAGGATATTGACCAAGCTTTGATCATCCTCAAATTTTTTTTAAACATGTAGTGCAACCCCCCAATTATCATAGGTCCCTTTAGCGCTCCCCTCCCAGCACAAAAAAAAAGCGTCCACACATTTTATCGAGCATGTTGAGTGCAAAATTTACACAACCATGCATACCTTTGATTGCTGAAGCACGGGAGTGATATCATAGTCCTCCTCAAGTGGCCCAACGGTCAACTTAGCAACTCTTGCTTTCACTTTCTCAATCAAGGTATCAACAACATATTCCATCACTAAGATGACCTTAACTATTTTGCATCTTTGACCACAGTAAGAAAAAATACCCTTTATTACATTTGCTGCTACCAAATCTAGGTCAACATCCTCGAGTACCATGCATGCATCTTTTCCTCTCAGTCCCATCTAAAGAAGAACCATGCTTGTTGTTTTTTAAATTGCAACACCTGTGTCGCCACTAGTGAAGCTTGTACAGTTGACCCCAGGCTGCATAATAAGGAAATCATCCATCTCCGAGCCTCTTCTAGTAACACAGCTAATAAGGCCTTTGGGAAAACCAGCCCAGTGAAAACAATGAACCATATGAAGAGCAGCAACAGCACCCTGGGTTGGAGGCTTGAGCACAATGACCATCATATGAGCAAGAATTGACTTCGTACAAATCTGATAGGTGCCACTCAATTTGCCCATAAACTTAACTATTCCAACTCCATTTCCCACACTTTCAACCTCCAGTTGTGCAACATTAATGGCCCTCTAAGCTTCTTCAATAACAGTGTCAAAATCAAAAGATTTTTTTTATGATAGCAATATCATTATCAATTATCTTTGGAATCCTAGCAACTGCCACTTGAAGGTCACATTCCTTCTTTTCCATTATTATAACAATATCCACAAGAACAACTTTGAAAATTAGATTTGCTCACTTCCGGGTTCCACCACTGCCAATAATACACACGGACTGATTCCCCAGTCCTTATTGTTATCAACCGTCTTGATGGTATCATGGCCTCTTCGTGAAACTCGAAGGAAGATGGAGATCAAGGAAGGCGAGAGAAGGACCCACCGGAAACACTGAGTTAGTGACGTCGTGGCCATGGATTTTTGTGGTCTTCTTCTATGCGTGGGGTATGAATTTTCAAGAACAGAGAGTTTGAGGAATGAAACAAAACATTCGACAACTTCTGAGAATTGATGGGGAAATCGATTTCAGACAATGGATTTTTTGGAAAAGGATAGAGGGTTGTAGAGAAGTTGGCGGTTAGGGGCAAATGAGGATGGTGAGGAACAGAGATCTTGAAATTCGCCCCCATCGAGATCGAATACCCTCTCTCTCGCACATGCCGACGTGCACCCCGAGAACAAAGCATCACCATCTCTAAGATCTGCAATGTGACCTCAGTGTTATTGTATTATTTTCCTCTTTGGTATACCTTCTACGCCGTCCAACATAGTCACTATTGCATCTTCTACAACTACAAATTTTTCTTCGGCCACCACTACGTTCTCATTGGGGATTTCGTTGAAATCCTGATTAATTTCATGAAGATGCTCCGGAATGGTGCCGTGGACGATTTCTTCCACCTCTGTTAGAATATTTCCCTCTTCTGCTGCATCTTCTGTGACATCCTCTATAGACTCTACTGCCTCTTCTTCTTCATTCTCTTAGTTGTCCCACTGCGTGAGAGATTCCTTCATCCTCTTAGAATTTAATTCCATTCCGTCGAGTATTTCACTCATATGATCTAATTTCTCCAAAATCTTTTCTAACAATAATAATTATTGTTTATTTAATTGTACTACACCCATAAAGAATCGGTGGCTCTAGATACAAATTATTATGAACCTAGTTAAAGGAATAGTAATATAGACAATAAAAGAGAATCAAGAACAAGAACATAAAGATAATGGCTACGCCTTGTGGTATTTGAGGTCCCCAATTCCTCCCAAATGAAGATACCAACTGTTTCAAAGATAATTTCTGGATCCTTTTCGCGGTGCCATTCCTGGCTTACATATGGAGGTCGCCCATGAGTAATAGAACTATGAAAATACAGCACGTGTAAAGTAAAATAGAATGGAAATAATAGATTGCAACAACTATTATTATAAAAAGCAAGCTATACACGACTTGTAGTTTAGCTTCCTTTCTTGACCTTAAAAAAAGTGCGGTTGTTGTGACGCCCCCAATTCCCACGTACGAAAACGTGGGAATCGTGATGTCGGGATGATGACAACAAGGACCACGCATCCCAACGATAAGTGTTCAAGTGTGTGCAACATGCAAGAAGTACACAACAAAAGTCTCAGCGGTTAATTAAAAGTTAGCCAACTAAGTATCAGAAATTTAAATACATATATCCAAAATAAATTGTCTTTAAAAAGTTATACAGTTATCTAATATAAATATAATACAAACCAAATACATAGCCAAAAAATGGGAGAAAAATCCAAATTCACGAGCAAGTGATCCCAAATCACTTCTTTGGCGGAGCCGAATCCTCAGGCTCTTCGTCATCATCTGCGATACCATAAAACGGTATCGTAACGTGTCGAATACCTTGAGATTATGAATCTCAGCAAGTAATCAACCAAGCAACCCAAGAGATAAAAATGCATTAATGTAGCCAACAAACATGAGTACATGATGAAACACAAATGAGACCCAAAACCTCATTTTTCTCAAAAAATGATTATTTTCCAACGCATACCAAAAATCCCATTTGACCAAAAACACACCATAAATAATATTCGTCGTTTTTCCAGAAAATGTGATCGTAACCATTAAATCATAAACCGATAAAATAATCATTTATCAGACACTGTATGTGAGAATCATATGCGAGACTCTATCACTATCCCTGCATATCACCATCCCTACCGCGTACACCATAGGCGGGAATCACAGGCAGGACTATACCACTATTCCTACTGCGTGCACCATAGACAGGAATCATAGGCGAGATTATACCACCATCCATACTTACCATCATCCCGACAGTACCTTTTCACACAAGAAGTACTTATCAGAGTACTGTAGGTGAGAATCACAGGTGGGACTCTTACCACCATCCCTACTTACCACCATTCCTACCGCATGCACCGTAGGTAGGAATCACATGCGGGACTACACCACTATCCTTGCTTACCACCATCCCTACCGCATGCACTGTAAGCAGGAATTGTAGACGAGACTATACCACCATCCCTGCTTACCACCATCCTTACAATCTCTTTTCCTTTCTCTCAAACCAATCAATTCAATTATTTCAAACATACTCAAAATCATTTCTCATATGAAAATTCAGTATTTCAAGTATACACATGAACATGTATGCAATTATGCGAAAACTCAATTTTCATTTAAAGACATGAATATGTGTGCAAATGCATTGTATATGACACAACACAAATATTCATTAGCCAACAAAACCCAACATAATCAAATCACACAACAACTCCATCCTCCAATCCGACCGACCCTCTTATTCCTCGGACTCAGTCTGGCATAACCAACCAGTTCACAGTAAATATGGGTTAGTTCAAAAATATATTTAAATTTCAAAAGTTTTTTGAAAAAATACTTACAGTGCTATAATAATTTTTGAAGGATTACGAACCTGCTAGAAGTGATGACACAATAACGAAACAGTGAAGAATGCACAAGGTCGTGGGTCTCAAAATGCTAGATTTTGAACGGAGACAAACGAAAACTTGAGATTACTATGGAGGGCTTAGGGATATTGATGAAGCTAATAATGATGGTGGTTGGCCGTGTGGCGACGTAGGCGACGGTTGAAGTCCAAAAAGTTCAAATCAGAAACGAAGATGGATGGGCTTCATCGGTGGCAGATCGGGGCTAAGGATGTGTGGGTTAGGTTGCTGGGAGGCTGCCGGTGCTGTGGTGAAAAGGTGGTGGCCAATGGTAGCGCGATGGCGGCACAGAAAATGCACAACCCGAAGAATGGGTTCCACACAGAGAGAGAGAGAGAGAGAGAGAGAGAGAGAGGGAAGCTGGGGTGGGGGAGGTCGCCGGAGGGTGGTGGAGCTGGTGGGCTGAGAGGTGATGCCAGATGGCGGCACACGGTGGTGGGCTGGGGGAGAGATGCACAGAGAGAAAATAGAGGGAGGGGGTCGCACGGGCTAGGAGGCAGGGGAGAGAAATGAAGAATAAGAAAGAAAAAAAGAGAAAAGGGAAAAAAAGAAAAGAGGACAAAGAAAAAAGAATAGAAATAAATGACATCCAGTCTTTCAACTCGGGGTCTCGAAACTGATCCATCGAAAATGATTTCAAAACAACAATTTAAATAAACTAATTTAAACACAGTGACTAAATAAAAATAAAATAATTAAATCCAAAAATAAACTAATTTAAAATAAGGAGCAATTTAAATAATGAACAATAATTAATAACAAGAAAACATATTAAATTAATAGTTAAAAATCTTAAAATAATATCACGTAAATCATCTAAAATTTAAAATAAGGAAGCCCATAATCTTAATTAATTAAAAAATTTACTTAAATTACACGTAAACATAGGGTATCACGGTTGTTTAATTGAGAATTATAACAGAAGATTGGAAAATATGGTTGCAAGTATTGAGAAGAGATTGGAAGCAAAAATCCGTTCAAAAGAGTTTTGGAACCTACAACATTGAGACAACATGTGTGGACCATGTGCTAGTCATGGTTTGGAGCAATGGAACAAATGATAGCGATTCTAATGATAGAGGCCTATGGTATTTTGAATCGTGAGAAGTCATAGATCTAATCTCCGAATGTTAATGAGAAGTTGACGAAAAAAATTGTAGAAAATATATAGAAAGGGGAAGGACTCATGGAGATGTGAACGGTGAGAGAATGTGCAAGAAAAGGTTGAAACTAGAGAGGGGAGACCTCCAATATGGCTCTTCCTAGGAAATGAGTTTTTAAGAAAAGGTATATTGGGGGCATTCCTGTAACACTATTCTTGTAGAGCAAAGGATGAAGAAGGAAAGCTTTGACCAAAGTACAAATCTGATGCAGGTTAGCTTGAGTTAGTGAAGTTTAGTTGTATGTCGTGGGCCATGGGCCAGATTATTTAGACTTTAGTATGTTTCAGTCCAACCTATTATAGGCCATTAGTTTCATGAATCGAGTTATAAGCTTGACTTGGAGACTATATGTTGATTATAGAGGGCTTAGTCAAGTCACGGTCAATGAGAAATTCTCTATTCCAGTTGTGGAGAAGTTGATGGATGAGTTGTATGGGGCTATGATATTCTCCAAATTGGACTTGAGGTTCGGATACCACCAAATCTTGGTTCAACCTCGAGATATTCCCAAAACAGCATTTCAGAAGCATGATGACCACTATGAGTTTCTAATCCCTTTGTGCTGACCAATGCCCCTAGTAGAGTGGTGGTACAACTCCACTCATAAAAATCACTCTATACGAAGCCATGTATGGGTATCCCCACTCCAAGGCTCCTAAACTACATCCCAGGCATGACTAAGCGAGGCAGTGGAGGTTAGCCTACGAACCAGGGACCAAATCACTCATATACTCAGACACAATTTATAGCAAGCTCAAATCTTAAAAGGAAAGAATAGGAATATCATATAGGAGAGTGGATATACTTGCATCTACAAACCTACCGACAGACATCGATCTCCCAACATAGAAGTCTCAAACTAGTCACCGAGATATTTTGGCCCATCCAAATCACTCAGAGGGTCAGATTCTTCACCTACAAACTTGATCTACCCCCCACGGCTTGGATTCATCCCATGTTCCATGTCTCTCAACTTAAGAGGAAGCTTGGGGCTAAGTTCATTGCCATCCCAAAGCTACCACCAGTAGCTGTCATGGGAATATTGAAGTCGGAGCCCTAAGAGATTCTTAGCCATCATTTGACCAAGGCACACAATTGAGCACAACCAGGGCTTCTCGTGCGGTGGAATGGACAGAGAATAAAAGAGGCCACATGGGAACCATATCACCAACTCAAAGAAGCCTATCATCACCTTGTGGGCAATGTGCTCTAAGAGGAATGGTTTGTAACACTGTTCGTGTATAGCAAAGGATGAAGAAGGGAAGCATTGGGAACCATCTAAACAAAGTACAAGTTTGAAGGAGTTTAGCTTGAATTAGGGAAGTTGAGTTGTATGTCGCAGGCCATGGGCCCGATTATTTAGACTTTAGTATGTTTCGGTCTGGTCTGTTATGGCCATTAGTTTCAAGTAGCGAGTAATGAGCTTGGGTTTTTCAGTTAATTTCCTTGGTTGTTGCTATTTATGTGTTGCTTATTTCATGTTAGTCTAGGCCTATGAAGGGTCATCTTTTATTTTTTTTAAATGGAAACAGACTTTATTTCATTTAATGAACCGAAGTTACAACTGTGACTTATCAATATAGAAAAAACCCAGACTATAAGCCAACATATGCATCTGCCCTGGGGCACTCTCGCACACAAATTCCTTTGTGGCAGATATTATCTTAACTTCTAAAAAAATATCTCTTAACAGAGAGAGCGCTCTGTAAAAACAGAACAACACGACCCCTCTTCCAAAGAATAGAAGCACTCACTCCCTCCATCCTCCTAGGGAGGATAGGTATGAGACTCTGTTGCTCTGGACACCAAGTCCAATAGCCTATTTCTTTTTTATTAATTACAAAAAATAAAAACTGCAAAAAGAAACACATTAAAAAAATACAGAAACATAAAAACACATAAAAACCCTATGCTACCGCCGCCCACCACGAGTATCGGCATGAGCCCAGACGACACACCCATCGCAAGCATCGGCTTTACGAGCCCATACGGCACGAACACCCAGCTCTTGCATGCACACTAGCCTCCACTGTGCAGGTGGCTCCTATGCAGGAGCACCGGCCATCACATCGCCTACCCCTCTTGACCAACTTTTGCCCCAGATTGCGTCTGATCCAAGATGCTCAACACCTCACTCGGGTAATGGAAAAACACTAAGAAAACGTTGCAAAAATGGAAGTACAGCACACAAAGAGTCGCAGTAAAGCCGAGTGATCTTGGAATTCCCAAAGTCAGAGGTCCCAGAAAAGCCAAGTGTTGCGTTGGTAGAAGTCTCCTTGGTGGCATGTGGGGCCACATGCCTAAGAGCTTGGAGGCTTCAACCAGCGCTTGCGGGCTACGTTCCACTCCATTTGGTGCCGCGTTCGGTGGTCTTGAAGATTGGCGGCTGGGCATCATCCAGGTAGGGCACATGTTGGCTAATGAACATCAGAACGTCTCGAACGGCGATTCTCCCCCTATGAAGGGTCATCTGGTATATGTGCTGAACCTACGGACAATAAGGGTTTTTATCAATAAAGTAATAGAAAATTATTTTTTCTTCTTCCTCTCACTTTCTCTTGCAGATATTTTCACCTCAAAGTGGAAAAATTATCTTTACATTCTTAAATCTGTTAAATTCCTTAATCTTGTTTTGAGTTTAAACTTCAGGGTTTAGGTCTCAGGAAACCAATTTTGCTTTTCCACACAGAGAGATAGAGTTTGTCACTCTTGTGCATCTGTTTACTTAATAAAAATGTACATACAAATATAGAAATTGACTCATTTTCACATCTAAATTCATATCAATATTCCGAGCATTGAAAACATGTCCACACTTATATGTGTGTGTGTGTGTGTGTGTGTATGGAATATGATACACATACAACCATTTTCACAATCAGGCATATCATTACTCTCTCTCTCTCTCTCTCTCTCTCTCTCTCTATATATATATATATCTATATAGATAAACAGAATAACAAGATTTCATAGATAGTTGACCTAGAATAAAATGAATTCAAGTAGGGCAAAACTACGTTTAAGGGTGGGGGAGGAGGGGGTGGACATTGTTCAAGACCCTTCTTTAATACATAGTTTTATTAAGATGTTGTCGATACAAAGAAAATTTGAACCCCGAATTTTTTTTTTCAAATCTTACTTAGCACTTAGTTTTTAAAGTTCCTTTTATTTTCTCAAAAAAAAAAAAAATCATACTTGCAACTATTTTATTATTATTAATAAAATCTCACATTCTCACAATAATTGTTTTATTTGTTTTCTTCACATCTTATAATAGGCAAGAATGCTTCTTGGACTTTTTTTATAAGCTATTTGGTATATTAAAACCTCATTTTTCCTATTTGTTGACACTTTCCTATTCAAGTCGTGTAACACCCCATTACCCTAGAGTTAAGAATCACGTCGTTTTTATGAAATTAAGGGAACCATATTACTACTACTGAACTTGACTTAAAAGATATATTTTTATTTTATTTTAAAGGAAGAGCCAAGTACAAAGATTCTTTATAATAAATAAAGTTGTTCAAACTCAAAACTTGTAATATAATAATCATTAATGTAAAAATTTTGTAAATGATCTAAGCCTTTATCTTGCCTCCCTAGGCCAAGTCTCATCTTGCAACTCTATTTTCATAAATATTCTCACTTAGGATAGTTAAAAATATTAAATAATATTAAAATGAGTCAAAGAATCAGTAAAAAAATCCATCATAACATAAACATAATAAACATAAAGTTTTTCATAATACATTTCATGCTTGAGAGAATTAAAAATCATGACTATTAATGCATATGATTATGACATCCACGACTTAGAAATATTTCATGTATCTTGATTTATCTGACTGACCAACACACTTAATCATATATACAAAGTTGTACACCAGTCCCATATCCTGTGACTAGAAGGGGAACCACTGCTAGTATTTTGGCATACTATAGTAGACCACACTTGAGTCCATGACTTACATATCTACCCATAAATCACATTGATACCATGCATCTAAATGACAATTTTCTTAATATGATCTTTATATTACACTTGATCTTTTGAAAACTTACATGTCTTATGCAATGTGAGATACATAACATACATAATACGTACATAGCTCTCATATGTAGGATTAAACATGATCATGAATTATGATAAATGGTGTGCTTGCAGATATCATGACATGTATGTTGCATAAACATTAGCTTTTAAAGAACTGACTTTAATAATAATACATCTAACTAGATAACATGTATTAATCCTAATTTTATAATAAAGCTACTTAGCTCATAACGCTAATCCAATATTTCTGAAGCGAGACTGATTACGCTAGGAGTGAGAAAGGATGCGTTTGGTGTGTTGTGGTGCAGCTTTGTGTGGAGGCAGTCGAGGTTTTGGCTTGGAACACAGAGGGGCAAGTCGTGCGTGCAGTTCGGTGGATCATGGGTGCTCCGTTTTGAGGCTGAAAAATAGAGGCTCCCGGTTTGGACATGGCATTTTTGTTGTAAGGGTGGTGATTGACGTTATCCGTGATGCCCCAACCTCCGCTTGGGATGGAACGGAGACTTAGAGCGTTGGGACATGCAACACAAGGTTACATACCCCATACATGACAGTTATTATGCAATACATTCTAGTGTGTAACTAGCAGTATGTAATAATTGCAGCGGAAATAAAGGTGATCATCAATTTCAAAGTACCAAATGTAGTATAATCTTAGTACACTAAGGGTCAAAGTCAAATCATCCGCTCCATGCATTCTAAAGCATGAAGGTATTGGGTTATAAACTTCAGGATTAAATCCAATCTCCTCTCAAGGTCTGGCTCCTCCTCAGTTAATTGGATCTAGTGCTCCATCTAACTCGTCCTCCTTGAGACCTGAAACAACTTATACAATTTCGAGTGGAATGATAGTGAATCAGTGATCCCACAAGGGGTGAGATTTACTTGAAATCTCAGTAAGTTAAACAACCAACATGCACAAAGATAAATTAAGCATGAAGAATGATAAATATGCAATGCATGAAATGCCGAAAAATCAGTATGCATGTCTCCCATCCAAATTCCTTAATATTTTCAGAGAAATGGAGACACGTGTTTTCATTCAATGAACATTTTTACTTCTATTTTTGAAAACATAAATTCATCATAAAAATTATTAACAGTTCATATAACATTATAACGTGTGGTAATGTCACAGTTTCCCATATACACTGTAAGCAGCTGTTGGTGACAGTAGTACAACTCACGTTGAAACTACGTTATCTATAGATTCGTTCTTAATGCATTGGTAAATATAACATAACATCATAACGTGTATACCCACCAGTATTAAGTGTCATAACAAATTGGCTTCGTTCCGGCGTTCTTTAAAAAGAACTCATTAGAAACCTATTGATTGTTCTTCGTCAACCCATGGGTTAACACTCCATTCTTAAACACTCCAGAATGGACATAGGAGTTTCACTAGGATAATTCCCCATCCTAGCCTTTGGATTCATGAAAAAAATTATTTTCATACTTTGCTTAAAAAATATTTTTCATAACATGTGCATATGTGGCAAGTTTTCATGCAAAAATGACATTTATAGATGCAATATGCAAAAATGGTGAAAAATATCACATGTCATGTAAGTATGCACTCAATGTATCATATAACATGATATTTTTTGCTAAAAATGATATTGAAATATGAATGAAACATTTATTAATAATTCATAAATAATCTATTAAGGTGTAAGTTAGAGGCTAACTTACAAACTTCCTGAGTAATTGAAAAAATGTTGTAGCTGTTGAAATTAAGTGAATACTAAGTTAGGATTAATACTACTATGGATGAGGTTAAAATCAAAAGTTTCAAAAATAGATATTTACAAAAATACCCCTAGACTTTCAAAAATTGTCATTAAGTCTCTAATTTTTCACTAATTGCATATGAACTCCACATTAACCAAATTTCATAGATTTCATATTTTTAGTATTCTAAAACCACATATAGCCTTAGATTTCTAAAAATCAAAGTGGAACCTGCTCAAACAGTCCCAACCCATAGCATGTACTCTAGTTAATGTCTAAGTTTGTTTTCAACTATTGATCCTTATGAATGCATGCATATGAGATTTTCTTTAATCACAAACAATCACTAAGGTATTTAATGATATGATGAAGTCTAATTCTTGGATAATCAAGTTCATACCAACATTTAATCATGGCTAAGATATCTTAAATCTCCAATTTATTCAAAATCGATTCATACTTGATGATCAAAACAAGATAGATTTAAAACATATCATGGCATGCTTTTAATCACAAATCAAATCTTCCATAATCATTATAAGACAATAATAAATCATATCAAATTATGCTTAAGACATGTCATAGCTAAATTCTCACTTAAAAATCATTTAATCATTTAAACCACTCTTTAATGACTCAGTTTTGAACTAAGCAAAATAACCTTCTCAAAACTCAACCAAATTTCGTATCAATACTTGGAAACAAACCTTGAAATGCTAACTAAGATTAAGAGAAAGAAAATTTACAAATTTCCTGACATTTCAAGCACTCAAGATAGCTTTACTCAAGAACACTCAAAAACTTACCAAAATTCACTCTGTTTCACTCTTTTGATCTCTAAGGGGGAGAAGTGCTTTCAAGACTCAAGATGAAGGTTAGAGCGGAGGTATGGAGGAAATGAGGAAGTGAGATAGGGTTCAAAAGGGGAGGAGACATTGGCTCGGATGCTTGGTGATTGGGTGAAGTGGGCGGTGCACCGGTCTAGGAATTTTCCAGCTTACTTTCCATCGCTTATGTCACCTTGTGTAGGGGGAATAGTGGCTTGAAACCACCATGATTTCCTCTTCACTGTAGCTACAATGGTCCTGTAGAGGTGTCCAGGTCGTGGGGCATTCAGATGACCACAAGTCAATCAAACCACCCTTGCAAACAGGCAGGTTCAGGTGGTTTTTGCTTGGCAATTTTTGAGTTCTATTTTGGATGGTTTTTGGGTGGGAAAAACTGAGTCAAAATTCTCATGATGGTCATGGGACCTCTTGGGGATTGGGTGGTGATGGAGGTGGCGTGGGGTGGTAGCTCAACCAAGGCAGATGGTTAGTTAAATTCCAACCCAACCGGTTCTCACTCAAAGTAAACTAAGGTGCAATCGGTTTGGCTTATTAGTTTGGTTTGTGGAACCATTTTCGTCCATGGCTTATTCTGGAGTTTGAAGAGGTCTCATGAGGTGTCTAAGGACCATATTACCCTTGAGGTCAAGCTACAAAAATATGGAGCCTAAGGGCAAAATAGTCCAAGTACTCAAAGGTGATACACAAATAGCCTATTGATGCAAGTTTGAGGTTTGACATGTCATTTTCCTTAATGACATGTGAGGAGGTTTAGCTAGGGTATTGTTAAGGTCTAAGTATGATGAAATAAAATAATCAATCAAGAAAAATTTGAATTAGAAGGTTAAGAAAAGATTAAACAAAATTAAGGTTCAAAGCATGGCTTAAAGTTCACTAACCTTAAGTATGATAGTTAATAGTCTTGCCAACTTTCAAAACTTAATTTGGGTACTTAGGGTATAATTTGGGCTTAAGGAAACCAATGGTATGGTGTATTGAGATTTCAAGTTGAATAGTGAAAGAAACCAAAAATGGCTTTGGGCCTTGTGGGCTTAAAGGGCCAAGTGTGTGGGTTCATGGCTTATGGGCTCTTTGGCTTGAATGAGAGGGACCTCATTTATAGATTTTTAGGGTTGAAAAGAAACCTCAAGATCCACTAAGATGGGCTTGAAAAGGTTTGACTTGGCCTAATTGGACAATGAGTCCATTCTACACCAAGTTTGGCTAGGCCGAAGGCCTTATGCCTTCCTTAAACTTGGGCCAAGGCTAGCTACTAAGTCTTGAATTCTCTATGGGCTTGATTTCAAGACTTCTTGAGCTAGGCCCATGAATCCTCTAACGTCTTAAAAACCTCACTAAATTCAGTAATTGACTTGCTTCTCTAATCCTTAGTTTAATGGTACTAAGTGTCAAGATTAAGGTTAATCTCATTATCAACCTTAATGTAAGCAATAACCCAAAATTAAAAGCCTAATCTAGAATGCTTAAGGGTTGAGCTAATGGTTCATTAAGTAGGGTGTTACATTCTCCTCCCATAAAACAAGATTTCATCCTCGAAACCAGGGTCAAAACAGAACATGCAATTCAGCAAAACTTGAGTGTGACTCACCAACCGTGCTAAAGCTCAGGGCTTGAGAGGGCCTTTCATCGCCATCCTCCGATGCCTTGTCCTGAGTGTGGTAATAGTACTCATCCTCATCCGAATCGTAGAAAGTATTAACTCTCTCCTCATGGATTTTCCACTGCCTATATTCCTCATCCTCAAGCTAGGAGTCTCCCTCCTCACGGAAATGAACACGACTCGAGGAAGAGTCAGAGGTATTAGATGTGTTGAGGGAAGTGGAGTCAGGAATGAGCGGCTCCTGCTCGAACTAATGCTGCTCTGCTGCCTATAATTTTAGGACTTGCCTTTAATTTTATTAGGTCCAACTAAATTTTAGGACTTGCCTGTAATTTTATTGGCTAAGTCACTCAAGAATCCAAATGGGCCGATTTTAAATTCTAAAATGATCTCAATTCGTCTGATAAATATTTTGGGCTTTAAATAATTTCTTGGGCCTAATATCAATTGAATTGGGGCTAATTTAGTCCATAAATATTAAATGGGCTTTGACTCAATTATTGGGGCCAATAAAATTCCACAATCCATTTAAATAAATTTTGAGTCCGTGGCCTTTTCAAAATAATCCAATAATCATCCACAAATCTTCTATTAGCTAGTTTATTTTGATTGGTTTTATTAACATGTATACTACAATCAAGTTAACAATTAGGAGTAAAGGCAATTTAGATATGTGTATATATATATATATATATATATATATATATATTAAATAATATAAAAGTCAATATTGATCTACAAAACCATCATAAAAGCACAAATAAAGGATAAAAATTAAAAAAAAAAACAAAAAATAAATTTTATTGTTGAATGTAAGACTGAATGTTGTAAAACCTCTCTATATATATATATATATATATATAGACATGGCTATTCCTATCTACATAATAGAGGTTTTACAACATTCAGTCTTACATTCAACAATAAAATTTATTTTTTGTTTTTTTTTTAATTTTTATCCTTTATTTGTGCTTTTATGATGGTTTTGTAGAACAATATTGACTTTTATATTATTTAAAAGATTTTGAGCGATTACAATATTTATTTTTTTACTTCAAGTCTTTAAATAGATTTTTAGTAATATACGTGTACTCATATAGAGGGAGATTACTAAAACTTACATACTTTTATATTTATGTCGGTTGGCCGCCAAGAAAAAAATCCCTAGTTTTGACCTGAGTCCACCCATGTTTAAGGTAATTAAGGTCAAGAGGCACTTGAGTGAACTGAGTTTTGTCTCTCATGAAATGAAAGTACTATATATAAGTGAATTTGACTCAGATTTCCATCCACGAGAACAAAAATGTCACTATTTTTATGACCATTGTGAAATTGTCCAAAAGTTTGTTGAGGATATAATGACTCTAAAAGTTAATTTTTGCTGTCTAAAAAAAAGGAGAAATTTTATATAGAAATTACATAAAAATAAACTAAAAAATTGACGTGATTTGATGCAATACATTATATTATAAAATTATTTTTATTATAAAGTAGATCTAATGAATCACATAAAATCATATAAATTTATAGATTTATTTGTAAGAAAATGCTAATATGTCGCCTGAGTTTACCCTCTCATTTTGACTGCTCAAGTATTTAATTTTTTTAATTATTTTTATACTTAATGATTAAGAAAGTGATTTTTAGTATATTGATATATTTAAAAAAAAATATTTGAATATATTAAAAAATTATAAAAAAGAAAAGAAAATAAAAATAGAAAAAAAATTTGTTCTAGCGGGCACCAGAGATCAAAGTTAAGCGACATTCCAGCACGACTCTTATTTGTATATACTCTTTATATACGTTGTACTTCTCTAAAAAAAGAGTTCACTTCTTTTTTTTTCACGTGCCAATGTGATCGCCAAAACTCTTATTTATTAAATTTGTTTTTTAAAAAAAATGCTAACTAACCTCTTTAAACATCTCCTTGTTTTGCTCGTTTTCAAGAACGAACACACGTGTATTAAAAAAAAGGGAAAGAGAAGTAGAAATAGCCACTGGCACACATGCACGCCGCTTGTAAGGAAGAGGACTGCACATGTTGTAGCCCCGGGCATCAATGGATGGTTAGATTAGCTTCGTTTATAGTCAAAATTTATCTCAATTCATTTTAACTTATCTTAATTTATTATTACAATTTTTTTAAATTTTTATATAAAATATAATAAATAATTCATCTTTTTTAAATTTTCACATAAAATATAATAAATAATTTAATTTTTATTTTACTATTTACAAATCATCTCAACTCATCTCTAAATTCAAACCACTCTTAACATTCTTTTTGCTTTTAATACAAAGCCATAGACACTTAGCACATGCAGCATTGGATGGCAATTTCCTGTAATTTGGATTCGTGTAGGGTTAGTTTTGGTTATAGAATGATCTAAGATATTGAGCTGGCATTGGAATTTATGGCTTTTATATCAAGAACTTACTTTGTTATTTTGATATTCTCCCCCTCACAAGTAAGTGATATCAATAAAATAATAATTATTTTAAAAAAAATAGAATTAAGTCTGGCTTAGATAGTAAGTTAAAATAAAATGAATTGATATTATTTGTGAATGATAGTGATATATTTGAGTTGAGTTGAGAGGAGATAAGTTAGAAATAGTTTGAGTTAAAATATTTTATAGAGTTTTGAAAAAGGAAATATAAAAAGTTGAATAAAAATATTATAAAGTTAAAATATTTTTAGAATATAATTTTTTAATATAATTTTTATTTTAAGATTTGAAAAAATTAAATTATTTTTTATATTTTATTTAAAAGTTTGAAAAAATTACAATAACTAGATAATGAGTAAATGAAAAAAAATTAAAAAATAAAAAATAAAAAATATTTATATTTATAATATTTAAATATTAAAATAAATAAAATCGGATGAGACGTAAGCACCTCTCCATCCAAAGCTTCACACAGCCCCAACTTAATAGACTTGACTTGGGGTGACACTTCAACCACCCATCTACACTTCTCTTTTATCTAATGTTAGTGAAGTTAGTGAAGTAGGGCCTCGCCTAGACAAAAGTTCAACCCAAGGAAATGCACCTACAAAATCCAATTATCTCACAAGAATCCCATCGTAATTATCTGTAGCAATTGATGATGTACTATATTTTTAAATGA
This sequence comes from Juglans microcarpa x Juglans regia, assembly GCF_004785595.1. Lineage (NCBI taxonomy): Eukaryota > Viridiplantae > Streptophyta > Magnoliopsida > Fagales > Juglandaceae > Juglans > Juglans microcarpa x Juglans regia. The sequence continues at coordinate 21,663,530 of NC_054600.1, read as the reverse complement.
TTTGATAAATAAACTACTTAAAATGTGTCAGAGTGATGTCAATGTTTAGGATAAAAGAGCATTGGCTTTGTGTCTGCTTCATGTTGTTCTGTCCGATAGCGCTGGAAATGGATTTGGGTTGGATCTTTTCTTCTTCCATCTTTGAGATCAGAAGCGAACATCACATAACTTTAAGAGGAGTCTGAGAATAATTCAGGTCCTGTGCATGGATAAACTTTAAAAATAGAGAATATGAAAGAAAAGAATAAATAGGCTGCTAAGCACAGGAATGATTAGAGTTTGGTGTTGAATATATCTCAGCAACGATAACAAAACAAAACGAAGGTGGATTTCATATATTGAAATAACTATAAAGCTTTGCTTTACACTTCTCAAAGAAACTCTTGACAATTTTTACATTTTTTTCCCCCTCACTTTGTATCCTTTCATTTTATTTTCTTTCTTTATATTTTTGGGACAGCCCACTAGTAAAGAGATATTAAAAACCCAAAAGGAACAGAAAAAAGAAGCCAATTTTAACGAGCAAAACGCACATTGATCCTCCACTCTATTGGGGTCCTGCAGTAAGCGCAGTCCTTCATCCCTTGTCTCTCAAGGAGCTCATTGCATTTTGCACACATAACCTGATGTGCACATGGAAGGAAAACAACAGAAGTATCATCGGATAGGCACATGGCACATTCCCGGTCCTGTTTTAAGCGGCCAGTCCCGAAACGGTTCTGTGAATTCACAGCCTTGTTAAGTACATGAGGATTCCGGTTTTGTTGCATAGCTTGGAAACCTGTGCTGTCTGTTGTTGGGACAATATTACCATAGCTTCTGTCACTACCTCTCCGAAGTGCAGCTATCATGGAAGACTCAGACTTGAGTTTCATTTCAGATAACTTGTTCTCAAGCTTTTTTATGTCTTCCATATTTTCTTGCATAACACTTTCTGCTTTCTGTCTCGTCACTTCATCCCGTGCTTTTGCCTTAGCTTCAAGTCGTTCCCTTTCCTGTTTTATGGAGGCAGCCTGTGCAAGTAGTTTCTCCTTCGTTGTCCTCTCCTGTTTGCATCTGGCCTGTAAAATTTACAGTTACTTAATGAGAAAGAAGTCAAGAACCACACAATAATGACCAGTGCAATCAAAAGAAATGCTTGGTCACACTAATATTGTAATTTAAGTCTTGTGAGAGACATTGCAGAGCGTTTTACCCAAATCCCTTGTATTTTTGCTGGAAAGTAGCATAGGTTTGCAAGTGTTTGCATATGTTTTGTGAGTTCACTTGTTGTTGCCTTGTAATCCTATAACCTTAATATGTTTGACTGAGACAAGGTGTGACTTGGTGCCACCACAAGGAAACATTTATGCTATGTTCACAAGTATACCACTGGTGGAGCATCGTCTGATTATTATGTACATTGAGAAGATAACTAGTACGTGAGCATACCTCAATTTGGCGGTGAAGATTTTTATCTTTGCCTAATTTCTGCTGCAGTTCAGCTCCCTTGTGCTTCTCTCTCTCAAGCTCTTCTTGTAACAACGCCTTTTCACCCTCCCGTGATTGTGCCTTCTTCAGAGCCATCTGCTCCCTCTCCACCGCTTCTCGATAACTTGCAGCTGATCCTAGAGCATGAAATCTAGCTGCCTCTAACTCCCTCCTCAGCACTGAATTTTCCTCCTCAATCTTGTCTGCAGCGGAATTAGCAATCTGAAACCGTTCATTGGCACTACTCAAGGCATTCTCCAACTCGGACAGTTTCTTCATAGTGTTCTCCTCCGCCATTTGCTTCTCTATTTTATTTCGTTCTGCTTCTCCCTTCTCTAGTCTCAGGGCTTTCAGCTCATGCTGATCCTTGCAAAGCCTATGAGCAGCCTGCATAACCTTCTGATTGGCCCACTCACTCCAACCTTGTAGCTCATCCTGTAGTTCTTGCAGCCGAGGAACCAGCTTCAAAATCATTTCATCCTTCTCATTTTGCGGGAGATACTTTCCAAGAGACTTGTCATATGGAATTCCAGCATAGTAATCAGGAATTTTAGGACCCTCAGAGTTACTGATCTGGGGCTTTGGGTTGGATTTCATTTCGGAAGTCGATGACAAAGGAAGGTTAGTTTCAGCAGTAGGCAACACAGATATGGTGTCTTTAATACGTAACCCTGAATTGTTTTCAGTTGCAGGAGAAGCAGATGGACTCTTGTTTACGGGACGACTTCCATCTGCTAAAGGAACTTCAGATTGAACTTCTGAGCTTTTCTTTGAGGATGCATTTTTCATTTGTATAACAGGAAGTTCAGATGGTGGCTTCAGCCTTTTCTCCACGACAAAACCGACAGAGCTAGCAAATTTCCCTGATCTAGAACCACCTCTTGACCCAGACGTCCTGTCACCTCTCTCCATATGAAGGAACCTCTGCCGAAGTGCTGAAAGTTCTTTCCTCATCCGGCCCTTTGATCTTTCGTCAGAAGTAAAGATTGGTGATGAAATCTGGACAGATTCCCCAGTGGGACCTGAGGATTTCTCTTCAGTGCTTGACAAGGAAACCGGACTCTCTTCTGCTTCGGTTACCCCTTCCAGAGAACAAAGATCTTTAGGTTTTGGTGAAGCTGGGAAACTTCCAAATTTCAGATTTTCAGGCAGAGAATTTATAGCACCAGGCTTCCAAACATTCGATTGTTTAGGATTTGGAATAATTGTTTCGGATCTTTGTGATCTGAATTGGGAAATGGCATGATCAGAGCCCTCTCCTGAAACATCTTTACAACCAAAAGCACTTGAAGGATCTACTTGGAGTGCACTGGCTTGTAAAACATTCAAGTCACATATCAACAACCACCACATTACTTCCCCAATGGATAGGGATGGTCTAACGTCCCTAACTACACCAATAATTTCCAACATGGTGTACTCAATGAGTTGCTTTAAATTATCAAACATGTCATTTCTGGAAATATTAACATTCCTCCGTTCAGTAAAATCATCCTTCAGAGAATCATTTACGATATTCATCACGGGGTCTTTACCTTGTTGATAAAAGCCACCACTTGAAACAAGTTTTCTAGCCGTCTCCTCGCTATAGCCCAATTGAGACATCCGCCTAATTGCACATTGGAAAGCCACTTGCAAATTGGAGAACAAAAGTTCTTCAAGCTGACATGCAATGGGATCATCCCAATAATCAGGTCCAAATGCTTCTTGCTCTGGTCCTCCCTTAGGCTGATGATGCAACCTCGAATCCAGAGCGAATTCACTCGGAGAGCTTTGAGATATGTTAGGAGATTCATACCTAAGGAACTCAGCCAGGCACTGGGGCATGCTAATTGAGTTCCCTATAGATGGATCTCCTAATTTTCTCCTGTATTTACTTCCCTTATCCGTAGGTGAAACAGAAAAAGGCCCTTGCTCGCTACCACTACCACCATCAGGAATTTCATCCATTTATGAACAATAAAAGAAGCAAGTCTTCAGTATTCTCACCAGTTGACTCTCCAGCTATAAATCCTATATGAAGCAACAAACCAAAAATTAAAGAAACATTATTAAAAATTGCACAGAGGCATATTTTTCGAACAGTCCACTGAAAATCAATGCAAATCAAACCTTCAAATCAGTGGTCAGCAATTCCAAACAAGAAGATAAGAACAAATAGAACAAGAAAAACCATACCTGTGATAGTGAGTGAGAGAGCAAAGACGAAAAACAAGCCTTCTCAAATCCTGTATCAAAGAACTCGAACGATCAAAACCAGACCTACCCAGAAACCAAATTCAAGAGGAAACAGACACTGAACTCGGCAAGATAAGAACTCGGCCAGATAAGAAAGCTCAAGTACAAACAGGTCCTGAGCACACCCGGCTAAATAGAGCAGCAAGTAACGCATGCACCCAGATAACAACAAATGCCATGACAACACCAACAACCTATCGTCTAAAAAGCATCCAAAAGCACCCAAACCCAATTCCCAGCACAAAAAACCCACTAAAATCAATCCTAACAACCACAAATTCAAAAATATGAAGCAAAAAATAAGAACCCAATAGAGTAAACTACACGAATTCTATACCCATACCGGATTGAAACGTATTAGCCAAATGCTGATGCTCAATCTGACACCCAATAACGAGCATTGGCACGTTACATACAGGGGCCAAGTTGAGCGGGATTCTGCACCAATTTTTTTTTTTTTTCTCTTTTTCCAAAATGCAAACTTGTATAACTCTTTGGCGCGTCACTGTCAATTCCAGATGGTTTATATAGAAGCAGCATCAAGCCAACCCAGTTAATGTGTTAACCCAGTAACGCTTATACGACAAACCGTGGTTAGGGCCACTTTACACCCAGAAATGGAATTCACTTCAACCACTAAACCCTCCCCAGGTAGCATTTCGACCTCCAGATATGAAATTTACTCATCCCTACTGTATTCCTGGGTTGTCATCTGCTTTGTTTTGGAAGTTACACTGTCACTTCAGAAATTGCCTAATCACATTTATGCGATATTAACAGTAGTCATAATGCCTCGTCAGAACTGTGCTAATCATATTTATGTGTTATTAACCATAGTCCTAATTGAAGTCCTTTTTCAAAAAACTACTTTGATCGGCCAAAAGTATGGTTTGTGATGCCAAACATGACAAAGTAAAAGGTTGTATGGTTTGCATTAAAAAGTAGGGGCTCTATAGCATTTTGATTATTTTAAGAGACATGCCGTGTAAATAGAGTAACTATTAGGAATTTATGAAAAAGATAATGCTATATATCAGTTACTATTCACTCTCATATCTTACATCTATAATTTTTTCATAAGGTGTGTGAGTGATTTTCATTGAGTGTGGAGTGTGGGGTGTGGGGTGTGGAGGTGGTGAATAGTGACTGATGAAAAGAATTCTTCTTATAAAAATACATGTATGATATGATAGAATAGAAATACATTGCACCATCTGTATTTCGAGAATATATTTTTATGTAAATATGTTGGATCATAATTTGTAGCCAAAAAGCATATTAATCTTGGAGTATGGATTAGATACACAATGAAACAGATCTCACAATACTCGTTACCCAATTAAATAAACTTGGACTCACAATAACAACAAATCTCTACTTTGGATTGCGTTTGGATATATAATATTTATATTTGAATCTGAGTTTAGATTTCAAAATCCAAAATTCTAGAAAGTTTAAAAGTTTATTTGGCTTTGAGTCGGGTAGAGTAACCCGCTCGGTTTGACCGTACAGTATTTTTTGAATTTTTATTTTTTTTATTTTTCTTTTCATATTTTTTAAATATTTTTTAATATTTTTAAAAAATAAAAAAATACACCAATACACTTAAAATCACTTCTTTAATTACTAAGTAAAAAAATAAAAAATAAAAAAAATTTCTCGAGCGATACACTTAAACAGTAACATGGAAGCGGTAGAGTAGGCTTTTTCTTTAGCTTTAATGCAAATCCAAATCTGAAATTTAATATACAATCCAAACAAGGGATTTGGATTTTAGAGATCCAAATCAAGATCTTCTCTCAAATCTATCCATCCAAACACATCATTAATTTAGATCTTAAAAATTTTAACGGCTCGATACACATTCATGTATAAAACTTGGGAAGTATCTAATAGCTTGTTTAGGAACTCAAATGATCTCATCTCATCTCAAAACTTCTTATATTTTCCTTCCCAAGCATCTCTCAAACAAAAAATATTTTTCAATTTCAAGTTTTTAACTTTTTCATCTAATAATTATCTAATAATTACAAATTTTCAAAATTTCAAAACAAAACACAAAAAAATACAACTTTTTCAAATTATAAAATAGAAATAATATTAAGAGATTATATTATAATAATATTTTAACTTTATATTATTTTTATTCAACTTTATCTCTATCATTTCTCAAAATCCACTAAAACATCTTAACACAAACTATTTCACTATTTAGAGCATCTTCAATGGATTTAGCTTTCTTTGCTAAAAGCTAAATCAATTGAGAATTTAGCTATTAGAACATAAAATGACATCACAATGGATTAGCTAAGCTACAGTCACTTTCAAAATAATTTTTAAATTTGAAAGTAACTATTTATACATCAAATACATTTTATATCAATTATTTCTCTCTCCATTTTAAATGACAATTGAAAAAATATAATTAGAATATGATTACTAATTAATATATAATATTATAAATAGTAAAATATGATAAAATAAAATAAATTCATAATTAAAAATTAAAATATTTTTGAAATTATTAATTACTTATTACTATATAATGAATAAATGGAAAATTCAATGTGGAAATTTGATATAAATAGCCAAAGTTAAATTCATCTTATATTATTTTATTGTCATATAATGAAAAAATGGTTATTCCAATATGGAGACTTACGTGAATGGAATAGCCAAAAATTAAATTCATCTTACATTCATAAAAAATGTACTTTAACTTTAACTAATCCATTGAGAGTGCTCTTACCCAATAAATGATTATTAGCTTACTCAACTATTTCAACTTTTTCTCATCTCATCTCATTTTTATCTTACCAAATAAATGCTTATTGATTTAGCATTTATCAAGAAAACTTACCTATATAAAGAGGGATGGATGTATGAACACCAACATATAATTGTCTAAACTCTCATGGGGAAAAAGACATACCTTTGATCCGATAATAGTAGGAGCTACATTGAAATTGTAACTGATCGACTGGATTAAGATCCCATGCAATCACTTGTGAACACAACATGGATACATCCTAAGGAGTCAAAGGGGAAAGATTTACCCGGATCTTTCTTCATCCTGTCCCTATAAATATGGCTTAATTAATTGAGGATTAAACCAATAAAATATATATGATAATAGCAAAGGCAACATTCAAATAAAAATAAAATGGATAATTAATTAGTGTGAAACTTAATAAGGAGCCCTTCACTTAGATTTCCAAAAGACTTTTAGGAAGTGGAAAGGAGACTTGTATAGATATATGGCTTTTCAAAGGAAACTGATTGCTAAGAAAAATCAACAAATTTTCTTTTCTGACAAATCCAAACAGAGATTACAAATAGAAAATTAATGAACAAAGGAAAAGAAAGACATATTTACTTTGATATGGAAGATCATATCAACTATAGGGAATTTATGTGAAAGATTAGGATTTTTGTTCTTCTTCCTTCACATAAATAATTATGCAAGGCATAGACAATTAAGAAACAACATTATAAGATAATTTGCATACTTAAGCTCTAGAAAAAGTTGAATATGTGCTAATTCATGAGCATTCGAGGTATGGATTTGTCAAACAATATCAAACTTTTCATATAGTCGAAAAAATTATTTAAGAACTAAAGCAAACATTGAAAATAAACTTACCAAGTTACCATTGTCGACATGCTTCGCTTATATCCGAGGTTTGAAAATGAGAGAAGCATTGTGAGATCTTTGCCGATAAACTTCGAAAACCTAATATAAGAAAAGCTTTTGTTATAAACAAAGAAGCGTTATAATAATTCAAGCACGACGAGCGTTTTTGACAATTTTCATTACCAAAAAAAGAGAGGAAAATTTATTCTTTCAATTAAATAGATAATTTTATTTACGTATGGTTAAAATACGGTGAAAATAAGAATAAAACCGATGCGATAAATTTACTTTCTATAATGTAATAAGCAAAGAAGGCATTGTGATAAAATGTTAATATTATTAGCCTCTCAAGGTGTAACTAACAATTAAATTTAGCTAGTAACTTTTTTAATGTTGATTAATATAAATAAAATAATAATTGAATTAGATTGTGTGGTAGATTGATTTTTTTCTAAAAAAAAAAAGAGTAATATTATTCTACGTTTTAGAATTCATTTAAAGTTACACTTGTTAATATGACACATTTTACATGCCTTCATACATTAATGATTTAAATATAAACCACTTAAAATATATTTTCAAGTGAGTATGATTAAAGTTAACACGATTAAAGACGAAGAGAGAAACATTTCTCCCTAAAATATTCTTCGAAATACCAAACACTGCCTTAACAAAATTTTGAATTAATTTTGTATTTTTATAATTCAAACAAAAAATTTACTATAAAAGGGACCCACTTAATAAATTAATTTGTTTTGTTTTTTTTCTTCGCTTGAATTATTATATTAGAACGAAGAAAAAGAAATGAAAGCAAGCAACAGACAAACATCATTAACCAATCCCATGCTAAAGCGAGGTCAACACTTTACCGGCCTCCTCCCTACACGTGACATTAAATTGAAGCCGCATGACGCACACGTGCCCCTCTGCGGGTGGTTTTATCCTTCTTCCTCAGGTCGAAGAAAAAAAACGGTAGGGAGAGAGAGAGAGAGAGAGAGAGAGGCGCAATGAAGGACAACAGCCAAGAAACGCCCAAATCCTTGTCCAAGGTAGGATTCCCAGATTACGTTTTCCCAACATCCGATGTATTTTTATCTTCGTGGTTAAGGGCCTTTCGCGAAATATCCAAATCTTTTATCTGTTTTGTTGTTGAAAATTAGGAAAGAAAGGAATATTGTTCATTGTTTTATTTTTTGCTTGTGGTTCCTATTCCCCCGAAAAAATTGAAACTTGTTGTTCTATACACGAATACAATGATAAATAAAATAAATGAAAAGTTTAATTGTGTGTTTGTGTGATTGGATTTCGTTTGTCAGGGGTTTTGATTATATTAGGATGTTTAAAAAGTGATTTTATAGTATGTAATTGGAGAATGTAGTGTTCCTCCTGGTAAACGAGTAATTAGCTTAGAATGAGGAGTATACTTAATTTCTAGTTATTAACAACTGTTGAAGTTTTAGCTCAGTACTGATTCGGGATCTTTCCTGAAGTACGAAAATGGTGATAAATTTCTGAATTTACCTTCCTCGTGATATTAAATGCTTTGATACTTCTGCCTCTTTGGATGGCTCGTTATATGCAATTCCATATTGGTACTTTTTTTTTTTCTTTTTATAATGAATTTGGACTACAGCTGCATGAGTCATGGCTCCGTGGCTAATCTTTGCTCTTTGGACTTGTACAACTTTGCAAATTGAAACATTTGAGTAATTAAAGGTATTGAAATTAACTGGAGTCTGGGATGCTGTTTTTGTTTTGGCCATAACTTGGACGACAGGATGAGTATTAATGAATGCCTTTTGGGTTTGTCTGGCTTTAGTGAATAACGTGTCTGACTTGCTATATTTGCTTTCTTTGTTGACGTGGTAGGAGAAGAAAAATGGTTAAAAAAGGAAGACAGATGCCGTACTGTTCTTTTTCACTAGGCTATGTTTTGCTGGCACAATATAAATACTCTTGTTAAGGAAAGTTTTTTAAATCACTAATCAAAGCTGGTTGAAGAGAGCAAAAATGGGAGGCCCGTATTAATTATTGGATTGAGTCACCAGGTTTAAGAAGCACTTGTTGGTTTATCTGAGCATTTTGCTGCACACTTATATGCTTTCATATTTTCATGACAGCGATCGCATTCGATTAGTAAATATGCTGCACAGTGTGGAAAATGCTTTAAATGGAGGCTGTTTGATACACAAGAAGAGTTTGAAGACATCAGAAGTAAATTCATCGAGGAACCGTTTTATTGTGACAGAAAGCTGGATGTGTCTTGTGAGGATCCTGCGGATATTGAGTATGATGCCAGTCGGACCTGGGTCATTGACAAGCCTAACATCCCAAAGACTCCAGAAGGTTTTAAGAGAATCTTGATTGTAAGAAAGGATTTCTCTAAATTGGATTCTTACTATTCTACACCCACAGGGAAAAAATGTCGAACACGGAATGAGATTGCACAGTTTATTAAAGAAAATCCAGAATACGAAGATGTGTCTCTTTCAGATTTCGATTTTAGTACACCAAAGGTAATGGAAGACACAATTCCGGAGCATGTTGTGAGAAAGGCTTCTGCTAATGGTAGCAGTAATAAAAGACTTAAAAGCACCAAAGGATGATCTTTGAGTTGAGATCATTTTGCTGGACAGCCATTTCCGAAAGCCTGTGTGTTTTAGATTAATCTAGTAAGGATGTTGTTGGTATATTCTTGGCATTAACCGGATATAGACATTGTGTTTGCATGATCTCTGAGATTCCTTGTCATTAAAAAATAAATTTGGTATAATTCATTTGATCAGATCCAAAAGGGTGAAGGTCATCCTATTTTCCTCTTAAAGGGAATCTGACCCTAGAGTCCCCGTCTTTTGTCTTGAGAATTAGTTGGAGAACTTGCAGTGATCCTAGCAAAGAGGCCCCGGAATTTGCATCCTCAGGACATGGAAGGGGGAATGGGAGCAAGGAACAGCAGGCATCCTGCAATCGAGTAATTGCATTGTGCCATGTATATGTGATCAATTAAGCACTTGCTACGCAGATTCTCTCAGGTTCCAGCTCGGTTCACTAAACACAAGCAAAAGTTTTGTTGAAGTGAATGCATGCTTTGTAGTTGGGATGTGTTAATTATGCAGAAGTTATCTTCCCAATAGGGTCTGCGGGTCGCAGCCCCAGCAACGACTGAGGCTTTGTAATTTGTGTGCCCTTAAAAATTGCCTGGAAACGAAAACCATTTCTTTCTTAACTTGGAGATTTATTTGAATTGAATACGAAGGCCATTGGCATGTTATGTAAATTATGCATTTTCCTCCAGAAGCCTTGATGTTGTCCATAGGCATTAGAATTTGGTGGATGGATTGAGATTTCATGTCTATACAATGGCAAAAATTTAGAAAGCCCTGTGAAAAAATTGATGCATGCATCAACACTGATGATATATATAGATCGATCAATTTTATTTAATTTTTATTTCATCTCATCAATGTAACCAAATGAGGCCTAAGATCTCTTGAATCTCGATTATTAGCTTCAAAATAGCCTATAAATTTATCAATTGTCTTGAGGTGATTCTCGAGACAAATATATTTCAAGCTCAAGTATACGTTTAGTTCATGTTTTAAGTTCACGGTCAGTGCAAGTTTCAATTTTTTTTTAATTATCTCAAACTATATATATATATATTATATACGGGGCTTTCTCGCCTATTTGGCCTTCATGTATAAGTTGAAGGAGCCTCCTTTTTTTCTTTTTTTAATGATGATAGACGAGGAACTGAAACCTTACAACCACAATATGCCTCTTATCCTTTAGACCCCGAACACGTGTAATGCGCCCATATCACAAGTAAATGGACTTTTCATCAATAGCACATAGTTCCTATATATTATTTGCAAGGTTCGGACTGGGGAGGAGGATACTCCCAAGACCAAGATCCTTACCACTTAGATTTGAAGGAGAGACATTTTATCGTTGAAATTGGTCAATAGAGATGTTATATACAAATGTTTCTCCCTATGAATGCATGCACATGAACTCGTAAGATGTCCTGCCCTCCTATGATCCATAACAGTTCGAGCACTAATACATGGATAACTAGTAAATTCTATAAATAGAAGAGAAAAAGAAAAACTTGTTCTGAATCATTCAGTCATGACAATTGATACTCTGACCAGAAGCTTCGCAGACACCTGAAGTGGAAATTTAGACAAGAAGTTGCAAGAATGCCTGCACGATAGACATGCAGAATTCTGTAACCGAATCCTCTTCAATGGAGACCAGAGGTCTTCTGGAAAGTATACTATGGCCAGATTGCTTGCCAGGACCACAAGGAGACTACTCATGATTGGTTGTATCACTACCACTATAGCTGAATGTTAGTTTCTTTTTCTGTTATACATGGGGTCTTAGTCAAACCTAATGTCAGCATCAAAACCCTGTGAAGTTTTTGTTGGCTAATATGAAAGCAGCATTTGACATTTGGGTTCTAGTCAGTTTTGGTGTACTCAAGCAGCATGTGTGGTGACCTATAAATCTTGACCAGCGTCCAGTAAAGAACCTCTTCTACTCCAAGCTCACCCTCTGCTCTCGCAGCATATATATCCTCGCAGATGGCTATCAACCTACACAAAAACACCACATAAGAAACTAATAATAGGCTTAATATTAAGCAGTCAAGACTCAAAACGCACTTTTCTCGGATCTGCATTATTCATCTTCTATGGATAAGGAGTTTTAACAAGGGGAAAACTATGGAATTGAACTTCTTGCAGAGAAAATGGGGACACCATCATGTTTTCATCTGCTGACAATGAAATTTAACATTCTGGCAGACAAAACGGAACTTGATTTTGTCATCAGAGTTTCTTATAAGGAGGCATTGTTTTTTGGGGAATGACATATAAAATATTAGTCTAAAATAAAGCTGCCATACCTATCACACGAAGGAAGGTTTTCAAAGGGGATTCTCATTCTTAAGTCAGAGCATTGAAGTCTGATAAACCGGCCGACTGCAAGAACAAATGTTATGTACAGCCCCCATATGCTGAACTTGCTGAGAGTGTCACCAATAATACCTTCTGAAACATTATTTCACCATTAATAGTATATGGTTAATTAAAAAAGAATAAAAAAATCAAATAAAATCAATATCCATAGATGACATATAAATCCTTCAGAGCTTACGAGGTGGTGCTTCCTCAGAAATGATGACAGCCATTGGCCCTGTCAAACCTCCACACCCAGTTACATCTGAGGAATTGACATCACGGAAGGACCACCATTCATTGGTTCCGCGATTTATGAAAAGATCCGCACTAACAGATATTTCCTGTAAATTATTTTCATTTTTCTTGATTAATCTCTTTCCAAGGTCTAAAATTAAAGTACAAATGACGATTATGTAATGGATGCTATAGCCTCTGTGAATTGTTTGCCATCTTCTTATTAAAAAAAAAAAAAAAGAGAGAAAAAAAAGAGAAAATAATCAAATGAAAGAGATTAACAATTAGTACATACAGAAATACCTCTTTGCACTCTCATTATCAGCAACATGGATATGGCTTATCATTGCAAATTGTTATATCATCATATGCCAACAATAACTGATTTAGAAACCAAACCCACTTAACACACACACACACACACACACACAAGACAAAGCTGGAAATTAAGGAAAAAACTTAGATGCGGTGTAGCATACCTCTTGTTCCAAAGATCTGATGTCACCAGAACCAGTAACATGAAAATATCTGGGATATATATTACATATCCTAAAGCCATTCATAGAGCCATTAAGAACTTTTTGAACATCCGATCTTTTTGGAAGATCTGGAGTGTCAATAGTTCTTTCATATTTGACAACTTCCTTGCCTTTCGGTCTGCCCCTTGTAAGCACCCAAGTAAAAATAATATCCATTTCTGTCTCCCAGTCGAGGGACTGAATGAATCTCGTCTGAACTGTTGTGGGAACAAGCCACAGTATACTGGCATCGGCTTGGCAGCATATCAACTGGATATCAATCTTATTATATGGGTCCAAAACACCTCGAGGATCAAGATCAATATCAGCGTTGAGCTTATCCCATTGGATTTTTTCACACAGAGTGGTCTGATACAAGGTCAATCTTCCACTTGCTGTTTTAATATCAACCTGAACACTGGCATCTTTAACAGGGTTGGCAATGTTTGTCGGGTTGCCACTGCTATACATCTGTAAGGACAAAATAAAAAGTTCATGCACAATTAAAATGCACTGGTGGAGAACAAAGTAATGAAAATATGCTCAATACAATGCAACAGATCTAATGAGAAAATTTTCCTTGTAATTTAACAGAAGCCATAAGATGATTGCTTCTGCTCTAATTACTCTAAAGGACAGCTAATGAGAGCCAACAGATGTGTTTCAACAGGCCAATTGAGAAGCTTGTTTCCAACAATGGGAGAACTGGTAGATATGACGTATTTTAAGGATTCATGCACTTTCTGGGTCTTCTTTGGTGTTTAACAGTTTAAGCAACACTCTGGACTTTTTTTGCACCCGTCCGTTGCAGTTCAGAATTTTTACCATGCTATATACCCACAAGTACCATTTTTCCTTGGAAAAGTGTTGAAGAACAAAACCCCACTGTAGGTTGTCTTCTTTGTATGGACAGCTGCATTAGGGAGGATCCTTATTATGGACAACCTGCAAAGGAGAATCAGCAATGGATTCGTCTTACACAAGCAAAAGAGGGGAAAAACAGTTGACCACTTATCGATTCAGTGCCAAGTAACTAGAAGAGTGTGGGCCTTGGTTTTTTAACTTTTTGGCATTGCTTGGGTGATGCCCCAAAGGGTCGTAGAGTCACTAGCTATTTGTAGTCAGAATGTGGGCCACTGCAGTGTGGAAGGTTGGAGAATGGTTCCTTCATGTCTGATGTGCTATTTATAGAAGGAATGAAATGCACAAAACTTCAAAGAATGTGAGTCAATAGTGGAGGAGCTTATTTTTGTAGTGTTTAAGAAGCTCTGTTGGTTCGCAGCTCATAGTAGCTCTGGCTTCCCTTATTTTTGTAGGGTTCATTCCCTTTATACACCTTGTGTACTTGGGTTCTGCTCCTTTGTGCTCTACAAGATCGAATTACACACACACGTACACACAAACACACAAAACTCATGAAGTTTCCTCCTCTTTGCAATGTCTACACGTTTTTATATGAAGCTTCTCCACCCAGAAAAACAAAATGTGCGAAGGGAGTAAGATATATCTGTACACACACACACACACACACACACATATTCAGACCAATGGAAGTGGAACAGCCAATTCTAAATTGACTCCCTTAGCACTTCAGAAAAAATGCCCACAAGAACATGGCACTCCTTTAGCATCCCCATTCCCATCCTGGTTACATGAAGAATGTTAATAATTCAGAGAACATGAACGGCATGAATCCATTCAACCCAGATCCTCCTTGTTTTACTTTTGATTGTTTTTGAAGTTTGGATACGTACTGTAATTGTAGAAAGAAAGAGCAATATAATAATTATTCTTTAAAATAGTACCCAGAATATTGTGCCATATCCTTAAACTATATGTGGAGCACATAATTATTGCATGTGCATGCACGTGTGTATATATATCTACACATCTAACATATATTCTAGTATGGATTTGGAAGCAATATGTGGCAAGACATCTGAAACTTAATTCAGTTCAATCAAGATCTAAAGGCAAATATAATTAGCTTTTTACATTTTCTCACAATAATAATGGGAATCAACAATCATTTAAACGCAATCCATTAATAGACAAGTCACAATCAGGCATGTCTCTGTAAGACGCATATGATGAGTATTTTCCAGCATATTAAACCCTTGAGGTATTAAGCTTTTTACTATCAATGAAAATCACCTTTCCAGAACAGTTTCTGTAATTAACTATGATTTAAAGGAATCATCTTGAAGGTCACAACTTCCTTTTCTAATCTCAATATCATTAGTAATTGAGAGACCATCGACCACTCTTAAAATTGCTTACCAGCATGGGGGCCCAGATGACACAGATTAATATGAAGAACAGACATATCCCATTGCAACATTTGGTCATTTTTGTTTGCTTTTCTCCTTGTTTGTGGTTAGCTCTATTCAAGACTGCATCACATTTTACAAGGTACAAGCTTGCATGTATGTCCTCCAACTATGAAGAAAGCCATGTATCAGTTTCAGATATAAGCATCCAAATTATCCAGTCAAACACCTATACTGAAAACAAAATACTGAACAAGCTGTAGAGTATTGATGAAAGAACAAGATTGTTTTGATAACAAAGGACAGGTGGCCTTAACGTCATTTTTTAAGGTCCTATTCTGCACTATAGTCAGTAAAATACAACCTTCTCAAATTACATTTTTTTTCCTCTTCTCAAATTACATAAGATGACGTACAATATGCAGATTTATATGAAAGAAAGAACATTGTTCAAGAATTCAGCAAGATGTATAATCATGTTCAAAATGAACTACCTTCAATGTTGATATTCTTTTCAATTGAAATGATGCCATGTCACCTTAATATCACTTCCATAGATTTCATAACATTTCTGTTTTGTGGCTAAGCGAGGAATTTAGAGAAATTGAGGGTAAAACATAAAAGGTATTATTATATACAGGGAAGAATACAAATAGAAGTTAGGGATATATGTAGCTAGTCTTAAAGAGTGTTGGGGTTGAGAAAATAGAAGATTGACTTTTGTCAGTAAACTTTGTTTTTAGAGGAAGAGACAAATGACATTAATGTGCATGCTTCACAAATAGGTTTAGAAGAATCCATTAAGCAACAATTTTGGCAGGGATATACATGAGTTGATTTGAGAAATGCTGAGTGGAGAACAGATTTTGTTGGCAGAGACCTGAATAGACGTGATGGGAAAATATTGGAGAATTTGAGATAGTACATGGAGCTTAGGGAAATGGAGCAAGGAATAAGTCGGAATGCTATCCTAAGTTTTTAAACAGCTTATGCTTTGACACTAAAGGATACTTAGTTTAAGAATAAGGGTTTGTGCTTAGTTAACTTTGAGGTGGATAAAAAATTAGTCAGATTCGCCCCTGCTTGAAAATTGATCGATGTCACAAAGATTCTAACATGATACCAGGAAAGAGGGTAAGTACACAACCATAAGTTAGTGATACTAAATGCTTTTATTGGAAGATAGAAAAGAAGAGATAGAGAACAAGGAACCCAAGAATTTGGTGGGGGAGGTTGTATTACAACTGGCAAAGAGTTACTTGGTTAATCTAAATGACATGGTCCATACCACCAAGGAGACTTGGTTGTGGAAAGAAGTTCATGCAAACAGTCAGGTTAAATAGAGATTTATGGAAGTTTACATAAATATAGAAACGAGGAAGCTTAGGAAAAATACAAAGTGATGAAGAATCCAAAAAAGCAATTCAAGTTTGGGGTGAAGGATGGAGATGGTAATATTTATAAACTTGATAAGGGAAATGGCGAGGGTAGAGAGATAGTAACCTGGGAAGGTGCAACCTAGTGGTCAAAAGAGGGCTTGGGGTGAGCTGTAGGGTAGGACATACTGGGTTTGATTCCACACTAGATGGTCCAATGATTTCCCGACACACAGTTAGGGCAGCTGGGGTCGTGTATCTGGAGTTTACTCTCCAGAGGTGGATTCAATGAGCCTGGCCTTGATAAGGTTCCACATGATCACAAGGGCAGAGGGATATTAAAGCTTGATGGTCATGAGATCCAAATCTGGATATTACTTTTGGTATCTATGATACTAATTTATAAGTATGGAGAAATTGAGGAGGAAGTGGCTCATAAAGGATTGGGGCTAAGTCCTCTTCCTAAAAAAAAAAAGGTATGAGTACATTGGAAGGTATCAAGAATATTGAGATCATGGAATGCTTTTTAAGTAGAAAGCAAACTTTCAAGACCCTGCCATAATACAGCTATGGACCGTGGGATAGCATATTTGGGCCAAGACTAATTGAATGACTCTCCATCTTTTAGTCAAGAAGGACCGCCCTTTCCTGGAAAAATTAATGCACCAGGGGAAAAGAGCTATTTATAATAATTAAGGGAGAAAAAAGAGGTAGAGAGATGCCTAGAATAATATTGACAAAAATTAAGGAAAAAGAATATGATGATAAGGGAAGTGACAGAGCATATGATTTTAACATAGAATGGTAGTAAATGACAAAGATTATTTCTTCTTCTACCCTCATTTTCTTTTGTCCTTTCCATAGCGATGATAATGATGATAATAAACAATGATAAAACTGATGATATAAGGCCAGTTGTACTTTTTTCAGAATGTAATGAACGGTAGTGTAGTTTCAAAGGTTAGACTCAGTAAAGCATGAATAGGTTTAACCGTAGCTCAGAGATATGTATTTCAAGAACTCACCTTCAGCCAGTCATACATGGTCAAAGATGTGGTTGTGCACGACCAGTCAAGAACGCATCGCAATTCATATAAAAAGGGCAGCGCACGGTAAAGTCTATAGCCTAAGTAATTAATTCTTGAAACTTCACTGGTCAAGAACTGACGATACAAAGTGCTTTTATGAGGAATCCCGTGTCGAATTTGAATAGCCTGCAGTGCTAAGGAAATGGCTTTAGCAAGGTATATAGCACGGAGTGCTAACCCTCCGGCACGTTGTTGGGAAGGCTCCATGTGCCAAGCGTACTCTGTAACTGAATATGTGAAGAGGATGAGGTTGAAAAGGTAGAAAACTACTTTTCCCATGGCAAATGAGCACAGGTAAATTACTCGATCAAGCACAATCAAGAAAAAGATAATCTGCAGGGAATTAACATTCAGCCCTGTTAGGAAATAAACATGAATATCCCAGCCAGATTAAGCCATATGAAACATAAAGAACTAATCATTCATATGGCAACATTCTACTAAGTAAACCAAGGGGTGAAGGGTCTATAAATTCAGTAATCTTTTAGATAAGGGAAAAAAATCATTATTCAAATATAACTAAAATTCTGTAGCCAATAGATTATTAGGTACTTTCATAAAAATTCCAAACAAGGATATTCAAATTATCTTTCTGTGGGAAAATGGCATGAGTTGATCAAGCAAAATGCAGACGAAGTTTGGGACAACTGTTTTCCAGTTGAGAAATTTTCAAGCCTGTTTTTTTTTTTTATGTGGTTTTGAAGCTTGATGACCCATTTCTCAGGCCCAAGAAATGAGTCAAAGGTCGTATTAACATCAATTGGCACATAGAACTTCAAATTTGTAACTCTATTGTCAGTTTTCAGAAACTTGATTTTCAAAATTTAAAGCATGGCAGAAAACATGAAAGACACAATATCAGTAAACTTACCATTAGGATAAATACAAACTCTTTTGGAAACTGATCTTCAAGCTGATAGACATCAAGGAATTCACTATTATTTTTTATGACTGAGTGGTAGAAAATAGCAACCAGGAAAAATACAATCAAATCTGCAACAAATATGTAGGCATACAGATCAACTTCTCTTTTGCCTCCCCAATTACAGAGAGTATAGGGTATGGGAATCCAATTTCTTTGACAAACCCAGCATGCTGTGCTTTAAGAATCTCCTTTGCTACATCAGTAGCTGGAGTTAGCGACTCGTACCATTCTGCAGAAGCACACTCTGTCAACGGTGATGCGTATACCACTTCAAAAACAACTAGTGCCACATTTTGGTCTTCTTGACTTCTTTCAATGCTTTGAACATGAACCCTACTAGCAAAAGGGCACAGGCTAGGGTTTTGTGATTTGCATCTTTCCTCATGGACAATTCTTAGCAAGTGGTTTATTCCAGACTCAATCCTCTCTGGTTGAATCCCATCCTCTGGCCATGATTTGACATCCATAGACACCTGAACAAAGTAAGGAGGAGACTCTGCACCCTGTGTCAACGATTTCCAGTACCTAAAGATGCTTCTGAATGCCAATTTTACCATATTTTTAATTAGCTGTAGAACTCCCATTGTGCTCTCACTTAAGCTATACTTCACAAGAACCTCCTTTCTATATAGAGCACTCTTCTTACAAAAATTGAAGTCTGTAGAATACATCCATTCACCATCTTTTGCAGTTATAGAGCTCTGAATGAGGGTAAATAAGTAGACAAGGAAAGAGGTAAAGAGCTGACCACAAAGGATGACATTATTTTATGTGCAGGGAATCCCAGCTCTCGAAGTAGGTCTGAGTCAATACTTAAACCACAGTGCTGGATGATAATTTGGTACAGATACTGAAGCAAAATATTAACTTCTGTGACAATTAGCATGATAACCCAGAAGATTGAGCTAGGGCCGTATTTACACATAAAGCATACAAGAATAGAGCTGCAAGATACACCATAGACAGCAGACTGAAGTTCCATAGAAAGACAAGAATAAAGCAACAATAACACACAACATCATTATTGGATCGCATTTGGGACCATATGTGACAGAAGATCCTTCCCAACTGCAGACTTGCAGCATCAGAACTCTGATCAGACTGCAGAGAAGATGACCGATCCAAAGACAAGTACTCTGATTTTTGGCTCTCCATCTCATCATATACCCCATCCTCAGCAAACAAGTTCTGTTTTCATATCTGAATCTTCTTGTCCTATGTTCAAGAAGCTCACAAGGTTGTTGACTGCCTGATTTCCAATAGATTGCACTTGGGAAACACCATCACCTATAATCTGTACTGCAGATATCAATGGGTTTTCCTTCGCCTGGACTTGGACTTTCTCTTTTTTGTGGATATCAACAAAGGCACCATCAGAGCTATCCAATTCAACTTCAGTGATTTCACAATGAGGAGATCCCACCGAACACTTTGTAGTCTCAGCAGCTGATGGACTTCCTGCATTGATAGCAGCAGGAGACTCGAACAATTCAAAAGGGAATAGTGAATCCTCTCTGATGATCTGTTCTTGTTTCCTGAGAATTAGTTCTTCTTTTTCAGGGGTCCCAGTATCATTATTAGAGATAATAGAAGTACTCCTCCTCCTTAGGCCTTCACTGCGCGGAGAGAAACACTATTACGGTTGGCAGTTGAGTTCATGCTGTGAAGCTGGACTTGCAAGTTGAGCATCTCGGATTTCATCTTCTCCACTTGCAAGTTACGCTGGCGTTTCTTCTCCTCAGATTCACGAATATGCTGTAACTGTGCAGTTTTCCATGCAGCTTTCTTCTCTTGCTCATGCACAATGGCACCAATTTGTTCTGCTTCAAGATATCGGAACACGTAGTCAAACTCCTGAGAGGAAAACATATATGACTGAAGTGACACCAGCATAAATATGATAATTTCAACTAGCGCAGATCTTGAAGTAATTCGGAATCCATAGTCATACTTATAGAATCCAAACATTTCGTATATATAATCCACTGTCTCACACTTCCCAGCACTAAACTCCCCCACAAAAGGAGATTGGTAGGCAAGAGAAAGAACAATGAGAGCAAAGTTGTATATACGCAAGAACTTGAATATCTTGTTCTTCTTCTTTAGTATTTGGAGTCTCATTCGAAAGAAAACTAGAGCGAAGGCAAGATAACCAAGGTGCAGAATGTCATACTCGAGGGTTCCAGTAATCAAAATCAATGCAAGCACAAGATCAAGAAGATGGCAATAGCAGTAAAGCCTCAGGTAGTCAAGACAAGTCCACATGCTTTTAGTTTCAAAAGATAGATCTCTCCACACAAACATGTTTCTACGTTGAGACATCATCTGGCGATATATTGATGACCCTGAGAAACTGGACAAGTGATCAGCACGAAGTTTGAAACAAGCAAGCATGAAGACCATAAAATAGCTGGTAAGTGTTCGAGGATCGTCAACGATAAGTCCTGAAAATGTGGCAGACAACGTGGATGGGTTAAGATAAATGTCTTAAAATGAATAGAGACTGAGACAAAAACAGCAAATAAAGTAATATAAAATCGAAAGAGATAATAAAAAACATATCAGGACTTGGTCTGAGCATTCGACCAAACTGAAGGAACTGACAAATGGCTGCAGTTTGATGGTGGGAAAAAAAATCTAAAAGCCCTTTAAAATCCACATTAAAAATTTATAATGGATTTCTTCTGAGCAAAAAGATAAGGGAGAATGAGGGGGAAAACTATTATTACTGAAAACAGGAAGATTAAAATTTGTCTGAACATCTAGGCCATCTCAGGAGAGAACTTATTCACTGTACAATAGAATAAGAAGCAATTAGAGCATGGCCAAGAATGTCATACCAAACCAACAGTTCTTGCAATACTGGAAATATTGAGTGAGATTCCCCAGCAGTCATGGCAATCTACATTAGAATCAATTAGAATATCTTGATTATAAGGCAAAGTACTCTTCCAGATAGCAAAGTACTCGAGAATAAGAGTAGAAGCAAAGAAGAAGACTAACACTGGCCACAATTTACGTATAATATTTCGATCCAGAAGAATGCAAACTGCAAGCAATGCAATATATAGCATAGAGATGACATTCAACAAAGCAAAGCTGGCAAGAAGCAAGGCAATCATGTTTATCTCAAGACCAAAGAGATTAAACAAATTCTCCATCCAAAACTTCAAATATATCTTTAAGAGTGTCTTCTGTGTTTCAAATCTCTCCTTTCTCAGGGCAAGAATCCTCTTCTTGTTCCACTTATGACTCTCCTTGGTACTTCCCCAGATACCCAAATGTATATTTTCTAGCACTACCACCATCACTGCTGCCCATTTTGGAGGATACAGGATTAGATGATTGAGACAGACCAGAGGTGAAAAACTGCCATGAATTGCTTGTCACTCCCTCTTGTTCTACAGGCACACCAGAATCTGATGATGGCTTATTTTCCTCGTTAGAAACAGAAACATCAACTGAAACATCCTCTTCCGAAACAAACAATGGACAAGGCTCTTCCCACTGTCCTTTGTTTAGAATAGCCCTTGGCATTTTATCCAACCAACGGAAGACATTGTATTGAAGAGTACATGCAGCAATTACCAGCACTTTTCCCCTCAAGCCTGATTCTAGTCCCCAGAAGCCTGGCTTAAATACAGAGAAACCCAAAAAATGGAAAGATCAGAATGTTTCTGCCCAGGAAACATCTCAGCTAGTTCACCCCACATCTGAAAGAGATACTCAGCTGTCACTAGAAATCCAGTGTAAACTAAGAATGATTTGGATGGGACCCGGGAACCTTTAGGTAAAGTTGAACAGATGATGAGGCCAAGCAGATACAAAAAGCCAAGTGCACTAATTGGGGATAACGATGCATAGAACAAAGCAATAAACAAGATCTTCTGGCTGTGCCAAATAAGAAACCGTTTGAGAAACCCAAGTGCTCCAGTTTCCAGGGTATCTAAATCAACTGCCCTGTTATACCTGCTTTGCCTTCTCTCATAGCTATAAAGTTGCATTACAATCAAGACTGCCAAAGATTCCCAAACATTTTCAGCAGTGAAGCTTCTGAGTTGTAGCCCAAATAGAAATAGAGGTCTATCAACCTAGATAGCCACATCTCAAAGCTGGAGAAACTGCTCAAGCAATAGATAAAGAGAAACACCAGATTGAGTATGCTTTTAAGCGGAAACCATAGCTGTCTTCTGTCCTCTCAACAAGCTGTCTTCCAATTATCCAAAAAGAAGAAGGGATAAGTACCCAAATGACGTATGATTGGGTCTCACCAGGTTACACTGTGATGAGAATAGTTAAGATGCAATGAAAGTTCCACAGGATCTATACACAGAAAGAAACTTCTGCCCAATTGCACTGAGGAACGATGCTATCCTTCTCTCTTGAAAAAGATAAAACATATTAGCATATAACACTAAAAAAAAAGTAAAAAAACAGTACTAGCAGTCGTATTAGTATGTCTAGACCTGCTGTCTAAATATAATGGATATAGACACTGATGTCTTCTAAAAACAATACAAAATAAACTACATACCAAATTTTCCTATCATCTCATCCAAGCATAGAACCCGCAATCTCAAAGAAGGTTAAAGCAGGCTGAGACGTGTTCACTAAATAATCTAAACAGTACAGGATCATGCTTTATTCACAAACCCAGAACAAATAATTGGAAGAAGGCTTATTGGATCTGATTCTGCATCATCCAAGTTTTATCTAGACAATTCACCATACTCAATTGACACATCCAAATAGAAATAACAGAATATACAGCATCACCACAAAACATCTAAGAATAACTACGTTGGAAGTCAATAGGAAAATAATTAAGCTAAGGTCAAAATTATACATAAGAAGGATTATCGTGACTGTTATTTGGTGGTTGAGGAGGCATACACTGACAACAGAACTGATTTGTTCAGACCAGCTTTTAAGATACTGAATCCGATAGGGAGGCATGGGGTGTGCTGCACAATTGCTGAGAATGAAAATAGCATCTCAAACCATGGTTATGAATTGCACAGAAGCAAGCAAGCAAGCTATTTCCAGGAAATCCCAGGAACTATCATAGTCAAGGAGACCTGCATCAATTCACATAAGAATGAAATGCTTAAAAATTATTCTTTGGGTTCAAAGATTAAGATTTGATATCATAAGCATATCCGTGATTCTAAAATGGAAAATATTTACCACAACTATGTCCACTTCATAGATAACAATCCAAAATGGAGCATTTAAAAAAGTGTACCTAACTGCGATAGAACTTCCATACTTAAAGAGCCTTTTTGCTCCAAAGTTATCAGAAATCAAATCAATCTGAAGAATGTACAATAGTGAAAGTGAGCTTCACATAATAGAATAAGAGATTGGCGTATCCTTCTGCTGATGTTGTGGCTCAGAAGATATATCAGAAAGAATATCACTGAAGCACAGGTCAGAGAAAAAAAAAGCACAGGTCAGACATAACACAGTTTCAGCAAATTGCCACAAACTCATGTAAAATCAAAATGATTTATTCATTATAAGAATGACAAACCAAAAGTATTATGATATAAGTTGACTAAGATAACAATATTGATTATTTATAATAACAGAACTAATACAACACGTATTAATAGTGAGCCGATAACACATACTATAAACAGCATGGATGAAACCGGGTTTCATTGCAATGAGGAATATCAGAGCCAACATTATAGCCCGAGAGCTTTTGCGCAGTCCCCATGCAATTGCGGCAACAATCAATACCTTGGTCTCTTCCTCCACTGCGATTAAAGAATATGAAGAAACAACATAGATGGAAGTGTAGTATAATCTGATTACAGAATTCTATGAAACAAATTGTTAGGCAGAACATGATTAAAAATACAGAATTGAACATTGCAGAAAAAAGGATATCAAAATATCAAATCTGGGACACTGAAGTTTCTCTATGCAAATAAGTCAGGAGACAATGTGAAATCAAGAGACACAGTAGCAATGAAATTATATTTATCATCAGAATGGCCTACACATCACACAAAATTGAGAAACCAAAGACTTTATCAGCAACAACTGATATGGTTTGAGGCAAAGCTACAAAAGAACAAGGCAAAATCAAATAGGCATGGGTTGAGAAGGCATAAGAAACCTCAATCAGGCATGGAATTTGATATGGCCTAAGAAACAAATGATGGAACAACACAACTTGTGAATCCAATACTATGTATTAAATTAAAACAGCTTTTTATAAAAAGGTTTAGAAAACTGTGAAACCAGCAAACAAGAAGAAAACAAAATTATCTACCAGTCTATCTCTTAAGTATTCTATTCGAAAAACAAAACAGGTAAAATGACTTATTAATTCAGTTACGTACCCAACAATAAGAATGATAATAATGATTCAGTTAACCAGAGTGTCACAACATTATATTTATTTATTGAATAAAAAATTTAATAGAGAAAAATCAAGTAATATCAAAGCAATCACAAAACCTCCCCATCTCTTACAGACAAATGCACACTACACTACAAGAAGACAGTGATCTCTATAAAGAGATCACAACATCAATAATATATGGAGAATTTATGAAGTTATGAACACAAAGAAACACAACATCAAGAAACACATTGTCATGGAGAATTTATTTATGGTTAGAAAAGTAAATTGAGATTATTTTATAACAAATAAATTAGGTCAACTTTGATCTTTACAGTGACAAAGTATTATCTTCTCTTTTCTTTTTCTTTTTTTGATAAATAAGAAGGAAGGTATTATCTTCTTTTTTCCCTTTTTGTTCAAACACTATCCTTAACATGGTATTAGAGCAAAACTTTAGGATTTATTTTTTTTCTTCTTGTAACCCTCTTGATATTTTTTTTCAGTGCTTGTTTTTGTTCTCCCTAGTTGTGCAACCGTTTTCGTGCGGTAGGCCTAGGGTAAAACCAATGTCTGTGGTTGGAGGCGATGATACAGTGACAGTTGGGATATTGTCGCCATTGCATAGGGTGGATGTGATGGACAGCAAGATGTCATGACGTGCCACATGAGAAATCCTGAAAACCCTACAGACTTCTAACTGTTGTCACCTATAACCATTTGGACCCACAGCCTCAAAACATATGATGTTGAGGATTCTGAGTTCTATTTTCCAGTCTATAATAAGGCCTCTAAGCATGAAAGTCGTAAGTCTCTTAGTTCTTGTTTAGTGTGCTAGGAGAGAGTTATTTTGTGTTTGTGAGATCCAAGAAAGCGCTCTACTAGACTTGTTCACAACCACACAAAGTTTTAAACTTTCAACATCTGAAAATAAGCCACCCGACTTTTGGGAAAGGAAGTCAAGATAGAAAAATTGCCAAAATGTTTTGGAGCTGCTACGGCATAAGGCAAATGCCATTTTTCTGGTACAAAAGAGAGTTCATTACAAGGGGTTGTGAGTAAAGTATAAGTTCAGTCTTCTAATGGATTGGATTTATATAGTTTGGATGACCCGGAGTGTTTTTTTTTTTTCCTTTATCTTTGAGGAGTTCTTCAAAAGTGTTGGAAAGTTTCCAAAAATCTGCCTAGTCAACTCTGCTGTATTCTAGGAGATATTGGCTGTAAATGTGTGAATATTCTAGGAGATTTAGTTTCCTTAGAAGTTAGCATTTAATTTATTCTTTCCTACTTTATTCTTTCCTTTTTTTTCTTCAGCTATAATCTATATATACTGCCTTATACCTATATTACGAATTTAATGAGAATAATTCCTACAAATTACTCTCTCATTCTACATGGTATCAAGAGCAAGGTTCCTTTTCTGATTCAGCAAAAAACCCTATTCATCTTTGCCTTTCTCTTCTGTTGCTGTCAAGCCTTTTACCATGGCTGATACTTCAAACGAGGCTAAATCCAAAAACAAATCAGAACCAAAACCTACTCATTCTGAACCCTACTCTGTCCAAATCACAAACATACGACTGAGTGAGGCTAACTTCCTACGATGGTCACAATCAATCAGGATGTATATTCGAGGGAGAGGGAAGATAGGGTACTTGATTGGTGAAACCAAGGAGCCCAAGAAAACAGACCCATCCTATGCTGTATGGGATGCAGAAAATTCCATGGTGATGGCGTGGCTTGTGAATGCTATGGATGAAGAAATTTGTGCCAACTACATGTGCTACTCGACTACAAAGGAGCTCTGGGACAATGTTAGTCAAATGTATTTTGACCTTGGAAATTACTCTCAGATATATGAATTGCAGCAGAAAATAAGCAATACTCACCAAGGAGAAGGCAGTGTGACCAGGTATTTCAATGTTCTTAAGGGACTTTGGCAGGATTTAGACTTATTCAATGATTATGAATGAAAAGTTCTGATGATTGCAATCATAACAAGAAGATGGTGGAGAATGCCAGAATTTTTAAATTCTTGGCTGGACTTAATGATGAATTTGATGAGGTTAGGAGAAGGATTCTAGGGAGACAGCCATTACCTCCACTTAGAGAGGTATTTTCTGAGGTGCGAAGAGAAGATTGTCGTCGGAATGTCATGATGAAAAAAAAGGAGGATGAAACTGTGGAAAACTCTGCATTAGTTGCTGCAACTCTGCTCCTTATATAGATCTGTCCACTGCCAATATTTCTGCACAGCGATCCTATTCTAACCAAAGGAGGTTTGAAGATAAGCCTCGGGTATGGTGTGATTATTGCAATAAACCATGCCACACTAGAGAGACTTGCTGGAAACTCCATGGAAAGCCTGCAAACTGGAAGAGCAGCAAATCTGGAACCTCTGGCAGCAACTATATAGCCCTAGAGCCATTGAAGCAAAGACTAATTTCGTAAGTGCTGAGCAGGTGGATCATCTTCTTCAATTGCTGAAATCCACTCTTACATCCAGTCCTCCTACTGGTTCCTTGGCCCAAACAGGTGCTACCCCTAGTACCTACTCTTGTGGCTTAACTCTTGCACCATGGATTTTGATTCTAGTGCATCCGACTATATGACTAGTACTTCACAATTTTTTCAATCTTCTTACCCTTGTCCTGGTAATAAAAAAGTCAGAATTGCAGATGGAAGTTTCTCATCCATTGCTTCTGTCCAAATCTTTGACAAAATTGAACTAAAATCTGTCCTTCATGTTCCTAAACTTGCTTGTAATTTGCTGTCTGTTAGTAAACTCTCATGGGATTCTAACTGCCATGTCATATTCTTTGATTCCCATTGTGAATTTCAGCACCAACTCTCGGGGAGGATGATTGGCAGTGCTAGGATGATTGATGGACTCTATTATTTTGATGAGACCCTATTCAACATTAAACAAGCTCAGGGTTTGAGTAGTAGTAGTAGTAGTACTAGTTCAATGCTTGTACGAGAACAAATTATGCTTTGGCATTTTAGACTTGGACATCCTAGTTTCTCTATCTAAAACATTTGTTTCCCAACTTATTTAAAATTATTGATTGCAACTCTCTTCATTGTGATACTTGTCATTTATCCAAGAGTCATCGGAACACTTATCAATCAAAAGGTTATCGTGCTTCAAAAACTTTTTATTTAA
Organism: Juglans microcarpa x Juglans regia; assembly: GCF_004785595.1. Taxonomy (NCBI): domain Eukaryota; kingdom Viridiplantae; phylum Streptophyta; class Magnoliopsida; order Fagales; family Juglandaceae; genus Juglans; species Juglans microcarpa x Juglans regia. The sequence continues at coordinate 21,635,289 of NC_054600.1, read as the reverse complement.
TTCATAGTGATGTTTGGGGTCCCTCAAAAATCACTATGCATCTAGAAAAAAATTGTTTGTGACGTTTATTGACGATCATACATGGTTGTGTTGGGTGTATTTGATGAGTGATAAATTTAAAGTTGAAAATTTATTTAAGGATTTTTATCATATGGTTGAAAATCAGTGCCAAACACAAATCAGTATTCTTAGAACTAATAATGGTACTGAATACTTTAACAAATGTTTAGGAACTTTTTTGTCAGCAAAAGGTATTCAACATCAATCTACTTGTCGTGACACCCTACAACAAAATGGTATTGCGGAGAGGAAAAATCGTCATTTATTAGAGGTTGCATGTGTCCTAATGTTTTATATGCATGTTCCTAAATATTTATGGGGTGATGCTATTTTGACTGCCTGTTATCTCATTAATAGGATGGCTACTCATGTTTTAAAATACATCACTCCTTTAGCTTGCCTAAAGGAGCTTTTCCCTACTTGTCAAGTAATATCAGATTTACAACTACAAGTTTTTGGATGCATTGTTTTTGTTCATATATCAACCCATCTTCGGTCCAAACTTGACCATAGGGTAGAAAAATGTGTTTTCCTCGGATATGCTCCTAATAAGAGAGGGTACAAATGTTTTAACCCTATTACAAAGAAAACTTACATCAGTATGAATGTCTTTTTCCTTGAAAAAAAAAAACAGCTTTACTTTAGCCATAACTATCTTCGGGGGGAGAAAGAGAAAAGTGAAAATGAGTTCTGGCAAACTTCTAATATTTTTCCTAATGTTTTCATTGACATTGACATTGACATGAACATCCATACTCCTTTAAAAGGTCAAGAAACATAATTTTTTTTTTTTTTATAGGTAATAAGTTAATTCATTGATAGAAAGATAGGCATAGCCCAAGTACACTAGGAGTATACAGAGGCATACACCTATTTAGGAACTAGAAACAGTTACAAGGAAATCATGGAAGCTGAAACCATTGAAATCTAAAGCAATGGCCCACAAAAACAAGGTCTTCCAGAAAAAAACTACGAAACTCTTCCAAGGAACGTTCATGATCCTCAAAAAGTCACTCATTTCGTTCACTCCAAATACACCAAAAAATACAAATAGGGACCATCTTCCATGCGGCTGCAATCTGTGGTGTCCCAGTGATCCTTTTCCAACATGCTAGTAGTTCAACCACCCTGCCTGGCATTACCCATGCGACTCCCAGTTTGCTGAAAAAATAATTCCAGATATCTCTAGCAAACTCACAATGTAAAAGTAGATGGTCTGCCGTTTCACCGTTATTTCTAAACAAACAGCACCAATCCGTGATGATTAAACCACGTCTTCTAAGGTTATCAATGGTCAAAATCTTCCCCAAAGCTGCTGTCCAGACAAAGAATGCGGCCTTGGTTGGTGCTTTACTCTTCCATATGTTCTTCCAAGGGAAATTATGCCTTTGTTGCATGGTAATAGAGTCATAAAAAGAACGTACCGTGAATTTCCCTCTCCTAGAGAGCCTCCATACCATCACATCTTCATTTGTGGCCACAATAGCAGAATTATACAGCAAGTTGAAAAATTTCACCAGGATATTCACTTCCCAATCATGAGCCTCCTAAATAAGATTAATGTTCCACTCCTGGGAACCTTGATGAAGTACCTGCAGATCGGCCACTATGGCTTCCTTATCCCTTGCAATGCTAAAAATTGTTGGATAAGCATCCGTCAAAGCCGTGTCCCCCACCCACATATCCTTCCAAAAATTGATCCTACTACCATCCCCAAAGCACAACCGAGTATTACTAGCAAAAGAGCACCAACCTTTATGTATGTACTTCCATAGCCCCACTGCATATGTCCCCTGACCCTCTTTAGAACACCAACCCCCGGTTCACTCCCATACTTCATGTTAATCACCCCTTTCCATAAAGCTTCCCCCTCCTAATTATAGCGTCACAACCATTTACCTAGTAATGCCTTGTTAAAAGCCCTCACATTTCGAACCCCCAACCCACCATCCCTCAGAGGAGAGCAAACCTTGTCCATCCCACTAAGGAGAGGTTTGTATTCGCAACTCATCTCAACTCATCTCACTACTATTCATTACTATTCATCAACTTTAACTCACAAATCTCATTACTATTCACAACTCATCTCACTACTATTCACAACTCATCTCAACTCATCTTTGAATCCAAACGATACCTAAGTGAAACTTAAACTCATCTCCTATTCTACTTTATAAAAAATCACGTTGAAGCTTCTCTATTCTAGTTGCAATGCTAGCGGGAAGAGGAAATAAGGATAAGTATTACTCTTAATAAGTGTAATCCGTCCCCCTTTTGATAAATACAACTTTTTCCATCTAGCCAACCTACGCTCAAATTTTTCCAGCACCCCTCCCAAATAGGCTTAAGCTTTGAAGGTAGCCTCCAACGGAAGCCCAAGGTACTTCAACGGCAGTGAAGAAACCACACAACCCAAGATGCTAGCCAACCCCCTAATATTGCTTACATCTACAACCGCTACCATCTCCGTCTTGGCAAGATTAATTATCAGCCTAGATACAACTTCAAAACAGAGTAGGATGGCCTTCAAAGATTGGATATGTCCTACATTTTCCTCACAAAAAAGCAAGGTATCATCTGCAAACAAAAGGTGAGAAATAATGGTAGGGCCGTATGAAGCTCCCACTGAAAATCCTGAAAAAAAATCCTCCCCCTACTGCTGCCGACACCATCCTACTTAGTGCCTCCATTACTAGGACAAATAAGAGAGATGATAATCGATCACCTTGTCGTAGTCCCTGCGAACTATTAAAGAAGCCCAGGATCACCATTTACCAAGACCAAGAAATGGGCCGTAGACACACAATGCCTTAACCACATCCTCCATCTTTCCCCAAAACCACATCTACTCAACATGTATATCAAGAAATCCCAATTAACGTGATTATATGCCTTCTCCATATCTAGTTTGCATAGAAGACTTGGAACTCCTGACCTGATTCTGCTATCCAAGCATTCATTGGCGATAAGAACCGAGTCTAAGCTTTTGACAACAAATTTTCAAAATGGCCAGCCACAAAATCCTTCATCACGACCTGATCAGAGGATGCAACTCCCTCAATATTCAAGGACTCTATGGAATTAAACCTTTTAAGTGCATTAGCCATTTAGTGAAAGAACTTAGTGCATTTATCTCCCTCCCGAAGCCATAAAGCCCCTAACTTCTATCTCCACGAAATCTCCTCCATTAAAGTCAATCTTTCAAATTCAGAAACTACTTGCTCTTTACAGTTGTTCTCAACTCCTACACCTTCCAAGCTTTGTAACTCTTGGGTCAAGCTCTTCATCTGTAAGGTTACATCACCAAACACCTGTTCATTCCATATCTTCAAATTCATCTCCAAAGCTTTCAATTTCCTAGCCAACACATTGCTCGGATTGCCCTCAAATAAGTAGGAACTCCACCATTGTCTAACCAAGTCCACAAAACCCTCATTTTTTAACCACATATTCTCAAACTTGAATGGCCTTCTACCCCCAATAATACCACCACCATCAAGCATTATAGGAAAATGACCAGAACATATCCTCGGGAGTTTTTTCTTGCTTACATCTGGATATTGTAGTTCCCATGAAGGGGAAATGAGAAACCAATCCAGTCTTGACCAAGAAAAGTGATTAGACCAAGTATACTCACCTCCCATTAGGGGTATGTCCATAAGGCCTGACTCAAAAATGAAATTTGAGAAATCCACCATAGTGTGATTTTGACGACCCTCCCCTGATCTTTCGCAGGAAAATCTTGTCACATTAAAATCCCCTCCAATACACCATGGAGCCTCCCACCAAGAACATAGCTCAGCAAGCTCATCCCAAAGCATCCGCCTTTCACTATCAAAATTAGAACCGTATACCCCAGCAAAAGCCCAAATGAAACCATCGTCAAAATTTTTAAAGAAACACCCCACCGAGAACTTCCCCACAAACTCATCAATGCTCTCCACCGCCCTCTTATCCCACATAACCAAAACACCCCCCGAGGCCCCATTCGAGGGTAGGTAAGTCCAACCTGCATATGAGCAGCTCCATATGCTCCGAATAATACTTCGATTGACAAGCTTCAACTTTGTTTCCTGCAAACAAATGATGTCTACCTTCCATTGCATTAATAAAGCTCTTATTCGAAGGCGTTTATCAATCTCATTCAGCCCCCTAACATTCCAACTCAATATTTTGGGCTTCATTTATCAACTGTACCAACCCTCCCCTTCTTTCTTCCACGACTAGCACTCCCCTCCTTTCCATCATAATTAATGGACCACATCAACCTCTTCAGCTCCCTATCTCTTCTCGACCTTGCACCATGCTAACCTGCCTCAATGGCTATAATCAAAGCCTTAAACTGCTCTTCATAGCCCACACATGAGATCCCCATACAACTCTGAAGTTCCTCTACTTTTTTCAAAACCCAATCTGAGGAAATACTAGGAGGGACCATACCTAACTGGGTGGGATCCTCTCTTATAGCCTCCTCCCCTCTGTTGAATATTTGCAGGGGTCAAATAATGTCAACGTATCTTCCCCCTCATCTCCGTGAGCCAACTCTTCTCTGGCTCCCTCAGAACCGAGAGCCATTTCTTGTTTCCCCCACGACTTTATCTGTATCTGGGCCAAATATAAAGGTGACCCAGGGCTTGCCGTAGAAGACTGAGACACCCCACGAAGAGGCAACCCTCCCCTAGCAACTCCAGAACCATCAACAACAGGTACGTGTTCAGCGCCGTCTTCACTTTCTCCCACCATCACTTTTGGCGATTTTGAGGCCACCGCCGGACCACCACCTAAGACGCCGCAGGCCATCCCCTGTCTGTGCCGGACCCAGCCCAAGACTCGGGCCTAATGTGGATGATTCGGACACCTCCAGCATACCCAAAATCCTAGATTTCGAGCCTTTCTCTTGCCAAACCCGGCGTGGGCTTCTGCTCAGGCCCAACCCATTTGTAGCCTTCTTCCCCTTCAGATCAGCCTCTCCAACCTGACCCACACTCCCAGCTTGCGGCCCACCAGTCTGAGCCTGACCCATCTTTAGTTGCCCACTAGCCTTAGGCAGCACCTAAGACCCACTTGGGCCACAGCCCACAACCATACCCAAGCCCACTCCCAGCCCTTTAGACCCCTCTGCGCACCGTATCATCCAAGCTATATTAGCTTGTAGCAAAGCAACTTGGCTTTTCATTTCTTGTAAAGCACGCAACACACTTTCCTCATGCAGAGCAACAACACCCCTGCCTTCTACCATCCGCGTCTGATCTTCTACAGGATTGGCGACACCCTTAGCAGGCCTACTCCTCTCGAGCTTGTTGAAGTGTCAAAGTAATGGCTAACCCAACCACTACCTCTGGGCTGTAGCACCTCCCTGTAAGACCGAGATGGAGGTTGTTGTGGAGGTAGGGAAGAACCTGCACAACCAGCCACCTTCAGCACCTCCACCATCTTCCTCCACCCCCTTCCTTCCCTGTCCTCAGGAATGAACAAGAAATTTCGATACCCACCCCCGCATACTCCATCAACACCATGAAGCAGCCTCGTGAGTTAAGGCGACACTGAGCAACATAGCCCCTATCACCATCTCTATGAGCAGAATAATACCCTTGCCTCCCGGCCTTCAAGCTATCCTCCAAGGCATTTAAGAACCACCTTGCCGTGCCTATCCCTATACTAATCTATTTCACCACCTTCCAACCTTTCTCTATTATATGGACAAACCTCCCATCCCTTACTATCTCAAAAGCCTTGGATTCAATAAGCACTAGTTGCGAAGGACCCATCACTCACTAATAGCAAACACTAACACACCACTAAATGCACCAAAACATCATCAAAAGAAAAAAAAGAAGTTTTCATCGTCGGAGTTTTGGTTGTACGGAGACAGAAAATTTATCTAGTGAAAATAATGGAATTCCGAGTCTATCTGTACAAGGCATAAGTGATTCACAACCAGGGGGAGAAATACTACCAGATATTACCTCATATGAACTTCGTGTTTATACTAGAAGAAGAGATCATTAGAATAATAGAAATCCTTCTTCCAATCCGGAGCAAAGCCAATCATCATCACCTCTACAAGTTGGTCCTTCCAATGCACCAGGTAACTCTTCCACTCCTGCTATTTTTAAAGACAATTCTGCTGATCTAGACTTACCTATAGCCCTTAGGAAAGGAGTTAGAACCTGCACCACACATCCTAATGCCAAACATCTATCCTATCATAGACTCTCTGATACTCATAAGGCCTTTACATCTAATATTTCTCACTTGTTTATTCCAAGAACCATTCAGGAAGCCTTAGATCACCCGAAATGGAGATTGGATGTTCAAGAAGAGATGAATGCACTAATTGCTAATGGCACTTGAGAAATTGGTGATCTACCAAAGGGGAAGAAGATTGTGGGCTGTAAATGGGTATTTACAGTCAAATTCAAGGCTGATGGTAGTGTAGAGAGGTACAAAGCAAGACTAGATGTGAAACTTTTGCTCCTGTAGCCAAGATGAACTTAATCTGTGTGTTACTATCCTCTAGCAGTCCATTCCAACTAGCCCTTGTATCAATTAGATGTGAAGAATGCCTTCTTAAATGGAGACCTAGATGATGAAGTTTTTATGGATCTACCACTAGGATTTGAAGGCAAAGAAGGCAAGGGGAAGGTGTGCAGATTGAGGAAGTCTTTGTATGGACTCAAGCAATCTCCTAGAGCTTGGTTTGAACGCTTTGGGTAGGTGATAAAGAGTCACGGCTATTGCCAAGGTCAAGCTGACCACACTATGTTCTATAGACACACTGGTGGAGGCAAAGTAGCTATACTTACTGTTTATGTTGATGATATTATTCTGACAGGGAATGACAGCAATGAAATTTGCAGATTAAAGAAGATTCTTGCTAAGGAGTTTGAAATCAAAGACTTAGGTAACTTGAAATATTTTCTTGGCATGGAGTTTGCAAGGTCAAAGAAAGGTATATTTGTTTCCCAACGAAAATATGTTCTTGATTTACTTGGAGAAACGGGTTTATTAGGGTGTAATGCTGCAGAAACACCCATAGAGCCAAATTTAAGACTCCAACCAACTAAACCTGAAGAAGTAATCAATAGAGAACAATACCAAAGATTGGTAGGGAAACTCCTGTATCTCTCTCACACACGGCCTGACATAGCCTTTGCAACAAGTGTGGTAAGCCAGTTTATGCACTCACCAGGACCTAAACATTTTGATGTTGTATACAAAATCCTAAGGTACCTAAAGGGGACTCCAGGCAAAGGTTTATTGTTTGGAGGTCATGGGAGTTTACAAGTTGAAATATACACTGATGCAGATTGGGCTGGAAGTGTCATTAATAGAAGATCAACTTCTGGCTATTGCACATTTGTTGGAGGAAATTTAGTAACATGGCGCAACAAGAAACAAAATGTGGTGGCAAGGAGTAGTGCAGAGGCTGAGTTTAGGGCTGTTGCTCATGGAATTTGTGAAGCATTGTGAATTAAAAGATTGCTGGAAGAGTTGAAGGTTACTAGTTCATTACCAATGAAATTGTATTGTGATAATAAAGCTGCAATAGCTAGTGCTCACAATCCAGTTCTTCATGACAGAACAAAACATGTGGAGGTGGACAAGCATTTTATCAAGGAAAAAATAGATAGTGGGGTAATCTGTTTACCCTATATTTCTACAGCTGAGCAAGTAGCAGACATACTTACAAAGGGACTGCCTAAGAAACAGTTTGAAAACTTAATCAACAAGTTGGCTATGGAAGACATCTTCAAACCAGCTTGATGGGGAGTGTTGGAAAGTTTTCAAAAATCTGCCTAGTCAACTCTGCTGTGTTCTAGGAGATATTGATTGTAAATGTGTGAATATTCTAGAAGATTTAGTTTCCTTAGAAGTTAGCATTTAATTTATTCTTTCCTACTTTATTCTTTCCTTTTTTTTCTTCAGTTGTAATCTATGTATACTACCTTGTACCTATATTACGAATTTAATGAGAATAATTCCTACAAATTACTCTCATTCTAGAAAAAGTTTCCACTCTGTAACCAAAATCTTTTATGTTCATTTATTTACTGCTTTGCTTAAATTGGTGAATGCCTGTGTAATTCTTAAGTTTTAGGGAATGCTTGGGTAATGAGATGAAATGAGAATTTTGTGAATAGTAGTAAGATCAAAGATGGTTTGTGAATAGTAGTGAGATAATTTGAGTTAAGTATTTATTGAGTTTTGGGAAAAGAGAGAAAAAAAGTTGAATAAAAAATATTATAAAATTAAAATATTGTTAGAATATAATTTTGTAATATTATTTTTGTTTTGGGAATTGAAAAAGTTGAATTGTTTTTTGTTTTTTATTTGAAAGTCTGGGAAAGTTGTAATGATTAGTTTGAAAGTATTTGTGTTTGAATGATATTTGGGAAGAAAATGAAATGGGATGAGATGAAAAACTTTTCAAAACATCCCTTAATTTGAACTTAATTCCATTGAATTAGTAAAAATGCCTAATCATCCCCTCAAGGTGTTAATTAGAGCTGTTACTCATTATATAATTTTCAATTTGGATTGGGTTCACTCACTCCGGCCTGCAGCGTCAAGTTAGGTTAAGTAGTCCAACCCACAAACTCGGTTACCTAGATCCAGCCCTTTGAGTTTGGGCCAAGTGATCTGATCAAAAAAATATTTCCTTTAACTGTTCAAACAATATGATTAACATACTGCACAAATAAATAAATAAACACACAATGTTTAGAAGCACATACTGAACTAAAAACCTCCCAAACAATCATGGTTGGATCCCGGGGGGCAAGGCTGGCCATGGCTTCCCTAAAGTTTCAGACCACCAAACCCATCCATCTACCCCCCTGGCACCGAGTTAGTCCCAGGATAAATTGAAAACCCAATTTTGGGCACAAAATTATAAAAAACTTTATCCTGCACCCAATATATTTTTTCAAAATTCTAAACTTTGCTCAATGTCAAATTTAAGAAGACAACATGATGTGGAAATGCATTTTCATAACAGACTTTGGATACCTTCACACAATTGATATCCTCAAATTATCAATCACTTACTAATTCATATTTGTCAATATAGGATTAGGCGGTCTTTACTTTAGTCAATAGCTTTGATCAGATACTCAGATAACTTTGCTGGTGTTTAATTCAATTGATTTTTTTTAAGAGGACGGAATTTAATTCATGTTTAAATAGTGAAAAAAAAATCTGATGCTATGAGAGATCTGATGCTAAATTCTCATTCGTTATACCAGCTATTTACCTGAGTTAAATGTGTGGGTCTTGCATAGTTGTGTCAAAAACAAAATAAGTGAGGATTTCGTATATTTTTAATTCCTTTCTTCCCCTTGAGACCGATAGATGAACTTAACGCACACTAAAGTCCCAACTAATATCTTATATTGAAATGATTTAGTATAGCAGCATCATTCCTCCACCAAGTGAAGGACTCGGTTGTGGAGATACTTAAGTTTTGTGTTTTTGTTTCTTTTTGTGTGTACCTGGGACAAACAATATAATTGATTAGAGATTCCTAAAGTTTTTCATCAATCTTGACACATTTTTGTCAAATTTGATAACTACATTTGTATCTATGATTGTGTTTATATTATTTTTTTACTACTATGCATATGCAGCATATATATTATCATAATATTAGTCCCTCCCCCCCCCCCCCCCCCCCCCCAAAAAAAAAAAAAATGAAAAGTTCCTTGCTCCAACACTACTAACAATATTTTATTTTAATTACCTTCTGCTGAAGAGTTCTCATTTGAAGATTGCCCATGCTCATCAGTCAAGCATAGGAAAACAGAGTTGTTCACAAGATTACCCAAGGCAACCAAAATTCCAAGGCAAAACTGTGCAAGCAGGAAGAACCCAGGTATTGGATAATGCCACAACCCAACCATCTCCCAAATGTCCATGTCCTGTATATGCATTCAAGAAATAACTTTCAATCATTGGACCTCGTAGGATAACAAACAGCAAAACTTCATCATGTAAGAGAGGATTACCTTTCCAAGTTTCCGATTCAAGAAAGCAAATGCCACATTGAAAATATATGTGCTAACAGCCCACAAGAGAATGAAGACAAGAAGCAGCCCATTCAACTGGTGCAAATGGAATAAGGAAGGGAAGGCATATGCAATGTAGCCAACATAAGCAAGTAATCCGAAGGCACATAAACTTGCAAAATGGAAACTCCAAAAGGAAAGAGCAAACAATGAGACCTGTCAAAATTACCAGAGTTTTTAGTTTAAACCTTTTGATATTACTAAAATCCAATGCTTGTAGAACTTGAATATTTCAAGAATAGCTTCCTCATATCAAAAAGGAAAAAATTAAGTTCACCATATAACATAAATATGAGCATAAACAACAAAAGAAAGTTATATACTTTTCCACCTACTAGTATAGACGATGGCAGATCGGGTGCTACTTTGGTTTCAAAACTTTGTGTTTTATGAGTCATTATACACAGACCTGATGGATTTTGAACTAACTAGCTCATGCTCCACACAGCTGGAAGAGGTGTCATGAGTTAGAGCTTATCAACAGCTATGGGTTCCCATTAAATTGGAAGCAAAAAAAAAAAAAAAAAAAAAAAAAAACCCAGAAATATTCAGATTCAAATAAGAAATGCGTTTAAAGAATATAAAATACACCCATGAAAATAATTGCAAAACAGAAAACCAACTCAACTCAGCCAGGCATCTCTTTAAACCATTTACACATAAGATTTCTTCACCTGTGTTACACAAGACCGATGCTTCATTTGAATTGCACCATTCTCTAATTGTTATACTGTTCATATTTGTTTTCCCTTAACAATTGGAGAGATCTTAAACAAGGCCTTATGTGGAACTGATGTTTATATCAAGAGTAACCACAAAAGTTGCTGGTAAGAGGATATTCTATTCTATAATTGACATCCTGCTCATCAGAACAAATTAAATAAAACTAAAGTTGACCTGGATAAGTGAGACATCTACATTGTGTTTCAAAATACCATTTAGTTGAGAGAAACAAGAGTAAGCTTACAAAGCAGTTTACTACACATAGATTACGAATATATACCGGAAAACCGTACGTGAAAAAGTTGATACTAAATGTCCGAAACACTGCTCCCCTCAACAAAACATTGGTATGCTTTACACCAGATCTGCACATTATTTAAAAGATCCTGTGAGCTTGTAAGCTCACACTATCAAATTAAGATAATAGAGTACCACAAGAGCCTCTTATTCAGCAATCTGACACTAAATCCCAAAAGACACTTTTCAAACATGGAAAACAACAGAAATGCAACTCATCGGCACTAGTAAAGTCTTGTTACAACAACAACAAAAAAAAAAAATAAAAGATCCAGATATATATTGGTAAGATTAGATCAATAGAGCAAGATCTTTGAACTTTGGCAGAATGCATTAATTGACCGTAGGAATCCAAGACAACATTGATGAATATTAGAAGATCTGCACATTATATAAAAGATCCTGTGAGCTTGTTTTTTTTTATAAGTAAGATCCTGTGAGCTTGTAAGCTCCCACTGTATCAAATTAAGATAATAGAGTACCACAAGAGCCTCTTATTCAGCAATCTGACACTAAATCGCAGATGACACTTTTCAAACATGGAAAACAACAGAAATGCAACTCATCAGCACAAGTAAAAAGTCTTGTTAGAACAAAAAAGAAAGATCCAGATATATATCAGTAAGATTAGATCAATAGAGCAAGTCAGCAAGATCTTTGAACTTTGGCAGAATGCATTAATTGGCCTTAGGAATCCAAGACAACATTGATGAATCTTAGAAGAGTAGAGCTCATGAAAATAGATGCAAACTTTCAGTGAGTGAAGTTAGAAAATCTCCTTAATGCACCATGAAAGCTTTACAATTGAAGCGAAACTTGAGAGAAATTTAACATAAAAACTGAAATGGTTAGCTAAGATCCTTGAATTATCTATGTTGCAATTTTCGAATATTGCAAATCTAGTATGAGAGGGTGGTGAATGTGATCCCTATTACTTACAAGAACAAGTTATTGTGGTTTATAATGATTCCAAAGAAAGTCTAGTTGTAATATTGACTAATACTTTTGGATTATAAACCCAAATGTGATTTGAGCTTCCTTGGTTCATTGCACCTTGCACCAGACTATTAGAGCCAATTCCAACTAGAAGTTTGGGGCTTGAGTCATGCCACCTACAACACCAATGGTCTGACAAGGACGTCTGAGATTTAAGAAGGGGAGATTGTAACATCCTTAATTGAGTATGAGAGGGTGGTGAACGAGATCCTAGATTACCCAAAAGAAAAAAGTTCTTGCAATTTATAATCGTTTAAAAGGGACTTCAAGTCTAACATTGTCCAGTACTTTTGAGTATAAGTCTATAGGTGGGTTGAGCTTTCCTATGGGTCATTACAGCATTTGATCAACATTTGGAAAAGAGGTTAGTTTATCAACGCATGGACTTTTGAAATCTCTCAGCAATGCAAGTATTAGGCAATACCTTCAAGTTTTAGGGACCTAGCCAAGGAAAACTTCTTCAACAATGAGTCAAAGATGGAATGGCCGAGAAGAGTGAAGGTCCACTTTACTCAACCTTCTTCAACAATTGTATTAGTTTGTTCTTTTATTCCCACTGTACTGAGTCTAATGGTTGAAATCGCGTCAAACGAATTGGAGGTCAAACTCTTTGGATTAGACTCAGTACATAGTTTTGTTATGATTATCGAGTGAGGAATGGACGAATCTACAAAAGGAGATGGCTAGATGTTAACCAGATATATAAATTTTCCAAGTTTATTACCTTGATTCACGAATGAAAAATGAATGCTTTGAAGGAAGAAGTTGCTCAGTCAAGCTACTTTCTCTAGTAGTCATGATATAATCCATTTCCTCCAGATCACACTTAACACAAGATAGCTGCATCAGAGAAAAGAAAAGGTAAAAAATGAAACAAATTGAATGTTGAAGGCAACAACCAGGAGAAACGTGTGAAAACATAAATATATCTGTATATAGTAGACAAATGGTAACTTTTAGGAGGCCTGTTATTGCAAATTGTATAGTAGTAATTTGGGTGGCTACACCATTAGTAGGGTGCCAATTCATGTTCGTTTCGTGTCAAGTCATGGACATTCAAATATATGGGTCAACTCAAACATGACCCGTTAAGCTAAATGGGTTAGACCTTCAAACCCTAACACAACCCATTTAAATAACGGTTCGTGTCGTGTCACCCGTTTTGACATGTTTAATAATTAATTAGAAATGGGTCAACACGACAAGACTCATAAAAAATATGAGCATAGGTCTAAAATTACAAACCCAACAATAACAAATATGAGCATAGGTTTAAAATTACAATCCAACAACAAAAACATAAGCATATTGAGAAATATCAATATTACTATCAATTTATCTGAATGACCTTCATGTCCTGAGACCTTTCATATATATATAGAAACTATACAGCAAGATATAAAAGCATTTTCCTCTACTTACAACCGAGATTTTCTCTTAATCCCCTAGTTGTACACGCTACCCCTATTTTGGAAAGTCTAATCTGTACAAAATAAGGAAAGCTGAAGACATAAGGAAAGCCAGCTTCAACAATCCTAACTAATAGGTTGCTGCACATCCTATTAACATCCTCCCTCAAATTGACGCAGGCGGATCAAGAAGCATCAATTTGTCAATCATGAACTGATGCCTGTGCCGAGTAAGAGCCTTGGTGAACACATCGGCTGTTTGAAGAACAGTGAAAACATGAGGAAGAGTAATCACAACCCTATCAAAAGCTTCACGTATGGAATAACAATCCACTTCGATGTGCTTGGTCCACTCATGAAAGACCGGGTTAGCAGTAATCTGAATAGCACTCATGTTGTCAGCATGAAGTGGAGTAGGCTGGAGATGAGGAAAACCAAGTTCTGTCAACAACCCATGAAGCCACACAATCTCAGAACAGGCAGAAGACATAGCACGATACTCGAAATCTGTAGAGGATTTTGAAACGTGAGCCTGCTTCTTACTCTTCCAAGAGATAAGAGCATTTCCGAGAAACATGCACGACCCTGTGACAGAACGACGAGTGTCCGCACATCCTGCCTAATCTGCATCATTGTAACCTGTCAGTAGAATAGGAGATCCAACCGAAAAGAACAACCCACTTCAAAAAGTCCCCTTGAGATAACGAATGATATGTCGAATAACAACAAGATGAAGGTGGCGAGGTGCATGCATAAACTGACTAACCTGTTGGACAACAAAGGAAATATCGGGTCTTGTAATCATTAAATAGTTTAAACTCCCAACCAATTGCCAGTAGAATGAGAGATCAGAAAGAAGCTCCCCTTCCCCTTGTTGCAATTTCCAATTCACCTCCAAAGGTGTAAGAACCGAATTTCCTTCCTAAAGACCAGCCAAAGCAATCACCTCTTGTGTATACTTGTGCTGATGCAAATATGTACCTTCTAATGTGGTTTGAACCTTAAGGCCAAGGAAATACTACAGATGGCCAAGATCTTTCATATGAAAGGAGGCCTTGAGGTGCTGTTGTAACTGCTCAATCAACTGGGAGTCCGTTCCTGTAATCACGATATCATCCACATAGACCAAAAGCAAGACAATCCTAGTAGCAGTCTTTCGAAGAAAGAGAGATGAATCAAAATTGCTTTGAACAAAATTGAAATCAAGAGTGGAACGAAACTTATCAAACCAGGCACGCGGTGCCTGCTTTAAGCCATACAGAGACCGTTTCAAGTGACAAACATCTGAAGATGGTGTAGAAAACAGACCTAGGGGAGATGTCATATGGATTTCCTCATTGAGGTCCCCATGTAGAAAAGCATTCTTGACATCCATCTGCTAGAGAGCCCAACCTTCGGAGGCAGCAATGGCCAAGACGGTCCGTAGTCATCTTAGCGACAGGTGCAAAAGTTTCATCATAATCAATGCCATACTCTTGGCGATTTCCAAGTGCCACTAGATGAGCCTTATACCTCTCTAAGGAGCCATCAGATCGAAACTTAACCGAATAGACCCATTTACACCCAATAGGTTTCACACCAGAAGGACAAGATACAATATCCCAAGTGTGATTTTCCTGTAGTGCCAGAAACTCTTTTTGCATAGCTTGCTGCCAACAAGCTTGCAAAGATGCCTGAGAATAAGAACGAGGCACTGCAATAGTATCCAAAGTCGCAGTGAGTGAGGTATGAGGAAAACCATTCCTATCTGGGGGTTGAGTGACTCTGCTAGACCGCCGAGGTGCAATGTCCACTGGATTAGGTGGGGAATCAGTGTCGGAAAGGGGCGTTGGTGGGTGTGGACGACGTCTCTGGTACACAACACCTAATTGAAAGCGTCGCAACAACATGTGACATATTCTCAAAATTGGGAAGCATGACAAGATCAGATTTCGAAAGAAGGTGAGACTGAAAAAAATATTGATTCTCAAAGAAAATCACATTTCTGGATACACGAAGTTTGTTAGCAGTAGCATCATAACAAACAAAACCTTTATGAGCATTACTATACCCCATAAAAGCACATCGTGCAGATTTAGCAGCAAGTTTGTGGCATTCAGTGGGTGGCAGATGGACAAAACAAACACACCCAAAAGCATGAAGGGATTGATACTCAGGATGACTACCAAACAAGCGGAAATAAGGAGAGTCGTATTGCAAGGTCTACATAGGCAAGCGATTAATCAAGTATACGGTAGTAGACAAGGCTTCAACCCAAAATTTAGATGGAACATAAGATTCAATTAATAGGGTACGAACCACATCCAAGAGAAGTTGATTCTTGCACTCAGCCACCCCATTTTGTTGTGGGGTGTAAGGGCAAGAGCGCTGAGAAAGGATACCCTTTTGCTGTAAGTAGTTTTGAAAATTGTGAGACATATATTCTCCCCCTGAATCAGAACGCAAGACTTTAATACAAATGGAAAATTGTGTTTCAATAAGAGCTACAAAGGTCTGAAACATAGAGAACACATCTGCCTTAGATCGAAGAAAATAGACCCAGGTGAAACAACTATAATCATCGATGAACGTCACAAAGTACTTGTAATGAGCATGTGAAACAACTGGACTAACACCCTAAACATTAGGATGAATGATCTCAAAGCATTTTGTAGCATGGCTGCCATGAATAGGAAAAAGGTAAAGTCTTGCTTTTGCCAAGTTTACAAGTAGCACGATCGAAACACAAACTAAGAGATGAAATCTAATCTTTATTCCCCAAATGACCATGTTTCATTAGATGTGTCAATACTACAAAATTTGGATGGCCCAATCTTTTTATGCCATACCTCACTTTTATTTGCTACAATAGTACAAGCCAAAGACATTAAACTAGGAATAGAAAAATGTAGAGGAAATAAACGTCCCACTTTAGGCCCATTCGCGACCACAGTCCCGAACACCTGATCCTGCACAATACAACCACCACAAGAAAAATTAACATCACAGTTAATATCCACCAATTGGCCAACAGAAATCAAGTTTGTAGACAACCCTGGTGACACAAAAACATCCTTAAAACCATGTCCAAGAGTACCAACAGCACTAATAAGAAGCGTACTCCCATTGGCAATCTAAATGTGCTGGGCACCTTCATACTTGCGAATACCATGTAACATATATGCGCTTCCAGTCATATGATTTGAGGCCCTCGAATCCAGAAACCAAGAAGGTGTGAGTTGGGAACCCTTACCTTGAAGTCCGAAAGCAGAGAAAGCTGATATAATCATTTGTTGCACCATCTTTGGCATGAGTCCAGGCTGATTAACACCAACTAGTCCAGTTGAGGTGGCTGCAACATTCTGTGTAAGATCTGAAGCCACTGGTGGGGTTTGAAGAGCCGCATGAAATGCCTGTGCCTGTCTGTTTTGGGGTCTTATTGGACATTCCTTAATGATATGGCCATCCTTCTTGCAATAGTTGCAGAATTTCTTGCTACAATTCTTTGCAATATGCCCATATTCCTTGTAGCTGTAGCATTGAATTTGTGACTGATTTCTTCTTCTTCCCTGAGCGGCATATGCCACATTAACCACCTCGGAATGAATCCTATCTTGTGTCATTCCAAGTTGAGTGGACAGCCGCTGCTCCTCTCTTAACAATTCACCAAGACAAACATCCAACGAGGGAACGGGATCACGATTTAGCAAGCCTGCCCGTGTAGTCTCAAATTTTGATCTCAACTTCATCAGAAATTGATCTCTCTGACTCTCTGCATGAACCTCCTGAAGTGCACCTAGTGCTTCTTGAGAAACCTTGGAATGAATAATGCCCGAATATTCACTCCATAATTTAAGAAACCCACCATAGAATTGTTCAATGGACAGATTACCTCAGCTGTAGTTAGCAATCTCCAACTCCAACTGAAACCTTCTAGCATTGTTGTCTTGATTGTAGATACACCTCATATACTCCCACATCTTTTTAGTAGTTGTGAAGGAACGAGGATTATTCACCATGTGAGGCTCAATAGATCCCAACAGCCAAGACACAATTCCTGCATCCTTGCTTTCCCATTGAACAAGATCTGTTCCGCTGTCAGGAGTTTTACTATTGCCATCGATATAGCTCCACAACTCCTCCCTTTCACAAACATCCTAAATTGAAACTCCAAGGCCAAGTAATTTTTTCCATTAAAACGCACAATAGTGTTTTCTCCAAACATCATAAACAATATTGACTTCGAATACCCTCAAACTCCAGAAATCCTCCAAGAAAACACACCACCGAGAGCCACAAAATTGACTAGAAAACCAAGGATCCCGAAGGGCTAAACCAAGAGACTACGAGAGATTTAGAAAACAAAGAATTCTGGTTCAGAAAATAGCTCTGATACCATGTCAATTTGTCTGAATGACCTTCATGTCCTGAGACATTTCATATATATAGAAACTATACAGCAAGATATAAAAGAATTTTCCTCTAATTACAACCAAGATTTTCTCTCAATCCCCTAGCTATACAGGCTACCCCTATTTTGAAAAGTCTAATCTGTACAAAATAAGGAAAGCTGAAGACATAAGGAAAGTCTAATCTGTACAAAATAAGGAAAGCTAGCTGCGGCAATCCTAACTAATAGGTTGTCGCACATCCTATTAACAATTACAATCCAACAATAATAAAATTATAATTTTAAAATAAAATTTAAACGAGTTATTGTGGGTTGCTTTCGGATTAAGCAGGTTGACCCATTATTGACCTGTTTATTAATTGTGTCTTAACGGGTCAACTCGTTTTGACCCGAACCCATTTAGATCAAACCAAAACCCGCTAATTTCGTGCCGTGTGTATGTTGAGTTCACAGGTCGAGTCACATATTGCCACCCCTAACCATTACTAAGTTGTAGCTGAATTATATTCTCACAGGGCAAATATTTGGATGGTGAATACCTAGATTTCATGTCATTAAGAATGGCATCACCATCGCATCCAAATTACTACCATAAAAAGGAATTCTAGCCAAATTTGCCATCTATTTTTAAAATAGAAACGTTACCAAGGCTCTCCTCTTTTTTCCATACACGTCAACAAAACAGCCTAAGCACATTACTTTTTTTCTTGGCGCTAGATGTCCGGAACAAAGTCCCAACTAATCCGGGAAAGCACATTACTTAAAGCTTTATACCTAATTATGTGGGTTCCATGGACAATAATTTAGCTCAAGTGCCCTACTCCAGTCAAACTTTAATTCATTTTATCCTTTTACCAGCATTTTGAAATTTATCAAATAGTAGATCTGACAACATAGAAGCATATCAATTTCAACTCTTTGTAAAGCATTCTTAAAATGGCAATGTGTAATCCCCCCCCCCCCCCCGGGGAAAATAATTAAACGTATAAAAGAAATCATGATTAGCACAAAAGGTTCCCACAAGATACTTGGAGACCAGTTCTGCAAAGCAATCCTACAAGTGGCATATGTTGAACCCCAATGCATGGGACCTTCTAGCAAAACAACAAAGCTATATAAATGGACTAAGATTCTCCTATCCCAGATTAACAACATCCAAAATTACAACTAAACCATGCAACTAAAACTTCATAAGCCATACTTGATGAAATTATCAACTAAGCCATAGAAAAGCTTCTATGAATTGTGCATTAAAGTTACATTTTTTTATTTTTATGTCGGGGAATCTCTCCAAGGCAGGGCCCTTCGGACCCAATCCTGCAGAGTAAACCCCGGTCCCGAGCACTACACCCTCAGAAGTTTCCCTACACAGAACTGGTTAAATCGCTGGTTTTTCACCAAGGGATGTGGCCCCAAATGATTGTTTGCACCCATGAGGTGTTGAACCTTGGACCTTGAAGGGAGTGATACCCCAAGACCAAGGCCTTCACCACTTGGGCCAACCCCTTGGGGTTACGTTAAAGTTACATTCATATCAGTAATGTGGTACAAATTGTAATATTAGTTGCTTGAGATAGTGGCATAGTGCTACTTTAGATGAGAGATCATAACCTAGAGAGTACAGAAATTCTGAACAAATACTTGTCAGCTTTGCAAAAACAAAAGAACATTAATGCCTTGTATGATTCAATCGAAACGGGAAAAAAATAGTGCAACAAGTTGTACAGAAAGTTGGTCCATGTCATATTGACTGTTTCTTGAAGTGGTGGTCAATCTTGATATCTTCTTATGGTATAAATCTATAACTTCTTAAATAAATTCATGTATCCTATTATGAAACATGGAGAAAACCCAAGCCAGAGCGAAAACCCTTTGATCGACAAAAAAACTCTCTCTTTCATTACTGTTCCACTATATATATAAATATACTAAACATACAATTGATAATTATACCCTTATAAGTTATACATATTACAATAATGCCCTCTAACACTCCCTTCAAGTTGGGGTATATATATCGTATAAACCTAGCTTGGAACAAATAAGCTTTAGCCGACACACAAGGACTTAATAAACACATCTGCAAGTTGATCAGCAGACTTCACGAAAGGTGTAGAAATGTCACCACTTAGTATCTTATCTTGAATGAAGTGACAATTAATCTCTATGTGTTTAGTCCTCTCATGGAACACAAGATTAGACGCAATATGCACTGCAGCTTGATTATCACAAAATAACTGACGTGGAACAGGAGCTAGAAATCCAATCTCTTGAAGAAAGTACTGCAACCATGTCAACTCACTAGTAGTGTGAGCCATTGTCCTGTATTCAGCTTTTGCACTAGAAGGAGCTACTACTCTTCCATGTAACCAAGTCACCTCCCACAAAGGTACAATATCTAGTAGTAGATCTTCTATCTGAAGGAGACCTTGCCCAATCAGAATTTGAAAAGGCTTCAACTCTAAGGTGTCTACTTGGCCCTATACAACAATCCAAGGCCAAGAGCTCGCTTAAGATAACGAAGAATATGGACTGCAACATCCCAATGTGAGACCCTGGGTTTTTCCAGAAATTGACTCACTATACTCACTGGATAAGAGATGTCAGGTCTAGTGATAGTTAGATAATTCAATTTCCCAACAAGCCGCTGATATCTACCTGGATCTTCAAACAACTTCCCTTCTTCCTTCAAGAGTTTACGACTGGGATCCATAGGAGTGCCAATAGGGCATGCACCCAACAAGCCAGTTTCTTCCAAAAGGTCAAGTGCATATTTTCTCCGAGATAGGCTAATACCCTTTTTAGATCTATCAACTTCAATCCCAATGAAATACCTAAGTTTGCTCAAATCCTTTGTCTGAAACTGATCATGCAAAAATTGTTTTAGCCTGCAAATCCCAGCTGAGTCACTCCCAGTAATTACAATATCATCCACATATACAACCAACAAAATATGACCTGCATCACTGTGTAGGTGAAATACCGAATTGTCTGTTTGATATCTATGAAGACCAAACGCCAATACAGCATCAGAAAACCTTCCAAACCATGCTTGAGGGGATTGCTTCAAACCATATAGTGCCTTTTTTTAACTTGCATACAGCACCTCGATACTTCCCCTGAGCAACAAACCCAGGTTGTTGCTCCATATAAACTTCCTCGTGCAAGTTGTCATGTAGAAATGCGTTTTTAATATCCAACTGAAATAAAGGTTAGTCTATATTAGTGGCAAGAGAGATCAACACTAGAACAGAAGAGATTTTGGCAACCGGGGAGAAGGTCTCCTCGTAATCAATGCCATAAGTTTGAGTGTAATCCTTGGCAACCAAGCAAGCTTTTAGATGTTCCACAAAACCATCAGAATGGAATTTGATTGTATACACCCATTTACAACCAACAAGTTGTTTATCAGGTGGTAATGGAACAATATCTCATGTCTCGTTATGGTGAAGAACATCCATTTCATTCTTCATATCTGTCTACCCCAGGTCAGATAAAGCATCCTAAACTGTCTTAGGAACAAAAGATTTTGAACGTTAAGAAGTAAAACATGAGAATGAAGGAGATAAAAGTATGACAAGAGACAAACTGGCTAATTGGGTGTTGAGTAACACGAGAATGAGTACCTTTTCTGAGAGCAATAGGTTGAGAATCTAAAGTACTAGGTAACTCCGTATCTGAAGATGGAGATGAGGTTGGAGGCATAGGAGCAAGTGGAAGCAAGCAACGCGAATAAACCTATAGAGGAACGGTGAAAGGTGCTGGGGAAAGGTAGGTGAGGGTGACGAAGGAAGGATAAGAGTAAATAATGGTAAGAGATCACACTCACCAATTGAAGATGTTTGAGAAATAGGGTATAGACTCAAAGAACGTGATATCAGGACTAGTGAAGTAGTATCAAAGAATGAGACTGTAGCAACGATATCATTTTTTAATCAACAAAAATATATTTGATAGCAGATGGATCAAACTTATCAAGACCTGGGCCAAGGTTATGAACATAACAAACAGACCCAAAGATTTTTGATGGAAGAGAATGAAGGAGAACGTAGAGAACAAGATGGAGAAAGGAGAGGCACCATCAAGGACTGATGAAGGCATGTGGTTGATAAGGTGACAAGCAGTAAGGATGACATCACTCCAAAAACGCTTAGAAACATGCAAGTGAAGTAAAAGTGCTCGGGTTACATCTAGCAAATGACAATTTTTGCATTTAGCCACACCGTTCTATTAGGAGTATAAAAACATGAGGTTTGATGACCAATTCCTTTATTGCTTAAGTAAGTAGCAAAGGAACTAGATTGATATTCTTTAGCATTGTCAAAACGTAAAACTTGAGTTTTCTTTCCAGATTGGGTTTTAATTTATTTCTGAAAGATTTGGAATATGGAAAGAAGTTCAGATCGTGCTTCATAACAAAAAAAAAAAAAAAAAAAAAAAAAACCATGACATACGAGAATAATCGTCCACAAATGTAACAAAATACTGGAATTTGTTTGATTTAATATTGATTGGTCCCCATACATCAGAGTGAATGAATTCAAAAGGACTCGAGACTCGATTATCAAGTTGAGGTACAAAGGACACACGATGATGTTTGCTATGTTGACACACTTCATAAGGAAAGGAAGATACATTTCTAAGATTCCTAATCTGACGTTTTGAAAGGGAAATAGGATGACAAAGGCAACAATTCCATTAAAAGCGGATGATGATGAGAATGTGAGAGCTCGAGTGGGTGAATGCTTGAAATCAAGATAATATAGGCCACCAACTTCATGCCCCATACCAATCTTCTTCCTTGTCTTGAGATCCTGAAAAATACATAAAGATGGGTAAAAAGTCACTGAACATTGGAGATTTTGAGTAATCTTACTAATGGACAACAAACTAAAGGGAAAGTCAAGAGAATATAGAACAAATGACAAGGATATAGAGTCAGTGAGCTTAGTGGATCCAACGCCTGTAACCTTAGCAAGAGAACCACTAGCAAGAGTAACACTTTTTGGAGATTTCACAGTATCTAAATCAAATAAGGAATAAGATAAACCGGTCATATGTTCATTAGCTCCAGAATCAATAATCAATGGATCTTGAGTGGATGAGATAAGACATGCAGACATTGTATCTGATCGGGCAAGAGTAGTAGTGGAAGATGAAGGAGCTTGTGTGTGAGACAAAAGTGGAGCATACTCATCCCTCGGAATGCTAACCATATCTAAATCTGAGGTGGGTTGGAGCTAGTTGATGGAGAGATAGTATCTTGAAAAATGGCCTGATTAAGATGGTCTACCATATAAATCCCAACAATAGTCTAGCGAGTGATTACTGCGACTACAATGGGTGCACTTGCAAGATTCACGACCTCGAGTAAGACCACCCTTGGTGTCACGTCCCCCACGTGCACCTCTACCACCACAACCTCTACGCCCGACAAGAGCAACATTCTAATTCTCATAAGAGGCAACTAAAGCGTATCTCTCACTACTCTGATCAAAAGACAACTACGATCTAGGTCCAGACAATGTGCTACGTTGAAGCCAAGAGAACACATCAAGAAATGAGGGAAGCTGTGGACTAGCCAAAATCTGGGAACGAATAGACTCATTTTCTGGCTTCAAGCCAACAAGGAACTGAACAACATTAAAGTCTTCACGTTGTTGTTGCATACGTAAAACATTAGAAATAATAGGTTGATACATTTTGAGCTCTTCACATATACTCACCTGAGAATAATACTCTTCAAGACACAACGTATCTTGTTCCAACCCAAACAATTGCTTGCACAACTCGTAAATGTGGGTCATGTTCCCAACACTTGAATACATCTGCTTGAGATGCCCCCACACTTCTCGAGCAGTGACAAGATACATCAAACTAGAACAAATATTAGGCTCAATGCTAGACAGCATCAAGGACAAGATCTGAGCATCATCTTATTCCCATTGAGCAAATGTAGAATTAGTTGAGTTAGGTTTTAGGTCAATCAGGGTACTACGAAGACCCTTGCCCTTCAAAAACCCGTCAACAGATTTTGACCAAAGCATATAGTTCTTTCCATTCAATTTTACCAAGTCATAGGCACATTAAAGCTTGATGTAAGAGACAATGAGTCAAATTTAGTAGACATGGCGGAGGAAAAATTACCATACAATCCAACCCGAAGATTGAAAACCAATACAGGATGTGTAATATGGATAAAAAACCAAAGAATCCAATCTGAAAAATATAAACCAAGCTGAAGTTGTGTAAAATATGTGGAAAATACACGAGAAACAGACCTAAATAACCAGATTTCGGCTTGTACCGGTTGAATAACAGAAAATATCAGCTCTAAACTGGTATGTATCAGCCAGAACCGGTATGTATCGGGTCCAAACTGGCCTGTATCTGGTCCGAACAGGCTTGTATTGGGTCTGAACCGGCCTGTATCAGGTCCTTACCTTACTGTACCAGTACCAACTTGGAACTGTCCTTAAACCCGGATTAGTTTATCTTAAACAAGAATAAGTGGGCTCTGGATTACCTTATTCTCGTTACCAAATAGATGCTATTCCATAGAGGGGCAGGCACTTACTCCAGGTTAAGGGCACCCGCACTCCAAGGTCGAATTGCTTAGCACCGCAACCAAACACTCCCTCAGGTTTGACGTTGCCGGCTACAAGTGGACCTTCCAGCGGTCGATGACAATGGGAAACTTACTGGGAGGCATAGAGGATGACGACGAGCTGAAATCCAGCAACCAATACTGGATACGACGTCGGAAAACTCCAAAAACAACGTGAATCCGAGTGGTTTACCAGAAAAGTTTGTTCTGGCCACTCCCAGCGACACCACCACATCACTAGCCACCACAGAAACGTCAACCACAACCAGCCCCTAGCAACTGACAACCAATGGCACAAAAGCCATCAAACAACCACCACCAACATGGAAATGACAACTCGGTTTTTTTTATGTATGCAACAGACCGAGCAAAATCAAAATCGCAAATGGAATCAACAAATTTGCAATCAACCACAAGCACACTTTGATACCATGTTATGAAACATGGAGAAAACCCAAACCAAAGGGAAAAACCCTTTGATCGACAAAAACTCTCTCTCTTTCATTACTGTTCCACTATATATATATACACACACACACACACTAAGCATACAATTGACGATTATACCCTCATAAGTTATACATATTACAATAATGTCCTCTTAACATATCCAAAAGAACTACTGGAATAAAAATGTCCTGTACAAGGTTACTAATCATGAATAACAAAGTGAAGATCTCAAAATGTTAAGCTGCACGTACAACAAACAATTTAAAAGTCTCAAGGCAACCTAAAGTTCTGATACCATCAACTACTCAATGCCAAATAGTACTTGAATACTCCATATGCAACAGGAAATCAAAACAAAACCCATGTATCAACAATATTGAAGATCTGATCTTCGTTATGAAATATGTATCTGTTAAAAAACATAATGGACGTGTGGACATTACAGAGAAATGGAAATCAAGAAATGCCACTATGAGAGGAGTCTGCATCAGATTTTAAACAGAGTTGACTATCAAAAAGATGTAAAACAGATAATGGACGTGTGGACATTACAGAGAAATGGAAATCAAGAAATGCTGCTATGAGGAGTCTGCATCTGATTTTAAACAGAGTTGACTATCAAAAAGATGTAAGACAGATACATACCATGATGTAGAAAAGTACAAGAGAAAGGCAAGAACAGAATTCAGGCCACTCAGAATTTGCAGAAACTTTAAACAGACCAATGAAATCAGCTATCCATTGAATTGTATTAGGGAACTCTATAGGGAGCTGATACACGTAAAGCAGGACAATGTTGAAGCCTGCATATAGCTGAAGAGGCCTCCACCACCTTCAAGACCATACTTACAAATATAAGTCATGAACAGAACCAAAACACAGACACAGAGAAGGGGGGTGGAGAGAGAGAGAGAGAGAGAGCACCTGAAAAGTCCTAGAAAGTTACTCGTTAAAGACCAATCCACAAGACCGACACAGCTTCCAAGAAAAAATGGTAGAGAAACCCATGAGGGATGGCTAATTCCCACAACCAGCTGAATGGCAGGCAACAGCAAACAGGAGGCAACCCTAAGACGAGAACCTTCCATATAGCAAAACAAGAAAGAATGCAAAATTAATTCTTCAGTTAAGAATTAAAATATGCTTTACCTGTACAACAGGAAAATCAAGGTTTATATAATGGCATTGTTTATATGTAAGAGGAAAACTAAGGCTTATATGCAATGGCATTCCATTTTTGGAAGCAATACACATAGATTCATAAATAAATATGATATATAATTACTCAAAAAAAAGAAAAAATTAAAACCAAACATGGCCTTAAAGAGCTCTCTCTCTCTCTCTCTCTCTCTCTTTTTTTTTTTTTTTTTTTTTTTTTTTTTTTTTTTTTTTTTTTTTTTTTTTTTTTTTTTTTTTTTTTTTGTAACGGTTGGGTTTTAGCTTCAACAAAAGGAGTAAACCAACATATTTGTTATATATGTGTGTGCGTGTGCATGCGCGCTCGTGTGAAACTGGCAAAAAGCATCACGGTTAATGGTTTTTTACACTTTGCAACATTGGCAATGCCCAGAAAAGGAAATAGCAAGCCGAGTACCAAACCAAGCCCTTATAACAAAGAGAGGTGTTAGGTTCACAAATATATCTCACAAAAGTAAAACTCACAAACTACTGTAGCTAAATATGATATGTTAGATCTACTTGACACAAAAATGAGCTTTGAATCTGATGCACCAAAACAAGCTACATCAGTTTGTGAACTTTATTTTGTAAAATCTCTTTGTTAACCACACACTTCGTTATAACAAATATTTTATTCAAAGCCAATTCATTGGCAGAATTTCATGTCAGTATTAAAGAGCCCTACTCTCTGAGCATATGGTCAAAGACTCAAAGATCTCCTGTATTGAGAATGTAATGCCAAGTAACACTACAGCCAGGGAATATAATATACACAAGAACCCCATAGGAAAGAAGCGCAAACTGAGTCAGAGAAACATAGGCCCTTTTGACGTGCTGAAGAAGATTGGAGCCATAGCCTATAGGTTGGCTTTAAGTGGGTGTTACAAAATATTAATATACGAGACATATCATGCAGCTTGATTGTTAAATGCCAATCCGCTTTTGAGACAACTACAAATTAAGCTGAAAGAATGGCTAAAATAATTCTCCACTAAATGAGAGGACAATAATAAAAAGTTTATGTAAGCACTGAAGATTTCTGGTTTGACCGTCCAAATCCACATGATTTATGCCTAGTTAGTACTTTTGAATTCCTTTAAATACATGCCCTTTTTACAAAGTGGTGAAAAGAATGAAAACAAAATGATTGACCACACAAATCCTATGAGTCAAATTAGTGTCCTAGCAATTTTGGGACTCGGATCATAAGCCTGACGGACAGCTTGTCCCAACCCTTCAACTGATCTGAGCAAATAAGTCAACATAATTTGATTGGAATTCCAGACACCACCTCCATCTTAGAAACATAGACTCTGAAACTCTTAATCTCAAGTCCGAACTAATTAAATTCGAGGGGGAACCCTCGTCTTATTCTTCAGTTTCTTTGTTCTGTATCCATCATCAATATCTACTTTCTGAACCGTCCTCACCTCCATGTATTCCGAAGGAAACACCTTCGCTGTTTCATAGACCTCACAGTTTCATAAGGAACTTTTTTGGGGCCTCTCCACAGGTTGGGTTTGCTATAGATATATTTTTTGTTAATTTAAAGACAAAAATTTCAAATCAAATTAGAAGTTATCATGCATTCTTTTATGATATCCCCCACTTTCATGGAAAATATCCCTTGTAAATACTCCAGCTTCAAGTCTGTGGTAAATCCTTCAGGCATCCACTGGTGATTGTACACACGACCAAACCGCCACAGCTGTTATCTTCCCAAATTTCTCTACTTAAAAGATGCCTCTTGCTACTAACAGTAGGATCATCTTAATTCTTTAGGTTTCTTGTCTTGCCACTTATTTACATGTTGCCTCCACCTTCCCAGTTCAGCTGCATACATTTTATGGCCATTTTCTTGACTGCCTAATATATTATGACATCAAACCAGTCAAGGAATAAATCACCCTAATGATTTAACCAAAAACTCAAAATTGAGAGCTCATGTATGACTTCTCTGTATATCAAGTTCAGTTTGCAACACCAAATTTCTATTTAGGACATCAAACACTCAAATTTGCAATTGAACGGTAAAGGATCATAGAGAGGGAATTAAAAAAGGGAAGAAAAAATAATTTGACTAAAATTTAGGGATGTGATGAACTACATACAAACCTAAATGTTCAACAACTGACAAGAAATGACCCCAACAAGAAGCTCGCCATGGAACCAGACCAAATCTATTCCCATATATATCAACTAAAGCAACAGAAACTGCAAGTAGTTGTACAACCAGGAAATAAATTACAGAGGAAGATTTCCAGGTATGAATCCTGCATAAGCATACAACAAAGGACAAAGCATCAGTTTTGACAAAGAAATTAAGCAATAAAAATAAAAAAGATCAATTCTTACGTCATGAGTCCAATCAGTTTTGCCCACCAAGTTTCCGCTAAGCTCCATTTATTTCCCTCAACAGCCCATATAACAAGAAATGTTACTTGAGAAAGAATGGCAAGGAAGGAAAAGATGACAAGGGGCCATAATAATAAAAACCGCCTTCGGAAGCGAAACCCTACCAAAAAAATATAATTGGTGTATTAGAGTTATAATAATAATGATAATAGCATAACACGCTAAATTATAGCATTCAAGGTAACAGCAAGCAGCATTATAGAGCCAAACCTAAGCATTGATAAAGATTGCTTAATCAATGGACTCTTTTTTTATATTAATCAATCCACAATGCACAAAATCAGATAGCTGCAATATATTCAAGAGGCAAACTTATCATATGGAATTTACTAAAAGCATATCTAGGAGTAAAACTTCCCACCCAAGAGATTTATAATGAACTATCACTCTCTTAAATGCATTGCATACTTGCTTTTATTCCCAAACCAAAATTGTAGCCTCTATTATATCTTTCCTGGTCATTCCAGTTCCTGAGTTCCCCCAATTCCACCCTCAACTTCTCCCGACCCAAAAAACAAGGATTCCAAATGATAAACATCATGCAAGTGGCATTAAAGCAACATGAAAGTGAAAAGCAGAGAGCAGCTTACCTATTTTTGATGCATTATATTGAACGAGAAGGAAGGCTATCAAATCAACAAGAGCGATCAAATTCCAGTTGATTACAGCAGCTGCAACAAAGAGAGAGGGGAGGACATGTCAAAATTAGTAACCTACTTCAGGTGAAGCATGCATGAACACTTGTGTCTCCATATACTGGAAGCACTGGATTTAACGATAACAACTTGCTAATGAAGCTCAGAAAGAAATTTACATTCTGCTACATAATATGTGTGTGAGTGTGCACTACAGGATCTTCGGCTAAGAGAAGGCAATATTGCTTTCCTCACTAATGAGACGTGAATTCAAACTAGCCCCATATATAAATTTCAAAAATTGCTAGACAGAATCACGGTACAAGCATGTTACAAATTTAACTCATGTCAACTGCCATGGAAAAATCAAAAGGGGCTCATTCAAATAGCTATAGAAAACGTAACACATTACCCAGAGTTCAATTCAATTCATATAATTTGTGGTTGAAATTCAACTATATCATCTAATTCAATTCAAGAGCAATTGTACCATCCGTTTCACTCACAATAAATGATCTTCCTATCACAATTAAGCAACAAAATATGAAATAATATCATTATAATATTGCTACTAATATTAATAAAATGAGCATACATATAAACAAACTTAAATATTATAAGCTATCCAGGAACAATTTCCAAACATACCTGTTAGGAGCAGCAGAGGTAAAACAAACCCACCGAGAAAGTTCGCCATAAGGGCCTCTTTCTGCCGATACGATCACTGCAATTACATCACTTTTTCATCGAATTTGACAAATCCGTTAATGGGTTCTCAATGTAAATCCCAATCGGCAAAACCCATGTCCGGGAAATTCCAAATTTTCCCAGAAACTTAATCTTTTTGAAATTACAAATGTTGGTTCACTTATTTCTTCTCAGTTCCAGGAAAGATATATCAAATAATGAATACACAGAATGTAGCTCGGGGATATCTATAATTGAGATGAAAATCAAGCATCTGTATCAAACGTACGTCAAATAATGAATCTAATTAAGGAAAATCATTGTCTGTAACTACCAGTCAAACTGAAAGTCACAGATGGGAAAAAAACAATATCAATCTTAAGTGGGTTAAAGAGATAGCCAAAAATAGCTGTCAAAGCCTTAAGGATTAGAGTACTGCTACATCCCCTGTAGCCCGAGAAACCACCGAAAAGGCAAAAATAGGTTTTTTATTTTTATTTTTTCATATATATTTTTAATCATTATAAATATTTAAAAAAATAATAAATTCACGACATTATTAAAAAATATTTATTTAATCATTAAGTAAAAAAAAAAAAATCTTGACACAAATTTGAGTCTTAAATTTGGGTCCCAAAACATTTCGGTAAGGATTAAAAACAAAAGAGTGAAAAGGTTCGGATTTGGGGACCAATGAGAACATCCGCATGATGGACTTGTTGCTGTTCCTTCCGGGTTTCCCACCATTGGAGGGTATATCCTAGTCGAATCGAATGGATACAATAGTTTTTAGAGAGGTCTAATGTGATTGGTCCTTGGAGTGAGACTCTCTAGGTTTCTGAAATTACTTATTTCTCCCTAAGAATCTTTTGCATATTTTTTATACGGGTGCGGCTACTATGCCGTCCCATGTTGACCGCTAGACGTACTATCTAGTGTAAAATTTTTTTTTTTTATAAATTTTTTAATATATTTAAATATTTTTAAAAAATAAAAAAAATATTAATACACTTAAAATCACTTCCTTAATCACTAAATAAAAAAAAATTTACCAAGCTATCAAATGGAGCGGTCATAATGGGTGGGCAAAGTAGTGTTTCTCTTTTTATACATTTCTCTTTTTATATCGAAATAATTATGTTATATTAAAAGTCAATCACATTAGTAGAATGTATAAAAAGTACGTAAAAATGACTATACATACAAGTTTTGATATTTATACCAATGTTTATCATAATAAATATATTAATAGGTTTTGATGTTAACTCTCGACTATTTTTAACGTTTCTTCTCCACTAACATAATAATAATTTCTTTGCTGTTAAGATATATTTTTTAAAATTACGATGCGTGATATAATTTTTTTTTATTAAAAATGATTAATTTTGAACTATTTTATAATTATCTTTACAACAGTATATTAAATGGAGGTTAGTTTTATAAAATGAATTGCAAAAAAATTGAAGGTGCTATTTTTTTATTTAACTTAACAGCAATCAGATTTTCATCAAAATATATATCAGAACTTATTAATTTAAATGACATATATATATATATATATATATATTTATATTTATAAACAGCCTTGTTTTATTCCTAACACAAGAGGAAGAATACAATGACAAATTTCCTCCATAACAATGACAGTGTTCTGTAAGGGCTTCATTTCCCAATGCATGAACAATTTTGTTCTTATTTCTTCCAACGTGTTTAATTGACCAAGAGTCAAAATTAGCCAGCAAAGAACGTGAATCAGCCATTATCATGCCTGTGCTAGTCCCTGACTCTTCAGAACTATTTGAGCATTCTTAATGCCTACTTCATAATATACCCTCAAAATCTACTTTTTCTATTTTACATATTAATTTTTAAAATATATCATATATTAACTTATACTTTTAATATTTTTTATACATTTCATACTTTTAATATTTTTTATACATTTCAAATAGTTTCTCAAACTATTAATAATATCCGCATAACGTTTGGTATTTGCAATATCTCTCTGTATACAATGTCATATGATTATGTTTTATTTCCAATTAATCCAAATTTATAAGCTAAACCAAAATATAAATTGATTAAAAATAAGAGATTATATTTATGGGAATATTTTTAAAGTATATTATGAAAATAGAAAAGACAATATACAAAACAACCCTTTTACCATATCCACTCTCTCATCTGAATAAAAAAAAAAAACGCTAGTCATAAAATGTAACTAAACTTGAAGGTGCAAGATTTTTTTTTTTTAACAGTGATACCATGAAATGTTAAGTATTATGCCATCAAATGAGAGAGAATGCTTAAAATGAAAATATGATAACTTTCGATTAGTGGGAAAATAAATTAGAGGAGAGAGAAGTTATTTTAAAACGGTTTAGAGTTGTGAACAATATCCTATACATCTAGCGTGATTACTATAGCAAAGTGTATAATAAAGATGAAATATAAAATCCATTGGAATGGACTTTTGAGCAACTTTCTTTATATTTTACAAAAAATTGTATTTTACAAAAGCCATTGTAAATGCTCTTAATTTCTTGGACTACCTGCAGAATATCTTCTTCAAGGATAATGTTTTTAAAACCCAGGTCTTGATAGAATAAAGTAGCATGAAAGGCAGCAATTGCTTCTGCTAGTAAAGGGTCGGGAAAGAGATCCCTTTTCATTCTCAATGTTGCCCTAATTTTGCCTTTCCAGTCACGTATAACAACACCTATACCAACCTTGCAGTGAACCTTATCTAGAGCAGCATCCCAATTAAGTTTGAAAGATCCTTGAGGGGAACCATTCCGCAGTCACTACACTTTCTGTTCTAAAACTGCTAGCTGTGTCTTTAAGTTGTCTGAGATCAACCATTAAATTCTTAGATTGTTGCACTAAAATGGAAGGATGTGTAAAGTTATCCTTAAAAATATACTCATTCCTCCTCTTCCATATTTTTCAGGAAATAACAACAAATTCTTCCATATCTTCCTTGTTTAACACATCAAACATTCTCTCCACTGGCTCCTTAAAGACTTGGCTTTCATATCCACTCTTCTGAATACTTGTTGTGCACTGTCCCTATACATCACAGGTTGAAGGACATTCCCACAATGCATGCTCCACTGTTTCAGGACTTTGTTTGCAGAAAGGACATTCAGGATTGTCCACCACATACCTTTTGAAGAGATTAGCCCCTGTTGGAAGATCATTTACACATGCTCTCCAGACGAAAGTTTTGTTGGCATTAGGAATATTCATGTGCCATATCTTTGTCCAGCCTTCATGTTGTGTCAGTGGGCTTGAAGATTGGCCTTTTGCGCGATCTTGTATTTCTACACTAAGACGGTAGGCACTCTTGACTGTAAATATACCATTATTGGTGCATTCCAAATAAGCTTGTCAAGTCTATTACAAGTGCTTATTGGAATTGCTTTTATAAGTGCAACTTCTTCTTTGGAGAAAATGGCATTTACTAAGGACTCATTCCACTGATTCGTATCTATGTCTATCAGATTTGAGATCTTGGTATCAGCTTGTAAAAATCTTATTGAACTTTGGGGTTTAAAAGTGGTTTGCTGAGGAAATAACTTATCAGACCATATGCTTACTGTTTTGCCATTACCAATTCTCCGTAAAAGTCCTTCAAGCAAAGGTCTTGCAGCTAGGAGACTTTGCCATATATATGAATGATTGCTACCCATATTTGCTTTAAGGAAATCACTCGCTGGGAAATATTTTGCTATGAGTACTTGTACAACTAGGAAATAGGATTTTGGACTAGCCTCCATCCTTGTTTGGCTAACATGACAGTATTAAAATTCTCAAATTCCTTAAACCCCAGACCTTTTAACTTATTAGATTTCCTCATTTGCTGCCAACTCACCCAATGAATCTTATTCTCCTATGCTTGCTAACCCCACCGGTAGCTTCTCATGACTTTATTAAGCTCTAGTAACAGATGCTTGGGAAGTTTGAAAAGGCCCATACTATAAGTGGGAATGACTTGAATAACTGCTTTGAGTAGGATCTGCTTGCCTGCTTGTGATAGTAGTTTAGATTTCCAGCTTCTCAATATGTCCTTCACCTTGTCTACCAAACAGTATTGGCTCGAGATTTCCCCACTAGTGCTGGAAGGCCCAAGTATCTTTCATAGGATGTAGGGGCCCTTATACCTACTATGTTAATGATGATCTCTTTTGTTTCTTCCGAGTATTCTTGTTGAAGTAGATAGAAGTCTTATATTTGTTGAGCCTTTGACCAGAGGTTTTCTCATATGAATCTAGCAACTGGAAAAGTCTACTCCAATCCAAAAAATTTGCATTGCAAAAAAGTAAGCTGTCATTACAAAAAAAAAAAAATGATTAATAAGAATTTGACCCCTGGCCAAAGGAAGACTAGTGATCAAACCAAAAGATTATGCAGTGTTAAGAAGGTTGCTGAGAACTTCAGAACATAGGATGAAGAGGTAGGATGAAAGGGGATCACCCTGCCTAATCCCCCTAGATGGAGCAAATTTTTCCTGTGGAGATCTATTAATAAGCAAAGAGTAAGAAACAGAAGTAGCACATCTCATGACAAGAGCTATCCACCTTAGTTCAAGTCCCAACTTCTCCATTTCAAATCTTAAAAGCAGTTGCGAACTCTCCAGAATGTGGTCCTGCATCAACCTAAGTTCCTCAGCACACCCATGCTCCTACGCAGTATCGCAAACACCCACGACCAACTTCAACTGGCTGTCCAAACAGGAGGTGACGTCCTGCACTCGGGACAAGTCGCTTTGAAGATCGGCAACAAGTCGCTCCAAGCCTCCCATCCACTAAGCGTCTTCCCTCGCTTTCTCCTTTAGCTTTTTCCGACGGCGGTTAAGCTTCTTAGTTTCCTTGCTACCCACCTCCAAGGCAAGTTGTACCCTCCTCAGCTCTTGCTCCAGCTGCTCCCTCTCATCCCTCTCACTACAAATGAACCGGAGGGTAGTCCAGGTCATCAAGCAAAGGGCCCGATTTTCTTACAAAACGGGCTCTTGGTCGTTCACATCGAAAGCTGCTAGATGAAAGGAACTCTGACAACAAGAGAGGCCAACATGGAACAGTCAATAAAAAGAATTTAGAAAATAGTGAAAGAAAGGAAAAAGATAGAAAAAGAACTTGCCAAACCTTGTGGAAGAAGCCAGACAAACACTTGGCGATCTGGCTGATGGCTTCCGCACGGCACTCCCCCGTTTCCAGCCGGGCCAAAGGGGGGATAACTTCCACCAAACCCTCTACATCAGGTGCTTGTGCGGCCGCCTCGGTTCGACAAGCTCTTTGAGAAATCTCTCCAGTTGCAAGGGTTGAAGGCTGACCCTCGATGCTTTATACGTAAGGTGGGGCAACCTTTTCAGCAACCATTCCTACCTGGGCAAGCGAATCTTCGCACCGACCTCCCAAACCTTCGCTGACTACAACATCCAGAAGGAGACCACCTTTATTTGGTGCTCCGCCTCTGTGACACAATTACTGGAAGTAACGGCCACCGCCCTCTTAATAACTGAGTCCAAGCCTCCAAGCGACTCGAGCTCCTCTCCACCCTCCATAGAAACCAGATCGTCCAGTCCCACGACAGCGGGCGAAGACATTATGCAAGGCGGTGCCTCAGAACTGGGACTCCCCAGAGCAAGTCTTGACCCTTCCTTCTAAAGAGCGATTTTCAATAGTAGAACGAGCAGAATAAGTGGAGGAGACCCCCGGAGGATGTTTCTCCGCGTTAGCCCGCCGAGGGATCTTGACCGCCAATATTTCCCGTAGTAGGGCGTTAAGGTCATCAGTTTCCAGGAGCATGCCACAGACGCCAGTCAGGGGGGTAGCACTGTAGGGACCTAAGCTGAGAGGCCTCTCGTCGATGGGTCCAAAGGCTCCAAAGAAAAAGATTCTGCCAGCACCTCTACTCCAACAGCACAATGGGACGCTTCCACCAATGTCACCAGGATGATGGGATGATGGGCCTTAGGCATAGCCGACGCCCGGGCTTCCTAAATTGAGGCTTCGGAAAGGGGCCTACTGTCGACCTTAGCCCCTCCAAGCGAGGTTTCTTCCCCTTATTCGTTGGAGAAGGATTCAAGGGACGCTTCCGAGCAGGAGTGACCTGAGACTGGGCAACAATCACCCTGTCGTCAAAAGGAACATGACTGAGGAGAGGTAAAGAAATCCTTAGGCTCTCCTTGGAAAGAAAGGCTTCTGAGAAGACACTGGTAGATTTCTTCTTCACCCACTCTTTAACAATGGCAATACGCCTCGACTCAGCAGGGGTAGCTGTTGGATGAACAGCCTTATCCTCAGGAACCCTTCCCCAATCAGTTTGAATGAACCGAGAACTTGCGACGATTAACTTGACGAACTAGGAATTTCCATCTGCGGCTGAACACGAAAAAAAAACTTCAAGGACCAGTCTTTCACCTTGCGGTATCGCAATTCCAGATTAACGAGGGCATGCATTGCCCTGAAGCTGCAAACGTTCCTCTTCTGCTGCAAAACCTTGTGAGTCAGGAAGAACTCATGGCTGGTGAGGTCAGCCTGCTTCGGGTTCGACTCTAGCAAGGCACGCTGCCAGATGATATTGTAGCAAATCAAAAGCCTCCAAGCATTCGAATGAAGTTGGGACGGGGCTAGATTGAGGCAATTTAGCAAATCGCGGATGGGGCGAGGGAAAGAAGCCTCAAGCCACACGAAAATATGGAAGGAAAGAGAGCAACTCTGGAAAAGTGACGCTCGGCATCGACAACACCCTCATGTGGACCAGGGAACTCAAAGATCATTGTTTCCGGGACCTGGTAGGTAAGGGCCAGAGATGCTAGTGTCGCTGCTTGGACGTTTGAATGCCAAGTGCTACCCAAGAAAGACGGTCCGGCGTCGCCAATTTCTGGTGTGTCTCCCCCACTGGAAGCCGCGAGTTGGGTAGATTTCTCAGGGGCTATTGACGGAGAGGAGGAATGTAGTAAAGAAAGGAGAAAGGAGTACAGAGGGAGTTAGAAGGAAATGACGGCAAGGAGATTACGATGCAGAGAAATGAGACAAGACCATGATCCAATCGCACTTATAAAGGAAGAAGGTAGTGGTTAATCTCCCATGCCTCGTGGTAGAAGGAAGAGGTACGAGATGCTTCGAATCCCAAAAAATACACACCAAGAAGCGACGTGAAGGCGAAGAGCCGCCTGACGCCCTCGATACTGACACAATTGAAAGATGCCATTGAATACAAGAATAATTGTTAGGAGACATGCCAACAAGGACGGAAAAGGAAACGTTACTAGGGAAGCCAAGCGACAGGAGGCCACCTCAGCCTTTTGAGCCGAAATGAAAACCCAACCTAGAACAAGTAGACCCCCTAGACGCAACCTCCATGAGGGAGTGTACTGTAGGGGATGGGACTTGCCGTCCAGAAGACACCTTGAATAGTGTCCCAGGAGTAGGGGTGGGCTTCCGCCCCGCCCCGCATAGAGAGGGTATAGCGGGGGCCGGGGGCGGGATGACCCCAGCGGGGCCCCGCCCCGCCCCCGCCCCCGCCCCACATTAAAAAAAAAAAATTTATTTATATATATTAAATAAATATATTGTATATAGATATACACAATTTATAAAAGACTTAAAATTATATTCAAGTCATTGGATTGTTTTGGCCTCCTAGGCCAATCTTTATATAGGAGGCCAAGGCAATACAATAGTCATCCTTAAGCAATGTGGGACTTAGTCGTAAGTCCCACATTGCTTAAGGATGACTATTGTATTGCCTTGGCCTCCTATATAAAGATTGGCCTAGGAGGCCAAATCAATCCAAAATCTAACTCTAATGAGTTTAAATTTTTTTATATTTATAAATTTTAATTTATTATTTAAAATATATTATAATTTTGGTCTAAAAAAATATTTTTAGACCAAAAAAATTTTTTTTTTAACATAATGGCGGGGGCCGGGCGGATGGGGGTTTTTCCCCCGCCCCTCGGCACCGGGGCGGGGGACCCCGCCCCCGCCTCCCGGGGGCGGGGGGCGGGGGGAAATCCCCAACCCCGCATGGTGCGGGGCGGGGTGCGGGGAAGGGCACCCCCCGCCCCGCACCATGCGGGTAGCAGGCCTACCCAGGAGGGAAGTAAGGGAGACCCTCAATCCTTTGACAGGGAGACATTGACAGATCACCAATGGCACCAGCAGGGTAAGTCAAATCAGGTAATCACGCCGCATTAATGGCACAACTACACACCACATTATTGACGTTGTCGTAAAGACACGTTGCATTAAAAGACTCTGACGAAAGGAACAGTAAAAAAGACATTGACTCCATAGGGGTAGACACAATCTGTCCACCCTAGACTTCCGGTATAAATAGCAACTTCTAGGTACGAGAAAAATTCTTTGATCCTTAGACTCTTTCTTTGATCCCTAGACTCTTTCATTATTTACAAATTTTCAAAATACTCTACTAATTTTGGCATCGGAGACTCCTCAGCTCCAAGGCTACCCTCTCCCAGCTTCATTCTTATCTATTTTTGTAGGCTCAGATTTGAAGACCTGAGTTGTTGGAACCTGGCCCAAAGGCGTACGAAACACTACGTTAACACACTCCACTGATGTTATTGGTCAGAACATTTATTTTATATTAAAAAAAGTGACGCAGTCAATCACATTAGTGGAGTGCACAAGTAGTATACAAAAGTGACTGCATATAGAATTTTTGTTAAATTAAACTAAATTTTGAATATAGCACCATTCTCAATATTTTTAATGTGTGCAAGGCCCAAGTTCAAAATTTTATATGAAAAAAAAATTAAAATTTTATATCTAAATTAATGAATATTTATATTTTTAAATAATTTTCCTAAATTGAAGCTTAAGAGAAAATTTACAATGAAGCCTCATTTTAATTATTATATCAAACATACAATTTTAAATTTTAAGTAAAGCTTCATTCTATTTAAAATTCTAAATAATAATTTATATTTTTTTAAGTTATAAGTTAAAAAAGTCACATTTTATTATTATTTTGTATTAGGTGGTAGAAGTTGGGTGGCCCAATACAAATTGAGGCCTAATACAACGGAAGCTCTTCGGAATAGCCCGACTGTTTATAGGAGATAAACAACCCGTTAATAACTATCAGACACGTAAGAAAGTAGGGATATTGTACAATACACAAACATACAGTTAATTAAAGCTGAAAAGAGAAAAAGAAGTCCCCACCATCTACCCTTGAATCTGTACCCCTTTGGGTCTTCCCCATAGAAACCTCTTCCCCATCCCCTTCCCCATTTCATAGCTTCGTGAATGACAGCATAGAAAGGTTTGGTTGCTGAGCAAACTAAGAAATGTGAATTGCGTTCTTCTGAATATTCAATATGCACAGTGGTCATTGACTTTTGGAAGCTTATAGTCTTGGCTTGATTTTGGGTGCTGAGAAAAATGAGTAATAGAGTAGTGTTTGTAAAGTGCTTTGTTTGCTCATCTCATAAACAATGAAAATCCTCCAAGGTTGTAATTTTGACTGTCTCCCATTTCTTTTTGTATTTCTTAGTTACCAAACAGAAAATAAATATTTAAATATTTTCATTTACAGTGGTTATTGATCACTGTTGAAAGAGAAAATCTTATTCTTATATTCCTTTTCAGCTATTTCTATGCAGATATGGGCTTTCATATGAGAAAAAGGCTTGCTTTTTGAAGCATAGTGCTTCGAGGCATGCATAAATCTTGTTGAGACTGGGGTGATATTTTAATGCATTGTTCACATTTGGGCAAAGAACAGTAGGTGCCTATGGAATCAGAAGAATAAACTGGGGTGAGCATCCTAAGAACTTAAGATTTAGCTTGCAATTTGCCTATTGTTTAGCTGATCAGAAAAACGTAAGGTTGAGATCTCACTTTGGTTTGGATGAGGATCAGGACACGAGAGGGTTGTGAGT
Organism: Juglans microcarpa x Juglans regia; assembly: GCF_004785595.1. NCBI lineage: Eukaryota > Viridiplantae > Streptophyta > Magnoliopsida > Fagales > Juglandaceae > Juglans > Juglans microcarpa x Juglans regia. The sequence goes on along the minus strand of NC_054600.1, from coordinate 21,595,458 downwards.
TTTTCTCTGGGGGTCGAGCTCCGTCTATGGAGGCTAGGGGCTTGAGCTCCGTCCTACACCTAGCTCGGGGGTCGAATTGTCATCGGGGATGAGTGTGGGGTCAAGATTTCAATTACGACTTTGGATGGAGTGGAAGACGAATACTGTGATAGAGGCATGAGAGGGTAAGGCTGTGATGAGTTGATCAGGTGTAAGCAACTCTACAACATAAAAAATAGAAGGCTAATGTGGAGGCCTGCTATTGGAAGGCTGTTTATTGAGTAACAACAGCGGACTGACTTTCAGGTTTTCTCTTATTAAAAGGTGGCATGAGAAGGAAGACTTTTTTTTTTTGTAGGCTTGAGAAGGAAGACTTTGATTTTGAACTTTGGTGACCCGCACGTGAGGAAAATGTAAATAGATCATTCAAAGAATTAAATTTATCTATTCTCAAAAAAAGAAATAGATAATTAAAAAAATTAGAAGACGCCACCATTTTCCGTTTTGTTATTCGTCGCAGCTGCCATACGTTCCTTATCTCTCGCTGCCTCCTCTGTAGAACTCAACCGAGAAGAGTGTTAGCAACATGAACACCCTGATCCCAACGTCTTTCGGCAACACCCAGATTTCAAGGTTCCATTTCACTATTCCTATCCTCAGAAACGGCTGGTCCCATGCTTACTGTCGCACCAAGAGCTTCAAACTAAATGCCAGTCACAGTGACATAGATACACAGACGGTAGAGGATCCCAAGGAAGAAACACGAGTAGACTCCAATGAAGCAAGCAAAGCCTCCACTCCATCCGTCGCCGCTGTCGAAAAAGACCTCAAAAAGGTTGGTCCAAGCTTCCTCTTTACTGGGTGAACCTGGAACATTGAGTTTGATCTGATTTTTTTTTTTATAAATAGTTTGATCTGATTTTGAAAATGCCCATCTGAACTAACTTCTGGGTTAATTTCTTTCATTTTGTTACATCAGTAATAGATGCTTCATATGGCTCAAGAAAGGTTACTGAGAGGTGATAAATTGGATAATAGTCCTAAATTTGAGTAGTTGATATAACGCCAAGGTTTCGGGTCTTTGAAGCTCCCCACTTGTGGCATTAGGCCTGCGAATTGCCAAGTCCCAGCGGCTGTTTTATTTTATATCTTGCAATGGTTTCTCCTTACACTGCATCTGAGAGGGAGTCACATAGGGCTTGCTTTTTACGATTTCTATTTCGCATTTCCTCCACAGGTGGTTCAGAAAACTGCCGCAACCTTTGCACCAAGGGCTTCCACAGCTACCAAAAACCCTGCTGTTCCTGGAACTGCCTTGTATACTGTTTTTGAGGTTCAAGGCTATGTCTCAATGTTGTTGGGTGGAGCTCTGTCTTTTAATCTCATTTTCCCATCAAACGAACCGGACATATGGAGATTAATGGGAATGTGGTCCATTTGGATGTTCAGTAAGTTATGCCTTCAATCACTTTTTTATTTTAGATTTCATTAGGTGTTCCATCTAAAACCTTTCATTTCTCTATAATGTTTTGTTTACACGTTAAAGATTCTTCTTAAAATAATATTTGATGAAGCAAGATTTACGACCACCTGTTTACAAAATCCTCTGGCTTATTATTTTTTAAGAAAAATTATATTGACAAATCCGCGTGGAGGACACACCCAATTTAAGTTCTCATATAAATTTTAGTTCTGTTTGTCATATCTGAAATGTTAAACTTCCCAATTTAATTCAAAACTTCTTACCAATTTCATACACAATAACAGGTAGTATGACGTTTTGGATAAATTCTCACATATGGCTCACACTAGACAGCCATTCAGTTTGTGTAAATTTTAATTACCCAAGCAATTTCTCTCGCTTTCTTTCAGCAATTCCTTCACTCCGGGCTCGGGACTGCTCGAAGAATGAGAAAGAAGCTCTTAACTATCTCTTTCTCGTCATTCCACTGCTCAATGTTTTAATCCCATTCTTTTGGAAGTCCTTTGCAGTTGTCTGGTCTGCAGATATAATAGCCTTCTTTGGAATGTATGCATGGAAGGTAATTTTCAGACATGGTGAATTCGGTATTCCTTTCCATGGTTCGTGATTTTCTCTACTAAAATACATTCTTTCTCTTCAGTTTGGGTGGCTGCAGAGAACAGACTAGGAGTTCAATGTGGCGGCAGCTGTCTTCATTTGGATAGATAATCTCATGACCTTCACTTGATATACTCAAATTTATAGCTCGTGATGCATGTCTGACCAGAAGGTTCTCAAGGTCCCATTGTTGACCAACTTACTACCTTGATGATGATGTTTTGTGAATCAACTTAGCACCAGGGCTTCCCTTTCCTTACCCGGGCAATACAGATATACATTCCTCTCCTTCTAAATATGTATTGATAAATAAATACCAACTGCGTTGAAGTTTGGTGCCTGGAAAATATTTTCATGTCTCTTTTTGTTTCACCTTCCTGCTGCCATCTTTGGGATGCATAACATGTATATAGTTCACTGTTCATTTGGATATAATTCATTAAAAAATTGTAGCTGGGTGAGTCCTGAATTATTGTTTGTTTGCTTTCCATGTGTATGCCGTAAAAGAGCAGTTCTGTTAGCTGTGGAGGTTGTGGCTATTCAAATCTTGGATCAGGGTGATTATATACAGAAATTTGGTAGTAGTAATCATAACTTCATCAGTAAAGATAATGAGACATGCTATGAACAGAAGGCGAACAAGTGAAAACTACGGCCACATAACATGTATGCAAAAACAAATAAGGTTACTCCTAAGGTGTTTCTTAATATGAACAACGCTGCCTAATCTCTCCAAGGACCTTTGTTATGAGAGGGAAATATGCACCACTCCTCTAAAGAAAATCGATAGAGCCTTCATTGCATCAATGAATCCACCCATTAGAATTCTTCAGCTGATCAACTTTACATACAAAACCCCAAATGCCACACCACAAGCAGCAACTACTCCTTGAGTCCCATCCTATCTGCTTCTGGCTGAAAAAACAATAATAAGTATTGTCGGTACTCAATCGAGAGGGAGGGAGGGGCTAAGAACTGGGAAAAAGAGACAGACTGCTATAAAATTGCATGCTATCCTTCTGAAAAAACAGCCAACCAAGAGCCAGATTTGAGTAGGACCAGGGGAATGTTCTTTCAGCTTTAACATAAATACTCATCCATACCTTGTAAAGTTCTTCAAACAACCTTAGTATCATTTTACCCCCACATTCGACAAAATCAAACTTTTTGTATGCAGCATTAATTTTCACTCGAGTTTTCATGTATTCTTAACACTGAACTGTCCACTCCTTATCCTCCTCCTCTGGCACCTAACTGCAAACCTAGCCTTATCTTGATTTTTTATTTTCACAGTGATGTTGACCATAGTATTAAGACCGTACCATCTGTTGAGGGGCACTGAAAGTTTAATGGATCAATTATTCTTTCCCAAGTGCTCCACATACTTGGTTGCAGATTACATATTTAGGCTTAAGCAGTAGACTATAATTTATTACATGTACACATTGGAAGGAAGAAAAACATCTTGAAGTCTTACAAGTAAGGAAGCTTACCACTTAAATATCACAGTTAAAACTTTGTACACAAATATCCACTTTGAGAAAGCCAAGCTTTTCCACTGCAGACCATTGGCAGAAGCTGATTATTGGAATATGATTTGTGCATGTGTAAGTCTCGTGCAAGTTCTTAAAAAAAAAAAAAGTGGAACCCATTTGAAAATATCCACTTTTTGTTTTCAAATACCTTTCCATGAGACGTGCACGCTCTGGGCTTGAATGCATAACTCTTCCTAATTCTCTATACATAGTTCATTTTCACTGTCCTCGTCAAGCACACTCCATTAACCATGAAACCAGCAAGCTGCAAATAAATTAACACTGAGCGTGAAAAATCAGTTACAAATTATGTTTATATGTTGTAAATAATAATCAAGATTTTGTGAATTTGTAATTAGGTCTTTAGTTATATATATATATATATATATATATATATATATATTTTGTTCAACTCCACATGGTTTTGCATTTGCCCCTTTGTGAATTCAAATCCTGACTCTGCCACGTATTTGTCACAAGTACCCTTTGTGTATCTTCCAGCAGATACATCGGTGTGTCTGCTGGAAGAGGAAGGGAAGCAATGGTATTAACGATTGGAGAGGAAAGAAAGGCGAAACGGGGCGTTCTGAGTTAATAAAACGATGTGTTTTATCTGTGTAGAAATGTGTAGCGTGTTTTTTACGTGTAGTGTGCTATGTTTAGTTCTTTTAATGTTACAGTGCGTTTAATAAGTCATGAATTGTACCCATGTATATAAACGAGAATGGGGAAAGAAGAAGGCATCTAAGAAGTGAGTGGACTTATGGGAGGTTGGGAATTCCTCGAAATATTCCCTTGTGTGATTTCCATATGATTCTTGAATGAATTCTTTACGTTCTTGAGTCATTCTTGATTGTTTTTTTATTTTCTGTTTGTTCTTGTTGGTTCTTAATTCTGGGTTCGAAGTTCTTGCTGGTGTGAAGTCAGTTCTAACACTTGTCATTACTTGACAATTGGCATCAGAGAGGCGATCCTTTTATGGTGGAAGGAACAAGATCTATTGCGCTGAAGTTGCAACAAGAAGGTGCTTAAAGGCATCAAGAGGTTCTGCAAAAGCAATTAGATGACCACCATCAAGCCATTGCTGGAATCAATGAAAGGTTAGAGCAACTAACTGATATGATAAGATCTTATCTTTAGTTGAGTCTAGACAAGTGAATTCTGTATATGATGATCATGTGGAAAGTAGAGAGAAAGTGTATGAAGAGAGGGGATTTTTACCAAGGGGAATACATTTGGATTTTCCCCATTTTGATGGGAATAATCCTACTGCAAGGATCGTTAAGGCCACCCAATATTTTGAATTCAACCATACACCTCCTAATGAGAAGTTGTTGATGGCCTCTTATCACATAGAAGGGGAGACGTTGGTGTGGTATCGTGATGCCTTAGATGGGGGCAATTTACAGGATGTGATACATTTGTTAAGGCATTGTTGGTAAGATTTGGGCCAATAGCTTATGATGACCCTATGGAAGCTTTGACAAGATTAAAGCAGACAACTTCTATAGCCTCTTACAAGGCTCAATTTGAAAGCCTTTCAAATAGGCTAAAAGGGTTGTCAGAAAAATACAAACTCAGATTTTTTTTGAGTGGGTTGAAGGATGAAACCCGACTCTCTATTAGGATGCTTAATCCAGTGAATCTCATTGCAGCCTTTGGATTAGCAAAAATCCAAGAATAATACATTTTGACTTCAAGGAAGTCTTGGAGACAAGGTGGGGTGAGTGTTGAAAGAAATTCTGAGATACCTTCAGAAGGGGGAAATAGGGTGCAAAAGGGTAATTTTACAACCAAAAAGGTTTTCTCTTCTCAAATGGATGAAAAGAGAAGAAATGACCTTTGTTACCATTGTAATAAGAAGTGGAATCCAGCCCATGTTTTTAAAAATCTAAAAGTTTACCTGTTGCAGTTGGAGGAGTAAGTGGAGGAGGGAAAAGATTGTGAAGTTGAAAAAGGTTTTGATGTAGTTGCTAATTGTGAGAATGGGCAGAGAATTGGAGATGAGGAGTTGGAGATCTCAATTCATGCAATATCTAGGTGCACCAGTAACAATGCCATGAAGCTGTAGGGGAAAAATTGGCTCCTTTTTAGTAGATTCAGGAAGTAATAATGCCACTAGTAACAATCCATTGATCGTGGAGGCAACCAAGTTGAGAGTTTAAAAAGATTCTAATCTGCAGGTAAAAGTTACTAATGGGGATAAGATTCTCAATTAAGGAAGGTGTGAAGAGGATAAGATTTCAAGGATTAATGAATGAGGTATTCAAGCCTTTCCTTAGGAAGTTTGTATTGGTTTTTTTCGATGATATTCTGGTTTATAGTTAGTCTTTTGATGATCACTTACAACATTTGAGATCAGTGCTGACAGTTTTGAAGGAACATAGCTTATATGCTAAAAGATCCAAATGTAGGTTTGGAGTTACTAAGGTGAACTACTTAGGCCACATTATTTTTGGAGATGGTGTTAGAGCAGACCCCTCAAAGATTGCATCAATGCTAGAGTTGCCAATTCCAATCTCATTGATATCCTTGAGAGGATTCTTGGGCCTCACGGGCTGCTACAGGAAGTTTATTAGACACTATGGTTCAATTGCAGCCCATTGACAATGCTTACTAAAGAAGAATTGGTTTCTGTGGTCTGATGAAGCTACCAAGGCTTTTCTCCAATTGAAGCAAGTGGTGACTCAGCCTCCAGTATTGAAGCTACTTGATTTCTCTAAGGAATTTATGATTGAATATGATGCTTCAGGAGTGGGATTAGGGGGTGTTTTGATGCAGGAGGGCCAGCCAATAGCTTTATTTAGTAAAGTCTTGAAAGGGAAGGCCTTACTTCTCTAAACATATGAGAAAGAATTGTTGGCATTGGTGACTTCAATGGGTAAGTGGAGACCTTACTTGTTGGGTAAGACCTTTAAGATCAAAACTGACCAACAAGCCTTAAAGTACTTATTGGAATAGAAAATAGATATTGAGGCCTAGCAGAAATAGATTTCGAAGTTGATGGGCTATGACTTCAAAATAGAGTATAAAAAGGGAAGAGATAAAAAAGTAGCTAAAGCATTATCAAGGAAGATGGAAGATGATACAACTATACTAACCCTAATTTCTTTTCCCACGGCAGTTTGGATAGAAGAGCTCAAGCAGAATTATGAGTTTTCTAATGACATACAGAATATTATTCACAGTTGCAACAAGGGGAAATGGTATCTGGTGATTATTCCATGCAACAAGGTTTATTGCTAAGAAAAGGAAAACTGGTGATAGTTCCCATGTCCTCTTTTAAGGATAAGGTTTTGCATTATATCCATTATAATCCATAGGCAGGTCATGTGGGTTATCCCAAAACATTGCAAAAAGTCAAGGGGGATTTTTATTGGGAAGGGATGCGTAAGGATATCAAGAAGATGGTGAATGAGTATGAAGTATGTCAGATTAATAAGCATGAAACTGCGCATCCAGCATGCCTGCTTCAACCTTTGCCTATTCCAAATTCTCCATGGTTGGATATCTCAATAGACTTCATTGAGGGACTTCCAATCTCTAATGGGTTATTTGTGATTTTCTCAGTTGTAGACAAATTAACCAAGTTTGCACATTTTTTCCCATGACTCATCCTTATACAGCAAGCAAAGTGTCAATGATTTTTTTTCTTTGGAGTTTTTAAACTCCATGGTATGCCAAAGATTATTTATTCGGATAGAGACCCAGTTTTCACAAGTTCTTTTTGGAAGGAACTTTTCCATCTGCAGGGTACTACTTTGTCTTTTTCATTGGCTTATCACCCTCAATCCGATGGTCAAACTGAAGTTTTGAATAAGATATTGGAAGGTTACTTGAGGTTCTACAATGAGGATAAGCCAAAGAAGTAGAGTAGCTGGTTACCATTGGTAGAGTGGTGTTATAATACCACTCATCATTCCTCCCCAAAACTTCTTTCTTATATCCTTAGCACTATTGCCAATGCAGTGTAGAATATCAATTAAAGTCTAGGGAGCATTTGCTGCCAATTTTGAAAGAAAACTTGCGTAAGGCCCAGAACATAATGAAGACTTTTATTGATAAGAATATGATTGATAGGTCATTTGAAGTTAGAGATTGGGTCTTTTTAAGACTACAACCTTATAAGCAAAAAACAATGGCAATGCACCACAATTTGAAGTTGTCTCCAAGATATTATGGACCCTTCCAGATAGCTGCTACAATTGGTACTGTGGCTTACATACTTAATTTACCTTCCACTGCAAAAACCCACCCAATTTTTCTTGTGTCTTGTCTGAAGAAAAAGTTGTGTGATCAAGTTACTCCTTTACGTACCCTTCCACCTCTGGACGGTAAAGGCAGTGTACAGCTAGAGCTTGAAGTTATCATTGAAAGAAGAATGAAGAAGGTCGGAAACCATGCGGCTACTGAAGTCCTTGTCAAATGGCTAGGGGCACCAATTGAAGATAGCTCTTGGGGGCTACTTTGGAAGCTATAGAACTTGTATCCACACTTTGTGGGCAAGGTCTCGTAGAGAAGGGGACATCCCAGTAGCTTGGTGGAGGAAGGAAGGTTGTGGGCAAGGCCTTGAAAGGAAGGAGATTATCATGGGTGTATCTACTAGAAGAGGAAGGGAAGCAACGATATTAACAACTGGAGAGGAAATGAAGGCGAAACGAGGCATTTTGAGTTAATAAAACGATGTGTTTCATCTGTGTAGAAATTTTTGTAACACTCGAGCCCAGCCAAGCCTGCTTTACAAAATTTTTTGGGTTTATAGGTATGAAAAGCCCATTTGAGACTATGAGTAAATTTTTTTTGGAAGAGAGTACGAGCCTAAGAATTTTATTTTGGCGGATATCGAATTTTTATTGGGCTTGCCATGTTAGTTAAAATCATTAAATATTTTGTTTTGGATGGAATCTTGGTTTGGGCCAAGGAATTTATGGAACAAATATATTTCTTTTAAGGATTAGATGTGGCCCAAATACTTGGAACAGACTAAAAAGCCCAAGCCCGTGATATCTTGTTTCAGACTCCACGTTCTATACCTTTCATGTTCCTTTTTTTTTTTTTTTAATCATTGCATGCATGACTCCATCACTTCCATTCCCACTGAATGCACGCCATTTTCTCTCATCTCTAGGGTTTTATTTTGGTCTTCTGTTCACCTATTTATACCTCCTGTTAGCCCTCAATCTTATACATGTTTTAAACATCCTCAACCCTAGACTAAGTGGCCGCCGCACCACCTTAAGGTAGTTCCACTCCAAGCCGCAGACCGAGAACCACATAGAGTAGCCCAGCCTTGAACCCACGTGTAGCCACCGTAAACCGCCACAGTTGAGCCACTGCATCTCCACCTCATCCCACGAAGAACCACATAGCCGCAACTCAACCTTCCTGCATCCAAAGCCATGGCAACCACCTGCATGTAGAAACAAACGTGCACCCCTGTTTTTGCTGCTCAAAACAGAGCATGGCCAAAGGAAGCTTGTCAACCAGTTTCTCGCCAGAAACGACCACACGACATGACCATAGCTCAGTCATGAAACTCCCTGGACCACCACACCCACTCTAATCGGCGGCATCCTGGCCGCACCATTACCTCAGCCTAGCATCTGTCATGCCCTCCCATGGTGCCACTGTCTCTTTGTTCTTCCTTGGGTAAGTGCTGCCGCTGCACATTAGTTGATTTTCCTCTCGTGTAGTTGCCTTGTAAGGAAATTTTTATATCTCTGTGAACCTAGCTTGTAGAAGAGGGGTGTTATTTTAAATTGTCTTTATGCCCCTTTTATTAGATTATGTGTTTTGGAGAGGTTTCAAGCGGGCTGCAGGTTTTTCTTTGGACTTAGACGCATGTGGGCTTATATTGTTAAGTTAGTATTTTAGGATACTAATGAATTTAACGGAATATTTATTAAGTGGATACTGATGAATTTAGAAAGTGATGGTATTTTAGAGTTAAAAGAAATTTTAGGTTTTGAGGTATTAAAATAAGTATTTTAGGTGTAATTACGAAGTAACTGTTCAATTCGATATTTATTCAAGTTACATGAATTTTCTATAGGTGACGATTGATATTCGTTTGGCACTGTTGTGAAGGTATTTTGAAAAATTAAGAAGTTCAGATAAGCAGGGTTCCTATGCTAGACTTTGTATAAAAATAAAATGGGCAAATGTCTGTTTTGGAAAATATGCATGTTTTATTATAAAAAGAAATTTGAAATGACCTCAATTATTTGTTTTGCATTACTTACGAAATTATGTACAAGAATAAAGTATTTTCCGGCATGACTGGTGTAGACATGAGCTTATTTTTGGCATTATGTTATTGAACTGGGAAAAATGAGCAAAAATGAAAATTTGATAATTTTTACATGTGACGTGAATATGTTCTGAATCTGTTTTGAAAAATGTGAAATAATCTGAATTTCAGTACTCTGTTTTGATATGATATGGCATCTGAAAAAAATTTTGGCATGACTTTTTGATTCTGGTTCTGATATGGTGATTTTGGCTCTGTTTTGATCTCATATATGGTCCTGTCATGGGATATAATTGTGACCTAGCCCTGTTATGGGATATAATTGTGACTTGGCCTTGTCATGGGATATAATCGTGACCTCTGGCCCTGTCACGAGATACAATAGTGACCTCTAGTCCTGTCACGAGATACAATAGTGATTTCTGACCCCACCACGGGATATAATAGTGGTCTTTGTTCTGAGTGCAGCTTTGGTATCATGATGATTTATGTTCTGCTTGGCTTTTCGCAAAATGCATAACCCTACCACAGAGGTTAAGCATGGTCTCTTTTCTGATATGATGCTCTGATATGTTATGATATAACATAATAAGATGATGATGTTCAGTCATGTTATGACAAATGACATTTTCGAATGTGAACATTTTGAACTGTCACTCTGATATTTTTATTACATGTTTTTTTATTTGCGTTCTGAAACTTAAATGTTTTTGTTCCGCATTTTGAACTTTGTAAATGCCCATATTTACATATTAGTATATGTTATCTGCTTACTGAGTTGTTGATAACTCATTTTTTATCTTCACAATATTTTTCAGATGAAGTGAATGCTTAGACTAAGGATCGAAAATAGAAAGCGGGTATAAGATTTCTAAGTGTAGGGAATAAGTACTGAGATTATTGAAAGATTATTATTTTGTAGATTGATAGATTGTATTGACTAGATTTATTGGGATGTTGACAATTATATTAAGCTTTGAGTTGTCGCATTTATGGTCATGGAGTTTTTGAAAATGGATGAGGATATGTTTATGGAGCATTTGGAATATTTATTCGTATTATGAGAAAAGATTTAGGTGACAGGTAGTAACTCTTTAACTCCCTCTGGGACCAAGGTGTTACAATTGTAGTGTGTTGCCTTTAGTTCTTGTAATGATATGATTCATTTAATAAGTTATGAATTGTACCCGTGCGTGTATAAATGGGAATGGAGAAGGAAGAAGGCATCTGAGAAGTGAGTGGACTTATGGGAGGTTGGGAATTCCTCGAAATATTCCCTTGTGTAACTTCCATATGATTCTCGAATGAATTCTATACATTCTTGAGTCATTCTTAATTGTTCTTGATTTCTGTATGTTCTTATTAATTCTTAATTCTAGGTTCGAGGTTCGAGGTTCGAGGTTCTTGTTGGTGTGAAGTCAGTTCTGATTCTTGTCATTACTAGACAGTATCATAAGACATCACCAACCTAACAAAAAACTATCGTTCTAAAGACATATCCTTGGATCTAGATTGACGGTCAATAACCTAGCATTCCCGTATGTCTAATTGTTTGGCCAATATTTGCTTTGATGCGGATCTAGGGTTCAGAGTCTTCAGACCACCCTCACAAAACAGTAAGCCGAAGTGAGAGAGAAGAAGTATTTAGTTACTTGTTCGAGTGTAGTAAATGTTCTGTTGAGTTGTTGGGCTGATTTGTTAGAGGGCTCGTAGTAGTATTTCAGTTCAGAAGACTCATTTAGCATGGGCTTGTCCCTGTAGCGTGGGCTTTGTCCCTTAGATAGTATTTGGTGGCCTATTATCTAATAGAGGGCACTGTAGTTATTTTCGCTATTTTTTGTTATGATTACTGTTTATGTACCGATGGAATGTACACAAAATGAATTAAAAGGAATTTTGCCAAATCTGTAGGTTCAGGTTTCCTTGAAAAATCAGATTCTATTGCTCTTGTTTTCTTGCTTCATTATTATCTAGTGGGTTCTCAACATGCTTCTTGGCTTTTCAAAAAAATATAGACCAGGGTTTTGCAGGCAAATGTTGATGTAGTTCCATTTGGATTGAGAGATAAGATGAGATACATTGCGATGGTTTGTAAATAGAAATAAGATTTGTGAATTGAAATTTATGAATAATAATAAATAATAATAAAATGAGTTGAGATGATCTCAACCTATCTCTCAATCCAAATCGGTTGAAGTCATCCATTGAGTCAATGCCGCGTTAAATTATTGAAAGAAAGATCATGTTCAGTAACTTCTTGGCAATTTCCTTGCAGCTTCTTCAAACTTTAGATGCCATTTTCACACAATGTTCTCATGAGTTGAAAAAAAAGGAAAAAACAAAACAAAAAAAATTAACAGTGATACAATGACAACTGCATTAATGCTCCTACATAGTAAAATAATATTATTTATGAATTCAGAAATTATTAAATAATATTTATTTAATAATTTTTCTTTAAAATTAAAGAAAAATTCAGAAAATTTTAATATTTATGAATAAATTTTGTGAAATTTGTTAATTAACTGGCTGTTATTTTATCAAATCTGGGGAAAAAAAAAAACTTGCAATCCAACTTTCTTATTGTTTCTTTTTTAATTTTAGCATACCCTCCAAGTTGTATACCATAATTGAGGTTAAAGCTGTAATCTAGCCGAGCTGAACCGATCTTTGGCTTGCCGAGCTCGGCTCGATTCAAAAAAATTGAGCTCGAGTAGATTCGAACCGAGTTCGAGCTTTGGGTTCGACTCGAGCTCGGCTCGAGTTGTTTATTTTTTTTAATTTTTCAAATAAGATTTAATAATTAATAAATTAGATAAATAAAAAATAAAAAAATCTAATATTGAATTTGTATAACTAACAAATAGAATCTCTATTGAATTATAAGATTTTAAAAATTTATAAATAATTAATATCTAGCTTGTTGATACTTATCCATAATAACAATATGTTATATGTCTACATAAATTATTAATACATACACATAATATGATAGCATATATCTATTTCATATATGATTACCACATATTAGTATATGAAATTATTAAATCTGGCTAATTATTGTACAAATTATAAAATATAACTATGAAGTATATTCAATATATAGGAATAAGTAATTAGGTTACATATTATATATTTAATTATAAAAGTATTATGCTTATATTATTAGCTAATACATACATATATATGTATATATATAGGTGTATGTACGTATATATTTATCAATATATGAACGAGTTTTAATCGAGTCGAGCTAACGAGTCAACTCGGGTATAAATAAACGGGCCTTAACGAACCTTAGTCGAGTTTAGTCGAGTTTTATCGGGTATGTGTCATTTACTAATCGAGTGGGTATTTACTTTCACAGACAAGTTTTTTTTTTTTTTTTTTTTTTCCACGAGACAAGTTCGATTTAACTTTAACCAGACCACAACCAAACGAATTATCGAACAAATTGGTTCATTTACCATCCTAATTGTGGTCAGGATTGTATTCGTCAAGACCATAATTATTGCATCTATGGATGTCCCACACTATCACATGAAGCTAGAAAAGGGTAAGTATAAGAAGAAATTGTTGGGTAGGGTCTTACTTTGGCATTCCTGGTCCTTAAAGTCTTGACTTTATATTACAGCCAAAGAATTACCTGTCGTGGCATTTTTTCAGTTATTAAAATAATTTAATTTAAAACAGTAATTATTTTATATTTATGCTATGCTAGGTGCATGTGTTAACACTCCCCTCATTTAGAACATATAAAATATTTAATTCAAAACTTGCCCCTAATGAAAAATGATGAATTTAATGGTTTACTTAATTAGTACACTAACACACCCCTCATTTAGGCCAACATATAAAATATTTTTAATTGCTTAAGATATATTTTAAAGTTAATTTAGATAGTGTATCCCCCTTATACTTCAAAGCGCCTATAAATGTGAACAGTAATGAACAGTGATACGTGAACAGTAATAAACAGAGATCACAAAATAGCGAAATCACAACAGATCACACAATGCCAAACTCACCGAAATCATCTCAAAATCACAGTAGGATGATCACAAACTCACTGTAAATCATCCTAATTCTACAAAATCACAAAATGAACAAATTTACAAAATCACAAAATGGGAGAGGCAGAGGGTTGGGCATCGAGGAGCAGGGGAGGTGCCGTGTAAGGCTGTGGTGGCGTCGTGGGCTATAGGCGGCAGATCTAGGCCGTCGTGGTGGTGCGGTGGCGTGGGCTTAGCTAACGGCGGCACTACGGGGAGAAACCTGTGCGTCTAGAGGCACTGCGTAGTGGGGCTAGGGAGGAGTTACGGATGGTGAGTTCAATGGAAATGGTCCACAGCGTCAGGGGAACTCGACGGTGGTGCTTGGTGGAGCAGGGGCTGAGCCACGGTGGCGCAAGGGTGGAGAACCTGTGCGTTGAGACCCATTTCGGGTTGCTCGCGTGCGGCTAAGGGAGGAGCTGCCAAAGGACTTCGACGGTGGAGTTTGGTAGCCGGCATGAGGGGAAGCCGGTGACGTCGTCGGTGACACTGCACGTCTGCTTGAGGGAGGAGATCGCGCGAGAGAGAGGGAAGACGCGACTGAGCGGAAGGAGAGAGAGGGAGAAAGAGAAAGTGAGGGGAAAATGAAAGTTTTTAGAAATTAAATCCAACCTTCATCATAAGTCTCCAAATTTGATCCAATGGTAAAAATTTAAATACTGATTTAAATTAATTTAAAATAGATAATTAACATATAAATATCATATCATAAATAAATTATCAAATTTAATTTATAAAATATTAAAGTTTTTGGAATTTAAATCTAACTCTTTATCATAAGTCTCCAAATTTGATCCAATGGTGAAAATTTAAATATTGATTTAAATTAATTTAAAATAGATAATTAACATATAAATATCATATCATTAATAAATTATCAAATTTAATTTATAAAATATTAATTTTTCATCATTAGATAAATGATAAAATTTTGTTAAATATTTTTAAAAAAATAAAATTATATAAATAATTAGAATTTTAACATAATTTAAATATGATAATATTCTTAATTAACTAAATTAGGCAAACGTCTCTGGGACGTTACCCTACTACTGGTGTATATATATATATATATATATATATGTTCTGTATTTATGAGTTAGTTGGTATGGAATCTCTAGCTTTAATTGAGTTTGAGATGTTCAGTGAAAGCAATGTTAATTGTACGATCTAATTTATTATGTATCATTAATACCTAATGGGCAGATTTTCTTTAGGTTCGGTTGTTTGATCTGGGATTTAGGGAAACATGACTCCATTCATGTCCAACATCCGTGTCCAATAACCTTTTCAAAAAGAAGATAGTGGACTCTCCATTATGCCCAATATGCTACAGAGAAGATGAAACAGTTGCTCATGTGCTGTGGAACTGTGAATCAGCATTGGATGTGTGGTGCCAAGGGCCCATTGTGCTGCAAAAAAGTACGTTGAGGGCAGTAAGCTTCAAGGAGATTTTTGAACAGCTAAATGCCCAATGTGAAACAGAAACAATGGAACTTTTTGCTATGACTGCAAGGGGAATTTGGCAGAGGAGGAATAAAAGTGTATTTGAAGGGTCCTTCTTGCATCCTAACCTAATATCCCAGAATGCAGCTCAACAGCTGGAAGAATATAAAGCTGCTCAGCTTGGCTCTAACTCAACAACTAGAAGGAATCCTATTCAAGCTGTGATATGGAGTCCACCTCCTACGGGAATAATCAAGGTAAACTGGGATGCTGCACTGTGGGAAGATCAAGATAAACTGGGAATAGGCTTGGTAGCAAGAGACCATGAAGGTATAATTATAGCTTCTAAAAAGGTGGCTAAGGCTGGTTGTGTGATACCATTACTGGCTGAGGCAATAGGAGCCTATCAAGCTGTCAAATTGGCATCCGAAATGAACTTGGAATCCGTGATCTTTGAAGGAGACTCTCTTCAGGTTGTTCAAGCAATAAATCTGCACAAAGAGAGATGGGACAGCGTGGGACTGGTGCTTGATGATACCAGAATGTTATTAGCTCAAGTAGTACATTGGCAATTTAACTTTGTTAAAAGAAATGGAAATGATTTAGCCCACTGTCTTGCAAAGAAAGCTTTAGAACTCACGGTGGAAACTTCCGAAATGGTTGTTATTCCCAACTGTAATGAAATACCTCCTATGTAATTGAGATGAATGAAATTGTTCCTTTTACAAAAAAAAAAAAAAAAAAAAAAAAAAAAAAAAAAAAACTGGAGTCATCTTTTAGAAAAATGTTTGGTTTACCAAAAAGAAATTTATAAAACGATGTGTCTTGATGTTATACAATATTAGATTTTATAATTATTTTTATTATAAAATAAATATTGTGTTTCTTCTCATAAAGTCACGTATATTTTTATAGAATCAATTTATAGATTTAACATTTCTCCTAATGAAAAAAAAAAATCTTATAGGTGGTATGAAGCAATCCAACGTCATAATTATTTTTTCAGGCAATTGGAGTAGAGAAAATTAATGAAATAAAATAGAGATTCAACTTATTTAATATATAGATAAAAACATTGGTATATAATAGGAAACAAAAAAAATTTTAATCAGGACTTTGAAGTACTTAATTTATACGTACCCCCAACAAAAAACGCTACAGTGTTTTCATCATAAGTAAAATAGACTCGCTCATACACAATTAAAAATAACAATTTTTTTTTTTAAATTGATGGTGGCTGCCGACCACCGATCGGAATGGCATCTTATTTCCCAGAAATATACGATGGGGACCCTTTAGTAGCAAACGCACACCGATGATCATTTGAAGTCTCCTTGAAATGGATGAACCAATCTGGAATCTTATTTCCCGAAAATATCATGTGAGCCTGTTGGATGAATACATCATAAAATATACATCAACTATCTTCAAATATAGAAATCGATTAGCCACACAAAACGAATTAATATATATGGAAAAGAGAAATATATATAGGGACTTGCGGCACGATTTGGCATACGATTCGCCATATTCACTTTATAACATCCGGCCAAACCAATCTTACTTAGCTGTGGGAAATGGAATACATTTGATATTTCCGGTAAACTTTCCAGTGATATGCATCCCCTAGCATATAATACTATTAGATTCCATAAAAGCTCCATAATTTCTTAAAGTTGCTTGCAGGAATGCTTACGATATCACTGCCTGATAGATTTAATGTTACCGGATTGGGAAAGAAATGAAATGGCCCAAAGAAATTCGATTTTGATAGGCCAAAGTTTCTAAGATCCAATTGAAGAGATGCGGTTGAATTTGTTGGAGGCGGCAATGGGAATAATTCTGCACTCGATGAAGCTTCATTTTCCCAGCTTGTAGACACTACATAGGGCGTGAGTTGTCCATTATGCTCCTCCGCCTCCATCCCAAAACTTATCATATTTGGACAGTCACCGAGATCAAACATCTCTAGAGATCTCAACTGATGAATGCTACATGGTAGACGCTTAAGGTTTATGCAGCCACGTAGGCATAAAGTTTCAAGCCTAGTGAGTGACCCAATGGATGAATGCAATTCTTCTATTACGGTGCCCATCAAGAAGACTTGGCCTAACTGTTTCATTTCACATTCGATTTCAGGAAAGTTTTGGAGGCTTGAGCAATCACTAAGATCAAGGAATCCAAGAGATCTCAATTGAAGTTCCCTAGGAAAGATCTTTAGAATGAAACATCTAGCAAGACTCAATTTAACAAGCTTAGCAAGGAATCCAACAGAATCATGAGCTTCAACCAGATTTGTACAACCTTGAAGATTTATTTTCTTTAAATTTGGGTGCCTTAAAACATTCGAGAGTTTCATTAAGAAGTCACAACCACGGAAATTCATAACCGTGAGATTCTGTTAAAAAGAAAAGAACATCAAACTAAATTTAAAGAAAGAAATATTGAAAATAATAAGAATTGTACCTTAAATTCCAAGCGTATCTCCTGGATGCGACTACCGGGCATTCGTAGAATAAAGAGTTTTTCTCCACGAAATTTAAATGGCATAGATTGTAAAGGACAGTTAGGCCAATCAAGCACTCTTATTCCATCAAGTAGAGAATTAAGTTTTCCAAAAAAGTGTGCATTCTGACATCTAAATAATCTAAGTCTGTTCATATTCTTGAAGGCTTTGGGACTCAAGCTGATAATATCATCACCTTTAGGAAAATCTGCAACAATTGCTAGTTCCCTATATAGGAAGACAATGCATGTTTAAGTGTGCCAACAAATCAAAAAATAAATTATTCATATATTTATACACACACGTATAATATGTTGCATGTGCCAAATTATAAACAATGTTTAATGAAAAGAGGTTTTGATTTGACTTACTGTATTTTCCTCCGGTACATCACGAACCTTCATGAAAGAATAATCTGCTACGTGCTCATGGTATTTTGAGTGATTCTTGTCGAACAACTTCTCTACTCATATCTTGTAACAAGTCATGCATTTGCAATATTTGATTGAACTCAAAAATAAGACACTTCTCCCCAATTCTTAGGATCGAAAAGTTTAATGACATCATCAAGCCATTGTCCATTGAAAAAACATGCTCTGTCCAGAAAAACATTCTTTTCATTTTCATTTAATCTATCATAACTTGTTTGAAGTATTTTTTGAATATCTTGGTGAGGGATTTTCTTGTACTCATCCATTGCACTTACCCACTCACTTTCACTCACTACAAGAAATTTGGGTTTTTCCAGCGCTACAAATTCGCCGCTAAAAGGCTCAAAAATGCTGCAAAAAATTATTTGCAGCGTTTTTATAATCGCTGCACATTGGATGCCAAAAAACGGATGCAATATCTTTTTAGCACCGATTTTCAAAAATCGCTGCAAATAAACATATTTCCGGCGAAATAAAAGCGCCGTAAATAGTGCATAAAATCGCCACAAAAAAGCCTTCCAGTTGCTGATATCATCGTTGCAAAACATTATTTCCGGCGATTATTGTTTACGGAAAAAACTCATAATTCACTGCAAAAGTCTATTAAACCATAGTTAAGGGTTGCCGCAAGTATTTTTTGTGACGGTATGTTTCGCGGGAAATAATTTTTTGCGGCGATATACATTGCTCATAAAAAGTATTTGCGGCGATATAGATCGTTGCAAATAACTATTGTCGGCGAGTTAAACTCGCCGAAAATAGTTTTACGGTTATTTAAAAAAAACATTTTCGGCGGCTGAAAAACGCCGGAAATGGCCCTTAACAAAATTCAAAAACATAAAAATGCATTAAACATGATACATTATACATTCATATCGCAGCCTTCAAATCTGCCTCCAAAAGCAGGCCACCTAGGTGGTCCATATGCATGCATTTGCACTACAAGATATACTCTTCCGCAAAATTAAAAAATAAAAAACTTTGTATTTGAACAAAATAAATACTATAAAATGGTGTGGGTAAACTGTAAAGGGTATAACCCATTCATGCAAAATAGCCCTCAAACACATGGTTCATCTCCTCTAATTTGCAAATTGGTGATCTATTTCCTATCAATCTTCTTGCACTAAAACCTAAACTATGCGGATAACAATACTGAACTCGTACACAAAGAGAAAGAGATAACAATACTTCAACACTAAGCATAGTAGATGACAATTTACTAGCAAGATTAAGTTACCACATTGGTGGAGCCACGAAAAAAATTTAAGGGCTTTGTATATATTTTCGATAAATATAAAGACCAAGAAATTAACACAGTAGGACGAGACGCTTACAATTACTTCATCAAGCAACTCATACACAAGCACAAATTTTTTTTAGAACCAATGAATCTTCATTAAGAATTCCAAGGAAGTCTTTAATGACACGGGCAATCCTTTGCAACTAACTAACATAATATAATTGAAATAACTTGCAGATCATACAGATAACATACAAGCAAATTTACAAAATGATAACTTTGTAAACAACGTTTCATATTTAAGGAACTATTGCCAACACAATCATGATGAATATATATGCTATATGTTCTCCCCTGTAATTTGTTAAGTTCTGTCCAAAATAAGTTTGAAGTTAATCTTAATAATCTGACCCAATAATAGAACACAGACGACAAAAAACAACAAAAAAAGAGGAAAAAATAAATAGCTAAAGACGCTTATGAGCCTTAAATCTTAATTAATGCATTTGCATTCCCCTTTTTTAATCGGTGAATGATTGCATCCCCCTAAAATACTCCAGAACACATCATGCCATCCTCACTAGACTCAAAACAAAAATGAGGTGGAAAGAAAGAGAGTAATATGGGTACTTACACACTGCTATTTGCGCAGGTTGTTTGATTTATCGTCAATTTTTTTGGAAAGGAAAAATGAACCATGAAAAACAAAACCATTTTGTTTGATAATATTTTGAGCTCAGTAAGTGGGTGAAGGGGAGCGGGGTTTGGATTACCTTTCCAAATGGGAAAACTAGCTGGTGTAGGGCTGTTATTCTATCTCATATATTAAAAATCCTAAAACCATATGAAAGCCAATAAAGAGATGTAAACTTGACAAAAGGCAGAGCTAGTACCATGGCTTGGACTGTTTTTTCTAGTTTTGATGTTACCATTATAGTACCCATCACCCCATTCCATTACCCTGAAAATGTTAATCACAACACATCGCCTTACATAAGCAACAAAAAATATGAAGGAAAACACATGTACCTTGAGTATTTTATGTCAAAAGGTATTATTTAAGTGAACCACATGTACCCAGGGGCATAATTGCACATGGTTATAAATTGTTTGAATTCCTAGCCAAACAATAACATTTGCCTCTACAAACAGTTTCAAATTTCATTTCCAAATTTTCACTTTACAAATTTTCAACCTTCCTTTTCAAGATATATTCTTTCCACCAAGAGAAATAACTTTTGAGATGGATTTAAGCTCAAGCGGGTGCCTTGTTATCTCACTTTCCTTTCCTATATACCACTTTCAATTTTGTTTCATATGGCTGTCACTTATAAGCAAGTGTGACTTATGCCTATTTTCGTAGAATTAATTCCTTTTACTTACCATAAAACTTTTCAAAGATTGACACAATATAAAAGCACATTTAACAAAAACAAATAAAGTTAAAAAGCAGGATAAGAAAAGAAAAACGAATGAAATACCAAAAGAATAAGCCCTGCAATGATAATCATAATCACAATAATTAGTCAAATGTGCTCCACATAAAATAAATTTAACATCCAACATAAATCAAATATACTTACAAGGTAACTGAAGAAATCCAGAAATCTAATATTAATGATATTATGCGTCAATGGCATGTAAAAGAACTACTGCTAAAAAAATTTCAGTGGATTCCTACATTCTTATCCAGCACCATATCCACCTTTGGTCAATGGTGTCATAGCCAAATCAAGAACTCTAATTGATGGCTAATGCAAATATGGAAAAAGATAACGGACTGATTTCAACTCCACACTCACTGTCAGGAGAGCCAAGACTACTGAGGTTAGGCTTGACCTTCAAAATGAGTTTCTACCTCTTGCAGCTCAGGCCAAAGGCCAGCCAAAGATTGATGCCTAAACTCAAAATCTTAGCTCAATGCTCACATTATTCAACCAAAGTCTTTGGCCTTTTTGCTTCTTTGAAAACACCTTAAAAAAATACCATATGGTGTAATTGTATTATTGCTACTTATTTATTTCACTATCCTTATTTTAACTCGATCTGTCTAAAGACATTCATCAAATTTGAATTGAATTGAAATCATAATTTAAAATAAGTGATAAGTTCATAGAATATTGTTAGCACAAGCAACTTAATAGTGACAACTTAAGGATATAAAGCATGGTCAATAAGATGATTTTAGCAGATGAACTACCTAAAAAAGTGTGATGACATTTGCACACGGGAAATTGTAAGAAGAAAGGGTTGCTTTATTGAACATTATCAAGAGAACTGCAGGATGGAGGACAACATTATCATTTTCATTTTCACAGAATATGGCTACCAACAGAAAACCTATTAACCAGCACATGGTAAACTCGGTAGCCAAAACCAGGCACAATTATTCATACCAAAGTCTTCCTTCTCTCACTGTGAGATTGAAGTTACTTAAAAAGCAATAGTGGAAACACCATAGGTGATAGTCAAGTTTAAACAGATAAAATGAGCTTCGCTGTGATTAGATTAAAAAATCTTTTAAAAGTAATCAAGAATTTTTTTGAAGAAAGCAATTGGTATAGCCTATGTACACAGGACATATACAAGAGAGACACCTATGCATGATTAACAACCGAATATAAAAATCCCTTCTTTTCTATCCTTATAGCATCCCCACTACTCACAGATAGAATAATCTACAATTCATATACTTACTTATACACATCTAGATCAAGACACACTCACATATGGTCAAGTAGAAATCAAATGTGAACCTATAAAGAAAAGCAATTGGTATAGGCCTAAACACGTACGATTATTGTGAACACCTTCTACAAATTAAAAAATGAAAATCTCATTAGAACAAAATTATAAAGTCACTACAGACACTATATAACACTGTGTAACACAAAATTATAAAGAAAACTACAGAAATCAGGTTGAAATTAGGCAAGAAATTAGGGACACATAGGGGCTCGATTCCTTAGGGCTCTGTGGATGGAAAACATTTCTCATGACCGAATGCAACCAAATAATAGTAATGAAAAATGAAAATGGTTGTTCTATGTAGAGAGAAGGGGGTCACCAATCAACGGTTAGAGAGAGAGAGAGATAGATCGATTGAGCCTAAAATAGTGAAAGAGAAACCCATCGGTGTTGGCGAGAAGCCGGCAGCACTGGCAATCGGAAACCACTTTGCGAAGACGAGAAAGAGAGAGAGAGAGAGAGAGAGAGAGAGAGAGAGAGAGAGAGAGATGGATGGAGACCAAAAATATGAAATACAAACTCACCGGCGTCAACGAGACGGCGATATGGCAGCTACAATTACACCGGAGTCGACAATCGCAGTCGAGAACAAAAGAGAGGGAGAAAGAGATCCGAGAGAGAGAGGGGGGGAGTATCGGGAAGGGAGGGAAAAATAAAGCGCCCGTGGAGGATATTGAAAACACATTATTTCCAGTGCTTCTCTCTCGCTGGAAATAACCAGTAATTGGACGTAAACAAGTCGGCATCTCTTTTGCCGCGACAATACACTTTTTACGACGATAATGTTCACCGTAAAAAATATGTATTGCATCGATTATCCTGTTCGACGGAAAGCAAATGCCGCTACAGTTTAAAATTACCTATTGCGACGATAAAAATGGCCGTAATAGATTAACAGTCGCCGCAAAAAATTGAACAATGAATTTTCCCTCTTCAAGTATCAACTTCGCACTGGAATTGAGCGGCGACATAGAAATCACCGCAAATAAGGAGTATTTGCGGCGATCTTAAAAACGCTAGAAATGACCGATTTTCTTATAGTGGTACTTCTACCATATAAATTTGAACCAAGCACCATTAAAACTAGTGGAAGGCTCCCAGCATAATTTATGATCCGTTCTACAAATTCTTCATAACTGTCAACTAGTTTATTCCTTTTGAAAGCATGCCAATAAAATAGTTCAAAAGCATCATCGTAATTCAATCCCGTCATCTTGTATGTTGAATCAACTCCATGAGTGGTCAACAGGTGTTGATCTCTTGCTGTGATTATGATTCTACTTCCTTTACCAAACCAATCATGACCTCCTGTTAAGGTTTCTAATTGGGTCAAGCGATCTACACCATCAAGAATTAGAAGAACTCTTTTAGAATGAAGTCTATGCTTTATCATAGTGATTCCCACATCAATATTATCGATCTTCAAACTTTTACAATCTCCAAAGATCTTAGAAAGAAAGGTCTAGATGGCTGAGGAAATCCTGAGGGAAAATTTTCTTCCTTTGGATAAATTCATCAGTAGGATCAAAGAAAGAAGATGGCTGAGGACATCCTGCGGTGACAGGTCTCCAATTGAATCTGTTTTGTTTGATCCTGAATGGAGAATTGCTTCTCAAATCAGTGACATCCCCTTCATCGATAAAGATTACTTTGGGAAGGAAATACTTTCTTTCGAAGAGGAACTCAAGTCCCTGGGTGTGTTGATTGGTTTCAATGGAAGTTTCAAGCTCGTTGGAGACAACTTAAAATCACCTTCATGCTTGACTTCTTTGACAGCTGAGGCTGTTCTTTTAATCCTAGAATGTATGCATCATTTAGGATCACCCACCAAACTCGTTGAGACACTGAGAGGTGTGAAATGCTTCAAGACAAATATTGGTTATATGTCTCTAGGAGAATGTTTCCTGTTTAACTCTCAATGGGCTTGCATGCTACTGGTTTTCAACGGATTCCCACTGATTGATTATGACTTCTATGGGAGCATCATATTCTCCTATATAAATCAGTTGAGGCAAATAGGAGTGAAAGTGGATTTTAAGGAGGCAGTTAAAGTATTTGCTCACAGTTCAGACAGCAAGCATCTTCCATGACAAAGGAAAATGTTTTGTCTTTTTTGTCATGTTATAGACAGCTGAAGGGTACTCCACATAAGTTTCCTCCAGATCTCAAGAAATTCCTCCGTGAGGAGAAGTGGTTGCGGACTAGACTTGGTGGTGTATGCAGAAGTCCGAGCGATTACATTCTATATGGGCCAAATTGGAAATCAATTGCTTCAATTACTCTCCTCCCTTTCATAGATGATAGCGAGAACAATTATGGCATGGGCATTCACGAATACAGGAAAGAGCTGAAGAAAATGGGGGTTGTTACTGAAGTCAAAGATGGTGTGAAGTTTGTTGCTGCTAGTCTTTGTTTTCCCCGAGATCCCTCTCGCATCACTCCTATAAATGTGCTTGCCTTGCTCGAATGCATCTCCATTTTATTGAACGAAAACAATTATTCCTTCCCAGATACTTTCATGAAAAGAATTTCTCAAAAATGGTTGAAGACACATGATGGTTATAGGCCTCCAAATGAGTGATGCTTGTTTGATTCCAGTTGGGGCTCTTACTTGAAGCATACAGATGGATCTTTTGTTGATCAAGGTTTTTATGGTTCTAATATTACATCATACAAGAAAGAGCTCGATGCAATAGGCGTTACAGTCCATGTAGATAAGGGTTGCCCTTTGATTGCCAGCCACCTTGATTTTCATCAAGAATTTTCTACTATCGTTCGAATATATAACTACTTGAATGCCTTTACTTGGGCGCCAGACAGTGAAGCTGTCAAAAGGATTTGGATCCCAAATGAAAGTGAGAATGAAAAGTGGGTGAGTTCTCAAGAATGTGTTTTGCATGACAATGATGATCTCTTCAGTTCGCGGCTGTATGTTTTGGAGAAATACTATGATCATAAGTTACTTATCTTTTTCTTCAGGGCTTTCCTTGTTGAAGGCAATCCTTCAGTTGATGATTACTGCAAGCTTTGGAAGGTTAGGGAGAGTTCAGGACTTCGAATGTCACAAGTTGACTGTTGCAAGTTCTGGGCGTATGTTTCTAAGCACTGGAATGAAAAGACCGAGAAAGCTCTTTCTGAAAGGTTGGTGAAATTACCTGTTGGTACAGACTCAGATGAAATATTGCTATCTAACAAGCATGATGTTTTCATTGCCGATGATCTTCAGCTGAAGGATCTTTTTGAATGGTTTTTTCCTCAACCAATATTTGTTTGGTACCCTCAGCGAAGCTTGCCTTCGTTACCCCAGACAAAGTTGCTGGAAATTTACAGGAAGATCGGGGTTCGCACTATATCTGAATCAGTGCAGAAGGAAGAAGCATCCTTGGTGGATGTTGCTCAACTCAATCAGGTGAACCCAAAGGAGGCTTTGATTAAGAAAGGTCTGGTTAGGCTCATCTTGTGTTGTCTGGCGGATCCTACACTGAATATGGAAGTGGGAAGCCGGCATGAAGCTATCCAAGGGCTTCTGAATGCGACTTTCCTGGAGACAGTAGAACCGATCACTATAAACTACAGTTTATCGTTTTCTTCTGAGAAAATTGTGAAAGTGACGAAAAGCCGAATGATATGTTGGGATAGAGCGGCTTCAAAGTTTTTCGTACAGAAGTTGGACAAATCCACTGGAAAAAAGAACATCCTCAAGTATGCAACATATTTTGCTGAATCAATATTCGAGGGTTTGATGTGGAATAACACCGATCAAATTGGTGCCCTCTCAGAGCTTATCACGTTGGGATTTGTGCTAGAATTTGAAGAGGAATCAGTCAAGTTTTTAATGAGGTCCAGGAACTTGCAGATTTTCGAGGAGGACGAGGAATTCCTTGCTTCTGCCTTTCCTTCTGACTAGGCAATTTGCCATGAATACGTGTTGTCTGTAAGTGCTGTTTTCTTTAAATTTCTGGATGTTTCTGAGTGTGTTTTTGGCATAAATCTCTAGCATGAATCAGTTTGATGCAGTGCTGATTCTAATGCTCTGTCATATGGTGTAAACCTCATTTCGTTTTGGTGGGCTTTTCTTTCTTTTCATTTTAATGTTGGCAGTGCTTCTCTCGTAAAATGATCATGTGTTATTGGCCTGTTTATGTATATTTTAGAATAGATGAGTGTTCTACATATTTGCTGATTCTGATGGTCTGATCTGTGTCTGTCTTTGTGAAATCCAAATTGGCATTGAACATAAAAACTAGGTAGATGGGAAAAACAAAAAAAAAAAAAAAAAAAAAAAAAAGAAAACCCAGAAAGGAATTAACCAACTGCAAATGTGAGGCAGAAATATATTTGTTTAGAGTGTATAATGTCTTTGTTCATTTTGGTTTGAAATTGGACTCATTCATATCTACTTGTTGACCCAATGGATACTACCATCTTGATTTTGCGATTGTTGGTTCCTTTTCTGTTAAGTAAAACTCCAACTATTTGTTTCATCTTATCACTTCTGTGCATAAAAGTTGTTGCACACGCGAGATGAGGAGAGGAGGAATATGGTGGCAAATGCAGTACTTAAAACAAAAATTTTAATTAAGCAAATCAAAATCAAATAGATGGTTTCAAATTACATCCTATCACTCACAAATTAAGTAATGTGGGACTTAAGTTGAATTCAACTTCAAGTTTTTAACAAATTGTATATATCTATATACAATATATTTATATAAATTTTATAAAGATAAATTCTTATATTAAATATGGGTGGGGTGCGAAGCGGGGTGTGGGGCAGGCCGTTGGGGTCAGCCCGCCCCCACATGGGCGGTACGGGGTAGCTTGCCCGCACATGCGAGGGCGGGGCAGACGGGGGCGGGCCCCCGCTGCCCACCCCTACTATAGTAATGCTATGAATGGCCCAGTATCAATTACAGGAAATAATATTAGCAAAAGAACATTCTCTTGCGCTTATAGACATATCGATCTCCATCATGTGCGTGTGCATGAAAAGAAAAGGGGATCATTTCCATAAAAGATGAGATCAATAAATGGAAAATTCATTGAAATTAAGTACTTGTGTGATTGTCAATAATGTATCTAGGGTATCTTAATTTAGAGTATACTGAAAACCAATATATATAGTTATCATTCATCTACACATGAGTAACACAATTAATACTGAGATCATGGACTGCTTGATAATTTCTTATTTTCTTTTATTGTTGCTTGTTGATGTTAGATATTGTTATTATATATCATTTAATAAAAAAATCTCAAGCTGTTGTAGTAGTATAGTAGTAGTAGTAGTAGTAGTATAAGGGTTCTCTCCATCACTTGCTTTGAATTAGGAACCTGAAAATCAGATACAACGTTTATTTGAAGGATTGGTTTTGAATAACCTAGCGAGGGAGATTATTATTTTCCTTTTTTGATTCAAAGTCATGGTGTAACAAGTTTCCATGCACGTCCTAATGATCATCATGAATTAAATAAACAAAAAAAAGTAATTTTTGTTCAAGAGTGAAATATTAATATTAGAGCTGTCCAAATCCAGTTTATCATTTGGAATCATAACATCTGATAAATTGAGACGATATCTTGTAAATTATAAGTAATTATCTTGAATTATATACAAACTATTAATTTCTTCATTTCCAGATCACCATGAAGCTAGTGGAAAAAATTAACATGTTCTTGATCTATAATTTCTAATCTCTAATCGACCTATATATCATCAATAGGATTTGACACTATCATGAGATCATTCTGGCCATCTGTTGGAGAAAAGATAACTAAAAGATCTTGTAAGATATTGCCTAAGAGAATGTTCATGAGTTTCTAATTCTCAAAACATATGATCATTACTAATTGTATGCTTAATTATATATCAAGTTCCGTAAATAGCTGGAATTAACCACGCAAATAAATTTTAACGAGGCTTATAAATTTTACAGGGTTAATTAGAACATCATCATCAATTCATTCTTCTTCTTATTATTACTATATATATTATTGTAATTATAATAAAATAAATGTTATAATTATACTATAATATTTATTAGTTATTATAAAGCAAATATTGTTAATTTTCTTCTTCTAATTATTATTATTATTATTATTATTATTTAGTGAATATTATATATAGTATATATATATAAATTTGGCTTATAAAATTATATATAAGCACTGTTTAAATATATATATATATATATATATATATATTTACCTGGCTTTTAGATTTCAGTGTGTCAATACATCACATGGTTCATCATGTGGGTTCAAAAAATAACCAATTGATTAGTTAAGTACTTAATTATAACGTAGTATTCTACTTATCAAAAAACAAAATTATAACGTACGTAGTACTCTAATATTTTTCTTTGACAAATAAGACAACAGCCCCTGATATTTTCCCATAATTTTCACGTAGAACCCTTTGTGATAAAATATAGTATTTCTTGTGCAATTCTTAATATGAAGTAAGTAATAAGGAGCAATGCTATGTACAGTCTCCATTTAAGAACTATAATACAAGTCTAGGCAATTTTATCTTTAAAATTTTTTAAAATTATGAAAATATCTCTCCTAAAATGATTTTTTTCTCATTTAATAAATGGCCGCACATAAAGTCTCTAAGTGGAGACTGCAAATAGAATTTCTCCTTATTTATATAGGGTGGTTGAAACCCAATACTTTGCACACCAAGGCCGGTAATAGTCCTTGGGTTATTCTCAATTAGTTTAGCATGTGTTAGATTTTGGGTTGGAATGTGAATATGGATTCACCTTATACTATTAGTATTAGCTACTTAAGGATTCATTGATATCCCTAGTGGGGTTTGAGTCTAAACTATATATGGTTCTAACCCGACTCGAGGGATCAGCACCTGCGACTTCCCGCTGATGAAGTTCCTCTTGTCTAGGTCAAAGTGAGTAGGGTGCTATTATGGCCGCACCAGCCAGGTAGATGAGCTAGCTCCGGTTTTGCCTAAAAAGAGAAGTACCCCGATATATACTTTGATTTCAACAAATACCCATCTATGTTACGTAGACTTGCATGTATGTAAAGTGCAGATATATATTATACACAACATGAATATTACGCCAAAAAAGTTGTCATTTAGTACAAAATGGTCAATATGTACAACAAGAACAATTCATAACCCTCTCCTTAATTTGCAGAAAAAAAAATTTTAAATTATATCAAGTACCATTACACCATCAAGCCGTCAGATTAGGTTACTTTACAAATCTCTTTCCTTTTTCCGTAAAGGATTTGTTTTAGTTATAATTGATTTTGTTATAAGAAGAAATAAAGAAAGAAAAAGGGAAATTTGCAGTACTTACTCATTAATTATGATCACATGATTATTGCTAATTTTCTGATCTCCTTGATCACACTTGGCCTTTATAATATTTTTGGAGTGCTACCGCGTACAGCCACGTGAAATAGCATTTCTCTTTCCATTAATCCCATGAATCCGCCAAAAAGTTCATGAATCCCCAATCAAGATTTCCTTTTTCTTATCAATATTCTTCCAAAGAGTGAGTCGATGAACGGTAGAGATCATATGGGGCCCAAAGATGATCCACAATGCATGGCTTCCTTGAATCCAACCTTAGCCATGGCTTCCCTTTACCACTCCAATGAAGCAGACTAACAGGCCCCGGATGCAAGCTCCTGCATTTCCCTTCAAGATTGTCTCCGCCAAGCCCGTGCTGGTTCCACCTATGATCCACACCCTTAATATCTCCAGCCAAAACTAACAAAAATGGCGGCAAAGATCCCAGGTGGTAAATCCTCTTCTGTTTCTGCACTACCATCCATTCCTCCATCTTCGAAGTATAACTTCCTTCCCTCCATTTTTCCACGTCCACCACCATCACTCCCGTGTTGAAATAACAAGGTCTTCGACCCTTAAAAGTCTCAGCCATTGTTGGGTCAGACCAAAACACGCCCGTGAAGTACTTTGTGAAATTTGCATGGCAATATTCTGGTGCAGCCAAAACCTTGTTTTCCAACTCCACATCCCAGAGCTTTGCGACGTCATCTACAACCACGAGATCGGAGTCTAGATAAATAAGGCGTTTCACCTCAGCAGGGATAATGTCCCCAAGATATATGCGTGCGTAGTTCAAGGGTTGGTCTAGTGCTTGGCGTATTGATTTGGATATTTTTCCACGTACCCGGTGGGAGTCGAAGTGGTATGCATTGAAGTTGAGGTAAGGGAAGGTGGACTTGATGCTGGAGAAGACATCGGGCTCGAAGCGTGCCCATAGGAAGTGGAATTCGAGGTTTTCCGGGCACGTTGAGTGCTGCAAAATGGAAAGCACGGCGGCCATGGTGCCCCTGAGGTAGTTAGAATCTAATGTCATGGAAATGTGGATTTTATCAGAGCCACAGGCGTCTCCATTCCGGAAGGCGGGGGCTTCCCGGAAGATAGGGACATCAGGGGACGGCTTTCGGATAACACCAAGACGGATACCAACGGCGGCAGTGGTGGTAGAGTATTGGAGAGGGAGAAGGAGGGACAGGAGGCCTATTAGTAGTGAAGAGAGAGAAGGATTCCTAAAGGCCATCCTGCCATTAATGATAGGAAAGGTGGTGGGATATAATCAGGAAGGAGGAGGAGGGGGTGGCAAAGCGGTGTTTGTGTTAGTCATGACAGCCATTGTTAAGCAATTCGGTTAAGAGAAGATTTAGGGAGAGGTTAGAAATAATTTGTTTTGATTTTATTAAAAAATAAATAAATTCAAAGGGAAGGATGGAAGTTGGTGAGATTGTGAGGGGGAGAAGATTCCTCGGAAAATAATTTTATAACGAGCTAGCTGGAATTGTTTCCTCTGACCCATTTATAAATTTGTTTCATATCACTTAAGCACGTGAGAAGCATACTCATTTAGGTTGCGTTTAGTTCTTAACCGAACTCAGCTCATCTCACCCAACTCTCAAATTATTAAACTCATTTCAACTCAAAATCTTTTTATACCTGAGATTCATAACTTTTTTTCAACTCAACATGATCCCTTTTACACTTGAGACCCATAATCATTTTCAACATTTTATAAATACATCTAAATTAATCTTAACATCAAAATACATCTAAACTGATCTTAGGTGGGTCTCACAAAACTCACTCCAACATCTCAACTCACTACTATTCATACAGAACTCAACTCAACTCAACATCTAAACTCAGTTAGTGATATTAAAAGAATGTGTTTTTACATACATGCTCATCATGATAATGTGATATTAAGTAATGGCATATATAAAATCAATTATTCTAGGTACAAGCAATCTCGTGTACCGATTGCGTATCGATCGCTGACATGGTTTTTCATATTTTTTTTATTAAAAAAAAAAGAACGAAAAGAACAAACAAATACAAATTATATATGTACATTGAGATACGGGGAGGCTACACTTTACAACCACCACCACCCTTGATGAAACCGTAAGCCAACCACCGCAAACCACCTCCCACGGCCCAAGGGAAACAACAACCCAAGTTAAATTGCCACCGTTGAACCATTGCACCTCCCCACGTCGCCCTCTCCCTCTAATCTCATCTCACGCATTGGTTTCTCTTCTCACCCAAGGCAAACGTCTCTATTTTCTGTGAGTCACTAAGTTTTGCCACCTCCTGACACCTTCTTGCACAACCATGCATGGTTGCTTCACGGAGACATCTCTACACCTACAACCACGTGTCACCCAAAAACACATGATTGGAAACCAACAAGCACCGTAGCTAGTCTACTGCATCAGAAGACCAGTGCACAGAGTGACGATCTCGGCCAAGCCAAGCAAAAAACCACTGAAAGGAAACCTTCACCGCTGCACGTCTTCCACACCCACAACACGGAAGACTCTGTTTTTAAGAAACAAAAATAGAGCACGGCCCACTCCAACATACGCCGTCCGTGATTCTTCCATTGCCATACTGGTGGAAGCTAGCTTTACATCGGATGCTTCACCACCACCGTCCACTAGCACCTCCAAAAGCCAACCACCGATAGCCACTATCTTACGTAGCCACTTGCACCAGGAACTCAACAAGCCTCTGTTTTTAGCAACCTTAACAGAGCAAGCGGAAACCCTACAGACCACCAACTTCCATCATCTCTAGTGTTGCACCACATCCACATGACCGTAAGCCACCAAAATCAACCCCCACATCTCAGGACTTCACACCAACTGTCACGTCAGCCACCACTGCCGAGACTACACGGTAAGCCTCTCGCTCTCCACGTTAACTCTATCGATTTTGCCATCATAGTACTCTCTCTCTCTCTAGGAACTGACACCGTTGTTGACCCACACCGATGGTTCATAGTCGAACCCAACCCTCGACTCACGCTGCATGCATACTTTGCTCATAATTATTTTTAATTACTAGAAATTAAAACCATGACATGTACAAACAGAACTAGAAGAAAAGGACCAAAGCACCAAGGATATGTGGCCACTGAGATTGGGAAACTTAATGAAATTACCCAAATACTCCTGTAACATATCGAAAATATCTACCAATTCACTTAACAAATTGGTTAGTCTTCAAACATGCAATTAATTTATTAATTAAGCAATAATATAAAATAAACGAAGTGCGTAACACTAATATTGGTATCGAATGAAAATTCTTTAAAGAACTCTTTAAAGGTAAAACCCTACGGGGCAACAAAACCCAGAAAAGTCAATTTTATTATTTGAAAATCAATTACAAGTAAAGTTCAATTACAAAACTTTTGTCAGTTGACACTCTTACTTGACCAGACAAATGACCTATTTATCTTCTACCGCAATAGCAGTTAGAACCACTGACGATTTTCAAACATTGGTTTTTTTCTTGGAACTCCAGTAGTTGAAACTTGACCAATCAATTCTCCAACATGGAGTATGCACACACTCAAAAAGATAGATAAAACACTAAAAAATTCTCTCACACTCAAGTACCTCTCTCTGAGAGAAACAGTATAAAAAATTTTCAAGAAATTTTCTCACCAAAATATACACTGAAAAGTACTCTAGAAAATATGCAGATCTAAATCTCTGCAAATCCTAGCCAATAGGATCCTTTAAATAAACAATATGAAAATCAATTCCAATTGCTGTAAGATTCTGCTGACGAAACAAATCTAATAAGAGTTTGATCTACAGTAGGACTCTGCTAACGGAATGAGTCTGGTAGGAATTCGATCTGCAGTAGGACTCTACTGACGGTCAAGAAGTCATCTCCTGACGGAATGCTGACATTTCGCGATAACTCTTCACTGCAGTAATAGATTTCACATCAACCTCTTCTCTAGATAAGTACAGCTTCTTTGGGACTCAATTTTCCCACTTATGACTTATCTAAACAACCTCTAATATCTCTTAGATAAACTTAATATTGTTATAGATAAAGTCATTAAATAATTTACATTCATCCAAAATTATCAACTTAATGATAGGATAAACTCTATCATTTTATCACCTAATCTTATACAAACTTATCAACTTAATTAGTCACCTAATCATAGCCAAACTTTTACATCTACACTCAACACATTCAGAAGATATAAAGATGAGTGGCAGTGAGAAGTTAACCTCATTAAGCTCCGAGTTGGACTTGGATCGACCCAACATTGAGGACTACCTCCCTTCCGGATCCTCCATCCAAAAGCCTCACAACAAGTTTTGCCTGTAGATAAAAACTAGGAGCGAAGACCTCGTTTGTCAACGAGAGAGAAGAAGAAATTGCAGAGAATGGAGAGGGAGAAAGAACAACAGGAGAGGAGAAGAATATGAAGGAGAAGGGAGAGAGAGGAAACGACGGAAGTGCCCCCATTCAAAAATGGGTGTTTAGTTTAATTTGGCTTCTCTCATCCGTCTAAAATTTGTTCCTGCCCAAATTAAAATGCACCGTTTAAATAAACGGTACACATAGATAGATTGGTGCGCATCGGTGCACTAACTCACCTAAAGATAGAGTTTTCCATATAAAATAACACATGTTCTTTTCACATGCTCAACAGCTATCGACACTTTTTTTAGGATGGGTTAGAAAAATCTCGCCTCCAAAATCATGAAGTCTAATTTCCCTATTTTATTACTTATTATTTGTTTTTGTTGGAGCGGGATTATTATGATCATATCCCAAAACTAAGTTTGAGATTTAATTATTTTATTTACTGTTAATTAAATATATTATTTTTTACTAATATAACCAGGATGCTAGATACACACACACACATACATACATACATATATATATATATACACACACACATACTTTGCATGTCTTTTGCCTTCTTATTAGCAGGTGACGAAGTGGAGGTCAGATTTTTTTAGGTGGGTATAATTTGTTTACTTGTGAAGATTTTTTAAGCAAAACTGATAAAGAAAACTCTGAAGTATTGTATGTTTTTTCCGCGTGTAGGTACGTTGAGTGTACGTATATGTATGTATATGTTTTAATTTTTAGCTATTTTTTTTTTAGGAAAAAGTGGTAAAAAAGGAATAATAGCAAGGCAAAGCATTTTATTTCGAATCGTAACCTGTAACACTCCAAACCCGAGTGATTTGAAGAATTACTACCTGTCACTTATAAACATATTTTCCAACACAACTAAAATAAATCTCCAAAAAAAAAAAAAACTTTATTAGCAAAACTCAATCTCATGTCTTCTAAATAAACACCTTGGAAACTCCACAAAATCATTACCGCAACAGAACAAAAATAAACTAAGGAGTCCATAATCTCCCTGTAGTCATAACAAACCAAACTGATAACTTCCCAAGTCTTACTAAACTCAAGATAAAATTAAATCTAAGAGACATTAAATCTAAAGGACATCAGAATTCATTCTTTTAACATCCCCTCCTCAACTTAATCATGCTCACCAATCTAATCCCGGTCTTCAGTTGGATTCTCCACATCATCTGAAAATATTATGAAGATAGGGGGTGAATTATCAACAACTCAGTAAGCAGATGACATATGCTAGCATGCAAACATGAGCATTTACAAAGTACAATATGCAGAACAAAATATTTTACAGAGTTATCATGCAGAACCAAACATGTTTTCCAAAAGTAACAGAGCGGTGGTTTTAAGACAAGTAAAACCCGTAATACTTTGGCATAACATAAACTGATTATCATCATCACATTAAAACAGAGCATCACACAAAGCAGAGATCATGTTTCACCCCCGTGGTAGAGTTGTGCTAACCCCAGTGGCCAAACCAGGCAGAGACAGAGGTGAAATCTTTCCTTTATTCTTCTCGGAGCCCCGAGTGTGCACACAGGAAATACCACAATAAAACCACTTTGTTTCCAAAGTGGGTGCACTCAGAGACATAAAAGTTGGTACCAACCCAAACAGAGCAGAGCAGAGACAAAGTCAGATACAAAATCAGTACACCAAGCCAAAGGTTTTCAGATGCCATATTAAAATAAAACAGAGTACCAAAACATAATCAGATCATTCTCTCATACTGAAAATAAAAGTTGGAGCATCTTTTTAAATCAATGCACAATTTTTCAAATTCTCAGTATTGCTCTTTTTCAGATTTTAGAGACCATGTGATAGAATTTAACTCATGTCTACACAATGCATGTCAGAAAATATTCTTCCTTTTTCCACACAGATTTCATGAGTAATGTAAATAAGCGACCGAGGTTGGTTTTGTTTTCTCAAGTTCTCATTTCATCACAAAATATGCAAATTTTTCAAAAAATAACCTTAGTTTTAATAACTCGTATAAAGCTTAACATAGGAACCGTCTTACCTAACTCCTGCAGCGTATTATCTATGTCTTGAATTCGACCTCTAAAAATCTCGTCACGTATTGACAGAAAATAAATATGCACTGAGTGTTAAACGACAATTGACATAACTTCCATCTAAATAATTAAAACCCATAATCCCAACCCATAATATAACAAAAACAACTCACTAAGACAATCATATAGTAATCTGGACAGCCCGCACTTCAACCCAAAATAACATATACTAATTTTGATATTGTCCTAAACACCCACCAAAGTCAACGTCAAACACAAATAATCAAAATATTGGAGAGTCCAACTGAGGACCAGGATTAGATTAGTGAGCATGATTAAGCTGAGAAGGGGATGTTAAAAGAAGGAATTATGATGTCCTTTAGATTTAATGTCTCTTAGATTTAATTTTATCTTGGGTTTAGTAAGACTTGTGAAGTTATCAATTTGGTTTGTTATGACTACCGGGAGATTGTGGACTCCTTAGTTTATTTTTGTTCTGTTGTGGTAATGACTTTGTGGAGTTTTCAAGGTGTTTATTTAGAAGACATGAAATTGAGTTTTGCTAATAAAGTTTTTTTTTTTTTTTGAGATTTATTTGAGTTGTGTTGGGAAATATGTTTATAAATGACAAGTAGTAATTCTTCAAGCCACCCGGGTTTGGGGTGTTACATGATCAATACAGTACTACTCCCGAGAGTCCCGATCACTTGATATAATATAGTACCTGCAGGCCTGAGCTCAAATTGCATTTTAGCAAATTTGGATCTGTTTACAAAGTAAATGTTTATTTGAAGTATTAAAATAAATGCAAATGTAATTGCAATGGGTTTATTGAACTCACTCTAAATTTATTTTATAAGAAAACAGAAGAAACAAGAAAGCAATATTTTGGAAGATCAAAAGAACTCATGTATAGAAGAATTCTTAAAATTCTTGATATTCTATAAGTAAATTACACGGTATGAGTTTGGGTACTTTATATATACAATGAGATAACATATGATAGGTTCAAGTTTAACCGTGACTTATGTTGAATAGACTATTTATAATAATTTTAACGCTCCCCCTCAAGAAGGATTGTGTATATTCAACACACCCATCATGGAAAGAAGTGAGATGAATTGTGTACAGGGAAGGATTTTAGTTAAGAGATATCTCTAGCTGATTTAGAGAGGAAACATGTAGTGTTTTAATTACTACTCCAAATAGGACTTTGTCACGAACTAAGTGGCAGTCGATTTCTATGTGCTTTGTTCTTTCATAAAACACATGATTGGCTGCAATGTGTAATGCAGCTTAACTATCACAGAAAAGAAGAGCTGGTTGGTTGTGTTGAATGCCAAAGTCTTTAAGGAGTGAAATAAGCCATGTAATCTCACATGGAAGCTAAAGCCGTGTATTATGCTTTAGCTAAGGAATGAGATATAGTGGTTTGTTTCTTTGGCTTCAAAGACATGATGGAATCCCTAAGAAAGATGCAAAATCCTATGACTGACCTTCGAGTATCCACGCATGATGCCCAATCCGAATCACTAAATGCTTTAGGATGACAACCGGATGATGCTAATAGAAAAATGCCTTGTCCTAGAGTCAACTTCAAGTACCTCAAAACTCGTTGTGCAACTATCATATGAGACTATGTAGGCTTGTCCAGAAATTGACTTAAGTCTTATACTGAATATGCCAAGTCAAGTCTGGTAATGGTGAGATAAAGGAGACGACAAAACTAACCTCCTATAGGCAGTAGAATCAAACAACAATTTAGCATCTATCATGCTAAGCTTCATATGAGGATCCATGGGAAAATTAATGGCTTTTGAACCCATTAGACCAAAGTTACTCAAAATCTCCAAAGCATAGTGTCTCTGACATAAGAAAATACCTTTGGTAGACCTTACAACCTCAAGACCAAGAAAAGACTTAAGCAAACTGAGATCTTTTATCTTGAATTTATCATTCAAAGATCTCTTAAAATCTGTTACAACCTGCAGATTATTGCTTGCGACAATTATTTCATCAACATAAACTAAAACAACCAAGAAAGAATCTTGTAAATCTTCATGCAAAAAATGCATTATTCACATCAAGTTGGTAAAGATAACAATTGTGTATAGATGCAAAAGCAAGTAGTAATCTGTCAGTAGTAAGTTTAGCCATAGGGGAAAAAGTGTCTATATAATCAAGACCTTCTTGTTGAGCAACCTTACTTTGTATCTTTCTACGGTCTCATCATAATTATATTTAACTTTGTACACCCATTTGCAGCCAATAGGTCTCTTATCAATAGGCAAATAAATGGGCAACCATGTTTTATTGGGTTCAAAAGCTACAATCTCATTTGTCATAGCTTCACGCCATAGATAAAACTTAATATCCTCATGATAGTATTTAGGATCAAAGGTGGAGGAAAAAGCCAAAGAAAAGGTTCGATGAGGAACAGATAATTTATCATAGGAAATGAAATGGTGGAGAGAAGGAGGACTACTTGTGTCAGTAGAAGCATCACTTGTAGAAGGTGATTGGCATGTAGCAGAAGAAGCTAATTGGCAAAGCTTAGACTGCAAGTAGGAAGGAGCATGTCTAACTCTAGTAGATCTCTGTGGAACAACGAGAGAATTATTTTTAAGGGTATTATAGTACCTTATGAGACAATCGGAATATATTCAACAGAGTCATTTATAGCAGGATTGGGGAGAACCAAAAAAGGATCATCAGTAGAGGAAATAGATTTAGAAGTAGTGGATTTGTAGGGAAATACATTTTTATGAAAATGACATCACGATACACAAAGGTAATTTTAGTATCAAGGTCATAGAGCTAAAATCCTTTAACGCTAAAAGGATAACCCGAGAAGGGTACATCGACAAGCTTTAGATAAAAATTTAGAATGATTGTGAGAAAGAGTGGAGGCATAACATAGACACCCAATGACACGCAAATGAGAGTAGGAAAGAGAAGCTGAAAATAGCATTTCAAATGGTGTTTTGGAAGAGATTATGGTGTTAAGATTCTGTTTATCAAATAAGCAACAGTGAGTATGCAATCTCCCCAGAACATTAGTGGAAGATTCGCTTGGAAATGTAAAGCTCGAGCCATATTTAAGAGGTATTGGTGTTTTCTTTCAATAATGCCATTTTGTTAAGGAGTGGCTATACAGGAAAGTTGAAGAATGCCCTTTTCGCATTATAGAAATCATGAAAAACTCAATACCATTGTTAGAATGCAAAGCTTTGATTTTAGTATTGAATTGAGTTTCAATGAGATTGAAGAATGATTGTAAGATTGATCTGGTATCGAATTTATGCTTCATTAAGAACACCCAAGTGCAGCGAGTGAAATCATCCACAATGGTTAAAAAGAAATGAGAACCATCTAAAGTTGCAACCAGATATGGTCCCCATATGTCACAATGAGTCAACTGAAAAGGAGAAGTAGTTATAGACTGTTTTATTGG
Source organism: Juglans microcarpa x Juglans regia (assembly GCF_004785595.1). Taxonomy (NCBI): domain Eukaryota; kingdom Viridiplantae; phylum Streptophyta; class Magnoliopsida; order Fagales; family Juglandaceae; genus Juglans; species Juglans microcarpa x Juglans regia. The sequence continues at coordinate 21,555,979 of NC_054600.1, read as the reverse complement.
AAAAGTAAAAAAAAGTAAACAATGAAGTTTTGCCATAGGGCATATTTCACAATGAGAAGTCTTTGACAATTTGATACAAGGTTCAAGTTTTTCTAGTCGTGATTCTCTAGCATGTGAAATATGTCCAAGTCTATAATGGAAAAATCAAAAGGAGCAAAAACAATCGAGGAAAAAGTACAAGTTTTAGGAGATATAAGACTACTTTTATTATACAAATGAGAATCTTGCAGCAAACAATATAGTCCATGCTTCATCCATCCCAATCTTCCTCATAAGTAAAGGTCCTGAATGACACATGATTCAACAAAGAAAAAGAAGCAACAAGAATTATGTTTAGTGAGCTAGATAATTGAAATTAGATTGAAAGAAAAGGGTGGTATACAAAGACATTTTTCACGATAAGGTTTTCAGAAATTCTTTGTTCCTATATGGATTACAGGAACTTAACCTCCGTTTGAAGTTTGACAGTAGCATTAACATTGGATGCAATGAAGGTAAGAAAAGAAATGGAACTGACCATGTGATTAGTGGCTCCAGCATCAATCACCCAAGGTATGGATGATTTAATCGAGGTATTAGTATTTGTTAGAAATGAATAATGGTCTGTTTGCAATGTATGTAACATAGAATGTAAAGAATCTTGGCTACCATGTTAAGGACCTATTATGATTTCTGTTGTAGTGGCTGTTGTGTTTGCTTGTTGAGTTGCTAACTATAATCCTGAGACAGTATACTGGTAATTGATACCGTGTAGTGATAGAATGAAGAAAGGATGATAGGTGTTTGTGGAAATGTATGAAAGAGTCACAATATTGTATTGATAACATGAATTCTTCTAGGGAATTCCCAACCTCCTTACAAGTTCAGATTTTAGCAAATTCCAGATGAAAAACCCACTCTCTAACTTCCTTCCACTATATAGCAAAAAGATGCTAACCACTTCCATAACAGAAAGCAAATAAATCTAACTTAATAGCTACAATGAAAACAAGGCTCACATACCTCAAAACTCACTGTTTTAACACTACTGAGCCACTACTCAAAACGCACATTTAGGACAAGACCCCCAAACGCAACGTTCCATTTATCCCCACAACACAGACTAAAACGACTTAGCTTGGCTTCCAGCATACACTTTCCCTTCAACTCGCTATGCACCGTTTCATAAGCACTTTACAAACTCCCCCCCCCCCCTCCCCCCCAACTTCACTTCAGTTCTCTTCATTCCTTCAGCCCCTTTGTTCTCTTCATGTCATTGAAATCTAAGGCACTTAAAAATTCCCCCTTCATCACAGCACCTTGCCCACAAGTTGGGGTTACTGTTGTCGAAGTTCCCAGAGCTTTTCCCAGTGTTGTCTTCATCCATCGCCCCTACCCATTTGATCAGCACCTCTGTTATGGCGTTGTTACCATGGCGCCGCATACGGTGCTCCACAAGCTTCTCGGGCTCTAGACAAATCTCCCCGTGGTCGTCTACTGGTGGAAGCTTGGCCAAGGTTTGGGCTTGAGCCCCTACTTTCTTCTTCAAGCATGACACATGGATGATGGGGTAAATCCACAACTGGCTCAATAGATCCAGGTGGTAAGCCACCTTTCCCACCTTCTTCAACACCTAAAACGGTCCATAGAAGCAAGGAGACAACTTCATATAACGGTAGGAGGCCAGGGATCTATGTCTGTACGGCTGCAAACGAAAGGAAACCCAGTCCCCTTTTTCAAAATGACTTTCAGTTGTGTTTATCAGCTTGTACTTTCATATGATTTCTAGTTGATTTTAAGTTTTTCTTGTGCATTTTTAATATTTGTTCTCTAGACCTTAGGCTAAGATCTACTGTGTTGCTGGTTGCTGTTCCAGGCACATAGGTTATTAGTTTGGGTGGTGGATAGCCGTATAGGGCCTCAAAGGGGGTGATTTTGGTCGATGAGTGGTACAAAGTGTTGTAGCATCACTCAGCTAGTGACAACCATTGAACCCACTTCCGAGGTTTCTCTCATGCATAACACCTTAGATACGTTTCAAACACTTGTTCATAGCTTCAGTCTAACCATCTGACTGGGGATAGTAGGCTGAATTGTGGTCAAGATCAGTGTCTTGTAGTAAGAAAAATGACTTCCAAAAGGCACATACAAACACTGGATCTCTGTCTGAAATAATAGATCTCGGTAGGCCATGCAACTTGAACACTTGATCCATGAAGAGTTTAGCTATTGGCAAAGCTATATAGGGGTGTGATAAGGGTGAGAAATGATCATACTTGGTGAGTCTGTCAACCACCACCATTATGATACAAAATCCCTGAGAACTAGGCAACCCTTCCATGAAATCCATTGAAATGTCAGTCCAAGCTTGCTAGGGAATAGGTAAGGGTTGTAACAGCCCTGTTGGTGGTATGGTTTCATATTTCACAACCTGACACGTGTCACGCTCCCTCACCATCCTCTTAATATCTTTTTTCATCACCTTCCAATAGAATTCCCTCATTGACCTTTGATGCGTATTTAGATATCCTGAATGTCCTCCCACTGGGTTATCATGAATGTACTGCATTATTTTCATCACGAAAGAAGACCCAACCACTAGCATGATTCTTCCCTTTTTAGTACCAACCCTTGCTGTAACTAGTACCCCTTTAACCCATTACCAAGAACCTGTAGTTTATTAATCAGCTCCTTGAACTCCACTGACTTGTCATAGCTGGCTTTAAGCTCATCCACCCAATTTGGAGTGGGAAAAGAGATTAGAGCCAAGTACCCTTCCACATCACCTACTTGTTCTTCCTTACAAGACAACACATCAGCCACCTTGTTTTCCTTCCCACTCTTATGGCGAATCACAAAATCATATCCCATTAACTTGCTGATCCATTTATGTTGGGACACTGTGCCCACTCTTTGCTCCAACAGCCACTTTAAGGCTTGTTGATCAGTTTTTACAATGAAAGATTGGCCTAGAAGATAAGGCCTTCATTTCTTCATTACTGTCACTAAGGCTAAGAGCTCCTTCTCATAAGTGGAAAGACAAAGTGCCTTCCCCTTGAGTGCCTTACTCATATAACACAGTGACTGCCCTGCTTGCATTAGCACAACACCCATTCCTCTTCCACTAGCGTCACATTCAATGGTGAATGACTGGGAAAAATCTAGAAGTTTGAGGATGGGAGGTTGTGTGACCGCTGATTTCAATTTATTAAAAGCCTCCATGGCTTCCTCAGTCCACACAAATGAATTCTTTTTTAGCAAATCTGTAAGAGGGGTTGTTATACCCTATATCCTCTAATAAACTTACGGTAGTAGCCTATCAATGCCAAAAAAAAACCCCTTAAAGTCTTCACATTCATTGGTTTAGACCAATCTAACATCGCTGCCACCTTCTTAGAATCTGCTACCACTCCCTTCTCACTAATCACATGCCCCAAATAATCAATTTCAAACACACCAACTAACATTTGGTCAATTTAGAATGTAATCGATGCCTTTGTAACACTTCCAACACCTTATCCAAATGCTCCAAGTGCTCATTCCAGCTCTTACTATAAACTAGGATTTCTTCGAAGAATACTAGTAAAAATATTCTCAAGTAAGGTCTAAACACGTCATTCATCAACCCTTAAAAGGTTGACGGTGCATTGGTTAGCCCAAAGGGCATCACGAGGAACTCATAGTGCCCATCGTGAGTCCTAAAAGTTGTCTTGTTCACATCTTCAAGTACCACCCTGATTTGATGGCATCCTGATCTTAAATCATTTTGAAAATACCACCAAACCATGCAACTTGTCAAGTAATTCATCAATCACTGGAATGGGAAATTCGTCTTTCACTATTTTCTGGTTAAGTGCCCTGTAATCGACACACATTTGCCAACTTTCATCCGTCCTTTGCACCAACAACACTAGTGAAGAAAAAGGACTGGAAATAGGCCTTACCACTCCTGATTCTAACAACTCAGCAACTATTTTCTCGATCTCCTCCTTTTGATAATGAGGATAACAATATGGTCTTGCTGTGATGGGCTGAGTACCCTCATCCAAGGTAATTTTGTGGTCATGGGCACGAGAAGGGGGCAACCCCTTTGGAATTTGAAAAATTCCCTGGAACTTCATGAGTAATTTTTGCACTTCTTACCCTCTGTCGACAGAAGTTTTCCTTTTTTTCCCACCAACAGTTGCAAAAATAGCCTCTTCCCTTTATTAACAGTCCGCAATAGAGACTTATGACTTCCCTCTATGGTGAGTTCCTTCAAACTCAACCCCATTAACTCAATTTTCCTTCCCCCATACATAAACTTCATGGTGAGTTGCTTAAAATCCCACATAATTGGCCCTAACAGTACATCACAACCCCTAAATGCTAAAATATAACAAGGAGTGTGAAAAGAAGTACCTCGTATTTTAGGCTGGACTGTGCTACAATATCCTTCACTGTGGATGATCTGCCCGCTAGCTACTTTCACACCAATCTTCTGTGTCTCATCCACCAACAACCTTGCCTTCTTAGCAATCAAGGGATCAAGGAGATTATACGTGCTTCCCAAGTCAACTAAGATAACCACCTGCTCCCCTCCAACTCTTCCCAGCAACATCATAGTTTTAGGACAAGGTGTCCTAGTGATTGCATTCAATGAAATTTTAGGCCCTACATGTGGTGCTTGAGGTAATGAGTCCCCTTCCTGGACTAGTTCAGTAACTAGCTTCTTCTCTTTCGAAGTCTCCTCCCCATCTTCCTAACCTTGTAACAAATAAATTCAGGAGGTCTTACACACATGGGCTACACTCCATTTTTCTTCACAATGATAACATAGGCCTCTCCTCCTTTTCTCATCCATGGTAATGGATGAAATCTGCCTATAATAAAGTTTTTGGTTTCTAATGGGCCATCCCCACCCTGACCAGTGGTAGGAAAATTCCCTCCAGCTGAACTTCCCCCTCTCTTGGTATTGAGCTTAAAGGTTCTCTAAGTGCTGCCCAAATATTCCTCTTGAATTCCAGCCAACCCAAAAGCAACATTTACGGTAAGAGGATTAAACATGTGAATGGGTAACCTAATCTCATCCTTGAGCCCAATTAAAAAACAACTTCACTTGTGATTCTCGTGAAGGCCCCTAAGTCTATTTAACAGGGCTTCAAACTAGATTTTGTAAACTGTTACAGTATTAGTTTGCTTCAGGCATGTAAGGGTCTCCATGGGGTCGTCATACGCTGTTGGTCCAAAGCTGACCAACATCACATGAACCAAGGTGTCCCAAATGTTAAACTGGCCTGAGTCAGTGGTATCTTGGTATCAGACTAGAGCATCTCCCTCCATATAATAAGGTGTTATTAGTAACCTTTGTGCAAGTGGTGTTTGGTGAAATTCAAAGTATTGAGACGCTTTGAATATCCATCTGGATGGATTAGTCCCATCGAAATGATGAAAGTCCAAAAGAACTCCCCAAGGAATAACTCCCCTATTAGTATTGTGAAACTAATCTATCTTGTTTTGGACTTGCAGACTATGGTTAGCAGTCTGATTAGTCACCAAGCTATGCACCAGATTTGTGAGCTAGTTAAGTCGATCTTCTCCCCCGCGTCTCCTAAAGGCCTACATCCACCAGATGTTGAACAACTTCATGCTGCTACCATGAACGAGTCCTATCGGCCATTGAGGATCGTTGCCTCTAAAGATACCAATTGTTAAGGACCTATTATGATTTCAACTGTAATGGCTGTTGTGTTTGCTTGTTGAGTTGTTGAATGTAATCCGATGATAGTATACTGGTAATTGAAATCGTGTAGTGATGGAATGAAGGAAGGATGATATGTGTTTGTGGAAATGTACGAAAGAGTCTCAATATTGTATTGATAATAGGAATTCTTTAAGGGTATTCCCAACTCAACAAGTTCATATTCTAGCAAATTCCAGATGAAAAACCCACTCTCTGACTTCCCTCCCATATATAACAGAAAGATGCTCACCACCCCCATAACAGAAAGCAAATAAATCTAACTTAACAGCTACAATGAAAACAAGGCTCACAGACCTCAAAACTCACCGTTTTAACACTACTGACCCACTACTCAAAACGCACATTTAGGAAAGGACCCCCAAATGCAGCATTCTATTTATTCCCACAACACAGACTTAAACGACGTAGCTTGGCTTCTAGCATACACTTTCCCTTCAACTCGTTACGCACTGTTTTAGAAGCACTTCACTTCACAAACTCCCCTCCCCCCCACCCCCACCTCACTTCACTTCTTTTCATTCCTTCAACCCCTTCATTCTCTTCCTGTCATTGAAACCTAGGGCACTTAACATAAGAACATTATATGAACATATACCTGACAGATTAGAAAAAGATTGATGAAACTTCGGTAAATTGTCTATTGAACTAGTGTTCGTAGAACAACCAATAGCATTTTTGCAATTAAAAAAATTGAGAAGTTGTTGGCAGCTCTTGAGTAAAAGGGATTTGTGGAAACTCATTGAATGCCTCTGAGGGATCATGCCCAACTTGATTCGCAATAGCAACATTAGGACCTCTACTTCCTTTTGGCTTGAACCCAGGTGGGTAAGTATGTAACTTCTTGTTGTGGTGGGTCTCTCCATGTGAGGGAAATTATGACAATGACATACTTGTAATTTTGTTTTTCATACACATATATATGTAAATGAGAGTGACAACTAAAAGTGACGGACCTGCACAGAAAATAAAAAATAGCGAGAAGAGGAATAGACAGGAGAGAAAAAGAAGAGAGAGTCGTGCATACATGTACAAAGTTTTTCTTTTTTATCTCACATTTCCATCAGACATTTGAGAGATCATCCATGGTTCAATTTTGATGAAATTTCAGTATGTTGTTCATGATGTCGATAGCTTCATTTTGACTGGTGCCGATTGCTGAGATTCATCTTCATCTGTACTCTACAAATATTCACTTGGTCAAGTCTTTCTTGTCACTCTTGTGGTTTTCTATCTATATGGTGATGATTTTGTGTTTGACCAAGAATATAGATATTCTTGATGTATTGGTAGCATCTAGATATTATTCTAGAGAACATAATCTATAACCCCATTATCGTTGATAGTGGAAGCCTAACTGAATTAGGTCTCGTGGTTTTTCCTTTCGCATTTGAGGGTTTTCCACGTAAAAATTATTGTGTCTTGCTTGTGAGTTTATGTTTACTAGATTTTAATTTAATTTACACATCGAAAGGGTAGAAAAATATTCCACTGTGATTTTTGGTGTTCACCCTAACAAAGTGATATCAGAGCTTAGGTTGATTATTTTGTTAATTATCGGTGTGAGTTAAATAAGGAGGATTCATCTAGTAGTATGATCAAACTCACTTCTTCCAATTACTCAGTTTGGAAGACAAGGATGATGGATGTTCTATATTGCAAAGATTTATTTGAGCCTATTGATTTGGTCGGTGTTAAACCAGAAAAGAAAATTGATGATGAGTGGAAGAAATTAAATAGGAAAGTTGTTGGTCATATCAGGAAATGGGTTGACCAGAGTGTCTTCTACCATGTAGCCAAAAAAGTAGATGCTTACAATTTCTGTATAAAATTAGAAAGTCTTTATGAGCGAAAGACTGCTCAAAACAAAGCTTTTATGATAAAAAGGCTTGTGAATTTAAAATACAGGGATGGACAAAGTGTTGTAGAGCACCTTAATAATTTTCAAGAATTATTGAATGAGTTGTCTACCATGAAACTTGTCTTGGATGATGAAGTTTCGACTTTACTTTTTGTTGAGTCATTTGCCAGACAGTTGAGAAACTTTGGTTGTGTCTCTCAATAATTCTGCGCCCAATGGTGTAATGACTATGAGTATGGTGAAAGATAGCATGTTCAATGAAGAGACAAGAAGAAAAGAGCATGGCATTCCTTCTCATTCAAAGGCACTTGTTATAGAAAAGAGAGGGAGGAGTAAAAGTAGAAAACCTTGTGGTGACAACAGTGGTGACAAGGTAAGAGGAAAGTCCACTTCAAGAATAGCTTGGGCATGTGAAGAAATAGTGCATGAAGTTTAAAAATGAACAGCTAAAAGAAAAAAAATGAAGAGTTGAAAGAAGAAAATGAAACTGCAGCAGTTGCATGTGATACTTATGTGTTCATTGTTTGTGATGATGCTCATGTTAATATTACTTGTCAGGATTCTACTTGGGTAATTGATACAACAGTTTCTTTTCATATTACCCCACGTAGAGATTTCTTCTCCTCCTATACCAGTGGTGACTTTGGTTGGGTTAGGATGGAAAAAGAAGTAAAGTATCAGATTGTAGGCATCGGAGATGTGCAATTGGAAACTAACATTGGGTGCAAATTGCTTCTCAAAGATGTCAAGCATGTTCCTGATATGTGTTTTAATTTGATCTCAATGGGAAAATTAGATGATGAAGGCTACCATAATCATCAAGATGGAAAGTGGAAACTTAGTAAATGCTCTCTTATTCTAACAAGAGGAAGAAAGGTCAACACTCTTTACAAGACAGATGCAAGATTCATCAAGGGCAATGTTATTTCTACTGAGAATGAAATCTTCACTGAGTTATGGCATAAGAGGCTTGGCCATATTAGTGAGAAAGGACTTCATATTCTTGCAAAGAGAAATAGTCCTATCCAATATCAAAGGTACGCAACTAATGCTCTGTACTTATTGTCTTATGGGAAAGCAACAAAGTATTTCTTTTAAGAAATTTTATCATTCTATAAGGAGTGACATTCTTGATTTATTTCATGCTGATGTTTGCACTATGAATGCTAAAAGTCTTGTTGGTGCATTGTATTACGTCACTTTTATTGATAATCATTCTAGAAAAGTCTGGGGAAAAAAACTAAAGATCAAGCACTAGATGTGTTCAAGACATTACATGTGAAAGTTGAAAGAGAAATTGGAAGACATTTGAAATGTGTCCGAGTAGATAATGGAGGAGAGTACAGAGGACCATTTGACGAATATTGCAGAAGTCACGGGATAAGTATTGAGAAAACGATTCTTAAGACACCACAACAAAATGGTGTAGCAGAGAGAATTAATAGAATAATTTGTGAAAGAATCAGGTGTATGCTCTCTCATGCAAAATTGCCTAATTCTTTTTGAGGTGAGGCAATGAGGACAGCAATTGATTTGATCAACCATTCTCCTTCAGATCCTTTGGATGGTGACATTCTTGAAAAAGTTTAGATAAGAAAAGATATTTCTCTTGAGCATTTGAGAGTGTTCGGCTGCAGAGCTTTTGTTCATATTCCTAAAGATGAGAGGTCTAAACTTGATAGCAAATCCAAGCAGTGCATCTTCCTGGGTTATGCACATGAGAAATTCGGTTACAGATTATGGGATCCAGTTCAGAAAAAAATTCAAAAAAGCAGAGATGTTGTCTTCTTTGAAGATCAGACCATTGAAGATGTGAATCAAAAGAAGCATGAATCTCTAAATGAAGAACTTGTTGATATGGATTCAGTTTTTCCTTCTTTTGTGATGCATGATGAGCATAGGGGAGATACATTAGAAGAATAGGTTGATATTGTTGAAAGATGTGAACCTGAAATTGATGATATGGGATCAGATCAACAAGTAGAGGGATGTCCTTCAGAACCATGTGCAAAAAATCAATTAAGAAGATCTACTAGAGAGCATAGGCCTTCCACCAGACTTCCTGTTGTTAAGTATGTTTTACTTTCTGATGGGGGAGAGCTAGAATGTTATCAAGAGGTTATGCAATATGATCAGAAAGATGAATAGTTGAGAGCTATGCAAGAAGAGATGAAATCCTTGTATGAGAACTATAGCTATAAATTGGTAGAACTACCAAAGGGTAAAAGACAATTGAAGAATAACTAGATTTTCATATTGAAGACTGAGCCAAACAAATCACAACCAAGGTAGAAGGCATGTTTGGTTGTGAAGGGATTTAGTTAGAAGAAATGCATTAATTTTGAAGAAATTTTTTCACTCGTAGGAAAAATGTCTTTTATCAAAGTTGTTTTAGGCTTGGCTACCAGTATGAACTTAAAAATTGAATAGCTTGATGTGAAGATTGCTTTTCTCCATGGTGATTTAGAGGAGGAAGTATATATGGAGCAACCAGGGGGGTTCACAACAAAGGGTAAAGATCATCTTGTGTGTCGACTGGAAAAGAGTTTATATGGACTCAAGTAGGCACCTCAACAATGGTACAAGAAGTTTTACTCTTTTATGAGTGAGCACGAGAATAATAAAACTACTCCTGATCAATGTGTATTTATTAAAAAGTTTTCTGAAAATGATTTTATTATTCTCTTACTATATGTAGATGACATATTGATTGTTGGTCATGAAATTGAAAAAATTAATAAATTAAAACGATAATTGAGTAAGTCTTTTGCTATGAAATACTTAGGCCCTGCAAGACAGATCCTTGGTATAAAGATCTCTCGTTACAGAAATAATGGCAAGTTGTGGCTATCTCAAAAGAGTTATCTTGAGAAGGTATTAAATAGGTTCAACATGGGTAAGGCAAAACCAGTGTGTTCTCCACTTTCAGGTCATTTAAAGCTAAGTTCAAAGCAAAGTCCTAAGAGTGAGAAAGATAAAGAAGAAATGCAGAATATGCCTTATGCATCAGTTGTGGGCAACTTAATGTATGCCATAGTGTGCACAAGACCCGATATCACTCATGCTATTGGAGTTGTCAGTCAATGTCTCTCTAGTCCTGACAAAGAACATTGGGCAGTTATGAAATGGATTCTCAGGTACCTCAAAGGCACTTCCAATGTGTGTTTGTGCTTTGGAAATGGTAAGTTTATACTTGATGGGTTTACAGATGCAGATATGGCTAGAGATATTGATTCCAGAAAGTCACTTTTGGGTACACGATTACTTATTCAGGGGGAGCTATGTTATGGCAATCCAAACTACAAAAATGTGTTGCTCTATCTACCACATAGGCTGAGTATATTGCCATAACTGAAGCTAGCAAAAAGTTGCTATGGATGAAGAAATTTTTAGATGAATTGGATCAAAAACAAGAGAAGTATATTCTCTACTGTGACTGTCAGAGGGCTATCCATCTCAACAAGAACTCAACCTTTCATTCAAGATCCAAGCATATTGATGTGAGGTATCACTGGATTTATAATGCATTGGAGATGAACTTGTTACAAATTGAAAAAATCCATACTGATGAACATGGATCAAATATGATGACAAAACCACTGCCTATGCAAAAACTCGAAGTATTTAGAGCAAAATTAGGTTTAGTGAAACCTCTCACATAGTCAAGAGGGGGAGATTTGTTGTGGTGGGTCCCTCCATGTGAGGGAAATTATGACAATGACATACTTGTAATTTTACTTGTCATACACATATATATGTAAATGAGAGTGGCGGCTGAAAGTGACAAACCTGCACAGAAAAGAAAAAAAGTGAGCAGAGGAATAGATAGAAGAGAAAAATGAGAGAGAGTCATGCGTGCGTGTATAAAGTTTTTTCTTTTTTATCTCACATTTTCATCAGACATTTGAGAGATCATCCGTGGTTCAATTTTGATGAAATTTCAATATGTTGTTCATGATGTCGACAACTTCATTTTGACTGGTGCCGATCACTAAGATTCATCTTCATCTGTCCTCTACAAATACTCACTTGGTGAAGTCTTTCTTGTCACTCTTGTGGTTTTTCATCTGTATGGTGATGATTTTGTATTGAACCAAGAATATAGATATTCTTGATGTATTGGTAGCCTCTAGATATTGTTCTAGAGAAAACAATCTGTAACCTCATTATCGTTGATAGTGAAAGTTTAACTGGACTAGGTCCCATGGTTTTTCCTTTTGCATTGAAGGGTTTTCCACATAAAATTCTTGTGTCTTGCTTGTGAGTTTATATTTACTAGATTATTAATTTACTTTACACATCAAAAGAGTAAAAAAATATTCCACTGTGATTTTTGGTGTTCACCCTAACACTTGTAACATTTGTCCATAGTGTGCCTAGTTAAGCCAAAATGTGTACAAATTCATCTCTCTCTTCGAGAACCATTACCAGGCACATGTTTATTCACTGGTCTACCATGTGCATTAATTACTAGAACCAAGATTAGGTCCAGAAGTGCCAGTAAAATTGCATTTTCCTTTCTTGGTATAGCACTCTTAAAATCAAAGTAAAGACTTTATTTAAAGGTGGTAACGGATCTTGCAAGACTATTTGGACACGTACATTGCTGAAAGATTCATTAAGTCCCATCAAGAACTTCATAACATATTCTTGTTGATGAGCTTCTGCAACATTCCTCACCGCACCACAAGTACAGATTTGTGAAGACTAAGGAATAATTAGTTCATCCCACGAACCCTTGAGTCGATCGAGTGTAGTAAGCACTTGCAAACTGCATGTTGATCTTGAACCAGTTCAGCTATTTCTGACTTCAACTGATAAATACGAGGGCCATTAGTTTGCGAAAACCTTTCTTTCAGATCATCCCAGACAACTTTTTCATCGGTGATAAAAACTATGCTCGACGCCAATTCTTTCGAAACAGAATTTAACAACAATACAGATATATGGGATTGGACTCAGTAGACGGAGGCAAAGATCCATTTATGAAGCCAAACTTATTCTTAGCATTCAAAGCTATTAACATGGAACGTTTTCATGTATGGTAATTTTCGCTAGACAGAGGCTATGTAACAAGAATGATGCCTGGGTTCAGTTATGAACCTATTAGGTAGAACTCACCCTTGAAAATTGGCATACAAGGGAAGGGTGCCTAAGAGGTCTTATAAACTACCAACTAATCTTATACTTAGTCGATATGAGATCGTAATAGGTTATCCCTGTTCCGAAGAAAATATGGAGTAGAAGAATCCTCACAAGGATTGGAAAAAGATGCAAACGAAGTAGCCATTTGCAAAGAAGAAGAGGAAAAAGAAATATCAAATGCACAGCAGAGCTTAATGCTCTCATACCATATCAGAAAACAGAGGAAACAAGAAAGTCATACAGAAGAAAAGAACTCGTGTATGCACAAGAATTCTTGAAAATCTTGGTATTCTGTAAAGTAAGTGAATTACACGGTATGTGTATGGGTTTATATATACAAGGAGATAACATCTGATTGGTTCAAGTATAACCAAATCATTGACTTATGTTGACTAGACTATTTATAATACTCCTGACATCTTTGAAGACCTTGATATATAGGATTTTTTTCTTGGGAGGGCTGGATATCATTTTCTATAAAATATTAAAGTATAATTTCTTAAAATTAATTATGACTCTCCTCCTCTTTCTTCAATGTACATGTATGTTTTGTGTTCCATTGGGCTATTGGCTATTGGCTACAAATTTGGAAGGGGTAGATTGATTGGGTCTGAAAGGCCATGCAAAGAAGATAAGAGTGGTTTGGGTTGATCATTAAGGAATATGCTCTAAAGAATATATTAGATGATAAATATGCTCTAAAGAATATATTAGATGAGAATAAATGAAGGAATATGCTCTAAAGAATATAATAGATGATAAATATTATTAATCAGTTGTTTATCACTTCACTCATCGCAAGAACTAGGAACATTTGGATTTCATTGTTGTAATTATCAATTATTGAAAAAAATAAATAAACTAGATATTTATATATATATATATGCTTGGGATATTTAGAATAACAAAAAAAACTTAAAACATGATGTTGATGGAAGCATTCCTTCTCTCCTTTTAAACCAAAAGCCAAAGGGAGTACGTGTTGTATCACCTTTTTTTAGTACAGATCAAAAGAACCCAAAAAAAAAAAAAAAAAAAAATAGTACAAAGCAAAAGAAGCAAGTAGTGAGAATATTACAGGAAAATTCGTTTGATACCATGTACAATAGTGCAAAGAGAATCTGGAATTTTGCTTGCTTGCTTGAGGTACTTCTTTGCTTGTTTTACTATCTAGACAGAGTTATTCTATTCTCAAGCATAAGCACGTAGATGTGTAGAACACACCATCCACATATCACTTAAATGCTTAGAGTTTAGATCATTTCTGATCATTTTGTTAAATTAATATTAAGATGCAAATCTTCTGAAACAAATAAATAACTGAAACAAATCTTCCAAACTAACGAAGACCAACATAATCTACCACTACTCCTGAATCACGTGCACAACTACTTTGCTGGTTTTGGATTCATCCGAAAATCAAGGAAACATTCATAAAGGCTAAGTTTACTCATCCAAGAAAGAAGTAGGAAAATGTAATTAAACAATGTAACCAGAAAGAGATTTGATTATAGTCTGTGGACGAGCCGAAGAGGGAAAATACAAGGCAATAATTACTACAAAATTCCGCCTCTACTTGGAGCTAATTCACACATCTCAAACTTCAATCTCAACTACCACTAAAACTGATCTTTACCATGATTGACATTCAAGACAGTATTTGTGAGAGCCTAATCTTACTATGGAAAAACAAAGGAATGAAGTAACAAGCTCCTCTAACAGCAAAGCACCTGGAGCCCACCCTTTTTTTTTTTTTTACTATAAAAAGAGAAACGAAGCAAACATGTTTTCTACCTTTGTTGAATCATATTGCTTAGGACCACAGGGCTGCCACAGACTTGCTTCACAGCAATATTACTCAAACAATGATGCCTGCTTCGGAAGTGGACTCCACCACATGCGTTTCGACTGGGGAAGGTAAGGCCAGAAGCCGTCCTTTCTGGGCGCGTGGAGGGAGATGCTTTGCGTGTTTTCTATGGGATCCCATGGTCCAGGGCAAGAAAACTCCAGTGCCACCTTGAGGAAGTCCTTGGGGGCTCAACACCATAGGGCGCACTGGGGCCAACATGACCACCGGACCACGCACAACTCCCCATCCAGACATTGGGTCCATTGCCTCGTAGCCATTGAGTGCTCCATTTGGCACTGCATATGGGCTTGGAACACCTGGTTGCCATAGAGTCATGGCACCTGCCGTCATGGGAGGACTCGTTGGGGACTGGAATTGGTTGGACTCTGGCCGGACTCTGAAGAGTGTGATGCTGACCCTTTTGTTAGGAGATGGACACATGACGTGTCTGGCCATGTCAGCACTGTTTCCCCTCATGACTAGAAGAGAGCTGCGCAAGTTAGTAAGAAATTTTTGTCATTATCCTGAGCATATATAATCAGTGAGAATCAGTTGCACAAAGGGACATAAGATGCTGGTAATAAATAAATGCTAAAGGGGATCAATGTGACATTGCCAAATTGGATACGATACATTCTGTCCATTGGACAAGGCAATATGATGGGGAAGGTGCCAACCTCTACGTCATTTGGATATAATTTCTTTTAGAATAAAGAAATTACATGTCATGAAGATGTTCAGGAAGAAAAGTCATTGACAATTTACATCTATAATTATGTAATGACAAATGCAGTTGTCAAAGGGTAGGCCTCTATCCAAATCCCACTGCTAGTACTAATTATGATTCTTTTAACATTTTCCAAAGTTAACCTTTCTTATAATTATGTGGATGCAGCAACAGTACCCTTTCTTTTTCCTAAATGATAGCCCACTATGAGTTGATCATGCTCTATTAGCCAAGAATTTCATATTGTAAAACAATTTCAAAGAAATTTGAGTACATACCCTTGCTTCGGAGAGAGAATAAGTGGCCCTTTGTAGTTCCCTTCGTTATCACTCACAAGAGTACGCCCAAAAGCCATTGTTGATTCAGAAAGGAGAAGTGTGGAGATAGGTTGGTCCAAGTGGGGTGGTTTCAGGAATGGCTGTGTATATTCCCCCTGCACAACAAAAATTATTAATTTTAGCTCTTGCTCTGTTTAGAAGGAATTGAAAGGAAAAAAAAAAAAAAAAAAAGAACAAGGCTTGCAACACAGACCAAATGCCACGAAGTACCCTCTTTGCAGCTAAGATCTATAGAAAATAACACAGGAGTGAACATGATAGTGCTGCTAGACATAGAATACCTCCTCAAAGAAGTTAATGATGCAACCATTTGGTTTTTTATACTCTGGAATCAGTTGCCACTGCAAAAGGTGATCGATGACACCTTGGAGAAGAGCTGGAATTGGCTCTATATTGCCTGTGAACATCGGAGACAAATTGCAAACTTTCTTAAGTATTTAGAGTGAAGCATGTTGAGTAGATATTGAGGATCATGGCACAGGTTAGACAAAGCAAAATATATCTACCAGATTGTAGAAATCTTACCAGTTTGATTGTTACTTGCAGCATCCTCTTTTATTTGTCCAAAAATTGGAATTCCAAACTGAATCAGCTCTCTCTTGTTTCCCTTTATCTGTTTATTGAATAAAATAAAGGTCTCACCTGTAGATTAAGAAAGTTAAGAATTTGTGCATAATAAATGTCAGATCATTGTCTGTTTGCAGGACAAGCTTCTCCGCACAAACCATCATGTTAAAGAAGGCAGGGAAGAAAAGAATACAAGCAATCTCACAAAATAATGCTTGTAACAGACGGTTGGAAAGAAGTTTAGAAAGAAACTGAATTTCACAGTGCATTCGATTCCTCTCAATCTACAAACAAAATTTGTATGTGCGCGCGTGCGCGTGTACCCTCAAGGAATTATCAAACATTAAACATATCAAGACAGGCAAGCATTAGCATGCATAACTACAGAACAGAAAAAATGAAAGACTGTTATCATGATCAAATAAGATGAAAGACACCTTTAAAATTTGGACAGTTTAGGAAACCCATATCTAACTAAAAATTTATCCATAAGAAATCTTGATCTTTAAGAAGATTTTTCAACACACATAAATAACAATTGTAAATCAACTTAAAAATCAAGGATAAAGGTTTAACTTACCTGAGAGCTCTCCACTCTGCCCAGCTGCCTGGAGTTCATAAACAAAATCATTCAACTTACAGAGCTCTGTATCAGTGAATACGTCTTCATATAACTTTAACCCTTTCACAACATTCACCTGCCAGTTGCAATCATCTATCAATCAGTACGTAATAGCCAGCTGCTTTTTCTTTTTATTGGATATACTAAAGGATATGATCAATTCTTTTGATTCCATGTTTTTCAATGGGAAAGGATGCGATTGAAATTGTTAAGAAAGAACTCGCCATGTGCCCTTTCACTGGCTCCTTGGCAGAGAAACCTTTTGTCAACTTGATCTGGCCGGGCCGTGCTTCGCAGTCTAGATGATTAGAACATATCATGTTCATGTTTAATTCAGCAGGCTGCACTTCTTGAGACCCTGCATCCCAACAAGTATAAGCAACAACGAATCACTAAAATGTTAACAATAACTGTAGAAAGAAATAGACCCACACAATAAAAGGAGGAAATTTTTTCAAAAATAACTTTTTGTGTCAAGGGAAAAAGCTTATGTGATTTGAAAAAGTCAGGGTAATAGCAACAAACATGGAAAAAAAATACTCTCATGAACGTCTTTGATGACCTACCACCTACGAAAGTTGATGCAAGTTCAAGCAGTTTTCCACGACTCCCCCAACTTACAAACAGGAACTGAGAGAAACCCAAGGCTAGCTAGCGCACAAACTAGGATTTGACATCAACAACAGTTAAGGACAACGTTTTTTTATAAGTAAAATAAATTACCAATAGTATATGATTTTTTTTTTTTATTGTCACGGCAGTAATGATTGTATCGCAGCTTTTGTCTCATTACTGTGTCGGCACTCTCTCCTTAATGTTGCCCTACAATTTCACGATGGACAATTGACCATTGGGAGCATCAGCATTGTACAACCCCACATGTGGAAACATTCGCCACCATTCGCAACCAAAGGATGTGCCCCACTGTTCCTGTCCATCGTGCCCCCACCAAGCCAAAAAAAGTAGGACATCGCTACAAACAAAAGCACCAACACCAACACCAACACTCGCACCTGCACACTCTCTCCCTCTCCCTCTCTCTCTCTCTCCAAATATCTAATGACCAACCACCCAACTGAGTTGACCAACCAACTCGGTCCCAGTCAAAACGAGTCCCGGTCATACGCCGATTCATTACAATTAACATAGGGTTTACCACCGCAAGCTTTGTCAAAGACTCAAAGCCCAACCACCCCGTTGCCGTTCCCCCCCCAAGTGGTGACGTAAACTACATAACAGATCAGACGGCTGTGGTCGCACGCCGCCTATTATTGAAAAGAGTTTTATTTTAAAATATAATTATGTAATGTATTGTAAAAAATAACGTATGTTTATTATTTTTCTATTGAAAAAGAAAATCCATGCGCGCACCTCGATGCATTGCATCAAAGCCAGAAATTAACTGTAACATCAGATTGCAGCCAAATATGTTAGCCACCTCGATATTATAAACAACGCCCCCCTCCCCATAGGCCATAGGGACAATATCGACCCCATCTTTACGTTTATTATTATAATTATGTTCTTTTGGGGAAAAATCATGAAAATTGAAGACCGGTAAAATATCAGCCGTATCAAAACTGTAAAACGACTTCTATCGTTGAATTCAAAGTGGGAGAATGGTCGAAAAGGGATTTGAATCACGGATCCCGTGCAGGAAATACATGATTTTCCCGTTTGGGTCCTCAGAAAAATTCTATAAAGACTACAAATTTTGGAAAAGACTAATAATAACAATAATAAATCAATAAGCTGCTCGACTGGTACAACCTCGAGTCAGCCACGGAGGTTGGTTTAGAATTTTCTCTGCTACCAAACACTTGTTAGATTCAAAGCACCTTTCTTTTCCTCTCCCAAGTCCTAGCTGGCTAGCTACCGTTTCTCGCTGGCGAAACGGGACCTAATTACTATTTCTGCTGAAAATTTAAGACCGAACCAAGCTTCGTCTGATCTTGTCGCATTCAGAAAAATCAAATAACAAAAAAAGAGCAATTTTTTAATTCAATAGCTAATATTTAGAAAAAGAAAAACAGAGAGAGATGATTTTGATGCAGAACTTTACAGTAACATCACCGATCCTACTCACCGAGTAACATTTTGCTACAGAAACCATCAAAACAACATGAAGGAGTAAGATTTTGAGCTCAGAGAATGAAATTTCGAAAAATATACTTACCTGAATCAGTGATATCACTCTCCGGTGATGAATCGTGCTCTTCACCAACCTCACCTTCGCCATTTGCGTCACTTTCCGTCACTTTCTCGTCGAATTTCGCCACCTTCAACTCCGCGCTATTCTTCGTCTCGGCCTCGGCGTCCTCCTTATTCATCATCTCCATCTTCTTCTTCTCCCCGACACGCCGCAGCTCCACCGCCACGTCGGCGATGGAGTGGTACTTCTGCATCTGGAGCACTGGGATCCAGTTGAGCCTCCGGCGGTGTATGGCAGCGAAGACGGCGTCGTACTCGGACCTCGCTCCACCGAGCTGGGCCAGATGCGCGCACAGAGCGTCTATCATCGCGTTCGCCGCAGCGAACTCGCCACGGTACCAGGCGAGAATGGCGTCCCTGGCGAACTCATCCGATATCATCATCGGGTTCTGTATCGGGATCATCGTGGGTGGAGCCACCGGAGGCGGAACAGCTCGATCAGTCGGGGACGGTGGCCCAGCCTCGATTTGCATATTATAACAGTACGTCCGATCCGAAACCAATAATATTTCCAATAGTTCCTCTTGGCTCGAATGCTCCGATATATCGGAATTTATCGGATCGTGTGCTGGGTTCTGTTCAGTGTATAATATCAGACGCGCAGAGAGAGAGAGAGAGAGAGAGGAAATGTTTCACGCACGACACGAAGGGGGGGCTTCCGGAGGTGGGGCTTTATATATGCCCTGCTGGGGTCCTTTTTCCCGTACAAGTGGGGTCAAGTGACCACGTGGCATTTTGTGGAGGATGGTGATGTGGCAGGACGGAGATGAAGGTTGATTGGTTGACTGGTTGGGAAGAGAGGAATAGTTGGGGGCAGGCACTAGGCAGTAGGAGGAGGACGAGGAGTTTCAAGGGGAAAGGTAGTTAAATTACTAAAACTGCCTCCTTTCCTCCCAAATTATCAAGGTTTTTTGTGTCATTTTAACTACTAATCTGTCGCTGACTCACTGCCTGTAATTTATGCTGTATTTTCAATTAATCGTGTCTTAAATCCCCCAAAATTTTTTGCTTCTAGAGTTCCATTTTTCTTAAATAAATTAATTTAAATAGTTAGAAATTAAATGGCAATAAAAAATTATTTTAGATTTTATGTATTTGTGCAGATTTTTATTTTCATTTTTTTTTAAGAAAAAGTAAAAAATTGAGGTACTGCAGTAATGCCGTAAACATGCACATGACAACTTAAGTTGTCCTCATTTGGATAAAACTACCTCGTTTTCCTAATGTTCCTTGTTTTGCTGCATGTTACGAATCTTGAGGAGTATGAATATATGCATGCATATACAGCTCGTAACTTCAATGTCCACCTGATTTTTTTAGCAATATTTATAATTTTGCTATAAGTTCTTAGGTGTGCAAATTTATTTTTTTTCCACCTTATACAACACGCCTAACATATATGAATAATACCCATATATATAAACTATAATAACCCATTGATACAAAAAGAAAATAGTTTTGACACATTTATATTTAACTGTATGTATATCAAGGTGTCCGAATTCGACGGCCTCAAATAAAAGATAAAGTAGATAACACATGGAATTGATTCTATAATTTTTAAATATATTGGATAGTATTAAATAAATAATAAATATTATAAAATACATTTTCACGCGCCTCTAGCTTTTTTTAAGTTTCTCATATTTCTAGAAGAAATTGAGATGATTTTTTTATTTTTTTCAATTTAACCAATTAATAAATTTAGAAAGAAAATTGAAAGGGTAGCATTATCAATTGGGAATGTCAACTTGGGGAGGCAAAATTAAATGACGTGGTGTGGGAGCACGAGATGCCTGAGAGGGTGAGGTGGGGCCACTAAAGTAACAATAGGGAGGACCATACACCATGCCCTATTCCCCCAACCCAATAATGGATTGCGCAAAAGTAACGATAGGGAGGACCATACAGTTATTTGTGTGTATTTTTTTAAATATTTTATAGATGTAATTGATTAAAATAATTATATATATTAAAAAATAATAATATAATCAATCATATTAATAAATTATAAAAAAAAATACGTAAAAATGACAGAATATAAAATTTATATATATATATATATATGCTTTGTGGGGAGTGGGGGTCCCAGCAAAGGGCTCTATCGTTGGCTTATAGAGGATGGAGGGAAGGTGTGTGGGGTCCTCTCTTGATTAGAAGAAAGCAAAGGAAAAAAAAGGAAGGTGGGTGTTGTGTTGTGGCCACCCAAGAGGCGTTCCGTTCGCACAAGCGGACGATACCCTTATCACCCTCTACTAAAAGACAACCCTCCTTTCTTCCAGCACCCCCTCAAAATAACCAACCAATTAAAAGCCTAGCTAGCCGAGAGAGAGCCTCTATGTGTCAAGCCACTTGGCTTTTATTCCAAAGTGTCCAAACCTTGTTTTAAAAGAGGTTTGCTGTCTTGTTCTTTCTCCCCTAATTCATAAAAAGATGTTTCCTTTATAATAAACTCAATTTCGTTGCATGCTTTTTCTTCTCCCTCTAAAAGTGGCTTACAACGATGTTCTTCTTCTATCAAAAAATCAATAAAATAAAATAATTTCCATTATTCATAGCCATGGTTACTGAGATAAGCCATATTTCAATTATAATAAATTAATATATAGTTTATTTTATTAGAATTTGACATGCTACATCTCACTTAATTCATGTTCTTTGCAATAATTAAGGGGTCATCAATCATGCATGACATTTGCTTTTGCTTCTAAATTGTTTTAAAATTGTAATTGAATAATTCAATTGGTTACAATGTCTACTTCCAATCCCAACAGTCATACCATGTAATATATACAACACGAGTCACACCCTTTCATTTTCCCAATTAGATTTTTTTTTTTTTTAATAAAGTAGTTATAATCTTGTTGCAACACATAATTTAATTACAATGATCCTGCATAAGTGCTTATTCAAACATGTGACAATAGGAACAACTAACATGCCACCTTAAATCAGATGAGGCATTTGATACTTTACAAAACAAAGGTGGTTTCTTTTTTGTTTTTGTATTGAAAATGAAAAATTCTTATCATCAGTTATTATTTATTATTCTACACTTTATATCTTCTAAAAAATATCTTTACGTCTTATAAAAAATACTCTTATATCTTATGAAAAAGTTATATATATGAGATGTGAGAATGAATAGTAACCGATGCATAATATTTATCATTAAAAATATATATGTATTGAAAATAATAAAATAAAAAATAATTTAAAATAAAAATGGGTGTATATATGTAAGTGTGGCTAAGGGTAGAAGAAAGAGAGCAAGCCAAGCCAGGGCGGCTCTTGAGGTGGGACCAAACATGCAAAATATTAAGAAACACCCTCGATTCCCATTTCCCTTTTTAGATAAAAAAGACACGAAGGTGCGCATGAGAGGCCCATGTTAAAAGTGTTAGGCTGTTAGCTCCCTCCAAAAGTGAGACCCCATCAAAACGCACCCTCCAAAAGTCAAATGCCATTTTCGTTTATATATTTCTTCTTTTGATATTTATTTATTTATTCAATTTTACAAATTTAACATTACCAATGCATACGGCCCTTAACTGTCAGCAACACCCCATCAATATTAATTAAAGCATATACTTATAAGACGGTCGATCCATGATGCCTACATCTGTTGAAAGCATTTCTTAACACTTGACTCATTTTTTATTATTTTATACCAATATATATTATTGCCTAATTGTCTCCCATATGTTTTTTTTTTTCAGTTGACTGTTTTTTTTCTCTATACTTAAATATTAAATAAATAATAATTCCGTCAAACAGTTCATTGCATAGTTTCTTGTTATTGCAATATGCTCCATGAATGTAGGATGAAAGTATTATACGTGTCTAAGAAATTAATTAGTATAAATAATTTCATATGCCTTACAAAAAGATATATAAAAAAATATATTTTTGTCACAAAGGATCGGAGTTATATAAAAATAAATTTATAAATATAATTAATGTGGATTGATGTGTTATATCAAATTATAAATTAATTTTTATAATAAAATAAATCTAATATATTATATAGAGTCATATCAATTTAGAAATTTATTTTTATAAAATATCTTTTATAGTAAGCATATCTCTATTTTTCTTTAATGAAAAGTCTAGAATCTTAACAAAAGTTTACATTCAACCATTTCATCTCTCTCCCCCTCACTTTCAGTGAGCTTATGATGACTTTTTAGTAAAAAATGGATGGTGGAGATTGCAGAATCATTTGGACAGCTTGTATATAATTCTAAAAAGGGACCATCCAAAGTAAGAAATGGTGAACTTTCTGCACCTTTATGGCCATGCATAAAAGAGTGGTCGAACATGCCACGTGGCTTCATCGTGATCGCTCAAAATGTTAAAGTAGGAAAAGGGCAACAGCAATGGGCGGATCCTTTTCATGATATGCATGAAAGGTCCACAGTACTGATGGGTGCAGCTTGAAAGATAAGTTCAACTACTGTAATTTGGTTCCATGCTAAAGCTAAAGCTAGTTTTAATCTGGCTTTTTGATGATCTTTTCTCATGCCTCTAGTAATCCAAAAGGAAAATTGTCAAAACAATTTACGAAACTTTTTGTGACTTTATTCAATGTGATATACTTTGAAGATTATATATACAAAACTTTTAGATATAAATCTCATATTTCTATACACAATTTAAAAATACGTGATTTTACTCTTTTCTATATTTTATAGTTTACATTAGTTAAAAAATAAACTGTAAAGGAAAAGGACGTCTGCATCATCCTCGAGAGAGAAAGAGCTCAAACCATGAATTGCGTGAGAAAATTGCCGCATGCATGTAGCCATGGCGGCTACAGCAGAGTACTCGTACATAGTACGTGCGACTTTAATAACCTACTATCGAGACATGAGAGTGATATTGTTGCCTCTAGACATTTTTAGCATGTAGTAGTGTTCATGAAGTTGGTTCTATGTAAAGAAATTAGGGGAAGAAGTCCTAGGTAATTTGGATTCAGAAAATGATAAAGAGTTTTTGCTTTTTTGAACACTTTGCAGTGAAAAATCTTCCCAATTATTAGTTCAAACAAGTGGGAAGTAATTCCTAAAATTAACCAAACACGTACTTTATGCTGGATAAAGCAATGGATTGATGCTTAAATGGCGTATATAGAACGCGGCTTGCTTGCTTTCGATTTCATTGCTTGATGTCCCAGTACGTGTTTCAGTAAGTCCGCGAAACACGTACTGGGGGGATAAATCTAGTTTCCCTAGGGTGGGTAGCTATTTTGCGTGTGCATGCTTAATAACATTAATATTCGATTCATTATTTTTATCTTTAAGATTTGATAAAAACACATATTTTCTATTATTCACAACTCTCTATCCATATCTCTATATTAAATTAAGCATTAGATTCATCAAAATAATAATATAATATTATTTTTTTAATAAAAATATTTTTAATTTATTTTTTTTATATTTTATAATTATACTAACTATATGTTAATTAATAATTTAATTTGATAGTTAAATTATTATTTCTCAACTTAAATATATTGTGGCTCAAAATTAGAAAATAATAATTTAAATAAATAAAATAATAAGTATAGAGTGTGAATAGTGAGTCTTCAAATTTAAAGATAAATTAAAATACACTGTAGCTCAAAATTTTAAATTTTAATATTTGATAAATCTAATACAGTGACTTTAAATATAAATTTATCAAATTTTAAAGATTAAACTCATTATGATACTCTAATGCCAATGCTATTTGCATGGTTTGCTCTACGTACTTTTTGTTTCAATGTGGGCTGCCCTCCAGCATTAATTAAAGTACCTGCAGCATGAATTCAACTACTTTATAATTTTTGTATGTAACTCTTTTATGTCATACAATATGATCATTTTAGTTAAAAGGGAAACTTACAATTTTATGCATATAATCATATGAGTTAATATTGCAACCTATTTTAAAATTTTGAAATTAAAAATTTGAATTAAAAAAAACCAGATAAAATGGAACGAATACTCAATACGCAGTATAATATTGTGCATAAAATTATAATTTATCCTTATTAAAGTTAAAAAAAAAAAGATTTATGATAATAATAATATCTTATTAAAGAGTTATCTCACTACAAGAAAACTGCTTATTTGTGGCCAGTTAATTCTAGCGAAATGACTATTTACAATCAAAATGAGTCTGTTTTGATCACAAATAGTCTTTTCGCCGTAATTAAATAACCACAAAAACTCGTTTTTCTTGTAATGTCTAAAAGTTGTAAAATAGTTGTCAATAACATTTTTGTATTGGGTTAAGTTTTGTGTTTGGATGATTGGGATGATATATAACCAATGTCATTAGTTAACAATTTTTAGATAAATATTAAAATCGTTAATTTTTAATATTTCTGTTACAAATCTGTACTCACTAACGAAAATCATCTTACGCCACGTCACCGCCAATAATAATGCGCTACATGATGTCATATTTAGCCACCAAGAGTCATGTTTAGCCCCGTGTACATCCATGTGTTACAGCAAGTAAAAAAAAAATGTAAATTAAGGCAAAAACTAAAAGACAAGTAAATAATCAATAAAATAAAATAAAAGCTGCCAATAGAGAAAACCTTCCCCACCGATAAAGGGGTGGGTGCACTCCCAAACTGCGAACCCAGAACTAATTTAGGATAGCTATGGCCACCCAATTTAGGTCTAAGGTGGAACTAGCCACCCCAATCACTACAATAGAAACTCTTTTTTGGGATGAAAAAATTTCATCTCAAAAGATTTGTCGCA
This sequence comes from Juglans microcarpa x Juglans regia, assembly GCF_004785595.1. Lineage (NCBI taxonomy): Eukaryota > Viridiplantae > Streptophyta > Magnoliopsida > Fagales > Juglandaceae > Juglans > Juglans microcarpa x Juglans regia. Next base: position 21,530,179 of record NC_054600.1, on the reverse strand, counting down.
AAAGACATTCTAAGACAAGAAAAAAATATTTGTTCAAAAAAAAATATATTTTGAGATGAAATTTGTGCAACCCGTTCGAAAGCAAACAAATTTTGGGACGAAAGCATTTTGTCCCTCAAAACCATTCGAACAGTTACGATATGAGGTCGAACACTTTAGTCATGTTTGAATGGTTGAGAAACGTTTGAATGAGATGGGAGGTCGTTTGAATATTAAAGACATGCCCGTTCAAATAAGATTGGTTTGCGTTCGAATGTCGATACCGTATAAGCTTCAAAGGTATGCAGTTACCATTCGAACTATAATTCAATATGTTTGAATAAGAAAGTTTCTAATTTAAATGACATTCGAATTAGGATGATGGACTTTTCAAACGATGTGACTGTAAATGGTTTAGACGTTTTACCTTTACATTCGAACATAAAAGGGTAAAGATATTGCTATTCGAATAGGAGTGTTTAGCATTCAAATACTTTGGTATACCCGATCGAATGTGTGTTTGAAGATGTATGCAATCCGTTCGAATATTGAAACCGTATATAGCTAAAACAATTTATGTCACAGTTTGAACTCGATTTTGGTCAAAATCCTTACGTTCGAATAGAAGTGGATTCGTCCAAATAATAAAGGCACACGTTCAAATGGGGTGAGACTTGTAGTTCGAACTATCATCGTAATCGTTCAAATATCATATGTTAATGCTATAGGGTTTAGATAGTGATTACAACATTCTGGACATAAAATAGGATACTCGTTGGAACAAAATGTGTGTTTTGTTTGAACAATATTTAGTAAACTTGAAATTCAAAACTAATATATATAATCCAACAATTGTTCATAACAATGTTATAAAACTACAATAAAACTCTAAGTTAGGGTCATGATACAAAATATTAAAAAAATTACAGAATGTGTGAAATGGAACTAGAGGCTTAAAATATTGTTCGAAAGAGGTCATCAGAGGGAAAATCATTGACTGCACTGAATTAGCCTCCCAGGCCTATACTTATCGAAAAGGCTATCAAGCTCATTGACTTCAACGACATTATTTGAAAATGTATGACCCTCGAGTCTATATTCATTGATAGGAGATGGGGTCCCATCTGTGACCAATTGGGGGTTGCCTATCATTACCTGGTGTATATGTTCAATTAGGGAGTCACTAACATGGGTGCTGCATATGAGACATTCAACTTCACTATACGGGGGTGAGTATTACATTCTCATTTGACAAGATAGTTAAGATTCTTCACATCCCTCATGAGCTCGGTGCATATCTTGCATTGGAAAACGATTCATCAAAAGGATGGAACTGAGGAGCTCATGGATCAAACCGTCCCAGAGGATGAGCTTTCTGACGAGGAGGTACATCGGGTTGATGGTCACGGATACAACTTCTAGCCTGCTGAGGGCATGAGTATTCCACCCTTAGGGTGACATAGTACTGTGCACTATAGCAACTAGATGTACAACATTTACTGATATTGTGTGAATAGAGATACATGCTATCGGTGTTGATATTCTACCCATAGAGATCCATGCAAAAATTCTTGAGTTGCAGACGAGCCATGTTGATGATATTAAGAGGAGCACGATGCATCTCACTAATCGACATATAAATAGGGTGGATGCTCGTTTAAAGGAGATAGAGCTGATTGTTAGGACCTT